>NC_047587.1:8052500-9392500 GCF_011004845.1 Esox lucius | reverse complement strand
AATGTCTAAATCGCTGGCAACAAAAGTGAGTACATCCCTAAGTGAAAATGTCCAAATTGGGCCCAATTAGCCATTTTCCCTCCCCGGTGTCATGTGACTCATTAGTGTCACAAGGTCTCAGGTGTGAATAGGGAGCAGTTGTGTTAAATTTGGTGTTATCGCTCCCTCACACTGGTCACTGGAAGTTCAACATGGCACCTCATGGCAAAGAACTCTCTGAGGATCTGAAAAAAAGAATTGTTGCTCTACATAAAGATGACCTAGGCTATAATAAGATTGTCAAGATCCTGAAACTGAGCTGCAGCACGGTGGACAAGACCAAACAGCGGTTTAACAGGGCAGGTTCCACTCAGAACAGGCCTCACCATGGTCGACCAAAGAAGTTGAGTGCACATGCATATCCAGAGGTTGTCTTTGGGAAATAGACATATGAGTGCTGCCAGCATTGCTGAAGAGATTGAAGGGGTGGGGGGGGGTCATCATGTCAGTGCTCAGACCATACGCGGCACACTGCATCAAATTGGTCTACATGGCTGTCGTCTCAGAAGGAAGCCTCTACTAAAGATGATGCACAAGAAAGCCCACAACCAGTTTGCTGAAGACAAGCAGACTAAGGACATGTATTACTGGAACCATGTCCTGTGGTCTGATGAGTCCAAGATAAACATATTTGGTTCAGATGGTGTCAAGCGTATGTGGCGGCAACCAGGTGAGGTGGCCGCCTGGTGTGTATTGCCTACAGTCAAGCATGGTGGTGGTAGTGTCATGGTCTGGGGCAGCATGAGTAGTGCCGGCACTGGGGAGTGGAAGAGGGCTGCAGGCACTGTCTTCATTGAGGAGTTGGAGAGGACTCCAGTGGCAACCTGTTAAGATCTGGTGAACTCCATGCCCAAGAGGGTTGAGGCAGTGCTGGAAAATTATGGTGGCCACACAAAATAGACACTTTTCACTTAGGGGTGTACTCACTTTTGTTGCCAGCGGTTTAGACATGAATGGCTGTTTGTTGAGTTATTTTGAAGGGACAACAAATTTTCACTGTTATACAAGCTGTACACTCACTAATTTACATTGTAGCAAAGTGTCATTTCTTCAGTGTTGTCACATGAAAACATATAATCAAATATTTGCAAAAATGTGAGGGGTGTACTCACTTGTGAGATACTTGTATATATCAATTCCCATTAATTTCAAATTTGTTGTCAGAAGAGACAGACTACATTGCATTTTCAAAGTAGACAATCTGCAGAAATGAGGGTAGCCTAATATTTCTTGTTAGCACACTGTACCTGCCAAATAAATATTTATGCGTGTGGGTGCATGCCTTTAGATCTGCCTCATTACTTCAAAACCTTCAAAGCATGTCCTTTGGAAAGGTAGGGGAAATGTGGTACAAACACTATCATTTTGATCTTACTGCCTTCAATGCTCTATGCATTTTAGAGGGGGTAACAGATTTCAACTTTCAGTACCATGATGGTTCCAGTTACAAAAATGTGTTGAACTAGTTGTTTTTGGCCCGTATGTTTAAATTTAGTGATATAGAGAAACCTTGAAAAGGTGATACTTTCTCAATTCAAAAGATGGCTTCAAGCTACATAGTGATGCTGAGGTTGTTTCCCCTCCTGGCCCAAATAGATGTGAATCAGTGTAGCACTCAAAACATTTTGTCAGCCCCCAAAAACATTCAGCCACAGCTCTTTTCCCCTGAATGCTCCGCTCTTTTATATACGCTGCCTTTTAAAAGTATTCACCCCCTTGGGCTTTTCCACATTTTATTGTGTGACAATATTAATTCAGAGGGGAGAAGGGGACTAGTCAGGTAGGCCACCAAGCAGCCTGTGAAACAAAAGAAAGCAACTGTTGAAAAAAACTAGTCTAGAGTTTGCCAGAAGGCTTGTGGGAGAATCTGGGACCAAGTTGGAAAAGAGTCTATCATCCCTACAGTGAAGCATTGTGGTGGCAGTTTCGTGCCATGGGGATGTTTCTCAGTGGCAGGAACACAGAGACTGGTCAGGACTGAGGGAAGACTGTAAGGGGAGAATACAGAGAGGCCACAGGACTCCATGTTCAGAGCCCACAGGACTGCAGACCGGTGTGAAAATTCATTTTTCAACACAACAATGACCCAAAGCACACAGCCAAGACAATGTCTGTGAATGTCCTTGAGTGGCCAAGTCAAAGCCCGGACCTCAATCCAATTTAGGATATGTGGGAAGAGTTGAAAATTGCCGATCCGACTGTTTTTTTAAAAATATGATTTGATTTACCTTTTAAAAGCATGACACCAAGCTGACATCATCCTTACAGACATACATTTCTACAAACATAGACAAGTATAAGACTCCAAATAACGATTTACCTGGCAGTGACATGTAAAGCAAGGTGAATACCGCCTGAACTTTACCCCTGCAAAACACCCAGATCCCAATCTACAAACATTGATGTCCCCATCCAGCTTGACAGAGCTTGAGCAATATTGCAAACATTTTGGGCTTCAATTGCTTTGTCCAAATGTGCAAATACTTTTTTTTTTCTGTTATATATTTGTAATTAATTAAAAAGCAAATCCAGATTGTGTTTGTCCCTTTGACATTGAAGTTTGATCAGTGACAAAAAGTCTAAATTAAATCAATTTCTATTTCATGTTGTAACAAAAGAAAATGTGGAAAAGTGCAAGGGGGTGAATACTTTTGAGATCCAGTGTATACGCAGTATTTCTCTCTGTGTCCACAGCAATAATGAAGGCTTCATGGGTCATCCTGTACTCTGTGGATCTACGTTTAATTCCTGGCGTCTCTCCCCCCAGAGCTCCCTGCTGATGATGATCCTGGGTGAGCTGGTTCCGTCGGAGGGAAAGATCAGGCATAGTGGACGTATCTCCTTCTCCCCCCAGACCTCCTGGATAATGCCCGGAACTATCCGTGACAACATCCTGTTCGGCCTCGCCTACGACGAGTACCGCTACTCATCCGTCATCAAGGCGTGTCAGCTGGAGGAGGTATGGTGGAGAGGAGGCTCTTGAAGCCGTGTTGTTTGTATGTTAGGAGGTATGATGGAGAGGAGGCTCTTGAAGCCGTGTTGTTTGTATGTTAGGAGGTATGGTGGAGAGGAGGCTCTTGAAGCCGTGTTGTTTGTATGTTAGGAGGTATGGTGGAGAGGAGGCTCTTGAAGCCGTGTTCTTTGTATGTTAGGAGGTATGGTGGAGAGGAGGCTCTTGAAGCCGTGTTGTTTGTATGTTAGGAGGTATGATGGAGAGGAGGCTCTTGAAGCCGTGTTGTTTGTATGTTAGGAGGTATGGTGGAGAGGAGGCTCTTGAAGCCGTGTTGTTTGTATGTTAGGAGGTATGGTGGAGAGGAGGCTCTTGAAGCCGTGTTCTTTGTATGTTAGGAGGTATGGTGGAGAGGAGGCTCTTGAAGCCGTGTTGTTTGTATGTTAGGAGGTATGGTGGAGAGGAGGCTCTTGAAGCCGTGTTGTTTGTATGTTAGGAGGTATGGTGGAGAGGAGGCTCTTGAAGCCGTGTTGTTTGTATGTTAGGAGGTATGGTGGAGAGGAGGCTCTTGAAGCCGTGTTCTTTGTATGTTAGGAGGTTGGTTTGAGGATGTTGTAAGCCCTTGTTGTTTCTGTTAGTTATATTTGTTAGACTTGTTTTCTATGAATTGTGTTCTTTGGAGTTGCTCTTGGTTTCTTATTTATTTATTTATTTTTCACTCTGCTCTACTTTTCTATTTCACTCCCCACCTCATATTACTGGAATCTTTTTCTTTCTATTCTCTCTTCTACACTCTGTTCATCCTCTTCATTCTCCCGGTTCTCTCTCTCTCTCTCGGTTCTCTTCTAATATCTCCATTATATCCGTCCTTGTACTACTTGGCTGTCAACCCCAAAGCCTTTCAGAGGCGTCTATATGTGTCATATTTCTCCACTTTACAAACACACACAAACACACACACACACACACTTCTCCATTTGCGTCCCTGTGTGAAGCACCAGTGTTGGGAGTGCAGCCTCAGCAGGGGACCGTGTCACTGGATTACTGTCTGCGCCCGACACTTCCGTTGCCATGGACACCCCAGTTAATGCCACTGGGACCGAATATTAGCTTGCCCAGAGTCACAGCGGGCATTGTTTTGGGCCAGACTGGACCAAGAGCCGTCATTGTATATTGGTGTATCTGTTGATTTGTGTGTAGTTCATGTCAGGTTTTTGTCCTCCATTGGTTTTACACCCACGCCACTAAGAAGGCATGGCGATTATGAGAGTGGGACCCTGGCACCACCATTGCCCTGGGGTGTTGGTGCCAGTGTGGCGGCGCGGCGGTGCAACCCAATGGCTGTTTTACCAACAACAGAGTGCTGTTTTCACAGCAAACAATGGTGGTGTGCTGGGTCTTCTAAATTGTGTCAAAGACACAGCCTGAGTGGCATTGAGTGTGGCCAGGAGTTCAAATCCTGGCTGCGGCATACCTACAATGCCAGGGGCCCTCGCATGGGGCGGTGAAATTACTACTGTCCAGGGTTGGCGTTGATAATGGAGAACAGATTTGCCTCATTGCACTCTAGTGACCCCCTGTGGTAAACCTGGTGCTTGTTAACACAGTCAAGGTTGTTGGCCTGTGAATGCATTCTCCTCCAGATTAGTAGCTGCTGGCAAGTGCTTGCTGGTTGAGCTGCCAGTGTGATATGAATTGCCTGGCACAATGTACTTTAGAAAACATGTTTATTTTTGTGACATTTAGTCCCAGTTGTTCCAGTTAGTCACTCTGGATTAAAGTGTCTGTTAAATGGCTACAATAAAAATATTTTTGCATCTGATTCATCACAGGACTAATTAGTGGGAGCAAAAAAATGAAGAATTGGGGTGCCTCTCTGAAAGCACGTTAATATGACAAAGGCAATCTCTTCTACATGGCTGAGAGAGACAGAGAAGAAAAACACCTGTTTTGAATGCCCTGACCAATCAAGACTGTTTAGTGGGCCTGATTGTGCTGCATTCTTTTGTTACCTCTCCTGGAACCAGACTGCTTCACTGGGTGGCCTGTGTCTTGTAAACCCCAAGCATTTAACACATTAGTTTGATTGTAGTTGCTGAACTAGCCTCACAGTGGATACATCACAGACGGCCAAAGGTAGTGCACTTGGGAAGAGAGTGACATTGGGGACACATCGTGTGGCCTTTTTTCAGTGTGAGACACACGGTTCCTTGTTCGCTGTGTTTTACAACCTGTTTAACAAACCTGTTAACTTTTTCTCCCAATGCCTTCCTTGTGGACAGTGGAAGTAACGTTTGGCAAGGTAGGGGGGATTGTGACGATGGACTGTTCCCTCAGCGTACGACTCATCCCTTCACGCGTTAGTGCTTAGTGCTTTCAGACATCTGTGGTTGAAATCGTCTGCCTGTTAATAAATTCATGCCAGCATCATCATGGGATGTCTTTCATCTTTTAGTTTGTGTTATTTGTCATTTTTGTTGTTTGTGGGAGTCGGCTTTTGAAATCCATTGTGTCCTTCAGCTAGTGTCACAATGCTTCCACTGTAAATGGCTTTGAAAGATTGAAGTCGTGACATTAGTAAGATTTGCGTTCAAATAGTTTTACCAGCCCATCAAAATGAATATGAAGACACAGTGACAGTTAAAATTGGCAAATCAAAATTGATAGGCTGAATACATGACCCACTCATCACTCATCAACACATGACACACTTATCACTCATCAACACGACACACTCATCACCCGCGCCTGTCGGCGCAATCCGTCTGAACGTCACGGAGGAACACCAGAGTCCTGACAGGGCCATTATAAATATATTCTTCTCAAAAACCTAGCTGTAATTGTAGCTCAAAACAAGGGTACCAGAGGTGTCCATAGAAATTACATTTTGCGGAACTAGATGCCCGACCATGAATCGTTTGTATATAAGTGAATCTAATTCTCCTGTGTACTGTTCAGTCAGTCCAGTAACGGAAGGAGGAGTTAAGATTGGATTGAATCGTTTGTATATAAGCAAATCTAATTCTACTGTGTACTGTTCAGTCAGTCCAGTAACGGAAGGAGGAGTTAAGATTGGATTGAATCGTTTGTATATAAGTGAATCTAATTCTCCTGTGTACTGTTCAGTCAGTCCAGTAACGGAAGGAGGAGTTAAGATTGGATTGAATCGTTTGTATATAAGTGAATCTAATTCTCCTGTGTACTGTTCAGTCAATCCAGTAACGGAAGGAGGAGTTAAGATTGGATTGGTTGGATTGTTGCCTTGTAAACCTGATCACTTTAAACTGTAATTCACGTCTTTCCCTCTCCCCTCTAAACCGAAACATCTGCTTGTTATCTACCCGTCAGTGGCCCGTTTCAGACTGGACCTTTGGATCGCCTCTCATCCGCCACTCTGCAATGAATTAGGGTGTTTGAGAAAGTTTGAATCCCAAGCAGCCTGCCTACACATGGTTTGACGCACAATAGACCAACGCCGCTACATTAGTCGGGCTAGGCCTTGTGCCTGGAGACCTTGGTAGAGCATGGGGGAGGTTGTCATGGTGATGCGGATGCTTCAGACCACCGCCTGCTTCTCTCTGAACACCTGGTGTGGTTTTTAGTAGCTTTACAGACGTGTCTTTTCATAACGGCTATATCTCCGTGTGCTCAAGGAATTGGAGTACCTAAACTCCAACTTCAATTAAACTCTTTTATCTAAACTAAGCCGCCATTAAATGAAGGTATTTCTTTAGTTTTTTGTTTTCTGTATTTTCTTAAAGCTGTGACCGCCCTAGTCCCCGTTATGTCAAATATCTTTTGTATGTGTGTGTGTGGATTTATGTGTCTATGTATTAAGCATGTATCTGACCCCGCTCTGCCCTCCCCTCAGGATCTAGACCTGCTGCCGGAAAAAGACAAGACGCCCCTTAAGGAGGGAGGGTTGACCCTTAGTGGAGGTCAAAGGGCAAGGATAGGCCTGGCCAGGTAATACACGTACACACCTGTAAACAGCAGGCTAAGCTGTAAACTATTGTGTATTACCAAAGACCACCCCCTACACACACACACAAACACCAGAGTCAGTTATTTCAGTGTAATTTTGGTCTTACTTATTATGGCGTAGCACCGGTCCCTACGGTACCTGACCCCACAGTACCTGTCCCTACAGTACCTGACCCCACAGTACCTGTCCCTACAGTACCTGACCCCACAGTACCTGTCCCTACAGTACCTGGCCCCACAGTACCTGTCCCTACAGTACCTGGCCCCACAGTACCTGTCCCTACAGTACCTGACCCCACAGTACCTGTCCCTACATTACCTGACCCCACAGTACCTGTCCTTACAGTACTTGTCCTTACAGTACCTGACCCCACAGTACCTGTCCCTACAGTACCTGACCCCACAGTACCTGTCCCTACAGTACCTGACCCCACAGTACCTGTCCCTACAGTACCTGTCCCTACAGTACCTGACCCCACAGTACCTGTCCCCACAGTACCTGTCCCTACAGTACCTGACCCCACAGTACCTGTCCCCACAGTACCTGACCCTACAGTACCTGACCCCACAGTACCTGTCCCTACAGTACCTGTCCCTACAGTACCTGTCCCCACAGTACCTGACCCCACAGTACCTGACCCCACAGTACCTGTCCCTCCAGTACCTGCCCCTACAGTACCTGACCCTACAGTACCTGTCCTTACAGTACCTGTCCCTACAGTACCTGACCCCACAGTACCTGTCCCTACAGTACCTGACCCCACAGTACCTGTCCCTACAGTACCTGGCCCTCAGCTCAGATCACTCTGCCGTAGCACCAGTCATCATCATGTTGTGATATGTTGAAGTCACTGTCTCCATGACCGTGGCGGGCCGCTGTCGTTGGGTTGGTTGACATGGGACTCTTTCTCACTAGAATGTGACATGACCTTTCTGCACTGAGGTCAGCTTTGGAGACTGTGTGGTACTTCCTACAGTCCTGTGAAAACCATGATTACTACAGTATCTTTATTTATGAATCTGTATGTTAGTTCATGCCCTATAACTGTCTTGTTTTATCATCCTAACATAACCTGACTTTATTACTACCAACAAAATCTTGATGGATTTTCTTTCATGCGTTATCTATTTGGTTTATTGTTTTGTTCCTCCGTTGCTGTAAACTGTGACTCCCACATGGACATTACTTCCTTATTTCAAAGCCTCTGATTAATGACTTACAGTGGATATAAAAGTCTACACACCCCTTTCTATATCCACTAAAATTCCAGGTTCTTGTGATGTAAAAGAATGAGACGAGGAGAAATCATGTCAGAACTTTTTCCACCTTTAATGTGACCTATAATGTGAACAATTCAACAAAAAAAATAAAAAAGAATAATAATTACAAAAAATCTGTCAGATTTCAAGGACATCTCCTGTACACAGCCCTCTTCAGATCACCCCACAGATGTTCAATTGGATTCAGGTCTGAGCTCTGGCTGGGCCATTCCAAAACATTAATCTTTTTCTGGTGAAGCCATGCTTTTGTGGATTTGGATGTGTGCTTTGGGTCGTTGTTGTGCTGAAAGGTGAACTTCCTCTTCAGCTTTCTAATGGACGCCTGAATGTTTTGTGCCATAATTGCCTGGTATTTCGAACTGTTCATAATTCCCTCCAGCCTAACTAAGACCCTGGTTACAGCTGAAGAAAAACAGCCCCAAAGCATGATGCTGCCACCACCATGCTTCACTGTGGGTATGGTGTTCTTTGGGTGATGTGCAGTGTTGTTTTTGCGCCAAACATACCTTTAGGAATTATGGCCAAAAAGTTCAACCTTGGTTTCATCAGACCATAACACATTTTCCCACATGCTTTTGGTGGACTTTGTTTGTTTTTGCAAACTTCACCCAGGCTTGGATGTTTTTCTTTGTAAGAAAAGGCTTCCATCTTGCCACCCTACCCCATAGCCAATTCATATGAAGAATACGGGAGATTGTTGTCACATGTAGCACACAGCCAGTACTAATTCCTGCAGTTCCTTTAATGTTGCTGTAGGCCTCTTGGAAGCCTCCCTGACCAGTTTTCTTCTCGTCTTTTCATCTATTTTGGAGGTACGTCCAGTTCTTGGTAATGTCTCTGTTGTGCCATATTTTCTCCACTTGATGATGACTGTCTTCATTGTGTTCCATGGTATATCTAATGCTTTGGAAATTATTTGGTACCCTCCTCCTGACTGATATCTTTCAACAATGAGATCCCTCTGATGCTTTGGAAGCTCTCTGCGGACCATGAGTTTTGCTCTGAGATGCAACTAAGAAAATGTCAGGAAAGTCCTACTAGAACAGCTGAACTTTATTTGTGATTAATCAGAGTCACTTTAAATGATGGCAGGTGTGTAATGACTTCTATTTAACATGAGTTTGAATGTTATTGGTTAATTCTGAACACAGCCACATCACCAGTTATAAGAGGGTGTGCACACTTATGCAACCAGGTTATTGTATGGTTATTATCTTTCATTTTTCCCCTTAAAGATATCAGTTTGTTTTTCAATTGAACTGTTCACATTGTAGGTCACATTTATGTCCACTGTTAGTCATTAATCAGAGGCTTTGAAATGAGGAAGTAAAGTCCAAGTGGGAATCACAGTTTACATCCACTGTCTATATAGTCTATGTCTATATCCACTGTACGTGTGTGTGTGCGTGTGTGTGTGCGCGCGTGCATGTTTGCGTGCTGTTGTTTTTACAGAGCTGTGTATAAAGATGCTGACCTCTACCTATTGGATTCTCCATTCACCCATCTGGACATTGTGACAGAGAAGGAGATCTTTGAGAGGTGTGTAGGCGGCTCCACACGGAGGCTTCAATATGGGCTGTGGCCTGGCAGATGGATGGGTGGAATGGGGAGGGTTAGGCAGAAGAGAGAAGGTAGAGGTTGGGACATCCATTGTTGTCTTACACCTGGTGAGAACATGAGTTAACCTGTGAAGAGTTCCCCAAGTGTTTTGTCTCATCATCAATCTCATCAGCAATTGTCACAAAATGCTTGTGCAGACACCCAGCCTGGTCTTCCGTCGTGATTGTTGATCAATTTGGGTGATCTGATGGTGATGAACCCAGGCTTGAATACCAACGTGGGACATATTCCATGTCTTTCCTCCTGTCAGGTGCCTGTGTAAACTGATGTCCTCCAAGACTCGCATCGTGGTCACAAGCAAGCTGGACCACCTGAAGAGAGCAGACAAGATCCTGCTGCTTCACAACGGGGTTTGTTACTTCTACGGCTCCTTCTCTGAGCTGCAGGCCCGGAGGCCGGACTTCAGCTCTCTGCTCCTGGGCCTGGAAGCCTACGACAACATCAACGCAGAGCGCCGTAGCTCCATCCTCACGGAGACCCTCCGGCGTGTCTCCATCGATGAGTCCGCAGGCCTCCGTAGCCCCGACCCCACCCGCCGGTCCTTTCGTCAGCCGCAGACACCGACAGTGGTCGCCAACGGCAACTCGGGACAACAAGGCGTCGGCGTTGTCGCGGGCGACTGCCTCACGCCGGCGGAGAAACGCAAACAGTCGATTATCTTGAGTCCGCTGGCCGCAGCACGGAAATTCTCCTTCATTGGAATGGGCCCCCAGAACGGCCAGGCTCAGACGCCTGGGTCCATCACCATGGACGACAACGTGAGGGAGATGTCCGAGAGGAAGTTCTCTGTGGTGCCGGAGGACGATCAGGTCGGTGGGGGGAGACCTCCCTTTTAACCAGCACAGCCTTCTTTAGAGGGCTTTATTCTACTTCGTTTTCCCGTTGATGATGCCTCATAGCCGTCATAGTTCTGCCCTGTAGTTCAGTGAACCAGCGTGGGTTTGGTTCCAGGTGGAGGAGTCGCTGCCGCGGGGGAACGTGTACCACCACAGCCTGCAGCAGCTGAGCGGGCAGCGGCGCCAGTCCGTCCTGCAGTTCATCACCAACGCCCAGGGACAGGGCAGGAGGGAGCAGCTGCACTCCTCCTTCAGGAAGAAGCTGTCCATCACGCCGCAGTGCGAGCTGGCCTCTGAGCTGGACATCTACGCACGGCGCCTGTCCAAAGACAGTGTCTACGACGTCAGCGAGGACGTGGACGAGCAGGACATGGAGGTGGGTTCATTCAAGGGGAGCAGGGTGGATGTTTTCCTGCTGGTCTTTAATGATCAAAGGTGTACCGGTGTTTGAGACACCTTTTCTGAAGCCAAGGCCGAACATAAACATGTCTTTTGTTTTGCAGCAATGCTTTGCGGACGAGCGCGGGAACGTGTTTGAGACAACGTCGTGGAACACCTACGTGCGTTACATTTTCACCAACAGGAATCTGGTCTACGTCCTCATCTTCATCTTCTTTATCTTCGTTCTAGAGGTAAATGTGCCGTATTTATTGAATTACATTGTCCGTGCATTAGAGATACTAGAGGTTCTATTTGTGAGCAATAAGGCACGAGGGGTGTACTGAATATACCACAGTTAACAGCTGTTGCATTGCGGAGTGCAGAAATCCCCGGGGGTCCTACTGCTCTTATAAACCGATTACATAAAAAATAAGTGTCTTGTCATGGTAGTGGTTTACAGTCTAATATAATCACCATTCAATATAGCCAACCAGTTGATACTAAACAATAACGCTGTAATAGAGATTCTATATTTCAAGAAAATCTATATTCAACTATATACAACCCAGTATTTCAGAATAGCTAGCCATTCTGGACTAGTTCTTAGAACCAGATAACAGAGGGTAAAATAAGAGTTTACTTTGCGTTGTTATTATTCTTAATAATATCATTACAATACACATTGCCAGTCAGTCTCACTGAATTTCTGGTTTGTTCTAGGTTGCTGGTTCGGTCTTGGGGATATTTCTTATCACAGAGTGAGTACTTGTTTGTTTAATTTTAATTGTGTTATTATGTACTACTATCCACAAGGCACACGGGCGGGATGGGCAAATGAATGCTCACAAGAAGTTATTGTTAATATATCCACCAACATCCTTTTGACCAAGAGATTGGTCCATAAAAGGTGCACCAGGGTCCTGTAGTAAAATGTATAAAGTTTACCATACAAAGTGCTCATACATGGTCTAGGGTGGTCTAGTGATCTTAGTTACTGCCTCTGGTGCACATGTACTGCTGCAGCCCGGCTTTGAATCTGGCCCACTGCACTGTGAGAAAAAACAATTTGTCTTTCCTCACTTTCCTGGCCAATAAATCATAAACGTTACATAAACCTGTGTTAGAAAACCATGATATCTCAGGAAAACAGGAATTAAAAACGCTACCATTCAGACCCGAGTAACTGCTCTCCCCTCTTTCCTCGCCCCAGAAAGATCGGGGCCAACCCCTCGACTTCTAAGGACCCGGAACAGCAATCTTCAAATGTCTCGTCGCCCGCCGTCCAGCAGTCGGTCATCATCACCCAGAACAGCGCCTATTACATCATGTACATCTACGTGGCCACGTCAGAAAGCGTCCTGGCGCTGGGCTTCTTCCGGGGCCTGCCGCTCGTCCACACCCTGCTGACCGTGTCCAAGAGGCTGCATGAGCAGATGCTGGCCGCTGTCCTCCGGGCCCCCATGGCTGTGCTAAACACCATGAAGACTGGTGAGGACCAGCTCTGAAAGAACCCCAGACACACTGGACACATTTGATAATTCTGTTGTCGTCACAGGGGTTTTGCTTTTTGATTGTGGTCAAGGTTTCAAAACACTTTAACACTTTAGACTCTGTTAACGCCTTAAAAAACGTACAAAAAATATGGTTAATTATCATCCATCTAAAACGCTTTTTAATTACTTTTCCAAAGCTTTTTAATTAATTTTACAGATTCCAAAGAAATCTGTAAATGCATCTGCGTGTGTCTGAACACAGTCCTGAGTGGCGCATCCATCCGTCATTTGTCTGTTGTAATCTCACAGCCAAGTCATTAGTCTGTTATAATCTCACAGCCAAGGTATTAGTCTGTTGTAATCTCACAGCCAAGTCATTAGTCTGTTATAATCTCACAGCCAAGGTATTAGTCTGTTATAATCTCACAGCCAAGTCATTAGTCTGTTATAATCTCACAGCCAAGGTATTAGTCTGTTGTAATCTCACAGCCAAGTCATTAGTCTGTTATAATCTCACAGCCAAGTCATTAGTCTGTTGTAATCTCACAGCCAAGTCATTAGTCGGTCGGTTAGTGAGTAGAACCACAGACAGCAGTCTTCCTCCATCTTTCAGCGTCAGTCATTTCCGTATGTGTTTTTCTGGTCTGTAGGTCGAATCATGAACAGGTTCACTAAAGACATGGCCACCATCGATGACATGCTTCCCCTGGTACTGTTTGACCATATCCAGGTAAGTGACTGTCTGTCCGCACTTCTTTCTGTCCGTTTGTCTGGCTTCGAGTTGCTGTCTTGCTATTGTCCTGGGATTCACTCATTGAAAAGCCCAGCTCCTTACATCAAGTCTTAGATCTCTTCTAAGATTGCTCAGTATTCTTGGGCTCTTCGTCCCAACTTTTGGACTGACGCTGGTACTTTGATCCACTGTTTTTTTTTTTCTTTAACCATCTGCCATCAGTTCTCTCCGGCAAAGTCCAGGCCATGTAGCTTAGTGAAGTAACTTTAATGACCTGTTGACTTGGAGCGAAGGTCCTTGGAGGAATCACTTTAAGCTACAATAGTCCAGCATTTAAAAAGTAATGCATTCAAAACATTGGACATTTTAACAACACGTTGCTACGATACCATTCTCTGCCTCTAGTTGACTCTGATTGTGCTTGGGGCCATCTTCACTGTGTCCATCATGCGGCCGTACATCTTCATCGCCGCAATCCCATTGGCTGTCATATTCGTGGTCCTGAGGAATTACTTCCTGCGTACGGGACAGCAGCTCAAACAGCTGGAAGCTGAGGGTAAGACTGCAACTGGACTGGAGTAGGATTAGAGTGGGATTGGAGTGTGATTGGGGAATTTAAATACTTTGTAATACTATTCAGAATTGATATTGCGTGATGTAGGGTTAGCAATACAGGAATATAAGAGAGTGGAGATGTAGATACAAACACATATTGGTGAGAACAGAGAGAGAGTAAAGGGAGAGGTAGTACAGAGAGAGTAAAGACAGAGGTAGTACAGAGAGAGTAATGAGAGAAGTAGTGCAGGTAAAGAGAGAGGTAGTACAGAGAGAGTAATGAGAGAAGTAGTGCAGGTAGAGTAAAGAGAGAGGTAGTACATAGAGATAGTATCGAGAGAGAGTAAAGGGAGACAGCGAGAGAGACAGACAGAGAGAGAACAGAGAGGAGTGACAGGGGGACAAAGGGGGAGAGAGGAGTGACAGGGAGACAAAGGGGGAGAGAGGAGCGGAAACCTGGAAAGCAACAGATTCTGCAGACTGAGACATTCAGTGGCCCATCTTGTCTGTCAGCAGAACGGATGAGCTGCCAGAAAAGCAGGTAGGGATGTGGCACAATGTCAAGGGTCAGAGGTTTACCCAATAGGAGACGGCAGGTTTTGGGGAGAAGAGAATGAAGGGAGGACCAGGTAGAAACCAGACAGGATGTGCGGAGGGGCGAGGGCCATCTGAGGGGAAGTGACACTGGATGGAGGGCGAGGTCGGCTCTCCACCAATCAGATTTGACATCCTAAAACCCCCAGGGTTGACCTGATGTAAATTATTGGCGATGTCGTAGGATGCATGAATCCTTCTTTGGGTCCTTTCGTTGGATGGGAGGTAACCAGACCTTTGTGTTGCCACTAATCCAACATGACTGGTTGGGGTTAGAACAGGTAATAGAACTCTTCCTCACCGCTACAAACATACAAACACCCATTCCCCTAACCTGACTGATACCACTGTGACGTTCCCATTCCCCTAACCTGACTGATACCACTGTGACATTCCCATTCCCCTAACCTGACTGATACCACTGTGACATTCCCATTCCCCTAACCTGACTGATACCACTGTGACATTCCCATTCCCCTAACCTGACTGATACCACTGTGACATTCCCATTCCCCTAACCTGACTGATACCACTGTGACATTCCCATTCCCCTAACCTGACTGATACCACTGTGACGTTCCCATTCCCCTAACCTGACTGATACCACTGTGACATTCCCATTCCCCTAACCTGACTGATACCACTGTGACATTCCCATTCCCCTAACCTGACTGATACCACTGTGACATTCCCATTCCCCTAACCTGACTGATACCACTGTGACGTTCCCATTCCCCTAACCTGACTGATACCACTGTGACATTCCCATTCCCCTAACCTGACTGATACCACTGTGACGTTCCCATTCCCCTAACCTGACTGATACCACTGTGACATTCCCATTCCCCTAACCTGACTGATACCACTGTGACGTTCCCATTCCCCTAACCTGACTGATACCACTGTGACATTCCCATTCCCCTAACCTGACTGATACCACTGTGACATTCCCATTCCCCTAACCTGACTGATACCACTGTGACATTCCCATTCCCCTAACCTGACTGATACCACTGTGACATTCCCATTCCCCTAACCTGACTGATACCACTGTGACATTCCCATTCCCCTAACCTGACTGATACCACTGTGACATTCCCATTCCCCTAACCTGACTGATACCACTGTGACATTCCCATTCCCCTAACCTGACTGATACCACTGTGACATTCCCATTCCCCTAACCTGACTGATACCACTGTGACGTTCCCATTCCCCTAACCTGACTGATACCACTGTGACGTTCCCATTCCCCTAACCTGACTGATACCACTGTGACATTCCCATTCCCCTAACCTGACTGATACCACTGTGACATTCCCATTCCCCTAACCTGACTGATACCACTGTGACATTCCCATTCCTCTAACCTAACTGATACCACTGTGATATTCCCATTCCCCTAACCTAACTGATACCACTGTGATATTCCCATTCCCCTAACCTAACTGATACCACTGTGATGTTCCCATTCCCCTAACCTGACTGATACCACTGTGACATTCCCATTCCCCTAACCTGACTGATACCACTGTGACATTCCCATTCCCCTAACCTGACTGATACCACTGTGACGTTCCCATTCCCCTAACCTGACTGATACCACTGTGACATTCCCATTCCCCTAACCTGACTGATACCACTGTGACGTTCCCATTCCCCTAACCTGACTGATACCACTGTGACGTTCCCATTCCCCTAACCTGACTGATACCACTGTGACATTCCCATTCCCCTAACCTGACTGATACCACTGTGACATTCCCATTCCCCTAACCTGACTGATACCACTGTGACATTCCCATTCCCCTAACCTGACTGATACCACTGTGACATTCCCATTCCCCTAACCTGACTGATACCACTGTGATATTCCCATTCCCCTAACCTGACTGATACCACTGTGACATTCCCATTCCCCTAACCTGACTGATACCACTGTGACATTCCCATTCCCCTAACCTGACTGATACCACTGTGACATTCCCATTCCCCTAACCTGACTGATACCACTGTGACGTTCCCATTCCCCTAACCTGACTGATACCACTGTGATATTCCCATTCCCCTAACCTGACTGATACCACTATGTTGGTAGATGAAAAAAGTGTGTGTGTGTGTGTGTGTGTCCTGGACCCGGGACATTCCGACTACTCTCATCCTGATCTTGTCATTGTGTGTGTCATCGATGGCAACAAGGCCTTTCCTCCACAGCAACAGAGAGCATGGAGGGATTTCCTCTGGCTTCATCCTGGCAATGCCCTGTATCCCTCCTGACTGGATAAAACACAGTCTCACTAACTTTCCAGCAAAACACGCAGACTGTCTTTCGGTCCCCTACTGGAAGGAGCATACATATACACACCCATGTACACATTGGGACGTATTGCCCGATGTATTGCCCCTCGAAAATGGATATAAATCCACCTATATTCATACAATGCCCCTTAGAGGGAGGCTTTCAAAAACATGTTTGTGATACAAAATAGTGCAGAGCAGAGAGAAAGTCAGAGAGAAAGTCATTTTTTTCCTTCCATTGAGTCTGTTTGCCTGTCTCTTTCTCTGCCCAATTCTACTTAGATACAGTACCGTTCAGAAGTCTTTAGGCCAGCTGGAGAAAATTGTTGAAAGACATTTATCCGAGCAGTAACTGGTTATTTGTGGATAAAACCATTACATATCAAATAAGTAAAAAGAAGAAAAAAGAGACATTGACACAATGAAAAGTAACAAAAATGTGTTCAGTTGTTAAGTCTGTATTTTGTGTGACCTCCCTTTGAATTCAAAACTTAGTCGGTTTGCTTTGATAGGCTGTTGTTTAGTTTTGATCATGTAGTTCTGTAATAAAGCGGCTTGCAGGATTTGATAGATCTTTTTTGCTGTTATCGTTGTCCAAGTGATCCCACACAGCTTCAGTTATGTTCGGGTCAAGGTTTCTGAGGTGGTTAATCTAATTCTGTATGTGTAACTTCTACAGACTTCCATTCCTAGTAGGTATTTATAGTCCTTGCAGTGTTAGTTGAAGATGTCAATTTCTTGTAAGACTCTAACAGTTGAAGCATGTCACTTTCTAGGGCACACTCTGTCTAGGGCACACACTGTCTAAGGCGCACTCTGTCTAGGGCACACTCTGTCTAGGGCACACTCTGTCTAGGGCGCACTCTATCTAGGGCGCACTCTATCTAGGGCGCACTCTGTCTAGGGCGCACTCTGTCTAGGGCGCACTCTGTCTAGGGCACACTCTGTCTAGGGCAGTGGTTCCCAACCAGGGGTACTAGGACCGCTGGGGGTACTTGGCCTTTCCACGGGGGGTACTTGAAAACACTCATGACACCATAGACTTACTAGTGAAATGAACATGAGGGGGTACTTCAGGGGTACTCCAAGCAGTGGAGGTACAGTAACTGAAAAAGGTTGGGAGCCACTGGTCTAGGGCACACTCTGTCTAGGGCACACTCTGTCTGAATGTGGGTGAGTCTTCATGTCTGAAATAACAAACTCTGGTGTTTTCTAGCTTTCTGTAAGTCAGGGTCGGGTGAGGAAGTTCACTGAAATTCCATCAACAAGTGAACTGTTGCATTTAGATGGTGAAGCTGCTTCTCTTCTGTCGAACATCCTGTGAAAGACTGACTAATGCCTCTGTGTCTGTTTTCCCTCCCCCCTGCCCTTTCTCCATCTCCCAACATGCTTCCCCTCTTTCTCTGTTTCCCAACATGCTTCTTCTCTTTCTCCATCTCCCAACATGCTTCCCCTCTTTCTCCATCTCCCAACATGCTTCCCCTCTTTCTCCATCTCCCAACATGCTTCCCCTCTTTCTCCATCTCCCAACATGCTTCCCCTCTTTCTCCATCTCCCAACATGCTTCCCCTCTTTCTCCATCTCCCAACATGCTTCCCCTCTTTCTCCATCTCCCAACATGCTTCCCCTCTTTATCTCTTTGCCAACATGCTCTTCTGTTGTCTTCTTCTGCCCCTGCAGCCCGCAGCCCCATATTCTCCCATCTCATAATCTCCCTGAAGGGCCTGTGGACCATTCGGGCGTTTGGTCGCCAGTCCTACTTTGAGACGTTGTTCCACAAGGCCTTGAACACGCACACGGCCACGTGGTTCCACTACCTCTCCACCCTGCGCTGGTTCCTCTTCCGCTGTGACATCATCTTCGTCTTCTTTTTCACCGCGGCAGCCTTCATCGCAGTGGGAACCAATCGTGAGACTTTTTTCTTTCTCTCTCTCTTTAGACCCCTGGCCTCAGATCAGTGTAAATGGTACCAGCATTTCTCATGGTCATGGTCGTGAAGGTCTTTCACAGGTTGTTGATGTTGCTAGTGACTGAGAGGTCATTTTACAGACCATTGAATACCTGTGTGTATAACAACAGGGGGCTGAAGTCATGTGGGCTATGACCTTTGTGTGTGTGTGTGTGTGTGTGTGTATGTGTGTGTGCGCCTGCGTGCACACATGCAGACTTACTGATAATGTGATGTGTGTTTATTCCAGAGGATAAACAAGGGGAAGTTGGCATCATTGTGGCTTTAGCCATGCTCATACTTGGCACCTTCCAGTGGGCTGTTATAACCAGCATCACTGTGGACGGACTGGTATGTAGACACATTCATATACAGACATACAGACGTATTCATACATATTCAGACACACACAGGCATACATATTCAGACACACACGGGCATACATATTCTGACACAGCCTGACATACATATTCAGACAAACACGGACATACATATTCAGACACACCCTGACATACATATTCAGACAAACACAGGCATACATATTCAGACACACCCTGACATACATATTCAGACAAACACGGACATACATATTCAGACACACCCTGACATACATATTCAGACAAACACGGGCATACATATTCAGACACACCCTGACATACATATTCAGACAAACACGGACATACATATTCAGACACACCCTGATATACATATTCAGACAAACACGGACATACATATTCAGACACGCACAGACATACACACATATCCAGACATACACACATTTTTGACATACATCTACGAACATACACACGTCTGCAGACATACACACAGATACAGCCATATACACACACAGTTTTTATTAATCATCACTAGCTTCACTGTAGATAGACTTGTATACACATGCTTACAGCATACAAATGTTCTGTCTCCTTGGTGTTCTGTATGTTCATCATGTTCTGTGTGTTCTGTGTGTATATGTCCGTATGCCTGCGTGTTGTTGAAATGAGCTACGTTCAGGCTCAGTGATTCTGCTTATCACAGTGCAAGACATTTTGTTCTCCCCGTGTTCACAGAGAGAGAGGAAATATTCCCTGTTATTGGTTTGTGGCTAGAAGGGCTTGTCAGAGTCCTGCGATACTTTGAACTGTCTGTTGTTGAAGACGTTCCAGCCGTGACCCTGAAAGTGCCTGGCTGGCTGATACGTCCTATGTGAATGAAACTGCAGGGTTAAGGGAGTTCACTGTTTTATGAATCACCTCAGCATAGTGAGGAACACACATTCAACCATTACTTACACCCACACACACACACACAAACACACACGTTGCATGTTACCTTGTCCACACAGTTTTCTTATTCACACAACACCTAACTCTCTACCTCCTTTACCCCTACATCTCCTGGTCCCTCCAGATGCGATCGGTGGACCGGGTGTTTAAGTTCATTGACCTGCCTCAGGAGGCGCCCAGACCCAGTGACAGTGGGAGGGGCACAGACCTGGTGATTGACAACCCACACGCTCAAGACTCCTGGCCCAGCCAGGGCCACATGGAGGTCCAGGGACTGACCGTCAAATACACTGAGGCTGAACGCTCGGTCCTGCAGAACATCTCCTTCACCGTGGAAGGAGGACATAGTGTAAGTCACATTGGACTGAGGGTGTGTGTGTGTGAGCCTCACTTGGTTTGCCCGGAGGCTAGAAAGGCTGTCCGTTGTTTGTCTTGAGAGGTTGTTACAGAATGTCTGTTGTTTGTCTTGGGAAGTCGTTACAGACTCTGTTGTTTGTCTTGAGAGTTTGTTACAGACTGTCTGTTGTTTGTCTTGGGAGGTCGTTACAGACTCTGTTGTTTGTCTTGAGAGGTCGTTACAGAATGTCTGTTGTTTGTCTTGAGAGGTTGTTACAGACTGTCTGTTGTTTGTCTTGAGAGGTCGTTACAGACTGTATGTTGTTTGTCTTGAGAGGTCATTACAGACTTCCATTGTTTGTCTTGAGGCGTCGTTACAGACTGTCTGTTGTTTGTCTTGAGAGGTCATTACAGACTTCCATTGTTTGTCTTGAGGCGTCGTTACAGACTGTCTGTTGTTTGTCTTGAGAGGTCATTACAGACTGTCTGTTGTTTGTCTTGAGAGGTCGTTACAGACTTACATTGTTTGTCTTGAGAGATCGTTACAGGCTTCCGTTGTTTGTCTTGAGAGGTCATTACAGAAGTACTTCAGGAAATGAAAACATTGTTAACCATTGATATAATGCCCCACCACACCTCTGCTACATAAAACCAAATCTAGGCACAACTGGCCCACTTTGAAACTTGGCTGAATGATGCGTCTTGTTAAAGATATCTGGCTGTTACAGTGACCATAACTAACCAATTAGGGGGGAGCTATAATAATAATTTACAGAAATATGTTTGTCACAAGCAAAATATACATTTATACCACAGCATCAATCATCGAGGACAATGTGCAGTTTTCTGTACTTTTAGGATATAAAATAACCAGAGTTGTTGACTTCTTTGTTTTGCTTTCTTTCAATAATAGTAAGGTTTTAATGAGGTCTTGAGAACTTCAGCAAATGTGTCATTACCTACCACTTTGGCCTGTGTTAAGGTGTAGTTCATACATGCATTATCTGTGAGAAGAGTTATGTTCTTACAAAAAAAATGACACAGAATATCTAGTTTGAAAGTGACTGCTTCTGATTGGGAGACGTCAATTTGAATAATGTACATCTGGACCATGTGGGCCAGCCTCTTACTAAATCTAATTCCAGCCAATTACCTTTAGCCCCTCTCCATTTTGGGGACAGCTAGCAGCAAGATTCAAATGAACTAGTTGCACAGTGAAAGGAGATCGCTGGCCCAGGCCTGCCCAACATTAACATGCGGTTGTAGGTTACACCCAACTGCTTCATGGACACAGCAGAAATGGAGAGAGATGAGTTACCTTACAACTCTGCACCTACAGTATATGTCGTTTGCAATTGTTGATGGCATGTTTTGTCTATCCACGCTTATTTGGCGATTGAGAACAGCTGGCTAAAGGTCAGGTAAAAAGTGTCTTTAACTGTGTGAATGTTCATTGCTCTGCGTGCAGGTGGGTGTGTTGGGCAGGACCGGGTCGGGGAAGAGCACCTTGCTCTCCGCTCTCCTGCGGCTAGCCTCTACAGACGGAGAGATCTTCATTGATGGCGTCTCCTGGAACTCTGTCACCCTGCAGACATGGAGGAAAGCCTTCGGCGTCGTGCCACAGGTAAACCTGTCCCCACAACTGCTCTCGGTGCACAGAGATGGATAGATGACTTCGGTGGTGGGAAGGGATTTGTAGCATGGACATATTATTCGCATCTGCCACTGTTGTGTTATCGACTGGGTGTGGTGCTGCCAACGTCATTGGCCGATTCCTTCTGAGGACCCAGTTGGTCGTGTGATCACACCTCCACCTAGATTATCACAAGGAATCAGACAGTGAATGATACTGAAATGTACATTACCATTGAGATTTCCTCTATGGCACCTATCTTGCTGGAACAGTTGTTAAATAGGCACAGAAACACAGGTTTTTCCCGTCTCTATAACTTTGGCTGTGGTGAATGTGAGCCCTAAAAAGACTTTGCTTGACAGAAAATCTTCATCCTGACTGGAACGTTCCGTATGAATCTGGATCCCCATGCTCGCCATAGCGACGAGGAACTGTGGAGGGTGGCTGACGAGGTGAGGCACTCGCCTAAGACCTTACCCTAACCCTGGCTTTATGTCCACACCAACCATGAAACTAGCCTCAGTTTCCACCCTAATCGGAGCTTCATGTCTGTCTCCCCCTGCCGCTGTTTTTATGGAGGCTACAAAAACAAAACACACCATTAATCAACGGGTCGGCTGATGCATTGACTGATGTTTGCCATGTCCTCCAGGTAGGTCTGAAGTCGGTGATCGAGCAGTTCCCAGACAAGCTGGACTTTCAGCTGGAGGACGGAGGGTATGTTCTGAGTAACGGCCACAAGCAGCTCATGTGTCTGGCCCGCTCCATCCTCAGCAAGGCCCGCATACTTCTGCTGGATGAACCCAGCGCATACCTCGACCCCATGTAAGATGGTCTGACCGCACGTGGTGATACTTCCAGGGCTTATCGTGAATCTGTGTGTGTGTGTGTGTGTGTGTGTGTGCGTGTGCACGTGTGTATGTGTGTGTGTGTGTTTGTACAGTACGTGTATAACCCTACATGACGACATCGGTCTTAGAGCTTAATGATGCCTGTAATGAGTGAATTAGTGGTGGTTGATGAGGCTGGCCCACTTCAAAGCTGATGCCTTCAACTTAACCTCAGTAGGGAGTGCACAATAGTGGGCTGAAGGAGGGAGGATTAGGAAGAGAATGGAGAACGTGAGAGACGAAGAAGTGTGTGTTGAGAGAGACGAAGAGACAGAGATTGAGGACAGAAAAGGTGTAAAATGGAGTGATAGTACATGACTGTGTGAGATGTAGGTGAGACTACTGTGTCACTCACAACGTGGTTCCTTGTGTCTACTCTGGTTGGTGTATGGTTGAATGAAGGACTTAATGTCTGATGGTTGTGTTTGGTTTGATTTCTGGATGACAGAAGAACCTAATGTCTAATGGATGTGTTTTGGTTGCTTTGTGGTTGACAGAATAACTTAATGTCTAATTCATGTGTTTTGGTTGCTTTGTGGTGTGACAGAAGAACCTAATGTCTAATTCATGTGTTTTGGTTGCTTTGTGGTGTGACAGAAGAACCTAATGTCTAATTCATGTGTTTTGGTTGCTTTGTGGTGTGACAGAAGAACCTAATGTCTAATTCATGTGTTTTGGTTGCTTTCTGGTTGACAGAACGTTGCAGGTCCTGAGGAAGACACTGAAACAG
This sequence comes from Esox lucius, assembly GCF_011004845.1. NCBI lineage: Eukaryota > Metazoa > Chordata > Actinopteri > Esociformes > Esocidae > Esox > Esox lucius. Next base: position 9,368,913 of record NC_047587.1, on the reverse strand, counting down.
TCGTTCTCCAACTGTACCGTCATACTGTCAGAACACAGAGTGGAACCATTGCTGGAGTGCCAGTCTTTCCTGGTTAGCACGCACACACACAAAATCACATCTTTTAGCCTTTGTCAACCTCCCGTCTCTTATATTAAAAGGCATTGGTACCTCCCCGTTGGAGCGGTTGAGAACAGATCACCAATCACCATCAAAATCATGTATTGAACGTATATTTGATTTACTGTGTCCCAGTGTGTGGGCTGCCTGATTGTGTCAGTACACACTCCCTGGGTGGTGTGTGTGTGCGTGCGTGTGTGCGTAGTCTAAGCGAAGTGACCTGTGTTTGTGGTCACATCAGCAGAAAGCGTGACCAGGCAGGCACAGTGACAAGATGACACCAGGGTTACAGTTGGCCATCACTGACACGTATTTCCTTAATACAAATCCGGGCAAGTTTGTTAATAAAAATTCTCACGAGGAAGGGAGGCTGCGCATAGCAATTGATCATGTTGCGATCCGGAATAAAAATGTCCTTATTCGAATTCAGACACGTGAAAATGTTTAAAAACAACAAGCTTATTTCAGTTTACATATGGTATTCACATTATACATGCCGCTACGCGTTAATGTTTTAAACTCCAGTTAGTGATAGCGACAAGCCTAGGAAAGCCAGCCCAGGTCTGTGACTGGTGAGCTAGGGAAGTGGCTGTAAGAACGCCGCAGGCTCATTTTCAAACAAGCCTTCGCGGTGAGTGTAATTCTACCTAGGCAGTGCCAGTGAACTGCGTTCACCGAGTGGGGAAAATAGAAACGTGTTTAGGAAGAGAAAGATTTTGGAGAAGCTGATCTCTGTTAGCTACCTCTGTCAGGGTGGGAGAACATAGACGATTCAGTCAACATGGTTTTGAACTATGTCCTGCAATACTTTGATAAGGCAGAACTGAATTTAATTGCTGACAATAAGTTTCAGTCATTGGATTATTATATTTTTTTAATGTGACCTATAATGTGAACTATTCAATTGAAAAACAAATTGAAATCTTCGAGGGGGAAAAATGGAACCTTACAATAACCTGGTTGCATAAGTGGGCACACCCTCAGTATAACTGGGAATGTGGCTGTGTTCAGAATTAACCAATCACATAAAAACTCATTAAATAGAAGTCATTACACACCTGCCATCATTTAAAGTGACTCTGATTAATCACAAATAAAGTTCAGCTGTTCTAGTAGGATTTTCATGACATTTCCGTACTTTTTTTTTCTTCATTTTTTTATTAGCTGAGAGTGAAGCCGAAGACATTTCCACTGCTCAGTGTAACGTTTGCACAAAAATGTGGTACTGTATAACTTTGGACAACTGTTGTTACCCCATCCTTCCTCTCCAGATGATCGAGGGGAGTTCTGTCAAGCGGTATGACTCCATTCAGAAGCTTTTGAATGAGACCAGCCACCTCAAGCAGGCCATGAGTGCGGCAGAGCGGCTCAAACTGTTCCCCCTGCACCGCCTAAACTCCAGCAAGCGACCCCCTCAGTCCCAGCAGCCCAAGATCACCTCCCTTCAGGAGGAGGCTGAGGACGAGGTCCAAGACACGCGTCTTTAAGGAGCCCCGGAGTACCTGGACCAGATTTTGTCTTCTGAAATGTTCCTCCTCCGTTTCAGCTCTCTCCTTGTGTCTTGTCTCATCAACTCTGAGACACATTGGAGTAGTGGGCCAGACGGGTGGGGTTTTACACCGATATGGAAAGATAAATTGAGATTGGGCTTATGAACCATCCCAGTGCCTCTAGTCAGAAGAACAGGAGTGTGAATGTGAGATTTCCTTTCCTCTAAAGGATCAATACTGGGGACACAGAATGCTCTGTTCTACTAGAAAGTTGATATTATATTTTATTTTTACTTTGAGAACAGTGGGATGACATATTATATATTTTTTTTATATAAGCGCCTTAATTTTAAGTGGTTCTTTTTAAATCCCATTAGAAAGTGGCTGTAAATACCAATTGGAATTAAGTTGGCCACAGATACTTAATCCAAAGTTAGTTTAGTGTTTCCTTCCAAGGGGTTAAGGTCAGGAAACCCGATCCTAGATTTGTGCCTTCCTTCTAATCAAAGCTGTAAATACACAAAACAAGAATGAACGGTGGGGTGATGCTATGGACAAGTGATTATCCTCAAGTAGCCTTATTTTTCTATTTGTATGCACTTTAAAGAAACCTGAGGTACTCCTTAGCTTTTTCGAGGAGGCCTGGTGGGATAACAGCAACGGAAAAAAAATTATTGAATGCTGTGTGAAAAAAATAATTAAACAAGCTTTTTGAAAGGTAATTTATCAAGCTCCCTTTTGGGCTTCTGAAACAGGATACATTTTGCCTCATATTGTCCCTTATTAGGCCCCATTGTTCATAATAGTATTGAAATGTAACTATGTTTTTATAACCCCACGGTACAATAATGTATCTTGGTTACTTGATACACAGCAAACGTTTGTACAGTGTAAATGAAAAACCAAGCAATTTTTTATTCATAGGAAAGTGACACAGGTCCCAAAATGTATACATGTTTTGATTTCCAGAAGAATATTCTGTTTTCAAGTGATTATATTTCCAGTAAAATGATTAAATACAAATGTGTGAGTGTTGGTAATTGTTAAGATAAAGTATCTCAACTCTGACCATGGTGGCGCTCTGTCTAATGAATGGATATCATTTCTAACAGTCTCCCTGTCCAAGTGAAGAGAGTAGTGTTAGTAACTTTCCATATGTAGACAAAGAAATTATTTATAAATGCCCTATAAAGCCTTTATATAGTAAATTGTTTAAAAGTGGTATTGGATTCAAACATGGACGGTTAAACTGGTGTATGAGGACAAGAAGAAGTCCGATGGGGTTAACAGTGCAGTTTTAATGGTTGTGCTTAAAGGAAGCAGGACATTTCTTAAAACTCAAGACAGCTGTCATACAGATCAACACCAAAGGCTGACTAAAATATCTCCTGTACATATCAACAATGGCAGTTAAAAAATGATTTTTCCAAATTAAAAAGAAGCCCCCAAAAAACAAAGCCAACCAAAAAAAATGTATGTGCTGCTTTGAAAAATGTTTCAGGCTCCACCTGTAGGTCAATGATGAGTCGAACCATGACTCGGTGGACTTGGGGGTGGTTAAAATATGTTATGGCTTAAAGTCAAAAGAAATGAAAAAGTCCTGTGTTTGCAATTACTTTTAATTATTGCCACATTCCATTCACTTTGAAACAAGTGAAAAGTTATGAACCAAATTCTCTTATTATTACAAACATATATACTTGTTTTTTTTTCCTTCAGCTTTTCTTTTTGAGTTTGATTTCTTTACAAGCGTAATACCACATACACTGATCTATTCACCATTAAAGTTACTAATTCTTATTTACAAATATTTGGTAAAACCCTGATTAATTTCAACAGTATTTAAACCAACCTTGCAACTATTTAAACATAAAACACTTGAATAGTCGAAAATACTTAATAGCAAAGAACTGCCTGTTTCTTTTCTTTGATCCAAAACTTTTTTACCTCACGAGGTAAAACGTGTTCTAAGTACTTCTTTTTCTTCTGACATAATTCCCTGCAAATGTCTTTTTTTGAACTTCTTTCGATACTTCAGTACTGTATAATATGGTCCCCAAGTACACAATTGTTATACAGTGTAACAAGTACGGATAACAGGTACAAATACTAAAAGGTCATCATACCCCTAACTTTACAACATGGAGGGTTGAATATTACTGCTGACATGGAGGTGGGGAGGTAACGGTGGAGGAGTGGAAGGGAAGTTCGTCTACTACTTCGTATTGTTGTTTTCATGCAGGTCACGGTGTAGGATCCAGATTTCCTCGTGTTGGTTGTTGACGTTTTCGTCCTTGTAGTTTCTTGGTGGGGCCTGCCTTGTTTTGCTGCTGCTTTGTTCAGTTCTGGTGGCCTTTCGGTTAGAGTTTGCAGTCGGAGAACGTGGAGTGGAGCTGCTGGCTCGTGGCTGCTGTCCCCTGCTGCTGGGGACGGGAAGCTGGGATTTGGGCCGGGGCGCTGATCGCCTCTCGCTGCTAGGTGCGGGGCTGCCTGGGGCGGGGCTGCCGGTGGAGTGACAGCTGCCAGTCTGCGAAGGGGGAGACGGACAGCTGAGCAACAGGGACTCGTAATCAGTGATGAGCTGAACCAGCGCCTGGCTGGTACCAAAACCTTTACATGAAGCCTACGACTCACCGTTTGTGGCCCGGGTCGAGCAGTTGTTTCACGGTGGGTCTTGCGGTGGAGTGACTGGACACTTGGGGAGCCGGAGAAGACAAAGTCCTCATTGGACTGAGCAATCTGCAATACAAAGAGATGCAGCCAGGCAGAAAAGGTCAACCTCCTGCTTTGAATGTGGCTGTTATAAAGCCCTGCAGGTCCAGGACATGGTTAGCCCTATACATCTCCATTGTCCAGGCTCTACACTGGGCCCAATGCTAGATTTAAGGCCCAGGCCCGTTCCAGCCCAAAATCAGAGATATCGTTCTCCGTCAGCATCCTTAGAGACCAGAGCTTGGCTGTTCACGAAACAGTGGTCTGTAACTGAATGTGACAGTGGACGTGTGGTAGTACCTGGCTGATGTCCGGCTCTGACCTGCTGGAGCACATGGTCTGCAGCTCTCGGATCAGATCAGTCTCGTCGTCAGAGCATAGCGACAGACTCACAGGGTCCCTGTCTCCCCCATCGCTGCGGCCACAGGGTACAACATCAGCACACACCAGGGCTAAACTACACTGACCCCTACTGGATGGTTGCAGTATGTAAATGTAAACACTTTTACCAGTTCCCAGAGGCTGAAATGCAGCATTCAACGTGAAATAATTAACATTTACAATTTAGTAGCCAGCCATATCTTTACTGGTCTCCGGGGGTAATCAAGCACCCCATCAGGACGGTGCTGGTGACTCGCTCTACCAACTGATCCACAGGGAATTAAAGGTTAAGTCACACGGTATGAGCACATTTTACTGCAGCACAAAGTTCTACCTCCCATTTTATTTCCCAGAGTATCAACAGAATGGCTGTATTTAGAACCACTGACCTTGGAGTGTTGCCGTGGGTGATGAAACGGACGTCCCTGTTGGACAACGACCCTGCAGTCAAGAAAAGGGCGGCATTATTCAGGTCCAAAGGCAGGATTAACTGACGGGGGGATGGGGGGGGGCAGTGCTTCATCCGCACCTTCCCTGAGAGAACCTCCACAGCTCCAGCTGGAGGCAGCGTTCCCCTTCTTTCGTGGGTTGGTACTGGCTCGTCTCCACATGCCGCTGTCCCGTCCCTTCCTGCCTCCAGTTCCTTTGCAGGAGCCAATGGCTGAGAGAGGGAAGTTCCCACCTTGGAACTCCAACAGGAGCCTGTCAATTTCTGAAGAGGAAAGAAAATTAATTCAGGCCTTCAGTTAACATCTACCAAACGGCCTGTCTTACTCTATATACCTGATACCGTCTACCAACCTGCCTTGTCTTACTCTATATACCTGGTACTGGATACTGTCTACCAACCTGCCTGTCTTACTCTATATACCTGGTACTGGATACTGTCTACAACCTACCTGTCTTACCCTCTACATCAATCAACATATACACTCACCTAAAGGATTATTAGGAACACCATACTAATACTGTGTTTGACCCCCTTTTGCCTTCAGAACTGCCTTAATTCTACGTGGCATTGATTCAATAAGGTGCTGAAAGCATTCTTAAGAAATGTTGGCCCATATTGATAGGATAGCATCTTGCAGTTGATGGAGATTTGTGGGATGCACATCCAGGGCACAAAGCTCCCGTTCCACCACATATTGGGTTGAGATCTGGTGGGGGCCTGTGGTGACTGTGGGGGCCATTTCAGTACAGTGAACTCATTGTCACGTTCAATAAACCAATTTGAAATGTTTCAAGCTTTGTGACATGGTGCATTATCCTGCTGGAAGTAGCCACCAGAGGATGGGTACATGGTGGTCATAAAGGGATGGACATGGTCAGAAACAATGCTCAGGTAGGCTGTGGCCTTTAAACAATGCCCAATTGGCCTAAAGTGTGCCAAGAAAACATCCCCCACACCATTACACCACCACCACCAGCCTGCACAGTGGTAACAAGGCATGATGGTCTCATTCTGTTTACGCCAAATTCTGACTCTACCATCTGAATGTCTCAACAGAAATCGAGACTCATCAGACCAGGCAACATTCTTCCAGTCTTCAACTGTCCAATTTTGGTGAGCTTGTGCAAATTGTAGCCTCTTTTTCCTATTTGTAGTGGAGATGAGTGGTACCCGGTGGGGTCTTCTGCTGTTGTAGCTCATCCGCCTCAAGGTTGTGCGTGTTGTGGCTTCACAAATGCTTTGCTGCATACCTCGGTTGTAACAAGTGGTTATTTCAGTCAAAGTTGCTCTTCTATCAGCTTGAATCAGTCGGCCCATTCTCCTCTGACCTCTAGCATCAACAAGGCATTTTCGCCCACAGGACTGCCGCATACTGGATGTTTTTCCCTTTTCACACCATTCTTTGTAAACCCTAGAAATGGTTGTGCTTGAAAATCCCAGTAACTGAGCAGATTGTGAAATACACAGACCGGCCCGTCTGGCACCAACAACCATGCCACACTCAAAATTGCTTAAATCACCTTTCTTTTCCATTCTGACATTCAGTTTGGAGTTCAGGAGATTGTCTTGACCAGGACCACACCCCTAAATGCATTGAAGCAACTGCCATGTGATTGGTTGATTAGATAATTGCATTAATGAGAAATTGAACAGGTGTTCCTAATAATCCTTTAGGTGAGTGTATCTTATAAAGCCCTCTATACACCTGAGACTGGATCTACCTTCCTGATAACCTGATATCTCCTGGGTGTGTAGTTTGCCCACCGTGTCGTGGCAGCGGGCATCCCTGCAGGACGGCCTTGTTGACCAGTATGCTGAGGGCAGCCTTGACCACCGCCTGCTGGCCAGAGCTCAGGTGTCGGTTGCTAGGCGACACCCGCTGGCCAGAGGAGCGCCTGGCCGTCACCCGGGAGACAATGGCCTCCTCCACGCGAGGGACAACCACCGTGTTCCACAGACGAGCCAGCCACCTGGAGCCAAACACAGACCAGGTTAGATGTTACATCAATAGAGAGATCAATAGACAGATATCAAATACATAGAGAAATATGACATATAGATTGATAAATGACAGAAGGGCTGCTTGTAAAATACTGCTTCACCCCCTAGCATCTTAGTTTAAGAAAGCACACAGCCACGCCAACTCAATATCACACAATTTCAGTTCGGAACACTGGCATGCTCACAATCAGGGAAACCATAGCAACACATTCCGCATGCACACACAGCTCTTACTGGACGACGGCCTGCGTGTTGTGTGGCCCAATGGGGCAGGACAGGAAGAGCTGCGGTCCCAGCAGGGCTTCGTGGGTGCCCAGGCGGGACAGACAGGCATTCAGCTGCTGCCACACATAGCTCACCCAACACACCGTCCTCTCCAGCTGGCCCTCAGGAGCCCGACCCATGACGTTGCTCTGTGTCAGATCAGATAAAGATGTGTGTGAAACTAGCATGGGACAAAATAGTGAAGAGAATGGAGTATCGGATATCGGCTAGATAAAATATATTTTCTAATAGAATTGGTTTGAAAAAGAAGCCAAACCCGCCTACATGTTTGGAGGCCATTTTCTTCAGTTTATTAGGCCTTTAGCGAGGCCAGTGGGCTAAAACAAGTGGGTGGCTGTAGATTTGGATTTTAACCCTTTCTGACGATATATACTTTGATCCAAAGAACCTCCACACTACCCAGTGAGGCATTAGAGCGGCCTGTCTCTATGGGCCTGCTCAAGCCTAGTGCCGTACGTGGGGAACAGGAAGTCTTGTGACATGCAACGAGGTCCTGTGACTGACATTGTGCAGGAGCTTCCTGCGTAGGTGTCTGCCCAGAAGGCCGTGAAGTGGCTCCGAGTCCCAGCGCAGCGTCACCCATCGGAAGTGTTGTTGGAGGCGGAGCTCCGAGCCCTGAAGGCGGGACTTGGACAGTGTGCCAATCAGAAAGCCCCCCTCCTGGAAGTGGTGTGGGCCCATCAGGCCTGTGGTGTGGATGGGGAGTTAATTAGTGTCTGGATGTCCCTCCATGCTGATCCTCCATTCATTAACCCACAAACCCACAAACACTGTCCTGTTTGTTTTCCCATCCTTGTGGGGAAAACCATGTCTATTCCCTAAACTTAATCTCATCTTCATGCCTGAACCTATCCAAGGCTCAATACGTGTACACCCAGACATGGATCACATACACGCCCTCTGACTCATTAGCTTGCTCCCTCACTCCTGTGTAATATACCGCGTGCAATAGGGCAGGTGTTAGGTTGCCCAGTAGGCCTTTCCTCACCCTGCAGCAGATAGGCTGTGGTCCGGTTCTCCAGGCCTTCACACAGGTCCCCCAGCAGCTCGGTCAGAGAGTGGGCCTTCTCCAGCCCCTCCAATACAACCACCACACTGCTCCCAGGGCACACATCACTCACAGGGACCAGGAACCCTGCACGGTGTGTGAGGCAGTGGGTGAGTGGGGGGAGGGTATTAGACCAGGGACAATGTGGAGATGGGGAGGAGAGGTGGGTGAGGTGGAGGGGGTGGTATAGAGGGGGAGAAGAGGCGGGTGAGGAGGAGAAGTGATGGGTGAGGGGGAGAAGTGATGGGTCAGGAGGAGAGGGTGGAGAGGAGTTGGGAAATGTGGAGAGGGGGTTTTGGTGGGGGAGAAGAGGTGGGAGAGGGGGAGAGGAGGTGGGAGAGGGGGAGAAGAGGTAGGAGAGGGGGAGAAGAGGTGGGAGAGGGGGAGAGGAGGTGGGAGAGGGGGAGAAGAGGTGGGAGAGGGGGAGAAGAGGTGGGAGAGGGGGAGAAGAGAGTGGGAGAGGGGGAGAAGAGGTGGGAGAGGGGGATAGGAGGTGGGAGAGGGGGAGAGGAGGTGGGAGAAGGGGAGAGGAGGTGGGAGAGGAGAGGGGGAGAAGAGGGGGAGAGGGTGTTAGAGATTAAATCCAAGATGACTGTACAGAATAAGGCAAGTGTCTCTCTCTACATATATATTTGAGCTGTCAAAGGTAACGCATTAACGCATGTGATTAATTTAAAATGTTGTGTATGTGCCAATATGCTTTCAAACTCACTGAAGACATATCACAGTCACCCCAAAAAGTTTAATTAAATTGTTACTTTTGTTATTCGTAGAAGGCCCAGAATGGATGGGTAATCTCCTCACCACAGTTGATGAAGGTGTCTAACAGCTGTTCTTTAGTCAGACTCTCATCCACCTCCACCCTGATGATGTCACAGGCCACACCCACAGTTTCCTGTTTGCTCTTGATGCAGCGGGAGATCTGATTAGCAAGGTACTCTTGACAGCTCCCCTCCAGCCCGTGGAAGATAACGATACGATACTGTTCCACCTGAAGGGGTGAGTGAAAGAATTCCTGTCCTTATTAGCAAGCAGTATGAGACACAAGTGGGGGGGCAAGCAGGAAATCTGCAGGAACCCAAGCCCACAGCCTTATTAAGGAGGTGTCATGTATACAAGTGGCCAGCAGAGGGCATACATACATGCACAAATATATTACACAAATATCCAAGGAACCATTGTATATTCATCTTCTCCATCATTTGAGTGTGTGTGTGTGTGTGTGTCTGTGTGTGTGTGTGTCTGTGTGTGTGTGTGTGTGTCTGTGTGTGTGTGTCTGGGTGTGTACCAGTCGGACGTAGTTCTGAAGCAGCGGAAGGGGGATTAGGGATTCCAGGGCCAGTTCGTCGAGACACGACTCTGACAGACCTGTCAAGATACAAACAACATACACAAAATGAGCAACCTCACACACACACACACACACACACACAAAAACACACAAACACACAGACATATTCAAACACTTTGGAATATCCTCCCGAGTGTTCAACAATGCTCTGAGCTTCAGATACATCTCTGAGTCATAAACTAGAGGATGTCAAAACCCACTGCTCTAGGCAGTCATAAGCAGAAAGAAAAACAGCTAGCTAAACATTCTTTGGCCAAGCTCCAGCACACTGGCAGTGGGTGGAAACTGGATCGATAGACCAAGGAGCCAGGCACCAACATGCAGGCAGGGTGCGTTCAAGACTTTTCATTATGACTTCTATTTAATTTTTTTACAAAATAAGTATACAAAAGCATTTTGAAAGGACACACGGACGCACAGACACACAAGGCGAAATTACTTTGATCAGGGTTCCCTGACTGGTACCTTTCAGTGTGATAGTGATGTGCTGGCTGAGAGGCTTCCTGACCAGATCCCATGGAGACGGAGACAGCTCCTGACCTGGCAACCACACTGTGTCTCCTAGAACACAACCACAACAAACCTGAACAACACACACGTGTGTTTAACACACAGGATACCTGCTTCACTCAAGCACGCGCGCGCACACACGGGCGCACGCGCACGCACAACCGTTTACATAACATCAAAGACATCAATGAAGTCATCGTAAAAACATTACCGCAACTTCAAAATGACACACACACACACATTTACACACCGAAACCTTCACACAAATGATTTGATGTTCCAATTAGTCCAGGTAAACCAAGTGAGAGCTATTAACTAGCAAGCAGAGTAAAATGGAACAAGCCAGAAGTATTTTGGCCCCCCCCCCAGGCCCAAAGTATCGAACCCTGCTTCAGTGGTTCTGTAATGAAACACACTGGAGGCTGTGCCTACATTCACTCTCTCAGACGTCACAACTCTGCCTGAATTCCCTCACCCCCCTCTCCCTGCGCCTCACCCATATTTCTCATCTATAATGTATCCCCGTTCCACTGCTCTCTCTCTCTCTCTCTCTCCCTCTCCCTCTCCATCCCTTCACCATTGATTCCTTCTCTCTCTCGTCCCGGTGCAGTAAAACGTGGTTCTGGCAGAAGGCCCCCAGTTGGTTTGACCTTGACGTATTGGGCAGAGGACAGAGCGACGCCTTTCATTTGTTTGATCTTTCTCATGGCTAGACTCAGTCAGACACTCACCGCTCTTTTCGTGAGAGCATTAAATATCAAAATGTAACTAAAAGAAATGGAATTGTTGATCTTGTGCCGAGGAGAGTCATTCCTAGTCAGGACCCTGGGCAGTTTGCCTTAACAATGTGACTTGGGTTTTGTCTCCTCTGAGGACTATAACATCCTCCAGTACGTTCTAATTAATTCAATTACAGAGATATAATGCGTGAGTGTGTGCGCGTGTGTTTACTTTGGGCAGCCTCTTGGTGTGGCATGATCGGGCCAAGTTCAATTAGGCTCATGTCCCAACCCTCTCCATGTTGGCCCAATCACCCCTTTGGACAGAACCCATGAATTGCTGCCATCTGTGGGAAGGCCTGTGTGTGTGCGTGTATAAGTGTGTGTGTGTGTGTGTATGTCGGTGCACAAACTTTGCTACACAACTGCATGCATCCCCAGATGCCTCGAAGAGACCTGATAAGAGCAATCATATAACCAGTCTCTAGTGTTTATTCAAAAGCATGTGGCCTGGTTAATAAGTTATTTTACATTCCCTGAATGCAATAACTCAGCAATGCGGACACATCATTTCAAGACCTGCTAAATACGAAATCGTAAGCTTTTTTACACAATGGAGAATATATACAGTACAAGGTAAGAACTGCTGTAGCTTGTTAGTTAGCCAAGGTTAACTCTGATCCAGTGCGAGATCATTTGGACGTTCAAAAGAAATTCAGTTTCTCCCATCTGTAATTCTCTCCCTTCCTACAGGGAGTATATATGATGCTACACTCTCACAAGCATTCAAACAATTAGCAAGCTACCACATAGCAAGCTCTTCATCTGAACTGGTGGCAGTAAAAATGGAGCAAAAAGAAACAATACAAATCTGTACTTTTTTGAGGGCTTGAAATGGTTCAGAAAACTCTATTGCGCTGGTTGAATCATTAGAACTGAACAAAAACCATTGCAACTGTGATCAGAACAAAACAATTGGAAAATAACTTTTATTCCAACATCTGATTCAACCAAATGAAAACCATTTAGAAGAAGCACACTTTCTGTCGTGGTTCCCCGGGAATGAAATTATGCTGTAAGAGCGATTCAACAGAGGTAATAGCAGAGATTCCTATTAATGTAACAAGCTATTCAGATCAGCTGGGAGCTGTTGGCTGGCAGCTCACCCGTTGGGTGCCATCCATTCCCTCATGCTGACCAGGGGAAATTCAAACTTGAACCCTCAAGAGGTCAGGAAGCATTCAGTGGCAGCAGCTGTTTTAAACGTGTTGTGTTGCCGCTCAAAATAGGCTGCAACACCTCTGTAAACTTGGCGCTGTTTGGGGGGATACAGCTAAAATAACAGACAAGGCCTGTGACTGCACCAGTGTGCTTGTTCTCTGTTTGGCTATCCTTTTGAAATGGTGACCCAAACTGTTAGCGTTACAGCAATATTCCTTTGAATATGACAATTCACCTAGCAAACGCTGGCAAGCAGGCTAATTAGTGCCAGGTATCAACAACCAATCCAGAAGGACTGGCAGGCTATAGTACAGTGATAGCATTGCAAAATGACAAGAGTCCTCGCATATTTGCAAGCTAATCTTGCCCCAGCATTGATCGCCGCCCCACTACTTTCACCTCACTTACTCTGCTTCCCTTCATTGAAATGGACGGTCCAGTTACCTTCTGAGGAAACTCGGCACATATTGGCGTTTCTGATGGGGGTAACAGGATAAGAAGTTGAAGAACAGTCGTTACACCTACTCACCTATGAGGACGGAGGCAATGCTGGCCGGGGTCAGTCCCAAGTGTGCGTGTGGGTTCGTGTCGTCCCTGGGGGGCTGGTTTGCGCGTTGGTTTGTGTGCGTGTTGGTGTCGCCACAAAGCAGCTGGATGTGTGATATCAGTGCTCGGCCCAGGGCGTGGTTCAGCTCGGCCCAACACGTAGCCCGCTGGACACACACAAACCCCAGCACGCTCACAGACACATCCGCTTCCAGCTCCTCCACTGGACACACAGGCTGGCCTGAGCCACTGTGCCGGATGCACACCAACACCCTGTAGGAGTCTGTCAGGAGGATAGGGATTGGACAGGGCAGAGGGAGAGAGATAACAGACTATTGTCAGTACTGCACCCATAAGACTATTGTCAGTACTGTACCCATAAGACTATTGTCAGTACTGTACCCATAAGGCTATTGTAAGTACTGCACGGATAAGACTATTGTCAGTACTGCACCCATAAGACCATTGTCAGTACTGTACCCATAAGACTATTGTCAGTACTGTACCCATAAGACCATTGTCAGTACTGTATCCATAAGACTATTGTCAGTACTGCACCGATAAGACTATTGTCAGTACGACATCATCGAGAGCATTGCCAGCACAACAACGTTGAGACTATTACTAGTGTGACGTTTGGACTGTTGCAGACAAAACAACATTGAGACTGTTGCATTTACGACACTGTTGAGAATAGAGCCAGTGCAAAACCGCTGAGTTTACAACCCGTAATACATTGGTGACACGATTGTCCATAATACACCATTGAGACTATTGCCATTACAACACCGTTGGGACTACTGACCGTTTGACAACACTGACAGACTATTGCCATTACAACACCGTTGGGACTACTGACCGTTTGACAACACTGACAGACTATTGCCATTACAACACCGTTGGGACTACTGACCGTTTGACAACACTGACAGACTACTGCCATTACAACACCGTTGGGACTACTGACCGCTTGACAACACTGACAGACTATTGCCATTACAACACCGTTGGGACTACTGACCGTTTGACAACACTGACAGACTGTTGCCATTACAACACCGTTGGGACTACTGACCATTTGACAACACTGACAGACTACTGCCAGTACGACAGCATTGGCACCATTGCCAGTATGACAGCAGTGGGACTATTGTAGTCAAGACAACCTTGAGACTATTACCAGTCTATCACTGTTAGAGATTATTGTCATTATTGAGATGACTGACATCCTTAACGTTAAGAAAAATACCTAAATGAAAAATGATTTATTTTCTTTTCCTTCACAAAATAAATAGTAGTACTCATCACCTAATATGTCCCAGTGATTATAGAAAAGAACAACTCCCTAATGAAACAAAGCTCTTAGGTCAGGAGGGAAAGAAAGTAATGCTTTAGACGTGCCCCAAACGTTTTCTTATTGTATTTTTTATTATTATGATGCATTCATTTGCTTTGATGTTTTCATCTTATTGTACTTTCATGTATTTTTCTTTGTAAAGCACATTGAATTGCTTTCAATGTATGAATTGTGCTATATAAATAAACTTGATTGCTTTAGTGGGTGAACATGTTATAGACAAACACACCTGGTTTTACACACATATCATTTGGAAAGTACTCCCCCTGGAAAGTTGCCACTTTGTTTTTAAATATTTGGTAATAGTATATTGGAAATAAATTCCAACCATGTTCATTGCATGATGTAAAGTAGCACAATTTAAGAAATCACAACAAAAAGTAACCTTGAAACCATTCATGCAATTAAAATGAAATGCTTTTTCCTTGCAAATGCTTTTTCCTTGCAAAAAAAGTGATTACTCCCTACATTTTCCCTCACATGAAACGGGGGCACTAAAACAGGTGGAAATTATCAGAAAATCATTAGAGGGTAACTTGGGAGGGTCCAGCCTTCTATAAACACTAGAAGCCTGGTCTGGTTTTGTCTTAACCATATGGGTTTGCGGTAACACATCCTGAGAAGATAAAAAGACCAGTCCGAAACCCTGAGAAGAAAAATGATTGATGCCCATGGGAGGGGATACAACATTAGAAGAACATCACTCCAAGGCTGCATGATTTATTGAATTCTAATCGAAACTGCGATACTGACGTGTAATATCCAAATCATCAACTTATGCGACTTCAGAAAAAGGTGAATGAGTTGCGCTTCATGCAAAACAACGGGTACACATCGTACGTCCTAAATGTTTTTTCTTGCAGGTGGTGTAGGTATTTTTGTAGATTTCTTAAATACCTGGACTCATTTTGTTCAAATACTTGATGGTTTGTCAATGTTAGTTTGAGTTAACAGTGCATCTGCTAGCGAATACATCCGCTTCAAGCTAGTGAGTGGCACTAAGATATTGTTCCAAATACACAACAGCATAGTAATTAAGTGTCAGCATCAATGTCGGTTCCTACAAACATATTAAACTTAATATGGGAGAACATAGACCTGAAGGGTTGAGATATTTTGCCTCACCAGCTACAGCAACAGCACAAACACAGAAAATTGCAAATGCAATTGCATTAAATTAGCAGTTAAATGAACAGTTCGACACAGGTTGCACCTTCAAATTGGTAGTAAGTGTTAAATAGACAGCATTTTTTAAATTAGGTTAATAGCACATTATGTAGGCTATGATCACAATTTTTAAGTGACAATCGATGCTTGAAAGTCGCAATATTTGTCAAAGAAATCGCAATTCAATATTTTATCCAAATCGTGCAGCCCTACATATTTCCACTGTCCAGTGAATCATTTACAAATGGAGAAAAATCCAGACCAGTGGCATTCCATATGGGACAGGCGGTCCCGACGAAAGATGCAAACAGGGCAACATCAAGGGACCTGCTCTGGCATTGAGGGTTCGGCCTTTGAGTACTTACTTCATCTGCATTATGAGATCACATTTCTGTAGATTTTTTAGTGTAATCCTTCATTTGTTTAATCCACATATGTAAGCTAAAGACAACTTTCCAAAAGATGCACTTCCTTTTACTTACATGACTGTACTCATACAAATCACACCCACATTCCCACAGAACCCGCCACTCACGGAGGTTCTCCAGTAGGTTTTTGCAGTCGTCTGTTGCCAGGTCATGAATGGTGCGGTTCCACTTGTCCCTGCTCTCAATGTCCTGGTCACTGTGGCTACACAACACCTCCAGGCACTTCTACAGGACAGGCAAATACGAGCGTAAACAGTGTGTGTGTGTGTGTGGGTGGGGGTTTGGCTTGGTGCATGTTCCCGAATGGCCTCCTGAGTGTTGCATTGGCCTGAGGCACTACACTGAAGTGTTGAGGGTGCATCACAGCCCAGGTTCTGTCCCAGGGTCCCAGGCTCCAAGGGGGGAGTGCATAATGAACCCTCCCCCCCAAACACTTCAATGAACAAACACTTCAATGAACACCCCCCCCCCCCCCCCCGAAAGGTAGGACCAGCAAAGCATACAACATTTTAATGACTCACTCAGGCTGGCCTGGGACCATGGGCAGGTTAGGCCCCCCAAATGTAGTCTTAGTCATTAGCCGTGCCTCCAAAGCCATAGGTGTCGGATATCGTCCTGGCTAAACCGTTTGGAGAGACGCCAAATGCCTCAGAACCTGCAGTGCGTTTGTGTCCCTGTACCTTAAAGCCCCTGGCAGCAGCGATGTGTGCAGCGGTCCAGCCTTCACTGTTGGCCCAGTTGAGCAAGGTGCTGGACAGGACCGGGGCTGTGGCAGGACCGGGGCTGTGGTTGCAGTAAAGGTCAGGTTGTGTGTGGTCAGGGGGAGGATGGAAGAGGAGCAGCCGCAGTGTTTCAACATGGCCCAAGCTGACGGCTGCGTGGAGGGCCGTGCAGCTGTCCTGTGGAACACACACACACACACATCAGTGTTGGGAAAGATACTCACACACAAATACAAACATGCACAAATTATTGTTGGGGCAGATACACACACCGAAATAAGCCCACATTAGTGTTAGGTCACACACACACACACACATACATTAGTGTTGGGCCACACCCACAGAAATAACACACTCACACAATAGTGTCAGGACACATACTGATACAAACACACACACACACACACATTAATGTTGGGACACACCCAAGGAAATAACACACTCACACAATAGTGTCAGGACACACACTGATACAAACACACACACACATTAGTGTTAGGACACACACACTGATACAAACACACACAAACATTAGTGTTAGGACACACACACTGATACAAACACACACAAACATTAGTGTTAGGACACACACACGGATACAAACACACACACATTAGTGTTAGGACACACACACGGATACAAACACACACACATTAGTGCTAGGACACACACACGGATACAAACACACACATTAGTGTTAGGACACACACACGGATACAAACACACACACACATTAGTGTTAGGACACACACACGGATACAAACACACACACACATTAGTGTTGGGACACACCCACAGAAATAACACACTCACACAATAGTGTTAAGCCACACACAAAAATGTAAACAACACACATTAGTGTTGGGATACACACACAAACCAACACGTATTAGGACACCTACTGAGCACACATCCACACACACTCCCATACAGATTGGCGGTGCTGTGTTAGTGAAATATTGGTTCATATGATTTTTATAAATGTGAGGTGGACACAGATAGCAGTTGCCCTGGGAACAACAATGTATTTGGGCAGTTGCCCTGGGAACAACAATGGATGTGGGCAGTTGCCCTGGGAACAACAATGTATTTGGGCAGTTGCCCTGGGAACAACAATGGATGTGGGCAGTTGCCCTGGGAACAACAATTTGTGTGGGCAGTTGCCCTGGGAACAACAATGTGGTGGATATTCTCAGACAGGAGTCACCAAGAAAACTACAACTTACAGTAAAGCTGTTTTCATTCATTAATCATTGGCAATAGTACTGGGACCAATTATGCATGTCTCCTATGGCTACAATAGAAACACATAAAAACCAACAGGGCCCTCTGTAATTATTGGGACAGTGAAACATTTTGTTTTTAGCTCTATGCTCCAAACGTTTAGATTTGTAATCAAACATTTGCAGCACTTTTATATTACAGCACTATTTATACTCACAAATCTGTACTATTCCAGCATACCAAAAGAACTGGGACACTTCATTCTTTTAGGTAGGGCATCAAGTTAATGTGCTGGGTCTATTCAAAATCTACCTGCCAAGCCCCATCCCTTTACGTAATGTAATAAAAAACATTTGCTGTGTAATTCTTCAAAAAATAATTTTTATTTCTAGCAACATGTAACGTGGTATATTGCTGCTCAATTTACAAAAAACCTTGTGACCTCAGCTGAGTCTACTCTACGCCAAGATATCACAGATCATAAATGTTCAGTTGTGCTGGAAAGGAGGTTACCGTGGTAACGGAGACAACAGCACTTGCGTTAAGGGCAAGACTCAAGTAGGGCATGACTGAAGACATCTTGGTTTGGTTACATTAACGAAACTTCTCGGACCAGCTGGTTACATTACAGGACATATTGGATCAGCTGGTACAAACACACACACATTAGTGTTGGGACACACCCGAGGAAATAACACGCTCACACAATAGTGTTAAGCCACACACAAAAATGCAAACCACACACATTAGTGTTGGGACTCATCCACATTACAGGACATCTTGGACCAGCTGGTTACATTAATGAAACCTCTTGGATCAGCTGGTTACATTACTGGACATCTAGGCCCAGTTGGCTACATTACTGGACATTTAGGCCCAGTTGGTTACATTACAGGACATTTAGGCCCAGTTGGTTACATTACAGGACATCTAGGCCCAGTTGGCTACATTACTGGACATTTAGGCCCAGTTGGTTACATTACAGGACATTTAGGCCCAGTTGGTTACATTACAGGACATCTAGGCCCAGTTGGCTACATTACTGGACATTTAGGCCCAGTTGGTTACATTACAGGACATTTAGGCCCAGTTGGTTACATTACAGGACATCTAGGCCCAGTTGGCTACATTACTGGACATTTAGGCCCAGTTGGTTACATTACAGGACATTTAGGCCCAGTTGGTTACATTACAGGACATTTAGGCCCAGTTGGTTACATTACAGGACATTTAGGCCCAGTTGGTTACATTACAGGACATTTAGGCCCAGTTGGTTACATTACAGGACATTTAGGCCCAGTTGGTTACATTACAGGACATTGAGGCCCAGTTCTTTACATTATAGGACATCGAGGCCCAGTTGGTTACATTATAGGACATCTAGGCCCAGTTGGTTACATTATGGAAATCGAAGCCCAGTTGGTTACATTATAGGACATCTAGGCCCAGTTGGTTACATTATAGGACATTTAGACCCAGTTGGTTACATTATAGGACATCAAGGCCCAGTTGGTTACATTACAGGACATCTTGTGCCAGTTGGTGACTTACAGCGGTGGCTAGTGAGCGGTCAGCCCCGGCATTGAGCAGGGCTCTGGTACAGTCCACTCTGCCAGCTCCACTGGCCAAAAACAGAGGGGTCTGCCCGCCCACAGCTCCACGGTCCACACCAGCCCCCCCAGACACCAGGGCTTCCACACAGCTGGACATGGGACACACAACGGAGAAGTCTGGGTTATACAGAGACTGGAAAGGATACATTTTCACAGGAAAACACTACTCCTCTGCCTTCACAAAGCCCAGCCTGTTGCATTACAGTGGGGGGGGGGGGGGCCAAGGCTCAAATCTTTCCGCTCTTTTCCACAAACCCGCTGGCTTCCTCATCACTCATTCTTCGTCACTCCTTCCTCACTCATCCATTCCCCAAGTGTTGGTAATATCTCTGCGCTGTCAACCTGTCAACCTCTCTGTACTGTGACAGCAGACCACTCTAGGGAGGTTTACTCAGGCAGACCACTGAAGGTCGTTGTGTGTGGATATGCTGTATGAGTGTGTGTGTGTGTGTGTAATGTGTGTTAGCAGTATTCTTGACCAGCTGGGAAATGGGCAGTCTTCTAATATCTGCTCACGGGCATATTAATAGAGTGGGGCTAGCAGAATGCACACTGACAGCCAGTCACACAGAGTGCTGTATCACAGGCTACCTCATAATCACAGGCCCACTATGGAAGGGATGATATACATGTTCCCTGGGTTACGGCCCACTATAGAAGGATGATATACATGTTCCCTGGGTTACGGCTCACAGTGGAAGGGATGATATACATGTGCCCTGGTTTACGGCCAACTGTAGAAGGTATTATATACATGTTCCCTGGGTTACAGCCAACTGTAGAAGGTATTATATACATGTTCCCTGGATTACAGCCAACTGTAGAAGGGGTGATATACATGTTCCCTGGGGGATGCATTGGAAATTAAACACACAGAGGAAACTGACAACATTGCAATGCAAGAATATATGCCTACTCTACTACTGGGACGTACAGAACAGAGCAGGCACATTCTGCAGACGTGCTGTTGGAAGTGTCCACACAGGGGCACCAGAGAGTCTGACCGCTCATAGACCAGGGGCACCAGAGAGTCTGACCGCTCATAGACCAGGGGCACCAGAGAGTCTGACCGCTCATAGACCAGGGGCACCAGAGAGTCTGACCGCTCATAGACCAGGGACACCAGAGAGTCTGACCACTCATAGACCAGGGGCACCAGAGAGTCTGACCGCTTATAGACCAGGGGGGCGCATAACTGGTAAAGGATTTGGTGAAGAAATTCTACTCTGGGTTGCCAGACTCAAAAAGGACACACACTGTTTTAGAGGTTGTATATATGTTTATGTTTTCCAAGCCTGGTTGGTTAAGTTCAGGGACTGGTTGGTTAAGTACAGGGACTGGTTGGTTAAGTTCAGGGACTGGTTGGTTAAGTTCAGGGACTGTGTTAGCACCAACCTGCAGTGTCCGTGCGCAGCGGCAAAGTGTAAAGGCGTAAATCCGTTTTCATCTGAAACATCAGCAGAGACCCCCGAAGTAAGCAGCAGCTTAACGCAGTCTGGGACACAGTGGAGACACAGGAAGTCCAGGGGAGAGACGGAGAGGAAAAAAGAGATGGGAGGGGGTAGAGAGAGGAAGACAGGGGGACAAGAAAGAACCACTGATTTGTCAGCTCTGTGGTCTCTGAGTTATAAATGACACTCTGCTAGCAGTTACACTTGCCCTCCGTGTACATCAGGACTCTCTATGGATCAACATAACAAAACATCATCAGACGTAACAACAGAGCAGCACATCCTGGTGGTGGTCAGTATTGTGTGTATGTGTGTGTTCCCTGACAAGGAACAACATGGGGTTTCTGGGAGTCACCTCCCTCGAGGTGACAGTTCCCCCTTAACGTCTATCTAATTGCCTGTGCGTCACGTAAGCTAAAATACCAGACTACGGTGACTGACACGAGTGGGTGTCTTCAGGAGCCAACAGCCCACGGCGCAGCGTCTAGTACGCCAGCACCACAGCCAGCAGGAATACAACAGGATCTGTCCCGACGGCAACACCATACCTGTGTGTCCGTTCTGAGCAGCAGAAAACAAGGCAGAGGTTGGGTGTTCTTCAAGGTGACAGTGGGGATCCGTTGGATCTGGGTTAAGCAGCATTGACAATAAAGTGACATTTCCCTGGGAAGCAGCCTGGAGGAACGCGGGGCGCCCGTCGTCCAGGGCAACGGGCCCGCCGCAGGTCAGGGAGGGGCCTATGGGGGGACACCAGCCTGACGAGGGTTAAAGGGGACACAAGGGTTAAACGTGACGGCCGAGCTGTGACCGAGGGGACCTGGAGGACAGCGCGGCACACCTGACCTCCACAGCACTCAGTCCTCAGTGGTACGCCACCAAACAGGAGCAATGCCACAAACACACAGCCTGAATCTGTGGACTTCAACATTCATTAAGAGAAGCAAGCATGTATATGTTTTAGCTGTTGAGTCAATTTAAAAAAAAAAAATGACGTTAGTGTGTTTAAACACATTACGACACATAAATAAAAAAATTGAGAATATTTAGTAATGTCAATTGGCTTACTCATAGATCCTGCTTGGTAGTATACCTCTGGCCGGTTTGCAGTTCAAAAAAGCATGCAGTCATTAATGGATATCGGAGTGAATTTAAAGACTCGGTTCACTTCGTCATCCAGTATTGTCAGCAGCTCCATGGGGGTCTATGAAGACTTCCCCAGGTATGACAGGAGGACAAGTGTGGAACAGAGAGAGCACGTTGTAATCTCAATCAGGTGACTGCCCAGACCTCCATCCAGCCACACATACATCAACCCACAACACTCAAAATCATCCACGTCAATTTAGACATCCATACACATGCACATTTAACCACTAACCTCACACATTAAAAAAATATGAAAAGGAAGAAACTACACAGTGATTCAGTGAAGGACAACAAGAAAAAATGAAATGCTTATAATTTTACTTTGCAACTAAAAAAACATAGGCCTAATGTTATTCAGACCATATCCATGGAGCTGTAATATTCTCAACTACGCTCAGTAGTGGGAGGGGAAGTGAAGAGCTTTTCAGGAAAAGCAGGTTAAAAGTGTGCAGTTTAGAGCAAAGAGAGCTGAAGGAATTTAGAGTACACCCTTGTCTGAGATGCTAAATAGGAGAGAAGGGCTGGGAAAGTATATTTCAACATATTAACAACATCAGCAATGACAGCCATTTCCATTGCGGTTTCCAAGACGTCTGACTAAGTTACTGCTCTGGGATAATGGAGTAACAGAGACTGCTGGTGCTTTTAAAGATGGCGGGTAACTTGGTCGTCAAGGTGACAAGAAAATGTGCCTCACTGCTACTAGAATTAGCGTTGCGATAGTACATTCACTTGTACTTACTTGTCTTAAAGGAAAATGCGTTAGTAGGAAAATCCTGTGGCATTTGTTTTTGTCAACTGCTGACATGTACAATATTTTAGGACTGAATCAAAACACTAATTGTTGTTATCGGATGATATTTCACTTCGATAGATAAGAAAGGTATTCTAGGAAATTATAAAACATTGTTTTGAAGTTTTGAAACATTGAAACCAGTTTGACTTTTGAGACACAATAAATGTCATCTAGGCTTCAGTCGATGTGACCATTGACATAAACGCCTCATATATTTTAGATGCATCACTCAGAGTGACACAAATGTGAAAATAGGAAAATCAGTTGGAAACATAACCTCATTCCTAGTTTCTGTAAGGGTAGTAGAAAAACACTTGTTTAACTACACATTAAATCAAATCTAAAAGACAACAACAGGAGTTCAATTATTTGATAGCTTGAAAATTATGAAAACCAATCGCAACAATGAACATATGTTGCATTTGCAACATAAACTATACATATACGAATATTACAACATATACATTAAAATCACAAGAAACGTACATAATAATAAATACATCAAAATATACAAAGTGCAAGAGTTGACACAGAAAGAATTATGAAATGGACAGGGGTCAGTGGGAGAAGTTAGTGAAGGTAAACAGGAAGTATGCAGACATGAAGTGTGCAGTGAGGACTGATGAAGAGGAAGAAACATGCTAGTGGAGGATGAGGGGGATTAGGGATAAAAGCAGCCTCTGGCATCAGCTTCAGAGAGGAGAGGGTTCCTCACAGGAACCCAACACACCCATCTGAACAGGGAAAACCTCGCTGCCTATTTTCTACTGTGTGACTTAGCTGAACTGGCATCTGACCCTTGACCCTGGCGCATGATATGAACCTGGCACCGAGGTGTGTTTATAGCTGCTAGCTGGGGGATAACGTGTCAGAACAGGACTCTGGAGAAGCAGAGAGAGACGAGAAGCCCCAGAAGGAGGGACAGGAAGATTAGGTGCACACAGAGAGATCAGGTCTCAAGCAATGGTTTAGGGCCGGAAGGCTGAGAGTTGCTGCACCAAAGAGCAAGAGTTAACCGTCCCTGCTCTGTCCTGTTCCCCTAGGTCTGGACTGCTATGGTTAAAGCAGGTTCCCTACTCTACACTAGACTAGGCCAACCTAGCACTGGAAAGATTGCTGGTGCGAAGAGGTAGAGGCAGTAGAGGGAGTGTGGTGCCCCTTTACCTGATGCTGTTGCCAGGGGGCTGCCTGGGGCACGGGGGCTACAGGATGGAGCACTAGCGGAGGAGGAGGAGGGGTTTACGGAGGAGGGGCTACTGACAGGGACGGCAGTGCTGGCGGGGGGGCAATCTGCACATGCGGCCCGGTGCAGGCCCCTCGGCCCCCCCGCGGGAGGGCAGACACCCACCTGAGACTCCGTCAGGGCTGGGACCAGGTCCAGGGCGGGTTTAGGCGGCAGCTGGGGCGTGGCGGGTTTTAACCCAACCCCCGGGGAGCGGCCGCCATCTCCCACCACTTTGATAGGCGGGTGGGGAGGGGAGGGGGTCTGGGACAGGCCCGGCTTTTTGGGCGGGATGGGGGGCGGATTGCCCCGGTCGATCCTGGCTACGGTGGGGGACTTGAGGCCTATAGGGTGGCCCAGGCGGCCGGGGAAGGGCCCCCCCTCCGAGGTGGAGTGGGGCAGGCCGGGACGAACGGCGCTTCCTGCCGGCGGGCTGGTGAAGCGCGAGAGGACCTGCGTGACGGTGTGCCGCGCCTGCTGCTTGGCGGCCAAGTTGTCGCGGTTAGTGGGGGACAGTTCACGGGACGGAGGGCTGCTCAGCGAGGCCGAGCCGTTTTGGTCCTGCTCCTGGAACTTATAGCGGGCGGCCTGGACGCGAGGGCTCACCCCAGTGGGGAGGGCGGGGGGGTGTCCCTCAGCTCCGTTCTCCCCCGTCTGAGAGAGTCCCCCGGAGCTGCTGTGCACCAGGCCGCGGTTGGCGCTGGGCGTCTTGGGCAGGCTGAGGCCCGCGTAGTTGGTGGGAGTGTGTTTCACGGGGATGGTGAGGGGGCTGGGTTTCTTCGGCCCGTCCGCCTCCGGAGGGTCCGTTTGGCAGGAGGCGGTCCGGGAGCTGACGGGGTTCGTGGCCACGGCAACGGAGGCTGTGAGTTTGGGTGCGGGTGGCTCCGCGGCTGGTCGGGCTGGCGCCGCGGTTTTATCGCGTTTCCCGTCCCGTTCAGTCCTGAGCTGCTCTACCTGCCGGCGCAGGCCTGAGCTCTCGACCTCCTCTCGGCCCAGCCTGGCGCGCAGCTGCTCGTGCTCCGTGTCCAGCTCGGACAGCTGCTTCTCCATCTTGGCCTCCATCTGCTGCCCGCGCTGCCTCTCGGCCGTCAGCTCCTCCTGCAGCCGTGTACTGGTGCGGCCCTCCTCGTCCAGCCGGGCGGAGATCTCGTCGAAGCGCTGCGACTCCTCCACCACGCGGGTGGCCAGCTGCTTGCACTCCCGGACCAGCATCATGACGATGTGTTTGTTCTTCTCCCGCTCGTCCTTCAGCTGGGCCATCAGCTTGCGGTGCTCCTGTTCCAGACTCTGGAGCTGGAGCTTCTCCATCTCAAGCTGAAGGACAGACAGACCACAAGTCAGAACACCAGGGCGCTCACGTCACACCGCTAGCACGAGGTCGGGATTGCGGATTACCACCCTCAGTCAGACCACACACAAACACACCCACCCACCCACACACACACACTCACACACACACACAATCTGATCATACTCCACCAAACATCCCAGTAACCATACAGTCATTTAACACCCTCATCCGGATTAGGGCCTGATACCACACGCCTGCTGTCTCAGAACGCCACACAGCATACGGGACATTTGGGACCATCTCTGAGGCCGTTATCACACAGATATCTCCTTCATAGTCATCCATCACACAAGCATACATCCTCCTTCTCCAGCCCTTGACTGGCACATTAGAGATTCGGTCACACTTCCGCTGTGCTAGTGAGTGAATAGGCAGCTCACATACTTCCACAGGGAAATCGATACTCTCACATCATAAACTGAAGGAGTACTCTCCAGCCAGTTTACAGTCAGTACTTTAGGCTACTCAAAGCTGCAAAAACTCTGGTTTATTTAGCCAAATCTAGAGCTAGAATAACTTTCACAGCATCAGATAGTACTAGCAGGTGAATTCATATGAGCAAATGGATGCAAAATGGTGAGGTTGGCGCAAAATGACCCGCCCCAGGTATGTTCAAAATGGGGAAAAACAGCCATGCTTAGATGACCTGCTGTTAAGCCCCATCTGAATACACTCTTTTAGAGTATTTATTATCTCAGTGGTATGATAGCAAAAAGCTCCATATACACAGAAACCGTGGACATGTTTAGGTGATATAAAAAAGACCATACACAGAAGTTACCAGATGAACAGCACTAACACTGAAGGGAAAAAAATGACGATGGAATCTAACCTTCCAAACATCTGATTGAATTTCGATGACTTGTCAACCCCAGGCGACTATATCTGGAGCATGGCTGCTATTGTTAGCTGCTTGTTGGCAGAGAGGGTACAGGCTTAGCTGGGCTTTCCGAGCGATTGCCTGCCCCACTGCCCCGACAAGCCCAAACAATGAAGCTGATAACATCCCCTCTGACTGCAACCCCCCCCCCCCCCCCGCCCACCCGAACACAACCCGATCTAATCCTTACTAAAACAAATACACATATCATCTCTGATTGCTTGACTGAGTCATGGTTATCTAACTGTTATGTAGTGGAATAGCTCTCCTATGAAGCTTGGAAAGCAGCAAGATTACATCAGATTTAAATGAAGCAGCACTGAATTAAGCAATACTATGATATACTTGCTGGTGAGATCTGTGGTTTATACAACAATATAATATGTATGTATAAGGTAAATAAATATACACACACATATACACATATATATATTTACAGCTTCGGGGGGAAATTAAGAGACCACTGCACCTTTTTCTTTCCTTTCCAAAAAAGGTAGGTTATAAGTGAGGAACACAAGCGTTCAATTTGCAGTGGTCTCTTAATTTTAACCCTTCTGTTCCTCACTCAAAACCTTCCTTTTCGACTTTTTTGGAAAGGAAAGACATAAAACAAGAAATCAGCCCAAGTCCAAGGTCACCCACGTGAAAAACTGTGTCCTCAACCACTACGCCACAGAGCTGACCATTTGCCATGATATGGTCATGCATTAATACATTATATAATATTGTCAAGTTTGAATATTTTGTTAGACACCATTAACCATTGTGTTAAAATGAGTAACGTTTCTTATTAAATTTACCTCCACCACAAATAGTATCTAAGAACTGCATGACTTTTGCTATTGGCCGTTTTAAAAGCTTATTAGCCAGTACTATGTTGCTAGACGCCATTACGCATTGTGTTAAACTTTGTTAAGTTTCTTATTAAGTTTACCTCCACCACAAACAGCATCTATAAACCGTATGGCTTTTGCCACTGGCCATTTTAACAACTTATTAGCCATTTGTGAATGACATTGATACAATAACTACTGTATCAATATAGGTGAAGATAACAGACTTTTACATCAAGTGAAAAGACAAGAGAATTGTGTAGTCTGCGTCTCTAACCACTATGCTAGACGGACTCGTGTTCCTGTGTGCCAAGTCACAGATTGGAACTTTCCCCGTTCCTCATGACTGATTCAAGACGCAGGACCTTCATGAAGACAGTACCCAGAAATCCACTTCCTCCAGGCGTGTTCCATAAGGGTTAATAAAACCAGGCAGGCCTTTCAGGCAGCTTTAGAAACCAGGAATATTTTAACACGCTTACTCAGAAAGACATGCCATGGTACAGCCAGACAAAGATATAAAGAATAAAACCTAGGTTTGATCTGCAGTGTAGCAACCAAGACATATCCTAATGAAAAAGCTTTTCATTCCCGTTCATGTCATTATCCTGGCCCAGTGATGAGGATTTGTTTCTTTTCGCTCTTGTGTTGTTGTCATGTTCTTGTGTGTGGCAGACGTAACAGCAAGCTACAACCATGCAATCATTTGGCCTGTCACCATAACAACAGTAAAACGATGATGGGGGTGGTTTACAGTCTTCCTGAAAGGGGTGGGGTGGGGGGTGTAATGAGGAACAGGATCCAAGAGCTTGAAGTGTTTTAGACTCCCTGCCGTGCTCATGCTGTGACACTGGATTCACAGAGCTGTGACACTGGATTCACAGAGCTGTGACACTGGATTCACAGAGCTGTGACACTGGATTCACAGAGCTGTGACACTGGATTCACAGAGCTGTGACACTGGATTCACAGAGCTGTGACACTGGATTCACAGAGCTGTGACACTGGATTCACAGAGATCTGGCAGATCTCATTGTGTCAACGGCTGAACACAAAGAGCACGGTGATGTTCAGTGGGACGACTCCTGCAACAGGATCCCTGGTTTAATAGTTCTTCACCCATCACTCCTCCTATGGCTCTGCTCCTCTGCTCGCCCCCTCCCCCCCTCTGCTCTTCTCCCTGTCTGTTGTTCAGGCTTGGCAGGCTGTCTCGGTGCTTATCTGGAGCACACAGCACGGTGCTGGCAGCCTGAGGTGTCTCTCCGGCCACACCGGGCCAGTTGGAGTGTGTCTGGGGATCCGTAAGCTGAGGGACGGCTGGAGGAGTTCAGTTGCAGGACCAGGAGGGGCCGTTACCATACCATCACACACTTTCAAAGAGACACAAACTCAATGTTCCAGGCAGGAACACACAGACAGGAACGGCACACGTACTCACACACACACACACATGCACCGACACACACACGCACGCACACACACACACACACACACACACACACGCACACACACGCACGCACGCACACACACATGCACGGACACACGCACACACACCGGCACACACACACACACAGGCAGGCACACACACACACACAGGCAGGCACACACACACAGGCACACACACACAGGCACACACACACACACAGGCGCGCACACACACACACACACAGGCAGGCGCACACACACACACACACAGGCAGGCACACACACACACACACACACACACAGGCAGGCACACACACACACACACACACACAGGCAGGCACACACACACACACACACACAGGCAGGCGCACACACACACACACACAGGCAGGCACACACACACACACACACACAGGCAGGCACACACACACACACACACACACACACACACAGGCACACCAGAAGTACTCCCCCTCCCGGACAGAAGTACAACACCATTCCACGTAACCACGGAAAATCATAGTGATCCACCACTCAAACGCCCACATTCACCCTGTCCTCCTCTCCAACACACACCCTCACAATCACCCACTCCATTCCTCGCCTACTGCCTCTGCTGGAAAAGATAACAGCACACAGCAAAAAATAAAAAATAAATCATTAAAACGTAATGATCTAAATGTTGGTGAATTTCAAAGCCATTTAAAGGAAAGCAAATCTGAAACCTTCTATAAGCCTTCTAAAGCCCTCATCTAACAAGAGATGAACCCAGAGAGGGGTTCAGGCTCCGCCAGCTTGGTCTTGCTGTTGAGAGGCCATCCCAGGCGCACATGGCTCCAGAGAGAATACAGGATATGATATGTGTTCACTTACCACAGTGTGCAGTGAAACAAAGCTTTCTAACCTCCTGACAGATAAATTACCACATTTGTGACATTCAAATAGCCTATCTTATTTTCCATCTGCTTTGGCAATTATAAACAAATGTTTCAAAAGCCAATAAATCCTTTAAATTAAAATTGAATTTAAAAAAACAGAGAGATAGATTGGGAGACAGATACAGGGAGAGAAAGGACCAGATGGACAGATAGGAGACAGTGAGAGAGATAGAGAGAAAAATAAAGAACACATCTGGCTGAAGAGAGTTAATCAGTAACAGAAAATCCTACATAAAACAGGCAGACAGGTGTGTCGCACGTGTGTGTGTGTCAAGTGTGTGTGTGTGAGTGTTCATTCTTTTTCTCACAAAACTAGACTAAAATATGTCGTTTGATCACATTTAATGTATTTCTTTCTCTCCCACACAGACACAAACAGAGCTTGTAGCTGTTGGCAGCACACACAGATTTCTGCACACACAAAACGTAGCTTTACACCTATACTAGTGCTTCCCTATTCTGCCATGCCTTACAGTAGTATGAGTACGTTGACAGTGAATAGTAACTTAACAGTAATGCACCAATGCCAGAAGTAATATTACTACTAATCTAAGAAAACGGTAGGTAATGCTTACATCATTATTCATGGTATCATCCTTATTTTAACCCTTATTTCACCATTAGTTGGCTGTTATTATACCGGGAATGAGAAATTCTCATTTACAGCGATGACCTGGGAACAGTTAGGGTTAACAGTCTTGCCCAGACTTCCCACAGCCCTGGGATGATTTCTGTCAGGAAGCTCAACCTTAATTACGATATTAATAAAAAAACATTTCAGCAACACGTTATTGTGTTGGCTTCTCGGTGTGTAGTTATTTGGCCTGTTTGAAAGTCCAAAGGTGCACGTGTTTAATTAGGCTATGGGCTGCAAGTTATTTACTGAAACACTTAATTAGATAGCAACTCTATCTGGGAATACAATTACGTAATGGTTGGCATGGTTACTGTGCAGCGTTGTTGAGTCTTCTTCTGGGCCAGGACAGTGACAGCTAGAGGACATGAGCTGCTGTTTGAGGAGAGAGTGGCAGTTCCATTCAGCTGTATGACTTGTTGGTTATGCAACAGATCAGTAGGATGTGGAAGAATAAGTAATATAACTAGTGCTGTCACTAAATTACTGGTCCCAAGAAGAAATAAGTAATATAACTAGTGCTGTAACTAAATTACTGGTCCCAAGAAGAAATAAGTAATATAACTAGTGCTGTATCTAAATTACTGGTCCCAAGGAGGAATAAGTAATATATCTAGTGCTGTAACTAAATTACTGGTCCCAAGAAGAAATAAGTAATATAACTAGTGCTGTATCTAAATTACTGGTCCCAAGAAGAAATAAGTAATATAACTAGTGCTGTATCTAAATTACTGGTCCCAAGGAGGAATAAGTAATATATCTAGTGCTGTAACTAAATTACTGGTCCCAAGAAGAAATAAGTAATATAACTAGTGCTGTATCTAAATTACTGGTCCCAAGGAGGAATAAGTAATATATCTAGTGCTGTAACTAAATTACTGCTCCCGAGGAGGAATAAGTAATAACTAGTGCTGTATCTAAACTACTGGTCCCAAGGAGGATTAACTATAACTAGTAACTCGCAACGCAACTAATTAGGGGAGTAATAAGGGTGTAATAATGGAGTAACAAGGCAGTAATAATGGGGCAATAAGTAATGTGTTTCTGTGGAAGACAACAATTGGTAATGAACATTTTAAACGACAGTCCTGTGTCCTACCCTCTTCTGCCGGCTCTCAGCAGCCGTCAGCTGTGTGGACATCCTCTCCTGCATCTTCCTGCAGTGGGCCATCACAGCCTCCAGGACGGACACGGGGCTGGAGCCCACCGCGCGGCGCTCCCGGTCCCCGCCGGGGACACACTCAAAGTCCCTCTGCAGGGCTAGGAAGGGGTCGGTCAGGCTGAAGTGGCCATATCGCTCCTGGAGGAACACCTCCTTGCGTCGTGCCTACGGACAGACGAAGGGGGGCAAAGGGGAAAGGTTACGATGTATGACAACCCCACCAGTCACACACACACACACACATTAACAATCATCAAGACAAATGGGACGGCCTTCTGACGGTCTCTACGGGTGATATTCCATTCTCATACAGATAGGTGGTCCAGACCCATGCACCTACGTGCCTCCCTGCCCCAGACCAGGGTTCAACACCTGTCTCCGTCCTTCAGGCCCGTGTCTCCTCTCTGTATCTGTCTCACTATGATTCCCGCAGTCCATTAAAGGCCTTGGAAACAGAATTGAGCATCTCGTCTCCGTGCGCATTTGGCCCAGGACTGGTCTTTATCATTCATCATAACATGCAGCATAACATTCAATCCGGGACTTGGTTTCCTCAACAGGTCATCCTTCTCCCACGCTGCCAAGTCCTCACAGGAAAGGCATCCTGCCAATCCTGAAGCGTACGATTCCTTCGGTCAATAGTTATTTCAGTGACTGGAACAGACTGCAGAAGAGCCTTAAGCCTGGCAGTTCGGTTTCACCTCACTCCATTAAAGACAAAAACGCTCTGATAACTACACCAGTTGATGCCCCCTAACCTCCCTGGATATACGTCCATATATATAGAATGAAATTCATTGAAAAGCATCTTTTCATTGATTATTTGTAACAGTATTTAATGTATGTTGCTCTTTTTTTTTTGGTCTTGACTGGCACCTGAAAGCCTTCGGCCAGGTCATCATTGAAAAGTAAAACTGGCTCTCAATTGACTTACCTGGTAAAATAACTGTGAAATAAAATGCCAATAAACAAATATTACTTCTGGATATCTAGCAAAAAAAAAAATCTGACTGATTCCACATTTTGTGGACACACTTTAAGGATCCCATTTCTGTCCTCTCCTTGGCTCTGTGCCCAGGCCGGCCTCAGCCCAGCGGGCCGTGGGAGAGTCCAAACGGGCAGGCTGTGCCCCCCTGCGCCCTCCGAGACCAGTGCCCAGCTCCAAGCTGCACTCTCCCAACCCCACCCCCCCCAAGCCCTTTCCACAGGAGCCATGATGTCTGCTGTTAGAGGATATGGGGGAGGGGGCTGATGCCCGTAAACTCTGGCAGTAATATCCTGGTGGTTCTCACTCCTCCACGGGCACTTACACAGTCATTCTGAAGACAGGTGCATGTTATCAAATCAACCCCCGGCTCTTCAACACTATAATGGACTAGCATGATTTGGTTTGGGGGGGGGGGGGGGGCTACTCTACAGCTGAGCTACTCTCCCTATTATTACCTAGGCCTTCAGGCAACTGCAGACATTGCGGACACTACTGACCACACAATTGACTGCAATAATTGAGCCCACAAGCCAGTGATCTAATGGTCACAGCCCATAAAACCACTTCAACGCACTGAACGTACTGCCGCTTAAAGAACCAACGGTAGAACCAGCTGTTATTAAGATTTACCACGGTACTGTGTTGATTGAAAACAGCTGACAAAGAAAAGGAAGAGCAAAAACCCCGTAGTCCCACACTGTCCAGAGAGGGATCGCGCACGAAGCTCCGACCACAGCATATTACATTCACCCCAACCACTGCCCAGGAC
This sequence comes from Esox lucius, assembly GCF_011004845.1. Classification (NCBI taxonomy): domain Eukaryota; kingdom Metazoa; phylum Chordata; class Actinopteri; order Esociformes; family Esocidae; genus Esox; species Esox lucius. The sequence goes on along the minus strand of NC_047587.1, from coordinate 9,335,993 downwards.
GCCGAGTTCTGTCGCTCCGTCGGGGGTCCACAAGTAAAGACAAAACCTTTTATTATGACTGCTGGGCATGAAACCACACGACTCGGGTACTCATGCATGCAACGTGTCGTCACGCTGGAGCCAGAGCGCACGGGAGTAAACCAAAGAGGACAGATGGGCCGTGAGCGTCGGGGGGGTGACACGTTAGCAACCAGCCGTGCACATTTAAAGAGCCGCTCCTGATCAGTCCTCAAGGGGAGAAAAGCGTTGAGAAGCCACATTCAGGGTGGACAGTTGAGCTGACGCTGACAGTATTCAGAGTGCATAATAAGTGAGTCCGCTGGTGATCACATGGTCAGAATGTTGAAACAGAGGAGGGATTCCCCATGCAACAGGGATTCCGCACGTCAGGTGAATATGCTACTTGCAAATTCAACCTGATTTGATTAGGTAAGACCAAAAAATTATAGAAGAGTGGGATGTGTAAATAGGAGAGAGAGAGAGAGAGAGAGAGAGGGAGAGGGAGAGGGAGAGAGAGAGGGAGAGGATGAGTGGAAGAGGGGAGGACAGGACAGTTTTCCTGGAGGTGGAAACCTGCTGTTTCTTGTGACCATTGCCTCATCAAAGAAGCAGATGGAATTCACAGACCACACACACACACAAACGCACATTAATAGGAACACTTTGAAGACAAACATTTACGCAGCCTTGTTACACTGGTACACACACAGAAATGCACACACATAGACGCGCGCACACTCACTCACACACTCACTCACACACTCACTTACACACTCACTCACACACACTCACACACTCACACACACACACACACACACACACACTCACACACACACTCACACACACACTCACACACACACTCACACACACACTCACACACACACTCACACACAGAACAAGAGCAGGGTAGAGATTGATGGCGAATCCTAAACATGCAGAGGTAGTTCCCATTACTCTGACCTTTGACTATAAACACAGAGGAAGGGTTTGGAAAGAACACAGGCGAGATGGGAAAGAGAGGAGGAGAGGATGGAGTTGGAGTGAGGTGGTGAGACCACAGCCATCTGGTCTTCTTTCACAAATCTCCTCCCTAATCACAGGGGAAATAGCACACACACACACACACAGCTCCTGTAATTAGTGTTTGCATCTAAGTGGATCTCGATCCAACAACATTTCCACTACTGTACTTCTGAGGACAGAACATGTAGGCTGGTGTTCAGGGCTGCTCTGTTGTCCACATACTGGTCCTCACCCGAAGTAAATACTACACCTGGGGAAGGAGATGTACGAGGAGTACGAGGAGTTCAGACGGGGAGCAGAGAGAGTTTACCAGCTATAGCAACTTGAACGTTTCTTCCCTTGGATGGAGACAACTTCCCACTACAGAGTCAGTCCTACAATGGGAACCAGGTAACAGAGGAAGTGGACATCTGAGTATTTTCTGGTGTGCAGGAAAAGGCTGTGGATCACTCTAACAGGGCTCTGTGATCTTGTGACGGTGCAGTGACCACTTAGATCCTCAGTGAGCTGCTCAGCTGTCAGTCCCGGAGCCCCCCAAGGCCTTACTCGTCCTACATAAGAGACAAACGCTAGACTTTCTGCCTTTGTCATCTAGCTGAGGTGTCATACACATAATATATGGCGTTAATAAACATTAGCAGGGGTGTAACGATACGCAAAAGTCACGGTCTGGTTCATAGCGCAGATTTTAAGTCACGGTTCGGTACGATTCCGGTACAGTGGAAAGAAGACATACAAAACATAACAATTATCTTAATTTATTACAATGTTTTCCCAAACGGGAGACCTGAAGGATACGGGAAGGCCCTCAAGATCTGGCTTATCGTTTGTGTTCACCAAATCTATTTACAATCTCAAATTGCATACTTGCATACCATATAGTATGCCAGGATAGCATGTGAGAAGGCTAGTATGTCCCAAACCAAAGAATGCCAAAAATACTATGCCAAAAGTTCCTGGATGGTCTACTATTTCTGATGGACTTTCAAAGTATGCGTTCGTGCATGCTTTTTGGTTTAATATAGACCACAACCCCAGTAAAAGAGGGGTTTCCAAGCTTCTCTTGTCTTTTCACTTAACAAAATAGTCGGTTAACATCATCAATGTTGATGTTATTCATGCATGAAGGAAAAACAAATGTTGCTGTGCCTATGAAATGAAATAGCTTTGGCAGTGAAAATGTCATCTTTAGTCTCGCTAGCAATTGCTCAATTCTTATGACTATTCCAAGTAGTAAGATACTAGTGTTACTGGCTTATAATCTTTTAAAACGGCCAGTGGCAAAAGCCATACAGTTTATAGATGCTATTTGTGGTGGATGTAAACTTCATAAGAACCGTCAGTTTAACACAATGCTTAATGATGTCTAGCTAAATATTCAAACTTGGTGTGATGTTAATGCGTGAATAAAAGATCTAATGTTAAGACGCAATTTTATTATGAGGTATTATGTCCCAGTTGTTCCCAATACTGGCATACTAGCTTACTATATACAAAACAGTACATACTTAACCATCATCCGCAAAGTACATACTTCTAGTATGTAGAATGCAATTTGAGATTCAGCCCTACGCAACTTCAGTTTCTAAGTTACGACCCCAAAATCCATCTCCAGGAGGAGTTTAGAATCTTTGTTCTACACACCCCCTCCAAGAACTGCCACCTTAACGTGGTGGAGGGGTTTGAGTACCCGAGTGACCCTAGGAGCTATGTTGTCTGGGGCTATATGCCCCTGGTAGGGTCTCCCAAGGCAAACAGGTCTTAGGCGACGGGTCAGACTAAGAGCGGTTCAAAACCCCTTAATGAAGAATACAATTTTGAGTACCGTGACGTCGCCCGGTATGGTGCAGCCGGGGCCCCACCCCGGAGCCAGGCCCGGGGTTGGGGCTCGAATGCGAGCGCCTGGTGGCCGGGCCTTCCCCCATGGGGCCCGGCCGGGCTCAGCCCGAACGGGTGACGTGGGGCCGCCCTCCCGTGGGCTCACTACCCACAGGAGGGACCATAAGGGGCCGGTGCAAAGAGGATCGGGCGGCAGTCGAAGGCAGGGGCCTAGACAACCCGATCTCTGGACACGGAAACTGGCTCTAGGGACGTGGAATGTCACCTCGCTGGCGGGGAAGGAGCCTGAGTTAGTGCGTGAGGTTGAGAGGTTCCGATTAGAGGTAGTCGGGATCACCTCTACGCACGGCTTGGGCTCTGGAACCACACTCCTTGAGAGAGGATGGACTCTTCACCACTCTGGAGTTGCCCATGGTGAGAGGCGGCGGGCTGGTGTGGGTTTGCTCATAGCTCCCCAGCTCTGCCACCATGTGTTGGAGTTTACCCCGGTGAACGAGAGGGTCGTTTCCCTGCGCCTACGGGTCGGGGATAGGTCTCTCACTGTTGTTTGTGCCTACGGGCCGAACGGCAGTGCAGAGTACCCGACCTTCTTGGAGTCTCTGGGAGGGGTGCTGGAAAGTGCTCCGACTGGGGACTCTATTGTTCTACTGGGGGACTTCAACGCCCACGTGGGCAACAACAGTGACACCTGGAGGGGCGTGATTGGGAGGAACGGCCCCCCTGATCTGAACCCGAGTGGTGTTCAGTTATTGGACTTCTGTGCTAGTCACAGTTTGTCCATAACGAACACCATGTTCAAGCATAAGGGTGTCCATCAGTGCACGTGGCACCAGGACACCCTAGGCCGCAGGTCGATGATCGACTTTGTTGTCGTCTCATCTGACCTGCGGCCATATGTCTTGGACACTCGGGTAAAGAGAGGGGCGGAGCTGTCAACTGATCACCACCTGGTGGTGAGTTGGATCCGATGGCGGGGGAGGAAGCTGGACAGACTCGGCAGGCCCAAGCGTACTGTAAGGGTCTGCTCGGAACGTCTGGCCGAGTCTCCTGTCAGAGAGATCTTTAACTCCCACCTCCGGCAGAGCTTAGACTGGATCCCGAGGGAGGTTGGAGATATTGAGTCCGAGTGGACCATGTTCTCCACCGCCATTGTCGAAGCGGCCGCTCGGAGCTGTGGCCGTAAGGTCTCCGGTGCCTGTCGAGGCGGCAATCCCCGAACCCGGTGGTGGACACCGGAAGTAAGGGATGCCGTCAAGCTGAAGAAGGAGTCCTATCAGGCCTTGTTGGCTTGTGGGACTCCTGAGGCAGCTGACGGGTACCGACAGGCCAAGCGGGCTGCAGCCCGGGTGGTTGTGGAGGCAAAAACTCGGGCCTGGGAGGAGTTCGGTGAGGCCATGGAGAAGGACTATCGGCTGGCCTCGAAGAGATTCTGGCAAACCATCCGGCGCCTCAGGAGAGGGAAACAGTGCCCTACCAACGCTGTTTACAGTAGAGGTGGGCAGCTGTTGACCTCAACTGGGGATCTCGTCGGGCGGTGGAAGGAGTACTTCGAGGATCTCCTCAATCCCGCTGACATGTCTTCCATTGAGGAAGCAGAGGATGAGGGCTCAGAGGTGGACTCGTCCATCACCCGGGCTGAAGTCACAGGGGTAGTCAAGAAACTCCTCGGTGGCAAGGCACCGGGGGTGGATGAGATCCGCCCTGAGTACCTCAAGTCTCTGGATGTTGTGGGGCTGTCTTGGTTGACACGCCTGTGCAACATCGCGTGGCGGTCGGGGACAGTGCCTCTGGGATGGCAGACCGGGGTGGTGGTCCCTCTTTTTAAGAAGGGGGACCGGAGGGTGTGTTCCAACTATAGGGGGATCACACTTCTCAGCCTGCCCGGGAAAGTCTATGCCAGGGTTCTGGAGAGGAGAATACGGCCGATAGTAGAACATCGGATTCAGGAGGAACAGTGTGGTTTTCGTCCGGGCCGTGGAACACTGGACCAGCTCTATACCCTCTACGGGGTGTTGGAGGGTTCATGGGAGTTTGCCCAACCAATCCACATGTGTTTTGTGGATTTGGAGAAGGCATTCGACTGTGTCCCTCGCGGCATCTTGTGGAGGGTGCTTGGGGAATATGGGGTCCTGGGTCCTTTGCTAAGGGCTGTCAGGTCCCTATACAACCGAAGCAGGAGCTTGGTCCGCATTGCCGGCAGTAAGTCAGACTTGTTCCCAGTGCATGTTGGACTCCGGCAGGGCTGCCCTTTGTCACCGGTTCTGTTTGTAATTTTTATGGACAGAATTTCTAGGCGCAGCCAGGGGCCGGAGGGTGTCAGGTTTGGGGACCACACGATTTCGTCTCTGCTCTTTGCAGATGATGTTGTCGTGTTGGCCCCTTCTAACCAGGACCTTCAGCATGCACTGGGACGGTTTGCAGCCGAGTGTGAAGCGGTGGGGATGAAAATCAGTACCTCCAAATCCGAGGCCATGGTCCTCAGTCGGAAAAGGGTGGCTTGCCCACTTCAGGTTGGTGGAGAGTGCCTGCCTCAAGTGGAGGAGTTTAAGTATCTAGGGTCTTGTTCACGAGTGAGGGAAGGATGGAACGGGAGATTGACAGACGGATCGGTGCAGCTTCTGCAGTAATGCAGTCGATGTATCGGTCTGTCGTGGTGAAGAAAGAGCTGAGCCGCAAGGCGAAGCTCTCGATTTACCAGTCAATCTACGTTCCTACTCTCACCTATGGTCATGAGCTTTGGGTCATGACCGAAAGGACAAGATCCCGGATACAGGCGGCCGAAATGAGTTTTCTCCGCAGGGTGGCTGGGCGATCCCTTAGAGATAGGGTGAGAAGCTCGGTCACCCGGGAGGAGCTCAGAGTAGAGCCACTGCTCCTCCACATCGAGAGGGGTCAGCTGAGGTGGCTTGGGCATCTTTTTCGGATGCCTCCGGAACGCCTTCCTGGGAAGGTGTTCCGGTCCCGTCCCACCGGGAGGAGACCCCGGGGAAGACCTAGGACACGCTGGAGGGACTATGTCTCCCGGCTGGCCTGGGAACGCCTCGGTGTCCCCCCGGAAGAGCTAGAGGAAGTGTCTGGGGAGAGGGAAGTCTGGGCATCCCTGCTTAGACTGCTGCCCCCGCGACCCGGCCCCGGATAAGCGGAAGAAGATGGATGGATGGATGTTCTACACACAAAAAATGTATGTGCGTAGTTAAAATTAGACAATATTCATCTGGATCACAGCATGTACCGAACCGAAAGTCCTGTACCGAGCAGTACGGTACATATATGTGTATGACGTTCTATGCCTGCCAAAGACAAGGTAACACTAATCACCTGGCTACTACTATCCCTATGATGAAGCATGGTGGTGGGAGCATCATGCTATTGGGATGATTCTCAGCGGTTGAACATGTGTGGAGAGAATCATAGTTCACAGTCGCTCCCTATCCAATCTCAGAGCTCGATAAGTTCTACAAGGAAGAATAGGAGACATACGCAAAGCTGGCAGAAGCATCCCCAAAAAGACTTGGATAGGTGGGGTAAGGGCTGAAACTAGGTGCTCTGCGTCACTTTGTGCCTAACAACGGCATTTATCCATGGCATATTGGCCATATAGCACACCCCTGGTGCCTGGGAGCTATGTGGACAGCTATGTGTGGATACTACGTGCTCACTGGCAGTGCTGTGTGTACACTAATGCCCTGGTCACTATTATTAGCATCAACCTTTACAGGCATGCACTAGCTGGGTGAGATGGTCGAGGTAATGCAGCCAGAGAAACAGAGCCAGGGAGACGGAGGGAGGGAGAGGGGGAGGAGAGAGAAGAGTTGGGGGGTCTGGAGAGGGGGAGAAAGAGTGAGAGATGAGGAGGATGGCAGCGGAGGGTGGGGGGGGGGAATTACACAGAATGGAAAGTAGAGCAAGACAAATGAGAGAGATGTAGAGATGTAGGATGAATGAGAGCACTACGGAGAGAGTGGCCATGGACGATAGAGAACGAGAAAAAAGAAAAATGAGAGAGAGGGAGAGAGCACTCAAAACTGTCTTGAAGAGGAAAAAAAGAGCATATTTAATTCAAAGACGCATTCATTGCGTATTCATGACAAAGTGTCATTCTGGCATTAAAGCATAAATCAATATACTACCTAAAAGTGTTTTTGTGAGTAGAAAATTTAAAGATTTGTATATATATATTTTTCTCCACAATTTCTTTTTTCTATATTTACACACAAATGTTGCCTGGGGCTTCAACGGAGAATGTTTATTCAGATAGAAATGTGCTATGTAGAACAGGCATTTCTCTCCGTTACATATTATTAAGAACTGTGTCGACTTTGCACATTCATTTTCAACGTGCAACCTTCTGTATGCATTCTACCTCACTGAAACAAGTGGCAGAAGACATCCCTGCTGGGAAGCACCCCTAATGATGTGAGTGGCTCTTCACTCCTCGCTCCTTTTAAATAAACACTTCCTGTTCCCCGTAGCTACAACCATCATTTAGTTACTTCTTTGAATAACACTTCCTGTTTTCCGTAGTTACAGCCTCATCTCTGGCCCTTAAACGTCTCCCATTGGTGCACTGACAGCCAGGTTTCCTAATTTCTGCCACATCAGTAGTGCATTAACGTCACACACCATAGTCGGACCGCTGTCCACAACCCCTCAGCAACCCAGAAGGGCCGCTACACAGTCCGGACCTAGAATGGCACCACATGGGACACACCACCAGACATTGGAGAGCTCCAAGGCTCACGGTGCTAAATGCGATGACCACGTGGAGCTCTGTCACCCCAAACTGCTTTGAAACTAGGCTGATAAAACCAGATAGAAGGACGCCTTCCTGCACAACAGGGACTTTAATTGAGCAGGCAGAGCAAGGTACAACACTCGAATTGGGAGTTAGTCACCAAGGAAAGACCCCCCCAAGTAATGGGCGTGTGGATGCAGCAGCGGCCAATTTGATTGGCTTAGTCGAAAGGTCAGCCATGAGAGAGTCTTTTGTCAGTGTGTGTGAGTGTGTTTGCAGAGAGAACCATTTCTATAAGACAGACACAACAGGCTCTTTGTGGTATTTAAAGTGGTCTTCCACAGTGACTTCTATTTATCCCTTATTGCCATATACACATGCATGTTCGTGGCAGGAACCCGAAAATCCCCCCAATAGAAAGTGTTGCCATCTCGAGAATCGAACCCGGGTCGCACTGGTGAAAGGCTGCATCGTTAACCACGACACCACGGAGCTGAACATGCGCCAGGTGTCAGGATAGCCTCTTGTCTCTATCCTGACCAAATCCTCTTTTGCCACTGGTCGGTTTATTAGTTAATTGGCCATTCGTGAATGACATTGATACAGTAAAACTGACTAACGTTTTTTACTGAGTTTACCTCCACCACAAATAGCGTCTATGTATGCCGTTTGCCACTGGCCGTTTTAACAGCGTATTAGTCAGTAATAAGCTTTACCGGTATCTACTAACTTACTGGAATAGTCATAAGAATTGAACAATTGCTAGCGAGTCTGCCAAAGCTATTTCATTTCATGGCATAAGAACGTATTTTCTTCTTTCATGGCAAAACAACATACTTTTTCCTTCGTTCGTGAATGACATTTATACAGTAACTATCAATAAAGAAGACGAAAACTAACTTTTTCATCAGGTGAAAGCGTTGTCTCTCTCAATAGATTCAAACTTAGGTCTTCCACATGAGAGGCTCACTCACTCAGTAAGAGACATTCACTCATCTTAGCTGGCTCCAATTATGCGGTCCAGCAAAATACATTTTGGGATTATTGACTAAAAAGCCCCAAACAACCTGCCTGTATGAAGGAGATACAGATGAAGACCCTGCCTTTAACATCCACACGCAGTACAGACACACATGCCTGTATGGAGGACTTACTGATGAAGACCCTGCCTTTAACATCCACACGCAGTACAGACACACATGCCTGTATGGAGGACTTACTTATGAAGACCCTGCCTTTAACATCCACACGCAGTACAGACACACATGCTTGTCTGCTCCGGCCGTGGTTTCATTCACTAAAACACCTCTTCTGACTTTCTAGGTCAGATTAGTGACTACAAACAGAACACATCAGCGGTTAGGATAAAGCTCTTCTCTGATAGTTCCTGTGGAACTGCCCGTTGGAAGGATTTCTGTTCTCAAGAGATATGGAGGGCTCAGGGACATTGGAGGCTTTACAGTGCGTGTGTGTGTGTGTGTAAGGGGTCCCTCAGGCAATATAGGTCCTGGTGGAGCCTGAACAAAATCCCCCAGATCTCTCTCCCATCTGTCACACACACACATTATTCTCATCACATAAATAAACCTCTGCTCATCTCAATCCCTGTGAAGGGTCAGAAGGCCAGAATAGGACAGACGTCAAGCTCTCTGGGCTATGAGACAACTAAGCACAATTTGAGGCTCTTACAGGTCACAGTGTCACAGCAGACAGCCTTTATACAAAGGTCATGAGCCACGATGAACCCCACAACATAGCAAATGCAGGTCAGGACCACCATGGTCTCTGTCAGAGACCATACATGTACTGTCAGAGACCACACATGTACAGCCAGCAACCATACATGTACTGTCAGAATAGGTTGACCAAACGTCCAGGACTGACCCGGTTTCAAGCTGGGTGTCCCAGGTCCCGACAAATATCTGTAAAACACTAAAATGTCCCAGTTTCTGACATTCACTATCAAATTGTTCCTGTTTTCACCACAAGAATAATAACACTGAAATGTTTCCACATACGAGTCGAAACCAAACAAACAACTGTGTAGAACTGCATAGCAAAGCAACAATTCTCATCAAAACTCAAAGTGCCCCAGTTCCACCAACCACAAGCATGCATGATGTCCAACATGTGCATGTACTGTCAGAAACCATATATGTACTTTCAGAAACCATACATGTAGTGTCAGAAACTGTACACGTTCTGTCAGAAACCACACGTTCTGTGAGAAACCACACACATTCTGTCAGAAACCACACACATTCTGTTAGAAACAACACACATTCTGTCAGAAACAACACACATTCTGTCAGAAACAACACACATTCTGTCAGAAACAACACACATTCTGTGAGAAGCCACACACGTTCTGTCAGAAACCACACACGTTCTGTCAGAAACCATACACGTTCTGTCAGAAACCATACACGTTCTGTCAGAAACCATACACGTTCTGTCAGAAACCATACATGTACTGTCAGAAACAATACACATAATTTTCATCACAATCCTCTCTTGTCTGACCCATGTTCCACCAATAATACTAGAGACCTAGCATATATTACCTTCTCCCTTTCTCTCCCTCATGGAAGAAATAAATAAAGATAAAATAATGAATTTATTAATCATCCAGAGCATGTTTTCTTTCTTTTTTCTCTTCCTCTAAGTCAGGTGGTTTAGCATAGCCTTCACCATGATGTAATCTCTTGTGGGAGAAAATATCCATTTACAATGACCTGCCTTTCACAAAGGATCATGGGAGATGGTTTAAATATACAGTCTGGTTGGTGAATGGATGTGGAGTGTAGAAGATTGGAGGGGTTGAGTCTCAGTCTGTGTTCTGTTTAGAGAGAAATAACTAATCTACAAGCAATTCATTTACACAGTATGGAATTCATTCAATGATCTAGATAACCCAAAGACAAACAGATAGACTACCTTTTGTAGCCTGCTCGCACGCACGCATGCACACAAACACTCATGTTATACAGCATTAATTTAATTATTATCTCTTCCAATCGCCAGAATGTAGAGCCGGTGGGATGTTTACTGAAACAGAGAAACAGATCTGCCTTTGGAGATGACGAGAGAGAAAGAGGGAGAGAGACAGAGAGGGAAAAACACGTGGCCAAGAATGGCAGTCATGAGGGATTTCACTTTGCTGGAGGGATCAATAAACACATAAGCATTAACCAGCATACAGAAGCACATGTCTTACACAGAGAGAGAGAGAGAGAGAGAGAGAGAGAGAGAGAGAGAGAGAGAGAGAGAGAGAGAGAGAGAGAGAGAGAGAGAGAGAGAGAGAGAGAGAGAGAGAGAGAGAGAGAGAGAGAGAGAGAGAGAGAGAGAGAGAGAGAGAGAGAGAGAGAGAGAGAGAGAGAGAGAGAGAGAGAGAGAGAGAGAGAGAGAGAGGAAAACAGAGGGTGAGAGAGGGAAACAGAGAGAGGTTGAGAGAGAAAGCGAGAGAGAGACAAATATAGGGAGACGGGTGGGGGGGGGGGTCTGTTTGAGGAGTAACTCACAGGATATAAGGCTGATTTATCAAATGTTCACACATGGGTAAAGAGTTGAAATCTGTCGTCACTCAATAGAACTGTATTAGCAACAGTAGTGGTAGCATTTGGCTGGATCAGGTCTTTCCACTAATACTCTAAACATGTCTGAGCACATCCTCCCCGCATGTATGTCAGCACAAAAAAACTTGTTACCATTTCATCTGCAGGTAGCCCTGGAGAAAAGCCGCTGGGGGACATGGTGTCAGAAGACCAGCCAGCGACGTTACAGTTACATCCGCCATTAGGGACAGAACCGGACACTGTTATATAACCAGCTGAGCTGGTTCTGTCACAACCAATCAGAAACCCAATCCCGACGTGACAAATGGCTGAATTGGATCGAGTCTCCCCACCTCACCCAAAGTCACACCCACTCACCCTCCCCTCATGTAACCCCCTCCCCACCACCTCCTCCCTGGACCGTCAGCTGGGTGGATCCTGACGCCCTCCTGGTCCTGCAGCGGATGAGAGGAGCCGAGAACGTTGTACTCCAAAGTAGAACAGAATGGAACGGAACCGAAAGAGAATTGAATGGGACGGAATGAAACGGAGTAGAAAAGCATTAGCTGGTGCAGGCTAAATGAAGGCTTTTGAAAGGGGTTGTTGGGATGGTGGACTGGGAGCAGGGTTCCAAGCCGTGCTGTCCAGGCTGACAGGCTCACACAAGGCTGTTAGTGGTTCCATGACTGTGTGGACCGTTCCCTAAAGGTAAATGTATGATTGAGGTTTTGGAAACAGCACTGAAGTGATACCCTCACTGTACAATGCTTGTGTCTAGTAGGAATCTGGGAACCCCATAGGGTTGTGCTGGGTTAGTGAGGGTCATGGGGTTACAGTGCGTTACGGGTCGTGGGGTTATAGTGCGTTAGGGGTCATGGGGTTATAGTGCGTCAGGGGTTGTGGGGTTATAGTGCGTTAGGGGTCATGGGGTTATAGTGCGTTAGGGGTTGTGGGGTTATAGTGCGTTAGGGGTCATGGGGTTATAGTGCGTTAGGGGTTGTGGGGTTATAGTGCGTTAGGGGTCATGGGGTTATAGTGCGTTAGGGGTTGTGGGGTTATAGTGCGTTAGCGGTGGTGGGGTTATAGTGTTTAGTGTCTCGGTTACTTTCTAGGTTTTGACCCTACTAAGGAGTTTTTCATAATCACTGTGCATTAACTCTTGTTGTTCCTTGCTCTTTGGGTTTCTGGCTGGGTATTCGTAAAAGCACTCCGTAACTACTGCTGAAGTAAAAAGTGCTTGCTAAAATAAATGTGACTGATTAATAAGGTTACATAAAGTTAGGGATCAAGGGGTTACTTTGTGTTATGGGTCATGGAATTATGTGATTCATTAAGTATATTTGAAGCTACCTGTCAAATGGTTCTCCACCTGAAAGTGAATACCAGGGTTTGGGAAGGGGCTCACTGTATTTAGAGTATGTTCGTTAGAGAAATAATGTTATTTACAGACAGAAATATCTTTATAGAGAGCAGGTACTTTATAGAAAGCAGGTTCCTTAAAGTCAGACACCATTTTCTTCATAGAATGCAGGTTCTTTACAGACAACATGTTCTTTATAGAGAAAAGGTTGTTTATTGACAGCAGGTTCTTTACAGACAGCGTGTTCTTTACAAACAGCATGTCCTTTACAGACAGCGTGTCCTTTACAGACAGCCGGTTCTTTACAGACATGTACACAAAAGCAAGAAAAGGCCCCCAACAGCAGAGACAGCAGAACAAGGTTTCTCCTGTGTGACTGAGTGGGTAATGGGTGGAGCGTGCTGCTCTATTTTCTATCTAGAATGCATCGATTTAGAAGGCCTTCTCATGTTTAATGAGCTCAGCTGATGGCACAAATGAAAGTTTAATGAAGCCCGGATACAGTGTGCGCGCGCACACACACAAACACACACACCTTCAGGGTGAATATTGTACTAGAGAAAAAAAGTTGGCTTGTAATACAGAAAGTACACACATTCAGATGCATGAGGTTATAAAGACAAACTGAGACTGTTCTCAGAGCCTATGGAAGAAGACATGAATAAACCCGGAACCCCCCCCCAGTAGCAGGGAGAGTGAGAAATGTATTAAGGTAGCTAGCTCCTTCTCAACACATTCCTAACATTTTAGCACCCTTAATCCAAATCAGCCTGGTGACTACGGCCTCCCCCCACTGTGCTCCCATCGTCCCTCGCTCCCCCATCACAAAACCATGACTGGAGGCTCCAGGTTGTCCAATAGGCTCTCAACACTGGCTTTTTTAGGGTCTATTTTTAACTTCAGAAACCAACCAGGGTTCTGCTTGACTAAACTGTATTGTCCAGCGGGGGTCTGCATGGGGACATGACATGCCTGAAACATTTGATCTGGGAGGCTGGACAAACTGTGCTTGTGTGCGTGTGTATGTACGCGCGTATGTGCGTGTGTGCGTATATGTGTGTGTGTGTGTGTGTGTGTGGGGTGTGATATTTCCAGCTGAGCGTTAAACCAGCCGGAAATGAATGCTCAGTCATACAAATACATTCATGCATTTGAACCCAAACACCAACACAGAGACTTAGAGGGAAACAAAGGTGATTGGCCCCACCGCCAGCCAATGACAGTGCGGCACAATGACAGAGACAGACCCCCAAATAGTCTGTCCTTAAAAAGAAACTAGAGCGGCTAGAGAAGCACCTTCAAACCACAGACAGGATGAAGAACTGCCTGACATTGGTGAGCTGGGAGGGGGGGGGGTGTAAGGGATGTTACCAAAGAAATAAACCAAACCTAATGACAACCCCCCCACCCCCAAACACACACACACACAGGAGGCTACAGGGCATGTTTCTAGCACTGCATTTAGAGGAAACAGAGAGCATGTTGAGCAAGGTGTATAGGTTAACTCAGCCGGGCGTGTGTGAGGGTAGCTGAGGGAGTTGACCCTTCATTGTCAAATAAAAACATCTATTTAGCATAGGGTCACTTCTTGTTTGTTCCCGGGCATGGGCTTCCCGAGACCGCAGCCATCACACGGTCATTACACAAAACAGACGCCCGTGTGTGTCTTGTGTGGCTTATTTTGCCTATAGTCTTGTAGTGAGAACCAATGGTAGCGTTCAGCCCCATCACCGTTCATTTCCCCACTACAGACTGACAGCCCGGTGTTATTTGACACACACACACACAGACCACCCCAGCTGCCCGACCCACCCGCCTGCTCCTGTCCTAAAGCTTTCAATAAACTAATGCTTCCACCGCAATGGGCAGAGCCACGGATGGCCTTCCATTTGAAATGACTCCCTAAACCGTCCGATTCATCTGATTCAGTGGTGCTACATTTTGTTCAGACTCATTCCCTAAAATGTTTGACTCAGTGGTGCTACCTTAAATGTAGTACTGATTCAGTAAACCGTTTGATTCAGTGGTGCTACCTTATATTAGTAATGATTCACTAAACTGAAGCATTTTGGGGGCACAGTCATTATTCATAAGTTAATGCTGATTTTTATCCACGTCTGCAGATTTTACATTTGTGTGGGCAAATACACACCAAATACTACGATTAAAGAAATAATGGCTGGAAATACCCTATGGCATATCCAGTGGATGTGTATTTACAAAGACATTGTCTGGGAGTTGTACAGCATAACGAAGGAACATCCATGTAAATGAATATTTCGGGAAGTTCCACCACCTGACGCGGTGAGTAACAAACCATGTATTTACAGGTATTTAAAATGCACTTTTGGTTACAAGCCCCAATGTAGGTTCTGTTTTATCCAGGCAATATCCAAGCTCATTCTTGTAGGTACCTTTGATAATGATGTATCCACTAAACTAAAACTCATGCCTTTCTATACTGTGGGTTGTACAAATGTTTATATAAAACGTTCTCTTTTTGACCAGCTGTCCAGACAAAATTTGAAATTTGCCAGTGTTGATAAAAACTAACAGGTGATGTGAAATTTTTCCATCTACCAAAAATGCTTAATTTCACTTTTAGCCAAAGTAATTTTATTTATATAAAAGAGGACCATTACACCTTCCCCAAGAATATTGCGTGTAAAAACCAATTTACTTAGATCAGTGATAAAAGGTGCTGTGGATTTACACTGACAAAAACGCTTACTTCATGCTTAGTTAGGATTTCCATTTTTTTATACATCACAGAAACAGACATTTCAGCTTTATTCCTGCTTCAGTGTGTTTTTTGTTTATTTTGGATGTGTGTATAAATGCCATTAAGTACGACACATGACATGCATGACCTTGAATGTTTTATCACAACCCACACAAAATTATGTTACTTTCTCTTCCCCCCTGAAACTGAGTCAAGGAAAAATAATATAGAGATACGACTGACATTTGCCAGGCAACACCTGGGTAAAGACCAAACCTACTGGAAAAATGTGCTCAAGACAGATGAGTCAAAGGTGGAGTTGATTGGCTGCTATGCTGGACGCCATGTTTGGAAAACACAAAACACTGCCTTTAAAACAGAGGAACCTCATACCAACAGTATAGCATGGAGGTTCTGGCATCATGGTTTGGGTCTCTTGCTCCCTCAGGGTCTGGCCAACTTGACATCAGTTATTCAACCATGAATTCCATTTAGTACCAGAGAATTAATGTGGGGAATGTGTGGCCATCTGTCAAAAAGTTAAACCTGGACCGAACATGGATCTGGCAATGCTCTCATAATGGCTCATTCTATTAATGGAAAAGAGAATAAATGGGGGGTTATGGAATTGCAGATTCAAAGGCCAGATCTCAATCCTATCAAATTGCTGGGGGGGGGGGGGGTATCACACCAGATATCACACCAGCCCTCAGAGATCACACCAGCCCAGAGACCAAACCAGTCCTCAGAGACCAGACCTTATCAGCCTCAGAGACCAGACCAGACAATATCAGTCCTCAGGTACCACACCAGTCCTCAGAGACCAGACCAGACAATATCAGTCCTCGGGTACCACACCAGTCCTCAGAGACCAGACCAGACAATATCAGTCCTCAGGTACCACACCAGTCCTCAGAGACCAGACCAGCCGTTATCAGCGCTTAGAGACTCCACGTAAGAGATCACACGTCTGAGACCCACACCCAAGATCTCACCTTCCTCAACCTTCACAGAACATTTCACACCGCCTCTCTCTCACTCACTGGATGTTTCCCCTTTGGACCACTGCCACGGATTGATTCATGTCCTTTATTTGATCATGTAAATGCACACAGTATGAAGTGTCTCCAGTAGGAGACAAGCAAAAATACATTAAAAGAATCAAGAAGGATTAATACCAAGAAGCCCCACGGTTTATCGTCGCTATGACTAGCTTGTGATTCTGGGTTCAGAATACAGAGTGACAAATACATTATAGCTAAGCAGAACTACAGTTTAGTCAAGTAAGCTGGTACTTGTCATGACTCATCATATAAAGTCTGTGGTAGATAAAAGGAGCTCTTCATCAATGACATCTAAGAGGAACATAAAGGTGAATGGGTTCAGTGGCAGGCACATAGAGACAGTGGAAGGCCTTTCTCTTGACACAAACATGCTGGGTCATCAACCAGGAACCCTCAATCTGGCATCAGGGCTATCAAACACAGAGGAACAGATAACAGAGAGAGAAGAGGGGAATAACAGATAGTGAGAAGGCTTGAGGTAGAGGAATACAGCTAGTGAGATGGTTTGAGGTAGAGGAATACAGCTAGTGAGATGGCTTGAGGTAGAGGAATACAGCTAGTGAGAAGGCTTGAGGTAGGGGAATACAGCTAGTGAGAAGGCTTGAGGTAGGGGAATACAGCTAGTGAGAAGGCTGAGGGTTGAGGTAGAGGAATACAGTGAGTGAGAAGGCTGAGGTTTGAGGTAGAGGAATAACAGCTAGTTGGAAGGCTTGAGGTTGAGGAATACAGCTAGTGAGAAGGCTGAGGTTTGAGGTAGAGGAATACAGCTAGAGAGAAGGCTGAGGGTTGAGGTAGAGGAATACAGTGAGTGAGAAGGCTGAGGTTTGAGGTAGAGGAATAACAGCTAGTTGGAAGGCTTGAGGTTGAGGAATACAGCTAGTGAGAAGGCTGAGGTTTGAGGTAGAGGAATACAGCTAGAGAGAAGGCTGAGGTCTCTCTCAAAGTAACCCCTCTTACCGTCGAAGTATCCCCTCTCATCGTCTCTCTCGAAGTATCCCCTCTTATCTTTTCTCTCTGTGTATCCCCTTTGGCCCTCATGGCCACAGAGACAGCAGCTCTTGCTTGATGATGTAACATCAACAGCTGCTCCTCTCATTCTGTCCTGAGCAACAAACCCTATCACCAAACAGCCACATTGAATTAACGTGTGTGTGTATGTATGGTCAATTTCCATCATACACAATACTGTTCATGCATGGCTGGGTTTTACAGGCAGTATCCATGTGGACAATAACCATGTGGACATTATCCGTGTGGACAGTGTCTGTGTGGACAGTAACCGTGTGGACAGTGTCCGTGTGGACAGTATCCATGTGGACAGTGTCCGTGTTTGACAGTGTCCGTGTGGACATTATCCGTGTGGACAGTAACCGTGTGGACGGTGTCTGTGTGGACAGTGTCCGTGTGGACGGTGTCCGTGTGGACGGTGTCCGTGTGGACGGTGTCCGTGTGGACAGTGTCCGTGTGGACAGTATCCATGTGGACAGTATCCATGTGGACAGTGTCCGTGTTTGACAGTGTCCGTGTGGACATTATCCGTGTGGATAGTAACCGTGTGGACAGTATCCGCGTGGACAGTATCCGTGTGACCATTATCCGTGTGAACATTATCCGTGTGAACATTATCCGTGTGGACTGTAATCGTGTGTACACTATCCGTGTGGACTGTAACCGTGTGTACAGTATCCGTGTGGACAGTATCCTTGTGGACAGTAACTGTGTGGACAGTATCCTTGTGGACAGTAACTGTGTGGACAGTGTCCGTGTGGACAGTATCCTTGTGGACAGTAACTGTGTGGACAGTGTCCGTGTGGACAGTATCCTTGTGGACAGTAACTGTGTGTACAGTATCTGTGTGGACAGTATCCTTGTGGACAGTAACTGTGTGGACAGTGTCCGTGTCCACAGGTAGCCCTAGAGACAGTTGCAGAAGGTGAGTGAGAAAGTGAGAGAGGTATTGAGAGAGGGTAAGAGAGTGAGAGAGGGTTAGTGGGAGGGTGAGAGTGAGAGAGGGTGTCCAGCTGAGAAAGAGGGGGACTATTTCAGGTTTGTTCTCCCATTTCATCTAGGTGATCGCAGCAAATAGCACGACCCCCCAAAAAGAAGCTTTATAAAGTGACAGCTTACACTCAAAGCACATTAGACAGGCCTGCTGCCCGTCATCCATGAGACAATTTATGGCAGCCAATCACCACACAGAGACGGATGAGAACACGTGGAAGCAACCGGAGCTGGAGATAAAGGTACAGAGTCATTAAAAAGAGGGAGGGAGAAAGAGAGGTGAGGGAGAGACAGAGATAGAAAGAGAGAGAAAAATAGAGACATAGTGAGAGAAAGAGTGACAGATAGATAGAAAGACAGAGATGGTGAGAAAGAGACAGAGCTACACTTGCCGCTACTGGAATGAAGAGACAGACTCCTCCGCTGCTAAGGAACTCTGTTACAGACAGATACAGGGGTATCACACAGACAAATGGGGGGCGTAAGCCCTCAAAATGTGACTCCATTCTCTCCAGCGACTAACCTGTTTCTCACACTGACGGGGCTTTAAATCCTTCCCCAGAGTTAGGAGGAGTAAGAGATGCTGAGTGACAATTGATACCACGTTCCTTTGATGTAGCAGCGGTGATGGTGGTGGTTAGTACCGGGCTACTCAAAAGCTTTTTTACGATTAGAAGAGGCCATGCCAGTCGGGGGGGGGGGGGGGTGGGGGGGGGGGTGTAACACGACCCAAAAAGCTATACAAGAGCTCTGTTGCCATGCAGGAGGGGGTTCGGTTGCTATGCAGACTGACAAGTCAAGTGGTTGGATAATAATGCGTGCTGGAGCGGGAGGAGAGGGTTAAACCAACTAAGCAAACGCCCAGTTTGACCAGCGAGAGAGGGAGGGAGGGAGGGAGGGAGGGGGGAGAGAGAGAAAATGTGGAAAAGATTCCCTGAACCAAGCCATGCCAGAAATAGCATAGATGGTTTGAAACGTGACACAAGAAACCGTGGTAGTTGGGGTATCCTGGTATACATACAAGCTGACTACATAATGTCTCAGAGAAAAGGGGGCCAATGTCACATGTAGCTCTGATGTTGGGAACATACCTGTCCAGGAACCAGCAGAACGACACCAGTGGGTGGAGGGTATACATGCTGAGGCTGCTGGACCAGCTGTGGCTGGTTTGAAAAGGCAGCCAGTTCAGTGCATCCTTGGTCAATACACTGGTTTGAGCTTTCACCTACCTAGACGTTACTGGTTGGTGAAGCCGTCCAGGGGGCTGGATTAACATGGCTTTCAGTCACTGGTTGAGAAGCCCAGCCGGTGGCAGATTTTTGCTCTTCTCTTCAACAAAGGAAACCCCGTTTCCAAAAAAGTTGGGACACTGGTTTCTTCTTTGCATGGTAGAGTTTTAACTTGCATTTGTGGATGCAGCGATGTATTGTGTTTACAGACAATGGTTTTCAGAAGTGTTCCTGAGCCCATGCAGTGATTTCCACTAGAGAATAGTGCCTGTTGTTAATGCAGTTCAACCTGAGGGCACGAAGATCATAGACATCCAATATTGGTTTTCGGCCTTGACCTTGCGTACAAAGATTTCTCAGGATTCTCTGAGCCTTTTAATGATATTATGTACTGTAGATGAGGAGATCCCCAAACCCTTTGCAATTTTATGTTGAGAAACATTATTCTTAAATTGTCACCCTATTTGCCCACGCTGTCTTTCACAGAGTGGTGAAACCCTACCCATCTTTACATATAAAAGACTCCTCTCTTGGATGCCCTTTTTAGACCTGATCATGTTACTGACCTGTTGCCAATTAACCTAATTAGTTGTGTGATGTTCCACCAGGTTTTGTTTCAACATTACACAACTTTTCCAGTCTTTTGTTGCCTCTGTCCCAGCTTTTTTTAAATGTGTTGCTGGCATCAAATTCAAAGTGGGCATATATATTAAAAGAAACAATAACGTTTCTCAGTTTCAACATTTTATATGTTTCTTTGTACTATTTTATATTGAATATATGGTTTAAATTATTTGCACATCATTGCATTCAGTTTTTCTTTACATTTTACACAGCGTCCAAACCTTTTTGAAAACAGGGTTGACAAAAAATGCATTGCCTTTCCAGTCTTAGATCAAGTGTTTGACTGAGCTGTAACAATTGTTTATTTTCAACTGTAATTTTGGACAAAACCTGGTTGTGATGATGACAGCTGATGATCGGCAGACTCAGTCAGGGTAAGAATAAAGAGCTCTGCAGTTGAACCTCGCCATGTGACTGTTCTTGTATGGCTAATGTGCTTACGGCCCCTTGTATTCTCCGGGATGTAACCTGATACCCTGGCTCAGCCAGCTTTAGCCACACGCTAATTAATCGCCGCCATCCAAGCCTCTTAATAACGCCCAAACGGTCCAAACAAATGTCTAAATCGTGCCAAACAGCCCGTCACACAGTGGTATGTCTTGCCCAAATTTCCAAGGCTTGTGTGAAATGTGTGGTGATGTTAGGGACAGTGGGCGAAGGCTTGGGAGCATCTGGTGTTTTGTTATGTAGCGTGGTGGGTTTGGAAGATGACAGGACACTTGTTGTTCAGTCTGGTGTGGATGGCTCTAGCCTGCAACCAACCGGTCTCCAGGTGACATTATTTTTACGACAGTGGTCGTTCCGGCAATTTGAGGGGTTTTGTTAGCCTAATCCTCTTTGACACACTGAGGATGTGGGCCCCTCTATCCCTCTACTGTATCCTCTTTTTCTTCCTGCGTCTCCTTTGCTCTCTCCTTCAACCGCAGTATAAAGTATCTCTCTTCCTTCACCTCTCCCAATTTTGGCCCCTCAATGTCTCCATCCTTCATTGTTTTTTTAATGGTTTTATATTACTTTTCTGCTTTCTCTTCCCCTTTTTCTTTCTTAGGCTATTCTCAATTGTAAAAATGTGGGATATTCCAGAGCTTTTCCAATATTAACTGTAGGTGTAAACTTGAAAAGCTCATGCCTTGTTCCCTTTGAGCCATTGATTGTGGATCGATATCAGGTTTGTGACATGAACCATGTTGCTAGCGGGCTAGCTGCGTAACATCAACCATTTAACTGTTAAAAGTGAGTCTTGGGATGAAATAGGTGAGGACTGTTTCCAGGCAATGGGGCTAATCTTGCAGCGAATAGGACCTCTTTGCCTACAGAATGGCCTGAATTATTCAGTTCATAGATTCCACAGGGTTTCTGAAATGTTCCAGAAGGACGTTGGCCCACGCTGATTTTTTGGCATAGTTAGTCACTGAAGACTGGACGGCGGTAAATAAAGGCTGCGAAACTGTCCATTACATCACATGCCAACGATGCTCTTTCTGGTTGAGGTCTAGGGACTGTGCAGACTACTTAATGCCGCGTTTCCACGGATGCTTTACCCCGGTACCAGGGCTACACAGGTGATTTATGCTAATGTTGGCTCCAGACTTTTCTGTTTCCACTATACACTTAAGAAGGGGCTCACATGGGTTTTCCGGTTACGAAAAATAAAAGGAGATACTTTTCTGGTATTAAAATAATCAATAACGCCATGCTAAGTTTGTTTCCAATACTGCGTTTAAAAAGAAGTAAATGTCTATTTTAACATTGACAAATCATCGTCGTAAAACATTTTTAGTAGTGGAGTCTCGCAAATACAAAATACTTTTTATGTTTCCCCTATACTGGTGGACTGGCTGTCGCTGCCATAGATTAGGAAGACACGCCCTGCCCAAACGGGCAGTGTGCACGCTAGGTTCGGCTCAACAACAGCTCGCCAGAGATTGAGCGATTTGCATATAGAGCGAGCGGACAGTGTGCACGTAGGGTTACTCTTTCCGTCTTTACTTCCCTGTAGTGTTGCTTTATTTTCTTTATTTTATCCAGGATCTGTATGTTAGATCGGATGAAAACCATTACAAGAAGCCAAAAGCAAACGATGCACATCGCCATTCGAAAATAACAACATGCCGCGTTTTCACAGCACTTAACGCGTCAATCCGCAAACCCCCTAAATCCTAAATTCCGGGGCTTGGCACCAAGTGAGAGCCGGGCTACTCGGCCATGGCCTAGTGGGCGACTGGCCCGTGTCAGTGGAAACAGAAAGAAATCTGGACTTTAGGGTAAAACACCAGTGTTTGGCACCAGTGGAAACGCGGCATAAACAAACTGATCCAGAATTTGTCGGACCAGGCAATGTTTTTCTAACGTTTGCTACTTTAACACTTGTTCAAAGCGACATCCCAGGGACGGAGCAAACAGCTAAATTGTATGTTCTGAAGTGCCATCAGCTGATTCTTGCCATTCTCCCTCAACATCTCTCATCACTGAGCAGTTTCCTCCCATAGGACTGACTGCTATGTGTGAAAAACCCCAGAGGGTGACACGTCTGAGGTACAGGAAATTGCGTGCCTGGACCATTGTATCACTTAACAGTAAGTAATTACCCTGATACCTTGCTGTCTGCTTTATATAGTAAGCTATAACCATGTGAGTCTGTCTTTAGGAGACATACGTTTTTGTTCAGCTAATAAATTGGCCACTGAGTATCAAAAACACAGAAGAAAGTGATGTCAATTCAGCTATTATGATGTGTTACACTGGAGACAGAGACAGGGGATGCAAAAAGAGATATTCCCAAATACCCACATCTTGGATCAGCGCATCCTAAACGTGTGTACCGAATGGATATTCATCCTGAACTCGCGTACCGAGTAGACATTCATCCTGAACTCATGTACCGAGTGGACATTCATCCTGAACTTGCGTACCGAGTGGACATTCATCCTGAACTCGCGTACCAAGTGGATATTCATCCTGAACTCGCGTACCGAGTGGACATTCATCCTGAACTCGCGTACCAAGTGGACATTCATCCTGAACTCGCGTACCAAGTGGACATTCATCCTGAACTCGCGTAAGGAGTGGACATTCATCCTGAACTTGCGTACCGAGTGGACATTCGTCCTGAACTCGCGTACCGACTGGACATTCATCCTGAACTCACGTACCGACTGGATATTCAACCTAAAATTGTACAGGCACACCTAGGCCGGATTCATAGAAGAATGTCAGGTCAATTAAATTGAATAACAAAATGAATGTCCACTCTCCATTGCTATTTATTGCAGATCCCAGCTCAGTTTTGCTTCGAACAAGCATTGTTAGCCCCTGTGTTGTGGGCCGGGGATACGGGCTGGGCCACTTGTTTTAAGGAGGACTCCTAGTCCACAGCTCCAGCAATAGTGAAACATATTGCCACCTAACATTAACTGTGTAAAGTGCACAGAGCTTGTTTGTGCGATGACCCATTACTCAACAGTGTAAACATGTTTATTTTGCATTATTAAGCAGTGTAATGTGGTTCAGAAGAAACATTGTTTGTGACATGGACCCTTTTAGCCTCTGTCTACCAGCCACATTAGACCTGGCATGTTCACTATGACAAGTACTGGGATTTCACGGTCAATCTTAGCTGCAGACAAATACAATTTTCCGTCACCACGGTCACGGCAAAAGGCAAGGCGCTAACATGAATTGGAACATTTAGGTACTGCATGCGTTCTATATGGTTGTTTCAATATTTCTATTGAATGTAAAAAGGCCCTCTGTTTCTTCGCCCCCCTCCCCCAACACTCGTCACGGCTGTAAAGAGGGTTTTAATCTTTCATCAGAGATGTGCTGGGAGCCAGCAGGGACACTAGCTGGGGGAAACTATAGATGTGTGTGGTGTAGATCAGAACCAAGCGCAGCCAGGACTGAAACATCAAAGAAACTCTGTAATATCTACCAATCATATTTAATGAAAGCTGATGAATTTCAAATTTTAATAGAATTTGCTCTAGTGTCATGAATATTACACGGTCAGTGTTGCTAAATCGTCACTTTACAGACATATTGGCCTCTATCCTGTCAACACACTTGGTCCCACAACTATCCCACATTAGCCTATTAAAAAGTTTAAGAGGACAGGACAGCTCAAACTGGAGCACCAAGCAAAACACGGCGGTGCTAATTCTGACCTAAATTCAACAGGGAGAAGGAGAGGCCTAAAAGGTTCTTCTCACAAAAATAACTTGGCACTTAGCCCCTGAGGAGGACAGCTAGCAACCTCGACATAAGAAAACAACTTAAAAAGAATCACCTTGTCTACCTCCAGTTTAACTACATCATCCATTGTAGAAACTCATTCTCATTCTCAGCCATCACCATAACCTCCACTTTAACCACATCATCCATTGTAGAACCTCAAACGGAGCCATCCTAAAACCTCCTCTTAAACCAGATCATCAATCCTAGACCCTGATTCTCAGCCACCCCCATAACTTCATCTTCATCTTGTCACTAGCTAATCTCTTTCTGCAGGAAGCAAAGATCTTCAATACAATGTAGCCTTCAAATAAATGATCAAAACATATCAGGTCACATCTGGGTAAATCAGGTCCATCATTAGTATCCCTAAATAAACTAAAACACGTCCTGAATGTTGTTAAACTATGTATAAGAGCAGGAAATGAGTTTAAAAACAAAATTCCTAAGTACATCAAACACAACTTAAACTGTGTTTAAAATAGGCTAACTCATTAAAGGAAATACTTTTTTAAACATGAACATTTCCAGGGGCCCCTGGGGGTATAAATGTTGTGAGCCCCTACTGTTGAGGATCATACGTCCACATACTGTATACTTCATGTGGATCAGGTCACTAGCTTGCCTGCATGACCAGATCCACATGAAGAACGAGAAGTGTCCTGCCAAGCTGTTCTGCTTAGCTCAACAATCATTACAGGTTTACTACAGCATAGTGGGTTAAAACAGCACACTCAGCTGTAGGCACTGTCAAGTCTGAGTCTCCTACAACCAAGGAATGCCACTGGGCAGCCACACCAGATTGATTTCAGTCAAGGTGGTCTATACAACAGTATCATCAGCAACCACAGTATTAGTAAACCAGGCTAGTGACAGTAGCTACCTCAGTATTACTATCCATGGCTAGTAGGCCAGTAACTGTAGCTACCGCAGTATTACAAACCATGGCTAGTAACTGTAGCAACGTAAGTCTTAGGAATCATGGCTAGTGAATCTAGCTACCTCAGTATGACTCACCATGGCTGGTAACTATAGCAACCTAAGTATTAGTAACCATGACTAGTGACTGTAGCTACCTCAGTATTACAAACCATGGCTAATAGGCTAGTATCTGTAGCTACCTCAGTATTACTAACCATAGCTAGTAAGCCAGTAACTGTAGCTACCTCAGTATTACTAACCATGGCTAGTAACTGTAGCTACCTCTGTATTAGCAGACCTGGCTAGTGAGTGTCCCTAACTTAGTATTAGTAATGATGACTGGCGACTGTAGCTACTTCACTAGTAGTAAAGCTGGCTAGTGACTAGCTACCTCAGTATTAGTAACCATGGGTAGTGACTGTTGCTAACTTATTATTAGTAGCCTCAGTATTGGTAAAGCTGGCTAGTGACTGTAACTACCTTAGTATTAATAATGATGGCTAGTAACTGTAGCTAACTCAGTATTAGTAACCATGGCTAGTGATCAAAACAACCAAAGGAAGGTTATGGTTGACTGCTCTGGGGCTTGATGATGATCGTGATGAAGTTATCCGTCATCATTACTAGACAGAAGTAAACACTCGATGTTGCTGGTTCACCTATCTATTCAGCAAGACAACACATGATGCAAGTTGGGGGGGGGGGTGGATTAGGTGTTACCGGGTATAGGTTTGGGGCCATTAGGCATTACATTTGTTGAATGTCATGTTATTGAGGTTACGGTTAGAGTTAGGTTGTGGTTAAGGTTAGGGTAAGGTTAAGATTTGAATTGGTAAAAGTAGGATTTTTCAAGGCTTCTTACCCTCAAGGCTTCAATAACCAGGTCCCGGGCCTCCAGCTCTCCCTCCATGATGCTCAGTAGCGTCAGGAGCTCCGGTTTGCTCAGATTATCCATGTTAAACTCACATTTCTGCAACACACAGACACACACAAAGAAGAACACGTAATTACTACCTATAAACCTTACCATTAACAAAGAAAGATATAAAGAAACACTTTTAATATAGCCGGGTTACTTATGTATCTCTTGCTACAATAATAAACTCTGTTTTTACGAAACACTCATATGTATGCATGTTTTCATTACATGTATCAGTAAATCAGATACTTTGAGGGTAAAGAAGAATACCAACATGCAAACTAATAAAATTAGTTTTCTGACAAACACAAAATTAATCCCAATGGCATCAGATGGGTCTAATTAAGGCTTGTTCTTATTTTGCTAAATGTCTGGTTGTACCTTGAGGTCCAATTACATTTAGCCACATCATTAAACACTGATTTGACCAGCTGAACCCACGAGTAGGACGTAGAGAATGAGACGGTTGACAGTAAATGTGAGTGACCACTCAAGACCAATTTCAGATTCTATGGCTTTTTCAACCAATTAAAAGCTTTTCCATCCTTTCAAACTGCCCCTAAAATACACTTCCATTCCTCAAACCAACAATGTCCAGGCTTTACATTGTTCCAATGGTTTACCATACTGGTGAGGAGCATGGACATTGAACATGGCTGGTTGGTCCATTTTCTATTATTGACAAAATGGTTGCTTTGACTGCTAGCTGACAGACTGAGAACTAAATGTAATGTAATGATAAGACAAGGCCTAATTTTCCAACTTTAGGTAAAACATTTATTTCCTATTAATCCACTATGCTACACAATGAAAATCATGCACCCTCACATGCAGGAAAGCACACAGATAATATTGGAAATGCTGAGATAAAATCATATATAAAAGAAAGTAAATTGGCAAACTAGTAGAGAGCATCTGTACAAAGCCTGTCTTGTGGCAACATTTTTATTTTATTCTGAGGAGCTTTCCATTTTGCACAGCAATTTCTTTAATAAAACCTAATGCCAACTGGGGGGGGGGGGGGTGGCTTCCTTTCTTTTGTCAGAAGTGTTATATTCTATCTGCACATACACAAATGTATCTGTACCTGCTCAGTCTGGCAACATTCAGTCACCCTGCCACTCATATGTGATTTACTAACATATGTTTGAATACCTGCCAAGATTTCTCAGTTTTCATCATTGATCCCGCAAGACTAATAGAACCAACCAGTCCGATCATTCAGCAGGCTGGTACAAGTTCAGAGTCCCCCCAAATACTGGGACTTTGAATAACTATGTCTGTCCTAATTACAAGACAGTCTTAGGGCTTGAGATAACGGTACGACAACTTCTTGCTAAATCCCAGGCCTAGGGGTTTAAATATAGCTTTGCGAAGTATTTACACTGGATAAAGAGCTAGACAAAGTTACACTTGAGATTGAAGACTTTGAAATACTTGGCATTAAGTTTCAATTAAAACAGCACCAAGCCAGCTAGGACAGGGTTAACAGTAAAGAATCCAGCGATTGATTCACTCCATTTCAAGCATTCAGAGCGACGTCCAACCCCACACAGCAGTTCCCCTGCATTGTGCTGCCAGTTAGCCATTAGGAGAATTGGCAACGGGAGGTCATGCAAGGCTTGCATGTCACCAGCCCAACCAAAGTCAGTCTGGTTGGCATTTCTGACGCCTGCATTTCTGCACAGTGAGCAGGTGAGTCAAACAATCGTTAGTTCCATGAGTTATATTCCAAATCGCAACTCTTATCTACCATGCACTGCTTTCTATCAGAGCCCTATGGGTTATGGGACACTATACAGGAACAAAAGGGCAATTTAAAACTCAGCCGTGCCATGTGCAAAGGGCATCAGCTAGTGCTGGACAGTGTTCAAGGCCTTAGCACTTGAGTTGTACTTGAGTTCATCAGACCTGTGTCACTTCTTGTTGAAAAACACTGAAGAAAGACAGCCCTGAAAAAAAGGCCTCAAGCATATCAGACTGTTTGATATGATAACGCTACTTGGTGCGGGTCCATAATAATATAACATTTGTAACATACATACTCAGAATCGCTGTTCCGTTGGAGCGTATCGTCCCCTTGTGTAACGTGTGACGAGCTAGTCAGTTATTACAGTCATGGATAGGATAGGACGGTGACCAAATTCACATCATCTACAAACACCTTGTAAAAATGTTTGGCACCCTAACTAGTGCTATGGTTCGAATTGGGGGGGATGTGACCAGTAAGACCCCATCACCGCCACCATTCCTCAACCTCTGACCCCTCTCTAAACCAAGCTGGACTGCCCCCTCGAGGACCCTTCACAAGAGAAACTCCCCCGTCGAGGGCAAACAAAAGATGGTCTTGCGTGAGTATGCAAAGAGCTTTATTTAACTATGGCATGCATGGGGGAACAGAAACAGAAGCCCTCCAAAGACAGGCCAGCTTGGCCTGCATATGATGGGGCAACTTGTGAGAGACAGAGATACACGCAGGACGGCCGGTTGCTGCGCTGCAGCGGGCTGTCTTCAAGGCACCTGTTCCAATGAACAATAAATGTAAACTAGGCTCCGGGCCGTTAAAGTGAGGAAGGAGTCCGGTGTGCACTGAGCGCGCTCGGTGGCTCTGGGCAGGCTGGCTTGGCTGACACGGTACTCTGAGCTATGTCAGCTGAGTCACTGAAATTAGGACCAATATAGAAACGTCTCCAGTGAACATACTCCCGCCCCCTCACCTTCTCTCACTCGTCTATCTCTGTGCCCTCTTTCCTTCCTTCCTTCCTTTCTATCTCTTGCGTTTCTTTTCTTTTTCTTCTACAACCACCCACCTCTACTTGCTTCCTCGTGTTTTGATAGCTACCCGCCTGGTTCGCTGCACTCATCCCATGGGATCCGCCAGTCAAGAAGTCCATATTTATAGTAGCCTTTGAACCTCAAAAGGTGACCTAAATGAATATGTGAATACATTACAAACTCGACATCTCAGAATAGGAGTGGTCAGGATTCAAAGTAATAGGAGACGGCCCAGCCCAGTGGCCATCCCGCATGAACTGAACGCCTGGTAGATAGAGATCCACGGTCAAACTGAACAGAGCACATGGAACCACCCAAGCATATCAGAACCAGGGAAGGGTTCCACGGCCCCCCCTCGTGGGGCAAAACATTGATTAATTTGCACAGAGGGGGTAGCAAGCCGGTACCCTGGCACATATGTTGCAACCTGCGAAATATAGGACCAGTGTGAGAACTCCCAGTTAGATGAGCGTAAACAAGTGCAACGGAGCCTGATTAGCCGGGTGGCTGTGGGTAAAACAGATATTTTCCTCATCCTGTTTAAAATGGCTGTATTGGTGATGAGTAAAAATGTAGTTAGTAAGCCTACAGACAAGGCTGTATTATCAATATTATTTACAGCAAATAAGCAATGCTTTGTACTGACACAAGAGCTGCTGGTGTAAGGTTGTAGAGCTTTGGTTCGTGGTTCAGATTTAGACTATATCTTGTATCAGGGCCTTCTTCTTTAACCTATTTTACAAGCGCGCTGCTACATCTGAGGAAAATATATATTTACATCAAAGCATCACAGAAACAGAGTAAAACCGAACCGTACATATATCTAGTTTCAACTTCGAGCTTTGATATACCGAGAAAAAAGGCAAAATTGTGAAATGAACAACCATCTCAATATCTCGTAGCCTATTTAGACGACTATCCTACATCCCGGTCTAAAACAGCGCAAACATAAAGCCTGTTGGGTTTCAAGTTTAAGTACGTATAGACACTGTCGTAGTAACCGTTGTGACAATATTGTTACATTTATAATAACACGGCAAATCAGTGCTTTAACTACGCTTCCTGACATCAGCCGTAGCCAACATCGTCCGAGCTATAATTTGTGGTAAGATAACAGAGGGTTAATAAAAATCCTTTGCTTTAGCATTTCAATTTCCTTAAGAATCCTGTGACATCGTAGGCTTTATGTGTAGTGTGTGTACACAATTTCAAGAACCCTTGTTTCGCTGCTCGCCACACTGTCACAATAATATATTTATGTTGTTTCAAGATTTAGAAGAAATACCCCTTTGAGAAAATACGTCTTTCTTTATTCCTTATTTTCGTGCATTTAGTTGGAAACGAATAGGCTATACCTTAAGCAAAGACGTACACATACACAACTGGCTAGGCTATAGTAATAAAAGGTCTTACCGCTTCGACACTTCCAAGCACTGTGGTTGCCAGTGTTTGTATCGGAGGCGGCTGCTCCCCGCTCGCTCCCTCCGACGCCATCTTCCTACTGTAGCGGTCTGCTGGAGTGAGGACACCACACAGAACATAAAACAACGCATTCGGTACCGCTTTAACTATTACGCTGCTGAATGTAAATTTCACATATCCTGCTAGGTTCAAATAGCAAAAACAGAAGACAGAGAATGAGACTCCGCGTACGAGGTAGTCTAGGCTAGACCGGACCCTGGCGTTTCGATCTAGCGCGCAGGTTGGTTGAGGGGGAAAATTGGGCGGTGCAGTCGCGGTGGACCGAAATCGTAGTAGGCTACTCCAGATGCGATTCCTCTCGTGCGTTCTTAGGTGTACGCCGCGAGGTGTCTCTAAAAGAAGTGACAGCCTTTGTGGCGCACAAATGTTGCAAAGTGTGTGTCTTATTCATGTCTAGGCGTCAAAGCGCAACTGCACAACAATGCAACACTGTCTGAATATGGGTTGATTTGGGGATTCTTTTTAAATAGGAAAATGATAGTTGTATGTGACATGGGAGCTACAGTGCGACGATCACCTCTGTCATATATGGTGCAGTTTAGTCGGCAAATGTTTACCAAACCACACGGTTGGGACACATCGCAGGCTACGTGTTTGTGTTGTATTTGCGCGAACTAGCTTATGTTAGCGTCCCAGAAAGCGCAGAGCAATGGCTCATATGCATGTAAATATGTGGCTTAGAAAGGTGCCTGTTTGGATGGATAGGTCAAATGTCACGGAAATGTTATTCACTATGTAATTGCGCGTTGTCAATAAAAGCTCTCCTGCTCCCACAGATAATCATCTTTGATATTAGTATGAATATTACCGTAGCTTCCAAATGTGCCAAATTGGATTAACTCTTTGATCCCAGCAGCACAGTTATTGCGTGCATAACGGGGTCAATGATAGGCCTACGTTATTTGGGTCAAATACGGGATATAGCAGCCATCGCATTCCTATGATGTAGCAGTTTAATAATGACTGACAGTCGCTTGTGTTTATGACTGTTTGAAACCGTACCTTGATGATATCACACTTGGTCTTCCGCATCCTTTTATTCCACTGACTTTCTCACTTACACTATGTTATGTCTGAAAGTATGACACGGTTGTTCCGTGTCTAAAAGAGTACGTGTATTATCTTGGGACCAATCAAAGTGGACAGCTGCTCTGGCTTTGAGCTACAATCAGCTGAACGTCCAATTTCCAACACAAATTCCCCATGGCCTTTGGTTCTTACACAAATATGGCCTAGCTAGTCTACCTATTCTTTTATTACAGTCCTAAAACTCACGTTTAAATCTGCTGCAGATCACTGGATATCACTGGCGAGGTGATCATCTTTTCCATCCGCGGAGATCATCTTTTCCATCGGAGATCATCTTTTCCATCGGAGATCATCTTTCCATCAGAGATCATCTTTTCCATCCCTTCCACCATCATGGTGCTGAAAGTCAGAGTGTTAGTAGATTGAGGGACTGTTTATTTGAGGGGACCACAGGCAATGTCTGCTCAGAGCATCTGTCCAGTAACCCAACGTTTGCTAGATGCGATCTATAAACCAGCAAGGTGAACATTCTGTTATTCTGTCTCTGAGCAAGGCGGTTAACCGTAATTCCTCCACAGATCATTGCTGTATATGAAAATTTATCAACTTGTATAATATGTTAATAAGGATTAAAAAAAGAGGTTGGTCTGAATGCCAGTCAACAAAACCTCCACACAAATTATTAAGGTGTTAGTTTCCTCACCCATTAGATTCCACATGGGATACTTATAGCCCAAAATTATTTTGCCTAGTTTCTTCCCTAAGTTCAACCGTTATGGTATCTCTAATTTATTGGCGGGACAGAGGAAGTTGAAGTTAGTGTTGAACGATTGGTGTTTGTTCCTAACTGTTACTCTCTGACACTATGTGACTGACTGTTACGCTGACTGTTACCCTGACTGCTATCCTGACTGCTATCCTGACTGTTACCCTGACTGTTACCCTGACTGTTACCCTGACTGTTATCCTGACTGTTATCCTGACTGCTACCCTCTGACAGTATCTGACTGTGTGTGTGTTGTGAACCCCAGAGGTGCTGCCACACACTCACAGCTATTTTTAAACCATTGAAGGGAGCTACTGTTCCTGCTCACCCGGCCTAATTGAATGCCGACCCCGGGCCAAAACTGGCTAATTATGTTTAGGCTAATCGTCCAACCAGAGTTCCCAGGCAAGACCTGATCTGCATTGTGAATGGCACACTATTTAGTTTAGAGTGGCCTAAATAGGGCCCCAGATAGCCTAGTGACAAGATCACATGGGGATACTGCATCTGACCAGTAACCAAAAGGTTGACAAATCAAATCCCAGAGGCGGCAAGGTGAAAAATCTGTCATTCTGCCTCCAATCAAAAGAAATCCGACAACTACAGTCAAAGGTAATGCACTCTAAACTGAACAGGGTGTTTGGGAGGGTTCGGCCTGACTGACTTTCCGTTCAGCAGGCTGATCAAATTACATAAGGTCCTGGTCGGACTGGCATACGTCTGTGTGCTGCAGCAGAAGCCTGAGAATGCTACTGTAATGAAATCCAATGCGATGCTCATGCAATGTGGTGCAGAACAATTCGCCCCCGGGGTGAGGCTTGCCACTTCTTATTGCCCTTAAGTCTTCCCAGCCGCTAATCAGCTTGCAGCACAGTCAAGTTGCAAGCCAGTGGTCCGCTTGTTGCAACGGAAGTTACACCACCTGGGAGTCCCCTCTAGATCTGCTCCTACCACACATTGCACCAAGTGTCTATCCTGGGGGTGTGAGGGAGAGAGTGGGTGAGGGGCAGAGGGATGGATAGAGTGGCTTCTGTAACCAGAGAGGTGAGGGCCGGACAGTCAGACAGTGATAGATGAGACCGACTATAGGGATCTGGCTTGAGGGTAGGCTACATGCCGCCGCCCCCCCCCCCAACCCTAGCCCAGCCCTCTGGGGAACTTGGCACACAGTGACTCCCCTCATTGTACGGACGCACAGCGGGCACAATGGTTTCCTGTTGGTGACGTGAAAGTGTGGGGGGGGGCGGTGTACTGGGCAGCCAGGCAGCCATCAGTGGGACCAGTGTACTCCTGACCCTCTCGACAGACTAGAAAAAACGACTCCGTATAGATCCATGTCCTGGCGAGAGCTTCAAATAGGGAAACACAGAGGGTCCTGACAGTGACTCCAGTGACCAACAGAAAGATATGGCGGAAAGGGGGTTTGGGGAGAGGTGGTTTGGGGAGAGGGGGAGAAGTGAAAGGGACGGAACTGTGTCTCTTCCTGATTTTCCTGAATCGCTGCCAATGGCTGAAAAAGACCTCTTTCTCTTTTCTGTCAGCAACGCTGAACAAAAATCACTGCTGTCTCCTTGTCCTCTCTTTCCTCTCTTCTTATCCACCATCACCCAGGCCATCTCAAAAATATTGGGCAAACGTCTTCCATCTGAAGAGCTGGAAGAGCAGGTGTTGAAGCCACAGTGTCTGTCTGTTCAGACTGAAATAAACCACACGAGAGTGAAACCATCCGATAGTGGTCATTGTGGTCAGGGTTGCTTTTCTCGGCGGCACTGCGAAGTATGTCGGTCGCCATATTTAGTTAATAAATGTGTCTCACATCATATTACATATCACAGCAAATCAACTGCTTGGTACATTTTATGACCAAATGTAAAGTCTAACTGATAATTTTGTTAGACTGACAGAGAACAACATTCAGGGCAGTCTGAGAGAAAACACTCAGAGCATTGGGCAGACTAAGAACGAGGTGCAGAAAACGCAAAGTATGCACAATGGCAAGTATGGGGTGGGGAGGAACGAGAAGGGTTACCTGACCCCCTCCAAACCATCCACTTATGTTTACAAAGCGATTCCCAGCCCCGGGTCATGATCCTAAAACTGACTCGGAACGTCAAACAGAGAAACACTCTTGGTTTATAGATGGTTCCCAACTTAAGTCTATGTCAGACAGAATTGTTTATGATTTTAACACCAGGCATGGGCTTTAACAAAGCTCATAAACACAATCTGTAAATGTAACGTGTTTGTTAAAGATGATAGAGCAAATTAATAGTTTGATTACTTTTTTGTCCAGCTTTATGTGTTCGGCAATGGTAGACTTGGTTTGCATTTACAGAACTTGTAATAGATCATGATAACACTTTCATAATGAGACGTTTGGTATGGAATAGGAAGGCTACTGTAGCTACATAAAAGCACCAGGCATTTAACCCCTATGAGTGGAATTAGTTATTAGTTATTAGTAAAACAAACCTGGTTTAATGTCATACTTTATAAGTGGTTAATTTTGTATTTTTTTGGCAGACCCTTTTGTTGAATGTATGACATTGCTTTCCTGTAATAATAAAGTTATTTTGTAATAATGAGACAGTATGTTGTTAAAACAAGATAAATGATTTTCTCATTGATTGACATGTAAAGAACACTATGTACCATGCTTCTTTCATGATTGTCAGACCATGTATGGCTGTATTCATTTTATTTATAATAATGGTGTTGGTATTAACATATATAATGAAGGGTTCACATTTATGTGAAATGGGTCTGCCATTTTGCTAGCTTGTCAAGTGAATACAGCCATACATGGTCTGACAATCATGACAGGATATTATGCTAAAAAATAAATCTGTACTTAGTGATTTGAGATACTTTGTCGTTAAACCAAGACAACATCTCACATGTTTAACGTATTTTAATCACCTTGATTCAAATACGTGTGTCTGTTACATTTACATCTATTCTAACAGGATAATCATCATCATAAGCATCATAAGAGGATCTGTGTTTACAAATTTAAAACAGAAATATTGTTAATGCTCCGTTAGTCATTTTGGTCTGCATTTATAAACAATGTACCATCTCTTTAATGGATAGCATTGATTAAGCATGGGAACATGCACATGGATAGGGTTTGAATTCCAACTGTGTCAGATCAAGAAACAAAGAATGTACACGATCCTGTTTGGCTGAGCTCGTTGAATGTCATGTGAAAAAAAGATTTTTCAGTGCCTCCATTCAGCTTTTCCTAAAAAAAGATCAGTTCACTATGAAAGAATTGTTTTCATGACGAATGTCAGGTGGAATCCAAGACAGACTTCAGACAGCCTACCAGCCATTAAACTAATGTTTGTAATGACAGTAGGTCTATAACTTTCACATCAAGGGATCCATCTGTTAAACAAAACAATCAAGTGAGATGTCTGCTTGAAGTGTAAACACTTAAGAATTGTCTCAGTCTTAAGGAGATAGGTTTAATTAAACAGTTGTACAGTATACTCATCAACTAGTTTAACAGTGACAGATGGAAACCCAATCCCAAACTGACGCTTAAACCACTTACACTAGGCACAGGTGAAGATCTGAGATGATTTGATTAGAATAAGTATGATGGTAAATCTTACACCTACCTTATACAAGGCCAAGGTGGAGTTATTATAAGATTTCCAACACCTGTCAAACCCTCTCAGATCTCAAGGCCACTGACAAAGCTCTGTGGTAATGTGTGGTCCCCTAGTGGTCGGTTTTGGAACTGAGTAAAATTAGAACCTTAGCAGCCAAAGCAATTTTTCGGTTTGCAAAAGACGCAGTAAACCGTTTCGAACTGAAGACAACTGCCAGCTGCCACAATAACAGGAAGACTGGTTCAGAACGAAAGAGAGCTTTCACCTTACGAGTCCTGATTCGCTTGCGGCTGGTCCTTCTATTCAACCTAAAAGGACTGCCGAAACCCGGGATCGAACCAGGGACCTTTAGATCTTCAGTCTAACGCTCTCCCAACTGAGCTATTTCGGCTCTGCGGAAGTATGTAATTGGCTAACTGACTATTTCGTCTAATTAATTTATCCTAATTATTTAACGGTGTTGTGGTAAAATACTGATTATAATACTTTGATCTAGCCTTTGCGCCAGCAATCCAAAAGTATCAAGTGGGCGTGGTTTACCGTTTTGACAGCGATAAATCAGATTTGGGATTAGCAGTTTAAATAGGTTCACCGAGTTCATTTAAATTATTGGGGTGATGTTTCCAGTGAAACAGTACTTTTTCAACTCCAAATTGAATCTTTACGATGTGTATAGTACGAAGCCGGCTTTGTATTGTATATTCTAGAAAATAAAACCCAGTAATATTAACGATATCTATACAATTGTACTCTCCAAATAAATGCAGTCACCTTTCATTTTGACCCTTTTCTTAGCTGAGTAAGCCTATTAAATTGTATTCCCAATGCAGATTCATCACACACGCACACATATATAAATATCAAAGTCATTGCCACCTTGGAAGGACATTTCATAGAGCATGGCAAAACATGTAAATATAAGTGACTTTGGGTGGATAAAGCTGAACATTTAAGTCATACTGAGAACCTGTTGAAGAAGTGTTACTGAAAATAGGCTTTTATTATTAACACAAGGCTTGTTTTTGCTTGGATGCCAGAAAATGGCTGATACTGTGTTCATGTCTGTCCTTGACTAGTTACGTCATTTATATGATTCTGTGTGTCTTGATTCTGTCTCATTCGACCCTGTGGTTCATCACCAACCAGAAGTGCCTGACATATCACTGTGAACTCTATACTGCTGTTGGCTGATCTTCACTGACAAACTGTTATGTTTGTATAGGGTCTGAAATTCACCCAACCCCCTGGACAGACTGCAATCTTGGCCTGAAGCAGGTCTCTCCTAAAAAATAGATTTTATCTCAAGGAGACTTCCTTTATAAATAATGGTTCACAAGAAAAAACAGCTTAACAAAAATCACCTTTCTGACAATCATGACAGATGCATAGTGTGCACTGCTTGTCATGGAATGAGGCAAAGTGTGTGTTGTTATAACAATAGTCTTTCTCGGCATAAAGGCAACATTGTCTATTAAAATATTCTCTAGACAGGGCTCATCAACACTGGCCCTCGAAAGCCAATTCCACTAATTTTTTCATTGCAACTGTCTAATCAGGCACTTATTTAGACCTGAGACACCAGGAGGGTCCAATTAACGATGAGGTAGAACAGAAAACCAGCAGGCTCCAGCCCTCGTAGGCTAGGGGTTGATGATTCCTGCTCTAGGAAGATACTAACACTTTATGGTTGTGACATTAGGCAAAGGATCATGTACACAGCAAGGCATTAGCATCATTTTGTCAGTCCAAGAGACTGACAAAATTCTGCTTAACTGATTGTTACATGATGTTGTGAGAGAAATGCCATAGAATACATTCAGGTCATCAGATCTCTCTAAGGCTCTATTCAGCATTTTAGGCCAAACTTTTTGAACTGAATGTGTGAGTGTTTCAGATCAGATTGTAATGAAATAATTATGATAGGACGTCAGGTGGAATTCAAGAATGCAGGAAGCTATTAATCCCTTGTTTGTAATTACAGGACTACCTACACAGGAAGTGATAGCCTCTGTTAGGCCTCGGCAGGCAATCAAGATATACTTATCCCTCTGGTGAACCAAACACTCACGCATGGTTTCTGATGGATGTGCAAACCATTAGGCATTGTCTGTCATGTACCTGTTTGTTTCTGTGCCATTTTCAAACTGTGCAAAGACTGGCTGTTTTAAGTCCTTATAATAACCTTATAATTATTGTGAGTCGTTCTTATAAATTTGTCCTTGTAAAGTTAATAATGTTTTCGCACCAACACCTCCGGATTCAGATAAAGTAAGAAGATGGCATACAACAGCAGGAGACAAAACAAAGGGATCAGCGGGGACCGACTGAGGCTCAATCCCAAATTGATAATTTACCCTACTGACATCTGAGCTTGTAGAAATCTTAGACAATTTGACTGGAATAAGTATGTTGGTGAATGTTACACCTAACTCTTCCGAGGGAAATTAGGCATTCTTACAAGATTACGTACACCTGTCAAATTCAGATCTAATTAAGTAAATAGTTTGATTTGGCCACTGTGAAAGTGCTATGTTAATGTGTCCCCACCTTGTGGTCAGTGGTTGGACTGACTGAAGTTAGAACATCAGTAACAGGGAAATGGAATACTGTATTTCAGATTGCACATCACGGTTAAGTTAGGCAATTAACCCAACTGCTCTGAATTGGAGAGTTGCTGGAAGACTGACATAATAAGCCTTGCTCAGGTACTGAACTATGGTACTTGAACTAGCAAACTTTTGGTTAGCAGTCCTGATAGTTGGGGTTTGGTCCTAGCCCTCCTACTGCCAGACCCATAAGGTATGCATGCTGTGAACCAGGGACCTTTATTAGATCTCCAATTTACCCAAATTAGCAATTTTGGCATGGCAGGTGCTCCTGCAATGGCACGTATCAAACAGTTTGATTGAAGAGGCCATATATCTTAAAATGTTTGATTATTTTACAGGTTCCTTTGCAAGCTCAACACTGGACAGCTGAAATTATTTAAAAGGATCTCGAAGGATAGTATTTTAACTCAAGACTAGTAGTGGTAAGAAAAACACGTTAAGATTTAAAAAAAATAACCAATCGAAAATTGTTTTTTAATGACTTTATTTGTCTTAGTTTCAACACTGCATCACTGACAACCTCACCAGGAAGAGGACAAAAACACAAGGGGTCTGTTTAACACTTGTACAACCTGTTGAGACGAACAATGTCACTCTGGTTCATCTCTGAGGCGTTGCCGATCTCCACATTCTGGTCGGGGATGGGGACCAAGGTGGGCTTATTGTTCTTGGAGAAGGCGTACCTGCACCACAGCAAGATAAACACGTGGGATCAGCAGCGACAGTAGTTTCTTATCACAGAATACAATGACCATATGTCGATTAAAGATGTAGAGGCAAGATACACAGTAAGGGTGGACTCGGGAACAGTTTTTCATAGCGCTTCCATCTGGCACTGACGCCATCATTCACCCAACTGGAGTCAAAATCGGGGCAAGTGGTGACGGCCCTTTCACGTGTCAGCACACCGTCCCAACAACCATTGTGACTAACCTGTGATACTGCATGACAGAGTTGTAGTCGTAAGCAGTGCCCTGATTCAGGGTGGCAATCTTGTCGAAGTTGTGCTCCATGCCTGCAGGAGATAGGCTAGGTCAGATTCGACTTCCCATAACCAAGGAATGTCACTGGTGATGAATGCGAGAGTTTGTCCGTATGTTCTGCGCACAAGCACAGACCGGCTTTCCATCTACATCGTCAAACGGGGACCCTGGAAAGCGGAAGGAAACCTACCAGAGATGACGTTCTCCAGGACGATGCGGATGTGGTTGTCACGGTCGCTGCGGGTCTGCTCGTGGTTGAAGCCCAGGGCGTGGAGGACCTCGTGCTGGGTGGTGCCGTGGTACACACAGCCGGAACGGCTCAGAGACACAACCTGTTCGTAGCCACGACGACCAACGTAGGACCAGCACCTGCCACGACAGAGTTGTAAACCGTGCAGTTGGTGTTAAGATGTAGGACACACCCTGTGTACATGGCTCCAGTGAGGTATCCATGGCATTTTGTGACGCTGTTTACGTGTTTATTCTAATTTGGATTGCAACAAAATGTAGATTTCTGCATCCCCTCGAAAAACTTTGAGTCATGAAGGAAAAACAAGCCACGGTTCACATGAGAGCATAGGTGACCACACACGAAGAAAGAATCCCACAGAGGAGGAGACCCGATGCATCTCAGAGAGGCCTGGCTCTGTGTTTGCAAAGCAAGTACAGAGCCTGGCTGCAAGAGCTGGAAGAGTCCACAAATGTGGACACTTTTTCTGTTTGGAAAGGTTTTAGGGAGATCACCAACTACAAACCATACCATCTCGGTATTGCTCCGCCAAACAACCTCAACCAATTCTACTGCAGACTGTCAAAGGCCTCTCAATCAACAGGCAAACGACAGACAGAGGTTAGGCGGTCCGCGATCACGACCAAAAATTAATGTTTATTTTATCAAGCTGCGGCCCTTAGTGTTCCTGTATTCTGTCCCTATATGGTCTATCACTAGCAGCACCATTACACTAAATACAATTCTGCGTTTGTGTAAATGTACTGACACATGCATTAAAAAGACACACACACACCATAAATAAAAATAAATAAAACAGGTACCCATTTTGGGACTGGATGTGTAGGTAATCTCTTTCGTTGGTGCGTCTGACAAGGTTGATGCAGGAGAACCCTGCGAAAGACTGCAGAGCACGCTCAATGATTTGCTGCTCCCTGGAGCCTAATAGCACACAAATAAAACAAGGAAACGACTGTCACAAAACAACCACTGTATAATGAAACATGGAACAAACTGCAGTTAAAAATGATACGATTTTACACACCCTAGTTATATAGCCTAACACAGGGGTTCCCAACCTGGGGGTACTTTGCCTATCTACAGGGGGTACATGAGAAGGCTCATAACACCATAGGCTTACTAGTAAAGTTAACATGAGGGGGTACTTCGGGGATGTTCAGAGCAGAGCAAAAAAAAATCTGGTGGGACAGTAAGAGAAAAACGTTGGGAACCACAGGAATAAAATCGATAAGTGTCAGGGGGGAAAGAGCGCAAGGAATGGTGCAAAGTAGAGGTAAAGGATTACGTCATTAATATTTTCCTTGTCGTAATGGTGAATCAGCTGTGTTATCCTGGCGTAGTACTCACTGTACTGGTTGGAGATGACGTAGGGCACGTAGACCCGGCCGTCGCTGGACTTGGGCCACATGCAGCCGCGAGACGTGCAGGGGTCGGCGTTCCTCTCAGCCTCAGAGCCGTAGGCGATGTCATCCACGATCAAGGGCTCGTCGCGGGTATGCACTGGTGCGACGGGACACGGGGTAAGTCAGTGAAGCACAAGTGGGATCAGAGTCCGAGAGAGTGATTAAACCTCGAACTGGACTGAATACCGCGTGATTATGGAACAGAAAAATCTGTTATAACTCAGAAGTTGAATTTAAAGTGTTTGAAGGCGTTGTATATAATAATTTCCAAACGTGTCTTACCAACATTCCTGTTGGCCTTCTCCAGCAGCTCAGAGACGGAGAGCTCCTTGGGCAGCATACAGTGAAGACAGAAATTATTACATTTACAAATCAGCAAACAGTTATGTATTTTTATGTTATTATGTGTAGTTATGTTACTATGTATAGTTATGTTACTGCACCTCCTCGGCCCAGGCTGCCACCACAAGCAGAGCCAGGAGGCCCAGAGTTAACTTCAATGCAGACATGTCAACCACCTGGAGATTATGGGACAAACCGTCAATAACACTGAATACCACCAAAAAAGGCGTTAACTGTACGTAGTAGCTTCCATAACATGACTAGATGAGTAGCTTCCATAACATGACTAGATGAGTAGCTTCCATAACATGACTAGATGAGTAGCATCCATAACATGACTAGATGAGTAGCTTCCATAACATGACTAGATGAGTAGCATCCATAACATGACTAGATGAATAGCATCCATAATGTAACTAGATGAGTAGATTCCATAACATAACTAGATGAGTAGCTACAATAACATGACTAAAAGAATAGCTTCCATAACATAACTAGATGAGTAGCTTCCATAAGATGACTAGTTGAGTAGCTTCCATAACATAACTAGCTAGACAACAACTTGAAGAGTGGGCAAAGCACATGAACTACACTTAACTTACCTTTCGGGAAATGAATTAAGGTTGGTTAGTTGGTCCAGAGAAAGCGCCTTATATAGTGGCATTTATCAGAACCCTGTCCATTTATGGACAACTTGGCAGCACCACTTTCTGCTGAAGTAGCAGGTGCTGTGTCTTTGCCATATGGTTCATTCTCAAACCAACCAGAACAGGGTGGAATAAAAAAAGTTGCCTAGCCAAATGTTTTTTATTCCTTGCTATCAGATATATTGCAACTCCCCAAGGTCTGTGAATTACTTCCATGTGAAAACAGGTGATTGTATTCATACTGTTTATAACAGAACATAAATGATTCACTCTGGTTCGCACAAGGGTGGCTTTATTCCTTCATTTCATATATTTTACAAATTACTATTTACTTAATAATTACTACTTATCTATTTGTTTACCTTTTTACTTGCAGCATATTAAATCGGAGTGTACACTTTGCAATCAATTATATATTTTAAACAATACATTATTAATAATAATATGATTAATATTAATAACTATTAATACAATTAATTTCCTTGTCCAAACTGCTTAAAATTATTAGACAATCTTTGAAGGGTAGCTTGGCATTATGAAAAGATCACAAAGATGACTTGTAAGGCTTTCAAAGGAAAGATTGTTGATTCCTATGAGTCTGGTAGGGTTAATTGAACCTAGCCAATACAAAGACAATAATTCCACTAAATCTTTTTAGACCCTCTGTGGACCACAGTCTACAGACTACAGCCCTCATTAGAAAATTAAAAGAAACTGTATTTTTCACTGGAAACTGAAAACAAGATCAGGCAATTCACAAATTTTAAAAATAAGAACAATGACAACAAATCATTAACAGAATATAATATAAACATAAAATAATTATCACAGTATAATAGTGAGGTTATGTACAACAAAATAAAAATCCCCATTGACAATCAACCACTGTTGGTGCTTTGGGGTTGGATGCCTTGCAGTTATCATACCAAGCAGTTATGTAGCTCTCTATGGTGCAGCTGTTTAACTTTTAAATTTTTTCTTGGTTTCTCGAGGGACATGTGCTGACGCACACAATCCTTAACTGTGTGTGAGTACCATATCAAAACCTTAACTAGTGATGGCCATTCAAGGCTTCATTACCGTTCTTCTAGCAGCAGGATATTATGCTAGCAATGCTAACTCAGATAACCATACCATCTTCTTCCGCTTATCTGGGGCCGGGTCGCGGGGGCAGCAGTCTAAGCAGAGATGCCCAGACTTCCCTCTCCCTAGACACTTCCTCCAGCTCTTCCGGGGGGACACAGAGGCGTTCCCAGGCCAGCCGGGAAACATGTCCCTCCAGCGTGTCCTAGGTCTTCCCCGGGGTCTCCTCCCGGTGGGACTGGCCCTGAACACCTTCCTAGGAAGGCGTTCAGGAGGCATCCGAAACAGATGCCCAAGCCACCTCAGCTGACCCCTCTCGATGTGGAGGAGCAGCGGCTCTACTCTGAGCTCCTCCCGGATGACCGAGCTTTTCACCCTATCTCTAAGGGATCGCCCAGACACCCTGTGGAGAAAGCTAATTTCGGCCGCCTGTATCCGGGATCTTGTCCTTTTGGTCATGACCCAAAGCTCATGACCATAGGTGAGAGTAGGAACGTAGATTGACCGGTAAATCGAGAGCTTCGCCTTGCGGCTCATCTCTTTCTTCACCACGACAGACCGATACATTGACCGCATTACTGCAGAAGCTGCACCGATCCGTCTGTCTATCTCCCGTTCCATCCTTCCCTCACTCGTGAAACAAGACCCCTAGATACTTAAACTCCTCCACTTGAGGCAGGCACTCTCCACCAACCTGAAGTGGGCAAGCCACCCTTTTCCGATTGAGGACCATGGCCTCGGATTTGGAGGTACTGATTCTCATCCCCACTGCTTCACACTTGGCTGCAAACCGTCCCAGTGCATGCAGAAGGTCCTGGTTTGAAGGGGCCAACACGACAACATCATCCACAAAGAGCAGAGACGAAATTGTGTGGTCCCCAAACCTGACACTCTCCGGTCAGAACAGAACCGGCGACAAAGGGCAGCCCTGCCGGAGTCCAATATGCACTGGGAACAAGTCTGACTTACTGCCGGCAATGCGGACCAAGCTCCTGCTTCGGTCGTACAGGGACCTGACAGCCCTTAGCAAAGGACCCAGGACCCCATATTCCCAAAGCACTCTCCACAGGATGCCGCGAGGGATACAGTCGAATGCCTTCTCCAAATCCACAAAACACATGTGGATTGGTTGGGCAAACTCCCATGAACCCTCCAGCACCCTGTAGAGGGTATAGAGCTGGTCCAGTGTTCCACGGCCTGGACGAAAACCACACTGTTCCTCCTGAATCCGAGGTTCTACCATCGGTCGTATTTTCCTCTCCAGTACCCTGGCATAGACTTTCCCGGGGAGGCTGAGAAGTGTGATCCCCCTGTAGTTGGAACACACCCTCCGGTCCCCCTTCTTAAAAAGAGGGACCACCACCCCGGTCTGCCATCCCAGAGGCACTGTCCCCGACCGCCACGCGATGTTGCACAGGCGTGTCAACCAAGACAGCCCCACAACATCCAGAGACTTGAGGTACTCAGGGCGGATCTCATCCACCCCCGGTGCCTTGCCACC
Organism: Esox lucius; assembly: GCF_011004845.1. Taxonomy (NCBI): domain Eukaryota; kingdom Metazoa; phylum Chordata; class Actinopteri; order Esociformes; family Esocidae; genus Esox; species Esox lucius. Next base: position 9,291,282 of record NC_047587.1, on the reverse strand, counting down.
GAGGAGTTTCTTGACTACCCCTGTGACTTCAGCCCGGGTGATGGACGAGTCCACCTCTGAGCCCTCATCTTCTGCTTCCTCAATGGAAGACGTGACGGCTGGATTGAGGAGATCCTCGAAGTACTCCTTCCACCGCCCGACGAGATCCCCAGTTGAGGTCAACAGCTGCCCACCTCTACTGTAAACAGCGTTGGTAGGGCACTGTTTCCCTCTCCTGAGGCGCCGGACGGTTTGCCAGAACCTCTTCGAGGCCAGCCGATAGTCCTTCTCCATGGCCTCACCGAACTCCCCCCAGGCCCGAGTTTTTGCCTCCACAACCACCCGGGCTGCAGTCCGCTTGGCCTGCCGGTACCCGTCAGCTGCCTCAGGAGTCCCACAAGCCAACCAGGCCTGATAGGACTCCTTCTTCAGCTTGACGGCATCCCTTACTTCCGGTGTCCACCACCGGGTTCGGGGATTGCCGCCTCAACAGGCACCGGAGATCTTACGGCCACAGCTCTGAGCGGCCGTTTCGACAATGGCGGTGGAGAACATGGTCCACTCGGATTCAATATCTCCAGCCTCCCTCGGGATCCAGTCGAAGCTCTGCCGGAGGTGGGAGTTAAAGATCTCTCTGACAGGAGACTCGGCCAGATGTTCCCAGCAGACCCTTACAGTACGCTTGGGTCTGCCGAGTCCTTCCAGCTTCCTCCCCCGCCATCGGATCCAACTCACCACCAGGTGGTGATCAGTTGACAGCTCCGCCCCTCTCTTCACCTGAGTGTCCAAGACATACGGCCACTGGTCAGATGAAACGACAACAAAGTCGATCATCGACCTACGGAGTAGGGTGTCCTGCTGCCACGTGCACTGATGGACACCCTTATGCTTGAACATGGTATTCGTTATGGACAAACTGTGACTAGCACAGAAGTCCAATAACTGAACACCGTTCGGGTTCAGATCAGGGGGGCCGTTCCTCCCAATCACGCCCCTCCAGGTGTCACTGTCGTTGCCCACATGGGCGTTGAAGTCCCCCAGTAGAACGATAGTCGGAGCACTTTCCAGCACCCCTCCCAGAGACTCCAAGAAGGTCGGGTACTCTGCACTGCCGTTCGGCCCGTAGGCACAAACAACAGTGAGAGACCTATCCCCGACCCGTAGGCGCAGGGAAACGACCCTCTCATTCACCGGGGTAAACTCCAACACATGGCGGCAGAGCTGGGGAGCCAGCCCGCCGCCTCTCACCATGGGCAACTCCAGAGTGGTGAAGAGTCCATCCTCTCTCAAGGAGTGTGGTTCCAGAGCCCAAGCCGTGCATAGAGGTGATCCCAACTACCTCTAGTCGGAACCTCTCAACCTCACGCACGATCTCAGGCTCCTTCCCCGCCAGCGAGGTGACGTTCCACGTCCCTAGAGCTAGTTTCCGTGTCCAGGGATCGGGTTGTTGAGGCCCCCGCCTTCGACTGCCGCCCGATCCTCTCAGATTATCTTTTTCAAAATAAAAGCCATCATTGAAATATTTAAGGTAATATAGTTGACAATCTAGTCTGTACATTTAATGTGTAATGTCTGTTCCAATGTTATTAGATTAGACTAGATTGTTAACTATATTGCCTTATACATTTCAACGATGACTTTTATTGTGATAAAGAAAATCTGATTGCTGTCAGCATAATATCCTGCTGCTAAAATAATGCTAATGAAGCTTCGAATGGACATCACTAACCTTAACCATGTAGAGAGAAACTTGAAGTGCTCAAACTGCTCTACTTCAGCACTCTGGGGACACAAATAGGACATAACGACATAAAACACAGAAAAACAATGTTTCCAAATCATTGGTATTCAGACTCCTTCACTTTCTCCACATTTTGTTGTGTTATTGACTGAATACATGTATTTATTTTTCAACTACAATTCTCTTTAATGACGAAGCAAAAACATTTTTTTTTTATTTCTTCCAAATGATTGAAAATACAAAACTGAAATATCTTGTAGTATTCAAACCCTTTATTCAGTACTTAGAAGTGCCTTGGGCAGCTATCGCAGCTTTGAGTCTACTTGAGTATGCTTCTACCAGCTTTGCATACCTGGATTTGGGTAGTTTATTTTATTCTTTCTATATTAAACTCATATTGTATGAGTAGTGTCATTGAACTGCAAACTTCAGGTCCAAATAATGGAGTCCACTGTGCTCTTGGGAAGTTTCAATGCTTATGCATTTTTTTAAATAAACTTCCCCAGATCTACTGCTGGTCACAATCTCAGAGGTCTATGGAGAATTCCTTACTACACTTACTTACTAGACTAGTTTTTGTTCTGGGACCTTATTTAGACATATGTGTGCCTTTCTAAATCATGTCCAGGCAATTTAATTTGCCATATAAATGAATGGCAATCAAGTTTTAGAGACATGCCAAGGATGATCAAAGGAAACAAAATGCATCTAATATCTATTTAGAGTGTCATGGCAAATGACCTGAATCTTTATGCAAATTCGATTTTCAGTTTTTAATTTCTTAAAATAAAAAACTGATGATTCATTTTGATGATTAATTTCATAGCCTTGGTAGTGCTTGGTACCAATATATTTCTAATTCCATTGCTTTTCACCAGGTTGCCACCCTAAACTAATGACAGTGTAACTGAGAGGAACATTTGCTAAACTGGTACCCAGGCTAATGTATTCTTTTTTAATTTCAGGGTGAAGCAAAAGGCTCGAAACCACAGAGGAATATTCTGTTTTATTGTATACTATATATTCTAAGATCATAAAATTGAGACAGTCATTTTCTAAATAACAATCATTTGTGAAAAGTAATAATACTGTAACAATACAAAAATACATTAGCTATCCAATACAGCTTATTTTCATGTAAATAAATAGTACGAATGTTATTATAATTGTTTGTTATATGATGTGTAAGAAACTGAGAGAGAGAGATGTTTGAAATGATAGGAAATCCAGAGATACTTTTAAGACCTAGCTACAGCTTTAAATTTTTGAAAGGCCAGAAGGCGCTCAGTTTCCTCCAGACAATCCCACAACTCAATGCGGTGAAGATGGCGGCGGTTTTAGAAAGGAGTTTCATAGAAATATGTGGATTTGAGAGGGAAACCCTACCGAGATTCCGGGAGATAACTGTAAACCTAGGTGAACCTTAATCGATATTAAAATAACGATCCGCTCTTGATTTGCTGAAGTTGGAAATTGTTGTGACCAACGCCGTAATGAGGTCGTGAGTGACTCAACATGCATGCTAACGCAGCTAGCGCGGTAGGAGGGTTAGCTAGGTAGCATATTAGCTACTGACCGCTATGTATCTGGTGTGTGGCTAACAATCTTGTTAGCCTGACAGCAGTGTCTTCTACATGTGTATCGTATAACCCCTCATACGTCAGCATGCTTAAATACGGTACCCTAGCTTACTGCGAAATAATTCCCCTTTATTTAGTACAGCAGCACACTACTGTAAACTCGCGCATGGGCAATGTGTAAGCTAACTAGGAACTCCCGTGTCTAGTCGTTTTACAGCGTAACGTGTATAGCTCAAGTTAGAAGCAGTCGAACTTGAGACGATTGATTTTTGTCATCAGATTTTACCTATTGTCAACAGTTTGCTTATTTGACATGGACCGGCATTGTGGTGGTTAGTCATGGCGGTCCAAACCTTACATGCGGCGAACACATCTGTCAGTGTCAGACCCAAACTGTTTGGGTTGTCCCCATGCCAAGTCACCATAACGCTTTTGTTAGAACTGACCAAGCGTCAAATTGGGTTTCTTAGGTCTCAATGCTCTTCCTGGTGGCGTGAAGTATCCAGACAGCGCAGGAGGCTTTAGCTATGAGGAAAGTGGGAAACTCCTGTCCATCACCAGCAACAGATTCGTACACTGGTGAGTTGAGCTAGCAATATACTGTAGCTAGGTATGCTCTTATTATGCAGCTTATACGTCTTATGTACTGTTTTTGTTTATAATGGTTTTATTGAAATAATGCTGGTTTTCTGTCTATGCATATAGCCAGCGTTTTATATAGTCTTTTTAGACTCTGTTTCCTAAAGGTTTCTTGAGGGACACCTGCATTTGTGTTACGTGAGTCAGTTTTATCACAGTTTCCACACTGAGAAGCAATACCCTACTGCTGACACAATGCTTCTGTACCTGTGCTTATGTCATGTTTATGTTCTCAGGATTAACCAAGTGACATTGTCATGAGCCAGCTTAGTTATAATGAAGTCAAAATGCAGTTGTTGCTCATGGAAAATATACGATTTTGCAGAGCCAAACTGCGCATAGCATCATTATTGAAATACAACCAACAGTCTTTTAAAATGTACTGTAATGCTGTACTTCTGCTAGATGAGTAATTTTGGAACAGTAACTCTGTGTGCCATTTTTGATTACAATTGATAACTTCATTTTTGAGGACCCTCAGTGGGCCACCCCCAGTACAAGAATAACTAGTCACAGAAATCCTGTCCTCTAAGATGCAAACCCCCACACACATACCTGACACCTGTATTGGAATTAATATTTACATTTCAGTCATTCTGCAGACAGTCGGCTTCAGAATTGAACGCGTACATTTCCATCATGCTGTTATCCATGTCCTCTGTCCAGGTCCACCTCAGGGGACACTGTTCAGTTGGTAGAGCAGTCTCTGGACACCAACCTACTGAACAACGCTGTCAAGCTCAAGATTACAAACTGCCACCTGCTGCCCGGAGGCGTACACTTCCAGGAGACCCTCAACAATGTCGTCATCCTCATCGTCACCAACCAGACTGTACATCGGCTGGTGTTGCCACACCCCACGCGCATGTACCGCAGTGTAAGTCTCTCTTCAGGACCCCTCTGTACCAAAATGTACCGCAGTGTAAGTCTCTCATCAGGACCCCTCTGTACCAAAATGTACCGCAGTGTAAGTCTCTCTTCAGGACCCCTCTGTACCAAAATGTACCGCAGTGTAAGTCTCTCTTCAGGACCCCTCTGTACCAAAATGTACCGCAGTGTAAGTCTCTCATCAGGACCCCTCTGTACCAAAATGTACCGCAGTGTAAGTCTCTCTTCAGGACCCCTCTGTACCAAAATGTACCGCAGTGTAAGTCTCTCTTTAGGACCCCTCTGTACCAAAATGTACCGCAGTGTAAGTCTCTCTTCAGGACCCCTCTGTACCAAAATGTACCGCAGCGTAAGTCTCTCATCAGGACCCCTCTGAACCAAAATGTACCGCAGTGTAAGTCTCATCAGGACACCTCTGTACCAAAATGTACCGCAGCGTAAGTCTCTCATCAGGGCACCTCTGTACCAAAATGTACCGCAGCGTAAGTCTCTCATCAGGATACCTCGGAAACAAAATGCATGAAATTTGTCTGACACGTGGTTGCATTAGTTATGAGAGAAATGTTCTAAGAGAATCATCCTTTTTTTTTTTTGATTGGTTCACGTACAGTGTTCTGACTTTTTTCCAACGGAGAACACGACCCTCGGGTTCCTGTCAACACGCTGGGTTCCATTCACATGCTTTCCCTGGTTTCTAGGAGCTGGTGACCGAGCTCCAGATGCAGTCCATCTTCACCGACGTGGGCAAGCTGAGCCTACAGGACCCGGCCCACAGCGCGGTAATCCCCGGGCCCGCGGGCCAGACGGCAGGACCCACGGCCTCGGCAGCCTGGCTCAGCCACCAGGGAGAGGCCCACTATGCCCTGGCGTCACCCGCCGGGGGCCTCCTGGTGGTCACTCTGCCACCACACGACACACAAGGCAGCGTGAGCATCCTGGAGCTGAAGAGGAGCTCTGTGATGCAGAGACTGGCTGGATGGATGCCGACTGCCATCAGGTTAGAAAACATTTGTGTGTTGGAAAAAATATATATAAAGTATAAAAAACAAAACACACGTTTGGTGGTTTTGTGGTGTATGCCCTATTTCTGTTCTTTTAACCCCCCACATTTAATGAAAATATTTGACTGAAACAATAGAAATGGAAGTTCTCTGTTGTGTAGACATTGTGCGTGCGTGCGTGCGTGTGTGACACTCCCTGTGCTCCTGTCTGCTGTCTAGAGGTGAGCAAAGTCCTGGGGATCTGGCTCTGAGTCTGGCTGTGAGGGAGCTGGAGGACGACACGTTCATCTTTGCTCTTTGTCAGGACCATAAACTACGCCTGTGGTCCTACAGGGTCTGTACACCTTTAAGGAACAGTAACAATCCCACCTGGTCTGTCTAGCCGCGGGACTATATTTCCTAATGTAATTTGTTTAAAAGTCAAGCCGTCCTATTCTTAAGCTGCCCCGTTCCCCCCTCCTCCCGTGGTCCAGGAGCAGGCCTGCCTGATGGAGACTGACATGTTGGAGTACATGCCGGCGTGTGCTGGCGTGAGACGCTCGCCAGGCCAGGGCCACCGGCTCCGACTGTCCTTCTCCTCCTCCACGGGGCTGTGCCTGGCTGTGTACCTGGCCGTCCCCTCCAGGGGACAGTTCACCGTGCTGCAGCTGGTGGCCGCCGACAACCGCTACAGCCTGGACCACATCTCCTCGCAGTTCGCCACGCAGGTGTGTGTGTGTGTGTTTGTTGATGTGCACGCGTGTGAGTGATCACGTATCGGGGATTATGGTAGCACATGTTGGGTGGTGGAATGTCTGTTTTAACTAGAATAGAATGTGTTCTGTGTGATGTGATCAGGAAACCCTGGTGGACTTTGCTCTTACCCCCACGGAGATCTGGGGCCTGTGGTTGGATGATGCCAACCAGACTGTTGTCAAGTACATCAACGTTGAACAGTGAGTTGTTGTGACTCTTTTTGTAATGGACACGGATGTCTATATTAAAGACATGGTTGTCTTGGAAAACCATGCTCTCTTTTGTAGTGCTGTGTGTGTGATTGTCCTGTTCTGCTTTTTATTCGGATCTGTCTCAGTTCCACAGCGGGCCAGTGGAACCAGGTATTCGTCCAGCCTGCCCCAGAGGAGGAGGTCCACATTGGGGCTGACCAGGACCCTAGGGTGAGAACATCTGTCCTGGTTAAATGACCTCACCCACTATCCACACTTCATTGCAATGGATGAATATCCCAAAATCAAGTTATTGTCTTCATACTCTCAGTCAACATTACATTAGATAATCAAACTATTTGTCCTTTCTGGTGTTGTGACAGGAGACCTATCTAGACATGCTGTTCTCCCCTCTGAGGTTCACTGCCTCTGCTATAGTCAAGGCCCTACAGATCTACAGGAGAGGTACCGAGCGAATCACTGACCTCCCTTGGGAGACTCTGAAGAAGGAAGTGACCGTGGCTGTAGAGAATGAGGTGAGACAGAACAACACTACAATACATTGCTTTATTTAATTTATGACATTCAATTACAAGAGCCACTTTGTATATTTATGGATATTTATAGACTTCAACTATCCAAAACATCTTTTTTTGTCATCCTTTAAACTAGTCTACAGAGAAACTTGCTCTCATATTTTATATTCTCTTGCTGAATCTTTTTTATTTTTATTATTTTATTTTTTTGCTGGGCCGTGTAAGCGGTGCTGGCTAAGAAGAGCTAATGTCTCTTTCTGACTGACTGACTGACTACCCCTTGTAAAATAGCGTAGTGGTTAGAGAAGCGGACTTGTGAACTGTAGGTCCCGAGTTCAGATCTCCTCGCTGGCAAAGAGAAGTACGCAGTATGAATTATTCCATATAGATGAAAACTTCACTGGCTAAAACCGTTAGAGAAAGCCTGAAACAAAACAGTTTATGATTGTATTGCGACTGTTTCTGGCAGATTTCCGAAGTATGTCTCCATGCATGCATTTTGGGTCAGGATAGACAAACACATTTGCTGGCCACAACATACAGTAGTTACAGTAAGCCTTAACTAAACTGTATACGGTTATATTGCGACTGTTTCTGGCATGGAAAAGTTCATCTTCAGTCTCGCTAGCAATTGCTCAATTCTTATGATTATTCTAAGTAGTAAGTTAGTAGATACTAGTAAGCCTATTACTGGCTAATGAGCTGTTAAAACAGCCAGTAGCAAAAGCAATACAGTTCATAGATGCTATTTGTGGTGGAGGTAAACTTCATAAGAAACGTCCTAAGTCTAGCGACTGCTGAAACGTGTAATGCCGTGGCGTAGTGGTTAAAGACAATGCCTCTCGTGGAAGACATAAGTTCGAATAAATGAGTGCTACCACATTTATTAATTATTTCTGGTAGATTCCACGATTCTCTCGTCTTTTATCTTGATTAAAAAGTTAGTTATCGTTGCCTTTATTGAAAGTTGTTTTGCCATGAAATGAAATGGCTTTGGCAGACTCGCTAGCAATTGCTCAATTCTTATGACTATTCCAGTAAGTGAGTAGATACCGGTAAAGCTTATTACTGGCTAATACGCTGTTAAAACGACCAGTGGCAAAAGAGGATTTGTTCACAGACACGGCTGTACTGACACCCAGCTCTGTGGTGTAGTGGTTAATGACACAGCCTTTCACATGGGCGACCTGGGTTCAAATCTTGAGATGGCAACACTATTTTGGTCAGACTGAACTAGGCTTGCCTGGTTTCTTGTTTTTACAGCTCTCTCTCAATTGGTATATTCTGTGAGCAGTTTGACACTCTCCCCCGCCTCCAGCCCCAGAGCTGTTTGACACTCTCCCCCGCCTCCAGCCCCAGAGCTGTTTGACACTCTCCCCCGCCTCCAGCCTCAGAGCTGTTTGACACACTCCCCCCTGCCTCCAGCCTCAGAGCTGTTTGACACACTCCCCCCTGCCTCCAGCCTCAGAGCTGTTTGACACACTCCCCCCTGCCTCCAGCCTCAGAGCTGTTTGACACACTCCCCCCTGCCTCCAGCCTCAGAGCTGTTTGACACACTCCCCCCTGCCTCCAGCCTCAGAGCTGTTTGACACACTCCCCCCTGCCTCCAGCCTCAGAGCTGTTTGACACACTCCCCCGCCTCCAGCCCCAGAGCTGTTTGACACTCTTTCCCCTCTCCCGCCCCAGAGCTGTTTGACACTCTTTCCTGTCTCCTCCTCCAGCTCCAGAGCAGTGTGACAGAGTTCGAGTTCAGCCAGGAGGAGTACAGGCAGCTGCAGGTGGAGTTTTGGTCGAAGTTCTACGCCTGTTGTCTCCAGTACCAGGAGGCTCTGGCCACACCCCTCGGCCTGCTGCTCAACCCATACACACACATGGTCTGTGTGCTCAAGAAGGTACAGGAGACACACGCACATCCAATTCCATCTTTTTGTATAATTTTCTATGGCACCATAAAGACTAGACAGGAGAGTCATTTTCTGTGTTGTCCCTGACTTTGTGGTGTTGCAGGGTTTTGTGTCCTTCCTGTTGCCCTGCTTTGCAGTGGATCACCTGTATCTGTCCTTTGACGAGTACCTGTTTTCTGAGGAGGACACGCCCGTGGCTGATGGTAAGGCCTCTATCAGCTGTCTGTGTCTACTGGCTCTTCATGTCAAATGTATAGTAGCCATTTTGGATCAGTCTACTGGGTTTCAACTCTTGGTGGCAGGTTCCACAACAGTCCCTCTTCCATTTGTATATATATTTTTTTGGAGCCAGTTCTGACCCTTTCCTCTTTTCTGCGGCCAGACCCCGAAGTGGGTCGCGATGTGCTTGGGCTTGTCCAGTGTCTGAGGCTGGTGAGCGATGCAGTGCCAGGGGACATGGCCTACGAGATGGAGAAGGCCCTGGAGCATCTACAGACACCCGAGAGGGCTGCTGAGATGGTGCTAGAGAATCTGCTGGCCAATGACAAGTCAGTACCCACCGACACTGTGGCACCCTATACACATTTAGGTGTTTGCAGCGGGTTTGGATGGTCAGAGGGAACACTCCTGGACTTCCAGTCTCCGCTGAAAGAGGGCCAGGCTGAATCTGTACTGACACCCTGAACAACTTGTTTCCGTGTCATCCTCTAGTGAAAATGTAATCGAGGACATTCAGAACAAGCTGCAGGACATCCGTAACCCGGTGGCAGCCATGACCGTGCTGATCAGAGAGATGGACCTGGAGACAGACTCAGACCCAGGAGGGGAGAGGCCTCTAACTACAGGTTAGTTAATATTGACAGACTCAGAGCCAAGGGACCACTATCTACAGCAGTGTCTCCCAACCCTTTTCAGTTACTGTACCCCCAAAATGTTTTTGCACTGCTTTCAGTACCCCTGAAGTACCCCCTCATGTTAATTTCACTAGTAAGTCTATGGTGTCATGAGTGTTTTCAAGTACCCCCTGTGGAGAGGCCAAGTACCCCCAGGGGTCCTAGTACCCCTGGTTGGGAACCACTGGTCTACAGGTTAGTGAATATTGACAGACCCTGAGCCAAGGGACCACTATCTACAGGTTAGTGAATATTGACAGACTCTGAGCAATGGGACCTCTAACTGCAGATTAGATAATATTGACAGACTCCGAGCCATGGGACCACTATCTACAGGTTAGTTAAGGACTTTATGTTGGGGGGGTTTTAGTGGTGTTGACCGTCATCTCACTGCCGTTGTGGCCGCGGTGTGTTCCCCAGGCCCATCCCTGCCCGTGCGGCTCAGTCTGGCACAGCTCTATGGCAGCAGCATGGCAGTGGCTGTGGTGTGTCAGGCTGTCTGTCAGATGGCAATGACCAGGGCCCTCTTCTGTCGGGACCTGCTCATTCTGCAGCAGCTGTACCTGCGCCTCGGAGACAATGTGAGGGCTGACACACACACACACACACAGCCACTGGACAGAGACGACTTTTGCAATCATACATAGTAACAGATTTTAATGTGTGTACACCAGATTACCGTACTCCTTTACTTCTGGATCACAGTGCAACATGGAAATGTTCATACCAGAATGTTCCTTTTACTTACCAAAGGTGTGCCTGTGTGTGTGCCTGTGTGTGTGTGCCTGTGTGTGTGTGCCTGTGTGTGTGTGCCTGTGTGTGTGCCTGTGTGTGTGCGTGTGCGTGTGCGCGTGCGCGTGCGCGTGCCTGTGTGTGCCTGTGTGTGCCTGTGTGTGCCTGTGTGTGCCTGTGTGTGCCTGTGTGTGCCTGTGTTCTCCAGGTGTTCCTGGGTGGAGGAGCTCAGCTGCTACAGCTGCAACAGGACCTGATTCCTCGCAGCTCTCAGCTGCTGTCCTCCTACTATCTCCTGAAACACATCAGCCAAAGTCTGGCCACAAGTGTGCCTGTCGACATGATGTATGTAGACACACACACAGAATACTGATGTTGTTGAGTGGAGCCTGGTTAATGACGTTGTTTTCCCTCTCCAGAGATGCTAACCTGCAGCACCTGTCTGTTCTGGAGCTTTCTGATTCTCCCACCGTGGCCAGCAACCAATCAGGTCTGTGTAGCCTTTCTGTTAACATTAGCAGTTTAGTTGTGAATTCCAGCTTACATTTTGGTGTCAAATTGCCTAACTAACCGATCAACATCTTACTTAGGTCAGAATGTTTCGGTTCTGTTTATATCCTCGTCTGACACCCTCGTCGGTTTAACACCACCTTGATTCCCCCGGCAGCCCTGAGCCCCCAGACTGTGGTGGAGCTGTTCTACCAGAGTGTAGCGCGGAAGGCCATAATCACCCAGATATACACCCAGAACCAGAGTCACTCCCCGGGCACGGCCCTGCTCCACTGGCCCCACATGGTCTCCAATGTGGTCACCCTGCTGGCTCAGCAACTGTATCCTTGGACACATTTGCCAGGCTTGGCGGGAGTTAATGTTACCTTGGGAATGGCTGTTCATCTGCACTGCTGCTATGCTAGGCTGACTGCAGTCCTAGGTGGGTCTATGCAACGTCTGACTGGCCTGAGCTTTAGGGAATGACTTGAACGTCAGGGGTTTGTATTGAGTTGTACTGGATACGAGGTTCAGAGTACTTGGGAGTTCTCGCAGTACTTCTAGTACTGTGTCTGGAGCTCAGGAAATGAAATTCCTTGAAAATTGGTACTTTAAAAGGTACTCTGAAATTGTTTATAGTTCAATACAATTATCCAATGAATTTATTTCTGTTTAAATTATGAATTTACAGAATACATGGTAATATGGCAATACTGGAATTTTTACTAAAAACATAAGGATTTCATTTCGGATCAAATTTAGGTGTTAAATCTATCCCCTACAGGTTTACCAGTGCGCCTCTGTCCATGTTATTGTAAAGTACCTTGAATAGAATAACTAATTGAACGGCAGAATGTTTTTCTATTCTACAACAGTTAAATATAAAACAAAGGTTCTTGAAAACTACAATAAAGCGCTTATGCCATCCTTGAGCTTGACCTGCCTAAATAATGTCATGGTTGGTCCTTTACGATTTCTCTGTAGCTGGCCCAATAACCCAGGTTTTCAGTTCCCCGAATGTCTGATGGGAAACTGCCAGTACACAGCACTACAGGTGAGACTCTTCCCACCAAATCAACACACACTATTTATATATCCCGGCTGTATAACCCAGTGTTTTTCCTGGCATAAATTAGGCAATGGTGGTAACCCAACCCCCACTCTCTCGTGCTCCACTGAACGCTTATCTGTGATATACTTTACATTTTATCTGGCTACACATTTGAAAAAGATAACTTTTTGTGTTATATCTGCCGTTTTGTCCATGTCCACTTGAGCAGCTAATGCATGCTACAATGTTCTCCCTAAGAGCAGCCAAAATATACAAGCAATATGTCTATTCTTTACATATTAACATGTTATATATTTTATATTAATTGCTGAACAAGACCGGACTAGTAATAACTAGGGTGGTTTAGAGTGGCGGGGGGGGGGGGGGGTTAGTACTGTGAGTGTCTAAAACGAGTATGAGGTAACTGATTGATGGACCGGTGAGAAGATATATTTGAACTTTAACAATCCTATTTTGCCACACTGTCTTTCCTCTTTGTAGGAGTATGTGCGTCTCATTGGGCCCTGGTGTCACATGAGTGTGGGCTCCTGCCGCTTTATGCTGGGACAGTGTTACCTGGCCAATGGAGAGGGATACAAGGTGTGTGCTCAGGTTATGTCATTCCGTTTTCAACATGTCTCAGTGAAATTCACGTGTTGGAGATTATTTCTGTAGTGGCTCTTTCCGTGTGCTTTGTTTTATTGAACCAATGATGGCATCAGCGCTTTGTCTGTTTTGCAGTCTAATCATTACATTAAAGTCATGTAGCGCATGTTCATATTAAGCAATAAGGGGCTGTGGTTTATGTCTTATATACTGTCTATTAGAGCTGTTGTTACACAAGACCCATAGCAGAGTGCCTGGGCAATATACCACAAACTCCCAAGATGCCTTATTTCTGTTATAAATCTATTACCAACACTGTTAGAAAGGTTAAAAAACGCTGTAAATCATACCATTAATTTAAAAAGGGGCTTTATAAAAAAAAAAAGGGGGCATTATTTCATAATGTGCCACTTAAAATTAAATGTAATTAATTAATTATATATTTAATTATATTATTTAATTATGACCACTGACAGGTGAAGTGAATAACACTGATTATCGTTATTGTTGGCTTATGGCTCTTTTGTTGAACAGACCCAAGTCAGGGGGAGAAGCGTTCCTTGTCGTTTATTCACAAAATATAGTACATGTGTCTTAGATGTTCGGCCTTCTTCCCATCTCTCTGCTCGTGGTCTTTCCAGATGTCTCTGTGGTTCTCCAAATGTCATGGTCTTAAACAGCACATGTATACTAAACCAAAGTTAGACCAGTACATCCTACTTTCTGGACGTCTGCCAATCATATAGGTGTATATTACATATGTATCCTACCTCGTTTGGTATAGTGTCCCTTCTTGAGTGCTTGGGGACACACGTGTCAAGTTGTGGCGCCCCTCTAATAATAGACAGCAGCTGATTACTATGTTCACCTCATTTAGCACCTACTAGCAAACATTATTCCTCTGTGTTGTGTTCATTTAACAAGAGTATAGGACTAGCATACATTTAAGACATTAAGAAAAGACATGCTTTCTTACATTATCGTGTTACATTACATTATTATTATTATTACACCTGTCTGTGGGTGGGATATATTAGGCAGCAAATGAACATTCTGTCCTCAGAGTTGATGTGTTCGAAGCAGGAAAAAGGGGCAAGCGTAAGGATCTGAGCGACTTTGACAAGGGCCAAATTGTGAGGGCTAGACGACTGTGTCAGAGCATCTCCAAAACTGCAGCCCTTGTGGGGGTGTTCCCGGTCTGCATTCGTCAGTACCTATCAAAAGTGGTCCAAGAAAGGAAAAGCAGCGAACCGGTGACTGGGTCATGGGGGTGGCCAAGGCTCACTGATGCTCATTGATGCAGCCTGACTGGCCCGTGTGGTTCAGTCCAACAGATGAGCTACTGTAGCTCAAATTGCAGAAATTATACGCCCTGCCACAATATTTTTCATTAAAAATATTCTGTGTTTCTGAGGCGGCGCATCACAATTTGGCAGTGGCGAGCTGCCGTTGTCATTACTATGAGGGAAACACTGATTCATGCCTGGATCTGTGCTGTCATTTTGTTTTCCCAGGCGCTGCAGTGTTTCCAGGAGGCAGCCACTGAGGTGGAGAAGGAGGAGTTCCTCCTCAGATTGACAGGAGCTGAGGAGGAGCCAGTAGCCGCTGCACCGAGACTACAGTACTACAACAAGGTTTATGTGGATTAAAACTAGGGGATGAGACTACAGTACTACAACAAGGTTTATGTGGATTAAAACTAGGGGATGAGACTACAGTACTACAACAAGGTTTATGTGGATTAAAACTAGGGGATGAGACTACAGTACTACAACAAGGTTTATGTGGATTAAAACTAGGGGACGAGACTACAGTACTACAACAAGGTTTATGTGGATTAAAACTAGGGGACGAGACTACAGTACTACAACAAGGTTTATGTGGATTAAAACTAGGGGACGAGACTACAGTACTACAACAAGGTTTATGTGGATTAAAACTAGGGGACGAGACTACAGTACTACAACAAGGTTTATGTGGATTAAAACTAGGGGACGAGACTACAGTACTACAACAAGGTTTATGTGGATTAAAACTAGGGGACGAGACTACAGTACTACAACAAGGTTTATGTGGATTAAAACTAGGGGACGAGACTACAGTACTACAACAATGTTTATGTGGATTAAAACTAGGGGATGAGACTACAGTACTACAACAAGGTTTATGTGGATTAAAACTAGGGGATGAGACTACAGTACTACAACAAGGTTTATGTGGATTAAAACTAGGGGATGAGACTACAGTACTACAACAAGGTTTATGTGGATTAAAACTAGGGGACGAGACTACAGTACTACAACAAGGTTTATGTGGATTAAAACTAGGGGACGAGACTACAGTACTACAACAATGTTTATGTGGATTAAAACTAGGGGACGAGACTACAGTACTACAACAAGGTTTATGTGGATTAAAACTAGGGGATGAGACTACAGTACTACAACAAGGTTTATGTGGATTAAAACTAGGGGATGAGACTACAGTACTACAACAAGGTTTATGTGGATTAAAACTAGGGGATGAGAGTACAGTACTACAACAAGGTTTATGTGGATTAAAACTAGGGGATGAGACTACAGTACTACAATGAGGTTTATGTGGATTAAAACTAGGGGATGAGACTACAGTACTACAACGAGGTTAATGTGGATTAAAACTAGGGGATGAGACTACAGTACTACAACAAGGTTTATGTGGATTAAAACTAGGGGATGAGACTACAGTACTACAACAAGGTTTATGTGGATTAAAACTAGAGGTTTTGTTGAAACTCAACATATTCCTCTAAGTAATATGATTTAAAATCAGAAGTCTTCAAATGTAAATAGCAGTTGGTTATGTCGATTTATTTGGTTGCACGGGAGCAAGTCGAATTGCATGTCAGACTCAGAAGATACACTAACTGCAGGATGGGTTCCTCTAAGTCTTATGGCTACAGGAGGCTTTATTTACTCTTTACCAAAAGGGTAAATCTTTCTTACAAAAGGTGTGAAAACAGAGGACTTGTGCAACAAAATGCTATGGCCACCTTCCTTTGTTTTCTCAAACAAAGAATTCAGCATTCCCACATTTACATTTATTCAAATCGTTTCACCCAAAACTAAAATCTTGGTCTTGCTTCTCAAGTATCTCTTGCTATCCAGGAAAACTTTTACCGGTAACAAAATATAAATGACCGTATACACAAGATTACACCCGTGATCATACAGTCAATGTAACCTAGGTTAGCACACATTCACTTCTCACAGTTGATCTGGATAATTAACACGATAGGACTTAACTTTGATCAGGATACAGAAATTGGTCTCTCTTGGTGCAATCAATGGACAGGACAGGAAAACAATCAAGGTATTCCACTTAACTAAGGGAATACCAAGGTTTACCCTTAATTAGGCTTTTGTAATTAATGAGGGGGTAACATTGTGTCCTCTACCCCCAACGCATACAACATTTTGTTAAACCAGCAGCCAAGTTGATGTAAGCCGTATAGAAGGGATTTGGTGATAAAGTAACATGCACCACATTTACTATATTCAACTCTGTGTGCGAATAGCTAGCTAACCAGCTAGAAATATCACTCATGCTTAGCTAGTAATTGATTTGGTGAGGATTCTTTTCTAAAATGTATGTTTCATAATAGCTACATGTAGCATTCAGCTGTAAAGGCATTCACCACAGTCACAGCTTGTAACCTTTTTGTGATGCTTCTCCACATTCTGTTTAAACGGGATCACAGGCACCAGCTCAGTTTCATGCTAACAATAAATACACACACACCCTGAGAAATATATTGGCCATAATCTGCGTTCTAAACACTGATTACCAATTATTTTCAAAGCCTCTATTCTGCCCAGATTAATCAGAGGGACCAATCCATTGATCAACCTCTATTTAAAACCCTTCTCTTTTCAACATAAACTTTCATGTCTGGTTTTCATTTGTGTGTGTTAGGTGCCGCGGTTACTGAAGGACGTTTCATTTGTGTGTGTTAGGTGCCGCGGTTACTGAAGGACGTTTCATTTGTGTGTGTTAGGTGCCGCGGTTCCTGAAGGACGTTTCATTTGTGTGTGTTGGGAGCCGCGGTTACTGAAGGACGTTTCATTTGTGTGTGTTAGGTGCCGCGGTTACTGAAGGACGTTTCATTTGTGTGTGTTGGGTGCCGCGGTTACTGAAGGACGTTTCATTTGTGTGTGTTGGGTGCCGCGGTTACTGAAGGACGTTTCATTTGTGTGTGTTAGGTGCTGCGATTGCTGGAGGACGTTGGTCTCCCGGAGTTGATCATCAATCTGGCCACTCTGGCCATAACTGAGGCAGTGGATGACCCCAGGAGTCAGGCTGCTTTGTGGACCCGCATCTTCAAACACCACCTGGATCTGGGCCATAACAGCCAGGCCTACGAAGCCCTCACCCAGAACCCCGACTCCAGCAGGTACACTTTAAGAAGGGCCATAGGAGGACAGAGCGCTAGAGAAATGACACCGGCAGTTGTTCATCTCTGCAGTTAGGGTGTGTGTGACGGTGTGTCTCCGTTCGCGTGTGTCCTCCAGGCAGTCGGACTGTCTACGTCAACTAGTGGTGGTTCTCTGTGAACGTTCTCAACTCCAGGATCTGGTCCAGTACTCCTACGTGAACCTGCACGACGAGGTACACACACACACACACACTGTCATATGAACACACTTCGTCTTTCCGTTTGGCCAGAGCCCCGGGGGGGAGGGGGGGTTTGTCCGCGTTGTGTTGTCATACCACTCGGACGTAGACAGTGTGGCCTGTGTCTGTCTTGACGCCTTGACCCCAACTGTGTGTGAGCAGGTGGTCAGCATCATCGAGTCCAGGGCCAGAGCTGTGGACCTGATGTCCCACAACTACTACCAGCTGCTTTACGCCTTCCACATCAACCGGCACAACTACAGGAAAGGTGTGTGTGGGGGGGGGCGGGGCGGGGCTCTCCTGGCAGCTGAGCCACTTCACATTTCAGTCATTTATCCAGAGAGACTCCAGGACTCGTCCTAACCAGTATTTTTGACTGGAACAATGTGTGTGTTCCTGCAGCGGGTACGGTGATGTTTGAGTATGGCATGCGTCTGGGAAGGGAGGTGAGGACCCAGCTGGGTCTACAGAGGCAGGTCAATTGTTACCTGGCCTCCCTCAACTGTCTTCGCCTCATCCGACCGGACTACGCCTGGATCGTACAGCCCTCCTCTGGAGCTGTGGTAAAGACACGCGCCTGATCATGTTCAGGCCACTTGCCTCATTCAAGTGTGAACTGGGAAATTAAAATCCCTATTTGTTTGCCTGGAAGTGAAATGTAAATATCAGCCAGTGTTTTTTTGACCGTACGTTCTGACGACTGAGACTGAACCTTCGTCTCCCGTCGACAGTACGAGCGACCTGGTGCGTCGCCAAAGAGGACCCACGACGGGGAGTTAGCCGCTGGGCCGGTCAGCGGTCAGGTGGACATCCTGGAGCTCAAGGACCTGCAGAAGGAGTACATACTGGCCCGTAGCCGCCTCAGCCTAGCCCAGCACCACCCCCCCTCAGCCGCCATCGCAGGTACCTTCCAGCCTCATAGAAATTAAAGCTGTTGTCAGTTCATTTGAGGGGGGTGGGGGGGTGGGGTTATTAAGTAACAAACACATTGCTGAGGGCGTGCCAGTTTCCCCCCCCCCCCTCTTTTTGTATGGCTAAATTAAGGTCAGCTAATAAGGAACTCTCCCAACACGGTGCTTACTGTCTGTTTGCCTGTATCCGTGGCAGGAAGTGCCTCTGCAGGGGAGATGGTGTCCCTGCTGGTCCAAATGGGACTGTTTGACTGTGCCGTCTCGCTCTGTCAGACGTTCAAACTCTCCCTGACACCTGTCTTTGAAGGGCTTGCCTTCAAGTAAGTTACCAGCTCACCTAGGCCTGTGTTTGTCCTGAGTGTTTCTGTTGACCTCCACGTGAATGTCCTAGCTGCACTTCCTGTGAATCATGCAGGGTTTTCCTGCCGTTCGGTTGATAGGCGTGTGACGTCTGTGTTTCCAGGTGTATCAAATTGCAGTATGGAGGAGAGGAGAGTCAGAGTGAAGCCTGGACCTGGTTGGCTGCCAACCAGCTGTCAACTGTTATCATAACCAAAGAGTCAAGGTTTGTTGATTGCTTGTGTTGATTATATTGCCATTATATAATTGTTTTATTTGGTTAAAATGGATGTCAAATATGTATTAGTGGTCATGACTGCGTTTCGACTGGATATGCATTGAGGGATGAAGTTGAGTTATTTAAAGGATTTAGTGGTTAATGTTTTTATCATGTGTCAGCGCCACAGACGAGGCGTGGCGCCTGCTGGCCTCCTATCTGGAGAAGCATCCTACCCAGAATGCCCAGCACCATCGTTCTGTCATCAACAAGTTGCTGTCACATGGTATTCCATTGCCTGACTGGCTGATCAATGACTACAAGGTGAGATAGGAGGCCTACTGGTTTGATGTCTTGGATTTTATTACGTTTCCAAATATTAGGATATTTTCTGATTTCCTTGGTATACGTTTTTTTTATTAGAATGCCTTTATAACTCAAGTGTAAGGTATATTATACCTCAAGTATAAGTCTTGGAACTGGGCACGCCATAACTAAAGGCCATTTGTAATTTGTTCGGAGTGGTACTGACTGCTCCATAGGGGGCGCTGTACTAAGCATGTCATTTTTGCCAGACCGTGTAAGTGGTGCCCGCCAAGAAGAGGGATTGTCTCTTACTGAGTGCCTTACTGACTGACTACCCCTTATTAAACAGCGTAGTGGTTAGAGAAGCGTGGCTGAATCGGCCCCAATACTGGCATACTAGCTTACTGTACTGTATACAAAACAGCACATGCCTCAAGGTCGTCCACAAAGTACGTACCTGTATTTTAAGATTCAGCCAATGCTTTTGATTTCCTCATGGTTCACCTAGTGTAGTGGTTAGCTATTCCAACTGTTATTTTATGGACGACCATAAATATACAGGCCTAATTACAAGTGCTTGTACCTTAGTTCTAAAGTATTAAGGCCTTAAACACTAAAAGTGATATGTTGATTTAATTGCTACTATTTTAATAAAAACAAAAACGAAGCAACATAAATATATTTAATAAAATGGTATACATTTTGCTGGGCAGTTTATTAAAATAGTAGCAAACATTAATGTCACTGGGCTGTTCTGTGTAACTTTGCCCAGAAACGTATTAAGACCGTGAACCAAATTAGTGATATTTTCACAAAAATATTTAAAATGTAAAAAGTGAATCCTTACATTGTTAGTGTTCGTTTGATATGACTTTTTTTCGTTCTTTTACAAAATATAAAACCCTTTTGCATTCAGTTGCAAACACTATGGAAGTGGAAAGGAAGGCTACAGCTGTTTGGACTCTTATATTCTGCTGCCTTCTGGGCTGTTTCCTCAGGGGGTGGACGCTGCAGCCTTGTTACGGCTCTACCTGAACTACGACCTCCTGGAGGAGGCAGCGGAGCTGGTGTTGGAGTACGTGGACGCTCTTCTGGGGAAGGGACACCAGTACTTTGGCATTGAGGTACAGCAGATGTCTCCTGTAAATGGATTATTCTGGCAAAGCTAATGGGTCTGGATGTAATCCTTAGTGTTGCTGTCAGATGGTGATTTGTTTGTTTGTTTGTTTTAGAGGCCCCTCTCGGCTACGGCACCGTTGGTGTGGCTCCCATACACGTCCATAGACCAGCTCCTCCAGGCGCTGAACGAGACCCAGACCAACGTCTGTGTAAGGCCAATCGCCGTGCAGGTTTTCAAGCGTTGCTGGAGCGTTACGGAGCGTCGCAGTGTTCACAGGTTAAAGTTAACCCCGTCTTCCCCTCCCAGGTGTACAACAGGCTGCAGGACAAGCTGAAGCACTACCACAAGCTGTTGGACCAGACGACGAGGCGACGGCTCCAGGCCCTGTAGCATTCGTCAGCCGGGACCACAGTACTTCCTGCATCCAGGTTCTACCCTGTTCCCAGAGCGCTGGAATGGTCTCAAGCCACGAGCTCCGGCTTGAAGGACGTTTCCACCGTCTGTCTTTATGTTGGATGGATGTGCGCGGCTCAGGGGGACTGTTCATGTCCTGGAAATACAGCCCCTTCACAGCGCTACCCAACTAGAAGATTGGAATGTGGAAAAGACTCATAGATTCTTGTATTTTTGTATTAAGGGTAAATTAAGACTTGTTTGTATAGACCTATCCAGATTTTGTGTTGTCTGATCTCTAGTTGATGTCCAGTTCTGTCCACGCGGGCCCAGGAATGTGGACATGAGGGATTGGTCTTTGATTCTTCTTGTTGGTCTTTAATGTGTGTATATATTGTCTGAATTGTAACTGTAACAATTTACAAACGGAATGTATTTTTTTAGGGTTACAATGTTGTCATTTCAACTTTTGTACTTTGCTGCCTGTGAACTTTTACAATCACGTTTGTTGTAATTGTCATGCAATTAAAGTTTTTCTTGGTAACGAAGTTGTCCTAAATGCCATTTTATTTGTACTCAAACAATCTGAAAAGGTAGACTTGGCACCATGACATCATACCCATTGTGATAAAGGTGTGCTGGATGTCAGTATTGCAGTATAACTGATTACTATAAGACTAGACATCATGTAACGGGTGAACATGGAGAACAGACGCTATCTAGGGTTAGTTGAGCCGTTGCACATTCCAGAGTCCTCCTTCAACGACAAGTCGAAGCCACTGCTCCAGCAGCGGTTCAAATCCTACTACTCAGAGCACTAACTAACCCCACTTCCTAATACAAAGAGGGCATTAAAATGCCAAAACCAGATTTTAAAAGGCTGTAGGACGGGCAGCTCTGTGAAGACCTGTCCAAAAAACTGACAGGCTCAATGCCGTTTGTTCGTTCCAAGAGGCATTTCGGACCAGACGCAGTCTTATATACACACACAAGGCAGGCAGGACCCACAGTATTAAGGCTTACAATGGCATAGTGCAGTGGAGGTAGAACCGACCACCAGCCATACTGTCACATCAACTTAGTACAAAAATCAGTGCGAAATCATTTGGGACTTGCATCTTGGGATGGGGGAGGGGGGGGGGGCTCATTCATAAGCTAAATACATAAAAACAGAACAGACATTTATTGTGCCAGAATCTATTGTACATAGTCAGAAACATCATGTGGTGTTACCATGTAATCCTCAGATACTGAAATTACAGCAGCATGTAGTGAATCATATATATATATATAAAAAAAGGCTAAATGGAATGCTTTGTTCAGTAATACTGATTTGTACCATGGAGGAGGTTGGGGGGAGGAATGCAGTCCAGTCTTATTAACATAATAAAAAACCAAAATGCACTGTAGAATGAGTGAAGGAAAAGAGGCATTATATTACCATAGGAATAAATTGGTATATGGCAAGTAAGCACCTACTCTGGTCTACCCGAATCCCCTTACAGGTCACCCCACACAAGACCAGGTCTGTATTATTTAAGACCACTTCCTGGAGTCTCTACAGAAGGCCTTTCCGATGTCTCCGTGGCATTTCTCTGCGTGTGTTCATACAGAAGGGTCGTGTCTCGGTGTTTGTTTGGTATCTTTTTTTTAAGGTCAATCACAGAGGAAAAGGCCGGGGGGGGGGGGGCGACGAGGTCTGAGTCAGACAGTGCTTTTGGTGGGCAGCTCCGTGCTGTTGTGCCGCGTTTTCCTCGCCGTGCCGTCGTCGCGCGGCCGAGCCTTCTGCAGGTTGGACATGGCGGCGGTGCGCTCGATGTCGATGAAGGCGTAAAGTTCGGTTCGGCGCGTCGGGGTGTTGGGCGGCAGTGGGGAGGTGGGGGTGCGGGGCGTGTGGGGGTTGCTGGTGTCGGAGGAGCCACCCTTTCCGGCGGCGAAGGAAGAAGAGGCGGCGCCGGTTTCCATCTCCACCTCGATGTAGTTGAGCGTCTTGGGGGACTCCTGGCCCAGAGGCCCCGGTGGCCGGCGGAAGTCGAAGTTGAAAACGGTTGGGCCGTCCGTGCGGCGGCGTGCTGTGTCCGGGGCGCAGCGGGCGCTGAGCGGAGCCGTAACGTTCTCCGTGTTGACGTAGTTGTGGGAGGGCTCCATGGCTGACAGCGGGTGGGAGTGGGAGTGGTGGAGGAGGCTGTGGTTGTAGCCATTGAGGGCAGACGCCTTGGGCCCCGCCTGGCCTCCTCCACGGGATGCTCCCCCACCCTCCTCCTCCTCCTCGTTGCTGGGCTTTCGGGTCTCCCAGACGGGTGGCAGCGCCGGGAGGTTCTCGTAGTCCAGGAGGGCCGTGCGCCGCTGGGCCGAGTTGTTGACATTCTGCAGGGTGTCGGGGGTGAGCGGGGGCGGCCGGTGTCGGCGGGGGGCCGTGGCTGGAGCCCCGGCAGAGGTGGACCCGTTGGAGTGTGTGTGGGGCAGCTCCGGCGGGCCCTCGGAGGCACAGTCTTTGTCTGGGTGTCCGTTGGCCTGGCCAGGCTCTGGTTCCTCCCCGTCCATATGCTTCCCCTTGGCCATCTTCTTCTGCACAGGCGTGGGTCCTAGCACAAAGCGCACCCCCTGCGGCTCCAGCAGCACCTGGGGCTCTTCCTGGAGTTGGGCCGAGGGCTCTGGTCTGGCTACCCGCGGAGGAGGTGGAGTAGGGGGGCACTGGGACTGGGCTGACCCGGGGCTGTCCAGAGGGGCTGGAGCAGTGAGAGGGCTGGGCTGGTCATCCAGCAGGCCGGTGGTGTTCACATAGGTGTGGATCTGTGGACGGACCAACACATGCTTAATACAACATCCTACTAAACCCCACGATACGACATCCTACTAACTAAACCCCACGATACGACATCCTACTAACTAAACCCCACGATACGACATCCTACAAACTAAACCCCACGATACGACATCCTACAAACTAAACCCCACGATACGACATCCTACAAACTAAACCCCACGATACGACATCCTACAAACTAAACCCCACGAAACGACATCCTACAAACTAAACCCCACGAAACGACATCCTACAAACTAAACCCCACGAAACGACATCCTACAAACTAAACCCCACGAAACGACATCCTACAAACTAAACCCCACGAAACGACATCCTATTAACTAAACCCCACGAAACGACATCCTACTAACTAAACCCCACGATACGACATCCTATTAAACCCCACGAAACGACATCCTATTAAACCCCACGAAACGACATCCTACAAACTAAACCCCACGAAACGACATCCTACAAACTAAACCCCACGAAACAACATCCTACAAACTAAACCCCACGAAACAACATCCTACAAACTAAACCCCACGAAACAACATCCTACAAACTAAACCCCACGAAACAACATCCTACAAACTAAACCCCACGAAACGACATCCTACAAACTAAACCCCACGAAACGACATCCTACAAACTAAACCCCACGAAACGACATCCTATTAACTAAACCCCACGAAACGACATCCTATTAACTAAACCCCACGATACGACATCCTATTAAACCCCACGAAACGACATCCTACTAACTAAACCCCACGAAACGACATCCTACAAACTAAACCCCACGAAACGACATCCTACAAACTAAACCCCACGAAACGACATCCTACAAACTAAACCCCACGAAACAACATCCTACAAACTAAACCCCACGAAACAACATCCTACAAACTAAACCCCACGAAACGACATCCTACAAACTAAACCCCACGAAACGACATCCTACAAACTAAACCCCACGAAACGACATCCTATTAACTAAACCCCACGATACGACATCCTATTAAACCCCACGATACGACATCCTATTAAACCCCACGATACGACATCCTATTAAACCCCACGATACGACATCCTATTAAACCCCACGATACGACATCCTACTAACTAAACCCCACGAAACGACATCCTACTAACTAAACCCCACGAAACGACATCCTACTAACTAAACCCCACGAAACGACATCCTACTAACTAAACCCCACGAAACGACATCCTATTAACTAAACCCCACGAAACGACATCCAATTAACTAAACCCCACGAAACGACATCCTACAAACTGAACCACACGAAACGACATCCTACAAACTGAACCCCACGAAACGACATCCTACAAACTGAACCCCACGAAACGACATCCTACTAACTAAACCCCACGAAACGACATCCTACTAACTAAACCCCACGAAACGACATCCTACTAACTAAACCCCACGAAACGACATCCTACTAACTAAACCCCACGAAACGACATCCTATTAAATCCCACGATACGACATCCTATTAAACCCCACGATACGACATCCTATTAAACCCCATGATACGACATCCTATTAAACCCCATGATACGACATCCTATTAAACCCCATGATACGACATCCTATTAAACCCCATGATACGACATCCTATTAAACCCCATGATACGACATCCTATTAAACCCCATGATACGACATCCTATTAAACCCCATGATACGACATCCTATTAAACCCCATGATACGACATCCTATTAAACCCCATGATACGACATCCTACTAAACTCCTTCGGATTCAGTAGCAGTTACTGAAACATCTCAAAAGTGCAGGACAGTAGCCCAGACGAAGTACTGGTCGTAAGAATACAGATTTCTTCCGTAAGAAGAAGTAGAGCAGCACATTGCCCTGCTGAACACAAGGCTGGTATTATTATTGGGACGTGGTGTTTCATTGTGCAGGTCTTATTCCATTCCCCTGCGGATGTGCATCGTTCTCTCACCGCATCATCAGCCACCAGCAGGGGGTGTGTGGACTCCTCCCCCACCGAGGGCAGGCGGGTGCTGGCCACAGATGGGTGGCGTGTGGAGGGGTGCGAGGGGGCGTCGCCCACCGAAGGGATCCGGCTGACACCGTTAGGCACAGTGGGGACAGAGTAGCCCAGAGCTGAGAAGGCAGAGGAGAACTGGGGGTCAGTGGGGACAATGAAGAGGACAGGGTACAGACAGGGGCCCAGCCTTCCTAGCAGTTATCCAAAACAGAGGTTACAAGCCTTTCCTGGCATCACTGCTACTTTAAACTGAGGACCGCTACTCATTTCCATTCCCGAAACAGAGAAACTGAGAAATTACATCCCTCTGCTTCCTGTCCATATGCCATAAAGAATAGTTAACATAGTAACTCCACAGTTACACCCCCACCCCCCCAAAAAAAACAAGTTTTATATTTTCCCAAATAATGTTTTATATTTTTTTTGTTTGTTATGTTTACACATTTTCCCCCTCAGAATTACAATTACCCAGGCAGAAACGACTAAATTGAATGTTCTGAGTCCATATGAAGTACTAAACCACAACAAAAGACCATTATTTTAGGTTGGGTCGGACAAATTTGCATGACTGTAATTGCCCTTAGATTTTTTCGCATCTGGCCCTTTAATTACGCACTGAGCAAGAGAGGAATGTAGCGGTTCAGCGCCGGTTCTGTATTGCTGTATGTAACATATGCAATAGTCACTTCTGCCTGGTAAGTCTACTTAGTTCGATAAAACTAAAGTTTTGGGGAAATTATTTCTGTCAACTGAAAAGACGGTTACTCACTAACCGCATGTGGAGTTACAGACTAACAGGCACCGAAAACAGACATTCAATATCACTGGAAATGCATGGCGAGACTTATTTTAGCCTGTCAGGCCAGTTACGGCTAAACAGTGGGCTAATGTCCATGCTGCATTCATTACATAGTAGCAAGGTCGATGTACAACCTGGGATGTAGAGGTACAAAAACAAAGCCATCTGAGGGTAAAACTACATATTCTCCTTATACTTTCAAGGCATTTTTCTGAAAAATGAGAGTGAACCCCCCCCCCTCCTCAAGTTAGCTTGCGATAGAGCTGTTGAAGACCCCCAAATGTAATATAGGAAGACAGAAAGAATCAGTACGTTCGGCATTTTAGTGCATCCTTAGTCAGGTTATAAGAGGGCCTTCTCAGGTTATAAGAGGGCCTTCTCAGGTTATAAGAGGGCCTTCTCAGGTTATAAGAGGGCCTTCTCAGGTTATAAGAGGGCCTTCTCAGGTTATAAGAGGGCCTTCTCAGGTTATAAGAGGGCCTTCTCAGGTTATAAGAGGGCCTTCTCAGGTTATAAGAGGGCCTTCTCAGGTTATAAGAGGGCCTTCTCAGGTTATAAGAGGGCCTTCTCAGGCAATTCCAAGTGTGGATGGAAGAATCCATTAAGGGGCCTTCGCCCTCATTCTGGTGGTACATGAACATGGGCTCACCGGCAGGAGTGTGTGTGGCCTGGTGGTTGGTCTCCAGCACCGCCTCCTCCACCACACTGATGCTGTGGCTGTGCATCACCTCCTGAAGCATGTTGAAGATGTCCTCTGCCCGAGCACACTTAAAGGCAAAGATCCCTGTGGACAGACACGGTCAACAAAGAGGCAGAACACGGTTCCACTGTGTCACTGCCACAGGTGTCTCTTGGCGATCTCTCACACAGAGACTGGGATGTACAACAGTCATCACCACTGCTGACTATGGCCTGCAACAACTAATCGATATAAAAACACGATAATCAAAATAGTTGGCAGCGAAGGTCATTATCGATTAGTTGGGTCTACACGAGACACAGCAAAAAAATAAATTAAAAAAAAATAAATATATATATATATTTTTGAAGGATGAGGTGCCCAGCAAAGCAAGTTAATGTAATACAAATTCATCATTCATTATAATTTGTATTCATGGAGTTACGTTTTTAAGTGATAAATAGTTTATCTTGACTGCATGGCTGAGTTAACGGTAACGTCAAGTTCTACACCCACAAACCAGTGATTTACTTGGGCAGGTTGAGTTGGTGTATAATTGAGCAGCTCCGGCTAGCTAACCATTCAACACGTCACTGATGAATTTACCTATTTGTACCAAATTTGGTGAAACAACTGAAACGTAGAGGCATTGAAATGCATTACAATTTCCATTAACCTTTACACTACTGGCACTACATGTTGGCCAAACAGGGGCATTGCCCCTCAGAAAGTCGTGCCCCCTCTTTTGTTGCCCCATATACAAAACCAACGGTATATGAATTACACTGAGTCTAGTGAACAGTCACGTTACGATTAGCATTTTTTATAAATGTGGGGTGGGGCGGGTAGCACAGTGATTAGACACGCCCTCTCATTTATAAAAACTGGAACCAGTCATCTCACCCTGGTGCCAGGCCTGTAACAGTATGAGTCAAAAGTCTATCAACCAGCTTCATGATGTCCTGGAATGCTTGTCCAACTGTTTTATTACTACTGCCTACAGTTGTTTCAATGACGCCATTGTAAAAGGATGAGAAACACACTGAAAACTAATTTATTTTAAATAAAACACACTTGCATTTAATTCTGAAATGTATGTATTTCCTCTATCCGATTTAATTGATTAATCAAAGTAGCAATCGACAGATTAATCGCCTATCAAAATAGTTGTTAGTTGCAGCCCTACTGCTCACACTTTGATGGTTTTCCAACAGGTTTGTACACTTAATGTTGTGCTTGACACTAACAACTCCTCGCCACTCAGTGCCTACCTTGTGACTCACAATTTTATGGGCTGGGCGGTTAAAGAAGAGAGATTAAGGAAAAGGAAGCATGGAAGGAGGAACACAGGAAGAGCCATAAGAACCATAGGAACAGACTACATTGAACCTTTAACTGAAACACTGAATACTGCACAGAGAAAACACACCAGACTGGCCACGAGTGAGTGGAAGAACCTCAAATACAGAATCAGACACAGCCATCAATACTGGAAACACAGAAATAGATTCACTAGAACAGGCACCTGTATTCAAGCCAATGATGTCACTGCGATTCTATTTCTATGACTAACACCTCGAATACATTGCCCAGTATTATATAATCACGGCATGAGGTGGGAACACAGCAAGCCTGACTTACCAGACCACCAGAACCCACAGTAACCCCCCCAGTCCCGTCCTAACCCCCTGCTCTTCCTGGACACCAGAGCTCATCCTTTGGAAAGCATGGATGGAGTCCAAAAATACAGACAAGTGTCATTGGCATGGCGACACAATCAATATTTGACCGGTCCAAGTCAATACAGCAACAACAAAGCTGATGCCGTTGGGCCCTGTCGACCTAGTTGCAGATGTGATTTCATTTATTCTGACGGCTCTTTATTGCAGCTCAGGGTAGATCCACAACACTGGGTATTACATGGGATTTAACTGAACCCAGAACTCATATCTACAACATAAAGTGAGTTCCTTTAGCTTATTTTGTAGGAATGGTCCTTAATGAAGCAACTAATGAAAATTGCGTGGAACAAGCATCTATCCATTTACCTCCATTTCATATCAAATGTACCTTGTCCCGTCTGACAACATTTACCTTGTCCCGTCTGACAACGGCGGCCACTCTCAAATGAGAAGAGGTTGGAGTCGTAGCCATAGCGACGTAGGCACAGGTAGGGCCACCTGACATCGTCTCGCCGATGGGTATGGAGGACCAGCTCGGCCTCAGTCAGCTCCATCACGCCCGAGCCCAGCTCGTTCCCATCATCATCCACGTTTATCACCTGGCAACACAACAATAACGTAACACAGCAGTTACCGTGACAGTTAATACAAACATGTCCACAGCACTCTGAGGCTTCAATTCATAATGATTTTTTTTTTTTTTTACCAAATCAGTCATAACTGGGAGCATTGTATGGCAATGGACCACCATTAAAATGACTCTGGTAGTGGATCAAGAGACTCACCTTAAATTTTGTTTGATGATTATCTGGGATTGACTCTTTCTCTGGACAGCTTAAGCAGCTACCCATGGCTTCTTCAGAGCACCATCGGATTTCTGGAACCCAAAGAAATTGAATTGACACAAGCCAATACAGCGATTGAAAACTACAGCATGAGCTGTAGTTAATTAGCTGGGCAACCGTACAATAATAGAATGACTAAAACATTGATTGGAAGTCAAACAAACCATACAAGCATACGCAGGACTGGTTTTTACAATTTTCTTTGCAGTTGGAATAGTGTATTGCAATGGTGCATCAACAGTAGCACATTGTAATACACCCCTTTGCAGGTTTAGGATATTTTCTAAACATTTACCGCTATTTTAGTAGTACTACAGTACCATAAACTATTTCAATTGAAATGCTCAGCTACATTTCATTTAATAACAAGTGATATATTGAACATTCAAATGATTATTTTTCCAATATTACGTTTCTTACCTAGATCCAGCCACCAGTATCCCTGGTTCCATCTTCCGAGGCTGAGGTGCACTCATGCTTAACTGGTACCGTTACAGTATGCCAACATAAGATGAGGGCCTGTACACAGTTTACAGTGGGTAAGCAAAGTTAGGTAGCTTGCTAAGAAAACTATGAAAAGTTTGTGATAGTACTATATTTTGAGTTATTAAGCCATTGTTGTGATTTGAAAGAAAACGTAAACTATCTACAATGTAAATAAGTCAACTTTAGATGGCTACAGTAGCCATCAAAGTTATCTAGTAGTACTGTAGAAGCTAGTTAGCTTGTTAGCTAATTACTGTAAACTAAACGTAAATAGTTTAAGCCAAGTCATACTCAGAAATTATGCGTTGGTTGGCCTTATTGATATAACTACAGCTTATCAAATAATTACCAAAGTTAACGTTGAAAACTTAATCTTTTGGCCAAATGTAGTTGACAAACTAGCAAGTAAACGTTAGCTAGCAGTGGCACTGCTTGTGGTTTACTAGCTAGCTGGCTAATTAGCTGGGTAGCCAAATCTCCGTTGAATTACTAGCAGCCAAGCTAGCTAACTAAATAAAGTTAATTAGCTACTACCTGGCTACAGATATGAAACGAAAACAACTAACAAACGTAATGGGGAAAATGGGATACTTACGAGTCTCTTGTAAATTCTGATGCGGTAATTTTCACAAACTTTTTTGATACAAACGATAGCAACCTAGCTAGTTAGCTAGCTCTGCTATCACATATGAAGTAAGAATTAGGCTGTTAGCTTAACTCCACCATCTTTCCTCTGCGTTTAGTTGCTAGAGCGCCAAAAAAACAATCACAACTTCTTCCAGAGGTGGCTACCATTCATGTTTTCGACCGCAACGTAACATAAAATAATGTAACTCCATGTATCATCCTTTGAGTTTCGATATAGAATGAGACAATTTAGTTTTCCCCCTAATATATGCTAGTTTGCCTTAGTCGCACTGTATTTTATGTAGCTAGCTAACTAGCTAAATCACAGCAACTTGATTTGCTAAACTTCCGAGAGTTTGAGGCAAGAATTTTCTGTGGTGAAAATGCGACCAACTGCGCAACCGCGGAGATGAGGTTTGGGACTCATGGGGCCTCTCCCAAATCATGACGACAACAAACCTTACACAGAATAATAATATGAAAAAATAATAATGCAAATAATATTTTTACCTCATGTAATTATTTTATTGAAACACTATTATAGCTATCATGTTGACATGTTTTTTTGGTCCATATATTGCGAAATGATCCATAGAATCCATCAACTACTCACTTGATTACATTAATGTTTTGCAATTTAAGGGTTTTCATTACATGATAGGGTTAAAAATCGATAATTCGTATTGTACATATAAGATAAAATGTGGATTACACAACATACACTAACATGTATGACAATCTTTTTGCATGCCTAAATGCTTTTTGGATTTTCATATTCAGGCAATCTATCATTCTACACACCAGTACAAATACAAGGCTTCACAATATCAGTACAGTATCTCCAAATATATTCATAATGTGATTATCTACATAAATATTCAAATATTTGTATATCCTCAGTGCTTATGAAAATATGTGTAATGTCAAACAGAAAGCATTTTTGTCCAACATTTTAAGTGTTTAGTGAAAGATACAGTAGCCAATACATTTACTTTAGATATGCAAATACTTTTTGATGAATTTGACAATGTTGTAGAATAATTTGGGGATTGTTTATGGTGTGGAATGTTTTTTGGTTCAAAATGATGTGCAAATGATAGCTTAACAAACAAATGGAAAAAAATGTTTACAAAGCCAATAATGTAAATTAAAAAATATATATATACATAAACATACACACATACAAGCAATTATATACAATTCTTTTAAACTTTGTAGTCTGATATAATTTAAGGGAATGTTTCCTATATTTTATAAAATCTGCTAAGAACAATCACCAATAAAGTAGAAAAATAAATTTGCCATGTATCCCTGCAGTGCTACACCTTTGAAAGCACAAACTGTTTTAATATTTTCTCCCCAGAGGTCCTTACAATCTTTAGCGTCTGGCATACACCATATCTGTAGGCCGAAAACAAAATAATAATAATTTCAGGTGTCATCCAGCTACCCAAAGTTGTATGCTCCAGTACTATGTTTAAAAACAGTTACTTGTCTGTAGCCTGGTCTCATATCTATATGCTATGACAATCTCTTCTTTCAAAGCCATTGCAAACACATTTCCTGCGTCAGGATAGTGGGTTTGATTCCCGGGCCCAAGCGTGCATAAAGCTGGCATATATATATATATATATATATATATATACAGCTCTGGAAAAAATTAAGAGACCACTGCACCTTTTTCATTCCTTTCCAAAAAAGTTGAAAAGGAAAGTTTTGAGTGAGGAACAGAAGCGTTCAATTTGCAGTGGTCTCTTAAATTTAACCCTTCTGTTCCTCACTCAAAGCCTTCCTTTTCAATTTTTTTGGAAAGGAAAGAAAAAGGTGCAGTGGTCTCTTAATTTTTTCCAGAGCTGTATATATGCAAATGGCATATATCATACTAACAGCACAGAGACTAGTTGGCTAAGAATCAACAGGCTGAGCAGTGCTAACACTCATGACTCATCCATCTATGAAAAGACTGGGCCGTTCTATCATCCGTCACTCATCCATCTATGACCTGCAATACATCGATTGGTGAGGAACGTGTGGCCTTACCTCGTTGGGGCTCAGGGTTCACGTTCTCATAAATGGGGTAGAGGGGGTTCTCCTGCTCATTGCGAAGTTTCCTGGCTCGGAGGACATCTCTCACACACTGGTGAAGGTATGCGTACTGGCACTGGGAGAAAAGATGACATGACAGGTTAAAGCGCTACATTACACTACAATAGTTCACACACAGCTGAACATGCACAGGGAGTTACTCTCTAACTGTACGGACACACAAACACACCAACACACACACACATACACACAAGCCTTGCCGAAACCCCGGAGACTCACTTCTGTCTGCACCATATGTGAGCGGTGCAGGCGTAGGTCGAAGACAGCTCCGTAGATGTCCACCGTGTCCTTGGTGTCCAGCTGTTGCAGCACCCTGTCCAAAACGATGAACGTCCCCGTACGGCCGACGCCAGCACTGAGACAGGGCGCCAAGGACAAGAGAAGGAGAGAGAGAGAGAGAGAGAGAAAAGGGAAGGGTGAGAGAGAGAAAATACACAGAAAGAAGGAGAGAGGTTAGAGAGCCAGTCCATTTGGCCTACCTGCAGTGGGCCACAGTGGCTCCAGACCCGGGGGTCCTGTTGATGTAGTCTCTGACGGTCCGGACAAACTGGATG
This sequence comes from Esox lucius, assembly GCF_011004845.1. Taxonomy (NCBI): domain Eukaryota; kingdom Metazoa; phylum Chordata; class Actinopteri; order Esociformes; family Esocidae; genus Esox; species Esox lucius. The sequence goes on along the minus strand of NC_047587.1, from coordinate 9,257,749 downwards.
AGTGACTGGGTGGTCTCTGGGACGCCGTGGTCAGGCCACACTGTGTAGTGGAACTGACGAACCACCCTAGAGTAGTCCGACTGGTCCTCCTGCATGACATACGGGACACAGGAAGAGATCCCAAAGGCCAAATGTCGCCGGGGTCAAAGCCAACTGAGCACAGCAAGCTACTTATGTTATATGTGGTGTCTCATAGGGGGCCACCTGATTTAGCAAAACAGCATTAGCTATTAGCTGAACGCAAGTTGGTGAAACAGATTGTGTGCATGCAGTATCCAACAGTATTCATGAATATGTTAGGAACAGTATACAAACAACATATCCCTTAAAATAAAACCACCTGGCGCTCCCTCCAGTGTGATGCAGTCACTGGGAGCCGCCCCACCTGGTGCATTCTATATGGCCATATGTGTCAACATATCCAGACACTTACACTGCAGATCCTGAACTCCCGTATAGTCCACTCTGGTAACACAGATTCAGACAGCATCTGGACTATGAGGTCTCCATAATACAGAGGGTCCTGGTCAAAGGGCCAGTAGTGATCACACTTCACCTGGATCGGCCAAAAACACAGATATGTCAGTCTGCCCCGTTGACAGGTCCAATCTTTTTATAGCTTGACGGAAAAGCGCACTAAACTCGGATGATGTAGAGGATGTAAACATTTATACCAGCTACTCCAGATGAACGACACTGGTCCAGACTAAGCAAAATGTCAGCTAATACATTTTACCCACCCTGCCTTTCTCAACACACTGGGTCACCATGACAATGTTATGGACATTCTGCTCCCACACCATCTTCCAGAAGTCATCCTTGGTTCCGGGAAGCGGGCCCTGAGTGGCGATGTACTCCCTACGGAAGTTGTTCCCCTGAAGACAAAAGAGAATTTATTGTCATTAAGTTAAATGGCGGCAGGGTATCCTAGTGGTGAAGAGTGTAGGCCGAGTAAATGAAAGGTTGTCGGTTCTAATCCCTAAGCTGGCAAAGCAAAATACCCTGTTGTTTGGTCCCTGAGTAACACCAAACTGCCCACAGGTCTTTGCTGTGAATGAGAATATGTTCTTAACATACTGACCTGGAAAGAGGAAAGAAACCCTAGTCTATATTCACTAGTGAAGTTCTGGGAGAGGAGAAGTCGACTGTCAGGCAAAGTATGGCAAAATATGAAGTTAACAGCATTAGAATGTATGTTAACTTTAGAATGTATTCATGCATCACAGTCGCACCAGCCCTGCCTCCACCAACCCCCGGTCCCACACCCAACACAACACAGGGGATTTTAACACAACAGGGCTTGGTTCTAATCTGTCCGTTTGTTTGGATTACTTACAGGAATGTAGCTGGCGTTGATGTAGTCAGAGCATGGATCATCATCCACATATGATAGCTTCACACGGGTCGAGTCATCTGCTCAACACAGCCCGTGCACAAAGACAAGAAGTTGGCCATTTAGTTGATATATTTATTGCTATGGAAACATAAACCATGTACCAACATGTTGAGGGACAGGACGTGTTTAAATTAAGGTGAAGCACTGCTATTGTAAATAAGACCTGCAGATGAAAAAAGCCTGTCGGTGCCATTGTGTTTTGTTTATGCAGTTGAACCTTGTGAAATCCCACTGCGTGTCTGACTCACAGGGGAGGATGTTGTTGTATCGGTTTTTCCCTCTGTTTTCTGGCAGCAGGGCGGTGTCCAGGGGCTGGTTCCTCCCTACGTCTTTAAGGTCCTTAAAAGGGGAGGTGACATGAAGTATGTGTTAGGGTTACCGTAGATACCCACCTCACATTAAGTATGAAGTCTCCTGTTTCAATTAATTACAAAGTCTGCCGTCGTAAAAACACAATTTAGAGGTATTATATCAGAGTAGGAAAATAAACACATTTCAATGTTTTTCCTTTGGCCACGGCTGAGGATCAGACTTCTCTCAAAGCAGAGTGTGAGAATGGTGAAGGGTTGGAGAAATTCATTTGCAGATGGTGAAGAAATGTCACACAGATAAGCTGTGACTAGTTTACTGTATGTGAAGAATGTATGGATTATATCACAATACTATACACTACTACACCAGCAGAAGCTTCTGGATCATCAAGGGAAAGACACATTCACTAAAGCTCATTACATTTTTGGCAGTACCGCAAAATGGGAACATCATGTACTCTGCTATTATGTGTGATTGAGATTGCCCAACTGAAAGTGAATGCGATGCCGTCTTACTTCATACTCCTCAGACAATAGGTAATTGGAGTCAGCCTGGAGTTTGGTATAGTGGGAGTCAAAGTTCATGATCTTAATGGGGCTGTTGATAACAGATAACATGGATTTAGCGGGAACAACAGGAGATAAAACAAACCACAAATGGATTACAGATTAAAGCAGAAGCGTTTGAACATACCTTGAAATACGACGGTTCCTGGAACAAAAGGAGGATACATGTATTATTGTCTGAAACATATTAAATCAACCCGTGATCTAAAACATTAAAAGACAACCCATGATCCACAACTGTCCCCTCACCTCCTGACACCCACATGCACTCCAGAGGCGGGCCTCTCCCTCCTCATGCTCATTCGGACCGCCGGCTGCTCCTGCACGCTCCTGCAATCGCAGTACGACTGTCAGAGTAGGTCGTGGGGTGAAGCGAGCATGTGCGGTGCCGGTATGAGTCAACGTGTGTGGGAAGGCTATGTGAGGCACAGCGGCCCAGGGACTCACACTTTGCGAGCTTTCTGCCTGCAGATGAGCAGCGCCGTGACTGCCACCATCATGGCGACGAGGAACATGCCAGCACTGATGCCTTCGATCACGCCGTTCAAGGGCTCTGAGAGAGGAAGTCGCCAGTGAGCGGTGGCTCGGCAACATTTCTTGCTCGCCAAATACCAACCACATCATCGCCGCACATCATAAAACAATCAGAGGGGTGTGAGAGAAGATCCCCTACCTGCTTCTGTGACCAGGGGGAGGGACAGGTATGTGTCTCTGTAGAGGGGAGGGGTATATCCGCCCTGATCGTCGTCAAAGAGTTGGGTGAACGCACGTACGCTGATTCTGGACGGAAGACAATGTAAACCTTGAAATTTCAACCTGTGTTGTCTCACCAAATCTTCCTGGAGGCGGGGCTCTGTGTTCTACCTGTATGCCGTTTTGGGTTTGAGTGGGCCGTCACAGAAGGGGTTCTGGGTTCTGAGCGTGTCTAGTTCCATGTCCTGGTCACAGGCACCGCCGAGCGTGTCCATACCCGAACCCAGGCTGATCTCGTAGCCCTGGGTGCCACTGTCTCCTGGCCCCTCAGTGCAGCGGCTGGGGAAGTAACTGGTCTGGTAGGCCTTGATGGAACTGTTGGTTCTGTAGTCCAGGTAGGAGGGGAGGGGATGCAGCTGCTCTGGCTGAACGTTTTCATTGTCTGGAAGGATTGTAGTCACATCAGGAGGAGTCACAACAGGAGTCATATCAGGAGGAGTCATAACAGGAGTCATATCAGGAGGAGTCATAACAGGAGGAGTCATAACAGGTGGTTATTGGCCAGAGAGACAGAGAGAGAGAAAAGCTGTTTCAACGTCCTTCATCTACCTTCAGACTCGTTCACCACCACGGCGAAGAACTTGACGGCTCCGTTGACATCACTAAACCAGCTGCAGTTGAACTTGAAGAATATGGTGTTCTTGGTGATGAGCACGGCCCTGTCGGTCACCCTGGAGCTCAGGGGAGGGAGAGGGGGCCCTGGTGGGAGAGACAGCATCAGGGCAGCTGTGGTGCTACTGGAATGTTCCTTCACAACCCGGACCACACCATCGGTGTCAGGGGCAAATTACTCTGCTACAGGACAATTACAACCGTTTGAATGACAACTGCAGAAGAACTGTAGACACGGAGATCCCAGTCAGTGACACTCACGGTCAATCATGGTGACCACGCTGTCCTCAGCGGCCTCGCTGGTCATGCTGTCGGAGATGGCCTTGACGCTGACGGTGTAGCGCTTGTGTGGCTCCAGCTGGGTGATCCGGTACAGGGTGCTGTTGCGCCCCGTACGCTGGGAGTACACCAGGGTGCGGGAGTCCCGGAGGAGGCACTCGATGGTGTAGGAGTCGAAGTCGGCCTCTGGGGGAGCCCATGAGCACAAGATGGAGGTGGAGTTCTGGGGGCGGCAGTGGAGGTACTGGACATGTTCGGGCTCTGCAGACGGGATAAACAATACAGGTCACCACAGGGTCAGATGCCCGGTGCCTGACACCTCTGCCACAGTCAAGTCCCGCCGAGTAAAGACGTAGTGTGTGCACGCTTTGAATCCTGTCAGAGTACCAACTCTATCTCTCCTTAGTCACAACCCGTCTCCAAACAACACACAGGTGTGTGGCGCCACCTACTGGTACGGATGCTCTTGTGGATGGGCGGGCTGTAGGCGGGGCTCCCGGTCCCCGCCCCGCTGACCGTCCGCAGGCTGAAGCTGTACAGTCGCCCGGGATACAGGCCCTTCAGGATGCGGCTCCCAGACGGGCGCGTGTGGTAGGGGTTGAACACGGACAGGTTGTCCGGGGGAGACCACTGCAGCTCGAAGTCGTCGTAGTCGCTGCCCACAGGGCCACTCCAGGTCAGCTCCACAGAGGTGTTGGTGACCCCGCCGAATGACACCGAGGTAGGCGCCCTGGGGGCTGAGGGGGAGAACAGGACGCCGAGGAGGGCGACATCACAAACTATGGTTTTTTGAAAGCATATTTTGGGCCTTTTAATGCGTAATCAGACTGAGGTAAGACCATGGGAAAGAGTGAGGAGAGAGTGTGCTGGAAAAGCACTGAGATCAAGAGATGCATTGGTTTATTGAATGTGAACCAGAGATGCTATACCCCAGGTCACCCCAGGGTTACCCCAGGCCACACCAGGCCTCCCCAGCGTTACCCCAGGCCACACCAGGCCACCCCAGGCATTGGGTGTCAAGACCTATGTGAAATACACTTAGTGTTAATTGGACTTGTTTTGAGTGTCTCACCTGTCCGTCCCTGAGCACTGGCCCTGTTGGTGAGCTCTCCGCTTCGTGTCAAGATAACGATGTGGTAGAGACGGCCGGGGATCAGCGCGGTGAACTCGTGCTCCGTGGAGTCTGGCCCTAGCGTCTCCTCTGCCTGCTGGGAGCCGTCCGGGTTGTAGAGAGACAGCAGGTAGCCACTCAGTTCCCCCACCGCACGCTCCCAAGACACCAACAGCACCGACTGGTTAAGACTCTGAAGGTGAAGGGAGGTCACAGCAGTGGGAACTGAGGAGGAGATGGAGAAGTGACCAGTGTTAATCTCAGCAATCAGTAATTTCATTAAGGGTGGAGCTGGTATCCAAAGCCTAGTATTACGCTAAAATACATTGAGAAACAAATTTTTTGGGTTGTAAATATTGATCTAAATCCATTGTGCATGTGTGAACTTGGAGGTCATGATTAAACCCCGGCATTAGACAACCCTCACCAGTCCTGGCCCAGATAGCGAAGTCGTTGGTCTGCTCTCCACTGCGTGTTAACACCACCATCCTGTAGGGGGCGCCAGGCCTCAGGCCCTGGAAGGTGACCTGCAAGGTGTTGGGCTGGCCACTGCGTCGGTCATACAATGAATTGTCTCCGTTGTACAGGTAGAGGTCATAACCTTCGAACTCACCCTCCGGCGGAGACCAGTGGAAGGATAGGCTGCTACTGCTGTTGCTCAGGATGGAGAGGTCGCTCACCGCTGCTGGACCTGGGAATATTCATCTATTCACTGCCTTTATTCAACACGACAGGTACCAGAGAAGTGATTTACAGTACTGGCTGCATACAGTGTGTCATGTTCTTTGTACTGGCCCAACAGGGAATTTGACTCCTCAACCCTGTCGTTTCAAGCGCCATGCTCTACCCGGCGAACTACATGGGCCCTGTCCGTGACGTTTCAGGGGACATGTGTGATGAACGATGCGACCTTACGTGTTCGCGCTTCAGCGGTGACTCCCTCGCTGTGAACCCCTCCACTGGTGGTTTGGACCAGGACATGGTACTTCTTACCCGGAGTGAGACCGTCGAAGCCGTGCCAGAGGGGTGTGGTGCCGGAAGACACCTGTGAGCTGTCAAGAAAACCGATTCTGTCAGATTCTATGGCTCTGTCAAATGCTTGAAAACATTTAAAACCAGCCCCCCCCCCCGGCGAGTTAGTTACCTGTTGGTGACCAGATGTCCCCTGTCGTCCAGCAGCTGAAGGCTGTATCCATCCGCCACACCCCTTGCCTCCTGCCAGCTCACCTGGATACTGCAGGTGGAGTGTCTGTTGTCAGCCTGCAGGCCCGTCACTACAGAGGGGACTGAGGAGGAAGGGGGGCAACGTTCAAATCGGTCCTCAGCAATATCCATATTCAAATAGTTCACTTACCAGTCAACAGTTGATCACTAGCCCGTCTAAGAAGAAAACATACTAGTCTCAAACAGCGAATCCCTTCCCAAACCCAAAACATTTACGCGGTGACGCACCGCTTCCGAAAGCAGCACAAGGGTTCTGAATGTGTTATGAATGTGTTATGAATGTGTTATGAATGTGTTATGAATGTGTTATGAATGTGTTATGAAGTGCTCCCGCGGCCTTCTCACCGGTGCGTCCGCTGGCCGTGTTGTTGTTCAGCAGCACACCACTGATGGACATCACAGTCACGCTGTAGAGCTGGCCAGGCTGCAGCAAGCTGAATCCCAGCTGATTCTGGTGTTTGGGCACGGGTCGTGTCTCCAGCCTCTGTCCCCCTGGGCCGCCAAGCGACAGCGTCACGGAGTAGCTGTCCACGTCACCCTGCCCGGGTGTCCAGCTGATCTTCAGGCTGCTGCTTTGGCCGCCGTTGCTCACGTGGATGTTCTTGACCTTGCTGGGGACTGCCGGAGGGTCAAAGAGGCATGATAGGAGGCAAATAAGTGCTGTTAGTTAAGCTGAACTTCCTGCCATGTCCAGCCAGGCGGACTCAATCAAACCCGGTCCATCTGGCCCTCCAGGCTAATCAAATGCCCCCAGGTTTTCAGAAGGAAACGGATAGGTGGGATGGTGTTTACCTGTCCTCCCCTCTATGAACTGGGCCCTCTGGTTGGGCCCGCTGAAGGTGGACACGTGGATCTTGTAGAGCCGTCCAGGGGTGAGGGAGGAGAGGACGCACTCTCCCACACTGCTGCCCAGAGTCATGGGAGGAAACACCTTCAAATCAAACAAACAACGTCGTTCAACACACAACACGTCCCAAAGGACACAACGCAATTTAACACACAACACGTCCCAAAGGACACAACGTCGTTCTAAACACAACACATCCCAAAGGACACAACGTCGTTCATCACACAACACGTCCCAAAGGACACAACGTCGTTCGACACACAACACGTCCCAAAGGACACAACGTCGTTCGACACACAACACGTCCCAAAGGACACAACGTCGTTCGACACACAACACGTCCCAAAGGACACAACGTCGTTCATCACACAACACGTCCCAAAGGAAACAACGGCGTTCATCACACAACACGTCCCAAAGGACACAACGTCGTTCTAAACACAACACGTCCCAAAGGAAACAACGTCGTTCATCACACAACACGTCCCAAAGGACACAACGTCGTTCTACACACAACACGTCCCAAAGGACACAACGTCGTTCAACACACAACACGTCCCAAAGGACACAACGTCGTTCTACACACAACACGTCCCAAAGGACACAACGTCGTTCGACACACAACACGTCCCAAAGGACACAACGTCGTTCGACACACAACACGTCCCAAAGGACACAACGTTGTTCAACACACAACACGTCTCAAAAGACGTTAATACAGAATGTCAGAAGATAGACGGGAGAAGGGCAACCGTCCCTGCAAAACCAGCTGTAAAGCACAAACCTTCATGTCGTTGAAAAGGAGCTGCACCTCGTAGTGGTCAACGTCCCCGGGAGCCGCCAGCCAAGTGACCCGTAGGTCCTCCGTTCCTCGCCCGGCCAGGGACAGTGACCTCACGGCGGCGGGGACTGTCGAAGGCGAGAGGGTTGAAATATGACTACAGACGAACGCTACTCGTCCATCCAGGCACTACATCCAGACTAAATAACATTAGAGATGGCCATGTCGGTGTTCATTCCACTCACAGGTCCGTCCATCTGTGGACATGCTGGTCTCATACTTCCCGCTCCATGTGCTGACGATCACAGTGTAGAGTCTGCCCGGCACCAGGCCGTTGAACACACACTCGTTCTGGCTCTTCTGGACCGTCTTGTTCTGGTGGTAGAGGTTGTTGTGCTTGATGGCCACCTGGTAGAAGTCAAAGTCCCCAGCTGCGTGACGCCAGTACACTTTCAGGTAGTCATCCCTTGCTGAGTGGATGGCTGTGGGGTTCTGGACACTGGAGGGCTCTAAGCAAAATGAATGGAGTATAATGGAAGTCTTAATCAAGCAGACCAGACCTGTTTCAGACAGACAGGCAGACGGGGTGACAACTTTCAGACAGACAGAAAGGCAGATGGGTTGACGTTTGTTCCAGACAGACAGAAAGGCAGACAGGTTGACGTTTGTTTCCGACAGACAGAAAAGCAGACGGGTTGACGTTTGTTTCAGACAGACAGAAAGGCAGACGGGTTGACGTTTGTTCCAGACAGACAGAAAAGCAGACGGGTTGACGTTTGTTCCAGACAGACAGGAAGACAGACAGCGTAACATACGTGTGCGTTCCTGCACCATGGTGTGGTTCTCGTAGGTTCCGCTGCGGGAAGTGATTGAGATGTTGTAGAGGCGTCCAGACACCAGAGACTTGAACACACACTCTGGGCTGGACTTAGACACCACCAGCGTGTGGACGGTCCTCTCCCGGTCCCTCAAGGTGACCAGGTAGCTATCCACGTCACCTGGGGCTGGTCGCCATGACACACTCAGGAAGTCCATACGACCATTGTTGCTCACGGTCACCTCGCCTACAGCAGCAGGAACTGAATGGGCAGAGGGAGAGAGTTGGCCATTATGTCCATCACTGAATGTTCATATTTGCAGCCTACAGGAAGCCTATAGGAAACATCACCTGGCAGGTACAACCAAACTGTAACTTTGTACAGTGTAGCAGCTCTGGTTGATCCTCCCATGCCTATTACACATTGGTTTCCTGGTCTCTATAAAAAGGCCTGGATAGATCGTGAATAGAGGTTGCTGCGGACTGCTTTCCCTGTTGTTCATCTCCCGGGTGTGATATAAAACAGCCTCCCAAGACAGGCGTTATTATCCCTGGTTCATGTAGTCAAAATTTAATTTGTGTTTCAGACCCACAGCTAGCCGCTGTGTTTGTGTAACAAAGATGAGGACTGAATGTCCAGGCACTTGAGGAAGAAAGAGAAAACGATAAATAGGAGATGGTTTTAAGATCCCCAGTAAGATCCACTAAGTGACATCTTCCCGCAAAATAACAGATATTCAGGAAAAATACACAGAGATCTAAAAAAGCAATTGACTGCTTCAAGATCTACAATAAAAACTAAATAATATTTGAATGATGGATTACATGCATCAGCAAAGCTGATATTTTGTCCAGTGTTACATTTGGTTGTATTGTATATTGTTTGTTCATTCAGATCATTCTCATAACAACATTCTTGGAATTCAACAATTGAAAATAGACCACAATCCTTTTCCTTCTTCCACAAAGGGAAGTCCTTTAAAGTAAGACCTTGTTTTCTTTTGTTGCATAGTCAGAGCTTCCTGAAAATTCCAGGAAAATTCCTGTCACATCAGATAAGAATTTTGAATAATATCCTTTCCATCCAATTTTGGATGGAAATGATATTTGTGTGGGATAAAGTGTGGGAGTCAAGACATTCTTTTCTATAACAAGATGTTTTCTTGTGTATTGCACACTGCAAGGCTTGTAGCTGGATTTGTGTTTGAAGGCTAAACACACAAATATTTACATAAAGGCACGACATAAGCATGTACAGCTATATTTTGTCCACACGAGTGGTGTCTTGTTCTAGATGTGGGCTCCTATTTCTATAGGGACTGGAAAAACACATTCTCCGGACAGTTACCTTGTAACAATTTAACAACACTTCATCACTGTCAGAATGTTCTAGCAAAATTAACATTGCTACAACATTGTCCGAAAAGAAATCCTGCACCTGTACGTCCCTCTGCGACACTCTGCCTGGAGGCCTGGCCGACCCTGACCGTGGTCACCACCACCCTGTAGAGGGCGCCAGGCTTCAGCGCCAGGAAGCTGTAGGCTGTGGTGTGGGCAGGAGCACTTTCGTTCTTTATGACACTGCTGTCGTGGATGAGCAGCACACGGTAGGAGTCCAGCCTGCCGGCGGGCCGCTCCCACTGGGTCTGGAGGCTGTCCGTGCTGCCTCCGTTGGTCACCCGCAGACTGGTCACCTGCGCCGGGACTGGGCGAGACAGAGACAGACCACACACAGATGTTGAAGTCCTGGGGAGACCATGGACAATTAGAGACACAGCATGCCAGGTCTGCCAGTGGGGGGAGTGCACTTGTTATTATAATGATCCTGTAACTCTGGTGTCAGGTATGGATTTGACTATAACACCTGTTAGAAGAAAGGCCGCAAGACGCTGGTAACTTTTCCAGAATTTCCCCGGGAATATTAAGATTTCATATATCCCGATGACACTCTCGCAATTCCAGTAAAACCGGATTTCTAGAAACACCGGGAACTATACGGAAAGTGTTCCAGCGTGGTCCTAGTCCAGAGTTTAGAACATAAACGTGTCAGAGACAAGGTGAAAGCGTGGGTCTCCCCCGCCGGACCGCGACTCACCGGTTTGTCCCGTCACTGAGGCGGAGCTGCTCAGGCCTCCGCTGACTGTGCTAACGGTGATGTCATAACGGCTTCCAGGCGTGAGCACGTTGAAGGTGCACTCCCTGGCGTCACGAGTCAGTGACCTCTGGGCCACCACGGTGTCGCCCTGTCTCAGGACCGCGGCGTACCCGTCCCACGCCCCCGCCGGGCGGGACCACAGCACGCTCAGGGAGGTCTCATCACTGTGACGCACCACCAGCTGCTGGACCGGGAGGGGGGCTGATGGGGGGGCGGGGGGAGGGGGGGGGGAGGGGGGGGGGGTAGGGGGAGGTGGAACATAAAAACATAAAACATGAAAACTCTTTTATATTCGGTTATTTAAGAAGCCATCCTAAATGCACTGCACTGAAAAGGGCCCAGAACTTTCCGCCAGGGCCACTCAGTAGATGACACAGCTACAGTATTAAGCGAACAAGGTGCAGACAGAGATATGTGATGTGCTATAACTTACCAAGCCGTCCTTGACAGTGGGCTGTGTTACCGTACGGGCCACTCTCCACTGTTACCCGGGCTGTGTACAGCCTGCCAGGTTCAAGCCCCAGGGATGCCCTAGAGAAGGAGTGGTCTCCAACCAGCCTGCCCGCTGTTTCATTCACCACAGCCACTGAGCCGTTGAGCAGCAGAACGCGATAGTTCTCCCAATCCCCCTTAGGGGGAGACCATGTCATCTTCAGAGTGCTGCCATCGCTGAGGCCCTCCATGGACAGCTGAGACACCTTGTCTGGAACTTGGGGAGGAGAGGAGGCACAAGTTCAGGGGGGGGGGGGGGGGGTTGTGCCTTTGGTACACATTTTTGGTCTGGTCTATTCAATTTGTTTGTCCAATTCTTAGAATAGTTTCTGCAGAATAGATTACCTGTCCTGCCTGTGGTCACAGCTTCAGTCATCTGCTCTCCGACCTTTGACTTCACAGACAGCTGATAGGATCGTCCAGGGGTCAGGCCGCTGAAAACCGCCTCTGTGGCGTTGGGGGGCAGCGTCCTCGCCTGACTGGCTGAGCCCAGGTGTTTCAGGGACACCACGTAGGCGTCCACCAGGCCTCGAGCGGTGACCCAGGAGGCCCTCAGGGTGTTCCGACTGCCGTTGTTCTCTAAGACCAGGTCTGACACCGCTGCGGCAACTGGGGGGAAAGCAGACGACAGTCGGTCCTGTGGTAACGCTGCCCACTGCTGGCTACACACATCCATCAGGAAATAGAACATCAGGAAATGTGACGCTCTCACTCACACTATTTTGCGTACAAAAGGCACTGCAACATATCTTTCACGTACCAATGAATAGGTGAAAGGAAGCCATTGTGAACACATACACCTGTCCTATCTAGCTGAGTGGACTATGCAATAAAGTCAAATTCAAGCATTGCTTAGGCAGTGTATTGTCAGCCAGCTGTCTGTGCCTGGGGTGCTGGGTGGGGAACGGAGACCTTGGTGGGCCAGCCAGCTGTAGATAGAGGAAGGGAAGGGCCGGATAAAGGATCCAAAAATATCCTGGAAACAACGACAGCGAGGCGAGTGCATGGCCATGGTCGTAGTGAGTGTTTGAAAAGGAGGGTGGATTTTTGGAAATTCAAACAAGACCAAACCAAGGGATATCAACCTATGATAAACATGTGAACTGTATCAGCCTCAACTGAAGCTAGGAATCCAACTACATCAGTTGATTTGTCTTAGAACTCTACACCACTATGCTTAGTGACAACTGAAGCTAGGAAAGAGGACAAATGCCAAGAGAACATATTTGCTAAAATGAATTGATGACCATCACATTCCATGGTCACTGCCACTAAAGCCAAATTAGACAGCTTCATGTCCTAAGTTGAAACGTGTTGAGCACGATAGCCTGGGAACGAGGTTACCTTATACAAAATTAGAATGCCACGTTTCCTCTGTAACTGTTACCCTACCTGTGACTGCTTGTTTGGAGACAGAATTCTGCAGTCCTTCAGCCTCTGTCACCACGGTAACTGTGTACAGAGTCCCAGGTAAAAGGTTGTCTAGGTTGTGGGAGGTGACATTGCTCTTCACAGTTACGTTCTTGACAAGGCTGCCCTGTTGTTCCCTCAGCAGAACCCTGAAACACTCTCTCCTGCCTGGGCCAGGCTGCCAGGAAACTGTCATGTTGATGGAGGTGGCTGACAGGTGGAGGCTGCTGATGGCTGACGGAGCTTGAGAACAAAGACACAGTGGTCAGTATCAGTTAGATACATTTTAATGTCTTTCAAGACATGGTTTATCAGGGATTATTTTAATTCCATATCCAAGAAAAGTGGTAGGCTATTATTGAAGTGGGTATTAAGATTAGAGTCTAGTAAAAGGACAGAGGGTACCAGCATGTAAGTAAAATATAGTACAGATTGTTTTCATCCTACACACCCTAGAGTTGAAGAGATCCTAGATACAATTATGTGACAACAGAGGACAATAATAATAACTGAAAACCAGTAATAAAGTCATTCACCTGTAGCTGCACTGGCCAGAACTGGTAGGGCTGTTTTATTACCAGCTGTTGCCACCAGTTTGACGGCATAGAGGGTGCCAGGGATGAGGTCGCTGAAGCCTGACTGAGGGGCAGCAGTGCCCATGACACGAGTACTGCGGCTCGTCCCTGTTTTGGTGTCCTGTAGTGTGAGGTCATACCAGTCGACCTGTCCGTGAGACCGAGGCCAGGATACGAGCAAGCCTCTGGAGCTGTCCTGACCAGGAAGAATATTCTGGACCGACACTGGTACCACATCCAATCTGGATGGACCCACAGGATCTGCAGAGAGAGATATAAAGAACAACAGGAGAGATGAAGAGAGAATTAGTTAGTATTGTTGTCAAGGTTCTTGCCAATAACGGAAAGGTCATTGGTTTGAATTCCCCAGACCCACAAGTTGAAAGATCTTTTGTTACGCCCCTTTAGTCACTGCGTCAATATTTTTTCTTAAATCAATAAAATATGATATGAGATAACATACATAAACCTTCATTAAATATTCTAATTACAAAACTTTCAGAGAAGTCCATTGAGAGTTATACAAAGACCTGCAAACTAAGCAAGATAAATGTTTGCTGCCACAGGAAAGTAATCCACCAGCACCAAAAGAAAATGTGTATTATTATCAACATTTTTGGGAATTTATTTTCTTTTAGAATGTTGAAATAATTTCTGATGCAGAAGATCAAGTGTGACAATATAAAATGAATAGAAATAACTTCAGAAGCTTTACTAAACCTGTACTTTGTTAGTGTTTCGGATGGCATAGCATCATAAAAGTGTATCAGTCTTACTATTCCAACAGGAAACTGTCAGAGTCCTCAGTCTGACATCTGTGAGGAAAGTTGTGCTGTCATATATTTTAATAATGTAACAACGTGGGTATAGAAATGTGTGGTTTTGGGTAGATTAACCTTACTGAGCCCAGTCTACCAACAAATCTTCTTCCACATCACCTCCCCCATGTTTCCTGGACACCTCTACACTCAGCAGCAGTAACTGATCTTCCTCAATACTACACTGACTCAAAGCAGAACAGTTAGTACTATACTAGCAAGTTAGCTTTGTGTTCTTCTTGGCCAAAATGTTAATGTTCCTAGATAACATGCTTTAATTCATGTGAAAGCTGTTAAGGGAATAGATTTGTCATTTTAAATGATGACCAACACTTTACTCAGTGAGTCACTGCCATAGAATTCCATGGTCACTCCCACTAAGGCCAAATAAAAAAGGTTTATGTCCTAAGTTAAAACGTGTTGAGAACAATAGCCTGGGGACGAGGTTACCTTATCACCCAAACAGAATTAAAATGCCACATTTCCTCGGTGACTGTTACCCTACCTGTGACTGCTTGTTTGGAGACAGAATTCTGCAGTCCTTCAGCCTCTGTCACCACGGTAACTGTGTACAGAGTCCCAGGTAAAAGGTTGTCTAGGTTGTGGGAGGTGACATTGCTCTTCACAGTTACGTTCTTGACCAGGCTGCCCTGTTGTTCCCTCAGCAGAACCCTGAAACACTCTCTCCTGCCTGGGCCAGGCTGCCAGGAAACTGTCATGTTGATGGAGGTGGCTGACAGGTGGAGGCTGCTGATGGCTGACGGAGCTTGAGAACAAAGACACAGTGGTCAGTATCAGTTAGATACATTTTTATGTTTCAAGACATGGTTTATCAGGGATTATTTCAATTCCAAATCCAAGAAAAGTGGTAAGCTATTATTGAAGTGGGTATTAAGATTAGAGTCTAGTAAAAGGACAGAGGGTACCAGCATGTAAGTAAAATATAGTACAGATTGTTTGCATCCTACACACCCTAGAGTTGAAGAGATCCTAGATACAATTATGTGACAACATAGGACAATAATAATAACTGAAAACCAGTAATAAAGTCATTCACCTGTAGCTGCACTGGCCAGAACTGGTAGGGCTGTTTTATTACCAGCTGTTGCCACCAGTTTGAGGGCATAGAGGGTGCCAGGGAGGAGGTCGCTGAAGCCTGACTGAGGGGCAGCAGTGCCCATGACACGAGTACTGCGGCTCGCCCCTGTTTTGGTGTCCTGTAGTGTGAGGTCATACCAGTCGACCTGTCCGTGAGACCGAGGCCAGGATACGAGCAAGCCTCTGGAGCTGTCCTGATTAGGAAGAATATTCTGGATCGACGCTGGTACCACATCCAATCTGGATGGACCCACAGGATCTGCAGAGAGAGATATAAAGAACAACAGGAGAGATACAGAGAGAATTGGTTAGTATTGTTGTCAAGGTTCTTGACACTAACGGAAAGGTCATTGGTTTGAATCCCCCAGACCCACAAGTTGAAAGATCTTTTGTTACGCCCCTTTAGTCACTGCGTAAAAATTATTTCTTAAATCAATAAAATATAATAAAAGATAGTATATATAACCCTTCATTAAATATTCTAATTACAAAACTTTCAGAGAAGTCCACTGAGAGTTATACAAAGACCTGCAAACTAAGCAAGATAAATGTTTGCTGCCACAGGAAGGTAATCCACGAGCACCAAAAGAAAATGTGCATTTTTATTTTAATTTTTTTTATTTATTTTCATTTAAAGTGTTGAAATCATTTCTGATACAGAAAATCAAACTTGACAATATAAAATGAATAGAATTAACTTCAGAAGCTTTACTAAACCTGTACTTTGTTAGTGTTTCGGATGGCATAGCATCATAAAAGTGTATCAGTCTTACTATTCCAACAGGAAACTGAGTCCTCAGTCTGACATCTGTGAGGAAAGTTGTGCTGTCATATATTTTAATAATGTAACAACGTGTGTATAGAAATGTGTGGTTTTGGGTAGATTACCCCTTACTGAGCCCAGTCTACCAACAAATCATTTCCCACATCACCTCCCCCATGTTTCCTGGACACCTCTACACTCAACAGCAGTAACTGATCTTCCTCAATACTACACTGACTCAAAGCAGAACAGTTAGTACTATACTAGCAAGTTAGCTTTGTGTTCTTCTTGGCCAAAATGTTAATGTTCCTAGATAACATGCTTTAATTCATGTGAAAGCTGTTAAGGGAATAGATTTGTCATTTTAAATGATGACCAACACTTTACTCAGTGAGTCAATGCCATAGAATTCCATGGTCACTCCCATTAAGGCCAAATAAGAAAGGTTGATGTTCTTTGTTAAAACGTGTTGAGAACAATAGCCTGGGGACGAGGTTACCTTATTACCCAAACAGAATTAAAATGCCACATTTCCTCTGTAACTGTTACCCTACCTGTGACTGCTTGTTTGGTGACAGAATTCTGCAGTCCTTCAGCCTCTGTCACCACGGTAACTGTGTACAGAGTCCCAGGTAAAAGGTTGTCTAGGTTGTGGGAGGTGACACTGCTCTTCACAGTTACGTTCTTGACAAGGCTGCCCTGTTGTTCCCTCAGCAGAACCCTGAAACACTCTCTCCTGCCTGGGCCAGGCTGCCAGGAAACTGTCATGTTGATGGAGGTGGCTGACAGGTGGAGGCTGCTGATGGCTGACGGAGCTTGAGAACAAAGACACAGTGGTCAGTATCAGTTAGATGCATTTTAATGTCTTTCAAGACATGGTTTATCAGGGATTATTTCAATTCCAAATCCAAGAAAAGTGGTGAGCTATTATTGAATTGGGTATTAAGATTAGAGTCTAGTAAAAGGACAGAGGGTACCAGCATGTAAGTAAAATATAGTACAGATTGTTTTCATCCTACACACCCTAGAGTTGAATATATCCTAGATACAATTATGTGACAACAGGGGACAATAATAATAACTGAAAACCAGTAATAACGTCATTTACCTGTAGCTGCACTGGCCAGAACTGGTAGGGCTGTTTTATTACCAGCTGTTGCCACCAGTTTGAGGGCATAGAGGGTGCCAGGGATGAGGTCGCTGAAGCCTGACTGAGGGGCAGCAGTGCCCATGACACGAGTACTGCGGCTCGCCCCTGTTTTGGTGTCCTGTAGTGTGAGGTCATACCAGTCGACCTGTCCATGAGACCGAGGCCAGGATACGAGCAAGCCTCTGGAGCTGTCCTGACCAGGAAGAATATTCTGGATCGACTCTGATACCACATCCAATCTGGATGGACCCACAGGATCTGCAGAGAGAGATATAAAGAACAACAGGAGAGATTAAGAGAGAATTGGTTAGTATTGTTGTCAAGGTTCTAGCCACTAACGGAAAGGTCATTGGTTTGAATCCCCCAGACCCACAAGTTGAAAGATCTTTTGTTACGCCCCTTTAGTCAATGCGTAAAAATTATTTCTTAAATCAATAAAATATAATATAGGATAACATATATCAACCCCCATTAAATATTCTAATTACAAAACTTTCAGGGAAGTCCATTGAGAGTGTGGAATCTGAGCATTAATAATTACAATGTGAATATACGTTTCATTGGAAGTGAATGTGCCTAGATAATGAGAACAACAGAAACCTCTCTGTTTAGATTATCTCTCTGTAGGTGGCGCTCTGATAACCACAGGAATGTTTACATTGACCATTTGGCATGGGGGTAACTGTCTTGGAAACCTGATCTGTGATAGGTAGACACACCCTTCAAAGTATATATCAGCTTGTAACCAACATTACAGTGAGAAGAGATTGAGTGAGATGAGATTGAGGTTGTATAAGGAAGACCAGGTCCTTAACCTCATGAACAAGACTATCTAATGCTTCAATAAATAATGAATTTACTCTCCGCCTTGACAACTGGGTATGCGAGAATTATTTCAACCTCTATACGAAATGGCTGATTTCTAACAAGAGTAATACGAAGACTCACAAATTAAGCGAGATAAATGTTTGCTGCCACAGGAAAGTAATTCAGCAGCAACAAAATAAAATGTGTATTATTATCAAAAATTTTTGGAATTTATTTTCTTTTAAAGTGTTGAAATAATTTCTGATACAGAAGATCAAGCGTGACAATATAAAATGAATAGAATAAACTTCAGAAGCCTTACTAAACCTGTACTTTGTTAGTGTTTCAAATTAATTGATGACCATCACATTACATGGTCACTGCCACTAAAGCCAAATTAGACAGCTTCATGTCCTAAGTTAAAACGTGTTGAGACCAATAGCCTGGAGACGAGGTTACCTTATACAAAATTAGAATGCCACTTTTCCTCTGTGACTGTTACCCTACCTGTGACTGCTTGTTTGGAGACAGAATTCTGCAGTCCTTCAGCCTCTGTCACCACGGTAACTGTGTACAGAGTCCCAGGTAGAAGGTTGTCTAGGTTGTGGGAGGTGACACTGCTCTTTACAGTTACGTTCTTGACCAGACTGCCCTGTTGGTCCTTCAGCAGAACCCTGAAACGCTCTCTCCTGCCTGGGCCAGGCTGCCAGGAAACTGTCATGTTGATGGAGGTGGCTGACAGGTGGAGGCCGCTGATGGCTGACGGAGCTTGAGAACAAAGACACAGTGGTCAGTATCAGTGAGATACATTTTAATGTCTTTCAAGACATGGTTTATCAGGGATTATTTTAATTTCATGTCCAAGAAAAGTGGTAAGCTATTATTGAAGTGGGTATTAAGATTAGAGTCTAGTAAAAGGACAGAGGGTACCAGCATGTAAGTAAAATATAGTACAGATTTTTTTCATCCTACACACCCTAGAGTTGAAGAGATCCTAGATACAATTATGTGACAACAGAGGACAATAATAATAACTGAAAACCAGTAATAAAGTCATTCACCTGTAGCTGCACTGGCCAGAACTGGTAGGGCTGTTTTATTACCAGCTGTTGCCACCAGTTTGAGGGCATAGAGGATGCCAGGGATGAGGTCGCTGAAGCCTGACTGAGGGGCAGCAGTGCCCATGACACGAGTACTGCGGCTCGCCCCTGTTTTGGTGTCCTGTAGTGTGAGGTCATACCAGTCGACCTGTCCGTGAGACCGAGGCCAGGATACGAGCAAGCCTCTGGAGCTGTCCTGACCAGGAAGAATATTCTGGATCGACTCTGGTACCACATCCAATCTGGATGGACCCACAGGATCTGCAGAGAGAGATATAAAGAACAACAGGAGAGATGAAGAGAGAATTGGTTAGTATTGTTGTCAAGGTTCTAGCCACTAACGGAAAGGTCATTGGTTTGAATCCCCCAGACCCACAAGTTGAAAGATCTTTTGTTACGCCCCTTTAGTCAATGCGTAAAAATTATTTCTTAAATCAATAAAATATAATATAGGATAACATATATCAACCCCCATTAAATATTCTAATTACAAAACTTTCAGGGAAGTCCATTGAGAGTGTGGAATCTGAGCATTAATAATTACAATGTGAATATACGTTTCATTGGAAGTGAATGTGCCTAGATAATGAGAACAACAGAAACCTCTCTGTTTAGATTATCTCTCTGTAGGTGGCGCTCTGATAACCACAGGAATGTTTACATTGACCATTTGGCATGGGGGTAACTGTCTTGGAAACCTGATCTGTGATAGGTAGACACACCCTTCAAAGTATATATCAGCTTGTAACCAACATTACAGTGAGAAGAGATTGAGTGAGATGAGATTGAGGTTGTATAAGGAAGACCAGGTCCTTAACCTCATGAACAAGACTATCTAATGCTTCAATAAATAATGAATTTACTCTCTGCCTTGACAACTGGGTATGCGAGAATTATTTCAACCTCTATACGAAATGGCTGATTTCTAACAAGAGTAATACGAAGACTCACAAATTAAGCGAGATAAATGTTTGCTGCCACAGGAAAGTAATTCAGCAGCAACAAAATAAAATGTGTATTATTATCAAAGAATTTTGAAATTTATTTTCTTTTAAAGTGTTGAAATAATTTCTGATACAGAAGATCAAGCGTGACAATATAAAATGAATAGAATAAACTTCAGAAGCCTTACTAAACCTGTACTTTGTTAGTGTTTCAAATTAATTGATGACCATCACATTACATGGTCACTGCCACTAAAGCCAAATTAGACAGCTTCATGTCCTAAGTTAAAACGTGTTGAGACCAATTGCCTGGAGACGAGGTTACCTTATACAAAATTAGAATGCCACTTTTCCTCTGTAACTGTTACCCTACCTGTGACTGCTTGTTTGGAGACAGAATTCTGCAGTCCTTCAGCCTCTGTCACCACGGTAACTGTGTACAGAGTCCCAGGTAGAAGGTTGTCTAGGTTGTGGGAGGTGACACTGCTCTTCACAGTTACGTTCTTGACCAGACTGCCCTGTTGGTCCTTCAGCAGAACCCTGAAACGCTCTCTCCTGCCTGGGCCAGGCTGCCAGGAAACTGTCATGTTGATGGAGGTGGCTGACAGGTGGAGGCCGCTGATGGCTGACGGAGCTTGAGAACAAAGACACAGTGGTCAGTATCAGTGAGATACATTGTAATGTCTTTCAGGACATGGTTTATCAGGGATTATTTTAATTTCATATCCAAGAAAAGTGGTAAGCTATTATTGAAGTGGGTATTAAGATTAGAGTCTAGAAAAAGGACAGAAGGTACCAGCATGTAAGTAAAATATAGTACAGATTTTTTTCATCCTACACACCCTAGAGTTGAAGAGATCCTAGATACAATTATGTGACAACAGAGGACAATAATAATAACTGAAAACCAGTAATAAAGTCATTCACCTGTAGCTGCACTGGCCAGAACTGGTAGGGCTGTTTTATTACCAGCTGTTGCCACCAGTTTGAGGGCATAGAGGATGCCAGGGATGAGGTCGCTGAAGCCTGACTGAGGGGCAGCAGTGCCCATGACACGAGTACTGCGGCTCGCCCCTGTTTTGGTGTCCTGTAATGTGAGGTCATACCAGTCGACCTGTCCGTGAGACCGAGGCCAGGATACGAGCAAGCCTCTGGAGCTGTCCTGACCAGGAAGAATATTCTGGATCGACTCTGGTACCACATCCAATCTGGATGGACCCACAGGATCTGCAGAGAGAGATATAAAGAACAACAGGAGAGATGAAGAGAGAATTTTTTAGTATTGTTGTCAAGGTTCTTGACACTAACGGAAAGGTCATTGGTTTGAATCCCCCAGACCCACAAGTTGAAAGATCTTTTGTTACACCCCTTTAGTCACTGCGTTAAAATTATTTCTTAAATCAATAAAATATATTATAGGATAACATATATAAACCTTCATTAAATATTCTAATTACAAAACTTTCAGGGAAGTCCATTGAGAGTGTGGAATCTGAGCATTAATAATTACAATGTGAATGTACGTTTCATTGGAAGTGAATGTGCCTAGATAATGAGAACAACAGAAACCTCTCTGTTTAGATTATCTCTCTGTAGGTGGCGCTCTGATAACCACAGGAATGTTTACATTGACCATTTGGCATGGGGGTAACTGTCTTGGAAACCTGATCTGTGATAGGTAGACACACCCTTCAATGTATATATCAGCTTGTAACCAAAATTACATTGAGAAGAGATTGAGTGAGATGAGATTGAGGTTGTGTAAGGAAGACCAGGTCCTTAACCTCATGAACAAGATTATCTAATGCTTCAATAAATAACTGAATTACTCTCTGCCTTGACAACTGGGTATGCGAGAATTATTTCAACCACTATACGAAATGGCTGATTTCTAACAAGAGTAATACAAAGACTCACAAATTAAGCGAGATAAATGTTTGCTGCCACAGGAAAGTAATTCAGCAGTAAAAAAATAAAATGTGTATTATTATCAATTTTTTTAAAAATTTATTTTCTTTTAAAGTGTTGAAATAATTTCTGATACAGAAGATCAAGCGTGACAATATAAAATGAATAGAATAAACTTCAGAAGCCTTACTAAACCTGTACTTTGTTAGTGTTTCAAATTAATTGATGACCATCACATTACATGGTCACTGCCACTAAAGCCAAATTAGACAGCTTCATGTCCTAAGTTAAAACGTGTTGAGACCAATAGCCTGGAGACGAGATTACCTTATACAAAATTAGAATGCCACATTTCCTCGGTGACTGTTACCCTACCTGTGACTGCTTGTTTGGAGACAGACTTCTGCAGTCCTTCAGCCTCTGTCACCACGGTAACTGTGTACAGAGTCCCAGGTAGAAGGCTGTCTAGGTTGTGTGAGGTGACACTGCTCTTTACGGTTACGTTCTTGACCAGGCTGCCCTGTTGGTCCCTCAGCAGAACCCTGAAACGCTCTCCCCTGCCTGGGCCAGGCTGCCAGGAAACTGTCATGTTGATGGAGGTGGTTGAGAGCTGGAGGCTGCTGATGGCTGACGGAGCTTGAGAACAAAGACACAGAGGTCAGTATCAGTTAGATGCATTTTAATGTCTTTCAAGACATGGTTTATCAGGGACTATTTCAATTACAAACCCAAGAAAAGTGGTAAGCTATTATTGAAGTGGGTATGAAGATTGGAGTCTAGTAAATGGACAGAGGGTACCAGCATGTAAGCAAAATATAGTCCAGACATGTTTCCATCCAACACACCCTAGAGTTGAAGAGATCCTAGATAAAAATATAGCTACAAGCAGCAATTAGGGGTCCAAGCAAACAGAGCGCAAGACAAGGTTTGGCCACACAAGCCCGAGAGTAGGCAGAGCAATTTGTTTTTGCGTTAGGAGGTAATGAGCGTTTAAACAGATTTCCCCAAACAGCACCCCCACATGGCCGATCAGCCCCACAAACCACAGGCCTCTTTCGCATCTCGTTCCGACCACAGACACCAAGTTGGGTGACAATTGGACAAACAGTTGCTGAGAAACGCCCTCACTTCCTGTGGAATTCTCAGACACAGGAAGTTGTTGGCAGGTGACATACGCGGCCCTCCACGGCACCTCATTATGACCAAGGATACAAAGTTTGGTGACAATCAGACAAACGGCTGCTGTGAAACTCACTCACTTCCTGATATGCGGCTTTGCCGCCATTTTTGATCGGCTGCAATGGGCAAATAGTATCTTTTGTTAAGCTTCAGCTGTAGATCATCTCTGCCAAGTTTCTGGAAGATTCAACAAATTTTGCGACCTGTGAATATTTTTAGAGCTTTAACAGGAAGTTGAATATGCCGAAAATACAAGATATTGGAGCTTGATGTTCCAAGAGTCAATTTTGTTTAGCAGTATGCCACTCACATTGTGAAATAGGTTTGGTGATTTCAGCTCCAAGGAGCACAAAGATATAGCAATTTGAAAAGTTCAAGTTTGACAACAAACTTTAGCGCCACCCAATGGCTGATCTTGCCCAAACTTTTACTGGTTGTTGGGGGCCTAGAAGACTTTCTATTCATCAAGTTTCATGGAGGTCAAGCATTTCTAAAAGCTTTAATTGATAGCTTGAATTTGATTGGCCCGTGGCGGTCACATGGTTTGGAATGCCATCTCCCTATTTGTTGTAGTAAAAGAACCGATTGCACTCATGCAACTCACCAAGTTTGGTTGAAATATCTGTTTGCATTTAGGAGTAATGAGCCCTATATGTGGCCTTTTGGTATAGCGCCCCCATATGGCCAATTAGTGCCAAACAAGGCAGACCTCCTCTGGTTCTCCTTCCGAACATGCATAGCAAGTTTGGTGCCAATTGGACAAACAGAGGCTGAGATACAACCTCAGGTATGGAATGGTGACTTCGCCGCCATTTCTGATTGGCTGCAACGGGCAAACGATTTTGCAAAGAAAAAAATCCATCAAGTATCTTTTGTTACGCTTTGGCTGTAGATCATCTCTGCCAAGTTTCTGGGAGGTTGGACAAAATTTGCGACCTGTGAAACATTTTATAGATTTTTCACCAAATCCAAAATGGTGGAAAATCTAGTCAAGCGCAAATGAAAACGGCCTCTTGGAAGGTTGTTCAACACATGGTCATGCATCATATGACACTGGTTTCATGTCTCTAGGCCAATCACAGCCTGAGTTATAAGCGTTTGAAAATCACAACTTTGACCCAATGTTGGCACTAGAGGCATTGACCTATGGACACCCAAATTGGTTTTTGTGAGTTTGGCAGAGCCCTCTATGGATGTGCCAAGTTTTAAAAACAGTAAGCCAGTAGAAGTTGGTAAACTTGCAAAAACGGAGGAAGATTTAAAAAAAAATATAATAATAAAAAAACTAACAATTACAATAGGTTTCCCGCAGCTTCGCTGATTGGACCCCTAATAATAATAATAAAAAACTAACAATTACAATAGGGGTCCCACAGCTTTGCTGCTTGGACCCCTAATAATAATAAAAAAAACTAATAATTACAATAAGGTTCCCGCAGATTCGCTGCTTGGACCCCTAATTATGTGACAACAGGGGACAAGAATAATAACTGCAAACCAGCAATAAAGTCATTCACCTGTAGCTGCACTGGCCAGAACTGGTAGGGCTGTTTTATTACCAGCTGTTGCCACCAGTTTGAGGGCATAGAGGGTGCCAGGGATGAGGTCGCTGAAGCCTGACTGAGGGGCAGCAGTGCCCATGACACGAGTACTGCGGCTCGCCCCTGTTTTGGTGTCCTGTAGTGTGAGGTCATACCAGTCGACCTGTCCGTGAGACCGAGGCCAGGATACGAGCAAGCCTCTGGAGCTGTCCTGATCAGGAAGAACATGCTGGACTGACTCTGGTACCACATCCAGCCTGGATGGACCCACAGGATCTGCAGAGAGAGATATAAAGAACAACAGGAGAGAACTGTTGAGTGTCAGAAACTCTCATTTGCTCACTGAGCAGTTGTTGCCTATTCAGCCAGTAACTTCTTCTCTCCCATTCCGCTAGAAAATAGCTGAACTCTCACAAAAAAACCTGCCTGGCCATATTTCTCTATTGTTTCGCTCAAAAGCATAATTTAAGAAATACCCTGTCTGCTTCTGTGATTACACAGGCTACCATTAAGTCTTCAGTTAAGCTATCGAAGAATCACTCGACATTGAATATTTCAACAGAAGAGTATATGCCTAAATGAAAATAAGAGTGATGGAGGAAACAGAGAAAAACTGGAACGGTACACAAAATCGCCACTTCGATATGTCGCAATCCTGCTCTGAGCTCAAGCCAATTTATGCACGCATTGCTACTCACACCATTCCATCTCCACTCCACACACATACTCTGGCAGTGATTAACTGTTCAGTTGACGGGTTGGCATGGATGCCCTACTGTACGTTTATCCTATCCTTAAAACGTCCACAGTCTTTTTATACAACAATGTTAAAACCCCTGCTCATCCTGGGTGGGCATGCCTCTCCATCACACCTGTGCCTCATGCCTGAGGCCGAAACGGTTAACATTACCTTCAGACCCTTGTCAGCTTAGTTTTACATATTTCTAATGCTATTGACTGAAGCACCAGCTTAATAACCAACACTTAAGTTCTTGGCATGTTTTATTACACAGTTTTGTGTGAGCCTTTTGAAAGCAAACACTGAATACACAACAAATATACATGAATACATCATGTTATTGTCTCAGAGTTGCATCAGTGCATGGACGAATTGGCTATAATGGGCACATATTCGTTGTGTTGGCTAATTGTAATGATCTATTGGCAAAAAAAGAGGAAGTTAACTTGTAAATAATAATTTACCTCTAATTACTTTTGTAGAATCACCAACATAGGCCTACAATCAATGATATAATCGTTATTTTTGTGTTGACGTACAGCAGGCCTATTTCTCTGTGTTCATTAGTGGGAAAAATAACCTCAAAATCATGTGTTTTCTAGCAAGAGAAAATGACCCCCTTAAAATGTCTTAAAAGAAGTGATCACTTCTTTTAAGATCACTACCTAAACATTTGACACTAAGTCTACACTTAGAATAACCTTTGATTTGAAATGCTAGGAAGGTCTGTTGGAACATGTACGTCAATCTTGGGCTTTGTCAGCCAATAAGGAAGCATTGAAAAACTCTCTGTATGATAGGCATTGGCTTAATTAGCTTAATCTACCAACAAATATTTTTCCACAACACCTCCCTATGTTTCCTGGGCACCTCTACATTCAGCAGGAGCATCTGCGCTTGCTAAATACAACACATAATTTTTGGGCAGAACAGTTAGCATTGTACTAGATGGTTAGCTTCTTGTTCTTCTAGGGAAAAGTGCTGTTGTTGCTGGACAACACGATGAGTTTCATTGGAAAGATGCCATGGGAATGTATCGCTCAAATTAAATGATGATAAATACTTCAATCAGTAGGTCACACCCATAGAATTACCTTAGTACCCAAACAGAATTAGAATGCCATGTTTCCTTTGTGACTGTTACCCTACCTGTGACTGCTTGTTTGGAGACAGAATTCTGCAGGCCTTCAGCCTCTGTCACCACGGTAACTGTGTACAGGGTCCCAGGTAGAAGGTCGCCAAGGTTGTGGGAGGTGACATTGCTCTTCACGGTTACGTTCTTGACCAGGCTGCCCTGTTGGTCCCTCAGCAGAACCCTGAAACACTCTCTCCTGCCTGGGCCAGGCTGCCAGGAAACTGTCATGTTGATGGAGGTGGTTGAGAGCTGGAGGCTGCTGATGGCTGACGGAGCTTGAGAACAAAAACACAGTGGTCAGTATCAGTGAGATGCCTGTGGATGACAATAAATGGTAGATCAGGAAGTCTTAATGCAATCTAAGTCCAAAAACAGTGGTAGATTAAATCATATGGATGCAGAGGACTTGTCAAACAACTACAAACCAGCAATAAAGTCATTCACCTGTAGCTGCACTGGCCAGAACTGGTAGGGCTGTTTTATTACAAGCTGTTGCCACCAGTTTGAGGGCATAGAGGGTGCCAGGGATGAGGCCGCTGAAGCCTGACTGAGGGGCAGCAGTGCCCATGACACGAGTACTGCGGCTCGCCCCTGTTTTGGTGTCCTGTAGTGTGAGGTCATACCAGTCGACCTGTCCGTGAGACCGAGGCCAGGATACGAGCAAGCCTCTGGAGCTGTCCTGACCAGGAAGAATATTCTGGATCGACTCTGGTACCACATCCAATCTGGATGGACCCACAGGATCTGCAGAGAGAGATATAAAGAAGAACAGGAAAGATAAAGAGAGAGTGGGTTAGTATTGTTGGCAAGGTTTTTGGCTACTAACAGAAGAATACTTGTTTAAATCCCCAAAACCAACCAAGTCAAACAAACTGTTGTTATACCCCGTCAGTCACTCTGGGTAAAAGTATCTGATAAATTAATAAAATATAATATTAGGCAACACATAAAAACCTTCATTGGCAAATGATATCACACAACTGCCAGAAAAGTGCATGAAGTGCTAAGCAACAATCTTCCAACTAAAACAGATACTGTGAATGTTTGAGGAACATGTAACTCTACATCTCTATGCCGAATAACAAAGGGCTTATTTACATAATGATATATTTTCTGAGACATATCAAAAAAGACTTGAGAAGCTAGGTTATTTTGTTCTGTAAACTTGCAGATATCGAAAGTAAGAAACACCACCTTCTGAGGTTGAATATGCCACATTTTTGATAATGCCCCCCAGAGATTTACAGGTGTGAAGACATTTGTGTTGGACAGTATCAAGGTTCTTTCCAGTGCACATGCATAACGCAGGATGTTACAGAGATTGACACCCACAATCCTGCGTGGTTTCTCCTCGAACATAAATTCAAACGCTATGGAAACTATTCTGCAAGCTAAGATAAGTCTATCTAGCGTTTTATTCTCTCTTACACAATGTAAATAAGCCCTAAAGTATGGAAAAAGGACTGATTTAGGACTTTATTTAGGCTCCTCAAGAAATATGATTTAGGTAAATCTATTTCAAATGTATTTTCTGGGGATCCGTTTTTTTTTTTTTCAAGACTCGACAAGTTAGTGTTGCTAGATAACATTCTGAGATTTATTGGAAAGCTGCCAAGCGAATGTATTTGCTCAAAATAAATAATGATAAATACTTTTACTCAGTAAGTCACTGCCATAGAATTCCATGGTCACTCCCACTAAGGTCAAATAAGAAAGGTTGATGTTCTTTGTTAAAATGTGTTGAGAACAATAGCCTGGGGACGAGGTTACCTTATCACCCAAACAGAATTAGAATGCCACGTTTCCTCGGTGACTGTTACCCTACCTGTGACTGCTTGTTTGGAGACAGAATTCTGCAGTCCTTCAGCCTCTGTCACCACGGTAACTGTGTACAGGGTCCCAGGTAAAAGATTGTCAAGGTTGTGGGAGGTGACACTGCTCTTCACGGTTACGTTCTTGACCAGGCTGCCCTGTTGGTCCTTCAGCAGAACCCTGAAACACTCTCTCCTGCCTGGGCCAGGCTGCCAGGAAACTGTCATGCTGATGGAGGTGGCTGAGAGGTGGAGGCTGCTGATGGCTGACGGAGCTTAAGAACAAAGACACAGTGGTCAGTGTGCAGCCCGTTTTTGTCTAACTTTACATGGTTTATCAGGGATCGTTTTATACTGAGTCCACAAGAAGTGGTACTTTAGGATTGAATTGAGTCATAAGTTAGGGATCTAGTACAAGGACAGGGGCCAGCAGCAAGACAGTGAAGTATTGTATATTTGCTTAATCCGAAATAGCTGGTGGATAGTACTATAGTGCTGTAGAGAACCCAACTAAAATCAATAGTTAAAATAAAACATTTTACCAGGATTTTATGTCTCAGTGGTCTTTCTGTGTAATTAGAAAATGGTGTTGTAATGCAACACAGATAAGTATTCTGGAAACTATAGATGGAGAACATTTCACAACGCTTTTAAAACAATTACCTGTACTCCAGATCTTCAAATCAGCTTTTAGATCGAATGGGCTTTAATATCTATGTAACTACTTCAAATGCTGATAGTTGATTTTGGCATGTAGAAGTATGTATTCTAGCTACCTAGCAATTGATCTAAAAATTTACCTAGCCAGCCAGCCTGTCTAGAGAGTTTTGACTGTTGGTTCCAAACTAGACATGAGTTTAAATAGATATTGCTTGCTAATTCATTATAATTACAAAATACAGAAAAACTTCATAACATCTATTGTTGTCATGTATGTGCATTAATTAGCTATGTATGTTGCAGAAATGTGTGGTTTTTGATAGATTATCCCTTTAACCAGTTTAGTCTGCCAACCAATCATCTTGCACAACACCTTCCCCATGTTTCCTGCACACGTCTTATATTCAGAAGCAGCTGATCTTCTGCACTATTACACTGACTAAGAGCAGAACAGTTAGGATTTTACTAGCAAGTTAACTTCATCTTTGTTTCATATTACAACGAATGGCTGGCTTAGACATGTTCAACAAGTAAATTATCAAACTGCAAATCTTCCAAATTAATGACAGATTTATTGAGTTAAGTTGACATTCACTGACTATTTTTCAAGTGCAAAGTTTTGTTTTAAGTTAAGGTTCATAGGAAAAGCTGCTAAGCAACCTGCTTTGATTAAGTTAAATTATGACTTTACTCAGTAGGCCACCGCCACAGAATTCCATGGTCACTCCCACTAAGGCCAAATAAGAAAGGTTCATGTCCTAAGTTAAAACGTGTTGAGAACAATAGCCTGGGGACGAGGTTACCTTATCACCCAAACAGAATTAGAATGCCACGTTTCCTCGGTGACTGTTACCCTACCTGTGACTGCTTGTTTGGAGACAGAATTCTGCAGTCCTACAGCCTCTGTCACCACGGTCACTGTGTACAGGGTCCCAGGTAGAAGGTTGTCAAGGTTGTGGGAGGTGACACTGCTCTTCACGGTTACGTTCTTGACCAGGCTGCCCTGTTGTTCCCTCAGCAGAACCCTGAAACACTCTCTCCTGCCTGGGCCAGGCTGCCAGGAAACTGTCATGCTGATGGAGGTGGCTGAGATCTGGAGGCCGCTGATGGCTGACGGAGCTTGAGAACAAAGACACAGTGGTCAGTATCAGTTAGATACATTTTTATGTATTTGAAGACATGGTTTATCAGGGATTATTTCTATTCCAAATCCAAGAAAAGTGGTAGGCTATTATTGAAGTGGGTATCAAGATTGGAGTCTAGTAAAAGGACAGAGGGTACCAGCATGTAAAATGACAATACATGGTAGATCAGGAAGTCTTAATGCAATCTAAGTCCAAGAACAGTGGTAGATAAAATCATATGGATGCAGAGGACTTGTCAAACAACTGGAAACCAGTAATGAAGTCATTCACCTGTAGCTGCACTGGCCAGAACTGGTAGGGCTGTTTTATTACCAGCTGTTGCCACCAGTTTGAGGGCATAGAGGGTGCCAGGGATGAGGCCGCTGAAGCCTGACTGAGGGGCAGCAGTGCCCATGACACGAGTACTGCGGCTCGCCCCTGTTTTGGTGTCCTGTAGTGTGAGGTCATACCAGTCGACCTGTCCGTGAGACCGAGGCCAGGATACGAGCAAGCCTCTGGAGCTGTCCTGACCAGGAAGAATATTCTGGACCGACGCTGGTACCACATCCAACCTGGATGGACCCACAGGATCTGCAGAGAGAGATATAAAGAACAACAGGAGAGATAAAGAGAGAGTGGGTTAGTATTGTTGGCTGTTAGTATAGTGTCTGTCAATTTGACTAGCATGTAATGTAATGTTGTACATACATTCAAATACACATCAATATTACACAACAGGGAGAAACGCACAAAGAGAGTCTTTGTATCCTGTCTTTGTGCTTCAACTGAAGGCTAGTGGTTCATGCCACCGATGGAACGGAGTGATAAGATTGTTATGGATTGTCAGGGAAGCCTGCGTGCGTTCTGGACTCGGAGCAAGCCTTACAGGAAACGATAAAAACAAAGCCAAATTTGAGGGAACATAGAGGAGCAGGATGGCCAGGCAGTTGGTGCCCCCCGTTGCTCAGTTATGAATTCTTACCCTTTCCTAATTTTGGCTTCCTCTCTAGGGGCCATCCACCAGAACCCAAGGAACCACATAGCCCACTAAGAAGAACCCCAAGGACATTAAGGGCCACTGACCTGTAATCATATCCCACTAAGAAGAACCCCACGGACATTAAGGGCCAATGACCTGTAATCCTACACTGCAAAATGGTAGGTTGATGTGGTGGTGCTTTTGACATGATGTTGGCGTGCGTATGCTTCCACTCTCGACAAAGTGCGTTCTACACTTTTAGAAGTGTTTACTTTTAACTGTCTGACTGTTATTCTGTGACCCAATACAGAGTAGGATATTTTCAAGGTCTATGTGAAATTCAGAATATATTATAGAGTCATTAACAGCCTCTCACCCTACTGTGAACTATTTTACTATTTTATGATGTTAAATATAGTGCATGTTGTTTTTATATTTCACAGGTGCTTTTTCTTTTCGGGTTTATTGAAGAGTCACCACCCATTACCGTATTATTTACTGACATAAACATGGTTGTTGAATTAATTCCTTTGAAAGCTTCTGGCTTGCACCATAATCTGTTCCTAGGTTGGCAAAATTTTGACACAATTTTTTTTATGTAAAACGTAAGTTTTAAAGCAACACAATGCCATCCAGTTAGGACATTCAACTGTGAAAATGTCCATTCAACCCCAACCTGTATTCAGATTGACTGTAAGGGTAAGGCACATTTATTTGGCAGACTATGGCAGACTAGGGCAGACTAGGGCAGACTATGATGTAAGATGGTACAACCATTTCTGTAACAGATAAATCTGTGCAAGTGATAAAAACAAGTAATTGATCTTTGTGAAACATGAGATTAATTAATGAATATACATGTGAAACCATAGATACTCAAAAGAACCCTGAAAATCTGTTACCCATTAAAACACATAAAATCTAATCATAGAGTGGTCTTTATGATACCTTGGAACAATAAAACTGCAGTTTATTTATTTTTTTACAACAGTGTTCATTTCGCTCTGACAGAATGATTTTAACTCTTGATTCAACTTGAAACAACACACTGCAGCATTAAAGTCGCTGCTCTTCAGTTAAGCTGCTTGATTGCACGACCATGGTTTGAATCTTGCTTGAGCTCAATCAAAATGGAAGATTGGAAGATCTCCACATTGACTGTTCTGAGTTGGTGGTGAATTGCTGCGATGAAGCAGGGCCATAGTCAAGAATTGATATCAAGAAATATTGGGGAAAATCCTTATACAAATGTTTTTTTCAAGTAAAAAATAAAATACATGCTGAAAACCCAACATTGCCCAATTTTCTGTATGCAGCCAGCCCGGGACCCTTGATTAGAGTATATACAACCCTGTTTCCAGAGTTGGAACGCTGTGTAAAATGTACATAAAAACAGAATGCAATGAGGTGCAAATCATTGAAACCCTATATTCAGTAGAACATAGTTCAAATACAGCACATCAAATGTTGAAACTGAGAAATGTTAATGTTCCCTGAAAAAGATATGCTCCATTTCAATTTGATGACAGCAACACGTTTGAAAAAAGGTGGGACAGGGGCATCTAAAGGCTGGAAAAGTTGTGTTATGCTAAAAAACTAAACCTGTTGGAACACCTCACATTAGGTTGGTTGGCAACAGGCCAGTAACATGATTGGATAAAAAAAGAGCATCCCAGAGAGGATTCATCTTTCAGAAGTAAAGATGGGGAGGGATTCACCACTTCGTGAAAGACTGCACAGGAAAATAGTGCAACAATTCAAGAATAATGTATCACAATGCAAAATTACAAAGAAATCTAATCTACGGTACACAATATCATTAAAATATTCAGAGAATCCAGAAGAATCGCTGTACGCAAAGCACAAGGCAGAAAACCAATATTGGATGGATGTAATCTTAAGGCCCGCAAGCAGCACAAAAAACAGACATGATTCTGTAATGGACATCACTGCATGGGCTCAGGAACATTTCCGAAAACCATTGTCTCTGAACACTAAACTTCACAGCATCCACAAATGCAAGTAAAAATTCTACCATGCAAAGAAGAAACAAACAATACATAAACAACATCTAGCAACACTGGCACCTTCTCTGGGCCAGAGATAATTTTAGATGGACTGAGGTGAAGTGGAAAACTGTCCTGTGGGTCTGACGAATCCAAATTTGTGAATCTTTTTGGGAATTGTGGACACCTCATCATCTGGGCTAAAGAGGAAAAGGACTATCTGGTTCAAAAGCCAGCATCTGTGATGGTATGGGGGTGCATTAGTAAACATGGCATGGGTGACTTGCACATCTGTGAAGGCACCATTAATGCTGAACAATATATACAGGTTTTGGAACAACATTCGCTGCCATCCAAATAACGTTTTTTTCAGAGGAGGCCTTGCTTATTTCAGCAGGAAAATGTCAAACCACATTCTGCATGTATTACAACAACATGGCTCTGTAGCAAAGAGTGTGGGTGCTAAAGTGGCCTGCCTGCAGTCCAGACCTGTCACCCATTATTAAACGTCAAAAACAGCAAAGGAGACTTTTGAGCAGATGCAATCCTATATCAAGCTAGAATGGGACAGCATTCCAATTTCAAAACTACAGCAATTGGTTTCCTCAGTTCCCAAACGCTTGGAGAGGATTTGTTAAAAGAAGAGGTGATGCAACACAGTGGTGGGCATGCCCCTGTCCCCATATTTTTTTGAAACATGTTGCTGGCATCAAGTTCCAAATGAGCATATATCTTTCTAAAAACAATTACATTTCTCAGTTTCAACATTTGATATGTTGTATTTGTAATATTGTTTATTCAATATTGGGAATAAATAATTTGCACATCATTGCATTCTGTTTTTAATTACATATTATGCAGCGTCCAAACTTAAATCTAAGGTACATAACACAAAAGTGTGGTTTCTTATTACAACAATGAAACAATTTTGTTTACAATCCACTCACAAGGACATACAAAAAGCCTGAGCACATTAAATGCAAAGATCTTGAGTGCACTCTCAGTCAATTCTGTCTGTCCTGTGAAAACAAATCATTGAGGCCTTCTGCATCCGCTAGAACAAAGAAACAATGCTTGCCGGGAAGTGGCTCTGGGGAGAGGGAGATCTGTCTGGAAACAAACACTTGAAGATTAGATGCTCAGCATTGTTACTGACCTCTGCTGCCTTAGATGATTGGAGCAGCTTGTTCCAGAATGTCCAGGGTTCTAATCTAAAATATTGGGACCACTGACCTGAAAGGTTCTTTGGTTTTAGATTTTTGGCCAACAATTCAAGGTTGTGGTCTTAGTGACATACAAAGGATAAAACAAAGGATGTAAAGCGAAAAAAGTGTACTGAAATTACACCCAGATGCTGGCACAGGAGCTCTCTATTCTCTGTTCATTATCAAAGAAATGCACAGAATCTATTCAGAATCAGTGCACCATAAAACAATGCTGGGCAAATTTGAAACAGTTCATAAAAAAGTGAATACAATGAAGCATGCTATTTAAAGTAATCTCTTAATATATTAAATACTGCTGTAGAATTATTTAGAAATTATAATTGTTTTCGCAAATACCCAATGTGGAATAAAACATCAGCAAATAGACAACTAACAGATACACTTGTAGATGCAAAGATGCAATAAGTTAGAAAACCGCCCTAGTGTGTAAAACATTTTGATTCTATTTTTATTTCACCGTTTATTTAAACAGGCGTATAATTTAGTTTACGAAACAGAATCAGTAGAATCAGGGTAAACAAAGACAAATAGACTAAAATAAGCATATTCTCAGACTAGATATTTTCTGATATTCTGAAGTATATAATAGAAGCACACGTATTTTAATTTGCAAAGCTTACCTGTTCGCACTGATACATCGAGTTTCTCTCCATCACTCTTCGAGAGAACTTTGAAGTGATGCAAAGTCCCAGGTTCCAAATGTCTTATATTGCAGATATACTCTTTAGTGTGCTCTCCATTGTGATCACATTCCGTTATATAGGATTGCCTAGTATCATAAAAAATTGCGAAGTTACACTCTTCTCCTGGTGTGGTTAATTTTAGACTAATGGAATCCGTACCAGCGCTTGTTTCAGTCAGGTAAAATGAACACTTGACCGTGGTCTCGGCCTGAAATGAAAAATAAAAAGGCATCAGTAAAGTAAAAAATGTCCAAGCAAATAGTAAATTACATTTATAAGGACAATAGCTCACCTCCACAAAATTCCACAAAAAACAAACTATCAAAGTAACAGTTGCATATCTGAACATTGCGGTCGTTGATTTAAATCCGTTAGGTTACTAAACAACATAAAACATATTAAGTATATCCCAAAATAGGTTGTCATAATCATTCCATAAACGAACTTGTATTTCTATTATGAATTTTACGTTTGCTTGTTGGACGCTTTAGTGCCTCGCGCATAACAAAGCGTGGAATCTCGTTTGTATTTTGTAGTAGAAAATCAGCGCAAAATTGGGGACGTACAATCTCTTTCCACGCCACCTTGACCTGCTTTAGCTAGACAGGCAGCTCAGAAAAATGTATCCCAAATCAGGTCACCTAACCACCCACAGTCCACCAACTTTATCCAACTACAGTGGACTTATCCTATTTCTCAGAGGTCTAACTTTGACTAGGGTCTGGACAGCAGCACCTTGAGCAGCAGCAGCACCCCCGCCCTCCCCCCCCAGCTCGACATGATACCCCACCTTCTTTCCTTCTTGGCTGCCTGCCTTGACTGTCTAACAACCTTGATGTCCAGCTAAACTAACATCCATAGGATGCAGTATTAGGGCAAAAGTCAAAGCAGGCATGAATATATAATTGAAGCCTGTAACTGTGATCACATTTTATTTATGTTGTTATTAACAAGGAGGTTCAATCTCTGAATGGTGGTTAAAGGCGGTGGTATATGAGACCTTATTCAGGGGCATGACAACATTTATTTTAATTGTTTGTATCCAATTATTAATAAAATTATGGCATTTCTGAGGTTTGTGGAATATGAACAACATATGAAGTCCAGGGTGCATCATTTCTAAGAACAGCTATTGGCTGTGATATATTGGCCACATACCACACCACCGTGTGCCTCATTGCCAAAACAATGCCCTTTTATCAGAATGCTTGTTCTGAGCTTCACCACTTTAATGTAAAATCTTAATCATCACGTTAAATTCATGTTCATTTCAAGTGAATGTCATCATCTCTCACCTGTGGGGTGCTGGTCACCTCTGTCGTCTGTGCCGTATTTGTAGTTCTGGGTGTGCTTGTGGTAGTTGAGGGTGGAGCTGAAGTTGTTGTGGATGTGTTTGTGGCAGTTCTTGGTGCGGCTGTGGTAGTTGAGGGTGGAACTGCAGCTGTGGGTCTGGTTCTGGGGCTTGTGGGCGGGCCTGTTGTCACTGTGGCTGAGGCTGCCGTTGATGTGATTGGGGGGTCTGCGGGTGCAGTTGAGGATGTATATGGGGGGACGGTAGAGGTTGTTGGTGGGGCTATATCATTTGTTGGTCTGCCTACAGTCTTTCTTGGAGAGGTTTTGGGTGAAGTTGATGATTTTGAAGGAGGAGCTGAGGAGGGCATGGCTGGAGTTGAGGTCACAGAGGCTGGGGCTGTTGTGTCTGGGGCTACATTAAATGGAAATGTAGATTTCAACTTCACTGTTCGGCCGACGGTAACACTGGTATGGGCAGAAGAAGTTGTAGTCAGCACTGTTGTGAATCTGGATGGAGATGGATCTGTTTCAGCCCTTGAGTCAGCCCCTGAAGTCGTGACAGCCCTTGAGACGGAACTGGGTATGAGACTCAATGTGGCCGTCCTTCTTGTCCGAGTCTTGATAAGGTCATCGGTGTGTGTGGCTACCAAGGACGCATTAAAGGTGTTCACCCTGTTGGATATTGTGAAGGGAACTCCTACAGTAGAGCGATGCCGAGTAGTCCTATCAGCCCACACAGTGTCGGATGATTGTGTGCTTATATAGGTCCTTTTAATGGCAAGGACTGTGCTGGTGTATTCGGTTGGTTTGTGTGTGGATGAATACATTGAAGTGGATGAGGTTGTGGTGGAACCTGGGAAAAAGAGGGATGACTAGGATTTGACAGAGCTGTACAGTGACTTACATACAGCTGGATGATATATTGGTAAAATGTACGTTAGCAGTCAGGTATGTGTTTCGTATTCAAGTTGCTGTGGAACACAAAGCACCTTTTGAAGTAAAGTTTTCTTTATACATGGCTCTAAGATTCCAGGTATACACATTACTCCTCATTGTGTGACCATGTGAGGGAAATTTTTTTTACATAATCAGTATATTAGTTTAAATGTAATAACAGTAAAATATGGTTCATAATGTAATTTATTCATCCGGCAAACAATATTAAAAATGTTTACCTTATGAGCATAAAACTGATGTTATCTGTGTAGGTAAATGATTTTATGCACGGTCAAAAAAAAAGGAAAAAAGTGAACACTTATTTGAATCAACCTTTTGTAAACAATTAGCACAAATCTTCCAGTTACATTCCTCTTTTATGAACTGTGACATTTCACGTCTCCTGTATGACCGTAACTTTCACAGGAAGAACACTGCTGACGTTTTTCCTGGCTGAGAGAGTGGGCAGTAAAACACAAACTTGACCACAATATTAAGCGAAGTCATTATCAAGAGGGTGATCGTCTGCTTTCCTCAACCGCATCTGATTACCATCAGACAGGGTGTGATTGCTTCTTTAGCTTATTCATTTTTGCTTTACCTGGTTTTAAATGTGCACCAATAAAAATAAAAAAGTTTATGTAGTCATTTATGTGATCTTGAGTTTGAGCAACCGGCTACTACCGATATTTAATTCCATGGTTTGGGCCTTACCATTTTACAAGGTATGTCCTTACCAAACTTCTGAGGAAGAGAGGCAAGGCTACTACACTGAAACAACGTAGGCTAGGTGGTTGTATACACAGAAATAGCAGTGATCAGGGCCAGCCTGACACTTTAGGCTGATTAGGCAGTTAATTATGGCCTCCAGATAATCATTACTTCTCTATGATATCATTACGGATATTTAATTTTGATTAGAAGTTCGTTTGGCATAGATGTCAGGCATACCACACATGAGGAAACACTTTTCCAGGGGCCACTCATTCTTTACTTATATCACATTAACATGGCACTCTTTGCAACATGTGCGGAATAGTAAGAAATTCAATTATGACAAAATAACTAGAATTACAGTTAGTTCTGGAAATATTTAGACACGGACACAGTTTTTATAATTTTGACTCTGTATGCCACTACAATGGATTTTAAATGAAACAACCGAGATGCAATTTAAGTGCAGACTTAATCATCACCAAACTTTGGGTTTCCTCCTTTGTGATGCTTTGCCAGGCCTTTACTGCAGCTGTCTTCAGTTGTTGTTTGTTCGTGGGTCTTTCTGCCTTAAGTTTTGTCTTTAGCAAGTGAAATGCATGCTCAATCAGGTAGAGATCAGGTGATTGACTCAGACATTGCAGAATATTCCACTTCGTTGCCCTAAAAAACTCCTGGGTTGCTTTCACAGTATGTTTGTGGTCATGGTCCATCTGTAAAGTGAAGTGGCGTCCAATCAACTTCGCTAAATGTGGCTGAATTTGAGCAGACAATATATTCCTATACACTTCAGAATTCATCCGGCAGCTTCTGTCTTCTGTCACTTAATCTATAAACACTAGTGACCTAGTGCCACTGGAAGCCATACATGCCCATGCCATCACACTGCCTCCACTGTGTTTTACAGATTATGTGGTATGCTTCGGATCATGAGCCGTTCCAAGCCTTCTCCATACTTTTTACTTCCCATCATTCTGGTACAGGTTGATCTTAATTTAATCTGTCCAAAGAATGCTATTCCAGAACTGGGTTGGCTTTTTTAGATTTTTGGCAAAATCTGGTCTTTCTATTCTTGAGGCTTATGAATGTTTTGCACCTTGTGGTTAACCCTCTGTATTTGCTCTTGTGAAATGCCACACCTAGAATCAACTCCAGACCTTTTACCTGCTTAATTGATGACGAAATAATGAAGGAATAGCCCACACCTGTTTATGAAACAGCTTTTGAGTCAATTGCCCAATTACTTTGGGTCCCTTGAAAGACAGAGGCTACATAATGAAGAGATGTAATTCCAAAACCCTCCAATTTGGATGTGAATACCCTTAACGCAAAGAGACTGCACTTCAAGCCCATATTCATTATTTAACTTTGACTTGAAGACATTTTTGGTAAACAGACAAAATAACAAAAATTGTGTCAGTGTCCAATTATTTAAAAAATAAGTATATTTTTCTCTGCCCCATTGAAGAATGTGAAATTAACTTTACAACTTAAAATGTTTAGTGGCCTTCAAGAAAGGGGCAATGAAAATGTTTTGGCATCTAGGTAGGCGGCTGCTGCAACGCCAACCAGATCTCATTAACCACCCCCAATAGGCTATGGGCACTGGTGTAACTATGGGGGGTGTGGCTGCACCAGGGCCCGCGGTAAGTGGGGGGCCGTGCTTGAATATTCTTCTTTGGTAAGCAGAGGTCTGGACAATGTGTTGAGCCTTATGCTGCTGTGGGAGTTCCTAGTTACTAGTGTGAATTGAAAATGTTATTAGCGTATGATGTGCATTTTATTTAAGTGACTAGGGTTGTGAGTATTATATTGTCTGCAAGCAAATGAATAGTGGGCAGGCCTATGTGCAAGAGCTCAAACACACAGATGTCTTGTCTTGATGAGAGCAGTGTGCAAATAAATGTATCATCGTAGTTTTGGAGACCACAGGATTCAACCAGCTTCTGCAGTTCTCTATCGTTTTTGGGGAATTGTTTACCTCTTGAACTATCCTTTTTAATATGCATGGGAGAAATACACTTGGGCCAATTTCCAGGCAGGTTTATCACAGCTGTAGTTTTAATGTTACCTATTTATTG
Organism: Esox lucius; assembly: GCF_011004845.1. Lineage (NCBI taxonomy): Eukaryota > Metazoa > Chordata > Actinopteri > Esociformes > Esocidae > Esox > Esox lucius. The sequence goes on along the minus strand of NC_047587.1, from coordinate 9,217,724 downwards.
CCCTAATAGTGGACATATTATATAACCATATATAATGTTGTCTCATTTCATTGTTGTGCCAACTCTGACCATCTCCATGTTAATAGATGACTAAGAGGTTTTGGCATATATGTCACCTAATATGTAAACCCCTGTAGAAGTAAGGGGTGACCAATTAAGAGTTCCTAAGACTGATGAATTTGAAAGAATATATATATATATATATATATATATATATCAGTAGGAAATAATTTCTACTATATTTGGTTAATAAGAATGTCCGCCAATCTGTCCGCCAATTATCTTGACAAATGTTACTGAGGATTTTTTTATTGATAACAAATTTGACCTCAATTACAGGTTAGATTTCTCTTTAATTTGAGCTTAAAACGAACCTCAGGACAATAACATTGTCATAAGCTATTTTGCTCATATTTACTAAGGTGTCCAAAAGCCTGATTCTGGAAGACACCGATCGGCTCTGAAAGATGTAACAAAGCAGATTCAATTCTTCAGTGGACCACTTACCTTTGCCCGGACATAAGTTTGTCATCAATTGTTTCCCTCCAGAATCAACTTCTTCATACTTAGTCCAGTTTGAATAACTTGGGTCCCCTCTGATCGTAACCATTGAACCTTGTTTCTTCAGGTACATTTGCTTGTCCGCTAACCCAAAAGTCCCCCGGTTGTCGTAGCATTTCCAACTAGGTGCGCTGTCACAGTTCCTTATCGAGGCAAGACGCGCGTGCGAAGGTATCGCATTGCTCGGATTGACCCAGAGACAGTCGGATGATTGTGCGTGATGCAACTTCATATCTTTCGTCCATTCCCATTGTTGATCTGGACGGGTGACATTGCATTTGGCGAGGATCACCCTCGTTTTGAGGGTTGACAGACACAATTTCTTTGTTGTATGTACAATAAGGAAACCATCTAAATGGAGATAAAAACTCATGGTCAATGATGGGATATTAACAATCATTGAAAAGCTGCAAACGAGACTATTATGATTATTATAATTCCAAAAGCTATTAAAAATTATTCTGTTACATACAGACATACGTATACGAAAAGTCTTACGGTAGGATATTGCCCTCATATGCCTATAGGACAACTGTTTCATCTGATTGAAAGGGGCGCTTTTTTCATTATCGCTCATTCATACAGGTAATTTGTTATCCCTCATCATCTGAGGTCAAGAACAGGATGCTCAACATCAAGTAAAAAGCATCACTCAAATAATCTACCATTTATTGTTATAGTGCGATATAGCTTACTTCTATCATAACATTGGGTTTAACATTAATCAAAAACGCGTTCACTTTCCTGTAGGCTATAGATAAGAAAGAACCGTTGTTTCCGTTGTTTTCACGCACAGGAAAATTGATTGTTACTCAATAGTCAGAATGTGAATTTACAGACAAATTTAAAAATAACCTACTTACTTGTTGAAGAGAAATGAAGAATAAATATAAAGAAACCCAAAGTATCCATTTCACTCTAGAATTTGTAACAGTTGCCGCGTCCGCTAGATTCAGATGAGCTGAGTTGAAGCGTTAAAGGGAAGTGGCCTTCTGGGGAGGAAAAAGTCAGTGACCAGTGCTTCCTTCTATTCAATTGTTTTTAGGTTTCATAGTAAAGTATCCTTCAGCACTGGACATCGACAGGGAAATGCTCTTCTATCGGAAATACCAAAGATGCTGAAGTGTCAAAGCGTTCAGATAGAACGCAAACACGCAATGTGGGGGCACAGGTTAATAAACACGGTGTCCATGTTGCAACAGGCGTGATGCAGAGCCGCAATTGCAAACTTAAGAATTCAGCAACACAAGAACAAAATGACCGAATCTATTTATTTTGTACTGTGTAAAGCATCACCTCACCAAGCATTTTTATTATCATATTCACAATTCAAAATGACCATAGGTAGTATAACATGGGGTGCCACTAGTCTTAATCAACTACAGATGTCCTCTGTATCATCACACCATCTCAGCCAACTATTAAAAACGTTTTCTTCTGTATCTCATTTTAAAGACGACTGGGATTTAAAAGATTGCCGTATTTAAACGATAATACATTTAGTTTAACTGTATGAAATGGTGTGTAAGGAAAATTTCTTAAAAACCCTTTGGCATTACCTTCTATTGGGATCAGATTCCCCAGGGGGAACTAACCCCATGGGGCAGCATCTTACCCCAGTAGCTGGAAAAAATGCACCTTTCCTAAAAATACATTTGATTAAATACAAATTAATGTGTCAACTGTAGCAATTTATTTTACTTTATAATCCATTACCCTAAGCATAGCAATTTTCAACATATAAAAAAATCACTACATTTTCTTTTTTGTTTCAGTAAATAGACATTGATCTTAGGGGGGCTGCCTTGCCCCATGTTACATTCAGGCCTAATTCAAAACAAAGCTGGATGCAGACCGGTGCTATAGAAGTTTTCTAAGTATTGTAATATGTTGCTGTAACAGATGTGTGCTCAGTCAATCTCGCCATGTAATCAATAGAGAAAATAATTTCTTTATACAGTTATTTACAGCTGTACATGGTCCCGTTATTTTTCTTCTATGAGTCACAGTTTCAACTGAATACCTCCAAGCTCAACTTCGTCTTAACCCCATGGTGTTCTTCAGTCCTCTCACAGAGCAGAATTAGGTCCCTACACACAAACACAAAAACATTTGCATTTGAGCATCCAAAGGCCAGTCATTTGAAGCATTGACATGTCATATCTCTATGGGTGGCAAGTGGAACTAAAAACTCTAAAGAGGAAATCTGCGTTAAGACGATGAAGCTCATGCAGTTTAGGCCATAGGGGAAGGGTGATATTGGGTGTTATGATTAAGGTCATGTAATTCCATATTTCGATACTTGAGTAATGGTTGTGAAATGGCTAGTCGTTTACTGGCTGGTGCTTAAAGCACTTCAATCAGTTACGTCAGTCGCTCCGAGACCTTGAAGTAGTTGTTTTGTGGGCTATAGTTTTCATAGTGTTCAGTGGATCGCTGATTGAAGCCCCGTGTGCCGAGTAAAGAAAGCTCTTAAACATCCACGCAAAATAGTTAATTTAAGAAAGCAATACACTGAAAAGTGTTGTTAGACAGGGAGTGAAAGAAAGATAGACATAAGGCATTGACCAGATTGATAAAACAGATGGAATCAATTTCAATCAGTGCACATTTTCACGGTCAGTCAATTGAGTTCTACAGGTACCTTGCCTCTAGGCTAACTGTCTAATGTTTGCCCTAATGTAGCCAATGATATGTGTGCCGTCAGAGTTGTTCCTGGTCTGTCCCTGGATGGGAGGCCAGATGATGGTGGGAGAGGTAACAGATGGCCAGTAGGGGCTGGCCATCTTCCTACAGACCTACAGATGAAATCCCAGAATCAAAGGACAGTGCAAGGGAATTACCCTGTGTAGGTTTCTGTTAAACATTGCTTCTGACTGGGTTCACAATGACACACAATGACATAGGATTCCACTGCACTTTGAGTAAGAGGATTGGTGCCTAACAGTGAGTGCCCTAGCCAAATATCTAATCCCACAAGGTCAACTAGACATCCTCAGCATTCAGTTGTCCATTTGATCCCCTCTGCTCTCCTCTACAATTATAATTTTGTTTTGTTCCTTTAAGAGAACAGGTTCTCTGTCAACTTAACAGGTAAAATAAGTCATTTAAATACCAGGTAAAATATCGTAATTTAGTCACTGCATTATTATTTGGTTCATGCCGGGATTTAATAAAAAAAATATTAAAGTTACTGGCCAGTGTAAATCTCAATGTAGAAAGTTGATATTTTCCTCTCCTAAAATGTTGTTGTCCTTTATTCATACTGGGTTTTTGGGGATGCCCACGCCTTTCCAGCTTATCATTTATTTTTTTTTAAAGAAAAACGGTTTCACTGAAATTGTAGCCAAATACAGATTGTACTGTATTTTATTGAAATCTGTAAATCCTGGGCAGTTACTTTTAGGTAAAGTTTGAATGGCGTAAGCTGATCCAAGAGCAGCTGTGCGTTTCTTTCAAGCCTATCAGCATTGGCACATGGCCTAATGATGCACAGAGCCAACATTCTCTCATAATTTTCTCCTACAGCGGGGCTAGTAAATAACAATGTTTCCAGTGCAAACATCACAACTCTTTTAGAATATCAACACGATCTCAGCTGTCTGCCAACGTACAGTACGATTCATGTCCGAAAGCAGTGGAAATCACAAATATGGCCCACGTCAACAGGTGGGTTCGGCCAAAGCATGAGCGCCATAACAGTTTCTGGGGGAGCCCCAGAGAATCTCCCAGATCAACAAACTTTGGGAGCCTTCGCTCTCAGGCTCGGCTCCTTTTCCTGCTCTTATCTCCATTAAAAGTGGGACCTTCGTGGACCCCCCCCCCCCACCCCTCGGTCCCCACTCCCCTGCGGAACACTCTCCCCCTCCCTGACATCCTGTTCTCCGAAAGGGAAGGGGAGGTCTCTCACTCCCTCTCTCCCTCCCTCCAAGCAGGACATCTCCTCCACCCATCCTCCACATCCTCTGGTTAGCATCCACCCTCTGAGCCTTCAGCCTTTACATGTCATGGACACATGAAGTACCGACCTGTCCTGGAACTGGACTCCTTTGGCACGGGGCCCAGTGTTGTTGTAGAAAGCCTGACGCTATGAACTACGCTAGGGTTTTAATGATCTAGGCTTCCCCACTACCAGAATGGTTATCAAGCACATGTTTTTATGCAAAGTCCTGCTCGTGAATATCTAAACTAACCCACAGGACATTAGCATAGCAATGAAACTCTCTTTTGATAAAGAAAAAGACAGCAAGCCATTGTTCTTCTACAGAAATATCTTCTCCATCTCAAATCTAGACCTACAATACATTTTTCTTTTGTATTCTTCTTCAAGGTCTCAGGGTCCTCGGTGCCTCCTTGTCCACCCATTGTGTCCTGTCTGGAGCTAAGACTGTGGTGGACCCAGTCCCATGGGGCCAACTGAACGTGGGGGGGGCGGGAAGAGTGAAGGGGTGGAAGAGGTGTTTGTGCGCTCCCATACTTAGCTAGGGCAGTTTCCCTCACTCTCTCTGTTATTGAACATTTAGATTTCAGTAAGATAGCTAAACGGCTCTCATCCAGAGTCAATACACTGCTGATTGAATCCATGTAGTACTTATAGTTTAGCCCCTTTCTGTCTCCGTCTGGCTGTCTTTTTTTCATAGCCCTCTCCCTCTCTCTCCTCTGCAAACAGCCTAGCTAGTCTGTTCTGGCCACTTCAGTGTCAAGCTGTACACACTGAGTTGGACAATAGCATGCTCTTCCAGGATGCAGAAATATACAAACAAAATCAGATTAACAAGCTCATGGGCTCAAGTCTCGCTCATTTTTAAAGTATGAGTATTTTTATTTTTTCCTAACACTCTACCTGGGCCCCTTCACTATGTCCTCACTGCACAAGAGGGATGGATGGAAGATTTAGTACCATTCTGTGCGTGGAGCAGGCTTGTATACTTAACCCCACCAGAAATCACCCAGCTGACGATTGGTGAAGAGGAAGTTCCACCCTCTACAGGAAGACGTGCTGCGTAACCTGGTCTGTCCGCACAAACCTCTGTGGAATGGATTCATGGTCTCTCTGCCCCAAGAGCCCTAACCCAGACAGACAAAGTAACTAGGCCCAGACAGACAGAGTACGAATTGCCATGGTTTTAGTCTCCAAGGCTGAACCCGTTCATTCTATCTTCTGAGTGAAAATAATAATAACAAAAAATAAGATTTTGTCTGGGTTCAGGTGTAGCCGGTAGAACATCAAATTGATACAGCGCTGATGGCCAAGCCACACAAACACTTCGGCCATAGTGCCCACCCATTTGCTGTTTGTATAGAAGACAGCCAAGGTAGGCCATGAGGATGAGGCCCAGGTAGGCCATGAGGATGAAGCCCAGGTTGGCCATGAGGATGAGACCGAGGTAGGCCATGAGGAATAGGCTGAGGTAGGCCATGAGGATGAGGCTGAGGTAGGCCATGAGGATGAGGCCCAGGTAGGCCATGAGGATGAGGCCGAGGTAGTCCATGAGGAAGAGGCCGAGGTAGGCCATGAGGATGAGGCTGAGGTAAGCCATGAGGATGAGTTCACTGGAGCTGAATCAGGTATCACTTGTGGCTATGCTGTGAAATAACTAGATATTGTATACACAATGACCCTGAGATTTAGGATGGGAAAATCTGGGACAACATGGATCACATCTGATTGGCTGCCAGGCCAAAAGGAGCTCTATGCTCATTCCCCTCTCACTACATGCTTTTAAAATAAGTCTTCCTGAACTACTGGAAAAGACAACTCATCATGTCCTATTTCAACCTGCACCTCAACTCCCTCACACACACACACACACACACACTCACTTCAACTGGAGTCATAAAGCACTTCCTATGTGTCTTTCAGTTGAGTCCAGGCAAGCAGGGTTCAGCTCAGGAAATCTCCTGTTCCTCTGTAATTAGCCATTTCCTGGTTCAATCAGAGCCTGTCGACCTTGAGCATATGCCCACACCCTGACTTGCGACCCTTGAGGAGGCCTGCAGAGATGGATGAGCCAAATGGTTTGTTACCGTGGTGATCGGGCAGCTAGCTTATGCCGTGGAAATGTACAGTTTTCAACTTATTCAGTATTTTCTAACAGTTTAATGTTTTTTCTATTTTCCTTTTTTGTGAATCACTTTATAATATTTACAATGTCATAGAACAGCCGGCAGTAAAAAGTTCCATCCTGGCAGGATATGTGCATATGTGCTATAATTAATAACTGTGTTGTGTGCCGACTGCAATAGAACAGAAAAATATGTTTAGAAATTATGATTGGATGCTTGGTGAAATGATGATTGGATGCTTTTGTCTCATGTAAATGTTACAAGAGTCAAAACTAACAGGGCCTCGCCTCAACAAACTATTGTGGAGCTGTTGCAAATTACACATGCATATCACCCTGTCACCAATCACCATTTAAGCACTTTTACAAGTCTCAGTTACAGATGACTGGCGTAAGGAAAGGGAAAGAGGAGGTGACCCCTCTTCTCTGACTAGGATGGAGCACACCTTACATCCATCCTGGTACTCTGCTCAGGAAACAAGCTGACACGCACTCCAGTCCCAGGCTTTTCCCACATTATCATCAGGCAGGGTTGACCTAGTCTAGGGGCTTTTCCCACATTTAATCATCAGACAGGGTTGACCTAGTCTAGGGGCTTTTCTACATTCTCATCAGACAGGGTTGACCTAGTCTAGGGGCTTTTCCCACATTATCATCAGACAGGATTGACCTTGTCTAAGGACTTTTCCCACATTATCATCAGACAGGATTGACCTAGTCTAAGGACTTTTCCCACATTATCATCAGGCAGGGATGACCTAGTTTAGGGGTCCTGATCAACACAACATCCTCGAGTCCATCTCAACTGTCCAGTGTCTTCCATTTCCTGATCTTAGGCTGATGAAGGACACAGGTTGAAGTGTTGCAGGGAAGAAATACAGTTTAAATAATTGATGCACCCATCATATCAGTAGAGTCTGGTCTATCATTTCAAACGTAATGCTCCAAAGAGGTCCAACTAAAGGCAAAAAAGTTGATTAGCTTTCAAAGACAGACGGTCTTAGACCATTCAACTGAAATGTTATCATAATAATTTCAAGTGGCAATAAGAAGGACAATAATTCAAGTCTAACTGTGAATATCGTATATCTTGTTTTCTGTTTTCTACTCTCAGATGGATCTCTATTATATCCATATTATAACAGTTATAACAGGTCGTAATAACAGACCAGGGACATACCGGAAGAAATGGCCTGCCCAGCTTTACTATTTTTTGCTCAGATGTCATCGGCACTGACTGGAAATAGACAGAGATACATTAACATTTTTGGAATCACTGGACATAGAGCAACATGACCATTTATGGACATCAATTGTTCATCCTGACACTAATTCACAACTACTCAGGAAACCCATCAAACGCTGAGGTAACAATGAAATTCTATTGGCAAATAATCTCTATAGTGGATGGAGAACGATAATAACATCCAACTTTGAAAGATTCAAGCATTGTGCTAATACCTCTGAAAACAGATATTACCACAAGGTGTCACATTTGCATCATGAACAGCAGATGAGCATTTTTTTATTTTCTTTCATAGCGATTCAAAACGATATCCAGAGCCACATTAAGTTCAAGGACTTGGTGTTATTACCTAACTATTGCTCAGTCCTCACTAACGTTATAAACATTGATCTCATCTTGGCAGTCCACAAGTAAACAGGCTTTCTACACAAATCATCAATCTTACAACTGGTAGAGACATGAGGTGAGACTGTTCCAAAACTTATTTGGGGTAGCATCATGCATGAACATCCAGCACAAACACACATTTTTTATATTTTCATACCAAGTGTGCCTTTAAGGTCAAGGATGAAGCTATGACCAAATGGAATGAATTACAGTACAAGCAGTGCTTGACTTCGGCTGGAACAGTGTTCTGTTTCCTTCTGAGGCAAAAGAGCCGTCTGGGACATCGGGATTGGCTACTTTAATTGAACAAGCCTTATTAACACATACACTTTGATGAATATAGTCTAATGTGCAATTTTCATTTTCTGCACTTATTCTATCCCAAGTCAAGCGCAGAGAATATGTATCCATGGATGGAGGATGTATTGAGGAATCACCGAGGTAAAGTTGGTTTGATATTTGATGTTGGATATTCAACAGATATAGTTTTATCTTATGGATAGGGACCGTCAATAAATTACATGCCAAAAAGTTATTAATTTCATAGCTTCATAACCATGTGTCTTAGAAACCTCAAACCACTTTCAAATTGTTCAGAGAGGACACCCACATGATGCACAGCCTTTGGATTTTCCAGAAAAGTTTGGATTTATTTAAATAAATAATTGAAAATGATAAAATTCACTAGCTTTTTTGTTGAATGATTTAGGAACCTCAAACAACTTTCAAATTATTCAGAGAGGACGCCCGCATGTTGCACAGCCTTTGGATTTTACAAACAAAATCTAAATTTTTTTAATAAACATTTGAAAATGTAAATATTCAATAGCTTTTTTGTTGAATGACTTAGATACCTCAAACCACTTTGAAATTGTTCAGAGGAAACCCACATGTAGCACAGCCTTTGTATTTTACCAAAAAAGTGAATAATTTTTTTAATTAACATTTTATAACTTAAATACTCAATAGCTTTTTTGTTGAATTACTTAGAAACCTCAAACCGCTTTCAAATTGTTCGGAGAGGACACCAACATGTTTCACAGCCGTTTTTATAAACATTTGAAATTTGAAAAATTCAATAGCTAACCCTAATACGACCTGTTCTCGGGTTTCGAATATCCGTTGAATATCCAATATCGAATATCAAACCAACTTTACCTCGGTTGAGGAACCTGTGTGGATTCAGGGTGTTGCTGCACTAACATCTTCGCTCTTCTCATTTGTCGACTTTTCTTTGGTTAATAGAAACTAATCATGGAGCTGAACTGAAAAAATTACGATTCCATACTCACGTTCGCGGCTCTAAATTTCACAATACTCTGTACTTCTCAGAGAGAGTACTGTAACACGCCACAAGATGGCAGTCTTCTACAGGACGCAGAAAAAGCCCACACTGGAAATGGTAATAGCGATACAGCGCGCGCTCCTCCTCCCTACTTGTCTTTGGCCCACAACATCTGTCTAATATTGAATGGACTTCGTCATGACGCGCGGTGGCATGAATTTCCCTCTAGTCTAACCAGTCAAACCAAAGTAGGCCTAGCCAAGAGGGGACACGCTTTTCATTAGATTACATTTGCGACATGTTATCTGAAGAAGGGAAAGGGGATACAGATAGCATGAGGATTCTAGCAATTATGATTACTGTTCTTGGAGTGGCGGACTGCGCGTTTACTGAACGGAGCGCGGTTCTTGACACCGACTGCCCGTCACTTTGTAAATGTGAAGACGACGGCATGCTTCTACGCGTGGAGTGTGTGGAACTCGGTCTTGTGCAGTTGCCCTCAAAGTTGAGCATGTTTACGTCCTACCTGTAAGTTTCGAATTACAATCTATACTTTGCATAACATGTTTCGGTGCTTCCATCTGTTGGATTTGAATGAACCTTAATATCAGCAACCAGTGATTCAATCAAAAAATCCATAGAATTCACAGAGCTTATATAAAGTTCCTTACTAATGACAAATGAAAAGGTAAATACAAACGTTTCTATTGAAATATAAACTCAAAATAATGTATACATTTGAATAAACAGTTAAACAACAGTAGGCTAAACAGGTAGATGAGAGAGCATTTAACTTGACTGCATTATGGATGCCCTCCACACAGGTTTGCACCTGTCTTTTCAGCAACGGATAAACTAATAAAATACCAAAGACAAAAGCAAACTTTGTAGATCACAATTTTACTCTTAATCCTAAAGCTTGTCTCTGGAATGTTTCCTTTTGCTTGTATGTGACTCCTCTCTCTCCCGTGGTCGTTCTCTTACGCTGTACATCGCTGCTCTGGATGTGGTTCATCAGTTCATCTCGGTGGCACGGGCCACGGCAGTATGTTTTGTGGCTTAGCGGAAGTCCTTCGAGTGCAGGGACACTGTTAGGTCACACTGACCCTTACCCATGCCAGCCTTAAGTGGGATTACTGTAATGGATCTGGATTTGAGTTGAAGAACCAACTGTCTAATCTATTGCGGAGTCAGGCCAGTGACTTGAGAATATTAAAACATTTATGTTGTGTGTGTGTGTGTGTGTGTGTGTGTGCGCGCGCGCGCGTGTGTGAAAAGGCAACTTATTAACACTTTCTCTGCTGGAGAAAGTCTGGCAGGAACTTTGGGATTTTCATAGGAAATGCTATGGATTCCTGACATACATACAATATAGCAAGTAGTTAACTGAAGGTTGAAGGCAAAGGGGTTCTTTGTTAGGGACCGGAGGCAAGGAGAGAGGAGAGAGCGGGGGAAAGTGTTAGAGAGAAAATAAAAAGGGGGAGGGAGAGACAAAATCTCGCCCTGCGGTGCCTCTCTGTCACCAACAAAAGCCTATGAACAGTATGATTGTGTCAGTCAGTAATGCTACTTCTCACTTTTCACACTCAGCAACACAAATGTAATGTTCCTCTGGTGCTCATCCAATCCTTTAGATGTAAAATACTTCAATATACAAAAATGCTATGCCGCCAATTTTAACATAGAAGCATTACTTTCACTTCAGACCTGTATAGATTCTTGGTATATTATGTAATGTTTTTACAGACACCTTGGCCTCTCAGGATTGCACATTCCAGCATGACATGTATGGCGATGCCTACAGCAGACAGCTATTGCAGATGGTAACCCTTTTATCAAAAGGAAATGAATGAGGGACATAGAGGAGGCATTTCCGCTAATTTCCTCTCTGATTGTATCCTCTGTGGTCCCACACCATGACTGACTGGATCATTGCATTAGCTTTCTGTTTTTGGACTGCGTGCATCATTTTACAATTAAAGAACATTCCGGGGTTGATTTGCCTTGGACCTGAGACTATTTGAAAAAGCTGTAAAGAAGATAATTTGAAGTTTCAGAAGTTCTGAGTTTACAGACTTCTCTTTCAAAGTTTATCGATGAACATCCCAACTTTCCAGGAAGTGAAAGCTCAGCAGCAACATAGTTGTTATGTGGTAGCAAGCTTTGTGTCACGACACCCTTTGAAAAGTCAGAGGGTCTTAGTTGTGAAATGTTAAGGAATTCACTTAGAATCAGAGCCTTTGTCAACTTCTCATCAGCCCTTTTCCCATTGTCCATCACTATCTAAAACGAGGGGACAAATCCCTCCTTATATTTTCTGCACAGATAATGTTAGGCCTCTGTCCCTGTGACCAAATCTAAACTCCTGCTGTACTGGAACTTCCAAAGCCCTCGGGTGTTGCTGTGTTTAGTACAACACATCCCTTCTGATTGAATCAAACAGTATGAACAGTATGCTCTTAACTGTAAAAGTTACCAAGTTTAGCTCATTCCTAAAATATATAAATATATACACGTCCCTAGAAACCTCACCTTTCAGGTGCTTTAATTCAGGGCTTGTCCTTTTTTTCTCAGATTGTATGCTCTTTTTCTAAGTAGTACAATTCACAATTAAAAATGTATAAATCTATTGGCAACCTTAGCTGCAATTTAACTATCCACCTGGGGAATTCCCCTATAAGCACTGTGTTTTATGGTTTTCTTAGGTGTTTCTTTTTTAATGTAACATACTATCCTGAGCTTAGCTTGGCCAATTGCTGGTTAATGAGATGAAGCCAGGTTTACAAGAAAGATTGTGAGATATCACGTTTCTTTACAAATGCAAACTATTCTTTTGCTTGTTTCGTCCGGTATGCCGTGCCTGAGTACCATAGAGCCTGCTGGCTTGCCTCTGAAGCGAGACACTGGGATCTTAAATGAGTATCCTGACTCTGGGGCCATTAACAATCCTAAGGGGTGTTAAACCATACATTTTCAATTTGACTCTTACATTATCATGGCCACCTAATCATCCCCAGCAACCAGTAGGCCTGTTCATCCCCTCCGCTTCCCCAGTTACTAAAACAAATGGTAAAGCACTGTTGCTATGAAATGGAGTCTGGCTGGGTGGCTCTGAACGAGAGACTAATGACTGAAATCTTGTTAATCATGTCAAAGCATGTACATAAAAGCAGGACCTCGTAGCTAGAAATGTGTGCATGGACTGCTGAAAGTCACTCTGGATAAAAGTGTCTTGTAAGTGGCTGCAATGCAGATGTAACATGTTTCAGTAAGTCCAATTTCACTGGTTGGTTGAACCAGATGGCCTTGTGTTTTTTGACTAGGGCCACATCTGCGTTGTCCTGGTTCAAAAGTGAGCTCCGTTTATATCATGCTCTGCTCAGGGCGCCGCCCTTGTCCGGACCTGTTCCTGTGAATATGGACGCAGGGCTGTATCGGTAGAGCGTTAGGACCAGTCTGCACATGCGCCAGGCGCAGAGGCAGCTTTTTCCTCCCCGGGCAAGAGGAGGCTCTGCCCCTTCCCGGGTACATGCTGTTAGATTGCAGCGTCGTAAAGATAGGGCACAGTTTCAGAATGCTCACAGTGAGCCGGTGTGTTCTGTTGATGAAGGTTTATAGTTCTGGAGAGGTTGGCACTGATCTGAGGGCCTAACCCGTGGATTAAAGGGCCCAAGTGTCCCGATCCGGACCCACAGCAAGCAGTGGTGGCACGTATCAACAGAAAGGGGCGACTGGAGGTATTCCAATTTGAAGGTGAGGGGATTGCATTGGATTGACACTGACATAGCAAGGACAAAAAGCAGTTGAGCTAATTTCACTGTAGGGCAATGTCCTGGGCAGCTGGGCATCCCCGTAAATCTTTGTGAGTTTTATCACCCGGTACCTACTGTTTTGGGACCACTTTGGGCTGTGTGGTCTGCATGTCTGGTGGACCACCTTCAGGAGCGATGCATCAGTCTAATACAGAGTGACCAAAAAACAGTCGAAGATTGTGTTTTTGTGTCCATAAGCCCTGTTCTTTGGGGAATGAGTTACAATGTCTCTTTAGTCTTCCACTGCTTTGTGTGATTGAGAGTGGTTCTGGACCGCTGAAGTGAGGAGGGAAGGACGAGTTGTGCTTTATATCAGTTGAAAAGTGGGATTCCGGGGGGCTCGTCTTTGCGCTTGTTGTACGATTGCATATGGTTTTTAAGAATGTTAATAGCATATCAATCAAGAAGTGCGATGACTTGTACAATCTGTGGAATGGACAGCTGGAGGGCCCAGTTGTGGCTCTAACACATTCATGTTATGTTAACAGACAGCTCCTCTGTATCACGCCGCCTCTGTTTCCCCCTTCAGTGATCTGAGCATGAACAACATCACTCTGCTGCCCCGTGAAGCCCTGTCCAACCTGCCCTTCCTCCAAGAGCTGTGAGTACAAGTCCACCTATGGAATAAGTCCACTAATGGAACAAGTCCACTAATGGAATAAGTCCACTAATGGAACAAGTCCACTAATGGAACAAGTCCACTAATGGAACAAGTCCACTAATGGTGCTACTAATGGAACAAGTCCACTAATGGAACAGGTCCACTAATGGTGCTACTAATGGAATGGGACTGAATCGGTGGATCTGGACAGTCAGCCGGTTGTACTATACTGTAATTTAATGGTGTTTGCGTGTATGAGTCACGTGTGTATGAGTGTGCATTTGTTTTTCCCACAACCACATTCTAATGTGTATTTTCTCCCTGCAGTCGACTAGCAGGAAACCACCTGACAGACATCCCTGAAGGGGCTTTCATTGGCCTCTTCAATCTCAAAGTGTTGTAAGCAATACTTCAACTCATGTAGTATCTAATTCATGCAGTACCTCACCCACACATTAACTTCCTCATATAGTACCTTACTCATATTGTTACTTACCCATATAGTACTTTATCCATACAGTATCTTATTCATACAGTACCTTACTCATATAGAATGTTCCTTGGGTAGCACGTTATCCATACAGTACCTTACCCTTACAGTAATTTAGTCATGCAGTACCTTAATCATGTAGTACTTTACTCATATAGTACCTTATCCATACAGTACCTTACCCTTATAGTAATTTAGTCATGCAGTATCTTAATCATGTAGTACTTTACTCATATAGTACCTTATCCATACAGTACCTTACCATTACAGTAATTTAGTCATGCAGTACCTTAATCAAGTAGTACTTTACTCATATAGTACCTTATCCATACAGTACCTTACTCTTATAGAAATTTAGTCATGCAGTATCTTAATCATGTAGTACTTTACTCATATAGTACCTTATCCATACAGTACCTTACCCTTATAGTAATTTAGTCATGCAGTATCTTAATCATGTAGTACTTTACTCATATAGTACCTTATCCATACAGTACCTTACCCTTACAGTAATTTAGTCATGCAGTACCTTAATCATGTAGTACTTTACTCATATAGTACCTTATCCATACAGTACCTTACCCTTACAGTAACTTAGTCATATAGTACCTTACTCATATAGTACTTAACTCATACAGTACCTCACTCATCTTTGTTAAAGTGTTGTTTCTGATTGTTCTAAGCAGAATGCTCCAAAACAATAATCTAAGGCGGGTTCCAAATGATGCTCTTGAGAACCTGAGGAACCTACGGTCTCTGTGAGTACCTCACCACGCCCATCAAACTATAATACAGCACCTGCCACTGTCTGTCCACCTCATGAGTAGCTGGTTTACCAGAACCGGGCTATAAGAGAAGGGGCAGAGCATAAAGCACAGGAAGGGGAGTAGATCAAAGAAGTTTTAGGGGAGGAGAACGTCTCCATATGGAGGTTAATGAGAGGAGAACGTCTTCATATGGAAGTTAATGGCAGGAAAACATGTCTCCATATGGAGGTTAAGGGCTGGAGAACATCTAAGGGTAGGAGAACATGTCTCCATATGGAGGTTAAGGGCTGGAGAACATCTCCATTAGATTAGATTCAACATTAATGTCATTGAACATGTACAGTACAACGAAAGGCAGTTTGCATCTAACCAGAAGTGTAGATGTGAACATCTCCTTGTGGAGGTTAAGTGCAGGAGAACATCACCATAAGGAGGTTAAGGGCAGGAGAACATCTCCTTGTGGAGGTTAAGTGCAGGAGAACATCACCATAAGGAGGTTAAAGGCAGGAGGACATCGCCATAAGGAGGTTAAGAGCAGGAGAACATCTCCTTGTGGAGATTAAGGGGAGGAGAACATCTCCATGTGGAGGTTAAGGGCAGGAGAACATCACCATAAGGAGGTTAAGGGCAGGAGAACTTCTCCTTGTGGAGGTTAAGTGTAGGAGAACATCTCCATGTGGAGATTAAGGGGAGGAGAACATCTCCATGTGGAGGTTAAGGGCAGGAGAACATCACCATAAGGAGGTTAAGGGCAGGAGAACATCTCCTTGTGGAGGTTAAGTGTAGGAGAACATCACCATAAGGAGGTTAAAGGCAGGAGAACATCGCCATAAGGAGGTTAAGAGCAGGAGAACATCTCCATGTGGAGATTAAGGGGAGGAGAACATCTCCATGTCAAGGTTAAGGGCAGGAGAATATCTTCATGAGGAGGTTAAGGGCAGGAGAACTTCTCCATGTGCCCCATCTCAGTCATTTCACCCTGGAAAATGGCCCTACTTGTATGAAGGAATTTTGGTGATCGCAGATGATTGACAGACCATGTTTGACGCTAAGCTGAATTTTCTGGCTTATTTCATGTGTTCTGTTTATGTTCTTACAGTCTGGAGGTATTATCCTCTGGAGGCAGAAAAGACAATGTGACAGTCATGGGAAGAAAACATTATGTTATGCCCTTTTAGAGAGCCACAAATGTAAATATTTTTGGGAAAAGGCCACAGGGTTGGTAATGTGGGAATGTTTTCTGCTATTGATGCCACACACACACACACACACACACACACACTGACCATTTCTAACAACAAAACATTTTTTTTTAAATTTCATTAGCTTGAAAATGTGATGTGATCAAAATCACATGAAACCCCAAAGCGTGTTTCCGAACAACATTCCATCCACAGGTAAACACACACACTCCTCCTCCGCCCCGGTCCGGAAGTGGTCATTACACAAATCCCTGAGGCATCCCCGAAGTGTGTTTACCTGATCCACAGCCCTCCGGCTCAGTCGGGTGGACGCCGAACGCTCAGACCTGAGTAAACTGCAGCCGGCGTTGTTTAGGCGAACCAATCCGAGGTTCACACGTTAAGACAGAGGGGGAATGGCCACATGTCAGGCAGCTACAGTGTGTCCCTGCAGAGAACGTCAACACCAGAAATTACTACCATGCATCCGAGGAATGCACAGACCTCCCTGATCGACAATGACTCTCTTGAACAAGAAGACCAGCATGGAGATACTTTTTTTTTCGCGTGAGAAATGACTATGGGCAGATCTGCATTTATTGATTGAGCACTTTTTCCAAGCAACTTTTTATTCGTTCTTGCAGTGTACTGGGAATGCTAACAACACATTTCTGGATATACACGCTCCATGTCAACTAGTGTGTTGATGGTAGAATGCTTATACTGCATATGAGCTTAATCTAAACTAAAAGATAAATGTTGAGAAATGAATAAATATGGTGTCTCCAAAGAAATGTATGGATAAGGCGACTGGTGTGATTATGTGATCGATTACAGTATTTTCCGAGATGTCTGTCATTATTATTTATTTATTTATTACGTATGTTTGTGTAATTTATTTCCAACATAAAGTACTGCACTGATTTTGGATGGAAGATAAGACACAAAAAATAGTAACAGATACATAGTTTATAAAACGATTGTCAGTAACACCCACATAAAATGACATTTAGAAACGGGATAAATGTCACTGTGTGTGGGCTAAGAAGGAATCAGCTAAAATACACGCACAGTTCATAAAGAGGAATGGATGATTAATCAGACACAAACCCCGGATTTCATTTGAAGTCTGACTGCGTCTCTCTCTTTCCCCCTTCTGTCTGCCAGGCGTTTGGATGCCAACCGCATTACCAGTGTGCCTGCGGGCTCCTTTAAGGGCCTGGCATCGCTGCGCCACCTGTGGCTGGATGATAATGCCCTCAGCGAGGTCCCGGTCCGTGCCCTGGACAGCCTGCCCACCCTGCAGGCCCTCACCCTGGCCCTCAACAGCATCACCCATGTCCCAGACCGGGCCTTCGCTAACCTCACCAGCCTGGTGGTCCTGTGAGTAGCTCTGCTGCATTCGCCAAACGGCTTCCATGTCCATACTGTTTTTCTCTCCTCAAAAACAGCACCCCCCTTCGGTATTTTTGGATTCTCTGTACCTCTTTAGGTCCTAGTACACGCATGCACGCGCAGCCTCTTTTTCTCTCCTGCTGTGTGGAAACGTATGTGTCTTTCTTGGGTTTTTACACTTTCTAAAACAAAAAACTTCTCTTTCCTCATCTCCTCGTAGGCATCTCCATAACAATAAGATCCAGACACTGGGCGAGAGGTGTTTTGACGGGTTGCTCAGCCTGGAGAGTCTGTGAGTTCACCTCAGATGCACCCTCATCTGCTTATGACTTGGACTTTGTTTTGTTCTTACTGTACAGAAATTACCGGAGGAAAAAAAACACTGATTAATTTGCGTTTATTACTAGTGTTTTACTTCTGTTTTATGTTCATCCTTTTGAACTCTACGCTTTTGGCAAAGGGTTTGTCAGTAAACTAAACAACAACTCATCGTCAGATTCAATACACGCCGTATTTCGTGTCTGAAACCAACGCTGTTGTTTTGCAGCGGTACACATTGGTCTCTGGTGCCCTGCTATAGATGTGCACATCAGAACAGAACTCAGCATGTGTCTCATGTAAACATCTAAACAGCCCAGCAGTTCAGTTCAAACGATCAGACAACAGTCTGGCGCGTCACAGTGTGTGGCCGCATGATGCAGCACTCAACCAATTACCCTCAGTCTATCTGCACATGTTTCCAGGGGAGGTTTTTAGGGCAATAGCCTAACAACCTCCAGGCTAACAGCACTTGTTACTTCACTTCACTAAGAGTCCTGTGTGCACCCCATGTTGTGCCTTTGTTGCTGTAATCTCTCCACAACGCTCTGCGAAAAAGAGAGCTTTACTGTACTTGAACACAGCTATATGAACACTTGATGGGAAAGTAGAATGAAGGGCGATGCTGTGTCTTTGCAATCTTGTGTCTTTGTATCGTTTTTGTCTCGACTGTTAGAGATTTGAACTACAGTAACCTGACAATGTTTCCAATGGCCATTGGCGCCCTTCCCAACCTCAAAGAGCTGTGAGTGGAAGACAGAATCCTACAGTTTTGCAACTTTGCGAAATAACGCTGTCAGTTTGACTAAATTGTCAATTTCTTTGCCCCTTAGAACTTTCCATAGTAACTACATCAGATCCATCCCGGAGCATGCCTTTGTGGGAAACCCATCTCTCATCACAATGTAGGTGATCCTGAGTCATCTTGACTAAACGTAATCAGGAAAAAGTAATCATTATTATGATATTTTCGCACTGATTTTTTATCAAAGATCATATTGATCCATTTGACAGTGGTGTTCTTCTATTTCGTCTCCCACAGATACTTCTACAACAATCCCATCCAGTCTGTAGGCAAGTCGGCCTTCCAGAATTTACCAGAGCTCCAGATGCTGTAAGTCACCCTTTCCTGTTCACACTCATTTTAGAAGAGAACACGTTGTGAGAAGCATGTGTGATTTTAAACATGCTTCATTTATGTATTTGACACCTATGAAGAGCACTCAGGGGAGCAACAGAGGTGACAGAGTTCCCAGACCTGACCGGCACAAACAGCCTGGAGACCCTGTAAGTCCTTGAAAATGCTGGTGTGGGAAGAATGTGATGTAGTGATCTGAACTGTGTTCATGTCTCTTGTACTCTCTTTCTGTTCAGAGCTGTGACAGGTACACACATCTCTACATTACCCAGAAACCTGTGTGATTTGCTGCCCAACCTGGTACAGCTGTAAGTCTCAGAACGGAGTAACACTGATAGCTCGAAGTTCACATGAATAATAATGCCACTAGACTAAAATATCTCATGCAGATCTTGTAGAGCATTTAAACCATAAAATACAATAAAATGTATCTCTTTTATGCCTGCAGGGATCTCTCCCATAACCTGATCCAGCATCTTCCAAGATTCAGTGGCTGCAGAAAGATCCAGAAAATGTAAGTGGCTTCATCAGTGTAAGTATTAACGTCTTTTCAAGCTAGCAAAACATACTTAAAATCCAGGTGAGAGTTGACAAAGTTTTCTGTGTTCAGTGACCTCCGTCACAACCATATCCATGAGGTTCTAGCGGACATCTTCCTGGGGCTGACTGAACTCAGAACCCTGTGAGTAACAAGAAATGCCCACCTCCTCTTCCTGCACATAACCTAACACACTCAAGTCCATAACCTGAAATACTACCTTCTTCGTGTCAGCGTCTTTCTGTCCATCCATTCCAAACAGAATCTTTGCTTTAATGGTCCATGTCAACCACATGGACGTGAAACAACTGGACGAATACAGAGCATCACTTTTTAACCATTGAGATGCATCCTTACATTGAGCCCCCCCTTCCTTCCCTCCCTCAGGGACCTCAGCTTCAACCTGTTGTCCTCTGTCCCTTTGGAAGGTCTTCAGGACCTCACACACCTCAGGCTGGCAGGCAACACGGCCCTGAGGCCCTCGCTCCTGGCCCAGAGCCTGCCAAAACTCAGGTAATGGACAGAATCCACAATTCTGTAATGGATATGTTAGTACCAGGGCTTGACATTGGCACCCGCCCACCCGACAAAATGCGGGTGGAATTCGGCTGTGGCGGGTAACGCAGTCACTCTTACTATTCTATATCTATACACAGGGTTTTTCCAGCTTTCAAAACTCAAACCAAAATCTTGCACTGCCTCTGCGTGTTGGCATGGTAAAACGTGATTTTGTGGGGGAGAATAGCCGTACTGTCAATGAAATCTGGCAACCTTGCGTACAGGACCACACCGGTCCTGACATCGCAGAGATGAGTAACGTCAGAAATACAAGTGGATCTTAGTTTTCTTTCACACCCAAGCATGTCAAAATATTTCAACGTAATAACCTCAAACTACACCCAAGCCACATACATTTTTTTTTTTTACTTTTCAGGTGACTTCTAGTATAGCCTACAATTACAGATTTATTTGAAGACAGATGGCGAGATAAATGAAGATGACTGGTGAAAAGATAATCAGATTAGGGTGTGTACTGTCACCAAAAACATTGGGCTATATATCCAATATACAGTGAAACAAATATACAATTAACTTATTTAAGTCACTAAGAATATAAATATATGAACGTGAAAAAGACTTTGGATCAGCGACAGCAGCAGAGCCTAGTACAGATGAAGGAGGTCAAGAGAGGGAGATTCATGATATGGCGTCAAGGCAAGGATGGAGGGAAAAATAACGAGACAAGACTGTAATATTTCTGTTTCGTTTTTATGCAAGTCAATATTACCAAGAATATAGCATAACAATGAAAATAGACAGCAATAATATTGGCTGCTATATAGCTGATGAGTGATTTCATATTTCTTTTTAAATAAGATGCTAATAGGTCTATGTTAAGAATAAATATATTGCTATATATTTTGGTTGATTTTAGGGAGGACATTGCAGCCTGCATTAGCTGCTCACGTGGACATGGACAACAGGGCAGATTTAACACAAGGCTGATTTAATAGTTGTCTTTTTCAAGTGTGTAGCCACATAATATAATAATATATTAAGTATTTCGATAGAGTGCGAGGGTTTGAGCCAAGAAAACCCCTGCGTGTGTGTGTATATATATATATATAAAAATAACTGTAGTCTCATTGCAGTGAGAGTGACATTACTACCTACGTCCCTACAAATCCCATGAGCACAACCTACATAGTGTTTGATTCTGGTCCATTTGTGTTAGGCCTATTGCCTTGCATGCCAGGGACCCACAGTGTGAACTAGACAGGCTACAATGTAGCACTGATAAACAAATAAAACATAATTTCCCAACAACAAAATGGTGGCTAGTGAAAATGCTGAGTGGCTAGTAACTTTGGAAAAGTTTATGTCAAGTGCTGGTTAGTACTATTTGTTTATTAAAATGTAAAAAAAAAAAAAAGCTACATTCTGTGGAACCCAGTGGGTGGTTACAACCTCCTGTCATGGTGGCAAAGATTGGGACATGTGCCAGTCAAACCAGTACGTCAGAAGAAACTTTTCAATGGTTGAGTCAGCTTGCAGGGAGCCGGCCTGCCAAAGGGAGTTGCTAGAGTGCAATGAGGCAAGTAATGCGTTGGAGGCCCTACACTCTCCTGACCCAAATGGTGTCAGTGATGTACTGCCTATTGGAACGCCTGGACATAGCGATTGAAACAGAATTAACAACTAGGCTGGGTCTCTTCAAACTCTTTGAACTCAAAGAGAAGAGAGAGAGAAGGATGGAATGTAGGGCTGTATGTCAGGTGGGGTTGTGTGCAACTGTCTCATTTGTACCTGTCATTATCAGGGTAGTGGAGATGCCATATGCCTTCCAGTGCTGTGCTTTCGTATCTGGTCCTGGTCAAAACTCCAAGTCCCGCTACATTTGGAAAACCAACATCTCCGAAGACCTTGTCTCTGTGACAGAAAAACACATTGCAGTCAGCCAAGGTGGGGGAATTACTTCAAGAAACATTCTCCAAACATGATTGTGTTTCGGATGGTGAAAACTAACCAATCTAGCTTTTTTTTTGTCACAGAAAATGAAGACCAGGAGAGAGAGGGAGACAGCAAGCACCAACACCCTGTCCACTGTTTCCCATCTCCAGGTAGGTCTGCCTGCAAATCTGACCATGAATTAGCTGAATCAAGTGTGCTAGTTTTAGGATGGAACCAACGCGTACAGTCCTTCAGAAAGTATTCAGACACTCACTTTGTCTAGATTTTGTTGTTTTATAGACTTCATATATTATATTTCTTATTAAATAATCCATCTACATACAATACACCATAATAATAAAGTGCATTTTTCTTTTTTGAAATTGAAAATTGAGAAACTAAAATATGTCAAGTATTTAGACCCTTTGCCATGACTCTCCAAATTGAGCTCATCCTTGAGATGTTTCTTTAATTAATTTAGAAAGGAACACACTTATCTATATAAGGTCTCGCACTTCACAGTGCATGTGACAACAGAAACCAAGCAATGAAGTCCAAATACATCTCTGTATACCTGAGAGAATTATGTCAAGACATACCTGGAGAAGGTTAGGAAAAATTGCTAACTATAACATGACACTACACATCTAATCCAGTGGTTATTGACCCTAACATGACACTACACATCAAATCCAGTGGTTATTGACCATAACATGACACTGTACACATCTAATCCAGTGGTTATTGACCCTAACATGACACTGTACACATCGATTCCAGTGGTTATTGACCCTAACATGACACTGTACACATCGATTCCAGTGGTTATTGACCCTAACATGACACAGTACACATCCAATCCAGTGGTTATTAACCCTAACATGACACTACACAACTAATCCAGTGGTTATTGACCCTGAAATGAGACTGTACACATCTAATCCAGTGGTTATTCACACTAGGTCCACGCCGGCTATGCCAGAGCCTGTTTGGGAGCTGGCCATTGCGTGCTGGTGTGTGGCTCATCGTCATCCTCTCCTTCGCCTGTAACTCCCTGGTCCTCGTCTCCATTGTCCTCTCAACATCTCCTACACCCCCTACCCAGTATCTCCTGGCAATGCTGTCTGGGGTCCATCTCGTCACGGGCCTCTCTAGTGCCACCCTGGCTGTACTGGACGCCGTTACATTCGACCACTTCACCATGTATGGCCCATGGTTGGGGAATGGGCCTGCTTGCTGGGTCTTTGACTTCCTGTCCATCTTCTCCGCAGAGGCTAGTGTCTTTCTGCTGGCAGCAATCGTCTTAGAGCGCGGATGGAGATGTACCGTCCAGGGCTCAGATAGGTCAGAGACCTGCACCAGGAGAAGGCGCCCATTGGGGGGGCGGGGTACTCAGGGTATCTCAGCCCTTTGCTGTGTCCTTGCTGGAGCCATTGCCATCCTGCCTCCCCTCATCAGGGGTGAGTATGGTCTCTGGTCCCCCTGCATAGCGATGGCCTCCCCCTACACGCCCTCCTCCTGTTTGGGCCACAGCTACGCCACGGCCTTGGTCCTGCTCAACTCCCTGTGCTACCTCCTGATGACCGGCACCTATATGCGTCTCTACTGCCACATGGATGATGGGACAGCGGAGGAGGACGTCGTCACTGCCCGCGAGTGCTCTGTTACCAGACTGCTGGCCTGCCTCCTGCTCACCAACTGCCTGCTCTCCTTTCCCGTGGCGCTCCTGTCCTTTTTCTCCCTCCTCCGGCTTTCTGTCCTCACCAGCCCAGAGGTGACCAAGGCCGTCCTGCTCCTGGTGGCCCCTCTGCCCGCCTGTCTCAACCCCCTGCTTTATATCCTAATCAGCCCCCATTTCAAGGAGGACTTGAACAGGCTTCTCTGTTGGATGACATACAGGCAGAAGATAGGGCAGCACAGCACTGGTTCTGTCTCGGTAGACTCCGAAGATGCAGAGAAACAGTCATGTGACTCCCTGCAAGCGCTGGTGTCTCCCACTATGTAGGGACACACACACACACACCAAACTGCTTATCGGTACGAAAGGCCCTGCCCCCATCAGTTGTAGTCCCAGGTGCATGCTGGTCACCAAACAGTTTGTACAGGGATTGGTAGGTTATCGTGAGATATGGACCATGGTACAGATGACTTTGAGATGGCCATTAGATTGTGCTCTTCTAGGTAACCGTTTTTATGAAACTCTCGAAATACTCAAGATAAAAATCAGTGTATGCGGACAATATACGGTTACCAATACTACAACAAATGACATATTTAGAATATTTTATTACAAATTGATATTTAAATATTATTTTTATATTTGGCACATAGTGGAAATCAAATATTACAAAGACCAAAATATTTTGAAGACTAAATATTCAGACAAAAATATTCTAGAAGTTGTTACTGTCATGGAGTATGTTGAATAAAAGGTTCTGTTTGAAGTGTGTCATTGATAAATCTAATTGCTTAGATTATGTTGGTAAAATGTAATTGCTGGGATCATGTTTTTAACAGTCTGACTTTCATGTAGCTACTTGATGGAACAAATGAAACACTTTCTCACAGCTGACAAGGTTCACTCCAAACCAAACACAATGAAGTCTGACACAGCAAATGAAGAAAGGACAATAAAATTCATTAGAAAATAATTTAATATAAACAAATTCAAAATCAACATACAAAACAGTTGTAAGACTTTCATCCTTGGCTCGTCCCAAATACTGTTTTAATCATTATATATTTTTTACAAAAGCAAAATTGCACATGAGAACATTTAATCTACTATATGTTTATGACTGTCCTCGTCTACTGGTGCGTTTAAAGGGTCTTCCCCACAGGTTGACTGTCTGGCAGAGAGGATATCACAGCATTCAGCAGTCTCTGTGGCTGGCAGCCTCAAAATACATGGGACAATGATGACAGAGCCCAAATAGGAATACTTTTGCAGGCAGCCATTTTGTTTTCACCATGGCCGGCCCTTCAAATTTTCATGTGGAAATTGTTTTGTTTTTTAAGTAACTTAAACAAATATCAAAGTAAACTAGTCATTGTATCTCTTCCTTTGGGAGACACTGGAACAGAATGTTACACATACTGTAGATGGCAGAAAGTGAACATCGCAATTGGGGGGGGGAAACATCCTTTAAAACACTGAGTGATGTGAGTGAACATCCTTCTTAGAATGTCCTAGTCAGTCATAACACCTCCAGCCTCGTAGATAAAAAGGTCAAAATAAAAGCAAAATGAAAAGTGACAGTACGAGGAAAAAAAACAGGAACACGTAAATTAAAAAGCAAAGACGGGTCACTTAGTTAGCAGGTCTATACTTACGTACATGATGTAAGGTGATACAACCGTGAGAGGCCCAGAGTTTGGACAAGAAGGCGGGAGTTCAATCATGGTCTTCCATGATACACACACACACACACACCCCCCTCCCCCGTGCTGCGTACGGGGCTCTCAAGCGTCCAGGGGAGTGCTTACGGAATCTGGCAGTCTGTCCCTCTCTGGCTAACCTAGGCAGTGGACTGGCATTGTCTGATTGGACTTTGATAGCATTTCGTTTTTTTGTGGTAATTTTTTTTTTTGTTTGTGGTATTTTTCTCTCTCTCAGTGATCCTCTCTTTCCATTTTGCTCGAGCCTAAATTTAGGGGTTCATTTAGACTCACTCCGACCTCTTGACACTTGTGAACAAGTTTCCTCAGTTTATCAGTTTTACCTCCCTCCGCAGCTTCAAACAGCAGGCACTGGAAAAGGGGGAGACAGAGAGGGGAGGGGGGGGGGGGGGGAGGGTGAACATGCGTGTGCATTATCTGCCAGGTGGAGAGAGAGAAAAAACAAAAAAGAAATATTCAAAATGTCTCGTGTTTGTATGTGTGTGGTGGTAACTAAGGGGAGAAATTACATCTTTCCATAAGGCAGCACCCAGCGGAAGCTTTTGCAGGGCTTGCTGATAAAGAAGCCGGACCTACAAAACAAAGAAAGGAAGAAAGAAAAAAAACACCGAAACGCGGGATGGCCCATGTCAGTTTAAGCGGAGGACAGGGGACAAAAAACAGGTCAAAGAGCGCGGAATGAGTCAGTGGTTTTAGTGACTCGTGTCCTTCTCTCTCTAATACACCAGTCAGTCACCAAAATCCAGCCATTCCGTTATAACTGTCATACGTTACATTGTGGTGAACACTGACAACAGCCTGTAGGGGAGAAATAGATTACGACAGGATGAAAGGGGGGAGTGTGGGAAAGCAGGTTCACGGGGAATACGCAAAGCCAAACACACACACACACACACACACACACACACACACACACGTGGCTGAGGTAGCGGAGCACCAATGGGTTACCAGGGGCACTCTTCTTTCATAGCTTCCATCCAAACCACCTGACACACTGTCATATTCCCTGGCGTAGAACAATCTTCAGCCACCTGACATCCACTTCCCCTCCCCTCACCTCCCCACTTCTCGGGGCACCACCAACCCAACCCCTGCTCCTGCTGACTCACCTCGGAGCGCTCCTTGAGTTGCCTCTCCACAGCGATCGCTCTGCCGAGAAACACAGATGCCTGTCACCACTTGAATAGCAGGCAATTCCTGCTATTTAATTGCGTAAGGAGCAGCTTTTAAAATCTGCACATGAAGCAGAACAGAAGCTGCATTGTGTATGTGAAGAAAAGGCGTTGGTAAAAAAAAACGGGGAGAGTCGGGAACAGTGACAATCCATCTAGATAAATATTCACCTTGATGCCTTAGCAAATGTCTTTGGCGGAGGAGAAAATTTGACTTACATTTTCCAGTTGGCCAGACAGTTTGGAATGCTACTGGTCAACATTCTGGCCTGGAATTTCAGATGTTCTATATTTCCGTCCTCCCATTCTTGATGCAGCAACCTATACAACAACAAACCAGGCCTAACTGTCTGGACAGTACAGACTACACAACCCTGAATAAGATCGGAGCCGCATTCAGAACCCTATAACCCCGCCTTAGGCAATAAGACTCCACATGCAGACAGTTGCAGACATAACAACCAGTAACTAATGTAATACAGATTTAACGAAGTAGACATGAAATACAAGCCTCAGAGAAAACGACTTCCATAACCCTCCACCCATGACCAAGCAGGCAGGACTAGTTAGAGGCAAATGGCTGGTAGTTTATCTGCTCTGGGACCTGGGCGCTCGGTGTACCTCAGGGCCAGTTCAGCGTTGGTTGGCATGTCGTATCTTAGTCTCTCCAGGATGTGGGCGTGACGGGACACGGGCAGGCAGCTCAGGTAGTGCGACGCAACCTGAGGGGTACAAGGCAAAGAACGTTCAAACGGTCGGACGGGCGTTGGCGGTAAACGAGGTGTAGTTAACGGATGTGAATAACACCACCAACAAACCAGCTGAACGCGACAGGCGACAGATCTGGAAGTCCGGTGGAGTCCTTACATTCATAGGTCCTCCGCGGGTGGCAGATGTGACAGTAAAAGGCAGTCGCTCACCTTGTTGTGGAAGCTGAAGCAGCTCCAGTACTGGGCCGAACTGAATGGAACCTCCAGCCTGGAGGGCACAGTCACCAGGCAACGGTGGACCAGGTCAGAGAACATCCGGAGATGTTTGCTGCTGGATGGGCTCCCAGCTAGCTTACTGCTGGTAAAGAGGAGATAACTGGAGAGAGAACAATTAGGCTGTTAGTTAGCTCAGGTCTCTGGGCCCAACCCCACCTTGGCGTGTGGACATGCTTCTGCCACGGCAGCCTCGCTCAGAGGCTAAGTGGACGCGAGTTGCTAACCAACCACACTGATCTGACAGATTGAAATATCCTGATTAAGAGCCTCCAGTCCTTACTAAGGCCCTTTACGGTGTATGTGTGCATGTCATCCTTGCTATGAGGACCTTCACATCTGGCCTGATGGGGCTTGGCCCCCCCGTGAGATGTGGGCCCCCTCATCCCATGAGATTTACAGCCCCTACGGATGACGGAGGTGGGCAACACATGCCAGGGAGGTGTAAGACACTGTAAGATTTGACTCACTCCATCCAGAGCTTGTGAAGAACATCTAGTTGCCTGACAGAACCCAGCGCTCTTTCGAAAGCATCCTCCGCTTCAACTGCGTTACCCTGCGCCCACTGCCAAAGACTGCAAGACAAGATGCAAGAAAACAGATCAATGAATCAAGTCATTTTTACATCAGAATTCATCAAGTGCTTTTACAAACACCCAGCCTAAAACCCCATAGAACAAGCAACAAAAGTAATAGAAAGAAATCTGGAGGGGAACCAGGCTCCGAGGGGTGGCTGTGCTTGGTGAACATTTTAAGAGGACAAATTGTAATAATTAATAAATGCATGTGGGCTGCGTCCATAAAACGGTCTACGTCAGCTACATGACCAGATGGACAAGGACCATCAGGTGGCGTCAACCGGAATCGTCACGTATCGTCAGGTACGGTCAGGTATAGTCAGCTTGGTCGTCGTCCTGACCACCGTCAGCCGCTGTATGAAAAGACTAACGATGCCAAAACTCGGCAGCTCATCTAAACATCCGGCTTCATCAAGGAAACCTCACTGGGAACTCTTATTACCAGTGAACAAGATTCAGGTAAGGCATCTGGTGACTCAGCTGCTCTTTAAGATGCTTTTTGATAACTGGGCCTCGAAGGATGTCCCCTGTTGGAATACTTAGGATGTACCTAGAAAAGAAAAGGAGACCGTATTACTACATTTTAAGTCCTTCCACCACTCTTAAAAAAAAAAAGGTCAGGTACAGATCATTTGTGACACCCAAGGGCTTATAAACCAGGACGAGTGTCTGCTAACGCAGTGAGAGCCTGGCAGCATTAACAGGACGTCTCAACCAAAAGACCCACCGTAACACATCAACCGGCTGCTGGTCACTGCTGTCATTGTCACAGAAAGACAGGATGAAGCCGCGGAACAGAGGAGCGATGCAACTGGGCTTCTCCTGCACAGAGACACACTATGACGCACGCTAGCTAGGTTATGAAGCATGCGTACATAAAACCTTTTTAAAGAGACGGCACAGCAATAAAGAAAACAATGGTTTGAAGTGGCGCCAACGTAATATCGGTCAGGTAACTTTCCAAATCCTTTAAATACTTTTTGGGCTGGATTCCCAGATCCAGGTTAGGCAGAGTCTTGGAATTAAAAGCACGTTCAAACTCTTTTCCAACAAACATGTCCAGGACTGAGCATAGACCTGTGTCAGAGAACCCTAGGTGAAAAAAGGGCATCAGCCAGACTCCTGGCAGGGAAGACTGACCTGAGCCATGAGGAACTTGCAGGTTTGATAGAAGACCTCAGCGTTGTGTGGACACTGTGAGAGGGCCTGTAGCCAGACCCCCACAGCCTGCTCACAGTCCCCCTTCCCCACGTAGAGGCCTGACAGGGCATCCAGCAGGGCACAGGACTGAGGGCACAGGGCTAACAGAGACTGACACAGCTCTACGCCTACATCATACCTGTGGGGGACAGACAGTCACGTTAAGGAGAGCTGTAGAGACCCACACACAGACAGGCCCAGTGTGGAGAACAACAGCGTCGCTGACCTTCCCAGCAGTGTGTAACAGGTGATGAGGTTGGTGTGTAGCGACAGGCGAGCCAGGGTCCCTTCAGCGGGGGGCAGATTCTCATCACTGCACTGACGCACTGCATCTGTAGGGAGAAACGAGTCCGAGGTCAACGGCCTGCTCTCTCGGCTGTGAACCACATGTACGTGGCAATACGAGTGATTGGACTTAAAATGAGCTGAATCGGTAAAACAGGAAGTGTAAAATCTGCACGCGTCTAAATAAACTACATTCACCCCGATTAACTGCGGAGATCGTTTACATTTATAGCTGGGCGAACATTTGTTGAAAAAAAAAGATCTACAAATCCTGTTGGTCTCACCTTCGAACACAGCGATGAGTGTGTCAGGCTCTGTGCGGACATCGAGGGGAGACCTCCAGGGCAGGACAAAGGGCTTGGTGCTGACCACCCGTGATGGGTTGGAGTTGGCTGGGTCGTACAGGCTGGCTGGCAGGCGGTCGAACTCCATCAGGTGGACGAAGGACAGCCAGAGCAGACAGCGGTCACTCACAGTCAGGTGGTCAGCAATGCACCGTTCACTGACGGACTTCAGGGCGTTCTGGAACAAACGGGGAACACAGTCAAAGGTGCCGGTCACTCCTCTCCGCGTGGAGGAATTCTCCAGGTCACGGCGTTACGGCCACACCACGAGAGCAGACGTTGTCAACCTCAGCAGGGGGATCCGAGGTTGGCTGTGCCGCAGTGGCTCACCTGCAGTACGGCAAGGGCATTCTGGAGCCGGCCTGTGAACACGCTGAGCTGGACCCGATACAGCACAGACTCCAGCAGCTGAAAGGACAGCCGCTCCGAGACACCCCAACTAGCAGCACAGTCCAGGAGGTAGTGCAGCAGACGGCCACAGACGTAGTCCTTCCCTTCAAACGAGCTCTCCAAGGTCAGATACTGGGGAAAGACACAGTCCTGCTGACATCGTTCATCAGCCTTTACTGAAGACTACAGGCCGATTCCCACCTGGGAAACTAAATAAGAGTGTGTGTGTGTGTGTGTGTGTGTGTGTGTGTGTGTGTGTGTGTGTGTGTGTATTTATCTGTCTAGTTCTTCAGTTGAGCAACAGAATCAGGAGTGCAAGGGTCAACTTTGAAAAGCGCCAAGTTGTAAAATGTGTTCCGGCTCTGTTCCCAACACATCCACACTGATCGGTAAGGTATGGACATTCAGACTCATAGGGGGGGAATTAACCAACAGCGGTCGGCACGGGTTGCTAGGAACCTGGAAATGCCCCGAAGCAGGGTGCACCAAGGGCCACGGGGCGTGGGGACTTACACTCCACCAGACCTGGTAGTCGGGGGCATGCTCCACAGCCATCTCACACATCTCCTGCACCTCCTCCCGCTCGCCGCGGCGGGAGAACAGAG
Organism: Esox lucius; assembly: GCF_011004845.1. Taxonomy (NCBI): domain Eukaryota; kingdom Metazoa; phylum Chordata; class Actinopteri; order Esociformes; family Esocidae; genus Esox; species Esox lucius. Next base: position 9,186,533 of record NC_047587.1, on the reverse strand, counting down.
CCAGGTAGTGGCACCAGATCTCCGGGTTGTCCCGGTTGTCTTCCAGGGCCCGGGACAAGGTGTTCAACGCAGCGTCCAGGCACTCTGCCGGTGAGCTACAGGGAGACAGCGTCATCACCTAACGTTATTCATTATGAAACGCCAACGCAAGTACAAATAACACCTAACAATAAAACACAGATATAAGATAAGAAAACCACAGCAAAAAAAAACACAAATACATTCTTTTTAACACCCCAGGTACTTAGAAAACCACCAGAATTGTGGATTTGAGTATGAGTTTTAGTCAAAGGGTGCACTGATACAGCCAAGCTCCAGCCACTTAGTGGTTTTCCCCCTTCTGAGGCGTCCACTCACGTGTCTTTCTGGTTGAGGTATTTGAAGGTGAGCTTGATCCAGAGCTGCGCGTTGCAGGGGCTCTCCAGAACGCTGGTCTCCAGATTGGAGATGTCATCCGTCTCGCTGACAAAGTAGCGCTTGTCCTCTGGGGCCACACAGACATCCAGGGCTGCGGACAGGCTGGCCTTGGAACGTCGCTCTGGGACAGGGAGTAGAAACACGGGCAAAGGTCCAATCTCGAACGCCTCGTTCACATCAAAACACATCACAATGCATGTCCCTTTCAGGCAACCCGTCGGACAAGCGTGCGGCACACGGAGGAGAGCCCATCTCTCATCAGAGATTAGATTTTTGAGAGGCGGCCAAGTATGAACTCTCCTTCAAGGGAGGAGAAACTTTTTTGTGAACATGTTTCTGGAACTGTAGCCGATTAAGCCAAACCTACAAAAGAAGCCAGACTGGTAACTTCCTGTTCAGTTGACAGTTCTCAGTGTAAGTGATAACATTTGAATGTGCCTGGGCATTAGGACAAAGACATCAAACGGCTGTGTGCTTCACCACTGAAGGGACGCTACGGCGGTTGAAGTGCCACTCCGGTCATTTACATTGTGATTCAAATTACTAGTAAATGCACTCGTTGTTGGCAGATTAAGCAACTGACTCACCAAATTTCACAGGACCAGTGTTGGGCTCTTTCCGCTCGTCCCCGCTGTCATCCCCCGTGTTGGGGTTGCCCGGGCAATCGGGCTGAGGCCTCCACCTCCGGAGGTCCTTACATGTGGTGAAGGGAGGGACTAGAGACAACAAACATTTCATATTTCCCCCTCATTAACGGCCCAATCCAGTGCTCAGCCTTGACTGTATGGTGGAAGAATGGCATAAAATCTCACCGTGTTTTTTGCTTTCGTTCACTTTGCTCACAAGTAAGACAGCCTTCTGGTCCATTCCCATGCGATCCTTGTTGGCCCCAAATAGCTTTTTAAGATACTTTTCTGATAAAAGTAAACAAAAGTGACATTGTTAAAAAATTGTGCTTTAGTGAAAGCTTCCAGCATCTATTTATCATGGTATAAAAGGCTAACAATAGGCTAAACGTTTCTCATAATATCTTCAATACATAAAACGTAAGGTCAACACCATTCCGTTATTTCAGTCTTGTTTCTATTACCTGTGGCAACACTAATGTCATCACTAGAACTGTTTTCAGAGCAGCCAATCAGGACCAGGTTGTACGACAGGATATCCTGGAACAGCTGGTTTCCACTAAAAGTGCAGTTTCTCATGTGCTGCCTGGAGACAAAGACCGGGAGAATCCAACATCAGATCACACACAAGACAGTATACGTTTTTGAAAAGACATTCAAAAACATATGTTACTATTTTTGAGTGTTCCTAATCTTACCACCCCCACACCCTGGCTTACCACCGGCAGTCATCATCATTGCATGTGCCAGTGAGGTCAAAGCGACAGAAAGACCTTTTGGGGGCGACCATGTTGCTGTAAGACACGGAACTGAGGGATAACTTCTCCTTGGTCCGGAAGTACGGACTGAACCTGAACGAGGGCAAAAGGGGTGACAGATTCTGGTTAGCAGCAGGACGTTGTAGCACTGGACAGTGTTAACGTGTAGTCAGGAGCTAGCCTGGACAGTGTTAACGTGTAGTCAGGAGCTAGCCTGGACAGTGTTAACGTGTAGTCAGGAGCTAGCCTGGACAGTGTTAACGTGTAGTCAGGAGCTAGCCTGGACAGTGTTAACGTGTAGTCAGGAGCTAGCCTGGACAGTGTTAACGTGTAGTCAGGAGCTAGCCTGGACAGTGTTAACGTGTAGTCAGGAGCTAGCCTGGACAGTGTTAACGTGTAGTCAGGAGCTAGCCTGGACAGTGTTAACGTGTAGTCAGGAGCTAGCCTGGACAGTGTTAACGTGTAGTCAGGAGCTAGCCTGGACAGTGTTAACGTGTAGTCAGGAGCTAGCCTGGACAGTGTTAACGTGTAGTCAGGAGCTAGCCTGGCAGTGTTAACGTGTAGTCAGGAGCTAGCCTGGCAGTGTTAACGTGTAGTCAGGAGCTAGCCTGGCAGTGACCCACCGGTAAGACTTGAAGACCAGCAGAGGGCTGCGGTATGGACCGAACGGGACCGGTTTTAACTCGTTCCGGTTCGACTGGGCAGACATTGTGTCCATGTCCACCGCTATTACCTGAAACAAAAAAGGATTTTCTTCAGCTATTTTTTCCCCAGGATAGTTTCACTGTGGTTAAATAAAGACCTGGACAAAATAGAGGCACACAGACATTTTTACCACAAACACAAATCTCTACAGCTTCAAAAATCAACAAACTTTTTGAGAAAAGCAAGAGAATCCCTAGGAAGGTGTGATCCAACTGGGGCTCAATTCAATGTACACCGACCAGCCATAACATTATGACCACCTGCCTAAAGTGTGTAAATCCCCATTTTGACGCCAAAACAGCCCTGACCCGTCAAGGCATGGACTCCACTAGTCCTCTGAATGTGTGCTGTGGTATCTGTAAGTTGCGAGGTGGGGCCTCCATGGATCGGACTTGTTTGTCCAGCACATCCCACAGATGCTTGACTGGATTGACATCTGGGGAATTTGGAGGCCAAGTCAACACCTTCAACTTGTTTTGTTCCTCAAACCATTCCTGAACCATTTTTGCTTTGTGGCAGGGCGCATTATCCTGCTGAAAGAGGCCAATGCCATCAGGGAATACCATTGCCATGAAAGGGTTCACATGGTCTGCAACAATGCCTAGGTAGGTGGTACACGTCAAAGTAACATCCACATGAATGGCAGGACCCAAGGATTCCCAGCAGAACATTCCCCAAAGCATCACACTGCCTCCGCCAGCTTGCCTTCTTCCCATAGTGCATCCTGGTGCCATGTGTTCTCCAGATTAGCGACGCACACGCACCTGGCCATTCACGTGATGTAAAAGAAAACGTGATTCATCAGACCAGGCCACCTTCTTCCATTGCTCTGTGGTCCAGTTCTGATGCTCACATGCCCATTGTAGGCACTTTCAGCAGTGGACAGGGGTCAGCATGGGCACCCTAACTGGTCTGCGGCTAGGCAGCAAATTGCAATGCACTGTTTGTTCTGACACCTTTCTATCAGAACCAGCATTAACTTATTCAGCAATCTGTGCTACAGTATCTTGTCTGTTGGATCGGACCACACTGGCCAGCGTTCAGTCCCCACATGCATTAATGAGCCTTGGCCGTCCATGACCCTGTCACCAGTTCACCGCTTTTCCTTCCTTGGACCACTTTTGATTGGAACTTACCACTGCAGACCCGGAATAACCCATGAGGGCTGTAGTTTTGGAGATGCTCTTACCCAGTCACCTAGCCATCATAATTAGGCCCTTTTCAAGTCGTTCAGATCCTTACGCTTGCCCATTTGTCCTGCTTCTAACACATCAACTTTGAGGACAGAATGTTAATTTGCTGCTTAACATATCCCACCCACTGACAGGTGCCATGATGACGAGGTTATCAGTGTTATTCACTTCACCTGTCACTGGCCATAATGTTATGGCTGATCAGTGTATATCATAATTTTAACTCATTCAGAGACAGGCTCCTGCAATTTTTTATTAGACAGGGCCGAGAACTGGAACCTAACTCGGTACATGACTTAGCCATAGCCATAACAGTGACTGTAGGTGTCCACTGGACGATAAAGGTAAAAAGAGCCGTGTCAGTATTTTAATCTTACGACGGACAATGACCGGAAAACACAGTTCCAGAATGTCTGCACTGTCGGTATTTGCCTGACCGTGTTCTCCGCGTCAGTTAGGTTCCTGTTAGTTTCACACACAACGTTACCTTTCCTGGAGCGGGTTTCTCCACGGCGCCCCGTAGCGTGCCTAGTTCCCCCAGCAGCAGCTCTCCCAGCCCGGCCTGCTGTTGGTCCATCTTCTGCAGGGCCTCCACCTCCAGGCCCAGGAACAGCTCCCCAGGGCCGGGGGCCTTAATACTCGCTGGCTTGGCCACGTTGTCCTTAACCAGCCCAGTCCCACCGGGTTCCAGCTTGGGCTTGGTAAAGGAACCAGTCTCTCTGAAGGAGCGCCTGCGAACACCGCGGGCTGAGGACGCGGGTTCCAGGTCAACGTCCTCCATCTCGCCGGCTTCCTCACTACTGACCAGGGCGAGTTTGTCCTGGGTGAGGTCGTGGAGGGAGGGCTGGGGCAGGGGGAACGGGCTGGTCGGGGGGCTGCCGGGCTGCCGAGCCCTGGGGAGAGGGGTGGAGGAGGCCTGGGGCGGAGGGGGTTCAGGTAGGGCTCCTCGGTTGCGGAGGGCCTGCGCCTCCTTGAGTTTCTGGATCTTGAGGGCGTACACGGACTCCAGCTGCTGCAGATGCTTCTTCTGGGCCAGGAGGTCAGCAAAGCGGCGCTCTGAGCCGCGGGGGACAGCAGACGATTCAACGCGCAGGCGCTTCGCAGGCTGAGGAAGAGAGACATTACTGGTTCATGTTGACCGAACGACAGTGATACTCAACCGGCAGACTGGTGTTGAATGACTATGAACAACATCATCGATGGTAACCTTCAAAACAGTGCACCAGACTGGCAGTCCTTGCAGAACACATTTCTATTTTTCAACAAGTGGCCAGTGGGAGCCTGGTATGGCGTGGGTGGTCATGGTGCTCACCGAAGCATGGCCGACATCTGCACGTCGTTTCTGATCTCCCAGCCCCATGCCAGCGGCTGCCTGGGCTTGGAGCAGCTCCCGCTCCAGCTTCAGACTGTGGCTCTTCTTCACGGAGACACGGTGCTGAACACGGTGAACCTTCAGGGACAGAGATGACTGTTGTGACAGCTAGCATAATACAATGACCCGCTTTACGACATTAGGAACACTAGTGTGTTGAGAGAGAAAGTCTTTGAGAAATAAAACAATGTTTCTGTGCTTGGCTCTGTATTCTCCCCCAACAACAAACCCACTCAGCCCTTTCAGCCTCCACTGTCTTAAACCCTCAAACACCTGCCTCCTTGCCCTCAACATGACCGCCTAGGACAAATCCTGCAGCATGGGAGGTTTATTTCACCCTTTTATCGGGTTAGGGATGTGTTCCGCTTCCCCCAGCAGATCTGTCCTGGGGCTGTAGACACACCTGTTCCTGGAGCCTGTTGAGGAGCGTCTTGTTGGCGCTGACTATCTTCTCCGAGGCCAGGAGCTGTTCCTTAAGCTTGGCCACCTTGGTCTCAGCCGCCTTCAACGCCTCCCTCTTCTTCTGGGCCTGTTGCAACAGCTGCCCCAGGATGGCTTCATCCTTCAAAAGCAGGTTTCTGTGAGGGAGGAGGACAACCGAAGGAGTGGAGCGTGCGAGAGTGAGAGAGAGTGAGAGAGAAAAACATCCAATGAAATGCCTGATGTGATGCAACGGCAGAGAAGGCCTGGGTCGAAGGGTTTCAGGGCCTCACCGGTGTTTGGTCAGCCTGGCCTCAGTCTCAGAAAGCTCGACTTCGGCTGCTGCCTTGCCGGCAGAGTCCACATCGGGGTCAGAGCCTGCCGGAGAGGGGACCCCTCGAGGACTGCAGTCCTTCAGAACCTTCTGCTTCTCCCGGCTGCAGTCAGAGGCACAAATTAAACCCATGAAAGTGAACGTATTAAAAGTTAGACTCCGTTATCGGGCTCCTGAGGTGTACGGTGGCCCATGGCAACCAGAACGCTTCGAGTCAAAGCAACCGGTCCCACCCCTTAGTGTGGAGAATCCTTTCCCTTCCACCCGCAGAAGATTAACTCCTCGGCGCAATGACTCGGGCACCACTTCCCTAGCGGTACAACCAACTGCCGGTTGGAACCAGTCTTTTCACCGTTCACCACTACGCACCAGCAACATGTTCGGTAACTGCCTATACTCTACCTGGCTATTTCTTCTTTGAGCAGGCGATACTCAGTCTTCTTTGCATCAGATAGAGCTTCTGGAGTTCTGACTGGATGGTTCTCCTTCTCAGACCCTGAGGTCGGTTTGGGTTTTGCTGCCTGGGATTTTAGGGGGAAAGAGCATCAACAGCCTGTCACATACGATAAGCCAGCATGCACACACATCGAACCAGGATTCTAACACGAATATAACCGGCGCGTTGAGAGGAGCCCCCCGCGGACGTCCGGGAAGACAAACCTTTCGGACACGGACAAACACGTACCTCGGCAATCCTGCGGGCCTCCTTGATCATGAACTCCAGGCCTCCGAAGACAGACGGTGTCTGAGCGGAGCTGCTACAGGCCTCCACGTCAGAATCACTGTCCTCCGAGTCGTTCAGCTGCACCACCACCGCTTTGTGTCTCGGAAGCTGAAGAAAACGGGCCGTCGTTACGCGCAGGCAATGACCTCACAGCTGACAATTAAAACGATCCCCTAAGCAGTAGTGACCGTCTGGGATCAGGTCCCCGCCTGCACCTCTCCTTGATGGACTCAAGTCCTGGAAGCAGACGCTCTTACACAAAGCCAACATAGCAGTGAGTGCGTACATTTCCCGAACTGGCCGCGTGTGGGAATTGCCACCACCACACAGGCTTTGGACTTTCGGTTTTCCACCAACGGAGCGACGCGGGAGGCCAACCAATATCATCAGCAATGGCGGCAAATCGCGGACAAGTAACCGAAAGGTTGCTGGATTGAATCCCTGAGCTGACATGGTAAAAGGCGTTAAATGATTGTCTCACGGTGTGCTGTAATGTATGGTGAGGTACTGTCTCACGGTGTGCTGTAATGTACGGTGAGGTACTGTCTCACGGTGTGCTGTAATGTACGGTGAGGTACTGTCTCACGGTGTGCTGTAATGTACGGTGAGGTACTGTCTCACGGTGTGCTGTAATGTATGGTGAGGTACTGTCTCACGGTGTGCTGTAATGTACGGTGAGGTACTGTCTCACGGTGTGCTGTAATGTACGGTGAGGTACTGTCTCACGGTGTGCTGTAATGTACGGTGAGGTACTGTCTCACGGTGTGCTGTAATGTACGGTGAGGTACTGTCTCACGGTGTGCTGTAATGTACGGTGAGGTACTGTCTCACGGTGTGCTGTAATGTATGGTGAGGTACTGTCTCACGGTGTGCTGTAATGTATGGTGAGGTACTGTCTCACGGTCTGCTGTAATGTACGGTGAGGTACTGTCTCACGGTGTGCTGTAATGTACGGTGAGGTACTGTCTCACGGTGTGCTGTAATGTACGGTGAGGTACTGTCTCACGGTGTGCTGTAATGTACGGTGAGGTACTGTCTCACGGTGTGCTGTAATGTACGGTGAGGTACTGTCTCACGGTGTGCTGTAATGTATGGTGAGGTACTGTCTCACGGTGTGCTGTAATGTATGGTGAGGTACTGTCTCACGGTCTGCTGTAATGTATGGTGAGGTATTGTTTTACATGTGCTGCCAAGTACTTGTTCTCATAAGGAAAGACTGCATGGAGATTCTGAGGACAAATACATCTGTTCCCTCTAAAAGCCTCACTTCACACAGTCTAGCTACAAAAAAATAAAATGTTCCTGGAAATGACAACTCAAGTTTAAAATATGCTTTGTTGAAAATATGTTTAACAAAATTAATGTTTTTTTAGATTGAGAAAGCATTCAAAAAATCCACTAACATAATGTTTCAGCATATTTCCAGTGCAGTGTTTGAAATGGTTTGGAACGTAGATGAATAGAATGAATGCAGTCCCGGAACATTGTGGTTGAAGGTGTGAAATAATGAAAGCTATTCTTGACAGTGTGGGTTTTTAAAGGCATGGTGTGGATTTTTTTTTGACTCGAGCACTTTTCCCTACTAACCAAAATCAAGGCAAACTCATGGATACGAATTGCATGTCTCGGCATGTCAAGATGTAGCAGCTCATTTTCATAACCAAGAAAAATATACTTGTCAATTTGTGCCAAAGCTAGGTGGTTCATTGTTTGTGGTCTCACAAAGCCACACGTGGTAAAGGATATTTTAAATAACTTAAACTGTTACATTAGCAGATTCCTTCAAATTAATCATTTACTGTCTGACTGCACACTCTTTCTATGAGACATGTGACACTATAAAATCCTTAAATCCCAAACCATCCCTTTAAGGAATTGGATCTATTTGGAAACTAGTTAAGCATGTAGACATCTGGCCTTATCTTATGTTTTGGATTCCTTCAACGCTAACCGGACTGAGAAGTCGACATGACTATTCATAATATTCCAAAATGACTGACGGATCAATAACTTGGTGTTATCCTCACCATCAGAGGCGGCCGGGGGAGGTGGTGCCCTCGGCTGAACTTGTTGCTCCGTGGTTGGGGAGCTGTGTTGAGGCTAACCACACCCAGGTTGCTCCTGGGCATGGGCTGGACAACATCCCCCAGTGGGGAGGGGGGTCCACTGTCATGGGTCATCTCCTAAAAAGGGAAGACCAAGATTCACCCACGTTCACCGTTCAAAGACAAGGATCTGTAGTAGGATCCGAAGACAATATCATGATTGAGTTGCCCATCTGATATAGTAGGCTGACATTGTCCAGCACCTGGCAATTAACAAAAGTGTGAAAAGAAATGCATCTTCTGTTGAGTGGAATTCCCTTTCTAGAGTACGACTAAGAGCTTAAGAACACCCCCTCATGTACCTCAGGCAGTGAAACCTTCTTGTTGGCCATGGACATGAGGCAGGTCTCCCTGAGAAGCATCTCTTCCTCCTCCTCCTCGTCAGCGAACGGCGGCTTAGGGGGTGGCTCCAGCTCATCCGGAGGTGGGGGCATTGGGGGCATTGGGGGCAAAGGAGGCGGAGGGGCTGACGGAATGACGGACAGAAAACGCGGCTGTCCTAAATCCTGCGTGGGAAAAAAGCTCTCTGCTCAGTACATCTTTAAGGGACACATGGAACAGTCCGAGTTTAAGGTCAAGGCGGAACGTACCATTCTGTATTGTGGAGGGGAGTCAACATGGTAAGGCATGGGCATGTGAGTGAAGCATCCTGGGACCTCAAATGGATCATGTACTGGAGATGATACTGAAGATCACAAGAACAGAGTTCTTGCCCATCAAATTAAGTCAAAAAAATAAGACTGGCAAACATGGCAATAACAGGCCTTGGCCACAGCTATATACACTCCTCTCACTATTGAGATGGGTTCTAGGTCATTCAATGATGCAAGGGTCAATTGTGCAGTGAGTGCGTTGGCAGGTGAGCTGGTTGCTCACCTGGAGAATTGGTCTCACTATCAGTATCCATGGCAACCTCGTCATAGTTGTCGTACTGGTAGAGATTCCCTGAGGTGTCCAATCCCTGTTTGCCGGAAGACTTTCTGGTGTGGTCGCTGTCCCTGGACTGGGAACACCAATTTTTTTTTTTTATTACAGATGTACTTCAGGAAGTGCCCAGGCACTAGCTATGGTGTACCCAAGTCGCTCCCTCACCTTGCTACGTGTGGTTGGCTGCGGCGGCTTAGACCCGCCTACCAGCTTCATGAAGCGGTTGTACTGCTCGTCCTGATTGGACAGATCCCGGATCTTGCGGATCTCTTCCTCCCTCCGGCGGCGTTCCTCCTCCTCCTGCCTCCGCTGCTCCTCCTGGTCTCTCTCCTGTTGCAGCTTCCATGTCCTCAGCTGCTGCTTTCTGAAAGCCTGCTTGGCAGCCGAGCCTGGGGATGGAAAGTTCTTGGTTTGAGTCTATCCAACAGTCATTACCAAAAAATTTATATTCATGAAGAGAATAATTAATAAAACACATTAGAACCTAAATAGAAAGCATATTAAATGTTTCTGGGATTTTAAACAGCAAACATTATTGAAAAAAATAAATTACTACATTTCTGGTTCTGATGCTGCAAAATATGGAATAAGTAAAAAATAATTTTGTGAGACATCAATTCAAAAGAACAGATTGGAAGAACATAATTTCATAGTAACAAAAAAATATATATATTGTATGAAGCAAAGAAATGCACTGAACTCCACACAGTTATAAATGGCCGACCAGATTTCCACTTATTAAATCTTTGGAAACATGTTGTCTAAATCAGTGTCTCAACCCAAGCACGTTCTCTGTCTTAATACCACTTGTCTCCTGAGTACAGATGTTCTATATTACATCATGTTTAAGTTGGAGCTAAGGATATAAGCAGAAAGGCCCTCCTCACCTGGGCTGACCGTCTTTCTCCCTGGATACCCCTTGACCAGAGCTTTGCCCTTCTCTGCTGGATGCTTAGCCCCAGCCTTGGCCTTGTCCAGGGGCTTGTTGGCTAGCGCTTTGGCCTTCTCAGAAGCTGCAGAGGTGGCGGACCTGGTTGTGACTCTCCCCCTCTCTGGGGGGTTGGCACTGGAGAAGGTGGAGCCGGAGGTCTTATCCTGGGAGGGCTTGGCCTTGGTGATCTTCTCCTTGCTCTCCTTCATCACCTGCTGTTCTTTCTGCTGCCACTTTTGGCTAGCGGACTGCAGCGCCAGGAGACGCAGCTGAAGCTCGGACAGCTCCTCGTCCTCATTGGTCCCCTTCCCTTTAAGCTGCCGTGGAGGAGGACAAACAGCCTAGTTGCAAACACAAATCAGGTTAATGCAGTGTGTGAATAACGACGTCCGTGTCAGTAGAAACACTGGCCTGACTGCTAAGATCGCGGACTCTCCCTTCAGGGAAACGTTTGCATGGAATCCTACCTTGGCGGGGGTTGGAGAAGACTCCTCTGATGATTCACTGCAGCACACACAGCCAGCGTGTGGGTCCTTCTCTAGGTCCTTCTTCTGTTCTTGGTCATTGGGGTCTCCCGATTCACTGCTACAGCACACGCAACAAACATGTGTGTCCTTCCCTTTCTTGTGCGTCACTTTCTTCAAACCATCTTTTCCCGCTGTTTCTTCCTTTCCTAGAAAGGCAAGACAGAACACAACACACAGGCTCTGAACATAGTGGCTGCTAAAACAGCACATTATTGATGACAGTCTTCAGTTGCTTTTACCCGGACCACTGATGCAGTGTTATGATGAGGCTCTGTTACACACCTTTAGGAGTAGCGGTCAGGGAAGCAACTGGTTCAATTTGATATTTCTCACTTTCATTTCCACCCTCTGTGTCACTCTCCTCCTTCTCTGAACCAGTCTTTTCTGTTTTTGTTTTGAGCGCGTCAATTTCTGCAGGAGTGAGGAGTTTCTGCCGTAGAGGTTTAAGGTTGAATGCCTGAAAGACCCTTTTCTCCTCAGTCTTCTCTGAGCTCGACGGATCCTCTTCAGAGGCTTCAATGTAAATACTATGAGTGTCGGGTAAAGGTTCGGTCTGGGGAACACTGTCAGTAACCTCTGACTCATTCTGAGCCGGCGATTGTTCTTTGGGCTTCAGAACCATGTTCTCTTGTTTTCTAATACATTCCAGCTCCAGCTGGATCTGCTTGTACTTGCTGAGCAGATCCTCAAAGCTCTCATCAACACCATTCTCAGTTTTGGCAGCACTAGTGTTGTTCAATATCTGTTTGTTTCTCAACTGATTCCTCCCCATCATTACCTTCTCTGAGGTCAGGGAGTGAAGGAAAGGCACGATTAATGCATTTGAGGACACTGGGTGAACTAGACAGACTTCTGGCACCTGAACAAAATTAATTTACTAGTCTACAACACTGGATATTTCAAAAAGATAAATCAATTATTGTTATTGTCTTTTATTTGATACCCTTTTTTTCAACACAGAGGCAGTCTTCTTTAAAACCCAATGACAGGAAAGCATGTGTAATAAGCACATGTTATTACAAAATGTCTGATTCATTGGTAGCTGGATGGAATATGGATGCATATGACTCAAAGTGTACCATACACCCAAACAGTAGCCAGTTAAAAATCGACTCGTCAAATTACGATGGATCGATCCATTGTTACAGCTTGATAGGCTACCAAAACAGAGAAGATAGATATTCGTTGTTTTTTTTTTACTCTGATCACCATAGTATTACACAATTTAGATTCCCACAGATGTCATAAGACAATTGCCAAAGGATACGTTTGTTTCTCGAAGGGGATTCCTTCATGTTACTGTGATTCTCCCCTGGCCCATAGCGACCTGGGAGAGGCCTACCGATCTCTCTCCCTCCCCCACTACCGTCTCCCCAGCTTCCTCTTCCCCAATCGCCGCGACAATCATCTGGTTTCCCCCGATGCCGGAATCGACCCAGGGCTGTGTGACTTCGTTCCCAGAAGCTGGAACGTGGACTCTGATCACAGTGAGGCCCCAGTGTCGGCGGCCGGTCGGGTCCGCTAGGTCCACCCTGCTGTCTGTGGTGGTTTGGGGGAAAAGGATTGTGCGAATGAGGTCCGCGGTTGTATGGCATTAAAAGTCGAAAATCTGTTGGCTGGCCACCCATGAGAGGTGGTAAAGTTCGTGCTGCTTGTTTCGATTTCCGAGTATTTCGTGATGAGTTGGTTTTGATAGAAACGCTAGGCCTCATTACACCCTGCCGCACAAGAACCTTTTCGTCCGTGTCATCATCGCAGATCTCTCCGTCTTCAAGCTCCCCTTCTTCTCTCGGGCTCGGAGATCGATTGCTTGAATTTGTATCCATCTTGTAGTCTAATCGAGATTGACTGTAGTTACATAAGAACGTAAACACATACAACTTGGTTGTTAGTAAATATCAACGAATATAAAGCTAGCCAGCGAACTAGCCTGCTTGTTTGCTAAATTGCTACGCTCTGCTTTCTGCGGTCTTCCTCTTCAGCACTAGAAAGCTAGCGAGATTAAGGTCACGTACGGCAGATTTTCTAAATAAAAGTTGCAACTATTGTTTTAACTACCAATATTCTGAGTTCACATTTTTATTATAACGTTTGTCGAGTCCTATAAAAAAAAGAGAGACTGTTACAACACATTAGCAGCACTGTTCCACACATATTTAATATTTAAGAGACTTTTGTAAGCTTATCAAATCCTATTGGGTTCTGTCAGAGACCTGATTCTGTTACAAAAGCCTTATAAGCTTTAGATAAGTGGTGGTTACCTACCTAGAAGATACCAACCTACCTACCTGTCCTACTGTTTCTCGCTGTCTGTCTGTGTATATTTGATAATAACATGCAATGTACATTATTTTTGTTTAGTTTGGTTGGCTTAACCTTGAAAATTGGAAAAATTAACACAAAGTGATAGAAAGATTTGTGAATAAATAACTACTGAATTGTGTAGAGAGGGGTAAATTAAAGGGATTTGTGTTTCCAAATTTAAAATGTGATTGGATATGCAAAATGAATGAACAAGGGAGGTTCAGAGATGAAGAGGATTTTGGGGTTGGAGAGAGAGAAAGGGGTTTATGTGTTTGACATAAAAGTGTAAAAAACAGTTTATACGCAAACCTTGACATTGAGATGTGACAAATTGCTATAATAATGTTTTTAATTATTACGTGTAGTAGACAATAGTTATTAAAAATACATTCATTTAGATTTAGAAATATGAATTAATTTAGCGGCTGCTGTTATCCAGAGCAACTGACATTAGAAAACGCAACACATTTCATTCTGGACCACCATGGGAATCCAGCAAACCATATGAGCTACACTGGACATCATATGGGATTAAGTAATGGCTTGGGTGGGGATCCTTGGACAGGAAAAGTTTATTTAAACGGATTACTTTTATTTTTGAAGTTGAAGTCGCTTAATGTAGCTGATTTCCACTGCTGATTTAACATACCGCTGGAGTTCTCGACGTCCCCCTTTAGAGAATACCGTACTGTGACCTCTCGTAGATATGCGCTATAAATCATGGTGCCTTCTGCCCCACGGATCTCGCGATACGACCTTAACCAACTTCGGTATGTCGCATTACATCACATTGGTTAATACATGCAACATCGCGAGGATTGCGGGATGTCAATAAGACGAATGGCAAATCTTTTCTTATTTGTTAATTTTCCTCAACATTTTAATTTAAAATCTTGATTCCAGTCAATATCTTAAGTAGCTGAGATGGTCTAACAATCGCGTGAAAGTGACATACTGAGCAGGTTTTAGATTAGGTCAAAAAACAACTTGATCAAAGGAGTGTATTTGATTTGATGACATGCATATTTGCAGTTTAGCGGGGCTCGGTGACTTTCTGCCGTGGACTAGATAGCTAACGTCGACAAGAGATCTGTTGGAGAGGGATCTTCCTCATGTGGGAACAATTCTACGTGTCACGCCTTAAATAGATTGCAATTCAAGCAGCTGACTTAGACTCCAAAAATTACGAGTTTGAATCCATTTCATTTAAGTCGTTCCTGAGCACTGTACCTTACCGTAACTATTTTAAATACCTTCCATTTACATTTTGGTAATATATGCAGACGTTCCTATCTAGAGAAATGTGCAGTTACCAAACCTTAACTAGTTTGAATGGTATGCTGTAGGATCTTAAGTATTCTCCCTTTAATTTCTCTCTTTGATCTGAGCCCATTGGACCATGCTTCATCATTAGAGTAGCCTACCTTGCCTGGTGACTCCTTGCTGTCCCTGATCAGAGACCACCTTGTCAGCTGATTGAGATTCTGCCTGAAGACTTGCTTGTCACTGGCCACAGCCCACCAGGTCCCATCTGGATTTCTGACCCGCCTGCTGGTCATCTGAACTTTATGTATTTTAATGAATGATGTGGCTTTGAAATGTTGTGTACTATTAATCTCCACCAGGCACAGCCACGAAGACTGGTCCCTCAACATAGCCTGATTCCTCTTATCTCTAGTGTTTCCCAATCCTGGTCCTCAAGACCCAAAGGGTTGCATGTTTTTGTTTTTGCCCTAGCATTCACACACCTGATTCAAATTAAAGACCTAATGATAAGAAGATTACATCAATCAAGTGTGTAAGTGGTAGGGCAACATTTAAAACAGTAAAGGCCACTAGTGTGAGTGAGTGCCAGCGCAAAAACAAAAACGTGCACCCCTTTGGGTCCGGAGGACCAGGATTGGGAAACACTTCTCTAAAGTAAAGGCCACTAGTTGTTGCAATGACCCTATCCTTACATCCTTACTAAAACACTATTTGTCACCACCCTGATAAACAAGTATCTGTTTACCAGAGAAGTTCCATCGACATTTAGAACAGTTGCTGTCACTAACTTACTGAAGAATCTCAACCTGTACCAGGAAACCCTATCCAAGTACACACCCTTCTCAAACCTTCCTTTCTAATCAAAAAGTCTACAAAAAGATGTTGAACCATCTTCAATCATAGATCATTAAATGAGTTGTACAAGGTTTTCCAGTGTGATTTATGTCACTTACAGATCACTGAAACAGCTCTGGTCAACAGTCCAGATCAGCATGGTTGTTTGTCACATGCGGTGTCCCACAGGTGTCCGTGCTGGGGCCTATCCAGTTTTAAATGTACTGTGTCTGCTCCCTCTCTGCACAAATCCTCAGTGATAAAAACATTATCTTAATTTGCTGTGCTGATCATTACAAGGTTTACATCAACACCACACTGGACATTACCTCTACCCTAACAAACCCAGTAGCTCCATTGTGGACAACAATGTGTTAGCTCGGGGGCAGGGTCAGGTAATCAAATCATATAGGGCTGTGCGAACGGGTAGGGTCAAGCTTTCTCCCTTTTGAGGTATTTCTACTAAAACATTTTGTTAGGCTGAATGAATACAACCCAGTTTGGGTTAAGCCAGAACTTCATATTTCCACTGCTCTTTTTAGAGTACACGCAGTACATGTATGATTCTCTTCTCAATTCTGAATAAAAACATACACTTTGCAGATGGCTCCTCTGGAAATGTGTTAACCATGAAGTTAGATAGATGACACTTGCCCATAAATATCAAATTTTCTCTTCTGTAAGAGCATGGGCAACACCTTTGATAGCTTCTGACAATTTAAAGTTGTCCAGTGGGTGCAGTGACTTCCAACTGCATTGGATGACACCTAAACAGTTGCATTGAGGAAAACATCATTGTGATTGCCTATCCTGTGAAGATTTTCATTATGTCTTCAGACAGAGCTAGTCAGTGGAAAGTGTATGTATACAGATCTGATTCAATCTTACATTAGAAAGAGAGGTTGAAAACCTGAAATGGCTGACTTATAACAATAGTCTGCTGGACAAGTTGGTCCGGTTCTGCCAGCGGTATGAGCAGTTTTAACGTGTTGTATGGTGCCTTTAGACTATTAGTTAATTCTCTTCAGATTATTGCATTAACTGTAAATTGCTTAGGACCAGAGTGTCCGCTATCTAAGTAAAATGTGAAATGATTTTAGCATTTGTAACTTCTGTCGGTGTGCTATCTACTTAATAGGTCTTATAACGGTCCTGGTTCATGTGTTAAATTATGCAATGTTTGATGATGAAATTGCACATGTGTTCTCTTTAAATTAGTCAATATTTTTTGCTGGGATATGTTTGCGTTGTCAATTGTTATCTTAATTTTTTTCTTCAGTTTCTGCATTTGTTTCAAAACCTAGTAAGGTAGAAATGTTACAAGTAGAGGTATCTATTCTACTCTATGGTGGAACGACCTGAAGCAACTGCGCCTGCGCTAAAACGGAAATGCGGAAGATGACTTGTCACTGTTGTTGTGGAAGCTATCGGGCACGTGAGCTAGTGCTACGTCGTCGTAAAAGTGCTAAAAGGCGATATGGCGGCTGATACTCCTCCTAAGGTACGCAAAATTCAGAACTTTTTGAATTTCTTTGCGTATTTGAAATCAGCTTATTTGTAGTTTGATTGATCTAACCTTGAATATAAACATAACTGTAGATAATGTATATTCCGTTGATAAAGAGGCTTGCTCAGCCCCACTGCACTGCACTAGGTTACTGGTGTCCATCACCAGCTCTTCTACCAGCTAGCTAGCTAGCTAGCCAGCCAGCCAGCCAGCCGCCCACTTGGCACTTCTTCACAACACATGCATGCATTAAATCACCAGTAGATCTTGGTACAGTAGTTTGATGTTATGGCATCCTATTTTAAGTTATAAACGTGTAATACAATGAGTTTCCTGTTGCAAGTTGTTAAAGAACAGCCCATACATTTGGCTATTGACTGTTCAGTTGGCTAACGGTATTTGCTTAGTGTGTCCCTGTAGTGTTAGCTACGTTAACGTTATGGCTTCCTAATTATATACCGTTAGCAACTGTAGCTAACATAACTAGGCGATCAGTTGAAATCAAAGTATTTAAACCCCTGATTATATTCCTGAATTACGAAGGGCTCACAAATTTCATTTTGTCTGTTTTTTTAAACAGTGAAACTCAATCAATTTTTTTAAAGGGACATTTATTTTGGGAAATATTTGTAGGAAAAATATAACTGAAATATGTGCGGTATTTAAACCCCACGCATTAATACTTATTGGTAGTGACAACTTCTGCTGCAATAACATCTGAAGTATTTTGGGTTAAGCAACTTTGCACACAGTGTCTGATACATTTTTGGGCCGTTTTTTTTTTTTGGTGTTCCACGTTGTTCACGTTGGTTGGATGACGTTGTAGACCGCAATTGTCAAATAGTGCTACAGATTCTCAGTGGGATTGAGAACAGGACTTGACTCGGCCACTGTAGGTCATTCACCTTTTTGTTCTTGAGCCACTCCAGTGATGCTTTGGCCTTGTGCTTGGGATAATTATTCTGCTGAAAAGTTAATATCCAGGTTATCTTGCAGTATTATTTTTCCTTTTTGCGCCTCATCCTTTGTTCCTTCAATTTTAGCAAGATACCCAGTATCCGTCGATAAAGAAGCTTCCCCAGAGTTTGATGCTTACTTTTTATTTTTAATTTTTGCCAACATAAAACTAGTGTGACCTTACATATTTTTTTTTTTTTTGAGTTTCTGATTTAAAAAATGTTTTGCTTAACTTGAAATATAACAATTAGCTACTCAATTGAAGAGTTCATGTTGAGATGATGCTTCAAGATTATTTTTGGCGGCCACTAATAGCACACATGAATAGCTGTACTATTGACACTGTTGCTAGTAAGCTAGTAACGTTATTGTATTAAGCATTACAATAATATTTTTATATAACATAATGTAATGTTATTGTATTGTTTTTTACAAAACAATTGGCAATTCTGTAATCCAATAGCATGCTGTTATCCCTTGTCTTCAGGTGTTATTTGAACATGAAGGTGTCTTCATACACTCCAACTCTGAAGACAGTGAAGAACAAGATCTACTTGTGTCAGGGTTCCTACGGATCATTGATAAGGTAACATGATATCCAGTGCTTCATTTGTAAATCAGGAGGTTCCAGAACAGGAAATGAGAGCGGGGTGACTTGGGTAGCGCCAATGTTCCCGGAACACATGGTATGTCAGGCATAACATTTGCGCTGGCATAAGGAGCAGCGTTTTTTCAGAGAAACATTTTGTCCATCTAATTTTTTAATTATTAAAATCACTTTTTCTTTTGCCAAATCTACTAACCAAACACAAAATATTATTTTCAACTAGTGATAATATGGATCCACAAGCATTTTAATGTTTTATTTTAAGACAAATTTGGGCTATTGAAAAAATAGTGATTAAATAAAAGGCTGTATTTTGTCTTTAGAGCACTCCCATAATAATTAATCAAATGTATTTTATAAAGGCCTTTTTACAAAATGTTGTCACTATCTATGAAGCTTGTGAGCGTCAGAGGAAAACCAATGAGAACTGTCCCTGAGAGTTACACATTTAATTTAAGGGGGTGTAATAGTTGTTAGTTAAAACCATTCCAAGGCTAAAGACATTTGTCAGTGCAATCAATGGGACTTTTTTTGAGGGATATATCACAGACTGTTAGCCGTTTCTCCATGTAACGGCGGTGGTCCGCAGACCGGGGTTTGAGAAGAAAAAAAACAGCTGGTCTCGAGGACAGAGAAGCCACCAGAAGTTGCACTTACAGGGTATAATTTTAGCCCATATGTTCTCAGTCCTGGAAAATGTTCCAGGCCCCATTTAACATGACTTGAGATTTTTGTAAATTGCTCAACTGGTCAGAATTACAGGCTATCGGACACTATGAATCTCATATCGATGAAAACAACCTCTTGGAGAAAAATAGCAGCTTAAAATAGCTTTCTAGTTTCATGGAATCACCCAGTTGCTCATTCACCGGCGATGTCCGAAACTTCACGCTTGCTCACTTCCTACCTAGAACTGGCTTCTGTTGCTCTTATTTGGAGGTTTCTAAGGTATATTAATAACAGATTGGTTTTCATTCATGTGTCTCAAGTGATGGAGGTGCGGATTTCTATCTGACCACCCACAGGAGTGGGCATGCTTTTTGGTCTCAAGGATTCAATGTTGCCCAAATTTTCAAATCACACCCCCTGCATATTATTGTTATTTTATTTATGATTTGTGCCATGAGAGGCGGAGGATTCTGGCAAAAAGTTTCTGGAACAAAACTGCAATACTGAGTGTTGGGAATTCCTGTTCTGGCAGGCTGTTTTTTTAATTTAATTTGACTTATTTGCAAGTATGTTTATTATGTTTTTATTAATTCCCAGGATGGTGAAACAATTGTGGAATACAAACCCCTGGAGGACACTGTTGATCCGTCCAACATGCTCTGCGCTGGCAAGGTTGGACCTGTCCTTTTTTTTCATCATTATTTATTCATTACCCAGTTGTTCAGCTGTTTACATTGACTGCCATGTACATTGAAAGGATAACCATTAATGCTTTAAAATGGCATACATTAAGGCTGTAAGACCATGTCCGTCTGACCACTAGTCAAAATACAATGACTCACTGGGCTTATAGAAGAACCATTATTTTCCACTAATTACTTTAATGTATTGGTTTCATGCAGTGCCTACGGGTTGGCGTGCTTTTCCCCACCAGCGATTCATAGGCTACATTTAAAAAGCTGTTTAATCGACCTGTGCTAAAAATTGCTACTGTATCTATAGCTTTCTCTTTGCAGACTACTGACAATACTCAGCGTTTTGCTTGAGATTCCTTTACTGTATGCTATATTTGTTTCTTTGTAAATCAATTTCTTTAAAATGAATAAGCTCTGCGAGGGGATTGCTTTTTTATTTTTCCTCAAGAAGGCCGTAATTAACTTCTGACCCTGTCGTGACCGGTTTAAAACCTAACTGGTGTTATTAATGAGGGCACATGTATTCCATTTTTCCAGGACTCCAGCTCTGTGATGGAATGGACCCGGGGTCCCGGGGAGGAGAGGTCAGAACTTCAGCAGGCCGTGGTGGAGCAGCAGCAGCAGAGCTATGAGACCGAGTGGGACATGATCAACGCAGTCTCCTACCCCAAGAGGAAACCCTGTGCCAACGGAGAGGGTAGGTGGATCTTTGGTGCTTAGGCTGGCTTCATTGCAGGGTTGCATTAAACGGTGTTCCCAAAACAAACAGCCCGGAGCGATGACATCCGGTTTATGTGTTGTTCACTTACGGACAGCTAGAAGTTGACTGAGATATGCGTGTTTTAAATAATTCGAATAACACATTCTAATAAAAGTTTGGGCATTTCTTTGTCCTTTTCCAGAGATTTAATTTCCTTTTGGTTTGCCAGTTGAAGCCTAATGATGGAAGCTTTCAACAGGAAGCTGTGGATTAATTCCTTTATTATTATTTTTTTTACCAGGTACTTTAAACCACAATCAGGAGAAAAGCAAGTGGGCCTTTAGCTTCAGTGTTTGGGACCTGAGGTCTGTCAGCGTGAAGAAAGAGGGCTGGACCCGCCTTGTATTCAAGCTGAAGGAGCCCCCCACTTCCCTGCCAATGCTCCACTTCCACCAGGGAGGTAGTGAAGGCTTCCTGGACTGCCTGAGGAGACACGCCTCGCTCACAGAGTGAGTGTTTCAGCCTTCTGATCTGCTGAACCAGTCCAACTGGCTGTAAAATGGAAATAATGACTTCATAATTAGTCTTTCAGTTAATAAATTGATTGTAAGTGGCGCTTAACTGGTGTGGGGGCTTTCTGGAGCTCCTCTGGCACTGATTTTGACAAATTGCTCAGTATACCGGCTCAGGTTCACACACAGCGGTTTATTAAAATGGGATGAAGGTGGGTCTGCAGTGAATAACAACGAAGGGTGCGAGTTCATGTCGTCATTCCACTTTGTCTGTCTGCCGCTCATCTGTGAATACAGCTAATGCGGTCCAGTTCACTTGGACATTAGGACACGCTTTTCCAGTGTAGTTGAAAAATAGGAATATCTCTCTGCACATTTTGCCTCACTGTCTGCCAAAACCCACTGATCAAGCTTTTTTGTCAATCCTTTTTAAGTTCAGTGGAGTTCTGTCTACTTTATGTACCATTGCAAGGGCAGAAGTGATCAGCAGAAACCAAGAGATTGTACCTTGATTATTGCAGGATTACAATTTTGGTGTGGATCCATGGATGCTAAACAACTTCTGACAATATTATGTGGGCCAGGTTGTAAATGTTGTTTACTACTGTAGGTTCTTCAGTGTGGACAATGACTCCACACTGTAGTCCATTAGAAAATAATCAGGTTAATTGCTCTTCAAGCTAAAATGTTCCCTTCTACTGTCCCCACTTTCATGTCTAATAAAGCATAGAAAACTCAAAACTATTACTTAAGTGACCACGCTTACACAGATACAATCCCATTTTCATGAGATTAAAGGGAAAATTACCTGCTGTTGCTATTAACTGTAGATGGAATTCTTTCTCATCAGTCTTCATCTATGTTTTGACTAAAAAAATAATGGGTTTTTGAACCACCTTAAAACACAACTAGCTTTCCTATGGTGTTTCTTATCTATATGCTAATGCTGGTGATTTGCATACAGCCTATAGCTAACACTCGGTTTTCCTCTTTCTGGCCCATTTCTGAGTGATGTTGTGGTTAGTGGGCAGTTTTTCTCCTCATGAAAGAGCTGGGCTTTCTGTTTGAGCCAAATATCACAGCAGATAATTCCCCCAGTACAGGCTGCCCTATCGCATTTGGAGCTGATAGCTGTTATTAAAGTTCTTATCGAGGCCTTTCATAATAAAATTGTTTGAATGAAATAAGTGGCAGTCGGAAGTTTTTGCCTAGGTGTTGGCTTTGGAGAGAAAAATTGCCAATGATTCAATAATGCCATGTCCCGTACCATGTCTCCTCTTCGGTTACGTTTTTTGACAAACCGTTAACCCTTTAAAAGTCTGAGTGCATCTGAATGTGAAAGCTGAATGTTAAGGCTAATGTGGTGCTTTATCTTCTTCGCATGCGGGATTTATCTGTAGTGATTCTGAGGACTATGGGTTGTTTCGTTGCGTCTCTTCCTATCATAAAGCCTTGACACGAACACCGTTGTCGGAAATGGAGGCTCCCCTCGTAGGCGCAAGTTCTGTAATTATATTTATACATTTGTAATATTCTTCGCTTTATTGAATCCTGGCCAAAGCGGTGGACTGTGTTAATAAATTGTTTGACTGTTGCAACCTTCAGGAAGTGGAGAAATGTTTGCACGTGTGATGTGGAATACCTCAAATGTACACTTATCACATTCTGTGGCAATTCCTATTGATTCTTTCCCCTGTTGTGTGGATTTCCCTGCAAGCCAATATCTCAAAAATATCTGTAAGGCTAGACATGGCTGAGTACAAACCCACCTGGACAAGGGAATCACCTATGTGACAAACTGTTTAGTAACTACAGCTTGGCTTTCAACACCATTCTGCAGTGTCCTCAACGCTTGTCAGGAAGCTTGGAGGCCTGGGGTTGGACCCACCCTGAATCCTCAACCTCTCATTTAGATGATCAATTTGATTATTATTTCCCATAATTGACAGCAAAAAGCAATCTTATTTCTACTTCAGTCAGAATATCTACTGTAATGTATGTTGAAATAAATTTTAGGTTGACGTCAAAGGGATCTTTAACTTCTGCTATTTCTTCCAGGTCCCTGGATGACAACACCTGCCTGCTGGTTAGCACTCCCAACAGAGCGCTCTCTCAGTCCTTCGAGAATCTTCTCGATGACAACAACTATGGCCTTGTCACCGTAAGGGCTTTACTGTCGTCATGCAGACAACTGTCATCGTCATATGCAGTGTACCCACTGGAAACAGAATGACCACTGTGCCGCTATCATGAAATGAAACAATGGTGAATGCCATGGCCGGTCTCAAAATGCAGGCTCACGTCAGTGTCGCCTTTATGCAGCAAGAACGTTTACACATTTCTAGGATTAGATTTCAGTGTAGTGTGCTTCCGCAGAAGAAAGAATCGGAGGGATTGAGTCTATTGTTGCTGTCGCGAAAAGACTCCTCCCTTGTTCCCCCAACAGAAGCTCAAGAAGGATCCTTACGTGACGACGCTGGGCGGCTTCTCTAAGGTCACCAACTACATCTTCGATGCGTTCCGCGGTCCTGAGCTGGAGCGGCAGAGGCGCCCCGCGGAGGAGGTGGCAGACCTGGACATCCTGGAACTGGGAGAAGTAATCCCTGGCCTGGAGATCAACCAGCAGGAGGAGCCTGGGTTCGAGGTCATCACCCGGGTGAGTGGACATGGAAGAGGCACATAAGCACCTCTGACCACGACTACAGCACTCCTAGGTGTCTGTCTGAGTAGAAACAGTCCAGCCTACTTGGAGAGCTACGGGGTGTGGAAGTTTTGGTTCCAGATGAATTGGAGCATGGCCGCTGTTGTCAGGTGTGTCACAGCAGGGGTTTAATATGTCTCATTAAGGACTTTTCCATGTACCTAACCGTTCCATCGCTAGTACACTGAATTCAACCTGTGAACGAATCATCAAGCACTTCAGTAATTAATCAGCTGATTAGGGGTTACAGCATTTCTATGAAACAGCTGTTTGTCCCAAGGTGAGGGTGTGCATGAAAGCCTAGCTGAATTAAAAAGCATGGACACCCAGTAACTTCCCAGGAGCATTCGCCAACACCAGTCTAGTGCCTATGAATGAGGTCACCTTGTCGGCTCTGGGAATTGAACCGTCAGCTTTACCCACCAGTATACCTGTATAATTTGCACTGTCCGTCAGTAGCTGAAGCTGATCTGGTAATGTGCTTTCAGTACAGAAGGCATGGCCTTATTTGGTTTTGGTTCTGATTTGTTAGGTTGACCTGGGAGCCAGGCCAGAGGTAACGAGGCGGGAGCCACTGTCTGCAGACGACTGGGCCGAGCACCAAGATGCAGAGGGAAGGATGAGAAATGTCTCTCACCTTAAGAAAATGATTTTCAAAGGGGTATGTTGGAATTATGGAGTGGGTTGCTAAAGCGCCTAATAATCTTTAGCAAAACTCCCCTGGCTGGTTTTCATAGTGTGTGGCAAAAATGACCTACCAAGGTCGAGCTGACATTGATTTTATGTCATCTCCCTCTGAGAAGCTCTCTCTGTATGTGAGATAGTGGAAACTATACATTTGTGGCTTGTCTGTAATGTAATGTCTGGACCCCGCAGGGCTTGTGCCACGCGGTCAGGAAAGAAGCCTGGAAGTTTCTACTAGGATATTACCCCTGGGACAGCACCTACGAGGAGAGAAAGAGCCTACAGAGGAGGAAGACGTACGTATTAACCAAGACAAAGTGTTTTTGAAGCTGACATGTTATTTTTTTCATTAGGAATAGAATAGCCACTTGCCAGTGTGGCAGATGGCCTTTGTTGACATCTTTCTCAAACCTGTATGAGGAACTCAGTGCCTGAGTGGAACACAAGCTGTGCAAACATGGCCTTCTAAATTGTTTAACCCTTTGTTTCCTTCCTTCCTTCATTCTAAAAAGGGATGAGTACTTCAGGATGAAGCTCCAGTGGAAGTCTGTGAGTGACGACCAGGAGAGGAGGAACTCTAGGTTGAGAGACTTCAGAAGCCTGATAGGTCAATGAATTCCGTCTCGGCTGTTTCATTTGTAATCTGAATTTCATTTTTCAGTGTGTTCAAAGTTTTATGATCATATTATTTAATGTTTTTTTCTGTGTAGAGTGTCATTGATTTAATTTATTTGACTGTCCCGGAAGCACCTGTAAAGCATGAGAAGTGTATTCTTTCTGTTATGGGTGCAGTGGGTTGTTTATTAACTGTCTGTGAATGTCCTGTCTTCTCAGAGAAGGACGTGAACAGAACAGACCGAACCAACCGGTTCTATGAAGGCATTGACAACCCAGGCCTGGTATTACTCCATGACATCCTGATGACCTACTGCATGTATGATTTTGATCTGGGTGAGTGAGAGCCTTACATCCCGGTTGTGCAGCAGATCCCGTTTTGTATTTGAACGAAAAGGTCATCTGATTGGCATCGATGGAATCTATTACCTAGTTGACGATCATTTCAAAATGGAAATTCACCCGTGGTCATAGAGACAATTAAACAATCACAGCTGATTAAGAACTGCGTATCAGAGGGATTATCTACGCGTGCCTTGATTGAATTGTGCGGGGTTGTCTCATCGTGTCGGTCTCCAGGATATGTCCAGGGAATGAGCGACCTTCTCTCCCCTGTCCTCTATGTGATGGAGAACGAGGTGGAGGCCTTCTGGTGTTTTGTCTCCTACATGGATCAGATGGTAAGAAATGTTGCGTCGTTTTGTCTGGGACTGTTATTGATTGAAGTTTTTTTTTTCAACAAACCTGTGCTTCCTTTAACATGCTTGAGTATGCCTTCCGTGACCCAAACGCAACACGATTGTGTTTGCAGCACCAGAATTTTGAGGAGCAGATGCAGGGCATGAAGACTCAGCTGATCCAGCTCAGTACTTTGTTAAGGCTGCTGGACCTGTCCTTCTGGAACTATCTTGGTGCGTCACAAGCCTCACGGGTCTCCGTTCAAACGTCAATCAGGTCACCTTCATCTGCACTTGGGAGCCGCCGACCATAAACCGGGAGAAGGCTTTTCACGGCAAACATTTGTGTATTTGTCCCCTGTGTGGACAGAATTATTTTTAGCAATGATGTCTACTTTTACTGTAAAAGTCATGTACATTATTCATTTCAAGCTAGAAAGACAATGGGGAAACGAGCATCTTGTTTGGCTTTCAAATGGCTTGTCTGTTTTTGTTCATTGGTTTCATGCAGAGTCGCAGGATTCAGGTTATCTGTACTTCTGTTTCCGTTGGTTACTGATCCGCTTCAAGAGGGAACTTCGCTATCCAGACGTCCTTCGTCTGTGGGAGGTGATTATGGTTCTACTAGCCTGTCAGCCGCCTTTGTTCCATTTAATTAAAGCTATGATGTAGCACTATGCCATCATCACACACAATAGGGAAACTTCCTGTTACTTCAGGTGTACAATGACGTCATCTACTTGGCTCTTATGGACTGCTTGTTAACGTTATGTTCTGTCATTACTCTGGAAATGTCCTTATGTTGTCTTTGAAACTTATCCTTGTATTCAGATGGATCTAGTTACTAACACATTTCCTGGTTCTGCTTAGGTAATGTGGACTGGATTGCCCTGCCAAAACTTTCATCTGCTGGTGTGTTGTTCCATCCTAGACTCGGAGAAAAGGAAAATCATAGAGGAAAACTATGGATTCAATGAGATCCTCAAGGTACCAGCAGTCATTGGCAAACTAACCGGTTTAACCAGTTAAAAATATACACTGCCGTTCTAAAGTTTGGGGTCACCTAGATATTTTATGTCCATTAAAATAAGTGTTTTTTTTATGGAATATCTACATAGGCATACAGAGGTCCATTATCAGCAACCATCAGTGCTGTGTTCCAATGGCACATTGTTAATCCAAGTTCGATTACAGGCTCAAAATGCCCAGAAACAAAGAACTTTCTTCTGAAAGTTCTCATTCTGAGAAATGAAGGCTATTCCATGTGAGAAATTGACAAGAAACTGAAGATCTCGTACAATGCTGTGTACTGCTCCCTTCACAGAACAGCGCAAACTGGTTCTAACCAGAATAGAAAGAGTGGGTGGATAGAGGAAGATTAGAAAAGTGTTATGTGCACACAAATTGTTTTAGGTGAATAGGACAATTTTGAGGTGTTCAGATCACAAAGAACATTTGTAAGACACAGACCAAATGAAAAGCTGCTGGTGGAGTGCTTGACACAATCTGTCAAGCATGGTGAAGGCAATGTGATGGTCTGGGAGTGCTTTAATGTTGGTAAAGTGGGAGATTTGTACAGGATAAAAGGGATCTTGAAGAAGGAAGACCATCACTCCATTTTGCAACGCCATGCCATAACCTGTGGATGGCGCTTGTTTAGAGCCAATTTCCTCTTACAACAGGACAATGACCCAAAGCACAGCTCCAAATCATGCAAGAACTATTTAGAGAAGAAGCAGTCAGCTGGTATTCTGTGTATAATGGAGTGACCAGCACAGTCACTGGATTTCAACCCTGTTGAGCTGTTAAGGGAGCAGCTTGACCGTATGTTATGTAAGAGGTGCCAGTCAAGCCAATCCAATATGTGGGAAGTGCTTCAGGAAGCATGGCGTGAATGTCAAAGTTTGGCAAGGCTGTAATTGTTGCAAATGGTGGATTATTTGACACAAGTGTGAAGGACACAATTATTTAAATTAAACAATTTCTAACCTTGTCAATGACTATATTTCCTATTCATTTTGCTACATTTCCTTTTCAAACTCATTTCATGTATGTTTTCACAGAAAACAAGGACATTTCTTAGTGACCCTAAACATTTGAACAGCAACGTATATATTGTTAGACATTTTTGTCATAGTTTCCCAAGTTATTGCCTTTGCTTTGATTTTATGAATTTGCATTTTTAGTGCTATTTTGCCTGTTTTCACAGCACATTAATGACCTGTCAATGAAACTGGACATTGAAGAAATCCTTCACAAATCAGAGGCCATTTGTATGCAGATCAGAAGTTGTAAGGTAATTTGAAGTGCTATTTTAACTTTCAAATTAAGAAACAATGACCACGCAGTTTCAGATTTTGATATTGTTTGTGAATAATAAAATTGTATTTTGCTTTCAGGACCTGCCACATTCAATAAGCGAGATCCTTGGATTCGATACAGAAAGTGAACTTTCCAAATTAGAAGAGAGGGAGTTTGGAATTCCTCTTGATTCTCCTCAGTCTCCCAGACCCGCACATAAACAGGAAGTCTTCTCCAATGGTCACAATGGACATTACAGAGAACCCCCAACTCACAATGGCTGCAAAGTCGCCTTCATATCATAATGAACAATATAATTCACACAGACACTTTGCAATGTCCACATACCAGAAAGAGTATTTTGGATAAGTTGGCAACTGAAGCAATCTCATTAAGTCCCTAACAGGAGAGAAATGAGAAGAGAAAATAATGTAAAAAGCATTTAAAATTATTCAAATTGTATTATTTTTGTAATTTCTTGTATCATATTGTCTTTCATTGAAGTAAGTCATTCCTTCTCGCCCTGCTAAGGATTTTTTTGTAAAGACGAGCAAGGTAAGTTTGCATTGTAAAGTAATGTGCTGTTTTTATTTCTATATAACCAGTTTGAGTCACGCAAAAGAATTCAAATCAAATCCTGTTATTGACATTTTGATCTATCCGGAGTTCAATTAAACAACAAAGGAGATGCAAAATGCATCATGGGGGTTTTTGTTCTGTACCGTCTTGAAAACCTGACGTTTTGTGGATTGTATTTTTGGGCTAATGAACAGCGCTAAAAGATAGTTTTGGAACAAACTATTCCCTTAATGCTATGCCACAATAAAAACATTTTAAGATTGAAAATGTGAAGAAAACTAACTTAAGAAAAATCTATCTGAATCAAAATAAAAAGATAGCATTGTGTTGTTTTGTGAGATTTTTTTAATTATTTTCCACATTCTTTATATTTCTATATCAGTTGAAGTGTGGGTCCAGCACCACCACCACTCATTCTGTGTTGTGAAAGTATTCCTTTGACTGTACTTCTTACCAAAACATTAAATTGCAGACTGTATTTGATCCAGGAAAAAAGTTAGAACTGCAGCAAAGTCAATTCAGGCAATAAAACCAAACCTTTAGGATTCATTATGACTCATCCTGTGAAATATATGCCATGTCCTGTAACATCCCTTTCCGCCTATTTCATCTCATTGGTTGCAAAAGCACTTCGATCAAGAATAAACCTCTTTTCGCAATTGCTTGGAATGTAATAGTTTCTGTGTACAGTCTGTTTAAAATACCAGTTTCCTGTCAGGGAACGCACATGGGGATATACAGTGACACTTGCTGAAACACTTGTTTCTTGTTGCTGCACTTTTTCATAATGTATGCAACCTGCATGAACCTTAGTCTCCAATATGTGTGCGGTTAACACCCTTCTATATTCAAACTACTTCCTCCAATCATAACGGTCTGCAGAAATGTCACTACTGGACAAATAGGTTTTTCAGTAATTTCACTGAATGCTTGAGATATCCACCTTGCACACTTACTCCCTGAATCCCCTCCATAATTCCACTTAATATGCAGCCCACGTATGGCCTCCAAATGGCATTTCGCCCCTTTTAAGTCCCTGATGTTGTGACGTCTTCAGTCTTGGTGACAGTTCACAACCCCTCCTGGGTCTTTGATGGAAGACATTTGGAGACGTCTCTGGCTTAGAGGGAATGGACAGTGCTGTTTACATCGGAGTCAGGTGGAGGGAGTCCGCCTATCACAACGATCTGCTCATAACGGGCCGTCACGATTAGAACAAGGCAGCAGCCCACGTCCTCCACTCCCGTCTCCGGCGCTCTTTCATTTCCTGTCTTACAGGAAATTGCCTCAGTCAGACGATAGCACATTGCCCACAACTGTGATTTATCTGTCATCTCCCTGGGTTTCATTAAAGAGGTGGCTCTGGCAGTGTTTTGTGGACTGACAGGTGCTTGCTCATTCAGCTGGAGCAACATGTAAACGTTATTGTGTTGCGGTAGTGACACTGAATGAACAGAAGGAAATAGAGTATTCTAAATGAATGGAGCAATTTTCTTTTCTTGGGTTTAGTCAAACACACCTGGGCTTTTCCAGTTTTGGTGTGGTTATATGCAGTGCATTGTTTGCCTAGAAAGGACATTTAAATTGTAATATAAGTAGGTGATAATTTCACCCGTAACTATCACTGTACATTCCCAACCCCCTTGGACATGAACTGAGGTATCCATTTTCTCATCTGATCACAATCATGGTTTAAGACACCAGTACAGTATTCCTGTAGAGTTGTATCTGATCTCACCTCTCACTCAGAATGACCATGTATGGTTTATTTTTTCAACCCTATGTGAAATAACTATTCAAGAATCCTGTTCTAATTCAATGTTCAATTGGTGGATCTGCATCCACGAAAAGGTGGATTAATGTGGAGCTTCCTACCTCTCCAAAACAAAGAAGATAAACTCTTCGCACACACACACACACCTCTGTTTGTTCTTTATAAGTCTGCATGTCAACAGCCGAGAGAGACCAGAGATGGGATGCCTTATCAGTACCAGCCCCCCTCCACCTCCGTCACACTATATAAAGGAGCTTGAGTTGTGCTGGCTGGCAGACGACTTGCCTACTGTAGCCCAGTGGACCAAGGCAGTAACAGCTGTTGTAGTGGTCATGAGTGGAAGCAGACCAGGAACTCTGGATCCGGAACATCCTCTCCAGTGCATCGGCAGGTGAGGCGTGACTCTACCCCGTTGAGTTCAGTACGCATCTCATGTGTGGACAAACCAATGTTCGGGTCTACAAAAGACCCCTACGGCTTCAACTGCATCTGAATGTTCCCTCCATGCAGGCAGCCCATGGTGATGGCGTCTTCCCAGCTGAGGAAGCGGGGCAGTGGCACGGAGAGGAGGGGCGTCCCAGAGCCCGTGCCCAGGATGCAGCCGGCCATGATGATGTTCTCCAGTAAGTATTGGTCCCGGCGGGGACTCTCTCTGGACTCGGCTATGTTTGACCAGCAGACACAGCGCCACACCGGAGGGCAAATGGTGAGTGAGCGGTTGCGTGGAATGGTTGGTTGGCTGGTTGATGAATGGATTGGTTGGTCGTTGGGTTGATTGAGTCATTGGTTGGTTGATTGGTAATGGTTGATTGATTGGTTGATTGGTACAATGGTTGGTTGATGGGTTCGTCGGTCCGTTGGTTGATTGGTTGGTTGATTGTTTGGTTGACTGGTGCGTTGTTGTTGTTGTTTTTTTTTTGAGTCGTTGATTTTGATTGACCCATTCTGCAAATGGGTATGAAGTTGTGTTTCTATCTGTCATGTTCTATGTAAATACAACTCCGGAAAAAATGAAGAGACCACTGTACCTTTTTCTTTCCTTTCTTGTTCTTCACTCAAAACTTTCCTTTTCAACTTTTTTGCAAAGGAAAGAAAAAGGTACAGTGGTCTCTTCATTTTGTCCAGAGCTGTATGTTTAGTTAGTTATATGTTTTATGCATGGTTTTCCTTTTGCTCTCCTTGATACTTTGATTGTGCAGCACTTTGGTTGACACTTGTTATTTTTAAATGTGCTTTATAAATAAACTTGACTTGATTTTGCATTCAGAGTCTGATAACTGCTCAACCTGCATGTTCAATTTAGATTGTACACTGCTATGGTTTGTAATGCACACTTATTAGGTTTTCTAGCCTGACATATCTTAGTGTCCATCGCTCATATAAGGGCCAGGAAATCCTCATTTTTATCTGTTCATTATCAGCTTGCTAGCTCATCTCTGCTCTTGTAAAAGCTAGAAGGCCAGTGGAAGTAGAACTGACGGCTTGAAGCATTGGGTGAGGACACCGGTTGAAATACTAAGGCAGATTTCCATGTTTGCTTAAGGGAAAAAGCATCAACTGCAGAATCAATGAGACTGTTCTATGTTGGCTATTGTTATGTTACATATTAACACTTGTATTAACAGGTAGACATGTTGCGGTTGATGCTCCTGCTCACAAGACGTGATCTTCTTTTTGTCCGACAGTCGCGCCGGCCCTCCTTCTGTCCAATAGATGAGAACCCGACGGACAAGGAAATCAGGGAGAGCAGGGAGTCAGGAAAGACAGCTGTTGTCTTCTCTCTGAAGAACGAGGTGGGCTGCTTGGTCAAAGCACTACGCATTTTTCAGGTGGGTATTTACTGTCCTGTTCCTGACACAACCTGAACATTCCTGTAATACTATTCAGTTTTGTGAAGCCCAAACTCTCCTCACCTCCCTGCCCTTTCGTTGTCTCTGCTCTTCCAGGAAAAGCGTGTGAACTTGGCTCACATCGAGTCACGGATATCCAAGCGGGTTCACTCTGAGGTGGAGATCTATGCTGACTGCAACTGCAGCAAGAAGGAGTTCAATGAGCTGCTGGAGCTCCTAAAAGATCACGTCAACATCCTCTCCTTCAACACGCCCCAAAACCAGTGGTCCTCAGAAGCAGGTACTGACCCGGCTTTTTGTTGTATTCTTTCTTTGGTTTAACCTTTTTTTTGGGACAAAAACAACAGCTTGTTTTATTCTCAGTTCAGCATTCACCATAGTTCAAGAACAAATAGAAATGTGGCTCTTTTACGTGGTTCACAGTGAATGTAACATCTTATGTTCTGTTTGTTGTCTCATCTTGTAGGAGTAAATGTCTCTGAATGGACATGTGTGTGAGTACAGAGTGAATTCTAACAAGCCAGTCAGCTTTTGTTGAACATTTGGAAATGTTTTTTTGTGGATTTTATTTTTTACATGTTGTTAAATTAAAGTTTATCAAACTTGCTTTATGTGACATTCACAGTGTGGGACAAATCAAGTTTCATCCGTGTCTACAATAATCCACACTTTCTGTCGCTGCAGGATTATTTTCATACTGTGAGAGGCCGGGTGAAATGAATGTGAAATATGACATCGGTTGTGGTTTAGTTTGTGTGCTTATAATGCTTCATTTGTGTGTATATGTTGTGCTTGCCTTGTTAGATGGGGAGGAAGTACCTTGGTTCCCCCAGAAGATCGCAGAGCTCGACCAGTGTTCTCACAGAGTGCTGATGTACGGTTCTGAGCTGGATGCCGACCATCCAGTAAGTTTCTGCTGTGTGTTTGCTGCTTGCCCGGCTCAGCAAATGAGAACTGGTTATCAGCTGAGTTACAAATCTTATTAAATAAATGTAATCTAATAATAAGAGGTCATCATAATTATGAGATAATATCAGGGTTGGGGTTCAGGGCTGCAGCCTAATGGTTAGACCGGTGGGCCAGCAACCTACAAGTTGCTAGTTTGAACCCCTGGGCCAACAAGGTTCAAAATCTGTTGTGCCCTTGATCAAGGTACTTAACCTTAATTGCTTCTGTAAGTTGCTCTGTATGAAAGCATCTGCTAAATGTTGTTTTATTTAAAGAATGATTTATGTGAACACGTAAAATACATTAAATATTTGTGCACACACACACATTATGAGTTCTGAATTATTATAGACAGTCCATGACATTGTATTAGATTTTTCTTATGGTAACCATAAATGATGTTGCAATGTACATCACCATACTGCAGAATACATAAGCTTCCTAAGGGTGTGTCCAAATGCAGTTACATTCAAATTCAACAATTGCATTGGAATCAAAGGGCAACTGGCAATATAATTAATTTCAGCATTGGAATATATAACGATAATCTAAACATTTTAACAGCAGTAATCTTAGGGAAATCACAGGAACCATTTCCTTAACTTTTGGCTGGTAAAAATGCCAGTCTGTGACGCTGTTCCTTATCTCTCCTAACCCTAGGGCTTCACAGATAACACATACCGTCAGAGGAGGAAGTACTTTGTGGAAATGGCCATGAATTACAAATAGTATGAGTAGCCCCTTCTCTTTCAGTTGTTTTGCTATGGTAACAATCTGGTAATCAGTTATTTTCTCACTCATTCTGTGTCGTAACTGTAATTACAGTTGAACTTTTATGTTAGTACTCTGTATTGCTAGTTACACTGACTAGATACACAGAGAAACTCCAGATCACTTAATAAACTACAGATCACATAAATAACAGCGCAGTGTGCATGAGTTATGTTAAATTGCCTCATTATAAGTGTGTTTAGATTAGTCATCCGTCTCCGCTCTCCAGTGGCCAGCCTATCCCCCACATAGAGTACACCCCAGAGGAGGTCCGGACCTGGGGTGTGGTCTTCAAGGAGCTCACCAAACTCTACCCGACACATGCC
This sequence comes from Esox lucius, assembly GCF_011004845.1. Taxonomy (NCBI): domain Eukaryota; kingdom Metazoa; phylum Chordata; class Actinopteri; order Esociformes; family Esocidae; genus Esox; species Esox lucius. The sequence goes on along the minus strand of NC_047587.1, from coordinate 9,152,217 downwards.
TGCAGAGAGTACCTGAAGAACCTCCCCCTGCTCACTAAGCACTGTGGGTACCGGGAGGACAACATCCCCCAACTGGAGGACGTGTCCCTGTTCTTAAAAGGTATGGGATGATGAGTGACGTCAGTGTACCAGGCAACTGCAGTTACTCATAAGCTTTGGCAACACATTCATTCTCATTGATGCCGTCAGTCGAAAAAGCATCCCCAGTTTGTTTGGCCACTGCCGTAAGTCATTCTCAGACACCTTATCTTGCCCATACACTGTTCGTTCATCTAGTACATATCTGTGTAACCTCGAATTGACCCTACAAACCATTTTATCAGTTTCAACGAAGATATGGAAATTCCTCAGACGTTAGCTGGGTCATCACTTGATGCTGTGGGTGTGACTGTTTCAGAGAGGTCAGGGTTCACCGTGAGGCCTGTGGCAGGATACCTTTCTCCTCGAGACTTCCTGGCCGGCCTGGCATACCGAGTATTCAACTGCACTCAGTATGTCCGCCACAGCACAGACCCCCTCTACACCCCCGAGCCGTGAGTGCCTCATCACCAGCGCAGAGTCTTCTGTTTTTAACAGAACCTGAACTGACACGCACCAAAACAGAAACATTTGTGTTTGTGGGATTACGTGCGAGGAAAATATAGATGGAAAATGTTAACGATAGAGTCAATTCTTAGAGATGACGTTTGCATGCCACCACCTTGTGGGTTTCCTGTCCAACCCCAGTTGTGACCAATCTGATTTCACTTTTCATCTGGCTGATGATTATAATAAGGTCCACTAAATTAGGGCTGGTGAGAGAACCTTCATGGTGGTAGCTCTTTAGGAACAGGGTTGGGTTGCCCTGCACTAGACAACATCTAATGCTAATAGAATCATAACTGATATTGGGGTACAGGGACACGTGCCATGAGCTGCTGGGTCACGTCCCACTCCTCGCGGACCCCAAGTTCGCTCAGTTCTCCCAGGAGATTGGCCTGGCATCTCTAGGGGCATCGGACGAGGACGTACAGAAACTTGCCACAGTGAGTACTGACAGACGATCCACAAACAAGTAATATTGAACGCTGATGGCGATGTGTCGGCCCCTCACGTGGCCCTTGAAGCCTACCAAATAACCACATAATATCATAAACTGAGAGGTTGTGGTTCCATCATTTAGTATGACACCTTCCATATTTGATTGTGTCAAGGAAAGGAGCAAAAGCAAAACATTTAAGTGATATTGAAAGTTTCTCATTAATCATTAAGCATACGGCCTGGCATCCCAGTACTGACTTGCCTCTGGAGCTAATCTGGTTCGGACCTGGTCAGTCTCTGGATGCGTGATTAGAGCTTGCTTAAAGGGCTGTTGGAATGGCAGTATGGGACACTGGTCTAGAAATCACATCCCACTGCTCAAGGGGAATGAAGGGGACATTGCCCTGCGTAGGATACAATCATTGGGATGATGTTCAATGGCTGTCCTAATAATAATAATAATACATTCAGTACATACAGTTATATAGCACTTTTCTGGGACCCAAAGATGCTTTAAAGGTACAAAACAAACAGCATCCGAGGAGAGTGATGGGGCAATTACACAGACAAACGTGAAGAAAAGGACTAAGACGTGACTGGGAGAAGGGAACGGGCAGAGGCTAGGGGTCCTGGCTTAGTGATCACTAAAGGTCCAATGGCACTTATCTAATTGGCTCATTATTCCTGTCTCCTCCCCCCACAACACCTTTTTAAATACACGTTAAAGTACCAATTGTTTGCACGTCACTTTGAATAATGGTGTCAGCTGAATAAAGAACATGTTATATATGGAGGGACTGACCGTTCTGTGCTGTCGACAGTGTTACTTCTTCACTATTGAGTTTGGGTTGTGCAAACAAGATGGCCAGCTCAGGGCCTATGGCGCCGGCTTACTGTCGTCTATTGGAGAGCTGAAGGTAGGCCCCGCACGCGCACGCATGCATGTATGCACGCATGTACGCACACACACTGACGGATGCCCCAGTGACTGGTCTGGTGTTTCCTTGCAGCACGCCCTGTCCGACAAAGCTTTGGTGAAGATGTTTGACCCCGGCACCACTTGCTACCAGGAGTGCCTCATCACAACTTTCCAGGATGTCTATTTTGTCTCTGACAGCTTCGAAGAGGCCAAAGAGAAGATGAGGTGAAGTTGAAAGGCGACAAAGTGACAGTTCCAATGGCGTAGTTGATCTGTTTCTAAACTCTTTACGTTAATGATCTGACCCTGCAGTTTTCAGGAGTTCACAGGGAACACATGGCTAGTTTAAATTCAGTACATTGTGGGTGGCTGGCGGACAACACCAGTCACCCACAGTTTAAATGTTATCTACCCAACAGGGAGTTTGCCAAGACGATCAAGAGGCCGTTCTCTGTGTACTACAACCCCTACACCCAGAGCATAGACCTGCTGAAAGACACCAGGAGCATTGAGAACGTGGTGCAGGACCTCCGTAGTGACCTCACCACTGTCTGTGACGCCCTGGGCAAGATGAACACCTACCTAGGGATTTAGTTGGAAGTCTTCTGAGCTCTCTTTTTGACTGTAACATCTTGGTGAATATAAATCAGACTATAATTATTAAAATAAAGTGATCATAGTCAGTGTAATAGAAGTGTTTCATGTGACAAATCAATTTTCCACTTATTGCACAGAACATGATGAATAAAATATTATGGTATGGATGTTATACAATTAACACTATAGTGATAATTGTATGGGGGTGGGGGGCTGCAAAGATATTTTCAACTAAAGAGTGCATCTAATTTAAATAATAAAATGTTGCAAATATGTAAAATGTAACTTGACTGACATTTGATTAAGAAACATCACTATGTAATACAACTGCAAAACAAACAGCAGGATAAAAATTTTATTCAGACTTCTCTGGTCTTCATGCATGTTGTTACGTATGTACATGTTGCACTTAGATTAGATAACTGATCAATAATTACTGTGATTCTGCATGCATGTTTTCCTGTATTTGTCTGCTACACGGTTTTCACTGCACATTGCAAAGGGATCCCTTGTCGACATTCACAATTTTACGAAGGGACATTCACAACTTCACTCACTTCGCAAAAGGACATTCACAGCTTTATTCACAACTTTAGAAAGAGGGAATCCAAATCCAAATAAATGGCTATGAAAATGAAACTGGTAAGTTGTGACAAAACAGTTAATTACTTAATTGCATTTAATTGCATCACAGTATACTTAACAGGACTTCAAGGAAAACGATAACGACATACACTCACCTAAAGGATTACTAGGAACACCTGTTCAATTTCTCATTAATGCAATTATCTAATCAACCAATCACATGGCAGTTGCTTCAATGCATTTAGGGGTGTGGTCCTGGTCAAGACAATCTCCTGAACTCCAAACTGAATGTCAGAATGGGAAAGAAAGGTGATTTAAACAATTTTGAGTGTGGCATGGTTGTTGGTGCCAGACTGGCCGGTCTGAGTATTTCACAATCTGCTCAGTTACTGGGATTTCACGCCCAACCATTTCTAGGGTTTACAAAGAATGGTGTGAAAAGGGAAAAACATCCAGTATGCGGCATTCCTGTGGGCGAAAATGCCTTGTTGATGCTAGAGGTCAGAGGAGAATGGGTCGACTGATTCAAGCTTATAGAAGGGCAACTTTGACTGAAATAACCACTTGTTACAACCGAGATATGCAGCAAAGCATTTGTAAAGCCACAACACGCACAACCTTGAGGCGGATGGGCTACAACAGCAGAAGACCCCACCGGGTACCACTCATCTTCACTACAAATAGGAAAAAGAGGCTACATTTTGCACGAGCTCACCAAAATTGGACAGTTGAAGACTGGAAGAATGTTGCCTGGTCTGATGAGTCTCGATTTCTGTTGAGACATTCAGATGGTAGAGTCAGAATTTGGCGTAAAAAGAATGAGAACATGGATCCATCATGCCTTGTTACCACTGTGCAGGCTGGTGGTGGTGGTGTAATGGTGTGGGGGATGTTTTCTTGGCACACTTTAGGCCAATTGGGCATTGTTTAAATGCCACAGCCTACCTGAGCATTGTTTCTGACCATGTCCATCCCTTTATGACCACCATGTACCCATCCTCTGATGGCTACTTCCAGCAGGATAATGCACCATGTCACAAAGCTTGAATCATTTCAAATTGGTTTCTTGAACATGACAATGAGTTCACTGAACTGAAATGGCCCCCACAGTCACCAGATCTCAACCCAATAGAGCATCTTTGGGATGTGGTGGAACGGGAGCTTCGTGCCCTGGATGTGCATCCCACAAATCTCCATCAACTGCGAGATGCTATCCTATCAATATGGGCCAACATTTCTAAAGAATACTTTCAGCACCTTGTTGAATCAATGCCATGTAGAATTAAGGGAGTTCTGAAGGCGAAAGGGGGTCAAACACAGTATTAGTATGGTGTTCCTAATAATCCTTTAGGTGAGTGTATGCACAAAAGGTATTCATTATTCAACATAAAAAAAATTATGCAATTAAAAATTCCTGAACATTATTTTCATAACACACTAGCAGTAGATATGTAACATTAGAAAAAGGTTTAATACACTATCCTCCAATAAGGCAGTTTGATTGATAATCCATAGGTCAGTTCCTTCTCAGAGAACAGGTTCAATGCCATGTTTGCAGGTGGGATTTAATCCCAAACTAACAAAATTAACAGTGGATTCACTATCTAATACAGTACATTACTTTTGGATGTAGATCCAATGATAATTATTTTTACTGAGACTGTAAAATGTAGTTTATTATAATTAATATTAGTATAATATTTTTGTATTAATAGAGTACTTTAAAAAGGTTACTATTCTGTCAATGTTTTATTCTTTAAATGCTCTTTTCCTGTCCTGATTACCTCGCCAACATATAATGGCTTTAAGGAGATATGGTTCATGAGAGCAACTTTAAACGACCAACTGTTAGGGAGAGTGTCATTGAGTGAGAGAAGGGGACACCTATAAATGTATAATATGCCCAGACATTGTTGTACGTTCATCTTTTCATCATTTCAGGGGAAAAAATTAAGACAAGTCCAGTTAGGAAGATTTCTTATTTTTTTGTGACCACTTCAGCTACTTATTCATGGACAGTTAAAGCAGTTCAGATGTCTTGCAGATCTAATCAGTGTCTTCACTGTCAAACACTTTATTCTGGAAGAAAGAAATGACAAGAATTACAAGACAGAAATAAATGTAGAGTAGGTAGCATAACAACCCTCAACCCTCACCCCTCACCCCCCCACCCAAATTATTTAATAAAAAAGCCCCCTACAGTCCACTGATAGAGGACCAGGTGGTGCTGTACTCACCCAGCCGCCTTGCTTCTTCACCCAGGCCGTGTGATGCTGCTGGAGGTAGCGTGACCCAAAGCCCATGGCTTGGTTCATGGGGTGGAGGTCCAGAGCAGACAGCCTGCTGGTCACCTCACAGACCAGAGCAATCTCCTCCCTCTGGACGCTCTTCTCAGGCGCCGGGTCCCCGTGCCTTGCTACAGGATCTCCACCCATCATTCCCTGGACAAGGGTGGTAGTCACCTTCTCAAATAGACCGTAGGTGAATGAGGTTTGGAAATGCTTCTGCAAAGTGGGGTTACTCTTGATCTGTGGGGGCGGAGATAAGCGTGAGGGCAATATGGGTTTGGAAAGAACGGGTTAAGAGTACGCCAGACATCCGACGACAACACAACAGCGAAGGAAAAGTACTGAAACATTATCCTGGCGGACAACTGACTTGAAGTCCTCCTGACTACAGTCTGGAAGGGTTTATTTTATGCTGTAGGTAAGAGGTGTTAATGAGGGGGAATGTGCAACCGCTGGCTGGGAATCATACAAATCATAATCTATGCTTTAGTAAACACCCCATGAATGTCATGTTAACATCTAAAATCTCTTACCTAGTGAATTGTTGAAGCTTGCAGTGTTGTGCTAACAAAAAGCTAGCAAAGAAGAACGAATCACAAAACATTTTCTTAGCAAATATTGCGGTTCCAGTAGGCTCCTGTAAAGTCAGCCAGGATACTGCATCATGTAATTTACATAAAATAAAAATATCTGAAGGGTATTCTACCACGCAGGATTAGTAACTTAACCAGTTTTGTAAAACCAGAACTTGGTCAAACTTTAAGATTTTGGGTCCAGAAAGTGAGCTGTGTAGTGTAGCCTGATCAGAAACCACAGCAACAAATGCTCTGAACCAAACCTGCTACCTTCTCAACAGGTTAACTTCATCTTATGAAAATTACTTACAAACTGGATAATACAATTGCAGTTGTGACCTACGGTAGGCAACTTCAATTTAGGTAATAGGATTGTCAATTACTATCATTAGCATTGCAATAGAAGTAGTCTATAAATTAAAGATATTATTAATATTAATCACCCTTTGTAGCCCTATTCAATAAGGAAATCATGCCACTTCACTCACATATTTACTCAGTTATTTACTGCCAGGTTTTGTGGCAGGGTGGTGTTACTTATTTTGGAGAAAACATCTACATGATCGTTGTAGGAGGTAACATTAATTTCATGTTCCAAATTACTAAAATATTATGCTCTCTTTTTTGACTTCATGATTTCCATCATGTTTTTTGTCATTGTAATGAGAACGTTTATAAATGTTCTGTGCGAGTTGCCGGGTCAACCAACCTGCACTTTACTTTGACTAACAACAATGATGATTGAATGAGAAGCAGACATTTTTTTAACAAAACAAAATCTGGGAATCCCTCATTGTGTTATGGGAAGCCGGATTGGTTCAGGGAAATATGTTCTCTTAATACGTTATCTTTCTGGAATACCCCATAAATAAAAAAGAAGAAAGAGCACGTTCTTGTCAAGTGACGTTTGAATAGGGAACAACGCCATCTTGTGGTGATTGGGGGTAGACTCTTGCACAACCCATGAAGTACCAACCACACAAGTGCAAACATGTAAGCTCCCGCACACCTTCTCATTCAGCTGGTCTCCGGACACCTTCAGCAGCTCCACTATCTTCAAGATCACATCTGCGGGGGGGCAATCCAATCCCATTTGCGTCATCAAAAACAAGAAGTTCCACTTTACTTAGTACTAGTTGTTGATCACAGCAGGCCAACGTTCATTGGTCGAATCCGTTCATTGTCTTCAATTATTCTAGCAAGTGTAGAAGTGACATACCGTCAAGATCGTCGGTCCCATCTGCCTCTATGTGACCAACACACGGCCTGATGGCAACTGTTGTGTCTGCCCTTTGTGTGATGTCCACAGTGTCTGCAATCTGAGTCAGTCGTTCGGCCACGCCACTCAAAGAGCCCTTTCCTTTAGCAACTTTTTCACACACACAAATTAAGAAGGAAAGGAGCCTATTCGGTTACAAGGGTTAGACAAACGTGTTGGTTCTCTGTGATACAACATTTTGATATTTCATATTAACACGTTTTTATTTCTCCAGAGGGCGAGAAACATGTACCTTTCTTAAACATCATGACACGTTGCCTTCCTGCTTCTGGCATGTGTTTGGATGGAGCAGGACCTTGAGGGTAGATCTTGTAACCTTCAAACTGAGGGATTAGGCCAGACCGCTTCCTTTTTCGCCTTTCACAGTAGGCCACGAGCAGCTGAAACTCCTCACTGCTTTGGTCCATTGGGAATGTATCGATGTCCGCCTCTGGTGTGGCATGGCTCTCCATCTCACTGACAGACAACACACAACAAGACAGCCTGGGAAACACAGGGAGGTTTTCAACAGATTAGCATCTGGATTAAATCTAAACACAAAAATGGCTACCATGCACAAACCTGTAAAAAAAACAAAAAAACTTTTGGACACTTTTGGCAGAGGACGCTGTAGCTGCTAAACAGTAACTGAAAAGGTTTGGGACTACAAACTTCATGTTATTTGTTTTACTTTCACAATGAACTGTTAAAAAGAACACCCTCATTAATGAGTTTGCCTCTTGACTAAATTAGCTGTTTCCTCTTTTTTTACTCAGTAACTCAAGTTGGTTTCACTTTTCAAAAGAACAGGCATAGCTATTTCCATGTCATTGCCTAATATAGAAACATGACAAAATTACTGTAGTTTGCATTTACAGTAAGTGAAACGTAGGCTACTATACACTACATTTTCTGCTCAGTCAACAAACGTAGGTTAGCACTAAGGTTAAGTTCAGTGTGATAAGTTGTTTTCTCGTGACGAAGGTTATTCCTCTTCAAGCATATATGCACCGGCGAAGCGTGGTGACACCGAGCCGGGTTGCAAACTGTTTTAACAAGGCCCTACGGCACCCCTGATTGTTACGCCAGTGACTATACAAAAACAAAGACTGTAAGTTACACTACATATGGGAGCAATGCCAAACTACCGCTTGGCAATCGAAAACGATTAAAAAGTACACTAACATTTACAATAGACTTGTAAACTACAGACTTACCTGTTACTTCTTTCACCAAATATTTGATAATGCTATCTCATGGAAATAAAGAACCATAACTAGATTTGAAATTCACAAGGAGAGGCAGACTTTCCAAAGTGAAAGATACTCTTCCCATACTTCCTCCTACAGTATAACAGTTTTTTTCTGAAGAAACGGCGCTACACTGCCATCTGCAGTTGACCTAGTGTATGCTGGTTTTTCTTTTAAATTGGTCCCTAGTTTAGACCTACACAACCATGTGACGGTAGAACCTAACCAATTAGTGACCTAATGAATCAGTCAAGTACAAGGTGAGAGCGAAAACCTGCAGACCCTCGGCCATCGAGAAGGGCTGTGGCTAGCAATCCTGGCCCCCCTGAAAAGCTACGTTCGGGCACCCTCATTTATTGACAATATTGATATAATTACTAATAGTGCCCCGCCCCAAGCCATGGGCCCTGTGAATCATATCCACCTTTCCCTGTGTTAGCTAAGGCTCTATCTCTAAGCAATTGGTCTTTGTCCTTGTTTTGTAATTTCTACTAAGCTAACAGTTGTTCGAAGATATTAAAATAGAGTTTTATTTGTAGTTTTAGGACATATAATTTATTAGAATGAAACAACAAATCAATTAAAACAGATAATGTTGATGATAAAAAAAATTGTTGGCAATGAATTTCATTATTGATTATTTGGGTTTATTAGAGACTTGGCAAATAATAAAAAGACGTGGTTAGAATAATCATGATTCAGCATTGTGAGAGAAGACACTTAGCACTGAAACCTATGGACAAACGAAGCACTGTAACCTATGGACAAACGAAGCACTGTAACCTATGGACAAACGAAGCACTGTAACCTATGGACAAATGAAGCACTGTAACCTATGGACAAACAAAGCACTGTAAACTATGGACAAATGAAGCACTGTAACCTATGAACAAACAAAGCACTGTAACCTATGGACAAACAAAGCACTGTAACCTATGGACAAACAAAGCACTGTAACCTATGGACAAACAAAGCTCTTTGAAATCTTTGAAGCCAAAAACCCTGTTTATTATTACTCAAAGCTTTGAAACACAGTGCACAGTAGGGACATCTGTGGGTCAGAAATAAATTTCACATGCCAAATGCTTATATAGACATCTTCTCCCGTCATGCATGTTTCTCAGGTTAGATTCAGCGTTCTGCCTGACACCAAAAGTTTGAACATGGAACCCTATTTTGTGTGTGTGTGTATGGAAAACATCACGGATTGACCTACCTGCGGGTCCAGATGGCACTGAGGTGGATGGGAACCCGCTGGATGCACTACTTTTTCAACAGTTGTTCAGCACTTCTGGTGTCGGCCATGGCTTTGCTCTGCTGGGCCACCTAGTGGCCAAGGAGCGCACTAGGAAGAGAGGTCGCTGTGGTGTGCCCCATCTTAAATCATCTTCACTATGGGCTCAAATTAATGCCAAATGTCTTGTAGGTAAATAAAGCGATTTGCACACATGTAAATCACAATCCACACTACGGTTTAGCATTTGTAGTTAAATATCTGTGAATGCGTGCTTAAGGAATAGCAAGAATGAACAATTTGCATCATTACAATTTTTTTCTTTCAAATATAAAAAAATATTCACACACACAACTCCTTCTTTACATAGACAAAGCGCCAAATACACTGACAACTCACGATGTACACTACAGATACAACCTATTCATTTTGAGATCTCATTAATTTCTGAGTGGTCAAAGAAAGTCACTGCCATAAAGATTTGCAAGTGTGTTTGATTTGAAGAGTTCTATTTCCTGAGTCGTTGTTGTTAAAGATAGATGTACCCAGTGTTTGGGTTTCCCTCTTCCTGATTGTTGGTGGCTGTTCTGTCCCCTGTGTTCCTAATTTGGTCAGTGTTCTATCCCCTGTGTTCCTTATTTGGTCAGTGTTCTGTCCCCTGTGTTCCTAATTTGGTCAGTGTTCTGTCCCCTGTGTTCCTAATTTGGTCAGTTTTCTGTCCACTGTGTTCCTTATTTGGTCAGTGTTCTGTCCTGTGTTCCTAATTTGGTCAGTGTTCTGTCCCCTGTGTTCCTAATTTGGTCAGTGTTCTGTCCCCTGTGTTCCTAATTTGGTTAGTGTTCTGTCCCCTGTGTTCCTGATTTGGTCAGTGTTCTGTCCCTTGTGTTCCTAATTTGGTCAGTGTTCAGTCCCCTGTCTGTCATCAGTTCATTTGTCCTATTGCTGTAGTGAACTAATCCATTGGATACACATACACTTAGATATTTTGATAGACAGAATACATACACCGATCAGCCATAACATTATGACCACTGCCAGGTGAAGTGAATAACACCGATAATCTCGTTATCATGGCACCTGTCAGTGGGTGGGATAAATTAGGCAGCAAGTGAACATTCTGTCCTCAAAGTTGATGTGTTAGAAGCAGGAAAAATGGGAAAGCGTAAGGATCTGAGCAACTTTGACATGGGCCAAATTGTGATGACTAGATAACTGGGTCGGAGCATCTCCAAAACTGCAGTCCTTGTGGGGGTGTTCCCGGTCTGCAGTGGTCAGTACCTATCAAAAGTGGTCCAAGGAAGGAAAAGTGGTGAACCGGTGACAGGATCATGGGCGGCCAAGGCTCATTGATGCACGTGGGGAATGAAGGCTGGCCAGTGTGGTCCGATCCAACAGATGAGCTACTGTAGCTCAAATTGCTGAAAAATGTAATGCTGGAACTGACAGAAAGGTGTCAGAACACACAGTGCATCATCAGTATATACTTCATGGTGTTACAGTGGTTATAGAAAAGAACCCCCCCCCATTAAAATAATCACATTTTGTTGCTTTGCAGCCTGAAATGCAGACAGACTTTTACTCAGTGCAACGTATAACATCCAAGTGAAAGATATAACACCAACATGTCAGAAAAAAATCAATAATAATCACTGAGTTGGAAAAAGGATCACCCCCTTGTGTCAGTATTTTGTTGAACCACCTTTTGCTTTAATTACAGCCTTTAGTCTGTTGGGATATGTCTCTACTAACTTTGCACATCTAGACGTTGCAATATTTGACCACTCTTCTTTGCAGAACTGCTCAAGTTCAGTAAAATTTGATGGTGACCGTTTGTGGACTGCTGTCTTCAAGTCATTCCACAGATTTTCAATGGGGTTTAAGTCCGGGCTCTGACTAGGCCATGCAAGGACATTCTTCTTTTTCTCCTTCAACCATTGTGTGGTCAGTTTTGCTGTGTGCTTTGGGTCATTGTCATGTTGGAAGGTAAATCTTCTTCCCATTGGCAACTTTCTGGCAGAGAACAGCAGATTTTCCTCAAGACTTTGACAGTATTTTGCCCCATCCATTTCTCCTTCTATCCTGACAAGTGCTCCAGACCCTGTTGCAGAGAAACAACCCCATAACATGATATTACCACCTCCATGCTTTACTGTAGATATGGTGCTTTTTGGATGGTGAGATGTATTGGATTTTCGCCAGACAAATTGTTTGGCGTTGAGGCCAAATAATTACATTTTAGTCTGACCATAACACCTTTTTCCACGTGGCCTTAGAATCTTCAAGGTGCGTTTTGGCAAAGCTCAGTTGTGACTGCATGTGGCCTTTCTTGAGGAGTGGCTTTTTTCTTGCAACACTCCCATACAAGCCACATTTGTGGAGAATTTGGGATATTGTTGTCACATGCACACAATGACCACCCTTTGTCATGAATTCCTGCAACTGTTTCAGAGTTGCTGTAGGCCTCTTGGTAGCCTCTCTGGCCAGTTTCCTCCTGGCTCTTTCATCCAGTTTGGAGCAACGTCCTGACCCAGGGAGGGTCTGTGTTGTACCAAATACCTTCCACTTCTTAATAATTGACTTCACTGTGCTTCTAGGCACTGATAAAGCCTTTGAATAAATTTTTTATACATCTCCTGACTTGTGCCTGTCCACAACTTTATCCCGGAGATCTTTTGACAATGCCTTGCCACCCATAGTTGATTGTTTTCTTCAGTTGCACTACCAAGGACTGAAATGCTTCAGGAAAAGCTTGTTTCATGCTGAGCTAATCTAAATGACCACAGCTGATCTTGTAAAATGGCAAACTTTTTTCTTTTTCTTTTTCACATGATGTCTAGATGTGTGGACCTGCGAGCAGTTTTGGGGATTATCACTCAGGCCTGGCTGCAGAATGAAATGACAGGTGGCATTTCTTATAAATTAGGGGGCACATCTAATTCATTTGCAGTGTTTATGGGGGGAAAAAACTAGGGGGGCACACATTCTACCTGGAGGGGCACTGCCCCCTTTTGCCCCCCCCACCGTAATGACTCATGTTATTTCAGGTAATTGCTCAGTAATTCACCTAGCTCACTGAATGTAAAAGATCATAGAAGAGGTTAGCTTCTAAAAGGTATGTAAAGGAAATGTATTATATGATACAGCCTCCCTACTGTGTTACAGGACACATGAAGTGATTCCAGTATACCCAGTATTGTATATTTCTCACTAGTTCCTGCTGCACAAATAAAATATCACCACGACATAGTGTTAAGTTGTTTTACTTTTCAGACCTGATCCCACGTTTAATGGCAGACCCACTGGGATAGAAAATTATAGGTCCATCTGGTATCTTCTGCTTTATATTACTCCAATGTGGTTTAGTCATGAGTGTTATCCTACACTGGTCAGTTAGAAGGACCTGATGATATTTTGGATTTCCCATGTCTGGCTGGTGCAGTTCTGGATCACAAGGTTGTGTTCCATTACTTCTAAACATCTTTTTGTTTTTCTGTTCTTGAGTTCTTTTCCCTGGAAAAAAATAGTAAAATAAAGGTATTATTTTAAACATTGGACTTTTTTGGCTTAAAGGAAATCATATATGCTGTGTATACAGTCTAGGGAAGAGTTGCCTTTGCGAGTATACTGAATTAACTGTGATATTTACCTGTGTGAAGGACCAGAGAATGCCCATGCCCTTCTTCACAGCCTCCTTACAGTTGTAAAGATCAGGAACACTGTCTTCCCCACTGTCAGCCAAACATCTGTTGTCATTATACTTGTGGGACTTGATGCCACCAATGTAAAGCTCCCCTTTACTGGTGTAGTATGTGTGCTGATCAATCAAACAGATGAAGACAGAGCATTAGGATCTCTTTGAATACTGAGCAAAAGAGAAAGAGGATTGCTATCAGTTACCTGTGGGCCATAGTAGTAGCACTCATAGGCTATTGGTGTATGACCTGGAACAGGCCCTTGGTCAATACACCTGTTTGCATCCACGTTCTTCATCTACATGCAGAAGAAAGAGAGCAAATGTAAAGTGACGACAATGATGAGATTTCACTAAACATTTGGTTAATCTAGACTGATACCATTCAGAACTCTTAATTTCCCAACTGAATGATAGCCGTGGCTGCTCAATCAACCCCCTCAACAGAAAACATATTTATATCTTATTTTTTAAACTCTGTTGGCCTAAACACACATTTGAGAGTTAGAAAAGTAAAATATACAATTTAAAATGCTTTTTGTTTAGCATCCTCAGTTCTTAAGTGCCCTCCCATACTCATTTGGATACCGTATACACTAACAAACCCCATGGCAACAAAAGTACAATCACATGACATTTCTTGTAAAATGGCAAACTTTTTTTCTTTTTCTTTTTCACATGATGTCTAGATGTGTAGACCCGCGAGCCGCATGGTCCCCTTATGATCATCTGGCTCCTCGCCCCAAATTCGCCCCTTCCTGATTTAAATGCACATGAACTCCCACGGATACCGTACGATAGTGTTTCACCTTACGCAACTTGTTGATTTCTCACCAGCACTATGAGACTAGCTGAATCAGTGGAGCTAGTTTAGTGCCACAATGAAAATGGCCAAAAGAGAATTTTGAGAGCCAATGTTTTAAGAAACATACCCCTCCGTAGGCAACTATGTTTTCCCATGTTTCCAACTGAGGATACACATTGTCCAGGTACCACTTGAAGGGCCTACATTTCAGCTTTTCTCTGAGACTCTTCCTCTCGGACACGTCCCCAATATCTATTCCGTGATCCTACAGTTTTGACAGGGAGATAATGGTTCATTTCGTGTTTCCTGCAGAACTGTGGTTTTGTATTCCTGGATCTGATAAAACAGTTGCCAAACTTTTCATTGTTTCTTTTCATGAAGGAGAATTCATGTATTTTTGACCATGTGTATATTTCCATAAACTCATACCTTAATGGGAATGTTCCAGGCGAGATTTACATTACTTTTGTACTCGTCCATCCAGATCTCTGCTGCCCTCAGGGCGTTCCTCTTCACTGCCAAGCTCAGATTAGGCAGGTACGGCTTGTGACGTCTCTCAATGTGGGCAATTTTTGAACAAGGGATAATCTCTATACTGCCTCCGCACAGCCATATCTGAAAAACAGGGCAACTGTAAACATGTTGTTCACTAAAAACTATGCAAAGTCCCCCAGGGGCTAAATTAGATAGTGTGTATGACTGATTCATTTCTGTTTATTGCCATATCGACCAACCTTAGTGCCCAACAGGGAACATAGAGATGGCTTGAGGACTTAAAGATTAAAGGAATCAACTATTTTTATGTAGTCAAATAGGTGGAACTTCAACCTTCATCAGCTGAGCCTTTCTGATTACCTGGTTGGTTTATATATATTTCAACAACGCTGACGGAGAGATGACAGAAACAGTGTAGAATCAGTTGAGGAGACTAGACGGAGATGAGTGGAAAATAGTAATCAAAGACCAGGGAGAGCGCAGGAGTTTTGACAGAAGAAAGGTTTCTGGTAGGAGTATGGGTTCTTAATAACAATGTTCCATTTGCCGTAACTGATCACCCAAACACACCTATGGAGAGCAGGTGTGTTTTGGTTACTCGTGTGTCAGCTAAAGAGAAGGCACTTTGGGTAAAGAAGCTAGGCGATTTCCAGGAGGATAGTTCTGATTTATGGAAGGAGGCGCCATTCAGATGGGTTATCACTATGGCAATGTTTGACACAGATTTGCTCTAGGAATGTTTTTCATAGTTTGATTCGTGCATGTGGACAGATATAGGTAGAGAGTGGAAAGTCAATCAGTTCTGCAGACGTTCGTGGGTCAAAGGCCTACGCCTGTGAAACTGGGGTATGGTTTGCAATGAGTTTAAGCTGTTGCAGTAAGGCAAATGTAAACTATTGGCTTGTGGTCAGTGTTTGTTGACAAACTGCATATGCTCTGAGCAATTGTTTAAGTTGGTCGAATCTTTGGGTCACCAAGGCTCTAAAACTACATTTAGGAGCAACGTCCATGCCAACAAGCTGTTTGGGAATATTGTCAGAAGAAAGCCTTTACTCTCATGAGGACCAGACATGTGACCATAAAACAGTTCCAATAAAAGCTCCAATGATACATTTCCCTGCCCTAGAAATCTGTCAGACATGATGCACACCACCTAAGCTCCCCCCAGAGTGAAGTGCACCGTAGGCAGCTTAAATACTGTATTATTTTTGTCGCTGCTCACCCGGATGCCTAGCTCAACATTTTCCCCTCCATAAACTTTCATTCCACCATCGAGGCCTCCAATTTCTCCCAGGAATTTCCTGTCCACCACGAGGATTCCCATGACAGAGGGACTCCTGTTGATAGAAACAACAAAGAGTTAGAATGAACCCTCCATCCCCGCAACCCATTCCATTTGACTGGTCTTACTTACGTTCCTGGCAGTGACGGGTCTTTATGATTGTACCACTCAGGTCTGAAGGACTCATACATACACCACAGTGCCCAGTCGAAAGCATGGGCCGATGGGGGATATCGGACAACCTCCAGGTCATAGTAGTTCACCCTGTCAAACACAGGGGACACCACCACCGTCCTGTTTTCTTTGATACGAGTCAGAAGAGGCTCCGCCCTGCAAACATACAGCAGAGTCATGAAAAGTAACTGTTCCTGTGGATTAGCTGAACTGCTTTATTGTGAGGGACAAGTTTCACTGATATTCAACTTGATATGGTAGGTACTGGCACCATTCAGGGACAGTGTACATTCCCATATATTCTTACCACTCCTTGTGGACCTCGATGTGAGCATCTAGAATGGCAACTACATCTGCAGTAGCAGCTCTAAACCCAGAGTTGCGAGCTTGAGCTAAACCTAGGGATTCAGTGTGTTTTACAATGATTATTTGAAGACCGGGATTCTGCGCCTCAATGGATTTCACGTAGACCTCCAGATCCTTCTTCAGGTCATCTGATTTGTTTAGAAAAGGTAGAGGACAAATCAACTCACATCAAAGCTGTAATTGTACTATTAGTTGATTAGTATGGACTAGTATACACTGATGAGCCAAAATATTATATTATATGAATATTTTGATGAGCCAAAATATTATTATATTATATTAATATTTTTATGAGCCAAAATATTATTATCAAATATAAAGTTGGTCCTTCGCGTGCCACCAAAACAGCACCAATCCGCCAAGTCATGGACTCTACAAGACGCCAAGTGCCATCAGGGAATACCGTTGCCATGAGGGGGTGTAGCTGGTCTGCAACAATGTTTAGATAGGTGGCAAATGTCAAATTGACGTCCACATGAATGCCTGGACCCAGGGTTTCCCAGCAGAACACTGCTCAGAGCATCACACTCCCTCCACCGGCTTGTCATCTTCCCATAATGCATCCTGATGCCATCACTTCCCCAGGTAAATGGTGCACAAGTACACGGCCGTCCATGTACGGGACTCATCGGACCAGGTGACCTTCTTTCACTGCCCCACTCGTGTGCCCATTGTAGGTGCTTTCAATGGTGGACAGGGGTCATCATGGGCACTGTGACCAGACTGCGGCTACACAGCCCCAAACACAGCAGGGTGCGATGCATTGTGTGTTGTGGCACATTCCCCCCATAACCACCATTAAATCTTTCTGTGGCTTGTGCCACCCTCTGTTGGTTTGGAGCAGACAGGATAGCCTTCGTTGCCCAAGCACATCGATGATCCTTGGGCAACCCAACCCCTGTTGCTGGTTTTCCCTCCTCGGACCACTGTCGATAGGTACTCACCACTGCTGACCGGCAACACCCCACAAGCCTTGTCATTTCAGAAATGCTCTGACCCAGTCGTCTGGCCAGGTGGTGGTGTAAGACTTTACCCCTACCCATTTCTCCTGCATTGACTCTGAGAACTGGTTGTTCACTCACCATCGAATCTACACAGACCTTGACATGTGTCCTTGTTAGGATATGATCAATGTTATTCACTTCACCTGTGAGTGGTCATGATGTTTTGGCTCATCAGTGTATGCTGGTGATACGTACCATTGGAGCTGTTGTCGTCCACCAGAATGATCTCTTTAAGCAGGTGCCCAGGGGTTCGGTCGACAATGCTGTGGATGGCTCTCTTAATGATAGACAGGGCCTCATCCAGGTAAATCAGAACCACAGCAATACTAGGCAGCTCCTTAGGGTATTTCTTACTCATGCACCTGTTGAAGCAAACCATCAAACTTCTCTCTTGGATGTATATTAATACTAATTGTTGTCTGTTGGTTCAGTAACCTAAGCAATGTGTTGCCAGATCTTAGCATTAAAAACTATGTAGCAACAGACAAGCAATTGCAGTGAGCATGAGAAATAGAAAACTGATAACAGAGATTAGTGACATTACTTTGCTTCACGAGTGTCTGGGAGTGATCGGTTGAGAGGCAGGCGGTCACTGAGGAAAACGTTGTAGCCATATTTCTCAAACAAAGCCTGGGCCTCCTTCTGATCCTCCTCTGAGAGAGTCTTCCCCCAGCTCTTAAACAATGTCGAGTCGGGGAACAGTCTGGAGGCCTTTTTCTCCTCATTCTGGGGCTTGGGCTTTTGGTCATCTTGGTGTCTCTGCTCTGGCTTCAATTTGGCAAATGATGCCACAAACTTCTGGTCTTTAAATATCTCTCTTTCATCCATTAGCATCTTCTCAATAGCATTCTGCTTTGTTCAAATTTATTGAATGAATTGTCTGAGACAAAAGAAAAAGAGGTCTTGATTGTTTTCCTCAGAAATAGTCAACAATATTCACATTAATAATACTATTAATTACTAAACAGGTATGAGATTAGACTTTAAATCAATGCATATTCAGAGCCCAACCACATGTTGATTAAGTAAAATAAGTCTGTATAAAATAACACAAAGCTGGAGAGACATTAAATAATAATGTGGATGCCTTAAAACATTATTTATGGATCTTTTATGTCATTATATGTAATGTAAAATAAAAAGAATATATTCAGGAGAATATACTGAACATGTAGGCCTACATAACTCTCCAGGGACGTGCATCTTTGGTTGTATTGATTTAAAAAGTCTGAACTATAATACTGATTCAGCCACTTCAAAAAAAATGAAGAAAATGAAATAAATTACAATGCCATGAAAAGGTATTTATCTTCTGATTATCTAAACTTCTGCACTAAAAAATACATAAAATAAAAAATACAAATAAAACATCCAAATGCAGCATGAAGAAAAATTTATTCTTTCACAGGAAGATAAGAAATGGCTGATGGGTGTCCCTTTGGTTGATGCCTGGCAATGTGGGTGGATTGATGTCCTCCCCCGGGTAGGGCCCCCGTCTCAGTTCCAAGGTCTTACGCTGCTATATTATTGTGCTTTTCCTTCCCCACTAAGTTCTCCTTCTCCACTATAAATAGTTGTTGATATGAGGAACGCATTTACTGAATTTTTCCAGTCTCCTCCACATTTAAACTTTAGGAGGACAGGAGGTCCTGGTCCACACCTGCGGAGTACCAGGTTTGGGGGGCCCGTTGCTGTCCCTGTCCTTGTCCATCTGGTCATACTTCTGACCTAGTCTAAATTTAAAAAGACTCTGGATTCAGCCCAGATAAATGTATTAATTATTCCAATTGGACTCTTAATATCTCACCCGGCACAGCCAGAAGAGGACTGGTCACCCCTCTGAGCCTGGGTTCTCTCTAGGTTTCTTCCTAAAATTCGGCCTTCTTAGGGAGTTTTTACTAGCCACTGAAATTCAACACTACTGTTGTTTGCTCCTTGGGGTTTAAGGCCGGGTGTTTCTGTAAAAACACTTTGTGACAACTGCTGTTGTAAAAAGGGCTTTATAAATACATTTGATTGATTGATTGATAAAATTATAGACTAAAATCACAGACTAAAGACCTTTAGTCTGTGATTTTTTTAAATGAAATTATGCCTTTTTATGTTACATCTCATCCTGTGCAAAATCCAGAAGTGTTCAACTACCTTAGGGTTGTTTTCCGGCGTTTTAATATACTGAGAAAAACTCTAAATAAGTGTCACGATTTAGGGGAAAAGGCAGATACGGGAACAAAATGACGTTTATTAGTCAAGGGTTAATGATCGTAAATATACCGCAAAATACAGACGGTTAACAGGCTCTTCTACCTAAGCAGAAAAAGAAACTGGTACTGGCCAAAATAGATATCCTAGTAGAACTGGTGCACAGCGCTAGACACGGCTAGACACGGCTAGACACGGCTAGACACGGCTAGACACGGCTAGACACGGCTAGACACGGCTAGACACGGCTAGACACGGCTAGACACTCTACCAGCCAACAGACAGCGTGACATAGAGAAAATACTAGAAAATGAACTGGGGAGCTGAGGGAACATAAATACACAAGTGGGGAATGGGAATCAGGTGAGTATGGTAGAACGAGACAGTCCGCTACATTCAAGAGCGCCTCGTTGAGAGGGATAGAGAACGATGGCAACTAAAAGGCTCCGGGAGAGACTGTGACAACAAGTAAAACTATCTAGGTGATGAAATCAACACTATAGTTTACTGAGGTAATAAATAAATATTGCACAGTCCTACAAAGGTCTATGTAAATCCTTATTACTTCACACTGAAATTAGAACGCATATTCTGTAATATGGCGTAGATCAATTACACAAAAACAACATTAAGTCAATTTCAATAACTCTCGTTAACACAACTAAATGTGCTTGGGGCAGTGGTGAGCTCCGTAGGAGTTAAATAGGATGCAGGAACTGATAAAAAAAAAAATCTAAAGCAAAGATTTCTTTGTAGAATTCAAGATAACCGCCCGCTTGCTTAATTGCCTTGGTGATGACTGTGTTGTGAAGTGAAGCCAGGCAGTTACGGAATGACATTAGTGACATTACTGAGTTTTTATCTACCACCCTGTTTTCAAAAAGGTTGAGATGCTGTGCAAAATGTAGAGAAAAACAGAATGCAATGATGTGCAAATCATTTGAAACAAAGACAGCATATCAAATGCTCAAAAGGAGAAATTTTATTGTTTCTTGAAAAACATATGCCCACTTTGAATTTGATGCCAGCAACATGTTTCGAAAAAGCTGGGACAAGGGCAACAAAAGACTGGAAAAGTTGTGTTATGCTAAAAAGAAAAACTTGTGGAACATCTCACAACTAATTAGGTCAATTGGCAACAGGTCAGTAACATGTTTGGGTATAGAAGGTGCATCCCAGAGTCTTTCATAAGTAAAGATGGGGAGGGGTTCACTACTCTGTGAAATACTGCACCAGTAAATAGTACAACAATTTAAGAATAAAGTGTCTCAATGTAAAATTGAGTTTGGAGATCTCATCATCTATGGTACATAATATAATAAAAAGTTTGAGAGAATCTGGAGAAATCTCAATACACAATGGACAAGGCCGAAAACCAATATTGGATGGCTGTGATTGTCGGGCCCTCAGACAACATTGCATTAAAAACATACAGGATTCTGTATTGGACATCACTGCATGGGTTCAGGAACACATCCAAAAACCATTGTCTGTGAACACAGTATGTCGCTGCATCCACAAATGCAAGCTAAAACTGTGCCATGCAAAGACGAAATCATACATAAACAAGATCCAGAAACGCCACTGCCTTCTCAGGGCCTGAGCTCATTTAAGATGTACTGAGACAAAGTGGAAAACTGTCCTGTGGTCTGATGATTCAGAAATATTAATTATATTTTGGGAATCATGGACTCCTCGTCCTCTGAACTAAGGAGGAGAGGGCACATCCGGCTCGTTATCAGAACACAGTTCAAAAGCTGGCATCTGTGATGGTATGGGGGTGCATTAGTGCATATGGCATGGGTGACTTTACCAAAATATATTCAAGTTACAGTTAAATAATGAATATGGGCTTAAAGTGGAATCTCTCATCTTTAATCTTAGGGTATTCACATCCAAATTTGAAGAAGGAAGGGAATTACTGTTCTTTAATATGTAACGCCCTCTTTTTCATTGACTCAAAAGCTGTTTCATAGACAGGTGTGGGCTATTCCTTGGTTATTTCTTCATCAATTAAGCAGGTAAAATGTCTGGAGTTGATTCCAGGTGTGGCATTCACATTTGAAAGCTGTTGATGTGAACCAACAACATATGGTCAAGGGAGCACTCAATGCAAGTGAAACAGACAATCTTTAGGCTACAAAAAAAATCCATCCAAGAGATATCAGGGCCATTAGGAGTGGCCAAATCAACATTTTGTTACATTCTGAGAAACAAAAAACAACCTGGTGAGTTCTGCAACACAAAAAGGCCTGGACATCCATGGAAGACAACAGTGGTGGATGATCGTAAGATCCTTTCCATGGTAAAGAAAAACCCCTTCACAACATCCAGCCAGGGGAAGAACACTCCAGGAGGCAGACATATCATTGTCCAAGTCTACCATAAAGATTAGACTTCACAGGATGCATGGCTTCCAATAGCACTGGGTCACTAGTGTTTATTGATGATGTGAGAGAAGCAGCCGGATTAATTCTGAAGTGTGTAGGGATATATTGTCTGCTCAGATTCAGCCACATTCTTGGAAGTTGATTGGACGGTGCTTGAATTTACAGATGGAAAATGACCCAAAACATACTGTGAAAGCAACCCAGCTTTAAGGCAAAGAAAGGCAAAGAAGTGGAATATTCTGCAATGGCCGAGTCAATCACCTGATCTCAACCCGATCTAGCATGCATTTCACTTTCAGACCAGGTACATCCCTACATGGCAAGGATATTCCCTGATGGCAGTGGCCTCTTTCACCAGGATAATGACAAAACCTTTTGTTCAACCCCTTGAATTAAAGCTGAAAGTCTGCACATCAATTGCATCTCGGTTGTTTAATTAAAAATACATTGTGGTGGATTTATGAAATGCATTTATAATTCCAACATTTCCCCCAACCCAATGAAACTTAGATGGAAATAATCAACTGACTTAGATTCAGGGACACCTGCTCTACCATCAACATCCTTTAGTTTGGCTATTTTTAAATTTTGGACATTATTACTAGTTTATAAATACATTTTTCATAAATTCTGTTCAATAGCTCGGACCCAATAAAACTTATATGGAAATATAAAGGATGTTGATGGTAGAGCAGTTGGTTATTTCAACAGACGTTTTATTGGGTCAGAGCAATTGAGAGTTCTCTGAATTAAAATGTTTTAATTAATAATAAATAATTTCCTTAATTATAAGACTGAATTATGTTAATGGTAGGGCAGTTGTCCCTTATGGTCTATTATAGAAGTTACCTTGGGTCTCATGTACTGACCTTTATTTTAATAATAGGCAATCAAAGTATTTTGACCTATACTTTTTTATATAATACAAAACAATAACCATGTAAATGTTAGGGCACAGAATTCTGAGCTCTTTATAGTTGTTTTGATTAGTCTATTTTTTTTATTGGTTGCAATGCAATTGGCGTTTCTCAGTAAAACTACATTCAATATGTACTTTCAACACTCTCCCTTAACGGAAAATACACGGAGAATCTGCCATGGACATGACTGTAACGTCGTCTTTTAAAAATGTAACGCAACAGAGAAAACAGGGAGTGTTGCTTGTTCGCTTTCGCCAGCAGATCAGATTCAGAATATTTAACTCCTGTCTTTCTTGTAGGTTTCGTTGAGGTATAGACGATCAAATCCCGAATCTCGATTATAAAGCAGTGCGATGAGCGCGTTCTCACAATATGACCAATCGCAAACATGGACAAGTCTACTAGAGCCGCATATTTAATTCACAAGGAGCAAACAATCATTTTAGAGATATATGAAGAATATACATATATAAATTGCAAATTGCCGACTGTATAAATGCCGTAAGTTACAAGGCTAATAATTATCACTGCCCCATCTTATAAAGTACAATAAGATCTGACTATTACAAATGTGCACTACATTAAATTAATGTGTTGCTTAGATGAATTCTTATGGCGTGTAAAACAATTTTTGCCGAATTCCTACAGTTGCAACCCTGGCAGTGTTAAGCGTCTTGGGAACAAATAAATAAATATATCAAGTGAAACATCAATGTGCATTTGAAAGGACTCCGTGGTGGAGATACAGATAGTCCAACAGTGCAACGTGACACCTGTGCAGTGTGAATATTTCTATTTGTGCTAAAAAGGAATTACTGATTTTCCTTAAAACCATTGGTGTACATATAAGCTGGCGATGTACCAGTATGACCAAACAATATCCTTATTTTTCTTTTATCTGAAAGTTGATGCTGTGGAATGACTTGCTATTAACAAAATCGCCTTCACTCTCATCCAGCTATGCTGTTATCGGAATATGGGTGCAATCTATGGCACCGATCCCTGTGGAGAGTCCAATGAAAAGAGTATGTTGCATTTAATATACAACAGTAAACGTCACAGGGTCTACATTATTTATAGATGAAGTGGTCAACATACGTTATTGTCTACCTGCTATTTCCTAAAAGCCCTATTTAATAGACTGCGTGGAAGGATCTGTTAGAGCAAGAATCCCCTTACGAATTGCACAGCATACCGTGTTCTCCGCATCACAGCATAGACAAAACTACCTGTAGCAAAAAAACAAGTGAACCACAGTCGTGACCTTGACATCCCAGGGTCCACCTGAAGTTAGCGAGCTAACCCCAAATTCTGCTTCGTACTATTGGCTTCTAGTTGTATATCCAGTATCGAATATCAAACCAACTTTACCTCGATACCGAACATAACGTTTTGGGCTGTAACGCAAATATGGCCTCATCGTGTAAGTAATTAACTTTTAAATGACTATCTATTGAGTAGGCTATATAATGAAAATATCTAATACATGACCATTTGATAAGGCAACAATCAATAGGTCTACAACATCATAAAGTGCTACACAGACCATTGCCCTACAACCACATATAGGCCTATAAGCCGTTTATTAACGAGCTAAAGGTCGGTGCGTGCGTGTTGCTTTTGTCCAGTGCTATAAAAAAACAGATTTCTGGCTAAATGTTTTAAGTTTGCTTGTATATGTATGTAGCTTACATTCAGCCTAAAATAGGCTATATTATTGGGCTGTATTTCAAAATAACTGTTGGTAATCTAATGATAATTTAATTAATTCAAATGTGATATTTGTCAGAAAGAAGCCGAATCACAGCTTCATTTACTGGCTTTCATTCGTGAACTAATATTTAGGACAGGTTTGAATGCATATATACAATTATTCTGCTTATGGTGTGTGTGTGCGTATATACTTGGTATATTAAAAAAAATTTTGTAGCCTAACTTTAAAACCAGCTGTTCACTTGTGTGAACAAGAAATGGATAGGTATACGAAGTACATCAGTTATAAATATACAGTATTGTGCAAAAGTCTTAGGCATCTGAAAGTCCAACTAAAGCCATTTATTTGGGTAGTAAGTGTTTATTAATATATTATGTATCTTTTACAAATAAACACTGCCCAAAATAATGGCTTTAGTTTGACATTCAGGTGCGCAAGACGTTTTCCCAGCACCATATACATATTATATATTTATATCAATATTATCCAGACAGTCTCTGTTATATAAGCACCGGTAACACTTCTAAAACCAGGGCAAAAACTCGTCGCACAAAATCGTAATGGGTATGAAATCTTACTCTACTATTCTGAATAAATCTAAATTACTTATTCTGCAACCACAACAATACCCTAATAGCTAAAGCAAGTCCCATTACTTAATTTTAAATTACCACTCACATATTTTGTTGATGCTACTCTCCAAGTCTGAAAATTTCCTTGCAATTTCAATAGTTATGTCTTCCTTGGTATACACGGTCTTTTCGTTGGGAGTTTTTCTCAAAACCACAGATATGCCAAAATAGCTGATGAATAAAATACAACCCAGATAAATGAAAAGACGTTTCCACCATAAAGACCTCATTTTCATACTGATTCCGCTTTTCATGGGCCCATAATAAAAAAGCGATGGCTGTCTTTAGCTGGGCTGGGCGACCAGGATAGGTTCAAGGTCCGCATATTGTTCATTCACTGGTTCTTGTATGGCCAGTAGAAAAAGCCATACATTTAATATATGCTATTTGTGGTGGAGGTAAACTTAAGTTTAATCAGTTTAACACAATGCTTAATGGTGTCTAGCAAAATATAAAAACTTGACGTGATGTCAGTGCATGACAAAATGATCTAATGTCATGATACTATACCGGCAGTATCATATATCAACTTGCAAACATTTCTAAAAACATGTTTTTGCTTGGTCATTATGGGACACAGGTGTGTTTTATGGAGAGAAGAAATTCAGTGTTTTATGGAACTTTCGCACCTTTTCGAAATGAGCATAGAGGTAATCGCAAATTGATAAATCGGGTAAAGCGGACACGGTGCCCCTGTCCTCATTTAATATATTAAGGGTGTGTTTATTATAGCCTAAATCTGATAATTAACCATTTGTCATACTCACAAAATCAGCGCAGTTACAGAACACTCTTTCACTGGCGGTTAACCTATAGTAACGGCAGAGCTTGCACTTCTCAAGGACTTCCGCTCTTGGCTGAAACGCAAAAGATAGGCTATTCTGTGATTCACTCAGATTTTACTCAAGCAGAATGAAGAATGGTTAATTATCGATTTCAGGCTATAATTTATGCTGAAAGCTGTCAATTCATAGGTTGATGATCTTCACACCCACATTGTTCCAGTAGTTCGGTCTTCACTCAAGTGTTGTCTGGCAAACGTAAACAGTCTTGTATATACATTTTGTGCAGCCCATTTATGGCAGTCCACAAATGGAAACGTCCTTGTAACCTCTTCCAGACTCATGGGTATCAAACTCTCTTCTATGACAGAGCTTTTGAATATTATATTTTATTTATGTACAGAATAATTATCATTGACAGCATTAGAGGATCTGCCTGGTGTTGGGCGTTCAGCCAGAGGTCTTAATAGCTAACAGTCTTGGCCGGCTTGGTATCCAGCTCAGCCTCCAGGAAGCGGAAGCGACGGTGGCGACGCAGAACCTCGATGGCCTTCTGCTCCACAGTGGCAGGGACGATGCCCAGGTCTTCCAAGCCAGGAAGCCCTGGATACTTCATATCTGTGGTGTGGAACTGAAACAAAACATTCATATTTTCTAACAAATCCAAAAGTAAGACAATTTTTTCATCTAATGCCACAGAATTGTAACTTAATGTGTATTAAATCTGCTTTCCTATTAAGGTGATCATAATTGGCCATAGGAGATGCGTTTACTTACCCGGTCTACTTTGTCAGGAGTTGTCCAAGGCTCAAATGGGTTCATTGCAAAGAAGCGTGCAACAAGACTGAAACGAGAGTCACCGACATGTTCACTATACGGTATCTGAGAGGACAGCCTTGCTGCAGTTCCAGACATCCTGGTGTAACTAAGTTAAAAAGTGTTTAGCAAGCAGGACTGGTGAATGGTATGTACTCACTGATACAGAGGGCGTGGGAGTGGATAAGGCACAAAGGGTCTGTGTGCCACAGCATATAAATACTCCACCAGATCATGAAGGAGATAACGGTTCGGACTGTGTTGAGGGAAAACCAAACCCATGATTACAAGACAAACAAAATTTAGAGAAAAACTCACAGCACCCAACCGATGCATCTGAAATACAGATCCTTTTAAACAGTGGATGTTACATGTATTCACGCCTGATTTGTCTTTTTAAAACAGATTTTGGTGACAATTTATACATAGACACCTCCCTTAATAACTGAGGAAAAAGAAAAACACTAATAGAAATGCTGAGCTATATTGTATGCGACAGAAAAAAGGAAATTATATTTTACATGAATACAATTGTTCAGAGAAAGAGGACTTCTGAAGACCCTTATAGTTAATACCAAAATAAAATAATTGGTCCCATATTCTTGCAACTCTTTTTGGAAACTTTTTGGATACATTTGCGGTTGGTTTCAGATTTTGTGCCCAAAAAAAATGTAAGTTAAATCATGTAACGGTGCCATTTTGGAATCAGTTCACTTGCAAATAAAACATTTCGGAACTTGGTAAAATCCTTTTTTTTTTTTTTAACTGTAAATGGTTTGCATGATTTGGGTGTATTATATTAATAATATTATCATAATTATCCATTTCAAATCAATGCAATTAATTTCATTTTCTGCCCTAATTGAATCCTTACCCAACTAGCGCGTATGTCTTCCCATTGGCATCAGGGTCTTTGATGGCATTGATGATAGCCTTGGCCACATCCACCACCTGAAAACGACAGAAGTAGATTAAATAATGCATTACTAGGTGTGATTAAAATTACTAAAATACTTGAATGTCAGTGGAAGAAAACATTTTATATTAATCAAAAACAAAACATGAATATACCCAGATTAGATACAGCACATTCTTACTACATTAGATTAGTCTTCAGTACATGATGGAATCACCTTTGGCAGCGATTAGATTTGAGAGTCTATTTTAGCTTGCTTATCAATTATTCTTTCCAAAATTATTATTCTTTTAAGTGTGGCGTTAGCTATTTAAGTCCTCATGTGGTGACATCAATGAGCAAATTCCTTCCTGACCTGCAGCCCAGTTCAGAAGTACGACTGCATCTTTGCTGTGTCTGAGTGTTTTAACATGTCACCCAGAGCACTTACACACTCGGATTTGTTTATTGTAATGTACTTTAATCTGGGATTTTAATTCTTATTGAGGGACCTTACATATCCTGTATGTATGGAGGACAGAGGAGATTTAACTTGTGATTTAAGCACATTTTTATTTAATTTATTGTGGCTTTCCTAAGCCAAGGTGAGTGCTTAACAGCTACAGTATAGTTATTCAGTTTTTGTTTGTATGCCAACCTAGCCCACTTTATAATGCAACAAAATATGAAAAACATCCAAAGTTGGTGACTGAGCGCTCATTCAGTCCAATAAATGATCTCACTGAAGCTGTGAGGTTTCTCGAGGACAGAAACACTTACATGGACAGGCTGCTTCACCGTCGACTTCCCCATGCCGATGAGGGGCACAGCTCTTCCAAACCAGCGCATGTCTATGCATCAAAGGGACAAAACTGGGTAGTCATCACATTCTAAATGATAGTGCATTTCATTTCATGACCACTTGTTGCTTTTAGATCACATGTTTACATATTTAGACAATAAGCCAAAAACGTACACAGCCGGTCAACAGATATAGAACATCTAAATGTTTATAGTTTTTATTAAAATTCACAGCTTATACTCTGCAATTGGAGAAAAAATAAATCATGGAATCGTTTTAAGTTAAGTTATACATTTTCTACTCATCAAAGTAGCACCCTTTAATACCCCAGGGAAGCATCTTTTCTAATTTTGCCATCTTAGCAATGGCTTTCTTCTGCCACTTGTCAGCAAAAGTTAAGACTCCTGTAATAATTAGCATCAACTTTCAAGGCTTAATTCACTTCCACTGCTGCAGAACAGTTGCAAGTTGTAAACCTATTGCTTTTAAACAGGCCTTTTTCATAACTTTGGTAACTTATGTTTTGTAATTTGAACATTTCAGGTTATGCACTGGCCTTGAACTACTTAAATTTCAATAAAAATTGGAGTAATTGTGGTATTCTAAGTCTTTTGACAGGTAGTGTACATTCAACCATAAACTGCTATGTTTCACAGTTTGCTCTCCAAAAGTCAATACAGGCGGTGTAATCATGCCAACAAACACATTCTGCTATGTGGATATCAATTAATTAGACTTATTATTAATATTAAAAGTAAATAAAATAAAAGTTAATATTATATTTTTCTTAAACACAAAGCTACAGAGAAATGAACTATATTCTCTGCTTACTGGCAAAATGGTTGAAGAATTTGTCCTCCCTTCCAAACATCTCAGAGGGCTTCATGATGACGGCGTCAGGGAATTCATCTCTCACAGCCATCTCACCCACTGCCTGCAAAGTAACAACACACATTACAGCCAGAGAAGCCATAAAGATAAACCGAAAACGGTTTCACAGAGTCAGTATGGGCCAGCACCTTGTTCCTGAGGTATTTGGAGGAGCTGCGAATGTCAGCATTGAGGTGAGACATGTGGATCAGCTTTGTGATACCGGCCTCCCGAGTGGCCTTGGCTATCCGTTGCGGGATTCCCACATAGGTTTCCTCAAAGGGGAAATTCCTTTAAACACAGATGGAAGAGAGCACGGAGTACAGTCAAGTACAGCCGACATTTTGTAAAAAGTCACAACACCAATCAACACTCAATGTGTCATTTCAAAAGTGGCTGGAGAACAAGCTCAAAACAAGGGTCACTGCCCAAATATTTATGAACCACACTGCATACATGTGCATAATGGTGGAATTCTTAGCTGCACCGTGAACTAAACCAAGATCCACTGGTGTAGCAAAGATAGGCAGATTTATTTATGGAGTAATAGAGCAACACTGGGTGAATGTTCAACAACAATTTTTTTACTTGAGCCATACTTCGTCTCCCACTCTCGTCCCACCAGGTTGATGACCACATTGGAGTGAGCCAAAGCATCGCTGATGGAATCCTTGTTCCTGGCATCCCACTCCTGAAACATACAAATATGAATATGAGAATGAAGTGGCATGAAGACATGAGGGTTGCTTGGCATAAAAAAAACTAACTTTAGCTGACACGAAAAGACAAAGGACTTGAAAGTCAAATGGTTTGAGATCACTTTTTATTTTTTACCATAAAGATGATCTGTCCAAGATCCCCCATGGGCCTGAGGTACATTAGGTCATACTGGTCACAACGGTGAGGAATCACAATCTGAGAACCCATACGACCTGAAAAAAACAAAGACAGAACCCTTAAACAAATCCCTGCCCAATAGAAAACAGTTGCGTAAACAGAGGAAAGTCACATGACAAAACAAACGCCTGTATCCATCCCAACCACACACAGACACCCGTAGAGACACAACCACGTACTGCAATAAAGCCGTTGTCGATAGAAACGTCATCATGTGTGGGACTGATTCTGGCACTGAAAACTCACCCAGGCGGTTGACTACATATCTGCCCAAAAACCCAGTGGCTCCAAAGACTGTGGCTGCTACCCCACTGAAGGAGGAACGACCCCCTTTGCCCCTGGGGATGACAGCATGATGCACCTTCCTCTGCTGGACAGTAACAGGGTTGGTTGACAGTACCACAGGGGAGCAGGAAGCTGCAGCTGGGAGCAGTACAGAGGAGAAAGGTGGTGTAGCTGGCTGCTCTGGTCATATAATCCGGATTGTGGTCAAATAACCCAGACAAACAAACCTTTTAACTTTAAGTTTCAGTCACTAGGATACAATTATGGCCCATTAATTTGGAAAATCAATATTAATAAACACTGTCTGTGTATATACGAGTTTGTTTAGTTAGCTGTCTGACATGTAAGCTAGGTACGGTCAGTACAGTTGGAGCTGGGCCTGGGGTACCTAAACTTATTTCCGTTTAAGTGATGCACATTAATAAATAGATTGACAATGACTAACAACATAGATATACAAGAGTCATGACTGTCTTTTTACCTAGCAATTGTTATTATGACATGGTAGGGTCCTATAGTATACATTTGCATTCTTCTGGCTAGCTTGCTAGCAAACGCAACTAACTAGCTACCTTAGGTCATAGGACAAACATGTTAAAAGGGTGGCGATGTGACTTATTTTGTGTAGGTTTCACATAATTTCCACTATATCTCAACGTTCCACTTATCAGAGCATTCTAACACGATAAATGGTTGGTTTTTTTGTATTACTCACTAGAAAACCTGGAAAGGACACTCGCAGGACGGCTAACGACCGCAGTCGCCATGTTTCTTCTCTGAAAGCGCGTATTGCTACGGTAAGGCTGAAGGGTTAAAAGCGACTCAAACGCAAAACTCAAGTCTCTGTAGCTGTGTAAAAGCAGAATGATTTTTTTTTTTCTTTCAGACTGAAAGGAATATAATTTTAACAAATATAATGCTTTCAGTCTATATAACGCTATATTGTAACCAACCCAATCCAAGAAACCCACCCCCCCCACATATACAAAAAATGAAAACCAACAACTCATCACTGTGAACTTTATACATATATATCAGGTTAGCTGTACCTTTATACACACACAAAGACAGACTCACTGGTATCTACTTAATTCTCTGATTAAGCAAAACTCCCAACAGCCATTTCAGTTAGCTGCAACCAATGACTGTAATGAATTGCTTAATATTCTTAAGCTTGACACGTTCGTCTCAAAGAACCCGAAAAAAGGAGAGATATATTTGGGGAGGGAAATGTGGAAAGAGGATATGAACCCCTTTGTCAAAAGGTTTAGGAGAGAAGAATGGGAAAAAGATAAAAAAGGTGAAAACTAATGGACCTAGCACCGACTTTTACTTGCACAAATTGGTGACAGTCAGAGAGGTTAGAGGAAAACCAGGAAAGTGCAAGACCTGTTACACCAACACCAGTCAGACGTTCCATGAGGATTGGATGGGAGATTGTATCAAGGGCTGCACTAAGGTCGAGGAGGGCGAGGATAGACAGCAGGCCTGAGTCGGCTGCATGAAGGCCATTGGTGATGTTGACTAGGGCTGCTTCCGTTCAGTATTTGGAACGGAAACCAGACATGAATAATTCATGGAGGTTGTTGGAGTTGAGATGGGTTTGCAGTTGCACGGCCACCACAATCTCCAGTGTTTTAGAGAGGAAGGAAATATTCGAGATGGGATGATAGCTGTTCATGATATCTGGGGAAGCATTCGTTTTTTTAGGATCGGGGTCACAGCAGCAATCTTCAAACTGGAAGGTACCACTACTGTGGTGAGAGAGGAGTTAATTACACCAGTGAGTAGGGGGGAAATGGAGAAAAGACCTGCTTTAACAAGGCTGGTGGGGAGAGGGTTTGGATTTGGAGATCAGTTCAGTGATAGAGATTTCAGTAGGCAGGGTGAAGTCAGAGAGGCAGGTGGAGTAGACTTGGCCTCTTGATGTATTCATCCAGGACAGGTTGTCAGCAGGTTGATTGAGAGGTGGTAATTGTTGATTGATGTTATGGATTTTGGCACTGAAATAGTTTAACAAGGTTTTGCACATTTTGGGCGAGTGGTCGTTAGGGAGGTTGTAGTGAATGTTTGATTGTGGAAAAGAGGACGTATAGAGTTTTTGCCTGAGTTAATATTGTGTAATAGGATGTTCTTGCAGATGAGCAGGCGGTTTTGATTTTATTGTTTAGGAGTTTTTGTACTCTTGAAAGTGGGGTTATAGTCCTGAGTTCTTGTAGGCTCGCTCAAATAACATAAAATTGATCAGAAATAGACTGTAGACACTGTTAATGTTGTAAATGACTACTGTAGCTGTAAACAGACGATTATTTTATGGAGTATCTTCATAGGCGTACAGGGGCCCATTATCAGCAAACATCAGTCATGTGTTCCAATGGCATGCTGGGATTGTTAATCCAAATTCATCGTTTTAAAAGGCTAATTGATCATTAGAAAACCCTTTTGCAATTTTGTTGTCTATTCCATGTGAGAAATTGCCAAGAAACTGAAGATCTTGTATAATGCTACTGTACTACTCCCTTCACAAAACTGCACAAACTGGCTCTAACCAGAATAGAATGAAGGAGGCCCCGGTGCCCAACTGAGCAAGAGGACAAATACATTAGAGTGTCTAGTTTGAGAAACAGACACCTCACAGGTCCTCAAAATGGCAGCTTCATTAAATGTTACCTGCGATACACACGTCTCAACGTCAACAGAGAAGAGGTGACTCCGGGTTGCTGGCCTTCTAGGCAGAGCCATATCTCATCCTGGTAAGAGAGGATAAAGATGGACAAAAGAACCCAGACACTGGACAAAGGAAGATTGGGAAAAAGTTTTATGGATAGACAAATCTAAGTATGAGGTGTTCGGATCACAAAGAACATTCGTAAGACACAGACCAAATGAAAAGCTGCTGGAAGAGTGCTAGACGCCATCTGTCAAGCATGGTGAAGGCAATGTGATGGTCTGGGAGTGCTTTAATGTTGGTAAAGTGGGAGATTTGTACAGGATAAAAGGGATCTTGAAGAAGGAAGACCATCACTCCATTTTGCAACGCCATGCCATACCCTGTGGATGGCGCTTGTTTGGAGCCGATTTCCTCCTTCAACAGGAAAATGACCCAAAGCACAGCTCCAAACCATGTAAGAACTATTTAGAGAAGAAGCAGTCAGCTGGTATTCTGTCTGTAATGGAGTGGCCAGCACAGTCACCGGATCTCAACCCTATTGAGCAGATGTGAGACCAACTAAAAATCATTATTTCTAACCTTGTCAATGACTATATTTCCTATTCATACTTTTTTCATGTATGTTTTCTTGGGAAACAAGGACATTTCTATGTGACCCCAAACCATTGAACAGTAGTGTACTTCATTTGGATTGATTTGGGTAGTAATACTATGGTCTCATCATCAGTGAAAATATACTGGCATGCATGCATAAAAAATCTTTTTTGTCTTACATAGAAGCCAAGGCATTCAGGTTGAAAAAACTATTTTATTTCACAATGAGAAGACTGATTCCACTAACATTTTAGTTGAATCCTGATATTCTTTCACAATCAATTCATTTCAATGTAGTTACCCAATTAAGACACAGTAATTAGCGTGTCTCTACTTTGTCTAGCTTGTTTTTCGGTTTAACATAGCCTTGTTATACATAATGTGACATTAGTGGAAAACTCTGTACATTGTTGTTATATAATGCTATATGCTCTATATAACTTTGACTGATATAGTGTTTTTGTGTGGAGAATCTCACAGTATTTTATCACAGGTACAAACAGAGATAAAGTGCAAGCACTCTAACACTGCAAGGCACAAACTATTAATCAAAGGGTTGTCTAATAGTTAAAAAACTGTCTAATAGTTAAAAAAAGAACAAAAACATAATAGAGTACAAAATGTTTCTTTTCCTTTATACATAGATAATACATGAAAAACCTCAACAAGTAAAACCTTGTCTACATTTTAAAAAGACATACACGATACTGTATTAAAAGTAACATACACGATACTGTATTTCCATACATTGAAAATCACTGCAGGTATATACTGTACAGGGAAAACAAGCCATTACAAATATTTTTTTGCACTATTATATATCAACATTTTCAATGTAATAATGATTCAGGACATTTATTTTCCTACAGGGTACAACTGAGCTGAAAGATTAGTAGTGAATATGTTTGGGGGGAGGCTCTGCCTTAAGAAATTGACTAGCTATTCTGTTGATTGTTTATTGTATTACACAGGTTTTTTTTGAAAGCCATGCAAAAATATTGCACAACAGAACAGCTTTTTGGGAATAATTACACAGAAAAAAGAGGATAGTAATATATTCTAGGAAGTCAATGTGCAACAGGTACCTTTAGGTTAGACTGAGTGGTAGAGGAAACAAAGAAAACATAACAAAAGCATGGTGCTTTTTCCCTTCAACTGGTCGTGTCTCTATTTCTGAGTGTCCATATTTCAGCAAATTGACCATTATTCAGAAAATTATCAACAATTACCCCTGTTCACAAAAGGAGTGGTACCTTGCAAAACAACCCATCTGCCCTCTCCTCCGTTAAAAAGGTAGACAGTGCATTCAATAGAAGTCACAGAACAGGCTAAGGTAACTCTGTTGAGTGAGTCCCGATAGAGCACCTGAATGTCACACAGCAGGGAGTTCCGGACGTGAACACCACCTGCATTATCCCGAGTCCTGTGGATGATGCCGAACGCCCAGTGCTGTCAGCCCGACCCCGTCCCCGGCGGTGCTACATGACGGCAGGCAGACGCTGAGACGCTTCCTGGGCTCCGTCAGAACCCACATCCAGCGGAGGCCTGATGACAATGTGCACAGGCCTCCCACCGACCGCCTCCTGATTGGTGTCCCTGTTGACCTTGGCCACACCCTCACACGACTTCCCCTCTGCCGACGCGCCAATGGGACGCAGTCGCTCGGCTGTCACCTCCTTGGCGGGGGGGTCTCTTATTAGCTTGTCATTGCTCACAGACTTGATTTTCTCGGCTGCAATGTATAACGAAGACATTATTTCACATGTTCATGTGGTGTAATCCATAGATCCACCTGACACACTGTTATTATTAATTTTAGAGCAAGAAAGTGAGAGGCCTGGTCTTACCTGTCCTGTTAGTGACAATTTTTCGGTAAGTGGCCTCATAGTTGTTTTCTGTGCTTAGGCTTTCACTGGGCTTCCTCATCATGGGTCGTGTTTTGGGCCTGAGCTTGTTGAACCGGGCTTCCTGGATCCAGTCATGTTGCATTGCCTCATCTGGTGTCATACGCTTGGTTGGATCCCATCTAGATAGCAAAGGAACACACAGTGAGTGTGTGTGTGTATGTATGTTTGTGTGTGTGTCGGGGATAGGGATGAAATGGTTACCAGTTTCACAATAAACCACAGCAACATTCCCAACAGTTAGTATTACTGTTTCAAATTTAAATTATGTGTTTGATTACCACGGCTTGAAAAACCCAGGGTAAATGCTGCCCAGCATCAACCAAAGTTAGCACCAGCCTGATGCAGGCGCAGCATGCAACGTGGGTTTTGTTTTGTGTGAAAACATGACTGAAGGCCGTGACAACGCGCAGGAGATTTTTCAGCTTTCTAAGAGGACAAAATCTGATGTGTGGTCATATTTGGGGTTTTACGAGAGCGCTGAGGGAAACTTAATCGAAGATGGTCACTCTGCCTGCAGAATATGCAAAATAAAAAACACTCTTGAGTCTCTTGAGTCATCGTGACCAGCACCCACTATTTTATTGCGAATGCGAGCTAAGTTAAACCAGACAAAGTCAATATGCTTTTAGCCTCAAGTGAACGAAGATGCATACATACAGGATGTTAGGCCAGAAGCACCTTATTTCTTTATGAAGAAGAGAACGGACGTACAATCAGTGCTGTTCATTTGATATGTTTACATATTTAGTATTGTTATTTTTATGTCAACACCTGCTCATTGGATTTGTTAACATATGGTTGTATAGTTCTTACATGCACATTGCTTTACTTGTGTTTCTTTTATATGCACATTTGATTTGCTTACTTAAGGTTGAGTTCATTAAAACCTGCATTAGGGAAACTTTTACATCTCATGGCCACATGGTGCCATATTTAATGCTAATGTTATTATTTTAATGTCTATGCACGCAAACTAGTTTAGTTTGTTGGTTTTCAATACATAACTTGGTAAATTATTTCAGTGTGTGTTTCAGTACTTTTATTTGTTTGCTGGTTTTCAATTTCAAACTTTGTGAAATGATTTCAGTGTATCAGTACTTTTTGAAAATTTCCAGCACATTTAAACAATACCCGCGAAATTACTGATAAGCGCGATAATTCTGGTCACTATAACCGTGATATGTAATTTTCATACCGTTAACTCCACATTTCATGACCCTCAAACTACAGGGTGATTGACGTGCGCTGAATGCAAAATGATCTTGTGAGTCAGTAGTATAGACGTACGTGAGGCAGTGTCGAAGGAAATCCAGGAACAGAGGATCAGTGGTCTTCAGCACACTGACCAGGTCCTTGGAGTTTGGACGTCTCTTCCTGCCTTTGCTGTTTGTGATGTTTCTGGGGTTTCCTTTGGAGTCTGCAACAAGTCATAAAAACACCACTTCCAGATATACCAAACCTCATGGTTCAAACACACTTCCAGATATACCAAACCTCATGGTTCAAACACACTTCCAGATATACCAAACCTCATGGTTCAAACACACTTCCAGATATACCAAACCTCATGGTTCAAACACCACTTCCAGATATACCAAATCTATAGAAAACCCTAGAAAGTTCTTACCAAAAAACAATCTTCTCCTCGATGCTGCCTGCACAAAATCATTGGGAGGCATTCCAAGTACCTGAGAAATAAAAATACCAGAATTTCACTCACTAGTCAGGAAATAAATGGATGGCTAAAAATGACCGAACCAAATAAGTTAGCTACAGCGGAGGTCTGAGACAGTGTGCCTGCAGGTGGTTCATCACATACCTCCATGATACAGGCAATCTGCTCCACCTCACTTTCCCCGGGGAAGAGCGGGAAGCCGGTGTAGAGCTCCGCCAGGATGCAGCCCAGGCTCCACATGTCGATGGCCGTGCTGTAGGGGAGCCCCAGGATCACCTCCGGGGAGCGGTAGAAACGACTCTGGATGTAGGTGTACACTACAAGGGCAAGAAGAGACAATTAGAAGGGACAACACGCACCATTTTTATTGTTACGTCCGTGAGTGATGTGCTTTGGCAATTTCAACCTCGCGCTTACACCGGGTACGGCGGTACGGTAATCAGGTGAAACACTGACCTCTCTGCTGCTCGTAACAGCTAGAACCGAAGTCCACCACCTTGATGTTGCCTTGACCCTTCTGAGATAGGAGGATGTTCTCCTTTTGTAAAAGGAAAAAAAATGTGTCACGTAATCAAATCAAAGACATACTTCTTAGTCTTGGGGGTTAAGCCTCTTCCAATGTCTCGTTGGTCTCAGCCTTTGTGCAAAATTCTGCTTGAGGTTTACTAGTGCTTAGATCATGTTTTGAACACAACCTCATTGATCTCACTGGATTATATATGTGAAATATAACATAACATATGTGAAATCATCTGTAGATAATGGACACTTTCACCTTTCCAGTACCAACTTCAAATAAAATACATATTTTGTTATAGATAATCATTAGATCTTGTACACAAAAACATGATGGGTCCCTGTACAAAATAAACAGTACAGTGAAATGCCCGCTTGCAAATTTTTATACTTGGTGAGACAAATAGATACTAGAGCCTAGGTCCTTACTGGTTTGAGGTCACAGTGGATGATCTTCTCTTTATGTAGCATCTGCAGACACTTGATCAGGGAGTGTGTGAAACGGCGAATCAAGGCCAGGCTGAAACCCTGGAAGTTGTTTTTCTTGATAAGCTCATATAGGTTCACGCTAAAAAAAAAAGACACATAGACACAGTCATTCTGAGAGCTGGTAAAAAGATAAATATAGCATTCTCTGTTTCTCTCTCCTGAAAGTAGGGTCTGGCCTTTAAATGTGAGATTTTCTGTCCGCTAGAGGGCATCACTTTACAATTGTCTTCCCTCCATGGCATAGCTCAGTTCTCTAGCAAACATAGAAGGTTAATTATTTTTCGGCATTAAATCAACCCTAGTCTCTATCACATTGTCCTCTGGGTTCATTTTCTTAATCGATCCCCTAAAAGCAAGCCCTACTCCGCACTCTTTCGAAGTACGCTCTACGCCACATCTTCAATGTTTCTGACTTAGAATTTGCTGTTCAGATTGCACGGCTAATGTTGTTTCCCCGACCCACGCATTATTACTTTATTGGGTTGGGGCTATTTTCATTAGTTGTAGAGCCTTCACGGAATTGGGATATTTTAAGAATACTCACTTTAACTTTTAATAAATTGGGACAGTGAGAGGAAGATGTGTTGTAAGAGCGCTTGTACATGTGTTGACCGACACAATCCTGACATTCACTTGCCAGACTCCAACCTTTATACTAATAATCTGAATTATTATATTTAACTAGCAAACGGATTCTAAAATCAACTCCTAATAAATTGTATATAAATACGAATAGGATTTTAGCGAAGATGGCACACCACTAAAAAAATATTTCAAAAGCCGGAATCGCAGCTTTCTCCAGTTTGGAAATCGTACGTGTTCAAATTGCAGAGAAGTCTGCCTCGTCTCATAGCACTGTGGCAAGTCCTTGAGGTGGGCTGGGCTCCTCCAAGATCAATGTCAGTGTGTGCAAACTAGCAAAAACCTTCTTCTTTTTTTTTTACCGTTGTTTTCATGCTCAGGGACAGATCTACTGATTATCTTTTGATGTGGCACTTCATGCTCACTGGTCAGATGCTGCTGGTTGAGTGAGCAGTGTGATAAGAAGCGGACAGGCTTGGCGAGATGTGCATCGGAGGACACGTGTGGTACATACTGTCTCCCTGACCCCGCAAGCCCGAATGTAATGGAAGAAAACCCTGAATGTAATCGAGTGGGTGCTGATCCAACTTTTCTGGATCTTTTGTCCACAAGTCTAAGTGATCCGGAGCTTTTCATGCTGCTGCTCTTGTGCAAATCACATTCTGTTCATGTGTATGTTATCTACACATATAGAATAGACTACTCACACTCTTTGATCATGTTAATTTAAAGTCAGACAAAATGGAATTTTACAGAACAGAAACAAATGTATTAGAATAGTGTAAAACAATGCAGTATTATAGAGATGGTACAGAACCAAATTTATTATTAAATTAGCACCATTTGCCCGACATCGCCTGCAAAGTAGAATATATACATGAGTGCAATTTGGGGTCTGCACATGCACAGAAACCTCAGAGAACTTTAGGAGCTTTTGCTCCACACTAAAGATCCCTAAAAGTCTGATCCACACCCATGGCCTATTAAAAAACAGCCCATGGCCTATTAAAAAACAGCCCATGGCCTATTAAAAAACAGCCCATAGCCTATTAAAAAACAGCTCATGACCTATTAAAAAACAGCCCATAGCTTATTAAAAAATAGCCCATAGCCTATTAAAAATCAGCTCATAGCCTATTAAAAATCAGCTCATGGCCTATTAAAAAACAGGTCATGGCCTATTAAAAAACAGCCCATAGCCTATTAAAAAACAGCCCATAGCCTATTAAAAAACAGCCCATGGCCTATTAAAAAACAACTATCTCATATCTTAATGTCATTATTGAGATGAGAAATTCAATTGTTCCGGTTATTTTGTGTACTTGGAAGAACAAACTTATCTTAGTTGACAAATCTACAACCCCTCCCCACATAAACACACAACCCATAACTGGACAATTCCTGCACCATACATATTTTTTTTGTAAATGTTTTAGTAATTTATTAATGTTCAGTCTACTGTTTTTATGCTCAGTCCACTATTCTTATTTGTTTTTATTTCTTTTGTACAAATTGCTGCACTAACGGACCAGAAAAATGCCTAGTTTGTTGTGAAACTCACTTGGCAATAAAACTCTTTCTGATTCTGATCTGACCACCATATCTGCAGCATTAACACTGGGAGAAGCCAGACATTAAGACACAGGCCCCAACCAAGGCCTTAAC
Source organism: Esox lucius (assembly GCF_011004845.1). Lineage (NCBI taxonomy): Eukaryota > Metazoa > Chordata > Actinopteri > Esociformes > Esocidae > Esox > Esox lucius. The sequence continues at coordinate 9,111,370 of NC_047587.1, read as the reverse complement.
TAAGGGATTGAGTGACTGTAATGCTAGACAGGGCAAGCTGGCAGTCCGAAACGTCCAGTATAGGTCAGCCAGCTGGTCTGGAAGACTATCTTGTCTCAGAGGGAACATTAGACTAGGTTATTTGAGGCAGATTGTTCTAGGTGGGATACTCCCTTTGCTCAAGCGGTTTAACAGGTGACGTGATTAGTGATAAGCGATATGCTAATTTGATAGCGCTGTTTGGGGCTTAAGCCGTGTGTTTGTAACTTGGAAGAAGGGCATAACCTTTAACACCAGCCTGTTTGACTAACATATTCATTATGCAGGGCTCCTGTCACCTTCTACCGTGACTATTTTGATTGTGTTCCAAAAGTCAAATATGGGGGGGGGGGGGGCTTGTATTTAATATGGGGGGGCTTGTATTTTTCCGGTTTGACCGCAAACTTCCAGTTCCTGGTCCAACACTCTAACGGCTCAGCTACCATCTGCCCCCTATGTTTGTGTTTGACTGCTTTAACCACAACCTGATCTTAGGTGCCTTATTTAAGTGTTATACATACAGACTAAACTCACCCTAGAAGCTCGAAAGAGATGCAGAGATGGTTGCGGAAGTAAAAGTACTCTTTCATGTGGATGACATTGTGGCAGTTGTCCCGGTCTTTCCTCCTCACAGCATCCAGGATCTTCAGTTCTACTAGGGCCTGATGGTGAAACCTGATGTCCAATGTAAGAGGTTTGGTTAGTCATAGTTAAATTCTACATAATATACAGTATATACAATCTACTAATCACAGAGACTAAGTTTCAGTGATAAGTTTTGCAATGACCATACATTTTACAAATTATTTTAAAAACGATGACTGCTGCAAAAAAGTCTGAATCTCCTCTCTGTGAAGAAACCGGATCTTTGAGAAAGCAAGGTAGACCTGAGGCATAAGCACCCATTTTGTTTTCTGCATTATTAAAGGGCAGTAAGTCCTGATGGCATCTGATCATCAATCAAATCAAAGTGGAGGAGGCAGAGTTTCATTGACAGACTGAGAGCATTGGATCCCCAGAGAGACAACAGGTAAAGCCAAACCAAGGTGGACTGATACCCTACATTTGGATACAGGTTAGTGAACTCCTCATAAGAAGGTTAAAAAGCGATCAAACTTTCATTTAACCTTTAATGACCAGAAGATACGTTTCGGAGTCATTGAAAACTTGATACCCTTTTCAGGTCATTAAATAACAATACCTTTTTTTGTTGCGAATAACCTTGATGGCGACTAGCTCTTGGGTCTTGTGGTCCAAACATTTCAGGACTTGTCCAAAGGATCCTTTCCCGATCACTTCCAACACCTCGAAGCGAAAGGCAATGTGGTCGTGCAGAACCTGGAAACGGGACAGACAGAACCTTCAACAGGGTGTTTTTCTGTGCTTCGTTGAACTGTTTTCTTCAAATGTCTTTCCCCGTATGTATGCAATTTATTGTTCATGATACAGTGACAAACTTCATGATGGTTGTTTATAATGAGTAAACATTATGTGCCCTATTTCATAAAAGTCCTACTCCTGCATTGTGTCTCACAAAGGTTATCAAGCTTTGTCGTGACCTCTGTCAAACACTGATCGTACACTGTTAACCGGGGGGCAGAGCCACCGACGTAGCGGCAAATCTGGGGTTGGTGCTAGCGAAGTCTAAAACTGGCAAGTATAGAGAGTACAGAGATATTGTTATTCACGTTGGCACCAACGACGTTAGGATGAAACAGTCAGAGGTTACGAAGCAGAACATAGCATCAGCGTGTAAACTAGCTAGAAAGATGTGTCGGCATCGAGTAATTGTCTCTGGCCCCCTCCCAGCTAGGGGTGGTGACGAGCTCTACAGCAGACTTGCGCAACTCAATCGCTGGCTGAAAACGGAGTTCTGCCCGTCACAAGAGGTAGAGTTTGTAGATAACTGGCCTTCTTTTTGGGACTCTCCCAGAAATAGGGCCAGGCCTGATCTGCTGAGGAGCGACGGACTCCATCCTAGCTGGAGTGGTGCTCTTCTTTTATCTAGGAACATTGACAGGAGTCTCACTCCTATAGCCTTAACATGAGATAGGGTGCAGGTCAGGCCGCAGGCTGTTAGCCAGCCTGCTAGCATAGTGGAGTCTGTTGATAGCATAGCTAGAGTAGTTAGTACAGCTTTACCTATTGTCACTGTGACTCGTTCAAGGCTGAGAAAAGTTAAACAAGGTAGTGCTAACAATAGCAACCTTATTAAGATGAAGCCTTCCTCCACCTCTCAAAATGGGACTCCTAAATGTTAGATCCCTTGCTCCAAAGGCAGTTGCCGTAAATGAATTAATCTCTGATCATAAACTAGATGTTATTGGTTTATGTGAAACGTGGCTAAAGCCAAATTAATTCACTGCCCTAAATGAGGCCTCTCCTCCTGGTTATACTAGTGATCATATCCCTCGTGCATCCCGAAAAGGAGGGGGTGTTGCTAATATTTATGACAGTAAATATAAATTAACTCTCAAACACATCACTGAGTTTCATTCTTTTGAAGTTTTACTAATGAAAGTTAACCAGGGCGATAAATCGTTTTACACAGCTACTAGTTAAAGGCCCCCGGGCCATACACAATGTTCCTCAATGAGTTTCCAGAGTTCTTGTCTAACCTTGTAGTCATGGCAGATAGTATTCACATTTTTGGCGATTTCAATATTCATATGGAAAAGTCCAATGATCCTCTTCAAAAAGCCTTTGAAGCCATAATTGACTCAATGGGTAGGGCCACAGTGTCGCCGGACCCCCCCGTCTCAGTTCCAAGGTGTTACGCTGCTATATTATTGTGCTGGGGGGTATGAGGAATGCACCCACCCCCAAGCACCCCTACTTCCTACAGTTATGAACAGAGGCTCAAGGCCAAACGGTTAACAGCCTCCCATTTGCCAGCACTTTCATGCAGGGTATATTCAGACAAACAGCCTGTGGACAGTCACTCAAGCTCACAGAGCTTGGCTGGTGCTCAAGCACACTACACAGCCCTCTACGGATTTTGCCTGACAGTCACTCTGAACGGAGTGAGCCTAGGATTGCAGAAGAACAAGTACCTGAATGCATCCGTTGCTGGTTTTCATCTACAAAAGTTGGGACGCTGTGTAAAATGCACTCAGTCCATCTTTAATGAGCTTGGGCCCCAGAGACGGTGGTGGCAGTTCTGAATCTTGTTTATATCTGGTTTCTTCTTTGCATGGTAGAGTTCTAACTTGAATTTGTGGATGCAGCGACATACTGTGTTCACGGACAATCGTTTTCAGAAGTGTTCCTGAGCCCATGCAGTGATTTCCACTACAGAAACTACAGAATTCCTAAATGTATTGCCCTGTGACTGGTGCACTCAGTCTTTTTCTCTTGGCGGGCGCACACAAATTGCCCACGTTCCAAATAGTGCGAAGTAGATCTGATGCTTCAATGACACACAGAGGGACCCAAAACATTTGCGTTTTTTAATCAACAATATCATATTTTTTGAGGTTTTCAGGGCATGATTGGAATTACAGATGAATTGATCAGGGGTAGTGTTTTCAGAGTTTGCTGAGAAAAGTACACTACATGTAAATATAAAATGAACTGACGTGTGATCAACAGTGTAATGTTTAGACGGTCGTGTCAGGTGAAATGCTGCGTTCTCACCTTAGGTCTAAAAATTCCTCTATAATATTCAAAAGGTTTCCTTTCAATTGCAACCATGGCACGCATATGCTTTTCATACTGAATTGAAGAAAAATGTAAAGTTAGCCCTATCCATGCAAGCCAGTTCCCAGTAGTACAGTAAGTGGCTAACATCATTTCACAACAGTTTATTTTAAAGATCAGAGTCCGTTTGCTGGACTGACTGGTTAGATCATTGAATGTGGTACTGCAGACACACAATGCAACCCTCTCACATCACCCCCAAGAAACCATAATGAAACTATACCTTGTTGTAGCTGCCATGCTCATCGTCGTAGCCTGCATTCTGAAGAATCGCATGGGAGCCCTCAATCTTCTTTGTTTTCAGACCCAGGAACCAAATCTCTGAGTAGTCCATGATCTCCTCTTGCTCAAACCCTGTCAGACGGTCCTGGAAATGCTTCAGTGCCTCTGTGGGAGACATAGGAAGCCTCTGTCCTTCATACAGCTTCTCCTCCAGCTTGTGGCTGAGGCCCTTAGTCACCATGGGATCAGACAGGTTCTCCACTGTGGAACCAAACCGTGTGGGAAACTGGGAGGAGAGCTTTGGTCTCTCACCCTACCAATCAACAAAGGAATTAAAAGGTCAGCTCTCAACACTTTGCCTCCATCAGTCGATGCAGTGTAAAGGTGGAAGGTACAATCAAAGTTTTTTTCACATACATGACAGGGACCGATGTTACATATCAAATGCAGGTACATCAGAAGATTTACAGTATGAACTGTCAAGGACTTCCTGTCATTTACAATTTACAACTGGGGTCAATTGTTGGAGGCCAACAGTATAATGTGACACAGTGTGAAATGTAGCCTCACCTGGTGTGTTTGGTTGCTGTTCTGCACCCCATTGTTGGCAATGTGGGGCAGAATGCTATCAGACTGCTGGTGGTGAAGTTTGGCATTGCTGACAACCACCTGTATCACCGGGGGCTCCAGCTGGGGCAAGCTCCCTACGCCCGAGTTAAATTTCTACAAAAATAAGGAGGGATAAAAGAAAAGGAATGAAGATGAACACATTAAAAACTTAATAACATTGTATCGCTATAACATCTTAGTCTTGCTTTCCAGATTATACTCTAACACAAGTTGTGTCAGACTTGGTACTTTAACCATAGATGATGCTCTAACTCTAATTGTGTCAGACTCTTAGTGCTCTAACCCTAGTTATGTCAGACTCTTGGTGCTCTAACTCTAGTTGTGTAAGACTCTTGGTGCTCTAACCCTAGTTGTGTCAGACTCTTAGAGCTCTAACACTAGTTATGTCAGACTCTTGGTGCTCTAACACTAGTTATGCCAGACTCTTGGTGCTCTAACCCTAGTTGTGTAAGACTCTTGGTGCTCTAACCCTAGTTGTGTCAGACTCGTAGAGCTCTAACACTAGTTATGTCAGACTCTTGGTGCTCTAACACTAGTTATGTCAGACTCTTGGTGCTCTAACACTAGTTGTGTCAGACCTTTGGTGCTCTAACCCTAGTTGTGTCAGACCTTTGGTGCTCTAACCCTAGTTATGTCAGACTCCTGGTACTCCCATACTAGCTGTAACAGCAGCTGTGTGAAGATACTATCAGACATTGTTGGGAGAAGGGGAACAAGGATTTGGATGGAGGAATAAAGTGTTACATCTGTTCAAAACGTGGAGGCTCGGGTAACCAGGACCCCCAAGTTGGGATGGAATTACTAAGCAGGGTGAGAGTGAGGCAGGGACAAAAGCCTGGAGAGTGGGACCTGACAGAAGCTGTCAGAGTTAGCTGCTACTGTGCGTGTGTGTGGGGGGGGTGAACGGGAGCAGGCCGTTCTGTTACTGCCATTCTGCTGGCCGCAGGAGCAAGTGTCAAGTCATAACCAACATAAAGAAAGGGAGACCTCTAATGAAGGATACCCGAATGGCAAAGATTGTGCATAAAATCTTTGAAGTTGTGAAAATGCTAGTTCCAGATTTAATCACACTGTATATGGGCCTACATAACTAATGTGAATGTATTATTATAGATAGTTTTTGCACAAAAAAGCTTTAACTTTGAATAAAATAACATTATTTGGCACAATGCAATATGCAGGACCTAGACCCTTAAATGGGATGCTCTAAACATCTTTCTCAATGGCAATAAGGTGAGGTGTCTTATTTGCATACTTCTTATGTTGCCCTCGGAAACCATGATGTGTGTGCTGATAGCTGTGTTGGCTAAAGTATACTTACATTTTAAGTCCTGTGGCCAAGCAAGACAATTATTTAGTTGTAATTAAGACAATACATTACACATTTCATAAGGCCTTATTTTGATGGCCTAGCTTTAAAGTGGCCCGAAGTGCCAGATATACTTTACATTAAGAACACACAGGGTCCGACCTAAATGTGTCTTTTAATCCCGCCCCTTTGTATTGTAATGGTATTGGAGTGCTGCAACACTACCCTGTACCCTGGGAGAAATTAGGGTTAATTGCCTTGCTCAAGGGTAGAATGACAAATTTGTTTCTTCTTCTAGGCACCGGATTTGATTTGGCAACCATTCAGTTAAATGACCGATGCTCTTAACCCACTCATTACAGTACACAGGCTTTCAAAGTAATATGTAATTCTTGGAATCCAGCCACAGAGGTGACATATTTTTAGAGCGGGCAACTTTAAGTTCTGTTAAATCTCCTCCACCTGCTCAGTAGGTCTACAGTATATGTGGGATCATTATACAGTATTCTGCGTTTGCTCTAATTCAATGAAAGAGCAATGCAGTGGAGGAACCACATAAGAACCTCTTCCAGTGTAAATGTGAAGGATGTTTTGTATACCATTTTCGGCAACAGCAACACGGCTTTCCAAAACACCAGGCAAATGAGAGATCCCCAATCTAAACATAGCGATGACATTCAATCATACGTGCACAAGCTGCTGTGGTTGCTGCCAGAACCTGTTGATGATGCCTGGAGACACGGGCTAAATATAATTCTAATCCTACTATAACGAGCCAGGTGTAATTCGGTGTCGTGGCCGTGGAGTCGGCCTTGTCGCTTCTACAGTACGCTGCGCTGTCCCGCTCCATTGACTGGCGGCAGTAGAGCTACGTCACCTCTTGGGAACGGTTAGGTGCACGCGGCAACATCAAGTCAACTGTTACGCTGTCACATTAGGCACCACTTCAAACTCGCCGCTTGTTTGTGATGAATTTGTCGCGGCCTCTTTGCTATCTGATTGAGTTGCCAATCACTTAGTGACCACATGGCACTCTTACTGTAATAGCAGAAACTACATAGAGGGTAGGGGTTCGTTGGAGTGAAGCCGGAAGACACTGCACAACTACAAGATACAGGATTTATACAGGATGAGAAGAGAGTGGGTTGGGAGGACTGCAGTGCTCAACAGGTCAGGGTCTACTGTGAGTAAAGACTCACCTGTGAATAGTTGGTTACCTGTTGGTTCAGAAGTCTGTGTGAGTGGGGGAAGGCCTCTGGTCTAGAAGACTGGAAGAAAACAGTGTGGGAGATCGTACTTAATATTACATTTAAAGACAGTGTTGCTTCTCCATACCTTTGCTAAATCAGTGTTGGAGCACTGGACGCACCATTGCAAACGTAAATTCTCTCAAATCAGAATCAGCTATAATTTTTCTCCCGTCCCAATTCCGCAGTGTCTCGTTTTGCTGTTATGGCCCTGCAGTGTCACATTGACTCCCAGTGGAATCGGAAGTGTCGAAGAGCAGGACATTGCAACATTCCACCAGTGAAGACATTCTGCTTCTTATCTTGACAGTGCCAGACACGACAACGAATCCCCAGAGTGCATCGAGTCCAGGCAAACCCGTCCAAGCCACCCATGGCATTGCGGAGACAATTCCCACCACCATCTGCGAGACCCCAGGAACCGTCGGAATGCCGGAATCAAGATTTTAACCCCTGGTTACCATGACACATCTGTAAGGCATTGTCTCAGAGTATTTTATGCAGCAGAGTTTTCCCCAATCTGCTTCCTTTCATGCACAAAGCACAGGCCCTGATGTTTAAGGAAGAGTGTACGTGTATGCTAACGATGGTGGTTATGGAGAGGAGAGCCGAGGGCTGTTTCAGGGTGGTTCATTCTGGCCTTGGGCTGTATGGGGCCATATAAGAGCCGTTCAAACTCTATTAGCCCTGGGGCCACAGTGTCAGCAGCTAAACATGGCTTAAGCAGAGGGGAGTACATGAACTAACTACAGACCATATGGGTGGACTAAAACCTTAAGTGTGCGAGGCCAAAACGGCTGACTTGGTAGAAGAGAATATTGAGAAAGAACTTAACAGAGTCACTTCAGGATCAATATATTACGTCCAGGACCATAAAATGTATTCATTCAAGATTTGCCATAATGTATACACTTTGGACCAAATCACCTACAGTCAGGCATGCATACATGCTGTAGTATTTGGCACAATCCACCTGCTGAGCTAAAGGGATTTACAGTAGTACATCAGTAACTACATCTTGGATTGCCTTCACCACTGGTTATGTCTGGAAGTTCAAGGCAGCAAACATTCAATCAAATATTAACACATGCATGATTCAAGTGTAACACAACCTCGGCCGGACCCAGGGAGGGTTCAGAGAGAGGATTCTACTACGACGTGGGTCACCGTGGAAGAACACTAAACTACACTGGTACTTAGGGTGAGCAAACGAAGTGTAGGCCAACAAAACAGCTTATTAGTTAGCAAATTGCACTCTGTAGCATAGATAGTACATGTACAGTAGTACGGCTAAATGAAAGATGGGCCAGTTGGAAGGATGTGTAGGCTACATAAGCAAAGGTGCATTCCAAGCACGCAAAACCTCTTAGTTCAAAGTGCAATGATTTGTCTCACTGTCGATTTTCAAAGGTCCAGTAAGTCACTTCTTTCTTGGGGTCACTTGTTGTGTCATGACGTGTTACTCTGTCTTTCCACTTGGAATTGTGGGAATTCCCTGAAGTCTCAACAGTGGCTTGGGTAGGTCAGTGGGTCTCGGGGTCAGTAGGGCAGAGTCACAGGACAACAAACACGTCACCACATTCAAAGCGCGCATTTCACTGGATATTTGAAAATGCTTTAGGGTTGTAGACGTCGGTATTCCAAATGTTTTTCTGCAACTCACGTGACAGCCGTTACAGAACACGCATGAGGAATCTAAAGCTCCAGTGATAATCAATGTCTTACAAAGAATTAATCGAAAATATGTAAACCACGGTTTTTGAGCGGATTAGTTGATAAGCATAATAAACAGTCTACCACGTACACATAAGGGCCCGTGCTCAAAAAAATTTGAGCAATATTAACCCTACATGAGAATGACATTAATGAGTGACAAACTATTAAATGTAAAATACACTTGTACCGTGTGAATTACAGACGGTTAATTAACAACATGCAAATAATGATTGACGGATTACAACAAGGCAACAAAGTTAACAGTAGCCGGCTATTTGTATGTTATGTGTAATAGCGTTTATAGTAAAGCTATAGGGCTTCTTTCCATGCCATAATTAAAGCGTTGTTGACCTTCTATAATCACCACAATTTATAATAAACAAACCACTAATGGTTCAAAAACGTTTAGCATAATATTTGAAATATTTTATATTACTGAAATAGACTGGTAAGCGAAGAAGAAAACTGAATCAGCATATGTTTTGAACTACAAAAATTATTGTTGTTTAAATTAAATTTGACCAAAAAACATTCTGTTATTTAAGCAATAAATATGACGACGAAAGAAGAAAATATGGTTTTAAAAATAACTATAATCTAAATAGTGCCATTATATAAACAGAAATGTATTCATTAACTACTCACCTTGTTATTAATTTCGGGAAACATGCTGCACTTCGGGACCTCGGTCCTTTTCCGGCTAAATCACAATCTCAGTGACCGTGCAGGGAAACCTACGAGGATCTACCGAGAACTACAGTACACTCCAGGCAAATGCAAGATGCGAGCACATTTTCTGCGGCTGAATAAAACTCAAGTCGAACCGAGCAGCGGCTCTCACTTGAAACAACACAAAGTTATCTGGTCCTGAATCTCAGTCTGCTATGGTCAACATAATTTTGATCATCGGGTCAGTATTGCTGTCGTCAGCCGGAGATTAGAGAAAGAGGCAAGCTGTTAAGTCCATTCGCCTTGACGCATAGACTAAGTCTCTAGAGAAGCCACCTGTTCATGTTTCTGCAGCTGACAGCTGTGTCTCCCCAAAATACCGTATGTTTCTCGGTCAGCTTAGCCTACCTGTCATTGGATCGACACTCTTAAAACCTAGTAGTGCTCCACCAGAATGCGCCATTAGAGTCAAGCCAATACACAGTAGCCTTGTGCGGAGGCAGTGTGGCTAAAACACACAGTAGTTCTGTAAATTACCTAAAAACTGTCCTAACAGGCTCACATTGCAGGAAACGTCGATGATGTATTAAAAAAAGCTGCTGTCTCTCAAAATGTCCTTACCTCATTCCAATATCCACCATCTAAAACCTTTGCTGCACAATTTATTGGTTTGTCTATGAGGCATGAAGAAATGTTAGTCTCAAGACATCCGACTTGCTTTTTGAAAAGCTGTTAATCATTAGCCCGTTGGATTTTGTGCTCTATCGACTTATTCGAATAGTGAAATTGTAATTTTGGATTGGCAGAAAAACAACGTTAGGAAATATGAGTGCTGTATTTTATCTCTGTCAAAAGCAGGCATGCACTCACACAAACACAATACGTAATGATGAAATATAGGCAACCTATTGTACAGTATAAGATTACAGTCAGGTCCATATTTATTGGCACCTGTGATAAAGATGAGCAAAGCAGCCTGTACTTTTATTTATAAAGCCCTTTTTACATCAGTTCTCACAAAGTGCTTTTACAAAACACCTGGCCTTAAACCCCAAGGAGAAAACAACAGTAGTGTTGAATTTCAGTGGCTAGGAAAACCTCCCTAAGAATGCCAACATTTTGGAAGAAACCTAAAGGACTCAGGCTCATAGGGGTGACCAGTCCTCTTCTGGCTGTGCCGGGTGAACATATTAAAATTACAATTGTAATAATTAATAAATGCATGTGGGTCTATTTAAACTTAGTCAAGGTCTGAAGCATGACCAGATGAACAAGTACAGGGACAACATGGGAGGGGGAGGTGTCAGCACAGTGGCAGCTGAAATCGTCAGGTTTCGTCTTGTTCTGCAACACAACCAGGCGGACTTTGGGACAGCAACGGGACTTTCAAGCCAGGTACTCCGCAGGTGTGGGCCAGGACCTCATGTCCTCCTAAGTTCAAAATGGGAGGAGACTGGGAAAATTCAGAAAATGCATTCCTCATATCAGCAAAGATTTATAGTGAAGAAGGAGAACTTAGTGGAGAAGGAGAACTGACCCTACTCCCCCGAATGAGGGCCGAGTATTGTCAGCAGGGTACAGCCCAATTGCACAAGTGCGCAACAGAGAGACAACAACAAACCAGTGACTCCGCCCCCGAGAGGCTTTGGAGGGAGGGCATCCCAGTGGCGATTAGAGCCCACCTGGCCAGACAGCAAGCCTTTCTGGTCCCCTTCACACCCCTGGGCCAGACTACACTTAATCATAGACTGTGCTGTAGAGATGAGTCTTTAGTAGACACTTGAAAGTTTGCACTGAGTTTGCTTTCCTAACCTTAATTGGCAGATCATTCCACAGTAGTGGAGCTCTATGAGAAAAGGCCCTGCCCCCGGCTGTTTGTTCAGAGATTCTAGGTACAATTAAAAGGCCTGCATCTTGCGATCGTAGGTTACGTGTAGGTATGTATGGCTGGATCATTTCAGCGAGGTAAGTAGGAGCAAGTCCATGTATTGATTTATATGTTAACAATAAAACCTTAAAATCAGCCCTAACCCTAACAGGCAGCCAGTGCAACCACAGAATGATTGTTGCCACCACTCTCACTAAGTTTAGGGCCAAAAACTCTATCTTAATCTCACTGAACAACAAAAAACCTTTCCCACATTACAGCTGGGTCACTAATGCTTTCAGTGGCACTTTATTGTCACTCTCCAATACAGGCCAGTTTTATACTGAGCTCTTGATATTGTTCAGCAGTGCTCCATTACTCCACAATCCACCTTTAAAGTGATTTTTGGCCTCGGGCGAGATCTACGAGACTGATTATTGATCCAACTGTGCTCACTGGGATATCCAACATCATAAATATGTACCCCTTTCATAATCCATGCATTTGTATTAATTTATCTCTAACCTCTTTAGAATACTCTTTGAGTTTAACTTCTCTTAACATCTACAGCCTGACTAATAATCCTTGAAACAAAAATCAAACGTTGTGGAGCAAATTAAGAGCGGTTGCAATCTGAAATCAGTCTGAAGAAGAACATCGCCATTACGCTACTTTTGATCAGCTGTGTACAGGCTAGTAGCATCTGACACCAGCAGGGCTACTTTTCAAACAATGTCGCTGGGTGAAAATGAACTGGTCGTAGGTTGCAGGTTTTTGGTCTACTTCTGAACTTCACCGCGGCTGCACCATTTCAGTCTTTATGTGTAATATCGTGTGCTTCTATGCTGTTATCACAGTTGAACGTCAGTTACCATAGGATCCGAGGCTTCACATGTGTATATACCGCATCTTAGGTTTTCTTCCCGGGGGGGTGGGGTGGCGGTTGTTCACTTGTAAAATAGTCAATATTTTGCACCAACAAAAGTTGGGCTAGAATTCAGGCATTCTGGGATGGTTTTGAGCAGTCGTTGTGCTAGACATTTTTGCTTAACCTGGCAACACTGGACACTGGGGTCTTCTGTATACTGCACCACATTACATTACAGTCAACACTGAGGCAATAGCAGCTCAATTTCTAAAAACTCATAATGATGTTAGCAGCTGCTAACTAATCAAAAGTAACCAAAGTTACGGCCGTAATATAATTTACTTTGTATATTCTCCACTATTAGCGCTGTGTTTTGTGTTAGTTGCTAATTTTAGCTAGATTAGCAAATCAAGCTAACTTTTGTGATATCGTCAAACTTACTAAACGCTGATCATTGGTTCATACAACTTTGGCTAGTTGTAAAACTATGACCTGCTTATCTAAGAACATCAGCACTATTTACAGATTAATCATTTAAGATTTATGCAATTTCAGTCTGTTTTAGAGAGCCATGGACATAATGGTCCCAAAGATAATGTTATGGTATGAGCAGAATAAACATGAACGTGGTGTTCACCCATGAGATCTATGGTAGTTACTTAGAGGGTGCATTGGGTGATGGCACCAGGAAAACGAAACACGAAAGGAATGTTTTCTGCGCTTGCTTTTATTTAGTATTGCTTTGCCGGGCACAGAACACCTCACAGGCATGATCAAATTAAAAAAAATTATGTTTATTCATCTTCTAAAAATTATTACTATTACATTCTACAGTTGCTATTTTGTTTAGGAGCCAGAGCCTACGTTCACTATGAATGTTCCAACTTACATAGTTCCAACGTAAATAAATGAAGACAGAAATATTAGAAAGAAATTCTAATTTGCTCGTTCTATATATATTTTTTGAATTTGTAATTCTTTGAGTAATTCTTTCATCCACAAACATTTGATATGTTGTGTTTGTACTATTTTCAATTAAATAAAGGGATAAATGAATTGCACATAATTGCATTCTGTGTTTATTTGCATATTATAGTGTCCCAACTTTTTTTGGAAAGGAGGTTGTAGATGAGCGATGATGAAATTTCCCTTTAACAAGTCTGGAGAACTTAGAAATCAGTTGGGAAAGAGGGGTTTAGTTGAAAATGTACAGTGAGTCAACGATAACTTTATTGCGGTTTCTGCTTCTTGCCATCTAAACACGCATTATTCACACCCTAATTTAAAGCCTCGTGCTTAGCAGATGTTCTTATTCACAGTGACTTACAGACAGTGACTTACAGACAGTGACTTACAGACAGTGATTTACAGAGTCATTCTAGATTGTGTTATTGCCAATCTTTAAGGACGCTTCTAGCTCTGGGATATCTCACATCCTGCTCAGAGACCTTGTGCCGTTGCTTAACCGCTTGTGATGCTACTGTAGGTCTGGAATATCTAATATCCACCCTAAGGACCTTGTGCCTTACATGCACTGCATGTCTCTATCTGACCCTAAAAGAAGCATTTTTCATAAGAATACCTTACACTGAAACATATACAATTGGACTGTAAAAAAAAATTCCTTTGGGGTATCGGGTCAAAACCTATTGACAAACACAGACAGGTGAAGCAGGCAAAAACAAAGTACATACCCTTACGTAACACGGATGCGGGTGAATATGATTATAGTGGGTGTTATGCAACACAAAGGCTCTGGAATAATAGAGAGTGTTAAGAGGATGACCTGTCATAGCTACAGAGTGCTCCTTCAGCACGATAAGCGTTCAGTGATGGCGTAGATCTTCTACTCAGCCCCCCCCCTCCCATAGCCCTGGTCAGACCTGTTGCAACCGGGCAGCTCCCCCTTGATTTAAAACTTCCAGAACTGCAATGCTATGCGTAAACTGGTTTAATTTACAGTGAGCCAAAGCTGATTATACGCTGGCCCTGCACTGTGAAGTATAACATGGTGCATGGGAGACAACTGATCATGAGTTCATTTGAGATGTTTCTTCTCCATTGGCCTTTCGTTTGAACATACAGTGCAGATCTTAAGAATAACGAGGACAGAAAGGATGAGTTAGATAAGTGAGTTAACGACAATGTTACGTTTTGACCTTCTAAAAGCTGTTGTTATCTCCATTCACCAATTCGTTGGGGAAGCAGTATGTCCGTTCAATATGAATGATGGAACTTGTGGTAGGCCTATTTTATGGACCGACCAATACAGAGGAAGTAGATTCTACAGCAAAATTCAAATTTTATTGTGTTGAAGGGACTTTGTGTTTTTATGACACAAATGTATCATTGCTAACTTTAGTAACTTGTACATTAAGACATTTTGCTATGGTGAAACGCGCCTTTAACCCATGTGTTTCCCTGGCCCAACATAGTAATTTCTGGAACCAGTCAAATTATTTATGTTTTTATGTGATAGAAATCATCCAGATTTAATAAGGCCAGCAAAATCATATAAATCTATACCACTGCTCTGCCAAAATATATAACATCTCTAAATAAACTTTTAAAAATACAACAATTTAGAACAGCAAAGGATTTTTCTGCAACTCTTAAATATAGCTTACGATCAGACATATTGGTTTGAACTAGCTTACAAATCAGACAATAATCCTTTGAGTGGAATTCTTGCACAGCTCCCTGTGCCGGCCAAAGAAAAAAAACATACTTGAATCCCAGCACTGCCTTAATATGCCCCATTGGCAGATGAAGATGAGATAAGCTGAAGAGAAGCAGCATTGTTTTCTGCTATTTCAGCACTGTTGTCATTTCAAACTGCAATCAAACTCTGTCTTCCAAACACTTCTGACCCAAAACACCCCACCCTAGACTCCCTCACCAGCACCCCTCCCTGTCCCCCATAACAAGCACAGTCTCTTCCCAAAATGTCTTTCTTTGAGCAATTAATCGTTCTACATTTTCTTTCAAAAGTAAGTCTATTATACACCTCCAACTGGAGTGCATTTGAAATGTTAGAGCAGTAGCATTCTATTGGTGTAGCGTAACTAACTAAAAGTGCCATGTATTGTTCATTAATGTAAAAAGGATTGGAAAAAAATCAATGAACAACAGCTGGGTCTATTAATGTCACAGTGGCAGAGGGAGGATGCAATTAACGATGAAATGTCACAGACCCGCCAGAACTACATAAGAAACCCACACAGTGGGTGTGGTTTGGTGGCGTACCATATATCTAGCTAAACTAGAGACATCTCCTCCAAAACCACATCTCCTGTCACGATTACTCAGAAATGATCCAGACGTATCACATGACTTATTATTAGCATTTAATAGCTGAATTTACATTTGTTAATAAAGCAGACAATCACTGTCACCACCGCTGAAAATAGCACCGTACAAAAAAAGACACGTTTAAGCAACACAGAAAAGATGAAGTGATTGAGGAAAAGAGTGCCTCTCCGTTTCCCCTTTTTCAGTTGACCCCTCTGCGCCATGAATTACCTCATGCACCTCAGGCTGGACCCTCCTGTTCCTGCAGCCCTGGCTGCCCCAGCATCCCTGGAGGAGGTTAAAACCACAGCAGGCGGGCGAGGTCCTGTCTCCCCCCATTGCGAAGATTCCCCATGCTGCCACGCCCACGCCACACCTCAGCCCCACCTCACCGGACTGGAAGAGAGCCTGCGTCTGGGAGACCTGCGTCTTACAAAACAAAACCTCCCCCTGGTCTCGGCCACTCAGGTCATCTGTTTTTTTTTTTTGGACGAAGCCCTCCTGAATAAGACTCCCAGAGGCGGTTCACATGGCGGTGGCGGGTGGACGAGAAGTTGCTGGGCGCCACGGTTCCCTGTGTCTTCTGTACGAGCCTTCGCAGAGCCTGGGCTTCCTCGTCACCTCCTCAGATGTTTCTCTCCGGTCCAGGAGGCAGACGAGCAAGCAGGCTCACAGGGTGGGAGGGGAAGCTGCCGCTACGTTTGGTGAGGGAGGAGGAAGCTGACGTGTGGGTGTTGCAGGGGGGGGGGGGCTTGACGAGGGACCCGTCTTGAAGCAGAGGTGCCGCAGCAGGGACCCGGCGCTGGCTTCCTGTAAGAGGGGCCTCTTGGGGAGGAGGACTGCAGGCGATGGATCTCTCTCCAGTGCCGGCGGGCTCACCGGGAGGCTGGGGAGCAGGACAGAGGCGGAGACAGAGTGCTAATATGGCTCCCAGGCGTGCCGGCTGACATATCTGACGCCCCCTCTCCCCTCTGCCGTGTCCTGGAGACGGAACCACCGGAGCTATCACAGCCCCCACCCCCCCCCCCCTCCACCTGCTCTGCTGCTAGCCCCATGGGACGCCGCTGCCTTGCTGACAAACAGTGCAGAGATGAAATCCTACCCTGATGCCTGCTACGCTGCC
This sequence comes from Esox lucius, assembly GCF_011004845.1. Taxonomy (NCBI): domain Eukaryota; kingdom Metazoa; phylum Chordata; class Actinopteri; order Esociformes; family Esocidae; genus Esox; species Esox lucius. Next base: position 9,094,711 of record NC_047587.1, on the reverse strand, counting down.
GGTCTCCAGATCGGGTGAGAGCAGAGGAAGTGATTACCCACAAAGCAAAGGTAGGAGATCAGGGTACACCAGGTCTAAACTAACCTCTGTTTAGTGTCACCAAACAGGCAGCTAGGCATATAGGTTGGATGCTCAGGGAACGTACGACATCACACTCAGAAAAGTTAACCTGTAGCTTAAATGGCCTGAAAACCAGGCATCACTTTGGTTTGCACTTGTTTCAGCCTGATGTGCTGTCTGTGTGTTTTTCAACAGACATCCAAGACAGCTTTTCCTTGCAAAAGAGTCAGTCCAAAGAGGTGTCTTTTGTTCCACTTTTGCAAAGAGCCTGTCGTGGTGAAATTATACATCTGTGGCTATGTCAATCAAACTACGGCTATTTTTGAATGAAAAGGCTGCTATCCCCACTGACTCTGCCAGGCTTCTTCGAGCAGTGTCAACCTAGACACTGTAGAGTAGTCACTGTCTTTGTTTCCTTCTTACTCAGCCTCACGCAGCTTTAATAACAACCGGAAACACATTAACAGACTGCTGCACTGACATTGCCCCAAACCACAGTGGCTAATAGGCGTGAGATCAGTCGGTCAGTCAGTAAGCCAATCATGTTATTCTATTTCCGTGGTGAACAGCAGGCAGTGAGGGCCTTTGCTGGCCAAACCTCAGCATACTGTGACTCCCTAATAGTACCCAGGTGACTGAGACGAAGTAAGCAAGCTGCCAGGAGACACAGCGCAGACGGCATCAGTGTCTCCTGAACTTGGCTGAGGAGTCCGGCAACCACCCGCCCGGCAGGCGTTGCTCAGCGTCGACCCAGAGCACCAGCACCGTGCAGAGGAGGGATGCGGGTCACACTTACAGGCAAGGGTTAAATCGGGGTTTGGTTAGAGGTGGAACCCTATTTTCTGCCTTCGCGTCGTCACTAAAACGTCGAACTGCTGGCCAGTGGAGGGGCGGGAGCTCACCCCTCCTAGGTCTCATTTCGACCACATGTACTGGAGCTCATCTGACGGCTCCGGCCCAATTGAATCCCCATTGACAGGTGACGATACGGTTCCCCGTAAAATTAGGTTAGAAGATACCACTGGAGTGTATATGAGGCAGATCCGAAATGAGAGAAGAAAACGCAATAAAAGCAACGTGTAATGGAATGTTAGTTTATTATTAATGCCATTTCACACTTTTACCATCAGAATAACACCCCTGAAACACACCCCTGACACTAGGCAGAGTACCCAGTTGGAGTGATGTCATCAAGCGGAAAGTTGACCTCCAGGTATCAAGCTAACCAAAATTACCAAAATGACAAAGCCATTACAGTAACTATAATCTCCCTATAGGTACAATTTATTCATGTCCAAAGAACTGATGTGGATCACGGTCTAAGTGTTGTGTGTCAGAATAGCTGTGTCATGCTCAGACTAGTCTGGCTCGGGCCAATAGAGCTGTGGACTAGTCTGGCTCAGGCCAATAGAGCTGTGGACTAGTCTGGCTCGGGCCAATAGAGCTGTTGACTAGTCAGGCTCGGGCCAATAGAGCTGTTGACTAGTTTGGCTCTGGCCAATAGAGCTGTGGACTAGTCTGGCTCAGGCCAATAGAGCTGTTGACTAGTTTGGCTCGGGCCAATAGAGCTGTGGACTAGTCTGGCTCAGGCCAATACAGCTGTTGACTAGTTTGGCTCGGGCCAATAGAGCTGTAGAGTAGTCAGGCTTGGGCAAATAGAGCAGTAGAATAAGACAAATCTCATTAGTCAAGTGACAGACTTTTCATAGTATTTACAGAGAAAGCCAAAGCAGGTATACAAGCTTTAGACATTGTGTCATATGGATGACCAGAAGTTGAACAGGGGCTAATGACTTTAAACAGACTAAATTGCAATATAGGAATTACAACATTGTTTTAGGAATATTTAATAGAAATATTCGTCTTCATCATATCATAATATGTTCTTTGACAGGCGGCAATGTTCTCATCGACAAGCAAAGTCAGTAAAAAAAAAGCTGATGATGCTAACAACCTGATAATTTCAGTTCTGATGATTTATGACAGTTTAACTAAGCTTGTGAGGCATTCAAAGGTACATTGCTAAAAAATCAAAGAGTACAATTAAATAATATATAGCCTGTATATGGCACCTGCTGATTGTCCCTTTAAAGGGGTCTGGAGTTCTTGTAAATTTCAGTTTTAAACCCAGACAGTATAATCATAACTGTGGAGTTGACAGATGCCAACTACATTACACGGCCCTAGAAAGTATAAAATGCAGTGACTATGAATATAAAATAAGAACACATTGTATCATTAAGCATCACATGTTGCTGATTATGCAGTCAAAAAATACCTGAATTACTGTTTTTCTTTTGTGTAGCAGTATAGACAAAATGGCACACAGTATCGGGGCAGATTTCCTGGCCTGGGTTAAGGAATGCAGGAACTTCAGAATTATATGGTCTGCCTTCCTTTGCTTTATCCCATGGCAACACTTCAAAACAAAACCACCAACCTACCCTGAGCGAGCCAACACCGAACCAGAGAGAACATTCTCTCCAACGTATAAATAATCCATGGTATTCAGTCATGATCACAACTATATTCTGCATCCTGCACACTTGCCTTTTGATGACCCTGGGCAATGCAATCAATACTGAGCATCAAAAATATACCAGACATGTGCTACAGGAAAAATATTCACAGCCTTGCTCGGAGCAGAAAAGTAGCAGCAGGACTCTGTACTGACCAACTTTGACTGGCCGAAGCACATTGAGTTCATTCGTTCAGCCCTCTTGTCTTTGCCATGCCCCTATTTAGTGTCCATCTAAAAAATATACAATTAGTATTTTTTTATGTACAAGGAAAACCAGCTCAAGCTAAAGAATTGACAAAGGAGTGCCCTTTAATGGATGTCTTCATCCAAAACACCTTGCAATCACGTGAGCATTTATTTCACGTATGGGTTGTCCCATGAACCACGCCCACTACACTAGCATGCAGAATAATGTCCATGATGTGCAGAGTAAATTTTATTTACTTTTTACAAACAATATGTACTTTTCCGATTCTTAGGCATTGCCTAGACCGATCCTCAAACATGTACCATTATCACTAATACAAACTGCAAACACAGCTGTCCTCTCCACGGTTTATATCATACTACTTAAAGCCTAGTTTAAGTGGTACATACCTCAGTAGGTCAGTAGCACCTTGAAGCTCTTACCTCGTCATTACCTCGCTCCTCACCCAGGGACAGCTCTCCCTGTAGGGCATGAAACCCAGCCCACAGCCCCATATCCAGCCCCAGGGAGGCAGTGTGAGGTAGAAGGGGTAAGCAGGTGGAAAGGACCCCAGGAGCACTGGTTCCCACTTTTTAGGCAGACAGCTCTGACTGAGGTCTGAGGGTTGAAGACACTTGCAGCATTGCTGGCCAGTTCAAAATAAACTCCACTGTATCATGAGAGCCTTGCCAACGGGGGTGACCTGCGTGCCCCAGACAAAGCACGTAGCCGGGCCAGGAACCTGAGGACGGAGCAGTGAGTGTTGATGGCCTGGTGTCCCTCCCTATGGCCCTGCACCAAGTCCCCAGATGGATGTTCTGAATGGCTTTGGTTACTGTACGGTGGGATTGTGTGTGTCAGACGTGCCAAGTGACAAGAATGATTCTGTTGACAAATCACGTCATATGACTTCTCTTGTCTGCTGCGTACAGCGCTTCTCGCTCAACCGGTCCAACTTGTTGGTCTCGTAAATCATTCAGAAATGTTGATGTTAAGCCCCCTCCATCCACAAGTGATACTCTAGACAGATGTACCCTAGAGCTTAGCGAACTTGCTTGGCTCTCCTCTGCGTTGGAACATTTGACAAGGTAGGCACAGAAGAAATGTGGATTTGAAAGGGAACATATGGTAATGTTACAATTTAATTAATTACGTTAAATTGCTGCTTGAATAAAACAGACTGACATTTATAAAAATGTTAGATAGCCATTATCGCAGCTAGCTAGCAATTGGTGGAAGTATTCATTATTGTCTATCTAGCACAAGGTATCTGATTGATTGATAACACCTCAGATAAAGCTAATAATGTTGAACTTCCTTGCTATTATTCACAGATTCATTTGACTGATGGTGTCACTCTACTTTCAAGCTATCCCATTACACTTTGAGAAACAAAAGACAGATAAGGGCAGGTGAAATCTAACGTAAGGCAGTGGTCACCAATAGGAGGGTAACAGCTGTCATAATAGTCTTTAATGAATGACTAGTTTTCAGCCTAATTAATACCGACCGAGCCACAAATGGTTTGCAAAGAAAACAGGTCGAAAAAATTTGAAAGAGAGCCACTGTCTTTTGGACTAAGTTCTGGGCGGGTACAGTGAGAAGTATGTGTATAATCCTGACCTGTGTTGGGATAGTGAATGTGTAGGATGCTCACATAGAAAAGTGACGTGACTCCTTTTAGACTGATATCAGACCCGCACCCAGAAGGGCTCTGGGCTCCTGACTTGCTGTGTAATTGGGCAGAGGTGAGGTCTCCGCTTAAATGCCTGCTGTAATTCAGAGTGTACAATGGGATGGTTATTCGCTAGTGTCTAGCGTTCGCAGCCTGCCCCCGCTGTATTGGAGAGGTGTCCAGCAGCATTGTGTCACGCAGGTAAGAAGAGTGTAATGATGTCATGTTTATTAACCCACACACCCATGTCACCTTCCACAACAAATGTTGGAAGGTGATCCCCTATTTTCACAGACTGGACACAAAAGGTGACAGAGATACCTTTGACAGACACACCATGGCTGACTCTATCTGATTGGGTTCAGGTGTAATCTAGTAAGGCCATTTTTGCCTGACTCATTCAAAAGGCAAACACAGGCATCTACTGACACACAGTGGCCTCTGACCTTTCCTGACCAAAACACAGGTATTCTCACCTATTCTGAGCAGGCAGGTCAACACACCGTTAACAATGACAACCGGGTCTCCATGCCGTATGGACTGGGCAAAGGTTTGGCAATATTATCCAACCATAACCAACCGTGACTCAGTGTTCAGGAAGAACCGAGCCTACTGTAACCAAGCCTTTCACTAATAAACAATTCCCTTGTGTTGCCATTTACCCAGCATTCCCTGCTAATCCACTCAATGTTCATTAGACTTGGAGAGCCTCCGAGCTGTCCTAGATCAGTCAAACCCCAGTGACCATGCCATGGGAACAAGCTTCCCGGACAACGACCTGTCCTACGGCCGTCACGGTCGCCGTCACAGCTGCTGTGGAGCAGTAGGACAGATCAGCTCCACCCCTCGCAGAAAAGAACACGCTGCTTCCTGAGTGCATTGGGGAAGTGTCGGAAGCCTGGAGCTGCATACGTGCTAAGTGGGCTCAATCACGTGATGGGCTGTGACAAGTCGGCCATCCTTGGTGTCCTTGGGCCCCTTGCGAGCCAGCATACAAGCCTCCGCAGGCCCTCCGATTGGTACAATCCAACTGCAATAATATTGAGTGGAAAGAATTCAGTGGAAAGAAAATAGTTGAAAAATGATTGAATAAGCAAGTGCGTTGAATGAGTAGCAGTTCTTTGGACTGAGTTCTGGGCGGGTACAGTACACAATATACAGTGGGGAGAACAAGTATTTGATGCACTGCCAATTTTGCAGGTTTTCCCACATACAAAGCTTGTAGAAGTCTGTCATTTTTATCATAGGTACTCTTCAACTGCGAGGGATGGAATCTAAAAATCCAGAAAATCTCATTGTATGATTTTTAAGTAATTAATTTGCATTTTATTGCATGACATAAGTATTTGATACATCAGAAAAGCAGAACTTAATATTTGATACAGAAACCTTTGTTTGCCATTACAGAGATCATACGTTTCCTGTAGTTCTTGACCAGGTTTGCACACACTGCAGCAGGGATTTTGGCCCACTCCTCCATACAAACCTTCTAAAGATCCTTCAGGTTTTGGGGCTGTCGCTGGGCAATACGGACTTTCAGCTCCCTCCAAAGATTTTCTATTGGGTTCAGGTCTGGAGACTGGCTCGGCCACTCCAGGATCTTGAGATGCTTCTTACGGAGCCATTCCTTAGTTGCCCTGGCTGTGTGTTTCGGGTCATTGTCATGCTCTTACTGAGGGAAGGAGGTTGTTGGCCAAGATCTCGCAATAAGTTGCACCATCCATCCTCCCCTCAATATGGTGCAGTCGTCCTGTCCCCTTTGCAGAAAAGCATCCCCAAAGAATGATGTTTCCACCTCCATGCTTCATGGTTGGGATTGTGTTCTTGGGGTTGTACTCATCCTTCTTCCTCCAAACATGGCGAGTGGAGTATAGACCAAAAAGCTCTATTTTTGACTCATCAGATCACATGACCTTCTCCCATTCCTCCTCTGGATCATCCAGATGGTCACTGGCAAACTTCAGACGGGCCTGGACATGCGCTGGCTTGAGCAGGGGGTCCTTGCGTGCACTGCAGGATTTTAATCCATGGCGACATAGTGTGTTACTAATGGTTTTCTTTGAGACTGTGGTCCCAGCTCTCTTCAGGTCATTGACCAGGTCCTGGCGTGTAGTTCTGGGCTGATCACTCACCTTCCTCATGATCATTGATGCCCCACTAGGTGAGATCTTGCATGGAGCCCCAGACCGAGGGAGACTGACCGCCATCTTGAACTTGTTCCATTTTAGAATAATTGCGCCAACAGTTGTTGCCTTCTCACCAAGCTGCTTGCCTATTGTCCTGTAGCCCATCCCAGCCTTGTGCAGGTCTACAATTTTATCCCTGATGTCCTTACACAGCTCTCTGGTCATGCCATTGTGGAGAGGTTGGAGTCTGTTTGATTGTGTGGACAGGTGTCTTTTATACAGGTAACGAGTTCAAACAGGTGCAGTTAATACAGGTAATGAGTGGAGAACAGGAGAGCTTCTTAAAGAAAAACTAACAGGTCTGTGAGAGCCAGAATTCTTACTGGTTGGTAGGTGATCAAATACTTATGTCATGCAATAAAATGTGATTTTCTGGATTTTTGTTTAAGATTCAGTCTCTCACAGTTGAAGTGTACCTATGATAAAAAATGACAGACCTCTACATACTTTGTAAGTAGGAAAACCTGCAAAATCGGCAGTGTATCAAATACTTGTTCTCCCCACTGCATGTGTAATTCTGACTTGTGCTGGGATAGTGAATGTTTAGGATCCTCACTTACGAATGTCAAATAATTAATGTGACTTGACTCCTTTTAGCCTGATGTTAGACCCAGAAGGGCTCTGGGCTACTGCCATGCATTTGAAGTGACAGCCCTGTAATCCAGCAGAGGTGAGGTCTCTCTCAAATGCCTGCTTTAATTCAGAGTGTCTGGTGTCAGCCGAGGACAAAGCTACGATGAGAAACCTTATCAGGGACAGAGTTCATCAGAATAATGGACGGTACTTTAAACTGTGGCCCTGTCCCCAGTGGCTGCTGGCTGAGGTGTGTCCGACTGCGCTGTTCTAACTATGGTCAGCTAAATGTTTTGCCACAACAAAGAAGGTAGAAACCGGTTAGAAACAGTGTCTCACTGAGGACTGTGTCTTGTGATCATGCAGTGAGCTCCCAAGGCTGTCTACAGAGACCAGCTGACAACATCACCGCCAGATAAAGGAGACTGAAAGACAACCGTCCTCTGCAAAAGAAATCTAAACAGATCCATCCGTTTCCTTGGCAACAGTTAATTTTGAACATTACTCTCAGGTAAAGGACAAGAAGAATCAAGGCTGGTTTTGTCCGTCGGGTAAACGTTCTGTAAATAAAGGCTGACAGAGTCCATGATAACTAATACCGTGGGAGTCTCACAGGCTCTGGGAAGACTGACTGTCACCCCAAGGACCATAGATCTCTTACAAGGAGTGGACAAAATAACAGAAACACCCGGCGATATATTAACATCAAGGACATGATAAGAAGTAGGGCCACACTTTGACTTCAGAACGGCTCCAATACTTCTTGGAATACTGTCATATAAGTCCCAAAATGTGTGTAGTGGGATATTGCACCATTCAAGAAGAAAACCGTCCATTTCTTGAAGGAGGTGGAAATCTACTTCGCATTTTGCACTCCCTGAAGTTCCCATAAAGGTTCAATTAAGTTGTGACTGGGGAGGCGATGGAAGGCATTTGACATCAGCCCAGTGTTCATAAAACCACTCTAAATTTGTTTAGCAATGTGTATTGGGGCAATGTCTTCCTGGAATATTGGACGATCATGAGGAAACAGTGGATGCACCATATTGTCCGGTAGAATTGGCCTCACATAGGTGATATTTCTTGGCTGTTATAAAACCACGTTGAGCAATCATTAGACCCAATGATACCCATGAGATGGCTGCCCACACCGTTCCAAATCCCATTGGCAGCAGGCATTGTGGGCATCCCTTGGCTTTTTCCAAACGTAAACCTGTCTGGATGTAGTGAAAGATGACTCGTCAGAACCATGTGACTTTTTTCAGTTGCTCAGCGGTCCAGGTTTTGTTGTGGGTCTTTGTGCACTGGCATTGTATACAAGCCAGTTTCCGAATGGCTGCCCTGAAGTTCACAACATACAGTTTGTTTAGTCTAGGTCACAGAGGCTTCAAGGAGATACAAGTGAAAATTGGAAAGAAAGGAGTTTTGTTAGTGATTCTGGTATTTGTACAATTCTTAGATAAAGATGTCTAGAGGTCTTAGCTATTGGCCACTGGTAGCACGTATCCAGTTTAGAGCACATTCTCTCCAGTTAGGTGATAACCATCCTGAATTCCCCTGCAGTATGCAGAATCTCAGAGCCGTCTGCTAAATGACAAAAATGTAATGGCAGATAGGCCAGAGTCACAGACTAAGTGTGTTTCCTCTAAAAGTGTGTCCAACTGACATAAGGTCTTATGACCTGATGTAGTATACTTCTCACATGAGAACTAATTGTCACACTAAAGTTTGGGTTGATTAAATAAAGAACATTGGAGCCACAGACTATAGTATGTACAGTATATACCAACATAGCGATGTCACACTTTTGACAATTTCTGCTGTGTCTTTAGACTCAGTGGATTTATATTTATTTGTAGCTCCAAGAACATTTGCTATTCTCCCCATTATTTCAAACCTACAGGACTAAGTAATTTCTGCAGTGACAGAAAGAATGATCAAGGAACTCTCAACCACTTCTAAACATAAAAAAAGAGCTATTGTCTCTGTGGAAAACCTACTTCACTAGCTACCTTTTATCATTTCCCTGTTTCGTGCTTCCATGACTACCTTGTTTTCAGCTTCATTTCACACTGACGTAGTTAATAATAGACCCAGTCCAAGGTAGCCTGAAAGACTAGCTCATCTGTCTCACTTCAAATAGATTTATAATCATTCCTGTCTGCAGGTAAGACTGTTTAGATGCGATGAGAATAAAAGTACATTCTTGCATATCATTTATTCTTTAAAGAAACAAATCTTGAATTGTGCAATTTTGCTGCTATTTAGTGGATTTTGAGAATGCAAATCTGTTATTTAAACAGAATATGAACAAAATAGAATAACTGATATGTGAAAAGGTGGTGATGCTACATTTACCATCAACATAGCCTTACATTTAATACATTTCCACATTGCATTTCAGCAAACAAAAAATGCTATGTAAATATGAGGAATATTTGGAATTACTGACTAAATAATAACTAAGATAAGATTCCTGTACTTACTGAGAGTATGGCATTTCACATACACTGGATTGCATTTCAGTAAACAACATTTGTGATAGTTAAATTCAGGTCCCATCATTTTGTATCCAGGTAAGGGGGCATAAAACGGTCTACTTTATCTTTCCCCATTGACTTGGACATAAAAAACAGATACATGAATCCAGTTTGTCTTCAAAGCCTGATCAGCTAGTTTACTAGTGTAACAAATACATGAAATGTAGGCGTAGACTTCTATCACATTTTACTTCAGATTTTACCATTTTTTTTTTTCATAATTAGAATACCACCATTGAAATAACATTAATCTGAAACTCATCGCACAGGTTCAGGGGAACGGTGCTTTCTTCTAACTAGTAAACAGCTCGATGCTCAAAGACAGGCCCAGTCACATGGACTGGAAGCCACCCTGCCCAGCCACGCTGGCCTGGATTCCAGCTTAAGGGGCCAAGACTCCAAAGACCCCAGGGAAAAAAGTGTGCTTCTGAATAAATCAAGCCACTGAGCAAACACAATAATGCTACTTTTTTATTCAGTGTTGGCTAAATTGACTGATACACGCACCAGAGTGCTTTCATATACTCCCCTTATCTAAAGGACTGCTTGTCATGGAAAATGGGATAAACAAATTAAGATGAACAAAAACAATCTCAAGGCATATTCTTGTTTTTCTGACAAAATGTAGTCAAGTTCTTTCCAAGTCCACAAAGCCATGTGTATTTTTTTGGTTAAGCTAATGGGAGTGTTGGAAACAGGTGAAACACCAGTGATTTGGGGTGCTTTAAACAGATACAAGGCCCACGTCTAACAACTCAAGCTGAAATCATAACTTGATATAGACTTCTGTGGGTGCACCAAACATTTGTAAGGGGTTTGCGTAGCCAGGCAAAGACCATACAGAACTGAAATATAGTTGTGGCAGTCAGAAATGTCTGCTAATGGCCAGAATCTGAGGTGGTTTTGGTCTTACCTTTTTCAGAAGGGTTTCACTATTCCTTTCCCTTATCAGCTTTTCTAGCTTCTTCATTACATTCCTGTGATAAACAAAGTCATAACCTTGAGTCAGATTTGTGTTGCATGGTCAAAAAGAAAATGCCCATGCTTTTTCAAGCTTTGTATTCCGAACGCTAATACGCTGATAGCCGTGGTATATGAGACCATATACCATGGCTATGACAACACATCACAATTTACTGCTCTGATTGTGTTGGTAACCAGTTCCTAATTACAATAAGGCATGTGATGTATAATCATCCCACGACTGAGCTCTATGTCCAGGCCTTCAGAACAGTTCTTAGGTGGCACATTAGCCATATGCCAAGCCTTCTTGCGCCTTATTACTTCAATAATGTTGTCCCAACAGTTGCCACTTGATGAAAGGCCTGGATCTACTGTAAACCAATGTGAAGCTACTGACACCAAGTGGCAAAGACCTGCTTAAAACTAAAAACATGATTCAATTACTTCAACCCTCAGTAAATGGGCTCATTATTTCACGTAATATATTATACTTATAGTTTAATGTGTAGACTATGATATTTTGTCAACACCTGCTGCCCATAGCTGTTAGAATACACCATAAATATTTCCACATCATAGTGTGTTTTTGTTTTGTTACAAGGCATGCAAAAATATGAAATTATGCCCACAGTTATAAAAATATGGAATATTTACATCTGGCACGGAATTTAGTCCAACACATTACAAAACATTTGGATTGCCTTCTGCCCATCCTAAACTTTACTAACCTCCACGTGAATTTATTAGGCACAGTCATTGTTTGTTTGAGGTTACTTTACATTTAATCTAACAGATTTTGCTGTACTATTATGGTCATGCCTGAACTCCAAGTAAAGAAGGAGACCTGGAATTAAGATGGAATGTGACACAAATAATGATAATTAACATCTGTACTGTGAACTCTAACATTATATAGGCTTATTGTTATCTAGTGTTATTATTATCTACAAAGGTAGCATATAACAAGCCCGCTGTTCAAAGGTAATTAGCCTACAATACAATATGCTAATTGAATAATATGAAAAAATCAAAACCCTTAAAGGTGCCACCTAATAAGATCTACCCTGTCTGGTTAAATTCAGTAAAAAAGTCACTGTAATACATTAAATATTCCCATGGTGCACTGGATACATATACCCCTATTATGGGATGACAGTAGCCTAGATTTTATTTGTTTGGTTCTATTTGTGTGATTTATCAAAAAAATTTGATGTGTAAGCAATTCAGTAAAAATACCTGTAATGGATAGAGCATGCATCTTTAATGGAGGGTCTTCTCGGGATTGTAATGGATAGAGCATGCATCTTTAATGGAGGGTCTTCTCTGGATTGTGAAATAAAAATCGGCTTAAGCTCTACGACTCCAAACCGAGCTCTTCTAAAGTGCTTGTACAGTACCACTTCTAGCACAAACACCTGCTGCACAAACAGGGCTGTTAAACCCGTTTATTGAGTCCTCTGTTACCACTCGATACCAAAGTGGGATCAGTACACAGTTCAGGTTTCCATAGAAGTATTGAGAAAACATTAAGCTTAGGCTATAGCCTAACATAGTAGGCCAAGGCATACCTCACAATATAAAACCCAAATACTTATCTTGAAGACAACAAAAACACCTTTCAAAGAGGTTCTCTTTTGCACTTTACAACTGGCCTAGTAAATCCCATATGGACAAGTTAAAATAGTGTAGGAATAAGGGAATAATTTAATCTTAAATCTGAATACAATTTCATGTGTTACATGTATGTTAACAACAGCTGCAGACCAGTAGTAATATGCTTCCATACTATCCATTATCCAAATGTAACTTATTCTCACAAATAGCAATAAAATGTTACATATTCTCACAAATAGCAATAAAAGGGATAAACACAAAATGACATGACTACCAATGACTAGGCTATTAAGTGGCACCAGAACTGAGTGGACATGCTGCTGTCTGGGGTAATTTAGACGTATATACAGTACCAGTCAAACACACCAACTTCTTCAAGGGTATTTCTTTATTTTTGCAATTTTTCACATTGTAGAATAATAGTGGAGACATAAAAACTATGAAAGTATATTGCGTTTATTAAATTTTTTCAAACATCTGACCAATTCTCTTGGGGGTGATGGAGGAGGGGGGAGGATCCCAGTTTTGGTAAAATGTATTTTACTTCCTGTCAGTTTGTTCAATAAAAACATATCGGCAACAAAGTTACCAACCAATGTTTAAATCCTGCAAAAAAATTATGTACAACTACGGACAATACAGAAAGTGCATGTTATAAGGCATAAACTAAAAGTAGCAGCATGAAAAAAGAAAAAGATGCTGTTAAATTTTTAACTTGGCAAGAGTCAGTTACCAGTAGTAGTGGGGTGCAGGGGTTTGACCTTTGCCAAGCGTGACAGTCCCAGTCGCAATCCTGGTCCTGGGGACTTCATGGTGGAATCTGGTGAAGACATAGGACTTCTTTCACTTTGTTCTAGTGCTAAGAAACACAGAGTATGAATTATCGGCTGCATTTTGTTTGTTGTAAAAGTGGCGCTGTCGAGCCACCATGGATCTCTGAAAATGTTGCCCAAAATTAGTAAAAATAAAAGAAGAACAAAACAATACCGGAATGCAGCTTTAAGCCACTATAACCCACATACATACCTCTCCTTAAAAACACCTACCTGATGGATTCCTCTTTGGAGGTCTGCCCCCTGTTGGGCTGAGAGGGGATGGTCTGGGTAACCAATGAGTGACAGGAAGCGTCCTCTGACTTAACACAGGCTTTGATGTGGCTTACGGGAGACCACAAGAGTAACATCAGACTGACTAAATATAAATTACATTCAAAATATTTGGACCAACATTACTTATTCGTGGAACTTCATAACATGAATCAGAGAAGCACCTGAGGTGGCTTTTAATGTGCTCCTTTTAAGAAAGACATGTGAAGGAAGATCATCCAGCAATTGTGTATAATCTTCTGTGTAGAAAAGAACATCCTCATATGGACATATTTTTCTTTTAACCCAGAGTCTTATTTAGTGCCTGGTGCTGTTCATTTGGTGTAAGGGAGTGTTTCCCAACAAGGCATATGAGGAACCCCGTGGTCTATCCACAGAGGATACATGAGAAGGCTCACAAACCATATGCTCACTGACATACCCATGAGGGGGAATTTGAGTGTACTCTGGACAGAGCAACATTCAGCTGGTGGTATACTGACTGAAAAAGGTTAGGAACCACTGGTGTTAAGACTAGGAACCCCTGCATTTTGGGAACCACTGGTGTAAATGGGTATGTGCTTTCCCAGAAGATTCTTATCTTTTCTAGAATGAGTTCATAATATTTTGTATCATTAAACCCTTTAAAGCTAACTACATTTGTTGGAAGAAAACAGAAACCTCTCTTTATTTCAACTGCATTTACCTAGCGGACATTACTTACATAATCATGTTAAGATAAAGGAAGCAAATGTTGTTTCTTATTCAATTTAGGAGTCAGATCGATGTGTTCTAGACAATTATATTTACTGGCAATCAGGTAGTGCAGGTAATTGTTATAAAAGCGTTGTGAAATGTGTTCTATCCCCCATTTCCTGGGACCACAATATATTCCCAGGATTCATCAGTACCGAATTTCCTGTTCCCAACCCCTGTTCTAAATGGTGACAGATGGTGGCTACCTGGTGTGCATTTAGGCTGGTAGTCGATATCCTCTCCAGGCCTCTCCGTCTGGCTGATCCCATCCGCATTTAAAACAAAACTCTGTTGTTCTGAGGCAGCTGCCTGTCTCTGCTCTCTGATTGGGTGGGATGACATTGGATCCCCCCTGACCTTACAAAGGCCTAGGAGAGATGAATGTATTACAACAAAGAGACTTTAGGCAATGTTTACTGTTGAGCAATGTATTCAAAGCCATGGTCGGAGTTTGAAAAACACTGATTAAAAGCATATTTTGCTGTCTGACAGATTTTACTGTTACTATATTTTTTTAAGTAATGATTAATAAAATGCTTTATAAAACTGTCACTGAAAATAATCCAATGGGTAATCCAACGCTTCTTCTAAGACAACCACAGACATTTGGAGCAAAGAGAGAGAACCATCTTTGTGAATTAGCTTTCTCTTTCAAGAAAATCTGAAAAAAATAACATACAGACATACAACTGTGATTGTCTATAATTTTGCCTGCTGTTCAAGTTATGTTTCACCCAAGTAGATATTGCACGTATAAAATGTTTTCACATATCAAATATTAGCGTTTAACTTGGCTGCCAGTGTTTGATGATCATCTGTGTGACACTTACAGAACATTTAGATATTGTTTTTCTATTAAAATGATATGCCTACATGTAATTGGAATCCTGACCAAAATATACGCTTAATAAAGTTTGACTTTTCTCACTGTCTTTATGTGGATCTTTGACAAAAAACAATGACTTCTTGCTGGGAGGTCCGGCAGTTTCTTCATCTGATTGAACAAACAGAATATTCAAAAATCTGGGTACTGAAACTTTGACAATCCTTGAAAATGTTTACACACTTGAGTCTTTTTTCACATTATGACTTACAATCATCAAGCTCCATCAATTTCGTGTAAGACATTTGGGTTTTGGCACTGTTGCAACCGAAAACAATTAAACACACTTAAACAACACGTGTTGTATAGCATGTACAGCTATTTACTGCCAATATGCTACCGTAAAATGAGGCTTGATTAGCCTTAACGACAGACCTTGTTGGTCGAGCCATAGCTAAGTGACGTTAGCCTTTCAAAATTCAGCCAGCTTGAACCACTACTCTAGTTTTAACAAGCCTGTTTTTACTCAAATTTGCTAACAGTGCCCAAAACACAAAATAAAATGAATACTGAACGACTGGGCTAAAGGACTAACTACAAATACCAGTTTACTTTACCATTTACCATTTACCATTTACTCCGCTACAAACTGCATCTGCCAAATTGGGTTTCAAAATAAGGGATTCGTCATTTTCTTACATCTTATATATTGGCATTGTTTTGAAACATATACTGTGAATTTTTAAATTTTATTATGAATTTGATAATTGAAACCCACTGGTCCTATGGCTACTTGACAATTTTCTTCCTATTTTTTTTCGATGAACATTACATTTCCAAACAACAACTAGCTCATCTGTGCGTCGTAATACGAAAGTCAGCTGATCATCCAAACAAGGAATTATACCAGCACTATTAGCTCCATCTACAAAATACTAATGGTAATGTACAGGTAAAACTAAACTTCTGCCAGCTTCTTTACAAACGTATCACGATTGCAGAATACTTAGCCACCTTAATGTTGCTATTGCAATAAACCACTAGCGTAGGGAGCAACCAGTGCAATGTCAGCTACCATAATTGGTGGCACTGCACTGGTAGCTTAAGCTAGCTAACAAAAGTAACATTTTAGTCGCATAGTCAAATGACTGTAATTTCAGTAGACGATCCGAATGATCTGATGAAAATCTGATGAAATTATAGTGGCACAGTCACTATGGTTCCAATCCTGGAAATGAACGAGCGGTACTGGATCATTAACGACAGCGGTGTACAGTACACTGTCGACTCATTTCTGCGAAGATTTCAATCAATTTACATGTCGAGGTAACAAGCAGTGTTTTAGTGTCAGTTTCGGGCGTCACCGACACCCCAGAAACTGTTCTGCTTTTGGGGTTGGTTCGTGTAAGGGTGTCAGTACTGGTGAAAAACGCTAAGCCAGCTGTTGTGATGCCTGCGGTAACAATGTGGTAAACTTAAGTGTCTGCTGTGCACAAACGTAGCATTGCGGAAAAACATTGACCTACAGATTGTTTTACAATAACAGTCGCTCGTATTTAAGGGGGAGCATGTCTAGAACGTTATGGGCAATTAAACGAGCTAGACAAGGTGTTTGTCAGTGAATGTAGATTTAGATATCTAGCGTTTAAGCTTTGTAGCTAGGTCAAGTTCAGGAACACAACAAACCAGCTTGACTACAGCGACCGTTCATGCCTGTGTTATAATTAGCAGGATAGGGTTTCAAAGGTTTTGTGTTGACCATAACCTTTCTTACTAGTTGTGCGTTTTAGAAGCAAGCATGATTCATATAGTGTCTGAGTTCTGCAGGTGCATGAACACTCATCTACTGCCACGTAGTGTTAAATTGTAGTAGCTAGTGCTTGTCTAGCAATAGTTCTCATATTTGTTGTATTGATGCCATGGTTTATTTCAGGGATGAGAGGTGTCACGACTAACACCTGGGATTGTAGTCCGATGCAGGCTTCTTGGTCTTTCGTGTACTGCAATCTCTTCTGCTTGTTTCCTTTTTGCAAAAGTGTTTTCTTCTGCAGCTTGCCCTACAAGACAATTTCTTGTAAGACTTCTTACAGTTGAAGCATGTTATTTGGTGCTAGTTGACACTACTGGATTTCCTTCTATAACTTAAAGTACTGCACATCACATACAGACAGTGTTTTGGGTCAAAGGCATTAAATGCAAGTCATAGTAGCCCTGCCAGAGAGGGTTCAGCAGTGTACCTCTCCAGCAGCACCAGCTACACCTCCATTCATTTTTACATGGATGTTTTGTTTTAAATTTAGGTGTACATGTCTCACACTCTTGTGTTTAAGTGGGACCGTGGGTGTTAGGGTAAAATCACTGGGAAAGCCAAGCCTGGAAATATTAAAACATACAGTATCTTGGGATTGTTTGCTTTGTAAGTCGTTACAGATGAATTCCTGTTCTATGTGAAACCCTAAATTGCACCTTCAATTTGCCTGCACTGCACATTTAGAATTGCCATTGTACTTGCATTTTTCAGTTGTTACCAGTACATGTCTACCTCGGGAACCTCATTGCTGCTATCCCCGCATTTCTGTTGCACATGCCACCTTACTCTTTCAATTTGCCTCAGTTGCACAGTTAGATTTGCCATTTGTACTTGCATTTACCTTATGGCACAACTACACATTCCACTTGTAACATACACTATACTTAATACTTCTAAATGTCCTGCCCTCTTCTATTTGCACTTCTGGTTAGATGCTAACTGCATTTCATTGTACTATACTTGTTCAATGACAAAGTTGAATCTAATCTGATCTAAATCTTGTCAAATAGAATTTGGTACCACACACCAATCTGCACAGGAACCAAGTGTTGCATCTTGGTGTTGTGACTCAGATCTCATGTTTAACAGTCACATCAAAGCGGTCACCCAAACAGCATTCTATCATCTTAAAAATATACCCAGAATCAAAGGCTTGGTGTCCCAAAAAGACCAAGAGAAGCTCATCCATGCTTTTCTCTCTAGTAGGGTTGACTACTGTAATGGCCTCTTAACTGGACTCCCCAAAAAGACAGTAAAACAGCTGCAGCTCATTCAGAATGTTGTTGCTAGAATGTTAACCCGAACCAAGAGAACAGAGCACATCACTCCGGTTCTTAAATCTTTGCACTGGCTTCCAGTCAGTTACAGAATAGATTTTAAAGTGGAGCTTTTAGTCTATAAATCACTGAATGGTTTGGGCCCCGAATGAATTTCTGATATGTTTGAATAGTAAAATCCGAGCAGTGCTCTTAGATCAATGATCTCAGGTCAGCTAGTTAAGCCCAGAGTCTAAACTAAACACAGCAAAGCTGCATTTAGCAGTTATGCTGCACACAACTGGAATAAACTACCAGCAGATCTTAGACGTGTCTGTCCCGAACTTATACATTTTTAAATCCAGGTTAAAACACTTTTTTTAAGACTCTTTTCACGCGCCTGACTGAGCACCTAAACTTACTCACCCTGTTAGCCTTACAACTTTTATATCGTCCTCATGGAATCTACTATGGATTCAGTTGTTTTTATTTTGGTTTTATTCAAAAACATTTTCTTATTCTGTGTTCTATTATGTTGTTTCATTGTTTTTATTATTTATTTTTTCTGTTGTATTTTTTTTTTCTTTGTAAAGCACATTGAATTGCTCCTATGTATACATTGTGCTATATAAATAAACTTGCTTGCTTGCAATGTAAGACCCATGTTCAGAATTCTTCATATTAGCGTTATACAAAGGGTAAATGGGGCCTATGTTGTTTTCTTTACTATGTATCTTTTTCTGGCAGGTTTTGTATCTTTTCTGGTTGGTGACCACATTTAATTGGTTTAAAACCTCTTCAATCTGTTTCAGCTGACAAAATGAAGAAAAACAAGGGAAAGGTGAACATCACTACTGAGAAAGAGTTTGAGTTTAAGTTCAGGGCGGGGAAGAATGACTGTGTCCTCAAAGTACCTCTGCAGTTCCCTGTCCAAGAGAATGTCAATGACCTTCACGGACGACTTATGCTGCTGCACCGAATGCCTTGTTTTGTTGAGAAGGGTAACATTTCCATAAGAAAAATAAATCAAATAAAAGCCAAAACAACGTTAATTGGTTGTACGTGCTTCAATGCGAGCACACTCCGCCTGTTTCGGTACTAATACTTCGATGTGTCCTGGTTTAGAACTGAAGAGTGCACTGTCCACTTTTATTGAGAGCGAGACCATCCAGGACTACGACCGAGAAGCAGAGTCAGCCCTACAGAGAATAACCACCGGAGCGGTGGATATCAACCAGCTTACAAACACGTGGGCCAAGGCCTACTCCGAGGTAAAAACACAATTCAAACATAAGATCTACAGGTGCTGGTCATAAAATTTGAATATCATCAAAAAGTTGATTTATTTCAGTAATTCCATTCAAAAAGTGAAACTTGTATATTATATTCATTCATTACACACAGACTGATATATTTCAAATGTTTATTTATTTTAATTGTGTTGATTATAACTGACAACTAATGAAAATCCCAAATTCAGTATCTCAGAAAATTAGAATATTACTTAAGACCAATACAAATAAATTATTTTTAGAAATGTTGGCCAACTGAAAAGTATGAACATGAAAAGTATGAGCATGTACAGCACTCAATACTTAGTTGGGGCTCCTTTTGCCTGAATAACTGCAGCAATGCCGCGTGGCATGGAGTCGATCAGACTGTGGCACTGCTCAGGTGTTATGAGAGCCCAGGTTGCTCTGATAGTGGCCTTCAGCTCTTCTGCATTGTTGGGTCTGGCGTATAGCATCTTCCTCTTCACAATACCCCATAGATTTTCTATAGGGTTTAAGTCAGGCGAGTTTGCTGGCCAATTAAGAACAGGGATACCATGGTCCTTAAACCAGGTACTGGTAGCTTTGGCACTGTGTGCAGGTGCCAAGTCCTGTTGGAAAATGAAATCTGCATCTCCATAAAGTTGGTCAGCAGCAGGAAGCATGAAGTGCTCTAAAACTTCCTGGTAGACGGCTGCGTTGACCTTAGACCTCAGAAAACACAGTGGACCAACACCAGCAGATGACATGGCACCCCAAACCATCACTGACTGTGGAAACTTTACACTGGACTTCAAGCAACGTGGATTCTGTGCCTCTCCTCTCTTCCTCTTGACTCTGGGACCTTGATTTCCAAAGGAAATGCTAAATTTACTTTCATCAGAGAACATAACTTTGGACCACTCAGGAGCAGTCCAGTCCTTTTTGTCTTTAGCTCAGGCGAGATGCTTCTGACCCTGTGTTTTATTCAAGAGTGGCTTGACACAAGGAATGCGACAGCTGAAACCCATGTCTTGCATATGTCTGTGTGTGGTGGTTCTTGAAGTACTGACTCCAGCTGCAGTCCACTCTTTGTGAATCTCCCCCACATTTTTGAATGGGTTTTGTTTCACAATCCTCTCCAGGGTGCGGTTATCCTTTTTGCTTGTACACTTTTTTTCTACCACATCTTTTCCTTCCCTTCGCCTCTCTATTAATGTGCTTGGACACAGCTCTGTGAACAGCCAGCCTCTTTAGCTATGACTTTTTGTGTCTTGCCCTCCTTGTACAAGGTGTCAATGGTCATCTTTTGGACAGCTGTCAAGTCAGCAGTCTTCCCCATGATTGTGTTGCCTACAGAACTAGACTGAGAGACCATTTAAAGGCCTTTGCAGGTGTTTTGGGTTAATTCGCTGATTGGAGTGTGGCACCAGGTGTCTTCAAAAATGAACCTTTTCACAATATTGTAATTTTCTGAGATACTGAATTTGGGTTTTTCATTAGTTGTCAGTTATAATCATCAAAATGAAAAGAAATTAACACTTGAAATATATCAGTCTGTGTGGAATGAATGTATACATTATACAAGTTTCACTTTTTTAATGGAATTACTGAAATAAATCACTTCAACTTTTTGATGATATTCGAATTTCATGACCAGCACCTGTATGCCAGCGCATTTTCAACCTACATTATTACGCCATTGTTCCACAAAGACGTGCTAGGGAAGTATATGCATACCGTATCTTACGTTGACGTTTAGCCATTGTCTGCAACATTATAATCTGTGCATTTGCGTTTTAAATGACCCCAGACAACCAAAACGTACATTTTCTTGCTCCGATGAAGGTTTGAGATGGGTCAATGTCCAAATATTTATGAAGTGCTCTGTATGCCTTGATGTTAATTCAGTAATTCACAGAGAGGTTAATGTATCAAATTACAAAGAATTGCCAAAAGTTGTCAGTAGTTGCCAAGTTTGACTTGGATTTGTAGCTCATTGGTTTTATACACTGCAGAGAGTATTGCAATTCTTCACAAGACCTCCGTTATACATCTGAAAGTCTGAACGGTATTATTAATCATTCAAACATCTGTCTGATGAGAAATATTACTAGACTTCAGTTGAAATCGATCAAAGCTGAGGCTTGTCCTGCAAGAATCCCTTTGAAACAGAAGATCTTCTCTATTCCTTATTTTAAGAAGGTCATCAAGATCATCTATTTCATGCACGTCAAAGTTCTGGACTTCCAATTAGGCCGGCCCCAGTGAAGCTCTTGGCGCCCTGCAGGCGTGTATATAGAATAACCATTAACATTTCATGGCACTAGCACAGAAATACTCATGGAGGCTGTCCAGTTTATTTCAAGGGATGCCAAAAGGTATTTCAGTGTCTTATGTTTGTTGCATAATTATTGGAGAAACTATTCAAAGATTAATCTTTAGAGTTTGAACTTGTGTTGAATAAGGGACTAATATGAGTTCACACTTAGCTTTCCCAATATTAGATTTAAGGAGAAACCTCTGGCGCCGTTCAGATGTGACACAGATTCTTGACAGAGTCTTTCATACAACAGGACTGTGTCACATTCTGCTGCACTAACTAGATTCCTTAAATATTTGTCAGCTCCATTTTATGGCAACCGTGGCCATGACTATTTAACAGTAGACAAAGTTACTTCATTATTTTTTGAACCTATATGTATTGTAATTTATGATTTTGTTATTGAACTTATGCTACAAGAGCACTATAGGCCAATACATCCTGCAGGTGCCTCTGATCTACTGATATTTGGCTTCCTGTGATTTTCCTTGAATCTCAAAAGTTCATCCCACACCTGAGTGCCGTCATCCAGTTTTTGATTTTACTATTCAGACTACGCTGGAGCATGCTCGTCCAGAGGAGCACAGCTGGGATGAGGACTTTGCAGATGTTTACCACGAGCTCATCCACTCCCCAGCCTCCGACACCCTTCTCAACCTGGAACACAACTACTTTGTCAGCATCTCGGAGCTCATAAGTGAGAGGGACATGGAGCTGAAGAAGTTACAAGAGAGGTTTGTATTACCAAAATAACCCGTTAAGTCGTTGCTATTGAAGGTGGTGTCGTATAACCAATAAAGCATTTCCCATTGTTCTGTTTTCAACACCCAGACAGGCAGCAGAGATAGACAAAGTAATGCAGGAACTGGGAAAGACCATGACTGACCAGGATGTAAATGCAGTTGCTTCTCAAAACTTTGATGCCCAGCAGGTAAGACAACAAGCCATTCTTGCTGGCCTTTTTAGCTTCTATTAAATTCTATACAAATTCCAGTCTGTTCAGGGAGTACACTTAAAATGTTAATTCAAATAGCATTGTTTTGTGGTTTTAATTAAAAACCAAACGCCAGAGTTCAATTCAATGGAATTTCAAATGGAATTAACCTTAACTGAAATGACCTACAAGCTTCACATTGCCCTATGCACAAAGCTACACAGTAGCATAAAAACATGACTGGTGATTCTTCTGTCTGATCAGGTGCTGGAGAATAAGTGGGCCAATGAACTGAAGCAGGTGACTCATATCCAGAAGCAGGAGTATCAGGAGTGGGTAATAAAGCTCCATCAGGACATGCAGAACCCAAATAACAGCAGTATTAAGTAAGTGTGTGTATATGGGTGTGCAGTGCTGGCTCTAGCCTTTTGGGGACCTAAAGCAACATTTTATTTGGGGCCCCCTCTCCCATAGCAGTCGGTGCTCCATCGCGGTTCAGGGTTTCCTAGCGGTTAGGGGCCCACTAGTGGCCAGGGCCCCCTAAATGACCGCTTATGCCTAGAACCAGCCCTGTGTGTGTGTGTGTGTGTGTGTGTGTGTGTGTGTGTTTGTGTGTGTGCATGTGTGCGTCCCTTTTCCTGTGTCAGGACTATAAAAACTCAGGGGAAACAATTTAGCAGGATGTTTGCATTTATGCAGTCCACTAACACATTCAAGTCTCACGGTGATTCGAAACCGGGTAAATGAAAATAAATACTTACATCCGGCAAAGTTACGATAATAAATAAATACTAGTATTAAATAATAATACCTCATCTCTTCATGCAGCTCTGTCCCAACAGTTTTTTTTTGTGGGATGTTGTGCTTCTCAGTGAGGAGATCAAAGTGCAGCCCAGCCAGCGGCCCGGTGAGTCTGACCCAGAAGCGAGGCTGTACGACCAGCAGCAACAGCTGGAGGAGAGCTTCACCATCCATTTAGGTACCCCACTGTCTGTCCCTGAGCCCGTTTAAATACTGCTGCCGTGGCCGCCATTACAGGAATACACCCTGATGGCCGTCGCAGATGTGCACGCGTATGCGTGGACGGGTGTGTGTTTCGGCGTCGGTTCCTAACGTCTTCTGGCTGTGTTGTTGCCCAGGGGCGCAGCTGAAGACCATGCACAACCTGCGGCTGGTGCGGGCGGACGTGCTGGACTTCTGCAAGCACCGTCGCCATGGCAGCAGCGGGACCAAGCTGCGGCGACTGCAGACGGCTCTGTCGCTCTACTCCTCGTCTCTGTGCGGCCTGGTGCTGCTGGTGGACAACCGGGTCAACTCCTACAGTGGCATCAAAAGGGGTGAGGGGTCAGGGGCCAAAGGTCTAGGGGTCCACAGGAAACAGGGGGGCCCCTGTTAGTTACGTGAAGATAAAATGCTTCGGCCAGTGCAGGGAATAAGTTATGTCTTTCTCGTTGTCCACATTTGACAGGCTTTTGCTTTTGCTTGACGCCGTCTTTGAGGCAGATGTTAGCTTGCGAAACGTTTTGTCGCTTTGGAAACATACGTTGACCCCTGAACCCCCATTGCCATTGTAATGAGTCCTTGTCATCATTCCCCAGACTTTGCCACCGTCGCTAAGGAGTGTACCGACTTCCACTTCCCTCGGCTGGAGGAGCAGCTGGAGGTGGTCCAGCAGGTGGTGCTGTACGCCCGGGCTCAGAGGACCAGCAGGACCAGAGACCAGCCGGGTCGGTCCATCACCCACACCAACAGACACAGGGACCAGCCGGGTCGGTCCATCACACAAACACCAACAGACACAGGGACCAGCCGGGTCGGTCCATCACACACACACCAACAGACACAGGGACCAGCAGGGTCGGTCCATCACACACACACCAACAGACACTGGGACCAGCCGGGTCGGTCCATCACACAAACACCAACAGACACAGGGACCAGCTGGGTCGGTCCATCACACACCAACAGACACAGGGACCAGCCGGGTCGGTCCATCACACACACACCAACAGACACAGGGACCAGCTGGGTCGGTCCATCACATACACACCAACAGACACTGGGACCAGCCGGGTCGGTCCATCACACACACACCAACAGACACAGGGACCAGCCGGGTCGGTCCATCACACACACACCAACAGATACAGAGACCAGCCGATTGGTCCATCACACACACCAACAGACAGACACTCTACTAATGATGTTTTCTGTTTCATTATACTGTGTATCTGAGTGAATACTCAGATGTGTTCTCTGTAACAGAGAGGGACAGACTCCCATGTGAAGACTCAGATGTGTTCTCTGTAACAGAGAGGGACAGACTCCCATGTGAAGACTCAGATGTGTTCTCTGTAACAGAGAGGGACAGACTCCCATGTGAAGACTCAGATGTGTTCTCTGTAACAGAGAGGGACAGACTCCCATGTGAAGACTCAGATGTGTTCTCTGTAACAGAGAGGGACAGACACAGAGAGTGGTGATGCCACTACAAAAACACGGTTGAGGTTAAACAATATAGATCCCAGTGAAATAATGCCCCTTCAGCATGTGAGCAGGGGCATGTTGAACACGTGTGCTGGGGAATACTGTCAGGAAGGAAGGACACGGCTACAGTACTTTGACATCATGGCCAATGTGTGCTGTTGGAAATCCTGTATGAAGATCCTGGCCACAGTGCCTGCTGATTGGCTGAGTGGAGAGCTGTCAGGGAGCTTGCTGTGTAAGCATTCCCCCTGGCTGTCAGGCCTTATATGGAAGCTACTATGACCTGACCTCTGTTGCTATTGTAATTCTGTTCCTGAAAGGTCATCTTTGTTTAACTCATCTCCTGTTTTAATGTTAACAGAGGCTCTTCGGAATGGAAGTAATAATGAAGATAAGAACAAAAATTTGGAGAGGAATCCCTCCAACATATTACCAGGTGATGTTGACTGAGTCTGTGGGTTTTGCCTAGAAATCCTAAACTTTGGCCAGATTTAGACTTAGAATAAGTTGACTTAACATAGACTTGAGTATTTAAAACAAGTCATATTTTGTGTGTTTATGTTTTGTCTAAATCAGTCCCTATGTGAATTGATTTCAAGGGAAGTGAAATGTTGGCTTAAGTGAACGAAAGGATTTCCCCCTAAATGAATCTGAGAAGTGCCATTTGGACCTCAAAATTATTATTATAATAATTGTGTTATTGCATTTGTTTTGTTGTTTAAATATTTTAAATGTTTCTTATATGCCATCAGACAGTTTTCAATATTTGTCAGAAAAAGGGATTGACACTTTATTAGTAATACATGTTGGTATATCGTTCACACGGGACAATGAGATATTACTACTTAAGTAATAAGTGTGAATAATGACAGAATATGGTTAAATTTCTGTATGTTTGGTAGAATGACCCAATCTCTACAAGTTTCAACAAAAAATGCATAACATTTGATGGTACTATTAAACTATGATTTGAAAATTCCTACCCAACATGGTGGAATGAAGCATAACTGGGCAGAAAGCAATACCAATAATTGTAATTAAACATAAAATGTATGTCTAAACCTACATAAAACATCAATACATTAAGTAAAAAGCAATACATATGGAATAAGTGGTGTATTTCTAACACGATTTCAAACTTATTAGGGTCTAGTTCCATCCCGTTAGGGCTTATTCCTAACAGGGTGGACATTTCTAGGATATTTTGAGACTATGTTGGCAGTAGTTATGTGAGTGAACATTTGAGTTAGTATGATGATAACACTTAACCCGGATTCAAGGTTCTCTATCAAACTTATTTTAAAGTTATGAAATGTGTGTATAATATAGCCTAACAGTGATGAAGCAGTTACCTTTGAGCTATTGTTTTACCGTGTTCAGAAAGCATAGAATTCCTTTTCAACATCAATATTTTTGTGTTTTTAAGGAGGGCAACTACCTCATAATTTTTTTTTACACTAAACGAGAACTGATATTTTTCTGGGGACAAAAACGGCTCCGTATTGTAAAAGCGACCCTAGTCACTAATTTGTGCTACAAATAAAATTTTATATTTGAAATGATATTTTTTCCTTCACTCTCTCCAGGTGAATTCTACATCTCCCGCCACTCCAACCTGTCTGAGGTCCACATCGTTTTTCACCTGTGTGTGGATGATAACGTGCGCTCGGGCAACATTACGGCCCGGGACCCGGCCATCATGGGTCTCCGCAACATCTTGAAGGTCTGCTGCACTCACGACATCACCACCATCACCCTCCCCCTGCTCCTGGTCCACGACATGTCGGAGGTGAGGAACAGCCTGGTTTGTGGAGAAGCGCCAGGTCATTTATGCCACGCTTGTACAGTTGAATGCATTAGTATGTGAAAGAGTACATGAGCACCGATCAGCCATAACATTCTGACCACTGACAGGTGAAGTGAATAACACAGATAATCTCGTCATCATGGCACCTGTCAGTGGTGGGATGTATTAGGCAGGAAGTGAACATTCTGTCCTCAAAGTTGATGTGTTAGAAGCAGAAAAAATTGGCAAATGTAAGGATCTGACCAGGGCCAAATTGTGATGGCTAGAGGACTGGGTCAGAGGTGTTGGCCTCCGAATTCCCCAGATCTCAATCCAATCGCGCATCTGTGGGATGTGCTGGACAAACAAGTCCGATCCCTGGAGGCCCCAACTTGCAACTTACAGGACTTGAAGGATCTGCTGCTAACGTCTTGGTGCCAGATACCACAGCACACCTTCAGAGGTCTAGTGGAGTCCATGCCTCGACGGGTCAGGGCTGTTTTGGCGGCAAAAGGGGGACCTACACAATATTAGGCAGGTGGTCATAATGTTATGGCTGATCGGTGTACACTTTTTCTGTAATTGGTCTCTGTGAGACCTTTGTTCAGGTCACAGTTAACATTGACACTACAGTTTTATAATGAACACCAATATAGATATATATTCTATCAGACAGGGTTGTCAGCGGTGGTGGTGTTTATAGACAGTGGGCCTTCAGCTAAATGTGCCGTCATAGTGGTTGCAAGCTCTATAAACTAATCAGTAGGAAGGTCTTTGAAGGTCTCTGCTTCCTGCTTCCTCTTTCACGTGTCAGTGCGTGTTTGCTCAGTGCAACCTCAGCCGTGCTCTGGCCTATTCAGATCTGGTTGTGAACTCTCCTTAGCGGAGGCGGGAACTGTTGTGTTTATTCAGGCAGAGTGCAGAGCGCTGGTTTAACATGGAGCTGGGTGAAGGAACACCTCTATCACTGAGAGATGGCAGCCCTCTTGAGTCTACACAAAGGCACAGAGAACTGAAGAGCAGATTTCTCATCAATCTGCTACCTGATGTAGGCTACCTGACTGTGATGATGAGCCCATGTGCCTGATTAAACTTCTTCTCTCAAGTCAAATCAACAGCCTGTTTATACAATGCTTACCGTATAGTATTCCCAAATCCAATGCTTACCGTATAGTATTCCCAAATCCAATGCTTACCGTATAGTATTCCCAAATCCAATGCTTACCGTATAGTATTCCCAAATCCAATGCTTACCGTATAGTATTCCCAAATCCAATGCTTACCGTATAGTATTCCCAAATCTAATGCTTACCGTATAGTATTCCCAAATCTAATGCTCTCCGTATAGTATTCCCAAATCTAATGCTCTCCGTATAGTATTCCCAAATCCAATGATTTCTGTGTAGTATTCCCAAATCCAATGCTTACCGTATAGTATTCCCAAATCCAATGCTTACCGTATAGTATTCGCAAATCCAATGCTTACCGTATATTATTCCAAAATCCAATGCTCTCCGTGTAGTATTCCCAATTCCAAGGTGCAATTACTAGACTCTGTTATATGTCCCTTCATTCCAAAAAGTTTTTTGTCATGAGTCTTGGTTTCTACTTATTCCAGCTGTGGGAATGTTACTTTAGCCCAGCTCAGGTCTATATACAGTCAGTGGCATAATTACCAGAATATTTGGTATTTAGGCAATGACCGGTACATCCACAGGTGGTTATTTATTAAAAGCTGCTGTTAAAACTGAAGGTAAAGTGAGGTGACAGTTGTGTATAAGAGGTTCACCGTGGTCCTCCTCCTAGTGGCCTGACTGACCCCAGTAATCCTCCCCCTCATGCAGGAGATGACCATCCCATGGTGCCTGAAGCGGGCTGAGCTGGTCTTTAAATGTGTCAAAGGTAAGAGTGTTGGACACCCCAGGACCATGGTCCTTCCTGGTATCACCTCTAGGGCCTCTTGCTTAACTGGAGATATTTCTGTCTGCAGGTTTCATGATGGAAATGGCGTCGTGGGACGGGGGAATCTCCAGGACCGTCCAGTTTCTAGTTCCACAGGTAAGAGCACCAGTCAGGGTGAAGTATATATTATTATATATTTATTATATATATATTTAACAGCATTGCATGCTTTATCGCATCTGAATGTAAAATCCCAGATTGTACATACATATGTCTGTCAGGTCAGAGATGAGAAGAACATCAAAGCAACCAGTCGGTATTCAGGGCTTGTTTCTCTGATCCCACTCATATAGCAGGTTGATATATAGAGTTCATGGTGTTGCATACCAAAGACGATTAGGTGAAGCCCCAGAATGAACCCTATCTGAAGATTAAGCAAACCGTTGAGGGAGTGTGTTCCTGTGGTGTGCTTCAGAACAGGAAGGTGAACACACTGGAGTCAGGCCCTATTGCTTGTCCTGTCCAACCAGCATCCAACAATAGTAGTGCTGTGCATTCAGATTCACAAAGGCTCACCTGTTCTCGCATAATCTTGGAATACGCCACAGAGTTGGTCTTTGTTCAGTTCCCGACACAAACCAGGATTCTGGAAGCTCGGTGTGAAACACGTGGACCGTTGTCTCCGTAAACAATGTCACTGTGTGATGGTGGAATTACAATACAATGGGCTTGAAAACATTGCCCTTTTGTTTCTGGTCAACATTGGTTATCTAGAGTGCCTCCGGAATGTTTTTCGGACCCCTTTACTTTCTCCGCATTGTGTTGTTTTATAGATTTAATTAATAATTGTTTTTATATATTCTTATTTTTTTGCCGTCAATCTACAGATACTCATGATGAGAAAGCAAAAAAAAAATATTTTGGAATGAAAAACTGAATACATATACTGTATGCATATGTGTATTATTGTTATTATTAATAATAATATTAATATGTTTATAATATATGTATATTAAAACATATTTGGTTTGATACTACTTAAAGTTAATTTGGCAATAAAAATTTAAGTCTGCTTTGAACCATGAATTACTGTTTTACTACCTTAATTGTGAGGAACCACCTAACATACATTTGTAAAATAGTGCAATTGTCCTTTAATCTTTCTTTGAATGCCTGTTAGTGTTGAGACCAAACAAGTCTCCATAAACCCACGGCTGTCAGGGTGCACGTAATTCCAGCATATTGGCAGGTCCCACAGGACATGGGACATTAGGCCAAAGGTGCTGTGGAACTAGTAGGCTTTTGTTAACACTTTTTGTTGATGTTTTACCCAAACAAGCAAAACATTTTATGAATTAGTATATTCGAAAATGTCCCCATCATAGAGATCCTTCACGACTGTCTCTGTGTCTGTACATCCGCACTGTTTTCAATGCATTAATCTGCCATTTTCTTCTTATGTTTTCATGACAGAGTATCTCAGAGGAGATGTTCTACCAGCTGAGCAACATGCTACCTCAGATCTTCCGCGTCTCCTCCACTCTCACGCTCACCTCCAAACACTGAGGGACACCTGGGACCAGTTCAAGTGTCTTGGCATCTTGTGACCATGCTGTGGTTTAACAGGCAGGCTTTATGGCTTCATCACATTACTGTAATGTAGTATGTGGTCAAGAAACCAACCAAAGGAATTAATATACTATCATACTGTTAATGCACTCCAGTCAAATTAATGGAATTCCTTGCTTTGTATTATATAATATATATATATATATATATATATATACCCCAACCAAAGGGCCTTCGGGGGATGATTATTCAGCTCCAGATAATATATTCGAATAAATGCATTTCACAGAGATAAGTGTGATGGATGACTATGGAGCTTCCTTCCACACGTATTTCAGTGATCCCTGTGTAATTGACATATTCTTGGGGCAAAGCAACACAATATTGGCCCATTTTCCCCTAAAGGACCGTGTTTCTCGCTGAGACAAGCAGTATGCAGTGTGGTGTATATACTGCATTGCAGTGAATTATAGTGAGGACCTTGTCATCGTTCCTCGCCAGCCCAGTAACAGCAGAGGGCACTGTTCTCAGAGACAAAGACCCCAAAATCAATGATAAATCCTGTTTTTCTGACTGTGTGTGTTATGAAACGCAGGCAATTGGCTGTTGAGCCGTTCAACCGTGTTCTGTGTGGCATCCCAGTGAACTCGTGATTTACCCTGTTTGCATCCAAACGCGTGCTGAATGTTTTCACTTTAAATGTGAGGCGTGTTGAGACCGTTTTAAGGAGGAGTACAAGCTGTCACAAACCTGCTTTACTGAACTAATGTGAATGTCATCTCTGTGAAATAATATTTCTGATTTTATTTTATATTTTTACTGCTTATGTGAATCACAGGAGCCTACTCCAGTTTTATTTACTGCTCTAGTAATCCGGGATCGGCTTGGCTTCCTCCAGGTCAGCTTGGATTAAGTCTTAAGAAGTCATTCTTCTTGTCAGATATTTGACTGCCATGTTGATCAGTAACAGTATTAAGATGCACTAATCAGAACAGTGTCTAATATTGACTGAAAAACAGATCACTGTTGACATTTTTCGAAGAACTCCCAAATCTTTTGTTGTGTTGAGACCATCCGCCATGTCCATACCTCACTGCAGTAGTGAGAACGCCAGGGAAATTGGTAACTTGCATTCTTGGCACGGGTCTTTGTGGCCTTAAGTGTTGGGTTCCCCTGGGGCAGAGGAACCATGCTGCCGACTCAGCAGTGTCACGCCCCAGCCCAGCCCCGTGTCTGTGCCCACATCCTGGGGTTTTGTGTGAGTCCTGGCAGCCTGAGCTCTAGAGCCACACACTCTGACATGGACAGCAAATCCCTGCAACTGACATCCAAGGTGGCTGATGGGCCGATCGGGTTCCTGGTTTCAGATAAACACCTAGTCTTATATGGGGCTTTGGGGTTAAGACTTGTCTTGTTTTGACGCACTGTTGGGTAGACCTTAAAGTGCAGGGCATTATGTGATTAAAACAACAGTTATTTCCAGGGTATGACTTAAACATCAAGAAAAAAATGAACTTGGTTGTGACTGATGGGAAATTTGACCCTATGCTCTACATGGATGGCTCAGTTATAACCCCTATGTGTATTTGCTTGTAAGTCGCTCATTGATTTGTTATTTTATAGCGCTTGAGTTTTGTGGTTATGGTTCACAAGTGAAATAAATACCTTTGAATTGTGTTGATACATTCTTATTACCATGGAATTACTGCACATGTATGAGCTGCACTAAAGATTCTACCCCAGCAAAATAACACAATGCATTACATCCACATTATGCAGAAGAGACTTGTCTATTAGCTACGAGAATCTTACAACATTGTTTTGTTTTCTATTACTTTGCCAATGTGGGTGATTGACATTATGAAAGTCATGCATGGCAGCCAGGACCTAATGGATTATATAGGGAATTCAATTTTGAAGGAATGTTTCCGACCTCACCAGCTTGTAATCGACCTCTAGGGAATGGTCTTTAGGCCCAGGGGCCTGGAAATGAATTCATTACACAGAGCATGGAGGGGACCACAGGGCTATTCATCTCTTCCTGCTTTGACTTCATTAATGATAAATAAAGGCTAGCCTATAACTATCTACCAAGGTTTTCTGTATACACAAATATATTTTTGTGGTTCTAACCTGAGCCATGCCCCCCAAATTATTTTTTTAAGGTTTTTATCAAAGTAATTATCAGAGTATTTTGATCAATATATGTTTATTTAAACCTAGGTTTCTCTTGAGACATAATTACAATGTCTCCATACCACCAGAGTGTGAAGAGTGGTCTGTTACGTTGACTGGTCCAGACAGACATCCACAGATAAGTTATGTTACAGCTAGGTAAAGAACTTGTTTCCTTGTCTATGGTTATGACTGGATATAGTTCTCAGTTGCAGTCAAAATAGCTCTTGTCTGGTATGAATACTTGGTAGAACTGTAGAAGAGAAAAAAACGACTTACGGTATCCATAGCGCTGTTTTGGAGTATTCCCTGTAGAATTTTACATTTTACGCTGCTATATTAATGTGCTGGGGAGAGTAGAGTCAGTTCTCCTTCTCCACTGTGAAACCTTGTAAACTTAAGGAATGCACTCTCTAAATCTTCTTGTCTCCTGCTCCGTTCAAACTTAGGAGGACATGAGGTCTTGGCCCACACCTCCTGAGTACCAGGCTCTAAATACTCATTGCTGCCACTGTCCAAAGTCCTGGCTGTGTTGCAGATCAGGACGATAACATGACGATTCCAGCTGCCAATCTGATAGCCCCCCCCCACCCTCCCGCCAGATTGTCCCTGTCCTTGTCCATCTAGTCATGCTTCTGACCTGGATAAGGTTCTATAGACTGTACACAACCCAAATGCATTTACCAATTATTACAGCTTGTACTCTTAAAATGTTCACACGGCACAACCAGAAGAGGACTGGTCACCCCACTGAGCCTGGTACCTCTCTAGGTTTCTTCCTAAATTTCGGCCCCTCATGGGGAGTTTTTAAAGCACAGGGGAAGCACTGTGCTTCAATATTGTTGTTGCTTGCTCCTTGGGGTTTCAGGCTGGGTGTTTTGTATAAACACTTTGTGACAACTGCTGATGTAAAAAGGGCTTTATAAATAAATATGATTGATTGATTTGTTATCCTACCTTCACCTGAAGGTCAGAGCTGTACTGTATATTGATCATACATTTAAATGTTTAGTTATTTAGCAAGCAGTTTAATCCAAAACATCTTTCAGGCACAATTATATAAGTGCATAACGGCACATACCATAGATTTCTGTAGTATCATAAAATATTGTTTGTGTGCAATTTATTGCCTTTTGGGTGCTATTTATTCAGATTACAGTAGCTTAAAGGATGTTGTCATGCAGTTTGAAGCATGATGCCATAGCCCCAAACCCGTTGGCTATAGGTTTCTTAAGATAAGTAACCATTTGTTGGTATATATTTCTCAGGATCCATCCATCCATCTTCTTCCGCTTATGCGGGGGCCGGGTTTCTCAGGATCACTTTTTTATGTTTTTATTGTCCAAGATCTTAAAGAGTTTTCAAAAAACATTTATTTTCCCATTTTCAACTGGATATGTAATACGTAGTTTATATGTGCACAATCTATACATAACATCATTATCATTCCTCAGGTAGCCATGAAATTTCAAGTTTAAAAGTGAGGGGTTTTGATGACACGGGGACCTATGTGGACAAAAATGACCTGCAACTACATTTTTGGGGACCCGTTTTGGCTTAACAGCGCTACTTTTACAACCAGTGGCCAAAAATCTACAAGTGTAATTATTAAATGTTGGCGCACTTCTCCTTTAAACTGCAGTCCTTCTGTTTATTTTTATATTTTAATATAATAATACTTCAAATAAAATAATATCAACCCAAAATAAAAAAGCTGCAACATTGTGAAATACATTTTAGTATAAGGTCTTATTAAGTATTGATAATTTACTAATATAGGTGCTTTATCCAAGGTTCTTCAATTGGTAATTCTTGTATGTAGATATGGTTGGTTGTTTGAGGGTTAATATCGGTAGTCCGGTAATCGCCCAACTCCTTACATTTATGGGCTTGCTTTCAACGCCTGCTACATTAGGCTCGTATCGCTCACGGTAATTACAATATTAACTCCTAATCAAAAAGTTATAGCCTACCTAATAACCTATTATTTTTGATATTATTTTTATGCCAAGTTCAGCACATTTTACATTTAGAATAAAGTGATTTAAATGTCCTGGTTACGATTCAGCGCATTGCTGGTAGCCTACACTGTTATCATATAGACCTTAAATAAAGGGGAGGGGGAAAATATCGCCTTAACAGAAGTCCAGAATAATCTACTATTGAGCCTCGACGCATTCCTTGAACAGTCACCTACATCCTCCCATGATCTCCCTCTCTTCCCCCACTGCATGAATCCCTCAACGTCACACTACTACAAGTTGGGCAACGACATAACATCAAATAGTGGATAAGTTGCTTCAGGAACTTATCGTAGTTTCGCCAGTAAGGTACGGTATTTCGCTATTTTACCTAATAATGTGCCATTCTTTACCGGGTTAGTTGAGATATGCAACACTTTGCGTGTGATTCCAAATGGAATGCCGCTGCTCGCTATAATTGAACTACTAACATGTAAAACTTAGTCGGTGTATGTGTATAACTTCCGCACCAGGCACCCACGTCATGATTTATTGGGTTTTATTTAGAAAAACAATGGATTGCTTTGAATTCCTCTCGCAGTTAGTCTTGTCTATCGAACAAATCATTGAGATTCATATTTCGGTGGAAATTAGCGAATGTAATTACGACCTCTTTTCTGAGGAACTGAAGCTGGTCGTCTTTGTTTCCCTGTGAATTTATATTGTAGAGTACCAAGTGTAAGTGTCAGGCTGTCACAACTGCGTTTCTGTTGCAGTGTCATTAGTGCTTTTATTTCTCCTAGAAATAATTTTCTTTTCGCTGTAAACATTTGGCGCTGTTTCCTAGATACCTACGGGTTTGACACATGGATGTGAGGTTCAAGGCATTTAGTGGTTTGAAATCATGTAACATCTTTTGTTTTTTAATTTCTCTAATTGGCAAAGTGAAAAACTGCTCAGGCATAGCAGTGCTGTTACCAGTATTTCCCCGTTATCATGACCCAGAAAACATTGCAAATGGGATAAATGCCATTTCTATAAGTTTTATAAGGAGATCGATCCTTATGATAAACAGTATTTAAATGTGGTCCCTAGATATTCAATACACCTGTTGATGCCAAGCCCTATCGTTTCAACACAGTGGAGTGACACCTTTTAGATTTGAGAGAACTGCTCCCATTGCTAGACGAGTGAGTCACATGTTGGTCAATATTTTCTACGGTTCTATCTAAACAGCCCTGGCTACAGAACAAAATAACAGGAACTGGACAACTTACATTTTCCACGACGCTCCTGCTGTAAACAGAGGTGGTCATATTACATGTATATAAATGGCAATTACAGCTAGAGGTTTCCAAGTTTTTTTCTGGTGCTTCGCTTTTAACAGGAGCTAAATGCCCAAACTCACAGCACTTATCAAGAGGATCAACAGGTTAAACTGCTTCAACTAATGACAGAGGGGCTTTTATTGTATGTGTGGCTGTAATACAAAGCTTCTTCAGTATGTAATTCAGTTCTATTACCCAAATTCATCTCTCTTCTGTTCTGCTCTGCTCTCAGCTAGTACTGCAGTAAAATTATAACGCCAGCAATATAATCTCAAACAATTTTTTCAGCCTTCACCTCATCAAGAGTTGAACTGGACTAAGGTTGTTTTATTATGTTATCAATGCCCGTTTCCCCTTAGGGACGCATCTGCTCCATCCTGGCAACGTCACCTCAAATGCTCCTGCGAGACCAGCTGTGCTGCTACTTAATGCTCTGGAAAGCAGGATAATCACACGCCTTCTGGCAAGCTACTTAAAGCGACTCAAAAACTTTAATAAACATATGGGAAGGGCCTACGCTATATCTCCTGCTATTCCATGTTGTTAACCAAAGTGTAGCAGAGTTGCTGTGTGGTTCCTCTGAGAAGTTTACCATGACCAGTGTGATTGAAATCAACTTAATGCCTGTCACTGAGAGCAGCTGAGGAAAACTTGTTATGATGGGCTTAGGGGCTATTCGCCCCTCAAAGCTCTTTCTCTAATTTAAAGCATTGTATGCTACACTGGTATCATGTCATACCACAAACAATGCTCCCTCCATAACCTCCATAATGGCTGTGAGATGTGAGAACTCTGTAGGCAGCTTACGCTGGCTTCTTAGATGCACTCTCCCTCTTGATGGAACTGAGTATTATCATTGAATTGTTGTTCTGCGAGTCTTTTTCCAGTGTCTTTTTCCTGCACAATTTGTACCTTCAGTATCACTATTTCGCATTGTTTTATCTAATACTACTTTGGATTCATAATATGTGGTTTCCTTTGTTGATTTTCCATCCACACAAGACCTTACATATTTGGATAAACTATAAACTATTAATGATTTGAAGCAGCTATGTCCAGATATCCTTCTGTCTCTTGCTGTGTTTACACAGGCTGACCAATTCTGATTTTATTTCCACTATTTATTATGAGTTTTTTTCAGAGCTAATCTGATTGGTGAAAAGACCAGTTATGATAAAATTCATTGGAATTGGGCTGCTTGCTTAAATGTAGGCTCTGTGTGAGCTAAGCCCTTAGGTTACATTGCGTGAGTTCATTTCTGTAATCAACAGAACATTGTTTTACTTTATTCTTTGGGCACATTGACTGGTTATACCCCAAGGTTGATAGCTGATTTAGGAAATACCTGTTCTCAAGTAGTCGGTTCATTCCTACTATGTGGTGCCATTTGGACCTTAAAATTCTTGTTTTTAATATTTTAAATGATTCTTTTATGATGTCAGAATTGATGTCAGAAAACATATTGTTCAAACTCTGACAATCCTAATAAATATTGGCTGATTGTTTACACGAGACCATGAGATTTTTCTCCGCCCCGTTTAGGACAGGCACATTACTCTGCTAACAATTTAGGTATTCATCTAGATTTTCATAGACATCAGATGTTGCTTATTCTATATTTTTTCTTCAAATAACTGGTTGTGTGCAGTAAAAAATGTTACTCCCAGAATGTGAAGTCATTGTGGCTTGGGTTTTTTGATTAAAGGAGAACTGACACAACCTAGCAGGGTGCAACGTGATTTCTGGGACACAAACGGGTAAAATATAATAAGAAATACATTCAACATTCATGGGAAATCATTTTCGTAAGTCTACAAAATAATGCAGGAAGACATGTGATATTATTTTATGCCTCTCATAGAAATTGATCAGTGACATCTTGAGACTATTCACCCACATTCACTGAAAATGTTTAAAAAGCATATTATTACTTTTCAACATCAACGTTTTTTTTATGAGGTGACCTGCCTCATAAAAAAAACGCCTTCATTAAATAAAACAATATTTTCCTGGAGACAGAAGTTGCACAGCATAGTAGGAATGACCTATTCCCAAAAATAGAACAGGAG
Source organism: Esox lucius (assembly GCF_011004845.1). NCBI lineage: Eukaryota > Metazoa > Chordata > Actinopteri > Esociformes > Esocidae > Esox > Esox lucius. The sequence goes on along the minus strand of NC_047587.1, from coordinate 9,056,878 downwards.
ACATAGAGGCCGAATGTTATTGGGCCTCAGTGTAATCAAGGTAGGAAATGTTTGTTCATTTAGGGCTTAGCTATTGTCATTTGCATTTGCTCCAACATAATTGCCCCCTGGCTGAATTTAGTTGCCTACCACTGTCCTAGTAATTTATTGATATCTTACCAATTTCCTGTAATGTAGTGTATTGATATAACCTAAACAAATAATATAAAGAATAACAATCCTTAAATGCTTACTAATCAATATGGTCACACCACATGCAGTGTGACTCAGGAATCCTCTGGTTCCTGGAATGCAATGACCATAACTCCTAGATGGTTCATCTGGTTCTGTGAAGACTCCTGCAGGACCGTTTGATGTGAGGAGTTGAGTAGCACAAAAGCATTATCTGCTCTCTCAAAGCCTCAGGATCAGAGTCCACACAGCTTCTCTTTTAGTCTGGTGCAGCCAGGTAGGATCAGTAGAGTGGTATATAGCTGCAGCTTCTGTAATGTGTGGGATGGCACCTAACCCATCTCAGAATGTCACCTTTGGGTCCTATCTGAGGGTTCTGTGCACAACTTCTTGTTTTCGCTGCACTTTTTTATTCTGACTGTAATATTCTGGTTCAGACAGCTAGTGTAAGGACATTTACAAAATTCTTTACAATGAGGCATGCGAGGTGGCCACATTGTAGACATTTCAGTTTTTCTAATTGTGCTCATCTGTTTTAAAGCTAAGATGGCGCATACTGTACATGTTGTCCTGACTTTGACGTCCATAGGACAAGCCACGTGATTAAGAATTCGTTCTGCCACCTCTTCGTTCTGATTCGTACTTGCCCAGTCAAAACCCCTCTCCATCCTTGGACCCCAATGGTGGAACCAGCTTGACCATAAAGCGTGGAATAGCAGAGTCCCTTCCCGTTTTTCTGAAACCTTTTCAAACCTTAAATAACTCAATTGGCAGCAGTTGAGCTAATGCTCTGGCTCCAACACTTTTTTATTACTTTGTAGTTTAAATTTAATTATGTGTTGATCCAACATCTTCTTTTGAATGGAACTTGTAGTAACAGAAAGTTAACCATGACCTTTACAAATGCAAATAAAGCAAAATAATCCATATTTTTTCATGGGAACATTTTATTTGCTTTCAATTCGACTGACAGAGAAAACCAATTATTTAGTCCATCCTTGTTGTCCCTCAGCTTGTATATGCATGGGTGTTAAAAATAACAACGCCAAAACATAATTAATATACATTTTTATTGGTTAAGTAGCTAGACAGCAGTTTATTCATTACACAGTGGTGAGTGCTATATGGTTCTTCACTAATGTTATATATTTACATGTGCGTAGCTTTTAGACTTCTCTCCCAGTCCCCCAATGCTCACTGAGTAGTATAATTGTGTTACTCATACAGCCCTGCTCGCTTCTGGTTGAGAAGGACTCAACAACAAACACAACTGTTCTCCACTCCTCCTCGCAGTCTGATACACCCTTCCTCTTCTTGATTTAACTTAACAAAATACCCCATTCCGTAAAAAATATTAGAAATGTTCTATTTAGCGGAGAACATTGCTTGGCTAATTTTCCATCTTAAGTTGGATACTGTTCTCATCAAACCCCACAGCAAGCTAATGGCTGACATGGTGAGACAGACTGCGTCCAGGCCCCGCAGCTAAGATAACACAGAAGCTTGTTCTCCAGTATTTTCCCATGGTGATAAGGATGTAGCCAGATGTTTACAATACACAAAGCACCAGGTCCAACATAGTTTGTGAACTAGGAGGCTTTGTTAACAACTATAGATGTCACTGCTGCTAGGCTAGCTCTAAATCTGCCTGGAAGCTCCCAACTAACGAACAGGTTAGCAATATAGCCACTATCCTTTGAAGTATTGCCTCGTCGGTGGGACATTGGATTGTATGAGAGACATCAACATGTTCTCTTTCATGTTGCATGCTGAATGGGATGCTAGGCCAGTGTTTGAGGGAGAGGGAGAAACCTTTGATATGTGAGACCCACATACTCTCTGAAAGGATCGAGCCCGTGATTTAAGTCAATGTGTGTGTCTGCTTTGATGCTTGTTTCAGCCTGATCTTTGTATTGTCAGAAACGATTTCAGACATCGGGCTTATGGGTTCAGCGCCCAAATCCCATGACAGGTCAGTAAATGTCTGGACAGTGAAATGACAACGTGTTTGCCATTCAAAATACATGCAAACATACCAGGAAAGCATACACGGCCACAGCTAAGCCCTCATTCATCAAGCACACGCAAATCTGCGTGTTTGAAGTGTTAATGTAAACGTGAACGTGAACTTGAGAAGTCAGGGCCAAACCTACGCATTGTGCCAAGTGGTGTAATAAGGGCACCAGCTCTTTAATGTAGACTAGTTAATGTGGAAAAAAATGTGTCAGAAAAAGTATTAATAATTTTCCAATTACACTGTGATTTCATGCAACGTTCCTCAAAAGAGTACCACATTTAATGTAGTTTGACCGCGTCATTAGATTTTTCTAACTGGATCTCCTACCAGTATGCATGAAACTGTTCATTAGTAAACATTTTGTATGGTTTCTATGCAATATTGATAAATGAGGCCCCTGAACTTTTTGTGACTTGACTGAGAGAAATGTGTATTATTCCAACACAAATTATTTATTATAATCACAATTGAATTGTCAGACAGACATCTCTCTTAATCCACCCTTGCACAGCTGCACAATATCGTTAATGACCAGAGCTTAAAACGCATACAACCATTTGCTTGACCAAGGTCGTAGACCTAATGAAGAGTTCCTGGCCGGTTTTCCTTCAGTATTTGACACGGAATCCTTGTCAGAACTGGATGAATGAGCGGTTAACTTCTAGGACAAATGGATTCTGCTTCTTCTCACACTCTCATATACCTAGACTGGAAATACGTTTGTGGAAGTAGTTAAAAGTATTTTGATACCTACGTAGTATCTGAGGTATTTTCGGAACGACAATTTGTTTATGTTCCAGAGCCACCTCAGCCCCCATCAGTTCCCCAATCGAACTCATCGCTGTGACCTTTACCCTCACTGTACACATGATTCCAGATCTCGCTGGTACCAGCTTATCAACCCTCTTAAGCAAATCTCCCCTCTACCTCAGCTCACTTCTCAAAATCTACTACCCTAATAGAAAGCTGTGCTCTGGCAGATACCGCTACCTGATTACCACTAAAGTCTTCACCTCATTTGGCCATCATTCCTTTCAGGTCTATTGCCGGTGACTGGAACAAACGGCAAAAACTATTAAAACTTGAGAATTGTATTTACATAGTAGCAGTCAAAAGATTGGCCTACTCGATTAAGGGTATTTCTTTATTTCTACTATTTTACACATCATAGAATAATAGTGAAGACATCAAAACTATGAAATAATGTACATGGAATCATGTAGTTATTGAAAAATTGTTAAAACAAAATCGAAATACAATTATATTTTAGATTCTTCAAAGTAGCCCCCTATGCCTTGATGGCAGCTTTGCACAATCTTTGGACACTTGCAACCAGTTTCATGAGGTAGTCACCTGGAATGCTTTTCCAACAGTCTTGAAGGAATTCCCACATATGATGAGCACTTGCTGGCTGTTTTTCCTTCACTCTGTGGTCCAGCTCATCCCAAACCATCTCAAAGGAGGTGAGGTCAGATGATTCTGGAGGCCAGCACCATCGATCTCCTTCTTGGTCACCCTTGCTGTGTGTTTTAACAAGGAGCTTGTTGAGAGAATGCAAAGAGTATGCACAGCTTCAGTAGCTATGTTATAGTAAGCCTAAAATGAAACTGTTTACAGTTATGTTGCGATGGACGAACTGCACCGACAAGGAACATACAGGCCTTTTGTATACGTAGAGAAAGTCTTAGATCTTTGAGTTCAGCTGATGATAAATGGGGGCAAAAACAAAAGTGTTGTGTTTATAATTTTGTTCAGTGTAGTTTCAAGACCCGTGGAGTTTCGACTAATTGTTTTAACAATGCAGAACTAAACAGACACCACATCTCTGCACACATATTGTGTGCAACAACACCCGCTGTTTAAATAGTGTAGTGGTTTAAGACAGTCTGCCATATAGGAAACCAAAGATCGAATCCAGCCAGGGGTAAAATTCACCCCTCCTAATTGCGGGCTGGCAGAACTAGGCATGCCTGGTTTTATTTGATAGTTTTGATGTCTTAAATATTATTCTACAAAGTGTAAAATAGTAAAAATACCCTTGAATGAGTAGGTTTATCCAAACTCTTGGCCGGTACTGAATGCAACTGATCGCTGTCTTGCAATTGTTATGCCTTTAACCAGGTTTTAGTGATTTAGTGATTTCTGCCAATGCCAGCAGTAACCTTTTTGATATTTACTTTTGATGCCTGGTGTCGTCACTGGTTTGAAGGTGTTCATGAGAAACTAATCAAAGTAAAGGATTTAAGTTTGAGTTTGTTGCTCTAGCTAGCCATTCTGTGGCTGCCTTTTGTCTGTCGGAGCTGACGATTGACATGTCTTCTTTCCCAGCCAACTTCCACTTCCCTGCTGTGCCTCTGCTATCGGTTGGGCTTACCATGCAAGTTTTGTCTCAAAGGCTCTTTTATATTTTGATTTTGTGTTTAAAATTTATTTCATGTCTTTGTCTGTGAAGGAGTGGTTGTGCGATGTGAACTCAGCTGCTAAGCAACACACAAAGAAAGGTGTGTGTGTGTGTGCGCGTGCGCCCGTGCATGTAGATACAGTATGTGTCAGAATAGTGCAGGTCAGAAGATCCCTTCCTTTCCTTTGTCGTACCTCTCGTTACCATCTGGTCTGTGCACTTTAGTGTTTGAGCTGGGCATTAATTATTGGGTTTCTGAGGCTCTCTCCGGTCTGACAACAGCTGGAGGCATGCTGCTGTTGTCGCACCACCAACACAGAGCCGCAGCGGGGCTCCGACCCCCTCTCCTTCAGATGTAAGTGAGACCCTGCACTTCCAGCAAGCCTAACCATTGCAGCTGGACGGGTTAAACATGTGCCTCATAACCCCCAAGCCCAGAAACGTCCTACAGAACCAGGACGATCACACGTTTAAGTGTTCCCCAGCGCATCAGAGAGATCTCTTATGTAAGGCCCATGAGTGCTGTCTGTTATAGGCTGTGTGTTATCATAATGACAGCCTTTTCCCCCCAGCGGCTTAACTAACGCCCTGCAGTGAGGCTCTTCTCAGAGAAATCCCGTAGATGAGTGTTGTCTCTCCGGGGCCAACAGTTCTCCATCGTTATCATTGTCTCATGTCCTCTACCAAGTAGTGAATTAAATGGTCAGAGCAAAGAGAGAATAATAATTCTTTAGGGTTACTTGCCAGTTAGTCTGTAAGGGTGGAAACCAGGATCTGTGCTTAAGCTTGAGGTTGTGCAGAGATGTGTTTTAGCATCAGACTCACGTATTTACTTAAAGGTTACTTTGCTATTGGAACACACAATGCCTGATTGATCTCTCATCCACCTATTAATTGGTAAGGTTGGTAACACTGACGTTTACTGGGTCCTTCCTCTTTTGAAACCAAGTTGCACTTCGGTCTTTTTCTGATATCTTGGTTTCAGTGATCCAAATGTGGATGAGTCGTAATTAGCTTAAATTAGCTTAGCTTAGATTATGGACCCTGGTTATGACTTGAAGTCCTGGAGCAGGGTTTGTGGAGTACTTAAAACGCACTCATGAAATAAAATTAAAAAATGTAGCCTGCTGATATCTTCACCCAAGACTGCTGTGTAATGAACCGTGAACAGCTCTGATTAAACGAAATGTCTTGTATTCCGTGGAAGACCGCTGCTAGTAGAAATCTGATTTACGGACTGTGCAGCCCTGAGATACTGAGCTGTGTCTTTAAATGAATGTCTGTAGGCTTAAAGTTACGCCTGCGTATAGTTGCCAAGCGCTCCTATTTTAGTTATTTGGATATTGTGGGTAAGGAGGCCAGCTGGATCTAGAAATGGGACTGGGAGGAACTCTAGTCCCTTGGTGGTTCAACTTAAGTCAGTTTACTGAGCAAGCACCATCATTCTTACTTTGTTGAAGACCCATGTGTCTGTGTCTCAGTGGCGTACTGAAGGGCATTCACATTCTGTTTTTACTCTGTTAATTAGTAGCAAAAGGGGTCTGTTTAGACACATAGACAAAGGCGACTATACATTTAGCTTGCTGCATTTTCTTATAAGGTTGTTTTGTGATGTTCATCAAAAATAGTAATTCCCACTGATATCTTAATTTGCCGGTGTACGCTTCTAAAACAGAACAATTTTAGTCTCAGCCCAACAGACTGATGGAAAAGAACAATGAGAAAATGCTTTTGTTAGTCAGAAAATGGCCTTCTAGCAAACTCAGATCATTCCCTAAGCTGTGAGCTCTCCGAAGCTAATCTAATTCAATGCAAACTACTCCTGTGGGCAAAGTGTTTTCAGCAGCCATTGGCTGCACTCTGTCTTCATATTGATCTGCCCCTGGGCTCTGCGCCGCATTAAAGGAGATTCCTTAAACTACAGGCATGCTCTAATGACTTACTCTCTCTGATTCCTCTCCACTTCTGCCCCACTTCTCCAGTCAGTTATCAAATTAAATGGTTCTGTGTAGTAGCCTGGGCATGACTGCCAGATAGGCGGGAGGGGGGATGGACGGGGGTAGAGGGTTACTTAGAGTATGAATGGGACTGTGACTGAGTCTCTGATCCCAGGAATGGGAGTACACACGACTTTGACTTAAAGCTGGGAGGGCGTGAGAGGGCCATCCTTAATAGATGGTTTACTGGGTCACAAACTTTCGGGGGGGAGGTGGCGCCATAGACTGGGCGAAGGGACGAGGAGTGGGGGCGGTTTACAGTTTTTAAGTGAAAGTGATATTAATTGCCTGTTGGTTTTTCCGAACAGCCTGTTTTCATCTACTGAACTCAGACCTGGGTTTGCGTGCCTATGCCTGTGTTCTAGTGTGTGTGTGGTGAGTACTAAGTCATTTTTAGGAAGACGTTTGAGCCAGCGTAATATATCTTCTTCTTGAGGAGATGAGTCCTGTACTCCTCAGGGTTTTTCCCACATCACAGGCTCGAACAGAGAAGGAGAGGGACTGGAGGGAGGGACCAAAAAGAGAAGAGTCAATTCAAAGAGGACGAGGCAGACAGCAAAAGATAGGTTCACAGTGTGCCCAGGTACTGTTAGTGAGAAGAGCGATCTTTGTAGCTGTCCCTGTGTCAGTGGACTTTTGATAAGCTGTGCATACAAATGTTAAATGGTTAGTGTGTGTGTGTGTGTATGTGGATGTGGATGTGTGGGTGTGTGGTAATGGATAAGACTGTGTGATCTCGGCAATGCAATTCTCCTGAACATCTGCTGTTTTCATCTTCATTACAATGTAAGTACCTGCTAAATTCTCCAACCCGCTATGCATGTGATCATTTCTTTATAACGTTTCCTAACTCTATGTGCTAACAGGTCTGAACAATCCCGAGAATGAATTCCAAGATGCAAATGCTGTCCTTGTGTTTACCTCTTGTTGTGTCGACCAGTTCCCTGACTGTAGACAGTCTCCCGGTTGTCTGTTAACAGCTGGGTTTTCACTACGTGGTGCCAGCCTAGACCAGGCTCATCACGTTTCATAAGGCTTTATCGCATACAGTGGAGTAGCAGTGCAAAAATAAGACCAGGTCGGAGATGTATGTACTCACCACTGTAAGTCACTTTGGATAGGGGTGTCAGCTAAATGACTAAAATGTGGGTGGGTGAACTTTGAAAAACCATATCGGTGAAAAAAGAAAGGAATTCTGCTGATACAGTATGCCAGCCAATATGATCAGCGAGGGTATTTTCCACTCTTGTTGACCACTACGCCACAGATTATTTTAGAACATTGTTTATTTGTTAGTATTGACCAGACTATGCAACAAGTTGCTACTTCACTTCATGGTGATTCATCGTGAGATGAAACTGTGTCAGTCTAACCAAAACCGCAGCGAAGTCCTTTCACCTCAACACTTGTAGGTGCTGAAAAGCAGCCATCCTCAGGGATGTTATCCGGTATTGATTCACAAGAGGCTGCTTGCCGGGACTTTGTGCTGCTCCGTTGTCGTGTGGTTTGCGTGCAGAGTGTTGAAAGGATCCTCCTCTCCTCCGGTCCTGGGTCAGTCGTCTCGGCCTGGTTCCTCTCCCCTGGCCCTGGGTCAGTCGCCCCGGCCTGGTTCCTCTCCTTCGGTCCTGGGTCAGTTCCCCCGGCCTGGTTCCTCCTCCTTCGGTCCTGGGTCAGTCGTCCCTGCCTGGTTCTTCTCCTTCGGTCCCGGGTCAGTCGTCTCGGCCTGGTTTCTCTCATTTGGTCCCGGGTCAGTTGTCCCGGGCTGGTTCCCCCTCCTCCGGTCCCGGGTCAGTCGTCCCGGCCTGTGTTTCTCTCCTTCGCTCCCGGGTCAGTCGTCCCGGCCTGTGTTTCTTTCCTCTGGTCCCGGGTCAGTCGTCTCGGCCTGGTTCCCCCTCCTCCGGTCCTGGGTCAGTCGTCCCGGCCTGTGTTTCTCTCCTTCGGTCCCGATCAGTCGTCTTGGCCTGGTTCCTCTCCTCTGGACCCGGGTCAGTCGTCCCGGCCTGGTTCCTCTCCTCCGGTCCCGGGTCAGTCGTCTCGGCCTGGTTCCTCTCCTCCGGTCCCGGGTCAGTCGTCTCGGCCTGCGTTCCTCTCCTTCGGTCCCGGGTCAGTCGTCCCAGCCTGGTTCCTCTCCTTGTGGCCCAGGGTGGAGGGGTGGCGGCAGGGGAGCAGGGTCAAAGGAACAAACATCATTTGCATTTTTATTTGCCCCAGGAAACAAGGTTTTACTTGAACTGAACGATGTGACTTAATGCAGGGTGCATACACGGCTCAGGGGCTTAGTGGCAAAAGAGGTAAACCAGCAACCAGAGGGGGAATCGCTGGAGGAATTCATCATGTAGATGGATAGTGAAAAGAGTAAGAAATACTTTAAAAACACAATGTATCTTCTTCCCAGACACACGACCTTCAGTCTACTAGTCAACAGCCAGCCTTGTAACGTTCACTAAATACATGAGCTAATTCCTCACATTAAGATACTGGGCATTACTAGGCTCTGACCATAATTTGTTCTTCAAGCTGTTCTGTTGGTCACATAATTGGCAGCCAAATCCAAAGGTCAGGGGTCATGCTGGACAGATGTGTGGGGGGGTTATGAGTCCATACGGGGTGAGGTCAGGTAGTTCTCTCTAATGACATGGAGGCTTCAGGTTCCAAGCCCGAAGACCAGGCCTTTTAGTCAGAGATCCTCCTCAGCCTGCTCATTTTCAACTGGAGGTTAAAGCTACGCAGGCGGTCCGCTTTTGGGGACACAGCTCTGTTCCCGTCATCTGCCAGCAGTCCTTGAACATGAACCCAAAGGGAGAGTGAACTACGGGACATCAGCCTTTCAGCGGGAGCCAGAGCACCACCAGAGCCTTCTCTTGAGGTTTCCTCAGCCACTGCCGAGGTGGCGCTTGTGGTTCTGATGTCATGTCTCAGCGATTCTCTTCCTCTGCTCTCAGGCTAACAGACAGACTCTCCAGTTGCTGCTTTTTTTCCCCATTCCATTTGGTATGGAACACCGCGTTAATAAAAGCTCCAATTCAGCGGGCCTTATCCTCACTATATCAGGTTACTAAGACTGGCACAATGTACACAAAGCCTGTTTTGTGTTCTAATAATACCCCTCAGAGCCATTAAGGCTGATTTGGGAGGCCTAGGCCTGAATGGGCCTGCTAATGGGCCAAAGGGAGAGCAGGGCCGTAATGACAAAAGCACCTCTCCCGCCTCCCCTCCCTCCTCCCCTCCCTCCTCGTCCTCCCTGCTCTCTCCGGCTGCCGTGGGCCAGGGTGAGCAATCAATGGAGAAGACTGAGGGCTGTGGCTCTAATTAAATATGTCTGGGGTTAAAGCCGCACAATCGATGGGCATGACTGAAATATACTGTGATGCTGGAGGTGTCATCGAAAACCTGTGCGAAATGGCTGTTGTGTGGGTTGCTGCGTGTGCCCGGGCTGCCAGTCCAGGCTTTTACAAGCAGGAGTCGGCCCCCCCCACTGGAAAGCTCTGCTCCACGCCATGTCGATGTTACAGTATTTACAATGAGTGCCAAGTTTAAAGTAAACATGTGGGGCTTTAGATGTAATCATTCAGGGATCCGAACATTCTGATGAATTATCTGCAGGGTACACCAAGTAAACACCAATACAGACCGTAATATGGGACTAGTGGTTTCAGAGAGAATGTCTTACAGGGACTCATTTGGTTTGGATGGGATTGGGAGACACAAGTCATGAAATACAAACAAGCAATAGGCAGAAGGGTCAAATGTCCTCTTATCATTCTTAGAATGCGGGTCAGCACTGAAGTTGAGATGGGAGCCTTGAAGTGTTGGGATGGATGGAATGGGATTGGCTGATTCATGCATGGGGAGAAGTGTGTTGGGTTGGGGTGAAGGGATGGGGATTGCCTTTTTCAAGCATGGGGAGAAGTGAGTGTTGGGTTGGGGGTGGACATGCAGGCTGTGGAGGCTCTGGCTGGTCCCCTGAGGGGCTTTTTTCAGGGTGTTCTGGACTGGTGGGAATGGGACTTGACGGGTGTCAAAGGTCCCCTATATCCTCTGTAGAGATGACCAAGGGCCCCTGCTGGCTCCACACTGCTAAAGCATCTGCTTTGTCCCGCTTCTACGCCTCTCACTGTTTACAGCCACTCCAGTCAAGTCTGCGAATATGAGCTCATTGACAGGGCTGAACTCTGGGTTTGGTAACATTTCAATAAAACATGATGTGATAGCAGTCATACACATTGTATTTCCTGGCTGCTTGAATGCATTTGTTTAGTCAGTTTCACAATTTACTTGCTGAAAGTATTTTCTAAAGGACATAGACTCTGCACAATGTATATGAAGCCTATTCTTTTCATGCACCTAACGGTGACAAACTGAGTCCGTTATTAAAACGGCATGTCCATTTAAGTTGCTAGGGATGAACAGATGGACCACACTGGCAGAGGAATTTCACACCAAATCTGAATTTAGCACCTTGTCTGCGACTGTTCTCAGTGTTCTTACACATCTCTTGCTCAGATGGCAACTGGCAGAAGGCTGGGTCTTTTTTCCCAGCGGGAACAAACAATGTCTGACTCTGAAGCAGTTTGGAACCTACATTGTGGGGAAATCATATAATCTTCGGTTTCCCCAATCAATTTGTACCGGGAGGACAGCATAAGGAAAACTATTATCTTTGGTGTGTTCTGTTCCGATGTCTGTCATTGCATCACGTGTACAGTTGACAGTTAGAGTCAACTGCACGCAAACCACACGACAACGGAGCAGCACAAAGTCCCGGCAAGCAGCCTCTTGTGAATCAATACCGGATAACATCCCTGAGGATGGCTGCTTTTCAGCACCTACAAGCCAACTGTGTTGAGGTGAAAGGACTAATATGAGTAGACGGCTTCGCTGCGGTTTTGGTTAGACTGACACAGTTTCATCTCACGATGAATCACCATGAAGTGAAGTAGCAACTTGTTGCATAGTCTGGTCAATACTAACAAATAAACAATGTTCTGTACACTGAGCCCCTCGATGTGATGTCTTACTTGTGTCATGCTCTTCCTGTTCTACATTCTTATGATGAAAATCTAAATCAAAAAATTTAATTAAAATAGGAGGTTTTTGTGTGAGAAGGACAGGCAGGAAAACGTGAAATTGTCTCTTCTTGTCATTAGGGGGATATGTCTTTCAAATAAGATTGTGGGAGGAAAATATCTTGGAGATGGAAGGCGTACACTGGTATTCTGTTAGGTATGTGATAAAGCTGTGCTGTGTAGGATGAGGCTGGGTTGCATGGGATGAATCTGAGTTCCATGGGATATGGCTAAATTGCATTGGATGAAGCTGAGTTGCATGGGATGAAGTTAAGTTGCATTGGATGAAGCTGAGTTGTGTGGGATGAAGCTAAATTGCATGGGATGAGGCTGAGTTGCATGGGGTGAGGCTGAGTTGCATTGGATGAAACTGAGTTGCATGGGATGAAGCTGAATTGCATGGTACCATTAGATGTAGCTGGGTTGGGCTTTGTGTTCTGTGTCTGTCTGTCTGTCTGCGTGTGTGTAAATGGGTGGATGTTTGAGGAACTGTGACGGTCAATTATGGATTTCTTGATGCACTGTTCACTTGCGTCATTGAAGCGTTCATCGAAATGGGAAACATATTTTGGAGTGGATCTGAATGTCATATTTTGGAGTGGATCTATAGGTCATATTTTGGAGTGGATCTGAATGTTGTATTTTGGAGTGGATCTGAAGGTCCATTTTTGGAGTGGATCTGAAGGTCATATTTTGGAGTGGATCTATAGGTCATATTTTGGAGTGGATCTATAGGTCATATTTTGGAGTGGATCTGAATGTCGTATTTTGGAGTGGATCTGAAGGTCATATTTTGGAGTGGATCTGAAGGTCATATTTTCTTGGCAGACAGTGAATTACAATTTTGCCCCGGGGACCATTGGGACTGTACCCCCCGACTCGAAGGCCATTTGAGCGTGCAGAATTAAAAAATCAACTACACTTTAAATGTCAGGAAGTTCTAATAATTGCTGCTTTTGACACAGCTGACAATTAGACGTGTTGAGGACAGTTATCTATGGATGTGATGTAACCCATCCTAGGAGACTTGGTGTTATCAGGCCTGTATCTGACAGTTCAACACCAATAAAGATAAAGCCAGACCCCACCTGCTGCAATTGCTGCTCCTGAGGCCAGAGTGAGAGAGAGAGAGCTCCTCTGGAATGTCTCTGTCTCTCTCACTGCCTGTCAACTACCACTTTTGTTATGCTTGTTTCTCGTCTCTCTGCCCTAAGAAAACACAGAGGGAACGAGGGAGCCGTGCGTATGCCACGTTGCCACATCGGGCCGACTCGTCTCTCTGTTGTTAAAGCTGTTCTGAAGCTTGTCGAGTCGGCGTGTCACTGCCTTTGTGTCTGGTCGAGGCTGTCTAACTGTCTCTGCCTCTACGCGCTGGAATCTTCCTTTGTTTTGTGAGAGAGCCTCTCTGCGTCAGCAGCAATCAAGCCCTGTTGTTGCCTGAGGCGTCTTGCAGCCAGGTGCTTCAGTCTGACAGTGATTTATCTGACTCAGCATGTGTGTGGGCCCGTCCCGTACCCACGCCCCCCCCCCTTCCCCGGGCTCCCTCCCCGGGCTGGTCGCACCTCTCAGACCTCATGCTTTTCAAAGGGAGTCCGTGTTTTTTTTTCTCAACACTCTCGTCTGTTCTCCTCTTTCAGATCCAGAATGTTGGGACCAGGATGGATCATCCAGATTATCTGAGGTCTCCCTGCTTTCCCCCGGCAGAGGCCAGACCGTCCCCGAGCCTCACCCCGCAGGGCACCATCTGCCTCTCCCTCTTCCAACAGCATCCCCCGGTAGCGGTGTAGCGTGGAAAGGCGACCCCGTAAATATGCCTGGATGGAGGTCTCAGTGGCGTCTCGTCTTGCTGAACTCCCTGACCTGTGGCCTGGAGATCTGCGTGGCAGCTGGGATCACGTACGTCCCCCCTCTTCTGCTGGAGGCTGGGGTGGAGGAGCAGTACATGACCATGGTGCTAGGTGAGCCAGCTCTGGTTACTGACACCCTTCCTCTGACAGGACATTCACTAGACGTGACACAGAGTCTTAATTTTTTAGGGGAGTAAGAGTGACCTTGTCTTGCTGGAGTAGGGGTCTGGCCCGAAGTGACACACTTAACCGTGTGTACTAATGAGAAAGACTGTGTTGTTTGTGCATCAAAAATAAATGCTGTTCCATTAAAACCTAACTGGAAGATGCAAACTTCTGGCCTATGCTGTCTTGTTGACCACATGACCAAGAGCGGTAGATTATTGTTAAATTTGAGAAGGGAACTCCTCCCTCACTTGCTTTTTCTATTGCCCGTTTCTAAACATAAAATCATACTGAAAGCAGGCCTGAATTAGGAGAAGTGTGGCGTGGGAAGCTTCTAGAAAGAGGGACGGATTTCAAACTGGGGATTTTTAGGCTAAATGAGACGAGACAGTAATTATTTTCAGAAATTATGACACATCGAACCCAAAGGTCTGTTGACTCAGAGGGACAGACGGAGGGGGTCCTCCTGCTGGGGCAGGACATAAAACTGCCCCCCCCCCCCCCCAGCCCATTAGGTAATGGATCCAAGTAAATATGCCTTCTCTTGTGGGTGGTGACTGGCTGGCGCAGGACCACATTTGTTGAAACTGGTACAGGCTATTTTTAGATGCCCATAGTTGAGTTTCTAATTTGGCTAAATGTGGCTTTGGGTTTGTTGCACAGTAACAACAGCAGAACGACGAGATTGCCACTGTGCTGCAGGGTTTTGGTCGTTCAGTGGTGTGACTTTTTGCATTACACTGTTGCCTGAATGTGGCATCCACATAGTTTATTGTGAAGCCACGTGTTTCAGATAATCCTGTAACCAAACAGATGTCGACTGGCCTGCCGAGGGGCAAATGTGGAAGGTACAGCTCAGATTGAGAGATACCTCAAAATGACACACTGGCTATGGAGGACCAGAACTGCCGATTTCAAAAATAGCTAAATAAATATATGTATCAATAAATATATTTATACATAAAGATAATGACAAAAAATTATAAATGTATTCATCAACATTTTTGATCATTTAATTATTATGCACTGGAGGATGTCTTTCAGGCTTCCTAAACATTACACGTTTAGCGCATAAATCTTTTATGTAATGTAGTTAATTCTGGGCTCATCAGATTCCTTAACATACTTATTCGCCTACTTAATTTAAATTAAAACAATAATATCCATGGCTTTGCTTTTAGTTTGTTTTAGTAGACTTGCCTGACATAATCAAAACAGTACTAGTCCGTGAGACCTCTCCTGAATAGTGACTGGGCGATATTCAACACATTCACAACATAGGGAGGCGCCAAGGATCCAAAATAGCACTCTCCTCACAGTCTGATTCTATCTCCCTCTCTGGGCTTGATTGCTATGGCTGACTGTGAACGTTCCATCTCCTCATTAGCTTAAGGACAAAGAAATACATAAATAAATAAATATGGAAATAAACACAGAATTAAATAAATGTATAAATATATATAATTATTTTATTAAATATACAATTATCATTGCATGTTTTTAGATTTTTATGTTCAAAGACATTAATTGAGACATTTATGTATTTATTTTCTATTTCAGCAGTTCTGGTCCTCCATAGCTAACATCCACTCCTCCCATTCTCGAGACAGCTGCATGCAAACGGGATAAAAATTTTCATTTGCGTCGTTCCCAGCACGGTTTGGAAATGTCACAAAACCTAATTCACCTCCCCCCTAGC
Organism: Esox lucius; assembly: GCF_011004845.1. NCBI lineage: Eukaryota > Metazoa > Chordata > Actinopteri > Esociformes > Esocidae > Esox > Esox lucius. The sequence continues at coordinate 9,041,515 of NC_047587.1, read as the reverse complement.
TCCTTTAAATAGAACAGTCTAGTAGTGTTTTGTGAATGAAGATGGATAACGTGTCCTGGACATTTTCCCAGCAGTAGTGTCAGATTTTCAGATGCAGCCCACTACTTTATCTAATGGCCACTTCTCTTAATTGTTTAATCGACTCTCATGTCTCTGTCAGTAGGAGGCAAGCTCTCTGCAGGGGCTTGGACCCGTGTCCTGTTAGAGATGTGCATGGCGATTGTTTATGCGTGTGTGTGTGTATGTGTGTGTGTGTGTGTGTTTGTGTGTGTACTGTATGAGATAGACAGCATATTGTGGTGTGTAGTCTATTTGAGACGACATTGTGGTTGGCATTGAATGTGGTGTGTGGTGAGATGAGGAGAGCTCATACTTAGTGGTTGTGTGTGCAGTAAGTGAGAGTTCAGGCTGCACCAGTCTGGCTGTAGACAGAGGGTTGTTAGGAGGATGATGGGCCTTTGCAGCGGCTGACAGCCAGGCACAGACGTGAACACAGGCTCCCGTCGGCCCTTTACTCTACATTATCTTATTTTATATTTTTACCCAATAAATATTAAATTACCTTTTTCTTTTTTTTTTTACATGAGAAATCAAGGTTTGCATCAAGACGGTATTGTGGTTATTATCCGGGTATATACATATAAGGTAATTCTGTGGGAATGGAATGATGGAGAACACCTATCCATTCAGCATACACTCCAGTCTATATAAGCCTGTAGTCAGAAGGATCTCTCATCCAAATCTGGTGAAATTTTTCTTAAGCCATGTTTTCAAAACAAGCATTCCACGACGGTTTCCATTGTGAACCCAGAAGCAATCAGCTGGCCACCCTAGGCCAAGTCTCGCGTGTACACATCTGGTACTGCTAACTACACTAAATGGGTTTACACAGAATCCTAGAAGACCTTTGGGTCCCCCTGTAACTTTGCTACTGACAACCAGGTGACCGAGCGCCCCCTGATGCCCTCTCTCTGCTCCCCCCTAGGTATCGGCCCAGTGTTAGGACTCGTCTTCATCCCTCTGATTGGCTCAGCCAGTGACCAATGCAGCAGTAGCTACGGCCGCCGCCGCCCCTTCATCTGGCTGCTGTCCCTGGGAGTTCTCCTGGCCCTCCTCATCATCCCCCACGCCGACCTGCTCGCGGCCTACTTCTTCTGGGGTGGACGCACCCTGCAGGTGGCCTTCCTCATCATCGGCGTGGGCCTGCTGGACTTCTGCGGCCAGGTGTGCTTCACGCCACTGGAGGCCCTGCTCTCCGACTTGTACCGCGACGAGGAGGACTGCAACCAGGCCTTCGCCATGTTCTCCTTCATGGTCAGTCTCGGCGGCTGTGTGGGATACCTGCTGCCCGCGCTGGACTGGAGGCGGGGCCTGCTGTCCGTCTACCTGGGCGGCCAGGCGGAGTGCCTCTTCTTCGTCCTCATCCTCATCTTCGTGACCAGCGTGCTGATCACCATGAAGGTGTCGGAGGAGGTGCCGTGTGCCGTCGGCTCCGCCCTCAAGCCGGGTCCTCTCCTGGAGGCCGGCCGCTGCGCCTCAGTGCCGCGCTCCTGCTGCCAGCTGCTGAAGTGCCGGCCGCGCCTCCTGAAGGGGGCTCCCCCGCTGTGCCTGCTGAGGACGTGCCGAGCCATGACGCCGGCCATCTACCGCGGCTACCGCCACGTGCCTCGGGTGATGACGAGGCTGTGCGCGTCACAGCTCTGCAGCTGGATGGCCGTCATGTCGTTCATGCTCTTCTACACAGACTTTGTTGGGGAGGGGCTGTACGGGGGAGTGCCCAGCGCCCCGGCCGGCACCGCCCCCAGGCAGCGCTACGACGATGGTGAGTTGGTGGAATGTGGTGTGTGTGGTTGTGCCGGTTGCGTTTGACAGGGAAACATCGGAATGTCTCTTCCTGGGTCGTTCAGGCGTTATTAGAAATTGTCACGTGAGAACATTCTTTGGCGGGCCGTTGCTTCGTCAGTAATGGGGATTGGTCGTCTTTGATGGAGACCCCAAAAGGTTGTTGTTAGATTGTTCGTCAGCCGGAGACGACAAAGTCCTCAAAAGGCCACAACGGATTGAGTGACTTTTGTTTATAAAGAAAGCCATAATGCAGTCCCACCGTACAGATGTGGGTGCAGATGGTCCCAGTCCCAGCCATCTTGCCTGTCTGCACCTCCTCAACACCTCCCCCAACACCTGGACACTCCATTGCCCTGGTGGCTCGGCTGGCCAGTCACTTCCCTCCACACTGCTGGGGCCCGGGTGGGTCCAAATTCTAATGGCTCAGGTGGTTGAGAGCATTTAGAATCAGGAAAATGTTCTGACAAGTATCTGGCACGACCACATCATTCACTTTGAAGTTTCTTCAAAGTCGACGTAGTGATGTCTGCTATATTTTGGGTTACAAACAGTCATATTTCTGAGAATGTGTGTCACATTTCCTCAGCCTCGAGTCAAACAGATCAAGAGATACAAACATGTGCCTGTTAGCGAATGTATTATGTCTGTGTTGAGGGTTGACAATGTCTGCAACACGACTGACGATTTATTAGCCAGACCCTGCCTATATGAATGTTTATAGGTTTAGCTGTCTTCGATCTTTGTCCACAGATGCCACATATCAAATCAGGTTGTATTTGTCACATGATTTCTAAATGACTATAAAGTGACAGGGAACTGCTTTGTCCAGTATTGCCGAGTACAATTTGTTCATAGAAGGAGAACAGCAAAACAGCAATGATAACACGGATGAATTTCATTAGCATGGCTATATACAGGAAGTACCAGCAGTAAGTGGCGGTGAACGGGTATGAGGTAACAGAGGATTGTGTACATTTATGTTGGGGCAAAGTGACGATACAACAGGAAACATAAAAAACAGTAACATCAGAGTTTGTAATGAATGTGTGTGTTAGAGATTATGTTTGCCAATGAGATTTTAGTAATTTACAGTCATGTCGATATATATTTAGTACCTTTAGCACTTTATTTTATGTTACAGTGGGACGGAAAGGAGATTGATGAGCCAGTTGGAAGCTGGGGGTGATTAGATGACCATAATGAGACGAGGATCAGAGGTCCTGGGGGGCAGCGAAGTTGGCCTGGTGATTAATTTGGCTGTTCACACCTCCCTCTGGAGCGCCCTGCGACCAAGGGCAATGCATTTACCGTAGCAAGTGTTGATTCAGCCTGTCAAGATGCACCCAGCGACCCGTAGACTGTAGAGGTTCTGGGGGCTCGTGTCAAATCGTTTCAGCCTCCTGAGGGGGAAGAGGTGCTGGCGTGCTTTCCTCACAGCTGTCTGGGCGGTCATGGACCTTGTTCATTTATTACGGATGTGGACACAGAGGACATTTAAGCTGTCTGCACGTCTCACTGTCGACCGGGCACGGGCCCCCTCTTTTCCCTGGGATCCACCATCAGCTGTTTGGTCTTGCTGACGTTGAGGGAGGGATGGCGGTTCCGTCACCGCACTGTCATGTCTAATCATCATCAGTGGTCAGGCCTAGTGCGGTTGTGTTGGCACGGTCGTGGGAGAACAGGGAGTACAGGAGGGGACTGAGCACGCACCCCTGAAGGGCCCCTGTGTTGAGGGTGAGAATGGATGTGTTGTTTCCTGCCCTCACCACCTGGGGGCAGCCTGTCAGTCAAGCAACCAGTTACAAGGCGGGTTGGGGGGGGGGGGGTTCAGTCCCATTGTCCTGAGCATAGTAGGTTATTGAGTTCGGGTGAAATTTGATGAAGGCCATGACCTTTCCAAAGTTTGCATTTTCAGTAATTTGTTATGGCTCAAACCATCTGGCCACTGTGAGGGCAGTTGTCTCTGAGGTCGCACGTGATTAGCTTACTTGCGCGCGGAGACATGCACACGGTCGCCTTCCAGTTTGATCGAGGGGAACAGTGAAAAGGACACGGTCAGTGTCTTTGACCTTCAGAATGTCTTGAATCCGGCTGATGGCGCACACGGCCTCAGATTGTGGCGACCTGTGAGAGACAGACCTAGAAAAAAGGCACCTTGCTCTCTCAAACTGAACTGTTTCATATGTCATGTCTCCGGGCCTCTTCTATGCGTAGCGGAGTTCTGCAGGGCCTCCTGTCCTCCCCCCGCTTTCCCCCCTCCACCCCCCATGTTTGCAGGACCAGGAGGAATGTCACACTCACTCTGCATTAATGTCAAACAATCAGTCCACAAAGAGCATGTCCATCCAAGTATAGGACATTCTAGCACAAAAGTCTGAAGTCTGATGTCATGTTGATTTAAAAAATAACAGTATTTATTGTTAAAAAAACAATCTGGTTACCTTGAAGGAAAGCATTTTTTTTTACTGCAGTGTGGCATTTCCTAAGTCCGGGTTTACTTATATATCCTGAACTTCAAAAGCTGGTTATTGCTTTACACTCACACACTGTTTGTAATATGTGCTTGGTCCTTTGCTTTCAGGCAGCTAGTTAATCCACTTCCTTCCTGATGTGATAATAGCTGACATGTTGCTGGACAAGTGACCTATGCACTTTAAGCTAACTGTAGAATCAGACTGCTTTAAATGCTTTAAACCAGTCGCCCTGGGCAGCTGATTTTTTAATAGCAGTTGTAGGTTCCTTAAGGTCACTGTTTGGAACAGAGAACCTCCCTGTGATTTCATGTTGACCAAGCAGGGTGTAAACTGGGTTTCTGGACTTTTTGCTCTGAGGACTGTGAGACACTGGCACTGGTTGGAACCTGACCTGGGATCATATACTATTTAAAATAGGTCGAACACTTTCTCTGGCCTTCCTGGAGTGCCAGGATATACTAGGTTTTAATGGTAGGACTATTCTGTTGGTCCGTTAAGCCAGGCAAGTAAAGTTAAGCTCAAATGGTGCCAACCGATGCCTGGGGTGCTCCAGCTGTCCCTCACGTTGTGTCCAGAGCACATGTTCTCCGGCTCCGGTTCCGGGCTTGATTCCGGCCAATTGCTGCTTCAGCAAAAAAATCCTTTCTTATTTCAGTCAAACAAAGCATTGTCTTGAAGAAAAAAGTATGCTGAACCGAGGGACCAAAGCGAGGGCCACCACCTCAGTAAATATAGGCCTCGGGCTACCTGCAGCGTAAAGCTCTTATTACAGACTTATTTATGGTTCGTTTGGTCTGTTAAAGGTTTCCTAGACAGTTGAGTCAAGCTGTTTGCTGACCCAACCCAGTTGGGTGTGTTTATGGCTTGAGCAAATCCAGGATGTCAGTGACATTATAGGTTCAGCGACCGTTAAGTGTTCTCCATCTTTAAAGACAGTATTTGGTGACGTAGTTACTCTGACACTGGGGCGGGGAAACAGTTATTTTAAGTAAGTAGTTTTGCAATCACAGCCACAACAGTGTGTGGTTTAATAGTATAGCATGCTGGGCCTCATTCTTTTGTGTGTGTGTGTGTTTGTGAATGAACCTTTAAACGGTTAGCGATCTAACAGCCTGACGACTTTAAAAATCAACATAACGTAGAATTATTGTGACCATGAATATTAGCCCCGTCATTTACATTACAATCTTTTGTCTGGATTTGTTCCCACGATTCCTGTGGCGTTCTGCAGGCATCCGGGTCGGCAGCCTGGGCCTTTTCCTGCAGTGTGCCACCTCCACCGTCTTCTCTCTGCTCATGAGCCGGCTCGTCCGGCTGTTCGGGTCGCGTCGGGTCTACGTGAGCAGCATGGTGAGCTTCACCATCTCTGCCATGGTCATCTGTACGTCCGACAATGTGGTCCTGGTCACGCTGATGTCAGCCCTGACAGGCTTTGCCTACGCCACGCTGCAAACTCTTCCCTACACCCTCACTTGCCACTACCACAAGGAAATGGAGGTAAGGTGCTAGAAAATAAATATCACGTTTAAAAAAAAAAGATTACGAATGTCAGTAAAGAAGTAAACATGTTCATAGCTAATTACCATAGAGGCACGTCATCAAGATTGTTTCTCTCCCAGTGGTAAGAGGGAGCTTGACCAATAGTCTGTATTTATGACTTCAGAGTTATAAGAAGGTTCTCGTTTTTGAAATAGTGAAGTACTTAAGGGGGCCGAACTGGGGCTATGCAGATTGGTGACGTTACCATATTACTCAGCCAAACTGACTTATACATACAGTATTTCCTGTGTGTAACTGAAATATACATATTTTCAGAAAGTAACCAATATTTACAGTGCATGGTCATTTGGACCTTGAACAGTCTTGCAGACTGAACCCAAGGCCAGTTAAAGTCCACATTGGAATAATTCATAACATTTGTATAATAAATTGAAGCTAAACATAATAATTGCATAGTTAATCATTTAATCACACTTTTAGATGGTGTTTGAAATAAAAGCAGGGTATTCCGTTAAAGAGATGCTGTGTTTTATTGTAAACTATGGACAGTGTTTGAAATAAAAGCAGGGTATTCCGTTAAAGAGATGCTGTGTTTTATTGTAAACTATGGACAGTGTTTGAAATAAAAGCAGGGTATTCCGTTAAAGAGATGCTGTGTTTTATTGTAAACTATGGACAGTGTTTGAAATAAAAGCAGGGTATTCCGTTAAAGAGATGCTGTGTTTTATTGTAAACTATGGACAGTGTTTGACGTGAATCAAATGAGTGCACGGGTTGTCTTTGACCAAGTCGTTCCGTTAGACCAGTGTGTCAGGACCCCGAAAATATCTGCCCTCTAATTACCACAAACTGACGTCATCTATATTTAGCCCATCTAAATATAAATAGAAGGCTGATCTCCGGTCCCGTGGTTCTGCCACCTCCTACCATAGAGCTTTGGATCAAGGCACCAAGTAGAATAACTGCTATGTTAGTCTACTGTATAAAACACATATCAACCCCTCTGTCTGGAGAGCTGCTGGGTGTGCAGGGATTTGATCCAACCTTCAATCACGACTACGCTTTTTTGGAGTATTGTCTTGTAACTGATGTTTAGGCTACAGCGTTGTTAGAGCGGAGTTCAGGTGGGGGCCTGAACACGGTAGCTGTCCCAAAGGAAGGTTGATCGTGTTGAATGGATGCAACATTACAACCAAATACTTGTGTCCTTATTAAATGATCCCCAAATTCAAGAGATTAACGATCAACTCCGTAAGGTGGACTACTTGAAAAATAGGCAAATGCATAGTTGTCAGTTGCTCTTTGCCTTCGGGTACCGTGGCTACGGAGGTCTGAAGACGTTGTCTCGGCGAGGACGTCAACAGGCTCAGGCAGATTCATCAGGGGCTGGGCGTGGGTGGGAACGAACAAGCATCGATGACTGTGGACGGTTGTGAGGCTCGAAAACGATACGCAGTTTGACATTTTAAATTAGTCGGAAGCAGTTAAGCCCCGTCTAGGCGTGGCTGTCAATGTTAACTCAGGCAATTCATTTAAAATGCTTAACGACGTACCTGTTCTTTCCTGCATCAACACATGTTTCCTTAGATATATACAGTATATTTATTTCCGTCATTTGTCTGCTTGGATCTGGATCAACTCAACATTGCATTACAATTGCCCCCAAAACTGACAGTCAAAACCAGTTAATACCCATGTCTATTAGCAATGTGTTGTATTCATATTCCAGTGCAAAAAACACAAACACTGTGCTCATAGTCATATATTTTATCTCCCTCCTTACACACACTCAGGACAGATTCACAAACAAAAACTAGAACCTCTATTACAACCCGCAGCCCGGCTGTATCAGATTTACCTATATCTCCTTGCATTTCAGGTTTACATGCCAAAAAAGAAAAACGTGCTGAAGAACGGGATCAAGCGGGACTCCACACCTTGTTTGACAGTAGTGGATGAGGAGGCTGTACTGGCCCAAGAACTGGGGAACCACAACGGGCACGCTGTCTTCAGCAAGGACTGCCCGCCTCCACATGGCCAGAACGGAGCATCCCACGGCATCATGAACGCCGACCACGAAGAGCCAGAGGGCTATGAGGAGCGTGGAGTAGGACTGGACTTTGCCGTCCTGGACAGCACATTCCTCCTCTCTCAGGTCTTCCCCACCCTCTTCATGGGCATGATCGTTCAGTTCACCAAGTCCGTTACCGCCTACATGGCCTCCTCCGCCATCTTCGGCGTCATCGCCATCTACCTGGCCAACCGCGTCGTCTTTGACCAGAAGGACCTCAAGGGCTGAAAGAAACCCGGAACTAAGAGTGAGACAGGCTGCAGTCCTGCTACTAGCATGCAATACTCCAGTGTTGTTGCTGCCCGTTGCCATGGCATTCAAAATGCATTGACGTGAGGCTGTTCATCAGTGCGGGCTGTGTGTATTTATGCAGAAGAATTAAAGGAAAATGGATACCCATAAGAATAGTTTTCTTCAGAGTTTACTGAGGCTACAAGAGACAAAACTGGAGTCTGTATACTCAAGACGGTCTCTTACCTTGTCTCTGTCAGCCACTCAGATGGGTCACTTCTCAGGTACACCAAGTGCCACACCATGACCAGACCTTGTCAGCCCTTGGACAACTGGGATATAGACTTATTACCATTTTATTCTCATCTGTGTGTGTGTGTGTGGATTTTGACAGAGCTACAGTGAGTCAGTCAGTCAGAGGGCATTGTCCAACTCATTGCTGACTGGCTGCAAGAGCTGACCGAGTCTGGAGAGCCGAGCACCTGCAGGGGAGACCATCAGGGCTAGAGTCTCCATGCTGCTACTCTATATCGCGTCTCTCTGTTCTTCTCAAGCGGGTTGTGCTTGTGGTCAGAATGGGTCCATTAGATGGTACTTACCAAAACATATATATCCCACAAGTAAAACGCCTAATGGGACCATTGGACTTGTTTGCAGAGAAACATCAAACTTCAAAAGTTTGAGTGTGTATTTGTTCCCAAATGTTGGTTGGGTTTTGCTAATGAACAGGCTTACTGTATATTTTCAATACACATCTATATACATACAGTGGGGAGAACAAGTATTTGATACACTGCTGATTTTGCAGGTTTTCCCACTTACAAAGTCTGTCATTTTTATCATAGGTACTCTTCAACTATGAGGGACGGAATCTAAAACAAAAATCCAGAAAATCACATTGTATGATTTTTAAGTAATTAATTAGCATTTTATTGCATGACATAAGTATTTGATACATCAGAAAAGCAGAACTTAATATTTGGTACAGAAACCTTTGTTTGCAATTACAGATATCATACATTTCTGTAGTTCTTAACCAGGTTTGCACACACTACAGCAGGGATTTTGGCCCACTCCTCCATACAGACCTTCTCCAGATCCTTCAGGTTTCGGGGCTATAGCTGGGCAATACAGACTTTCAGCTCCCTCCAAAGATTTTCTATTGGGTTCAGGTCTGGAGACTGGCTAGGCCACTCCAGGACCTTGAGATGCTTCTTACGGAGCCATTCCTTAGTTGCCCTGGCTGTGTGTTTCGGGTCGTTGTCATGCTGGAAGACCCAGCCAAGACCCATCTTCAATGCTCTTACTGAGGGAAGGAGGTTGTTGGCCAAGATCTTGCGATACATGGCCCCATCCATCCTCCCCTCAATACAGTGCAGTTGTCCTGTCCCCTTTGCAGAAAAGCATCCCCAAAGATGTTTCCACCTCCATGCTTCATGGTTGGGATGGTGTTCTTGAGGTTGTACTCATCCTTCTTCTCCCTCCAAACACGGCAAGTGGAGTTTAGACCAAAAAGCTCTATTTTTGTCTCATCAGACCACATGACCTTCTCCCATTCGTCCTCTGGATCATCCAGATGGTCATTGGCAAACTTCACACGGGCCTGGACATGCGCTGGCTTGAGCAGGGGGACCTTGTGTGTGCTGCAGGATTTTAATCCATGACGGCGTAGTGTGTTACTAATGGTTTTCTTTGAGACTGTGGTCCCAGCTCTCTTCAGGTCATTGACCAGGTCCTGGCGTGTAGTTCTGGGCTGATCCCTCACCTTCCTCATGATCATTGATGCCCCACGAGGTGAGATCTTGCATGGAGCCCCAGACTGAGGAAGATTGACCGTCATCTTGAACTTCTTCCATTTTCTAATAATTGTGCTAACAGTTGTTGCCTTCTCACCAAGCTGCTTGCCTATTGTCCTGTAGCCCATCCCAGCCTTGTGCAGGTCTACAATTTTATCCCTGATGTCCTTACACAGCTCTCTGGTCTTGGCCATTGTGGAGAGGTTGGAGTCTGTTTGATTGAGTGTGTGGACAGGTGTCTTTCATACAGGTAACGAGTTCGAACAGGTGCCGTTAATACAGGTAATGAGTGGAGAAGAGGAGGGCTTCTCAAAGAAAAACTAACATGTCTGTGAGAGCCGGAATTCTTACTGGTTGGTAGGTGATCAAATACTTATGTCATGCAATAAAATGCTAATTAATTATTTAAAAATCATACAATGTGATTTTCTGGATTTTTGTTTTAGATTCCGTCTCTCACCGTTACAGACCTCTACATGCTTTGTAAGTAGGAAAACCTGCAAAATCAGCAGTGTATCAAATACTTGTTCTCCCCACTGTATGTCCCCTATGGGAATGTCTCAGTGAGGTGAGCTGTATAACTCCAGTGTGGTTGAGATTAAGTGGCGTAATGGAATCAATGCATTTTTGTTTGCGTAACGTCTGTCGTCTCAGGATAGTCACATCTGATCTAGAAGTATCAGACAGTGCCATTATGTGACATGTTTTACATAACCTCTCCTGCCATTATCATCACACATATAACCAGAAAAGACAACTAACTAAGGTCAATTATTTAACCTTTATCCAGGTACACTTGTTTCCGGAAACTCCAGTTATATTCTAATGAGCAAAAGACCAAAAAAGTCCTACTAGCAGCACTGCATTGATACAGTGGTCTGTGTTAATTAATTTGTCTAAGTAAGCAAAATGACGTTTTTTTGTACTCAGTTATTTTGATACTTAGCTCTGTAGCAGTGTGTGTGTGTGTGAGAGAGAGAGTGTGTGAGAGTGTGAGAGATTACTGAGGATTTCATAGTGTAAATGTGAGTGCATTGGAGAGAGCAGGCTAAAGTTGCATGACTTACTCCATGGGAGACTGATAAGGGCAGTCTCCCATGGAGTCCCAGGCACCTGTACACAACTAATAGCTGTGAGCCACACAAATCCTGTATCTCTCTTTTGCTATATATTTAATTAGTAATCAAAATATATTGTGGCCTTCAGTTAAGTTTGGGATTGTTAGTAAAATGCCACAATCAGTATGTTAATTTGTATGCATCCTGCCTATGATTTGCCTGCTCTACGTTCAGAAATGTGGATGACTGTATAATTACCCAGCATAATGTAATATCCAATGTATGCAGTAATGACTTTGGCAAAATACTGTTAGCCATTTTGGGGTTGAAATCAACTAAATCTTTTTGCCACTAGGCTAATATTCCACTGGCAGTTAGTGAAAAAGATAATATCCTGTCACTAATAATCAACAAAACCCAATTACCGAACAGACAGGTCAAAATGAAATATAACAGATTACTTTGAAAAGCTTTGTCCTGCACACATTGAAGACATATCTGCCTTACTGTAAAACATAAGGACAAACTGCCAGACCTCTTGGAAAAATAACCGCATTTTTCAAGTGCCTCTAAAAATTCCATTTACTTATATATTTTTTACATAATTATTTATTTATGGTTCGCACAACAAATTATAAGCACATATTCAAGTATTTTGCTTTATTTTTGTTGCATCTGTGAAAGGTGTAAGGGCAAATCTATTTCTGTGAAAAGAAAGATATGTTATTATTATGTAAGATGTGCTGTAAAGCCATCTTAGGCGCTATAATTTATTTGAATATTCTTCAACCAACTCAATTGTTGGTTCCTTACTCTTGGATAGCTTATTTATGTCAACTGCTGTCAATATTTCCCTGTTGGATATCCAATAACAGAAACATGTTACCTGGCCTATCAGTCGTTTTGCACTAAACGGTGAATGTGCAGGCCATCAAATCTAAGTCACTACTTAAATATAAAGTTCTGTTTGAGAGAAATTACAGAAAAAGAGTTTGGTTTGTCAATTTCACATGGTGGTAGCAATGACAGTTTAAGTTGTTTAAAACAGACTTGAATATGACAATATGTATAACCAATTTTCCTATTAACTTGTGAAACCCAAAACCCCAGTCTGGTCTGTTGAGGGTGTTTTGCTAGCATTATGGAAGTCTTGTGAGGTTGTTCCTCTGAGTTTTAAATATCTCTGGTACCAGGCAGCTAGAAGCGAACCAGTGCCCAAATGATATACAGTATGACTGTGTAAGACTGATCTCTTGCATCTCAATCATCATCGCAATGGAAATTATCAAAATGACTGCAGGTGACTGCCAACTGAATAATCTACAAATACACTGCATCATAAATAAATAATGTGTAGATCAGTTAGTAAGTCCCAATATACCCATGATGCAATGTATTTTCGATAATCTTGAATACAGACAATATCTGTTGTGCTGATCGTAGCAATATAATTTTATTGATCGAACCTTTAAAAATGTGGTTTTGTTTCCCTTTTATTTGGTTCGATGTTTATTTCATCCTGATCACTTCCTGTATGGGTTCTGGTTTTAAAGGAGCAACTTAGCTGAATGTAGCCCACAGATGATGACTAATGCCCGCGCGTAGTAGAATGGTAAATATCCTCCTGTATTATTATTTATTTGTAAACAGGAAGGCAATACTTCTGCATCTGTATAATTTGTAACCACTGTATGTTAATCTGTCTTGAGTTTCCCCCCATATTTAGTCTTGTTAATATCACTTAGACATACAGTCATATAAAAAAGTAAGTACACCATTTATGTAATTGAAATAAACATGAAATTGGCTTCTGCAAAGTTAGTATGTCTGTCGAAAAGCTGAATCGAACGTCTTGCAACAGAACAATGTTCCCAAACACATAAGCAAAGCTAAGCGGAGGTTTATGGAATGGATGAGTCAAAGCCCAGATCTGCATCCTATTGAATTGCTGAGGTGAGACTTGAAGCGTGCAGTGTATGCAAGAAAGCCCTCGAACATGACACAGTTGGAGCAGAACTTTAAAGAAGATGAGGGAAAAAAATCCTCCCAGAAACAACTAAATTATTTCTGCCAAAGGTGACAACACCAGCATTGAAGCAAGGGGTGTATATTTTTTTCTACACTATGAAATTGCATTATTGTTGAATAAATAATTATTTTGCAAAGTATAATCTTTAAGTGTAATTTGTTGTATGGTTACCTTTATCTGTCAATAGTGTTAAAGTGAAGATTACCTATGCATATATCAAAATACGTAAAACAAAGAAACCTTCCAGGGGGTGTGCCTTTTTGCATTATTGTGTGCTGCCTAAGTGAGCTACATTGAGTTAGTCCTTTAAAGGTAGACAAAGCATAGCTGAGGGAAGTAGGGTTGCTGGGGGAGCCTTCCCTGTAGCCTAAGCTTAGGGCCCGCAAAAGCCTAAAGCCGGCACTGCCTTGACGAGATGGGCGCACGTTGTCCGTCATCAACTGAATCTGTCCACGTGCACTGTTTTCGACTGACAGTGAAGACATGGATGCATTTAGCTAATGTCAGTGGCTGTTAAAGTGGATCAGAAGGAATGCAAGCAACTGCTGTCTGCGTAGGTACTGCATTTGGCATTTTCATTTAATCGGGTCTACCTTTAATTCAGGGTCCAAACTCCTTTTGGGTTTTATAGTAGCAAGTGTCAGGGGTCACATTTCAAATATGGCTTTGGTTGATTGACAACACTCTTATGTAGATGTGTTATGGCGTATAAAACGTATAGGCTAGTCAGGGATGTTTTCAGGGCCTATTTGCTTGGCTTTGTATGAACTTGACTCTGCTGTTAAGTCCTCAGTTTGAAGTGAAGCTCAAAATAGTTATCCTTGGTGTTTTCAGCTTTCATATAAGTCAAATCGTTGTATATTGATTGTAATTTTCTAAGGCTATAATTTGTGCATTCACCAAATCGATTTTAATACAAAATAAATGTATTGTATTAACTGTAAAATGCTTGTCTAATGTCACTGAGAACATTTGTGCAAACTCACTGTTAGTAACGGTGCGTGAAGCAGTTAAAACCTTGAAAATAGCGCCATCCACAGGAATTTCAAACTAAATGGGCTACATTTAGTTAAACGTAGGAAGCGTTGATAAATGCATATAATCAACTGACTAGTCTTGCTCCGTAGTGGCAATACAAAGAAAATGTTTATTCTCTTTTTTTTTAAAGGGAATACATCTGTTGTCTAAGACTTAGGGGAATTTAACTTAATTACGCATCACAGTGCTCATGAATTTAAGTCTTATTGTGGTCTATTCGCTGTGTTTCAAGCTATCACTTAGTTGATAGAGGTCTTGAACAAGCAGGATAAGAAGTGTCCGGCAAGGGTGCCATTGCTGTCCGATGACAAGTGGACTGTTTTTACACCTTCCTTCTAAATAAGGAAGCGGCCTGTCAGACATATGACCACCGACCCAATTTGGGAGCTGCCGAAGTGCCCATCACGTACCGCAGTTCCTTAACGCTACCCAATGAGGTCTTTCCGATTCCCGGTTTTACGCGTGGTGTGGCAGAATTGCGTTGAACTCTCCACAGACTTGGCACTGCAATTCAGCGCTTCTTTTCGCTTGCAAGTTCACTCTCCTCATCCTGTTTTTCGACGGGGCAGCGGTGGAGTCAGCATGATGTCATTTAGAGATGCGATAGCCTGGCAAGGTGAAGCAGGATTTTGGTAAGTGGTATGTGGTATTCTCAATGGCTTGCGGTGCCCACAGAGAGTGAGAGAGAGAGTGAGAGAGACCGAGAGGGATAGAGAGAGAGAGGCGCGGACCTGCAAAACATGGTAATCATCACCGCCACCACCTCAAGCTCTGCCGCGCGCTCTCCCATTTCTACTCCTCTGCACTGGGGCTCTCGTCTCATGCCTACAGCCCTGATCTGCGTTCCAAAAATAATCCCCTGCCAGCATGCCGAAGGAAGAAAAACAAGAAGAGTGGTATTTTTAGGGCCATTGACCACGTGCCCCGAAGGTAAACCGGATGGCCATTGCGCAAAGGCTCCTCATCAGTATGTCCTACGAGGCCAGCACGCACTGGACGTTGACTACGATTGTTCTCTTGGGGTGCCTAGTGGGGATTTTGTCATCATATCCTATTCCAAGCAGGACAAATGCAACTTTATTGGAGAAAAGATGGGAGACCCTCTTCTCCCGCTCCATTCTGGGCATCTCGGGGGAGAAATCGGACCTGAACTGGGAGAGTGACTATTTGCTGGGTATCAAAAGAGTGCGGAGGCTCTACTGCAACGTGGGCATCGGGTTTCACCTTCAGGTCCTCCCAGACGGCAGGATAAATGGTGTACATAATGAGAACCAGTACAGTGAGTTCCTACCAACGATGTAATGCAATAGACGTCACATAAAGGGGTCGTCAATAAGTATTGATAGAACAGCGTCTAATAGCCCATTTATTTGCATGTGTCATCAGCTGCAAAGGGAGCACTGAATGTCTTCACGAGCAAAGACACATCTATTATTAAAAACAGTATCTATCGGTGCTAAATACCTCCCTAAGCTCAAACATGACATGAATGTATGGACGTATTTAGACAACTTATTTTTACACTGACTACAGCTCACCAGAAACCGTGCACGTCCAAAATGACAGTTATTGCATGATAGCCTAAGCCTATACTTCGCTGAGCAAATATTTAAAAAATGATCGTGGGAAAATATGTAGAACAAAGACTCAGCATCCCGCGCCGCAACCTGCAAGGTTAACACCCACAGACGCGGAGCACATGCTACACACCTAGCCCATAACCAAACCATATTTAATGCCAATATTATGTATTTTTTTCTATATCTAATATCTGGTATTTTGTTCAATTAGGTCTAATAGAGATCTCAACGGTAGAGCGAGGAGTGGTTAGCTTGTATGGGGTGAGAAGTGAGCTGTTTGTCGCAATGAATAGCCGAGGAAGGTTATACGGAACGGTAGGTATGCACAGTAATCAATTTAATGTCCTGCAATATTTGTTTATGGTTTCGAGAATTGTGGCCTGGGCCATCATGACTGTTCGGTTTATTTGCATGTCATATACGCTATTGGGTGTGACGATATTCAAGTGTGTTGTGAATTAATGAGGCCATGCGAGAAGAAATAGGCATATGATTATGGAATGACTGCCTATTTGGTGGATGACGAGGGTTCAATATGTTTCCCCCTTAATGGTACATTCAGTTAGGGGCCTGCTTACGGTCGATTTGCCTTGGGCAATAATGATGAGGTTAACAGACGCATACTTGTGTCACGCGCTGTATACGGCCCTGCGTGCGGAGGAACCCCCCTCCCCACACACACACACTCACTTCAGATCCTGTCACCGCGACTTGAAATTGAAATTCAATGAGAATATTATTTCTAAGTTAGGTTCAATTCATCGGTCTATGTCTCACTGATTGAAATGCGTCCTCTGACTTAGGCGATTAACAAATTGATAGGCCTATGTCAGTACGGATAATTTCATAAATTAATCCATTTTGATGGAATACTCGGATGGATGTCATCAACTCTTCGTCTAGTCATATGTTCAGCTCATGTTATGCCTTTTCACAATGAAGCCCATTATTGTAGAATATGGTCAGAAAGGTTAACAATGAAAGAAAAATATGTTAACAACTCTGAAAAATATGAGTGTTATTTGTTTATTAAAATAGCTATTAACAAAGCGCGAGATGCGCCCAATTCCCACAGCTCTCTGCGCGTGAGTGAACAGGGTACAGTTACATTGTGTATGCAAGTAATTATGACCTTAGTTAATAGGTTACAAACGCATTCACACAACACGAGTGAGAAATAACTGGCATTTAGTATTCCACCCAATGTCAGGCTTTGCACCATCCTTTGATTTGAAATACTAATTTAGGTCCAGGTAAAAACCTTCCACAGCGATAAGACCCATTTCTGTGGCTTGTTTCTTGACTCATCGCTCAGTAAAAAAAAACAATATTCACTTTCATTGAGAGTTTCTCAGCTATAAACATTATGACTCCCCTAACATAGACAGCTTTACCAACGGTAGAAACTTTATCATGGGTATAGCGACAAATTCTGTTACTTTTTTAAGGCTGCACTTGCAACTTTGGTTTGACTTATTGAATTCCTTGTTTGTGGGTGGCATTCCAGGCTGGTCTCAGACAAGATTGTAC
Source organism: Esox lucius (assembly GCF_011004845.1). NCBI lineage: Eukaryota > Metazoa > Chordata > Actinopteri > Esociformes > Esocidae > Esox > Esox lucius. The sequence continues at coordinate 9,024,363 of NC_047587.1, read as the reverse complement.
ACGTAAATCTTTGACAGACTTATTTTTATATATACAGACAGGCCACTGGTAGAAGTGATGAGCACATTTACAATTAAATAGAGTGGCTGTTTAAAAGTGCATTCTTTTTACTGATGAGGCACTGGTGATTTCTTTCTTGTTGTGTTCTAACCTTAACCCCAGCACTGTGAGGCCTAGCCTTAAACCTAGCCCAAACATAATTTAAACCTTAAATGTAATTCATAATATATCATACGTTTTTGTGTATTCATCAGTTATGTTTTAGTAGCATTCGTAACATGACACATTTGAACAAATGCACAACATATTCTTAGTTGTAGTAGCACCTTGGAATGTACCGTAACCTAAAATATCATACAAATTTGTCTGTCACAGGTTTACGTATACTAAGTAACATATTCCCCTGAGACCAGGTTGGCCATTCGGCTGAGCTCAGCAGTGCAGCTCTGCTCCATATCCACCGGCTGCTGCTTTGTGTGTGCGCTCCCTCCCCCTCCTCTCTCTCCCATAGCCTGCCTTTCCCAGCTGCTACAAAGAAGCAGTAGAACTTGCCAATATCATTGTTTTAGAGCACACATGAATTTGGAAAACTAAATTTGAATATCGTTCACTAACTTAGAGCAATGGATTGGCTTGCAGTTAGATGCAGGGGCCATGCACATCTGCTCTGTGTCTGTGTGCGTCAGCTCTGTGTATTGATCGAATTTGAATGTATTTCTCGCCAAAGAAAAAAATGACTACTCATTTGGTGACTTGCTTTCTTGCCAATATGTATCTCCAGCTCCCACAACCAGATTTGTGCACGGTCACCTGCTTGCACACCGAGCCTTGAAGTGGTACCACACAGCACATCTGAAAGGGAGTACACCTTCTCTGGAGTGGATAATAAAGCACCTTTGCAAAGTGCTTTTATACTATAAGGTTCAAAGGCAGAGTTGAACCATTAGGGTAAAAAAAGAGAAAGATGTACTAAGATGCCAAAATGCGACAAACTGTCAAAATAAAGACCAGGAGTGATTGGATTAGATTTAATCCTATTCACCTCAGTTTAGCATTGTCTAGCACAAACAGCTGGAGTGGTAGGGCCCCTGTGGTAGGGCCCATGGAGTGGTAGGGCCCCTGGAGTGGTAGGGCCCCTGTTAGCATGCCTTCAACAGCCTGCTTGAAATCAGTCCCAAACAGCAACATTTACCATGAAATAACTTTAGAAATATGAGTATGACATTCCAGCAGTCTTAGTTCATTTCAAATTGCAGTTTTAAACATTACTAATATTTTGGATAGATTTTCAGGGGTGGTAATTTATGGTGTAAGAAACAATGTTGTTATTTATGAATGTTAGTTGAGTGAGAGATGTGCTAGTCCACACAATCGTGACCTTCTATTAACAAAAAAAAACTTGCTACAATATCTTGATGCATGGCTCCCCCTAATTCACATGTCAACCTTTTATTATTGCATGACAAGTATTTTCCTGTTTTATTGAATCGTGTACAGTAAAATAAGTTACTAGAGGAGCTGAACTGTAGGCTATAAAAAAGGAGAGTTGCACATTTAATCTCCCAGTGATTTATTGAGTAAAAGACCTACTTTAAGCACTTTCGCAACAAATTACTGTGAGTTTAAACATAGAAGGTTGGTTTCAAGAACACAGATAAAGCCTAGTCCTGGACTTTTTTTAGTACAGCTCTAGGCTTAATCTGTGTCCACAAAGCCGACCCAAAGTGTACAACGATCCTCACTGGTATAGCCAACAATGTATCTTGTACAACTATATTAAATTGCCAACTGTGCAACTTGTCTTGAGCATTGTTTTTTCTTAGACCAATTCCCCTTTGTTATTTTCAGACAGTCTTCCACGATGAGTGCAAGTTCAGAGAGAGCTTGCTGCCAAACAACTACAATGCCTATGAGTCTTCTGTTTACAGAGGCTCCTACATCGCCCTCAGCAAATATGGCCGCCGGAAGAGAGGCAACAAGGCCACGACCGCCATGACTGTCACACACTTCCTCCCCCGAACATGAGAAAAGAAATCGCAATAAGTCACTTATTTGCACATACGGATTGTTTTCCAGGTAACATTATATGTATACATGCGTACACCAATACAAATGAACTGCAAAAGAAATACCACTGTATATGATAGTAGTTATTCAGTCTTTATATGTATATTTCGGGAGCTTTCTTTGTATTAGAACATATGGATATGCCCTTCATTGCTGCTTATTATTTAAATCAGTACTATATACGGGGTCGAGAAGCTTCATCTGTCCGCTTCACTTTATATGGGTGCTTGCCAAAACTGGCGGAGACATTGCCCTGTCAGTGGATGACAGTTAAGCTCCGCCCAGCCTGGCCTCTAGAAGTGAAATGGATACTTTTTATTACCTCAAAGCACCACGTCCCTGAATGAGAAAAAAAAAAAAAAACGTGTGCATGAAATTTCAGAGAAGAATGCCTGTTTACTTTGAACTTTTGTCACTATCCGTCACGGACTAGATGTGTCAACGTTGCGTGTCGGCTGCGTGTCAACGCTGTATCGTGGCCTAGCAAGGGGCAAGCAGAGCACTCACCAAATGTTCCGCTTTGTGATGAGGTGGTGGGTGCCTTGGATTCCTCCATGCCGCCCCTTCCATTGCATGCGAGATACGCGCCCCTCAGTCAGAAATAGGGATGACGCGCAAGTCATCCCTCCCTCGGACCCCCCGGGGGGCCTTAGCCCAATTCCTAGAGGGCCACAAGTATCTTCAGTTGATTTTCTTTCCAGAATTAGATCAATTAAGTAATTGAGACTCTGTCGGACCGCCCCCGGGGGGCCCGGAGGAGTCTTATCGCCATCGGTGTGGGAAGATTGAACTGTATGTCCCCCCCACCCTAGGGGGGGCTTTGACAATCCCAGCTTTTATGAGGCTTAAGATGGTCAGTATGGATTGAAATGTGTCTGGTCTTGGACCGACTGGGAGCCTGCTGTATCGATCAAACAGTTTGATTTGATGCGGGTTGATACAAGTCTGGTCTTGGACCGACTGGGAGCCTGCTGTATCGATCAAACAGTTTGATTTGATGCGGGTTGAAACAAGTCTGGTCTTGGAGCGACTGGGAGCCTGCTGTATCGATCAAACAGTTAGATTTGATGCGGTTTGAAACGTGTCTGGTCTTGGACTGACTGGGAGCCTGCTGTATTGATCAAACAGTTAGATTTGGGTTGAAATGTGTCTGGTCTTGGCCCGATTGGGAGACTGCTGTATCGATCAAACAGTTTCATTTGATATGGGTTGAAAAGTTTTGTGCGCTGGATTGAGAAATGTAAGCAATTACAGTATCTCCATTTCTGCGGTAAATGTTGCGCTGCATAAGTAGGGCTTGTTTTCATGTGCACTCTGGAAATAAAGGTCTGCTAAATTAATTTGAAGTAATGTAAATATTCCTGTACACATTTTTGAGAAGCGTTGCCTATTTTATGCAACTGAGATTTGCGAATAATATTTCAGGTAACGCAATCTGGCTATAAAATCAATTATCTGATATTTAGATAATGACGATTGTAGTCATAGGGACCTGTTTCTCTCTTTCATAGCTCAAACCGATCATTAAGTTGTACGGTCACATGTGGAAGAAACATAAAAAGCAATGTCTCCAGGCAATTCACCAAAGGCTTACAGTAGTAAAGTTTGTGCTTTGTACAGTATTGCAGCATACTTGAAGTCGTTGTCGCTTGCTCTTACTGAATACTGTTTCTGTAATATAGGACAACATATACAGGGCTGTACTGACATACAGTAGAGGACGTATGGGGCCGTGCATGGGGCACCCATGGTTGTTTCAACCTACTGAGGACGCAGATCATGTTGGACAAATTACTCTCCAAATACCTGAGCAGACCCCCCCCCCCACCCCCCCCACCCCCCCCCCCCCCCCCCCCCCGGCTTGTTGACACTATAAAGCCCTTTGTTCAACTGCGGCCTTGAGATTCCAGAAGTATCCTTCCTTTGCGATCCTGAATTATTTCAGTCCAAGGACGGAGTCCCGGACCTCTTTCACTGTGTGGCACGTGACGTCCAGGCAAAAGAGGGGTCACTTGACCTGTGTTCCCTCTGTGATTCCTTCATTCATGGATGGCGTGTGGCTTGTTACATTGATGGAAAAGTGTACCTTGCATGAATGACCTGAGGGGATTTTTAGGTCCAGTGGTTAGCGGATTCTGGACCTCTCTGGCTGAGCATGGGCTTGTTGGAAATGGAGTGGCGCAAAGGTGTGTGATTATTGCTGTGCTACAAGTATGGTTGACCTGTCGGTGATAATGAGACATTTTGTCATCTTTTAACCTCTTTTAGCATTTTTGTCATTTACACCTGTTCAATTATTATTCCAACATAGCAATTTGTAGCCGGCTCTGAAATGCATATGAGCTGGTTCTTACCCTCAGCCAAGCTCCCAAAGTTGTGTGGTGAGACAGGTCATTAGCTGGATGCCGTGTCTGGTTGGGATGGGACACAGGAAGCATCTGTGTCCGCAGCCGTCATACTCCAAAGTCTGACACCACCAAAGAGACAGAGGAGGTGCCCGTCAGATTAATTCACCTTGAGTCAGGAATAAGCTGGAATGGTGTCGATGTGCTGGCATCCAGTCCTTTCTGGACAATGACAGACAATTGGAAAGGCCTAACAGAAAGATGGTGTTGGCTGTGGACCGTCATGAGACAAAACCTGACATTATCTGGATAGTGCAGATGTGCTATGAAGAGGAACTCTGGTCAATAGATGAGTGTCCCACAGAGAGAGAAGTGCATCCTGTTCCGGCAAAAACCTGCCTAAACCTAATTTTGATTGAGGATTTTGGTCTGAGACAGGGTGTTGTCACTTTAAGACGAGCTGATCTCTTTTTAAAAGCAGTGTGTTTTTGGAATAGCATGATTTCCGGGGTGATCATGTGATCGGAACGCACCTTTACCCAAGCCACTGAAGTGTTCAATGCAGCCTTGAGAACAGGTGGTCCTCCTAGGACGTTTACTGTGCTAGTTATGGACTGAAAACCACAAGATAAATTTGTTGCTTCATCTGCCGAGTAGTTTTCTCCCTGCAGCTAGCACCAGATCAAGCTTAGAAGAGCAATGTCTTGATCGCCTCCAATTCTGGATGATGATCTGTAATGTAGGAATGAATAAAAGCACAATTGTGCTTTTCAGGGTTAATAATGGTGTGTGCTGGTCAGGGTTAATAATGTAGCAGGATTCTTAGTTTCAATTAACCTGGACTACATAGCACTCTCTTCTCTGCCCCTTCTACTCCACAGACGTGATCATAACACGCAATGTGAATCTTTATGGAAGTGAATAATACCTGTTTTTAGAACAGCATCCTGCAATGCTTGTCATTAATATATATATATATATATATATATTTTGTTCCTCTGTCACAATTGCTTCTTAATTCATTAAGCCTACACATGTAAGTCTTGTACCAAATGTATTAAAAGTTGTTCAGAGTTTTAGACTCTGAGATGGCATTGAAGCCCAAAGTAACTTACAGTACAACTCATTGCAGGCGTTCAAACTCGTGCAACGTCGCCGCCCACGGCTGGTAGCAGATTAGGGAAGGGCGACAGTGGATGAGGGAGAAACAGTAGTTGAGGAGTCAGGGGTGGTATCAGATTAGGTAGGGGTTGGTAGCGGACAAAAAGAGATGGCAGCGGATGACAGAGGGATGGTAGGGGATCAGAGAGGGATTGTAGCAGACGATGGAGGGGTGGTAGTGGATGAGGCAAAGGTTGTGGTTTGATGAGGGAGCGGAGGTAATGGATGAAGCAGGGGCAGTAATGGATGAGGCCGCCAGGGTTGTAGTGGATTAAGGAGGGGTGGCAGTGGATGAGTGAAGGGTTGTAGAGGATGAGGGAGGGGTGGCAGTGAATGAGTGAGGGGTTGTAGAGGATGAGGGAGGGGTGGCAGTGGGTGAGTGAAGGGGTTGTAGAGGATGAGGGAGCAGTGGTAATGTGTCTGTGTGTGTCCCTGTGTGTTGGCAGCCTTAGTTTTTGTTCTCTCTAAGTTTTATATTCCTGCACTGAGGGGAGTGGTCTTCCTTCTGAATCCCCCTCCTACTTTTTAACATATACCTCACCTTCTGCCTTAGTTCCAATTTATTGAAATGATTGTAAATTAGTTTGAAACAACAGACTTCTCCAATCACTTGTTTCTGAAAAATGATGAGGAGTAAGAATACTAATATATAAAAAATGGTTTTCCTTTTATTTTTGTACGTATGTGCTGTGCACAGAAGTTAACTGTATTCCTGAAATGTTAATAAAAAATGTTTTATACGGGTTGTTGTTATTTTATGTTTTTTGTGAACTGTGTTTATTATGATTGAACCTTCTATGTATTGGGTTTGTCAAGGCTGTGATGGCAATTTCATCGATCAGAACTCTTAAAGGAGGAAGTACAGAGACAAAATTCTCTTGGCACAATTTAATTGTGTATTTGCAAATAGAGAGACGCGTCAAACGCTTACGAACATAATCATCAGAGGAGCCTCTAACTTAATACATGAACAGTTAGTATTTATAGAGGAAAAAGGGGTGTGGTAAATTGCTGCCCATCTGTCTTGTCAATAAAACACATCCTCCTTCACCCTGAGCATTTTGGTTAGAGAAGTAGGTAATGGGCAATTCTATGCTATGAATCACCTCTAAATACATCTCTGGAAGAAATTAAGAGACCACTGCAGCTTTTTTTAAGTGAAGAACAAAAGCGTTCAATTTGCAGTGGTCTCTTAATTTGAACCCTTCTGTTCTTCCCACAGAACCTTCCTTTTCAACTTTTTTGGAAAGGAAAGAAAAATGGCGCAGTGGTCTTTGAATTTTTACCAGAGCTGTATATTCCAAACAAAAGCCATTGTTAAACAAACCATTACAACTCTATGCAAGAGTCACTTTCAACAATTTGACCAAATTTGTTCACACAAAAAGCAGATGTTATGTTCGGTAACACTTTATTTTGCGAGTCCCAAAAGTGTTTCTGTCAATGCTTTACAGATTATCTACCGACTATCAGTAACATTTTAATTGATATCTACTAACCCATACCTGAACCCCTAAACTAAACCTTATCATAAACATAACCTTAACCTTTGCAAGCCATTTCTTATTAACAGATAGTAATACTATCAACAAACTTTCAACAAACCATCTACAGAACATCTATAGATGGAAATTGGGACTCTGAAAACCTAAAGTTTTGTAACAGAATGACAGTCAAATCTCCCTGTTTTTAATGTGATCATGATTTTCAAAACCCCTTTAAGTTTCCATTATGATATGACACCTTTCGTAAAAAATCTACTTCGGTTATTAAACAGTCCAATAGGTGAAGCAGATCAACACCGAGTGACAGAATGACTGTAACCATGATTCAATGGGTACCTGCTCTATATTATGGGTGCCAATAATTTTGGAGGTGACAGTGAGATTGGAGCTCCCTCTTCTGTCAGAAATAAACATAGCCACATTTTGTGAAACATAGGTTCCCTAGTCCCTCCCACTGATGATGTGATGCATGTGTTTATTTTTTCTCTCATCCCCATTAGCTGGTGTCATGGTGACAACAAGGCATCCGGCGGCCCGTCAGTAAAGAAAAAAAACATTACAGGCAAAATAAAATTGTAAACTGTGCGTGTGTTTAATTATTAGATGTAAAAAGTAAAATAAGAGCGACTAATGACACAAAAAAAATATATATAAATAAGAGTGTGTGTCATCCTCCCTCTGAACGTATCCATGATGCTGTGAGCTGTTTCTTCTAATCCCATTTCCCTGCTCATACATGTTGATTGAGTTGGAAGACAGTTCTGTGTGGTGAACTCATGGGGAGATGCCTATTGGCCAAGCATCGCCAGAGTTGGGGGTGTTCAAGTTGAAGTTCATTTGTTAATTACACATTAACAACAGCATTATTGGCAATGAAATGCTTGGTTTCCAAAAAATGTCTTCTACAGTGCAAGCATAAGTGTTATGGCTTCTTTCCTATTTTTAAAAGTAAGCCACGTGGACGCTACTGATCCAGACAGATCCAGACAGATCAATAAACTGTACTCACGGTTGTCTCGATTGTAGGCTGAGTTTAATATCTCTGTTGATTGTTAGATGAGCATGTGATTGTGTGCGAATGCTCAAAACTAACTATGCCCAAACTTCACTCCCTATAACTCAAGAGATGTCACATGATAAGTCATTTAAAAAAGGGTAAAGTTACGTAAACAACAAAAGGAAACAATAAGAGAAGTTTCTCTGGAGCGTCCTCCACCAGCATCACCAGCAACACATATTCAAATCAAATTGCTAGCCTGGGTGCCATGATTGTTCCGCCTCTTCGGGCAACCACCGGGTGGCGATCCTGAGCAACCATTAACCTAATTACGGCTCTTACAATAAGTAATACAACAGAATAAAAGTAATATATAAAAGAAATGTAAACAGGTAAGTAATAAAAAAGATAAGTGATATTTGTGTCAGTCTTACACTAGCTGCAAGCAGCATTAAGCGGGTTTCAGCGTTCAGCTGGTAATGTTATTTTCTCTAGCGCAGTGTTTCTTAATCCTGGTCCTCGGGACCCAAAGGGTTGCAGGACACCAGTCAGAACACCAGTCAGGACACCAGTCAGAACACCAGTCAGGACACCAGTCAGAACACCAGTCAGGACACCAGTCAGAACACCAGTCAGGACACTCTCCAATAGATGTTAGAATCTTTTTTCCAAAAGACCATAATGATGTCCAAGTTGGTGGGCATCCTGGAGTCCATGTCGGACCTCGTTAGTCGGCGTAGGTAAAGCTGCCGTTTCCTCGCCTCCGTGACCATGACTTTGGAGTGGAGAAACCTGGGCTTGTCGGCGCTGATGTTAACCCAGAGGAACTCTGATGCTGCAACCTCTCCCCACCGCAGACCCACGAGAGTCAGTGTGGAGGAGGTGGAGCTGCCCATCCCAACCACCTGGGGCCTGCCCGACAGGAAGTAGAGGACACACCTGCAGGACCGAGTTGAGGCCCAGATCCCTGAAATTCACCGCAAGGTTGTGGGACACAGTTGTGGTGAATGCTGAACTGCAATCACTGAACGGCATTCTTACATATGTATTCCTTTGGTCCAGATGATGAGACGACAGAGGGGAGGGTTAAGCCAATGGGGTCATCTGTAGACCTGTTTGGCCTGTCAGCAAACTGCGGTGGATCTAAAGTTGAGGGTAAGAAGATGTTTTGTGGGTTCTACCAACCGCTCAAAGTCTTTCATGACAAGGGACGTTAGTGCCACATGGCGGTAGTATTATTACGGACAGGTCAAAATGACCTCCTCGGAAAAAATAGTGACATTCCCGGGATCCATTGACTCTGACCTAACTGTCTCAGTTAAGAGAATCATTGAAAGGATACAGGAACAGCCCTCTGGTATGTGTCATCCTAGTAAACATTCTGGTGGTTAAATAAATATTTGTTCTTTATTAACTGATCAAACGGTTGATAATTACATGGTACATTTTATGTAATAATTTAATAAACTCACTCACTTCTGGTCAGACCAAAATCCTCGACAGGTTTTGAACAAACACAGCTGTCACTCTTCAAATATAACTTCTGTCCCCTTTTCCACCAGTACAGTTTCCACCCATACAGGTTAAAGACCCAGGAAAACCCGGGTCGCAAGGCACACTGAACCATTTGTCCAGTGAAGTTGAACGTAGCGTGTTTGCATACTTTTAATCTTTGTCTTTTAAAAAAAAAAAAAAAAGATGGGGGAGGGTGGTAATATTATCCCCTGAAACAACAACGGGAGGCGCATGAACTCCAGGCTAACCACAGTATGCCAACTTAAAGGACAGCTCGTTATTTATTGGGGGAGGGAGGCTGGTTAAACTCAAAGTATCAGGAAAAAAAACACCAACCTCCCCAACTTAAAACAAGGAAAGGAACCAGGCCAGCCTAGTTCAGCCGTCCCATGATTAGAAGGGATGAATGTCGTTGCCATCACCGGATTGGAACCACGGTCTCCTATGTGACAGGCTGTGTCGTTAACTACTATGCCACTAAGCTACAGTGGGGAGAACAAGTATTTGATACACGGCCAATTTTGCAGGTTTTCCTACTTACAAAGCATTCAGAGGTCTGTAATTTTTATCATAGGTACGCTTAAACTGTGAGAGACGGAATCTAAAACAAAAATCCAGAAAATCACATTGTATGATTTTTTTAAAATAATTAATCTGCATTTTATTGCATGACATAAGTATTTGATCACCTACCAACCAGTAGGAATTCTGGCTCTTACAGACCTGTTAGAGTACAACCCCAAGAACACCATCCTAACCGTGAAGCATGGAGGTGGAAACATCATTCTTTGGGGATGCTTTTCTGCAAAGGGGACAGGACGACTGCACCGTATTGAGGGGAGGATGGATGGAGCCATGTATCGCGAGATCTTGGCCAACAACCTCCCTTCTATGTGTTTTTCTGGTTTTTTGTTTTAGATTCCATTACTCACAGTTGAAGAGTATCTATGATTAAAATTACAGACTTCTACATGCTTTGTAAGTGGGAAAACCTGAAAAAATCGGCAGTGTATCAAATACTTGTTCTCCCCACTGTAGGCATACAGAGGCCCATTATCAGCAACCACCACTCCTGTGTTCCTGTGGCACACTGTGTTTACTTTAGCAATTATTTTGACACTGCTGAAATCTGTTGTGCTAATTAAAGAAGCAAAACTGGCCTTCTTTAGCTGTGGATTCAATTACAGACTCATAGTGTCCAGAAAAAAATTACTCAGTTTATTGTTCTGAGAAATAAAGGCTATTCTGAAAAATTGCCAAGAAACTGAAGATCTCGTACAACGATGTGTGTTACTCCCTTCACAGAACAGCGCAAACTGGCTCAAACCAGAATGGAAAGAGGAGTGGGGTGTCCCAGTGCACAACTGAGCAAGAGGATAAATACATTACGGTGTCTAGTTTGAGAAACAGACACCTCACAGGTCCTCAACTGGCATCTTAATTAAATAGTAACTGGAAATTACCAGTATCAGTATAAACAGTGAAGAGGTGAGTCTGAGATGCTGGCCTTCTAGGTAGAGTTCCTCTTCTGTCCAGTGTCTGTGTTCTGTTGCCCATCTTAACCTTTTCTTATTATTGGCCAGTCTTAGATATTGCTTTTTCTTTGCAACTCTACCTAGAAGGCCAGCATCCCAGAGTCACCTCTTCACTATTGATGTTGACGTTGGTGTTAATTAATTTAAAGGTCCAAAATGTTAGACACTTGCCAAACTAAACCAATGCCTTTCCAACTAGACAATATATGCAAAATCTAAAATAAATAAATACATGGAAACCTGTTCATTTATAACCTAAAGTAAAAAGAGAAAAAAAACTTTGTCTAAACATTTTGTCCAAACAAGCCACACAGGTTGACCACATACTCACTGTATGTGCAAAAATAACAGCCTAAACAAGTCTAAAAGTATGTATTGTAATAGTTCAATAACAACGTGGCTACCTTTCTAAATGAACAGCTGGTTAGCTAAGAGGTAATACAGTCCTGCTATCATAGGAATTTTCGTCATCACTTGCCTTCACTAGTTTGTGTTGACATTCACATATGTATTTCATAATTCTTTGTCTCTAATTATTGAGTAATTACAATATGTGTTTTTTCAAAGGCTCCAACTTTTTGGAAATATACACTGTTTCATTTTTTAGTATATATTAATAAACAGAATATTATTTGAGAGTGAACTTCTATTATATTTCAAAGCGTTCTCAGTGGCCAGCGGTGCGGGCCTGTGCGTCTCTCTGCGCTGTCAGCGAATCCTACGCAGACGCGTTTGACGTTGAAGTATAAATCAGCCTTTAGAGGGTAAGCATTTCTGACCAGGCCCTCCACTCCAATCGACCTGACCCGTAAGCGGAAGGAAAGAAAGCAAATACATTATTCTTGTGTGCGACCCCCCCCCCCCCCAAAAAAAAAAAAAAAACTACAAAATAAACAATCCATGCACCCACTTTCAACAGGAAGTATAAATTAAGCGCACCCCACGGACCGGTGTGAACCGGTACATTTCGACCATGCAAACGCCTTTCCTCCTGGTCTGGCTGGCCGCTGTACACCAATTCATGCCTGTTAGTAGGTGTTTTCCTGTGTACCTACCAGACACACCGACCTTATCGCCTTATAGCGCCATCAAAGGAAAGCTCACGACGTCTGTCGAAACACGAGATAATTCATTCAATTTATATCTGAAAGCCACTTCCACAAACTCTCTGGGTAATTGTATTTTACTTTAATTAATTTCATTCACGTTCACACCATTCGTTATGTTGTTGTTATGTTTGTGCAAAATTAAGTTGATAATAAAAGTAATATAAGTGCTTTTCAAATGAAGTAATGTAACTGTTTAATAACTTGTCAAACGTAATACCGTTATTTTATTCATAGTTTTCCTCCGAATAAGAACGCAAACAAGTGACGGTGTGTCAATATTGGACTTTAAAAGAAAACGGTTCTTATGTGTAGACGTCCAGGGAAAGTTGTTCAGTTCTGTAAGTATTGAATGGCAACGGCGCTTTACCAAAACATATCCCATGGGGAACATGTGAAGTTCATAGAATGTCAATTTGGATCTTAAATGAGAGCGAAGTTTATATTTTTGGTAAATGAAAGTCGAGATTTCGAAAACAAGTATCGGTTTAGAATTTATTTCACTATAGGATTAGGATGTGTGATAAAACTGACAAAAATAATAATATGGAATTGTTTTCAATGAAAAACGTAGCTACACTGCAGCAGTACTGTTTAGCCTATATATCGATTTCACCACTTTAAAGGATGGTTTTGTTGGACAATCGATTCTCCTTGGGATTACATGATTTGTTTTTGTGGTATATTGGCCATAAAACACACCCTCTCGTGCCCCATTGCTTAACTATATTAATCTATACAAAACATTGAGGTTTCTATTCCAGTGCAACAGACATGGCATTAAGCTACGGATATCTGCATATCTATGACTGGCTTCAAGCGTTTCATGGTTTGACCAAAAGATTATAGTCAGCTTCTTTATTTTGGCCCAGAATCAGTGCAATTTGAACCATCCCACACGAAAGATTTACTTTACCAAATTACAATACTTGATAATTTTTTTTGATATGCAATATAGCCTGTCAAGTTTGAAATGGATATGGCCATGGTACGGGGTATTAACTGGAAAGGAAATGATTCTGATGTGCACTGTATTAAAGTACAGAAGCTCAGTAGATACATAGCCTTCTTCACCTACTATAGTTATACAACCAAAAGAGATGTTGGCAAAGTCAAGATGTCCCGTCATAGCTATGGATTCGCAGTAGAGTAAATCCTAGTTCAAAAGAATCTAATTTCTATTGTTTCGAGTTATTCCACAAAACTGATCAGAATTATGAAGTTGTGTCAGACTTTTTTAACGAGGGGTAAATTCAGAGAGAAATGCACAACAGTCATGTCTGCTCTATCAAATCACTATTTATATTCATCCTCCCATATTATTTTGTAGATTGATTAAACCAAATATAACATTAAAGTTCTGTTTCTGTTTCCACTCCCTAGATGGTCAGCAGTATTGAGTGCCTTTTCAAGCCTACGCGGAGGGAGAACTATGTGGATGTGTTCTACTCATTTAAGAACAGACTGTTGGACGGGGCTGAAGTCCATGTCAAAGGACACGACCGGTCAACGAGACAAATAGTTTACAGAAGTAAGAGGAGCCAACAGGTCCACTCAGTTATCCCAGAAGCTGAGCCCATCGCGGAGGATCAATACCTGGATATTCAACACATCCAGGAACGAGCTGGGGTCATTTCCAAGGAGACCATCACTTCTTGTGACGACCCTCTGCGGGTGTTGCATTCCAACAGCCCAGGCAGTCCTATCAAGAAGGCTGTGGAAAAGACAGACGCAGAGTGACATGCTGACTGACTGTTAACGTCAGAGGAATGATAGACGTTTGTTAATCTAGAGAAAAAGAGTTTGCTAGATGACATTAAGCAATATTTCCATTGTAAGAGAAAGACCAAGCAGGCATTGAGAGACACTGACTAGGGTGCAAGTATTTATGGGTTTTATTACTTGAGTTTACAACAAATATAAAATGACAAAAGAGTAAATAAACCAGTGTTTAAAAAATAAATAAAAAAGTAGTTGGGCTGTTGTACAAATGAAGCCTCAAATAACTGTGGTCTAAAAATAAAGGTAGAACCGATACATAGTATACATGAACCACCCGTCCCCATGTGGTGCTACAGGGTATATACTGTGTATGAAGTGGCCAGCTCTCTGGCATCAGGGGGCATTTTAACAAACATACCTTTTCAAGTACATTTTCACAACTTATAATATAACCTTTACTGATTAACCTATTACATGCATTCTCATTAGACACATTCATAACTGAATATACTTAGGCATTTGACAAGAAAAAACTGTTCCCACGAGAGTGAAAAGCAGTTTGGTATTAACCACTACCCTCTGGAACCTTTTCTTTAAGGGCATGTTTTCTACCCGGACCTCCTCTACCAGAACACAGCTGGCTCCCTTGCGCATACATGGTGCTGGCCACTGCACCATGGTAAATCAAAAAGATCACATAGACTTTGTTCATGGTTACGCATTAATGTTAATTACATTTAAGTTACATAATAACTGTGACTACTGTCCTAAACCATGAAACGTTCTCTCAACAGAGAAATAACAAATGCCATCTGTCTTTGAGAATCTAAGAAATCAAGTTAAGTATGGGATATAAGAAATAAAACATGTGGTCACATTATAATTCATATTTGTGTATTGCCATGTGTATAGTGCAAAGTGAACATTAATGTGCATAAAATGAAAATGATATAGGCTTGGTTTTCTGTGCGACCTCAGGTGGGACCGTCGCTTCCATGCACAGGTGTCTCCGTGCTCATGAATTAAAAATATGTCCAAAAAGTCTGGATGGAATGTTCAGGAGACTTGAGGAGCTTTCTGACTTGCATGGAAGAGAACCACTGACAATCAGCAGTTTTAAATAATATGCACAGCAACTAGGTTACTATGATATATATTGAGTAGATAACAGGAGGATACGACTGTAGGCTATGTGCTGTAGAGGAGTCAGCCGTTTGGTTGTGCAAGGTTGCAGTACCCTTTTAAATATTTGCATTACTCTGTCTCAAGGATGAAGGTCCAATGATATTACTGAACATCCTGAAAATGTGTAGTAGGCTCATTGTCAACAAGGCACTTCTGTTCATGATGGCATTTAAACAATGAAAGCAAGTCACCCATTATAGTAGCAATTTACAATGGGCCCAAATATACATACATTTCCAGGTTTTAATAGGTATTCTGGTGTCCTTCCCCCCCTTTACAAAGTTACATTTTGGACTGGTTTGGCCTTGAGCCTGATGATTATGTAATATTGCATTTGCAGGAGATTTTGCTCTGTGGTTTGCTATCTGTTCAAAGGCAGTGTTTTGCTTTTCACCAAATATGGAGCCTGGCATTGCAGCCAAACTCCTCCTCAGACTCATTTGTCCAGAGCACATTGTTCCAGTGGTTTTGGACTTCACCCAGGTGTTGCCTGTCTTCTACTTATTTCCTGACCTTCCATGTACAGTAGGCCAAGTGACTTCAAGTACAGCATTGCTCACCAGGGTAGATTCGAAGGGTAACAATAAACAAAATTATATATATTTTTATTTTAACATTTTTAATATGTGTAGAAAACCAATTATTTTTAGTAAGAAAAAGTACCAAAAATAGTTTTAATGCACCAAGGCACTTTTTTTGGCGTTTTGTGGACATTTGAGGTCATGCACCTAATAGGAAAGGGCTGGTGGTCATCCTATAAGGATTTAGTATACTGTAAAGCAGTAAGGCAAGAGGAGGGTGCCATGAACAATATACCACGGTTAAAAGCTGTTTTTTGGTGCGCCTGGATACTGAACTGAGCTGTATTCAATCAGACCGTACACCACGAGAATACTTAGAGTAATTACCAGTTAATTAGTTAATTATTAGTGTAATTACTAGTTAACTATTTATTTAACTGGTAACTATTTTGTAATACCAAAATGGTATGGTTATGCTCAGGAATCCTTTAAAAAAACATGACATAGCGTATATTTTGGACTGATCATTAGATTAATAGATCCGGTCTTGTGGTCAAACCCTCAATGGAGAATCATCTTGATTTAGTCCAGGACAAGACTCAATCTGTCCACCAAAAATGGCCAATAATCATCTGAAACGAATATACAGTTGAGTAAGTGCTGCTGGCCTTCACTGATAGTGGGTGATGAATGTCTACTGACCTCCGGTTATTTGGCAGAACAAAAGCTTCAGACAGATACCACAGCAGTCAGTGTTGCATGAGTGACTGTCTGGTCTACCAGTGATTGTCTGGCCCTCTGTGTGGACAACTGTGGTAACAGTGATTGGACCAGGAATGTAATGGTGAAATGGGTGAAATGATTTGACTGTGACAAGTGGTTGTCTCTGTACGTTGTAACTGATTCAGACCTGTTGGATTAACTTTCATAGTAAACTAAACAACAGCTGAGATTTTCACTGGAAGATGCCATGCATAATTCCTCAATACATTACCTTTTAAGGCTTAATCATTCATGAAGTTGTTCAAACGTTCCAATAAACAGCTCTCAAAAGTATTAGCCCCCACTTGGACCTTTCCCCATTGTGTTATGTTAAAAAATGAAATTAAAATCTATTAAATAAGTACTTCTTGCCGCTGTACAACAAAAAAGTGAAAAATTAAATATACAAATGGTTTTGAATTAATCAGAAATACAAAACAGAAAATAACTGATAAGTGAGGTTGAGGCTATGAGTTATGTAATCTAATACTGAGAGAGTTTCATCTGCAGACGTCTGCTCCAAGTTGATCTTAATCAGTGTTTGGGGTCTTTATCATGGCAAAAGATAAGGTTTTTACCAATCAGTAAAAGGATGGACTTTTCTTGTAAGACTTCTTCTCACATTCCAAGTGTGTTCTTTGGTGCCAGATGACTCTGCCAGATGGTGAGAAATCACTTTACTCAATGTCTGTCTGTCCCTAATTGAATTTATCTTTAAGTATTATCTATCAGATGCAGACAGCTTCTTGAATTGTTTTCTTCTAGTAGTGTCGCAAGATATCAATTACCTTTTGGACAATAGAAATTCTTACTACTTTTATCATATTCTTTTACTCAGTTTAGTGCCTTTCTCCAAAGTGACACCAACAAAGTTGTACAAATTTTTATACCCCATTGAAACAGGAACCAATGCAAGACCACAATCCCTATTTATAAAGCAAACTTGACAAGTGATAAATGAATATATATTTTAAAAAATTATCACCACATGTCTAATTAACCCCTGTGTTGATTTACTTAAATGAACTCAAAATGATTCATTACCGGTGCCTCAGTCGGTTGATATGGGCGTTTGATGCACACACAGCCCTGAATGAGTAGCAGGATGCTCAAGGCCAGTAGTTGTCAAATGGTGGGTCTTAAAGGTTTTGAATGTGACAAAGGCAGAAATGTTCTGACCTTGTGTATAAAAGAATTGCAAAATGTATAAATCATTACATAGCATTTAGGGGGAAATAAATTCCACATTTAGGGGGAAAAAATAAGGAATTCCAATTAAAACTGTGGGTGCCGACAGAAAACCTGGTTCAGTTTTAGTTCCAGATGCAAAACGACTAGTCTAGAGCATACCTGCTCACCCAAATTAACATTAATTCAACAGCTCTCGCACATAAAATACACATTGTGTTATAGAATGAAACCAGGACAATCCGGGGCTAGGGATTAAAAAGGTGTTTTAAGATCATTCCTAACAATTTAAGTTACAATACAGTTCCGTAAAGGGCTTATGTTATGGACGTTCTTGGTGTATAGAAATTCCACAAGCAAGAATGTTGCTAGGACTGTCTGGTCGTAGTGTGAGTGGGATAAACTGGTACTACCTCTTCTTGCTCCATTAACCAATTAACCACCAAATGGTGATATCAGGCAGTCCAAAAGTTCCATCTCAACTGAACAGGTAAAGTTCCATTCTCTTTTTTCAAACAGCTTTTAAAGAGCCACTCTGGTTACATTTCAATCTATCTGGAATCTCTTTCCAGCTGAAAAGTCTGAATTTGTCTAGAAGACATTAAGAATGACAAATCCCGCTCCCACAACGCCCTGCTGCACACCTGAACCTAATTTGGATTGGGATTACAATGGGTGTTGATATGTATGACAAAGGCTGAGGTCACATTGACAAAACTCTGGTTTTGGGAGGAGCTTAGCAATTTCAATGGGACGATCATGTGACCGGAGCACACCATTAAAGTGAACTGTTAATCTTGTCGAAAAGGAAGGCTTTGAGTGAGGAACAGAAGGGTTAAAATTAAGAGACCACTGCAAATCGAACACTTCTGTTCCTCACTCAAAACCTTTCAACCTTTTTTGGAAAGGAAAGCAAAAAGTGCAGTGGTCTCTTAATTTCTTCCGGAGCTGTGTCTTAGACATCAAGTATTAGTCTGATTTATGATATAGGGCCAAGCCAAGCTGTACTGGTTCCACCATAGTTGCTTTAACCCAGCTGGAAAGGTCAAAGGTGACAGGAAAGATCCTCGACAGTATGATTTCAGTCAGCCCTATAGCATAGCGCCACCTTCACTCTACACACGGTGTTAGATGTGCTCACACCTGTTGATGAAGACACAGCGAATAGCAGAGAGGGTGACGCTGGCATCAACTTCCTCCACGGACATGATGAAACGACATATGCCTGTGTTGGGACAAAGAGCAATCACATGTGACATGTCCAACCCTTGGGGTAAAGGACACTTTAGCTCGTCCACAAAATAGCGCATGGCCACACGTATGAGGGCTCCATGGCTGACCACCAGGGCATGGGCTGGGATGTCCCTCGTCCCGTCGTCTGGCTTGCCTGCAAGAGCCCCTTCGGTCTCCGGCATCTTGGTCACCTTCTGGCCTGGTCTGCAGTGGTCAGCCACCATGCGCTGGAACAGGTGCCCCAGAAAGGTTTCTACTCGCGTCTTCATCTAAAACAGAACAAAGCAGTCTGATTCAAGACCCACACAGCAGACTGGCTGACGGTGGTTCCATTCTAATGGAGGGCACGCCCTTACAGTCAGTCACACGGCAGAACTGCATCGTCCTCATCAACTGGAAGAGGTGTCATTTAAAAGTAACTGTCAGATGATTCCAACACTCAATAAGAGTCCTGAGTGGCAAGTTTTAAGTTCATGTCCATTATTGGTCTCTACAGAAAGTCCTCCTACACACTCCCCTACTGTGTGCCTGTTTTCTCCAGCTGAAGTAGTGGCTTTAATCACGACAATAAGCGACGTTGTGTGGCACCACAGAACTACGTACAGGTTACTGGATCCCCAATTCAAAACTACTAAGCAGACAAATCTCACTAATCTGTTGAAGTGACTCCTTATGAAAAAACGTTCAAGTCAATAATGGATTACCCTGTAATAATGCAGACCCACGGTGCCATCTAGTGTAGGGAAAATGTACTGCATATGACCCCTGTCGCCCTATGGATGTTGCTCTTCTGATCTCCCTGGTGCCTTGTTTTGTTGGCTATGAATTGGCTTCAAATCCACAAGGTCAAATTCATGAAAACAGGCCCTTACAAGCTATTTGAAGATGTGTGATCTTCATAATTCAATTACAATACTTTGGTTTTCAGTATACTTGGAAGCCAAGAAAAAATAACATCTAAAATGTGACCACAATTTCGATTTGAGGTTCTCTCAGACTTGCACTGCAAATGCATCACTGCAGCCAGAGGTTAACCGCAGAGGACTGCACAAATGTCTTAGCAATGAGAAGCACACAAAAACTACAACTCCCACCATGTGTTTGTCTTTCTTTTGACAGCTTATCTGACTTTTGTCTATCATTCCCTCCAAGAATGTCCAGTGAAAAAAAGGGTTGATTCATTAATGAAGTAAATTTGAAACTGTGATGCTGAATTCATATAGCCATTTTTGCTCATTTTTATCAGTTCAGAGGTGACTGTGCATCCTAAAGTTTTCATACACTTTATATTAAACAAGCCCATTCAAAAACAGCACGCAATGGAACCTGCCGAAAATAAGAATCCCCTTGAGTGACTCACCTGTTCTATAGTCTCTCCACCAGGAGGCGTAAAGTCCAGCCAAGACTGACCAGCTGCTGCAGCCATGTTCTTCATGTCCACCACCAAACCCCCCTCAGCGCTTCCAAAACACTGAAAAATAACACCAACACGAAGAACAAATCTCAACAATGGACAATAATATTATTCCTCAACTAATATACAGCTCCCTCCAGAAATGTGGCATCATGTATCGAATAAAATATATTTTTTTGATGATTACTTTTGTATTCTTTGATACATTTTCACACAGCTGAAGATTAGATTGATATATTTTAGTTTGAGATCAAGCTGATACTCAACAATGACATATTTTCACAGCCTATTTTATTCTTATTTACCTAGGGCGTAAATAATTCTGGAGGGCACTGTATGTAGTTAATGTTAATATGTTGATTTAATTGATTATCAACTCATAACCTAGAGAAAGGCTAGTAGTCTACTCACCCTCTCTTTAAGTGATGGGTCAGTGACAATTTCCAGGCCAGAGCAACTACTATTATGTTTTACAATAGCTTCACAAGTCTGTAACAAAGTTGATGAAATGATTCACATGAATCTTCCAAAGCAGATTTTTATTGTCTTAAATGACACAATGAAATCTGTGGAACATCTCAACACAATAGCGACATGAAAAGACATTTCACAACCTATCTGTGAAATCACCACTCACCTGGCGAGCGCGGGCCATGTCACTCACAAAGACGTTGGTGAACTTGACATCTCTGAGGTACTTTCCGGCAGCTTCTGCCTGTTGCATCCCTATATCTGACAGAGATGAATTCATCGCCTGGCCTGGCGGAGGGGGAAATTCCCAGGATTTAAATGGTTATTTGACAATGCAGTATACGCCACTGAAACAGGCAATTGACATAATGTGACCTCAAATTAATCCAATCTGGTTCCAACGACTTAGTTGTGTTCGAAACTGGACCAATGTGAACTTGGCGTCTAACATTCTCTCGAAGCACTTTATCAGTAACTTAACATTAGCACCAAATACATTACTCTTATACTATAAACCGGTTTCCCCAAAAATTAGGACCCTTTGTAAAATGGGTATAAAAACAGAATACAAAGATGTGCAAATCATTTAAACCCTATATTCAATAGAAAATAGCACCAAGACAACATATCAAATGTTGAAACCAACATTTTTGTTTTTTTCTTAAAATATATATGCCCACTATGAATTTGATGCCAGCAACATGTTTCATATCATACCTTGGAGAAGGCCTTTTTTATTCCATTCTGTTTCACCACTGGAAAAAATTAAAAAAAACACAAAAAGTACATATTTGTAGTGACTGCGGATCAGGCTTTTCTCAGACCGTTCAGTCATAAAGGGGCACTGTAGAATCCTGCCTCTAAACAATAACACAACCTCCTCGTCTTCCTTTACCGAACGAGACCAGAATACTACTGGCTAGTCCAGGGTGGTTTAGGGTGGGAAGTACAGTACCGTGATTGTCTAAAGGGAGTGTAAGGAGATCACAAGTCAATTTGAACTGACAGGTGGCCTAGCATGTGTACATGGAGAATATTGACATAAAACAATAACTGCAGTTGTGTTGCTATAGACGTGGACGTTATGTTATGTTATTTGTCCACACGTTCTTTACATAGCTAGGTAATGGTCAAACTCCCTCCATTCGCATTTCTTAAATATCTATCGAATCAAATCAGGGTGACAGGTCAAGCAGCCAGATGACATGTCTCACAAGCAACTTAAATTAATGCACAACAGTTTCAGTTTATTATGGATGCATATATTTATTAAAGACAAAAAAACTGCAACTCCCACCCCCCCTCAAAAAGTATTATAAAAAACAAAGTAGGTTAATATTGGCCGATCCAACAGAAAAACGATCTGTATCAATCTGCATCAGCCTCAGAAAAGCTGATGGGTGGGTCCCAACAGCAACATAACCGTAATGACACAACCAAACATGTTGCGGGCAGTTGAAACACAACCGTAATGACACAAACAAACATGTTGCGGGCAGTTGAAACACAACCGTAATGACACAACCAAACATGTTGCGGGCAGTTGAAACACAACCGTAATGACACAACCAAACATGTTGCGGGCAGTTGAAACACAACCGTAATGACACAACCAAACATGTTGCGGGCAGTTGAAACACAACCGTAATGACACAACCAAACATGTTGCGGGCAGTTGAAACACAACCGTAATGACACAACCAAACATGTTGCGGGCAGTTGAAACACAACCGTAATGACACAACCAAACATGTTGCGGGCAGTTGAAACACAACCGTAATGACACAACCAAACATGTTGCGGGCAGTTGAAACACAACCTTAATGACACAACCAAACATGTTGCGGGCAGTTGAAACACAACCGTAATGACACAACCAAACATGTGGCGGGCAGTTGAAACACAACCGTAATGACACAACCAAACATGTTGCGGGCAGTTGAAACACAACCGTAATGACACAACCAAACATGTTGCGGGCAGTTGAAACACGACCGTAATGACACAACCAAACATGTTGCGGGCAGTTGAAACACAACAGTAATGACACAACCAAACATGTTGCGGGCAGTTGAAACACAACCGTAATGACACAACCAAACATGTTGCGGGCAGTTGAAACACAACCGTAATGACACAACCAAACATGTTGCGGGCAGTTGAAACACAACCGTAATGACACAACCAAACATGTTGCGGGCAGTTGAATCACGACCGCAATGACACAACCAAACATGTTGCGGGCAGTTGAAACACAACTGTAATGACACAACCAAACATGTTGCGGGCGGTTGAAACACAACCGTTGTTTTACCCCACAATGAAATTTGTGCGTAAAAGAAAAGAAGTTATTTAAGTCCACAGTAAAATTACGTCCAACTCATCAGTGTGCCTACTCTGTAGGGCGTTTTCAGGAGACACGGGGGGAAACCTTAGGCTTTCTTTTTAGAGCTTCTGTGGCTTCTGATGATGAACAGGGTTAGATACAGCCAGGCAGGCAATGTCACGGACAGCTGCTGTAGTTGTGCGTGGTCTCCTATGGCAGCAGTTCTCAAACCGTATTCGGGGACCAGAAAACAGGTGATGGCCACCGGTCCCCAGGCCCATTCCATGGTGCAGAGTCCTGTATCACAGTCCGCCTGAAATTCTCAGTAAAGGGTGGAAAGAAATCAAGGTCCCCTCTCTTGAAAACACTTGTATCACTCCATATCTGGCTTGAAGAACCACTTGTTAAGGCAAGACGTCTATTGAAGAATCCATTGGGTAAGGTAGGGCTGATACATCTGCAGGGGTCCCATAAAAAGAATTGGGCAGAAGGATCTAGATTTAGACAGTTCTATTTATTTTTTCGGTTTTATTTAATGTTTGTTTCAAATGTGGTTCGGTACTAGAACCGTGGTGTAAATGAAAGGATGAATGATGAAGGTACAATTGCACAGATTGTTTTGCACTGAACTAAGTCCAAAGGCGGCAGCCTCGCCCCAGTCCTCATCGATGGTACTGAGGCGGAGCGTGTGTCCAGCATCAAATTCCTGGGTGTCCACATCTCAGAAGACCTCTCCTGGTCCCTCAACACCTCAGCTTTGGTCGAAAAGGTGCCTATACTTATTGAGGAGGCTGAAGAAACCCCGCCTGTCCTCCCAGATCCTTCCCACCGCTGCACAATTGAAAGCATTCTGACGAAACTGCACCAGACTGTGGTATATCAGCTGCTCCACAGCCGACCGGAAGGACCTGCAACGGGTGGTGAAAACCGCCCAGCACATCACTGGTGCCCAGCTTTCTGCAATCACAGACCTCCAGTGGAAGTGGTGTCTACACAGGGCATGCGGGATCATCAGGGACCCTTCACACCCATGCCACCAAATTTTGGCCCTCCTCCCATCAAGCAGGCAGTACAGGTCTCTTCAGTCCCACACCAGTAGGCTCCCATCTACTGTAACCCTGCTGAACTCTGTGACCCATCACTTACCATTCCTCCCCCAACTCCCTGGGACTTGCACTACTCCCTTGTACTACTCTGACACTGCCTTGCTATGCCTGATAATGGCAGTTTTCATTTGTTAAAAGGTACGTGTCTACCTCAGGAACCTCACCGCTGCTATCCCTGCATTTCAGTTGCACATACACCTTGTACATTCAATTTGCGTCTTTGCACATTTAGTATTGCCATTTGTACAGCATTTGCCTTCACTGAACATTTACACATTCCAAAGATAATATACAGTACATATACTCAATATTTGTAAATGTTCTGCCCTCATCCATTTGTACTTCAGGTTAGATGCTAACTGCATTTCGTTGTACTGTACGTGTACTGTTCAATAACAATAAAGTTTAATCTAATCTAATTAACTCATGTATTTAAAGAAACTGATTGCAGGAGTGTACTGACCAATGAGATGCATAGAGATAGTGCTCCAGTCTAAAACGTGCAAAGCCAATTAGGACTGATGTTGCGATCTCTATATATCTATTGAGAGAAAAGACTGATCCGCAGGAACAGTTTTATAATTTACTCACCAACATATGGAGTTTCAGAACTTATTAACGATCGCCGTTATGTACAGAATTTAATCTTTAATTACTGTCACGCACATGTCGGCTGATGCAGCAACAATAGTTTCTCGAAAGATCAGTGATTGTGTATTAGTTTTTGACATTTTTTGGAAGTACATGCTGTGATTAGCATTAGTTACCGAGGCAACCCTTAGCACGATATTACGACTCTAATTCCACACAACTTTCAATACACTTACCACTCGTTTAATAAAGGTTTATTTTCGTTTTTTAGACAAATACAAACATATTATTTGTTGGTTCAGTAGACCTTCCGCTACAGGCACTTCATCTATACACTGCAGAACTAATGACCTAATGACAGTACTAACTTATTGACCTTCATGCAACTTATTGGCTGGACTGCTGTAACTCCTTGACATTTCATGAGAAGCAGGGCTGAATATTAGCACTCGATCTGACCTTTATCTGCCGTTTACTCCAGCAGCTGGAGACGGGAGAAACGTGACACCAACTCGATACAGAGCGTTTGTTGCGCTGGGGTGCAACGATTTTAACACGCAAGACATTCAAAATGTTAACGATACAGTAGTACAACATCATGATTAAGCCGTACTTTTATCAACATGGCATGCTCCTGTAAGTCACAGACGTGGGTAGCTAGCAATATTAGCAGGCTAGCCTAAGGTCTAATACGCGATTGAAGTATCTTCTATAATCGACACTTACTGTCGTACTATCGTAATTCCAAAGGTGAGCATTGTTACGCTTTGAGGTAGCAAAAGTGATGTAGTAAACTTGTAATCCGGTTTCAGTGACAGTTGTCCTGATTCCACTGCAACAACAAAAAACGCTCAACTCGATGACGTAGCAACGCTCCGCAATCTTGTCCACACCCACCCGCAGCACCGTAGAGGAAGGAAGGCGCGCTGCAATGTTGTTGTTTTTTTAATTCAACTTTAAGTAAAATAAATGTGATTGTACACCTATTTATTATTATTTTTAATTTCCTTAATAATGTAAACCTTATTTTATGTAGCATGAACTGTTGGTAATAACGTGCATGGAAATTTTATGAGAGTAAAGCAATTTATTGCCAAAAAGAGCAGGGACAATGAATTCATTAATGGTGGGTTTATTGATCATATAGCATGCCTTGATCCTTAACACTTTAAGGTATCTTTTGAGACAGACCAATAATGAGCTGATTATTGATTATAATTTATTATAAGCTGTCAGTATCGAACTCAACATTAACTTTGAAACCAACTTAATCACATACTAGACCTACATAATCCAGTCTCCCCAAAACAGCCTAACCAGCTGAATCAGAGGACAAACTCAGACTGACACCAGTCCCGCAACTTGCCTGAAAGCTGACTGATCTGCAAGGGGAAATCAACTCTTAAACTGTCTTTTGATTTCCACATGGTAATCGCACTCACCGGGTTTCCCTGATCTAAATCAGCCCCTTATGAGGATGACAACTCGGAGTGGTTTGACTCACTACGACAGAGCTCACTAGCCATAGCAGTGTTTTAACTCTTTGCTTTGGAAATAACAGAAATAACCCTATTCATTCAGCTTGTTTCCCTGCCACCCAATCGATGTACCTCTCTAAATTCCTAAGGTTAGTATTCAAGCAGGGTTTAATGATGTCTGTCATCTTAGCTTTTGTTTGGAAAAAAGGAAGTGTAACTTTAGCCCATCATCATACTGCAGTATCAAAAGCGGCCCTCAAGCTCAGCTCCATTCCACAAACATCTTGCCAGGCCTATTGTAAGCTTCATGACCACACCAACCTGTAGTGTTCACTTCGGTACACAGTTATGTCACACAGCGTGCTCCATTTAAACATAAAAGCTTACATAAAAAAAAAAACAGAAGTGAGTATAACACTGGACTGATATGGTGTCACACTCTTTAAAGCAGAGGTTTATTGAACAGAGGTTGTGCAACAGACATTTTTGAGGTACACAATATAATTTCTAGTGGAGGGGACAACCAGGGGATATCCACCCTGTTGAAACAGACTTCCTCATGTCACAAGTAGCATGTGGCGAGCTGTTTGACTGATCCGTTTACCCATTTTGCATTGGTTTGCCAATTTTGATCCAGCACAAAACGGGGCAACTAAACTCAAATCAAATGAATCTAAGGAACCAAAATCCATAAACACTGTGATTGGTACAAACCAGGTATTCATTGTTGGCATTTGAGGTGGCATAACGTTAAATAGACCAAGTATGTGGTGACGTGATGTGGTGCCCCCTCCACCAGGGTTTAAGTCCAGACGGGAGCCATTTATGTGTGCCACCAAATACAGTCAGGACATTTCACAACCAACAAACTGTTGTTCATTCTACTGTACTGTCACCTTTCCCAGGCTCCCTAAAAACTGTAGAGTTGTGAGGTATTGACATTTTCATACTTTTTGTCCAGTAAACCTGAGGCATGAAGATACCGCATTTGCAGAATGTGACAGAGAAAGGAGAGCAAAATAGATTAAAAAAAAAGGAAAAGAAACATGCTATCTAAGCAAACTGTACAAAGAACATTTCCAGTCGAATACTCATTTCATGTTCTTCTAATACCATCTACTTCAGTATTCTCAAAGTATCTCTTCTGCAGTAAAATAATTATATTATAATACAAATGTTTATAAAATAGCAGCACACTCAAGTGACACATCACAACTAAGTAATGTTATTTTTTGTATATGAATGAAACAAAATCATAGCTTTTAGCAGCGCAAAAAGACAACAACTCAAAAACTTAATGACGTCTTCACACCTCCTTCTCTCCACTTTGGATACAGTATCTAACCCCGTACAAATGCTCTACAACCTCTTTTGGGTCTGAACACCCCATGAAATAAAACAAAAATAATTGTAAGGCTGTCTAAATACAAGCTCAAATGTAACACAGTCAACTACTTTGTAAAAAAAAAAAAATACTACTCAGAATAGAACTTGTAGAAAAGAAAAAAAGGGCTGACATACTTGACAATGATAAACAAGGGCTTGTTTTGGCGACTGGTTAAAGAATGCCTGTGTGTAAGATTGGTTTCTCAAAAATGGTTTTCTGCGTAGCCTGCTAAAAGACACACAGACACACACACGCACAAACAGACACATATTACGCCGCAATCAACATTAAAATCTAGCAATGATCATTTTTTTTTTCGTAAAAGCTACCCTGTCCTGGCAATGTGTCTTGGAAGTGAATTTGTTTAATTGTGAGTGTAACTGATCAAACCCCATACCATTGATATGATGGAGGCACCGAATCTCATGAATATACAGGGGTTCCCAAATAGAGACACGTGCATCAGCCAGGCCTGTACTGCTTGGGGATCAGCACAGCATCTCCATAGATAACAGGCCAGCTTTGACTAGCAAAACCATCAATAAGGTAGCTTTCACCATATACCATCTTAATTATTATTTTTTATGCTTAACTCAACATCCCTATAAACATGTGCAAAACTCTGATGTTATGCTAACCTTCTTGTATAGTTAATTGCCCATGTGTATTTTTATTGTTGCTTTGAAGCAGATCGAATAGAAAAATTCAAGTAGAACAAATATTTCATATTGTGATAACTTCTAATATAAAAACAAAACAAAATCAAGCCTTCTCAATAGCCTTTTTTAAATCAGCATTGGCATTGTTTAAACACAAAATGGTCAGTCCCCTTTCACCTTGTACGCTTTTTGTTTTGGAATGTGTTTTGATCGGAATGTCCTCCTGCACTAAGGTGTTAAACATTTATTCTGACATCTGCTTGCCAAGGGGGTATGCATGCTACAAAGTAAATCAAAAGGAAATTTAATATGAAAACACAAAATATCCATAGATCCCCACACCGTAACCCTTTTCATTTGTCCATTGGGGAGCGTGTTTTCAAAGTGCTTTGCTGTTGAAATCATAGGCGAATTGAAACAAGTCTACTGTATAAGGCATTACTGATGCACTGGTCACAGTTCTTGCCCAGCTCCAATACATTTCATTCTCCTCTACTGAAAAGATAAAGTACATATTTAAACTCTGAGCTGGCAGCGTAAATCGGGATTTGATCCTAATTTGCCATCAATCTGCCCAAAACGCAGAAATCCGATAAAGATATCATTTGAGGCCTTCTCCTGAATCTCCTGTATCTTTTAGCTATGTCTTCTCCTCCCCACAGCAGCTCGCTTCTGCACAGAAAAGAAAACGATTTCTTTCCATTTCTAACTATCCATCCCCTTAATCCCCCCAAACAACTGGCCTCCTCTCACTCCTCTAAGATACTAGAACACCACAGATAGGCACACAAGCCCTCCAACTGACACTCAGCTGTCTGAAGCTCCTTTCATGACTCCAGAAGAGCAAAAACAATGACAGAAAAACACAAGCTCTATCTGGCGATATTTGATTGGTATATTGGCAGTGATATAAACACAAAGGCCTTGAATTAAACTTCTAAAACAGATGGTCCCACTGCAGGAGTCCACCAGGACACAACGGGGGAACCCATCGACGACTCCATCCATTAAGCATGCTGAGACCCCCAGCTTTCCTGTCAGCCGACAAGCCATAGTGACTGGTGACAGTGATACACCATAGATGCCCTGCATTAATTCCCTGTCTCCTACCGGCTCCATAGTCATTAGTCTACTCTTTCCACTCAAGTGCCAAGCTTAACCACTTACACAAACACACACACACACACGGACTGTTGAGCTGATAAAAAATCACAACTAAGCAATCACATCCATTCACCCACCACAAACACACACACACGAGCAGCCTGACAAAGAGAGCTTATTGACCCCTGTTACTCTGTATTCACGAATATGTTACTTAATAATAATAATAATAATAATAATCCACTATCATATACTCGGCTGTTCCCTGGTCTTGGGACCATGCGTCTCATTTTCCGCACAACAATGTGGTGCTCCTCTCGTCACCAACACACAGCCATAACTTGCCACATTGAGACCTGCCGTCCACGGCCAGTGAAGCCCATATGGGGCTCCTATCTCAGGCAGTCCAACATGAACTAAAACAATTAACAAAACAAAACAGAAAAACCTTGCCCCAATTGTGATCCCACATGCGCAAGCCTTGAATGGTTTCCCCACTACTTTTTTTTTTGTTTTTAAAAAGCCTTATTAAGCTATTGTTTTCTTATTCAACATAACTTTATTATGATTATACAATCAAACAGAATGCAAATAGGATTGGC
Source organism: Esox lucius (assembly GCF_011004845.1). Taxonomy (NCBI): domain Eukaryota; kingdom Metazoa; phylum Chordata; class Actinopteri; order Esociformes; family Esocidae; genus Esox; species Esox lucius. The sequence continues at coordinate 8,994,383 of NC_047587.1, read as the reverse complement.
TTCCCTTCTGTATACTTGAGCACCATATAGCTTCCTGGTATCAATTCATAGCCTTTTCAGAATATCTATTTTATCTATAAATAGCTTTGATTTCGTAAAATACATGGGCGCATGTTTTTGTATCACAAAATCTCTACAAAAACTAGCAAGCACTTTTTTTTTCGAGGGGTAGTTTGCTTTTTTGTTGTATTTTTTTTTTTAGTTGTCATTTCTCTTATGTCGATTTGATTCTTATTCCGGGTATATGTTGATGTCGCGGACGTCTGTTGGGGTGGTGGACTGATCCTGCTCCTCCACAGTCTTGCTGCTGGGACCGTGCTGGACCTGCTGCTGCTGGTGGTGCTGCTGACGTCCCTCACGCAGGCTGCTCACCAAGACCCTCTCGATCTGCTCCTGGCACTCCTTCAAACAGTCCTGCAACACACGAGCAATACAGGCACGTCTGTCAACACGAGACCAGGGCACAGTGGAGGTGAAAAAACACTGGAAGTAAAAGAAACAACGGGGTGAATGAGCTACGTGGTCAGGTGTGGCACTAACATCCCATCACGCTTAGGGTCATATGTTCAAATGCTGCGCATGCCCAGTTGCACATTATTTTGGCCACAGAAGATCTCTGTTGCTTAAGGAGGGAGGTCACTTGAATGGACGTGTTCAAAACATTGACTGGTGCTGTATATATTTTACAAACACAAAAACCTTCCAAATTATAGCCAAAACAAACCTTGGAACATCTTATAGATTACTAGCTTACTTATACTTTCCATAAACCTTAACCTCCTCCCTGAAAGAACGGAACAGCAGTGACACTGACACAGACCTCCAGTTTCCTAACTGTGCTGGGCTCCACAGAGCCCCTGGGAACAGGGCCCAGACAGGTTTTGGATGACCTACCTGCCACCCCCACAGACAGACAGCTACGGCTGAGCAGAGATCAAGACCAGGCCAAGCCTTACCTCAGCTCACAAGGGCCCAGAACTGAATGCCTCCCCCACACATACACACACACACACACAGATACACACACACACACACACACACGGACAGACAGCAATAGCCTTGACAACAGAGAAAACATAGGTATAGGCACCAGCACTGAAGCTAAGCTATGTTAATTACATCCAGGTCCTGTGGGAACACAAAGGTGGTGTTTTTTTTTAAATGAGAACCAGTCTCTGCCTGCAGAGGATCCACCTGGGAGCAGGGCAGATCGGGTTTCAGCATCAAAGAGAGAATCCTATGCAGAAAGCACCCTCTCAAAGCCCCCCGAGCCCCTGGGCTCAGACCCCTCCTCCGCTACGCTGGGGAGATGATGGAGAGGACATGAGGGCTGCCTCATGGGGTGTGAGAGAATGCCCATATCCACTACATCAGCCTGACTTAGCCCTCCAGTGCATTTGGAAATATAAAAAAGGATGAGTTCTGATGTGACAAATAATATTCACTGTCCTCTGGTGGTTCAAATCAGTAATACATTACATGGTACCAGTGTTAATTTCCTCAACAAAAATAATGAGGAAAACATACGATAAACACCTATTTCTAAGGCTATAAGTCAACAACAACCAAACAAAATATTTTCATATATGAACAAAATGTGTTAATTCTTTTGGACTAAAATTAGACGAGACAAAGTTGTTCCTGTGACTAAAGCCTTGGCTTACATTACTGGACATGAGGTTTTCAGTGCAATCAGCTCCTTAGTTATTATCAAATGACAAAAGACAAAGTTTTTTGTAAAGTTGTGTTATTCATCCTCTGTGACAATAAGAAGCAGCAGAAGCAAAGACTAACCTGCCATCCCGTGCAAAGCCTAAACTGCCAGCTCGTGCAAAGCCTAAACTGCCAGCTCGTGCAAAGCCTAAACTGCCAGCTCGTGCAAAGCCTAAACTGCCATCCCGTGTAAAGCCTAAACTGCCAGCTTGTGCAAAGCATAAACTGCCATCCCGTGCAAAGCCTAAACTGCCAGCTCGTGCAAAGCCTAAACTGCCAGCTCGTGCAAAGCCTAAACTGTCAGCTCGTGCAAAGCCTAAACTGCCAGCTCGTGCAAAGCCTAAACTGCCAGCTCATGCCCGTGGTTCCTCCAGATTAATTTTATGTGGCCTACCCTCGCTCAGCAAGCGGTTCTCTTCTGTCAGATTCTGTATGAGAAAATCAAGCCTGGTATGAAGATTAGATTAGAGGATGACGGTCAAAATATGAGTACGCTCTCTGCCAAAGGTTCTGGTAAGGCTGACAGTTCAAGACGCTAATAGGTAACTTTACCCATATTTGGAGAGTGTTCATTTTATTCCCGAAACTCAGTGATATATGCTTTGGCTTGAAATCACCATTTCTAAAACCAGTCGCCAAAAATCCCAGAATACGTCTTTGACTCTATGGAATTGGCCTTTTTTGACCGGGTTATATTTAAAGATCCTATCACGGTAAAAATATAAAAGTCACAGGTACCTGAGATTATGGAAATGTTTCTAGACAAAAGATGAGGACAGAAAAGGTCGCCTGACACTACTGAATCCAATTGATTTGATGTGTATTCAACAAATCTCCAAGTAGCCACGCCACGTTTGACCTTCAACCCTGCATACTGTAACACAATTACTGTTGTAATTTACACAATCCTACTGCCTTCAGGTGTGTTTTTTCACAACAGACAAAGATAGGCTCATTTTGCTCAAATCAACAGAAGGCATGACATCATATCCTCTTGGAACTGTACATAAAACACAGCAAATCTCCCCCTGGAGGGAAGTCGGGCATCACACGCTGCCTTTGTAATCTTCTCCAGAGGTCCCCCCTTCCACATCAACATGTGCTTTAGTCATTTATTTTTTTTGAATCCACCTCTCAGAGAAAATTAACTAAAACACAAAACATGTAAAGGAACTGCCTTTGTCTTACCGCAAAAATACAGGCCTTCACCTCTTAAAAGACATTCCCCGCTCCGCCGCTCTTTATAGCAGCAGTGTTTGGATCCCATGCCAAGACCCCCAGGCTTCATTTGAGAACCTTCTAATGGCTTCAATGTGTGACTACTGGAAACACCAATATTGTTTTCAGGGAGTGAATTTTGGTTCCTAGGTAATGGGAAAGGCAGCAGGGGGAATACACAGGGAATGACATTTGGGAATTTTCTACCCAGTCTTAAGCCCCCCATTTGTTCACACACACACACCTTTTAAAAGATATCCATATATACTACAATGATTCCGACAAATCAATAAACAGTATGTGATGAGCCACTTGAAAAACGCTGCTCTAATTCATGGGCGTCTGCTGTCAACCTCAAGGAGGAAGTCAAGCGAACAGACAAAACCAAAGAAATGTGTGGAACCATGGAATTTGTTTTTGCTGTCGAGCCACACAAGACAATGCTACTCTGTGCTGACACAGCATTTGATTTGGCATTGTGTGTGTGTGTGTGCGTGGGTGTGCGTGCGTGCGTGTGCATGTATATATACAGCATGCGTGAGTGTGTAATTGTGAGCGTGTATGTTTAGGAGTGGGGTCAAGCCATACACTGAAGGTGGCCAGACCAACCCATGACCCCATGTAAACAGGCTCAATGTGGCTTGTCCGTCCTTTCTGTCTAATCGGCTTAGAGCAATGTGGCACCAACAGAACAGCAACATTAAAACAGTCACATCATTGTTCAACAGACACGAATGAGAGATTAAACTGGAAACAACTTTGGCCGAGAGAAGATCTCACCGAGTCGGTCGGTGAGTGGAGGGGTGCAGGGCTGAAGGGGGGTGTGAGGGACAGGGGAGGGACAGGGGGGAGAGAGGGACAGGGGGGTGTGAGGGACATGGGGAGGGACATGGGGGAGAGAGGGACAGGGGAGGGACAGGGGGGAGAGAGGGACAGGGGAGGGACAGGGGAGGGACAGGGGGGTGTGAGGGACAGGGGAGGAATGAAGGGGGTGTGAGGGACAGGGGAGGGACAGGGGGGTGTGAGGGACAGGGGAGGGACAGGGGGGTGTGAGGGACAGGGGAGGAATGAAGGGGGTGTGAGGGACAGGGGAGGGACAGGGGGGTGTGAGGGACAGGGGGGTGTGAGGGACAGGGGAGGAATGAAGGGGGTGTGAGGGACAGGGGAGGGACAGGGGGGTGTGAGAGACAGGGGAGGGACAGGGGGGTGTGAGGGACAGGGGAGGGACAGGGGGGTGTGAGGGACAGGGGAGGGACAGGGGGGTGTGAGGGACAGGGGAGGAATGAAGGGGGTGTGAGGGACAGGGGAGGGACAGGGGGGTGTGAGGGACAGGGGAGGGACAGGGGGGTGTGAGGGACAGGGGAGGGACAGGGGGGTGTGAGGGACAGGGGAGGAATGAAGGGGGTGTGAGGGACAGGGGAGGGACAGGGGGGTGTGAGGGACAGGGGAGGGACAGGGGGGTGTGAGGGACAGGGGAGGAATGAAGGGGGTGTGAGGGACAGGGGAGGGACAGGGGGGTGTGAGGGACAGGGGAGGAATGAAGGGGGTGTGAGGGACAGGGGTGTTTCCGGGGTCCTGGTGAGCCACTCTGAGAGAAAAGATGAATGGGAGAGAGTGAGAGTGGATGCTTGCCAAGCAAAGCAGACAAAACCAGGAAACAGTCTTCTATCCCCTCAATCTCCCACTTCCTGTTTCAACCTGATGTGTGCTAGAACAGTGTGACAGTCTGTACACTGAACTTGTATGAAAGTTTCAGATTGACTGAGATACAGTGCGTCTTCTCTCAAACCACTTTTCTTCCATCCGACTTTTCGGTAGCAATGCTTCGGTAGCAACGGTGCTGTGGACGGCAAGAATCAAAACAGAAGCACCACAGGGCCAACTGTAGCTATGTAGATCTGTCAGCAAATACCCAGTGACAGAAAACCTCTCAGGCCTTACAGGAATCAAATAAAAATAAGAAAAACCTCCTAGTAACACAGCTCTCCTTCTTCCTCAGTGTAAGCCTCTTGCCCCAGCCTCTTGCTCAGCGTGACTTCCAACCCAGTGGAGCACTGTGGCTGACCGGCTGCTCTCTGTGCCACACCAGTTGTATCTGAGGCTACACACACACTTCCTGGTGTGGCGGGAGGGGGAGGGAGACCATCGAGGGGGACGACAGGGCCTGGTTACCACAGATGTCAGCGGGGTGCCGGTGGTTGGTGCCAGGCCAGGGTCGCCGTTGGCACCGGTTGAAGCCAAGCTGGCAAGAGTACACTTTATACACTTCATATTTTGCCTGGCCATCTCCATCCCTGTTCCATCTCCCGGCCGGCGTGCCAGACCTAATGTGCAGACAGTTTCACACCCAGCTTTGTGCCACACTGATAACTATTTTCTAATCAATGACCGAGGCGTCGGCAGCCGTCCGGCCGGTGTCTGGCGCAGTGCGCGGTTGGAATAGGTGGGGCGAGTGTAAAGTGACACATCCCACAATCGCCTTTTTTTGGTTTTGCTGTAACACTCTGGCGCTGTTACGGCGAGACCATAGGCAGAGCAGCGCTAAGTAATCGCCGAGCATCTTCATTCCAAATATACTTTCTGGCAGGCCGGTCTACTGTGGCAACGTTGTGCTAAAGTTCCCCAGACTCTTCATTTTCCTTACATCACAAGAGGTGCCCGAGCGGCCCCGCTCCGCTGCTTCATGAAGCCAAGCCCTGTCTACATCCAGGAATGTGACAAACTGATTATGGAGCCATGCCTCAGACCACACACCCCTGGGCCCCGACACACACAAGGCCTGTGCTGCTCAGCCAGCTATTTGTTTTCCTCTGCTGCGGAGCAGGACTTCACACACCACATGCTGGGGAGGGAGCGTCTGCAGCAGAAATGCATTATGGGGCTTGAGAGACAGAAGGGGTAACCGTGGCTGCACAGCCCCAGTGTCTCACACTTCAACAGCTTCCTCCACTCCCCTCCTCTTCCACAGCAGGACAGGACTTGTGAAGCTCGGAGTCTGTCTCTTGGTCTGTCTGGCAGGAGAGAGCCGGGGCCAGGACGTAGCCCATGCCCCGGACACAACAGACTGGACTGGCCCTGCAGGCTCCAGCCAGCACAGGACAGGCAGGCTTCTGGACATCTAGTCTCACTGGAGGAGGAATGCAAACGACACCTGACCCGGTAACCTTAGGATGCTAACGACAGATTGGTGGTTAACGCCACCAGGGAATGTTTTAAATTACAGCACTGGTACCACCCCCTTGTCCACCTGCCCCCCCCCACCACACAACTAACTCCCTGATGTAGACCCTTCCCCCAACCTTACAGCCAGCACATCCAACTCCTCGCCTCCTGACGAAAGCCAGGCCCAGTATCCAGCTGAGGCCCAGTCTGCCTGCCTGTGTTTGGACTGAGTTCAGCACCCCTCCACCACCACAGAGCTGCTCTACCCCCGGAGCCACAAAGAGCTGCTCTACCCCGGAGCCACACAGAGCAGCTCTAACCCCGGAGCCACAAAGAGCTGCTCTACCCCGGAGCCACACAGAGCAGCCTTAACCCCGGAGCCACAAAGAGCTGCTCTACCCCGGAGCCACACAGAGCAGCCTTAACCCCGGAGCCACAAAGAGCTGCTCTACCCCCGGAGCCACAAAGAGCTGCTCTACCCCGGAGCCACACAGAGCAGCTCTACCCCCAGAGCCACACCGAGCTGCTCTATCCCCAGAGCCACACCAAGCTGCTCTATGCCCAAAGCCACACAGAGGGCCGTCTGGCCTGGCTCTACTCCACCAGTACCAAATTGTGCCTAGATTAACTCAGGGATCTGCGAGGCCCTAGGCTGCTTCCTGGGCTGTGTGGGAAACTAACTTGGACTGAAGGGGAAATCACAAAATGACATTTCATTACCTTTGCATAGCAGTTCTACACAGATGTGGCATGTGAACTTTTGGGATGAATTAGGTGGAATGTTGCCACAGGGCACTAGGGAACTATGGAAGGGCTGGGAAACCGACACTGAGCTATGTTTAGATTGACAGACCCAGTCAAATGCTATCAATCGCAATCAGTGGTAGAGGTATTTCATTATGGGCTGGTTTAGAAGGAGACTCTGGCTGATTGGCTGAAAAGATCAAAGTCTTGTGATTCTTTAGTGGTGACTCATATATTTCAAATGAACTGTCTACAGTGGCTGCCCTAAGAGCATCACACACACATACAAACACACACACACACACACACACACACACACACACACACATACAAACACACAAACCACACACACAACGGAAATAACTCCCACTGGACACACTTTCCTGTACGTGCGCAAACTTATCTATACCCAGCTGAATAGTAAACCAAGGCAATAAAAAAAAAAATTTGGCGGTGATTTATCACAGATCTGAAGCCGCAGAATGTTCCTTTGAAGGAAGCTCTACATAGGGGCGTATACTAAATGTCCACAAATATCCTATATAGTTAGACATTTGTGTCTAAACGCAGAAATGAGAAATTATTAAATTGTATTAAAGTAGATGTATTGATGACATTTTGGCCTAACCCAGGGCTCACCAGTAGAGGGCGAGTTGGTGAATCATTACTTTTTAAGTTAAAATATACTGAAGAAATATCCACTTCCAGAATGTAAATATTGAATCAAATTTCTCTCCCCTACATCTAGATGAGTCCCCCAGTGCAGAGCACACCAAACCCTTCTGCTTTTATCTCACTCCTCGCTCAATATTCGCTATAACATAGGAGAACATGTTATAACCACATTCATATTTACATTTTGTCATTTTGCAGACACTCTTATCAAAAGAACACATATATTTAATATGACTGGGTTTAATATATCTGGTTGTCTTACCTGGCCATCTTCACCTGAATGCACTAACTGTCACTCTGGAGGGTGCCTGATAAATTAGTCCAAAATGTCATAATATGCCAACTTTGATCAATTATTTCTCAATTATGATATAAAAAAATCTTTCCATTCTATTGAATACATTTTTTGTGAAAACCCTCCAACTCATTGTATATTTTTCTCCTGTTTTCATACGGAGTGAATTTAATGATTCTGAAAAAAGACTTTTACTGATACTGATTAAAGGTGTATAGGCTGCATTTTAAACAATGAAACGATTTATCTCCTCCACCATCCACCCCCGGGGTGGTTTGGAGTGGTGGTACTGAGAGTGTCTAAAGCGAGTATGAAGAGACCACAAGTCAATGCAAACTGACAGACAGACCGGCAAGAACGTTGAAAGGGGGAATCTCATCGGCACTTTTTGTAGAAAACATATTTTAAACATTAGGTTCCTGACTGCAGATTTCTTCTGGCCATTTACTCTAGTAGTAAAGTATAAATCTTACCTATGGCTCACTTAAGGGTAAGAAAATGAGCAGATTTTTCTTAGGGGACAGGACATTTGTTCATGTGACATTTGGACAGAAAAAGAGGTCACTCACTACTTCTGTGTTAGTGATTTTGGCCAGTAGGTCCGTGAGACTGTCCCCCCACTGCGACTGGTCACCCGAGTCCAACTGGAGGCCGCAGATAGCTGCTCCCACACTGCCCGTGGCGATCATGGATGGAGGGTACATGGCAAAGTTGAAATCTGTCGGGGAGGGGCAAAAGACATGATGAGTCAGGGCCACATGGCTGCGACGGAAGACACATCAGTTCAGGGGACACCGGACTGAATCTAGAAAAACACGTTAGAAGCTCACGTCCCCCGTTCCCCAGGACCACTGAGCCACACAGGCGGGGATGACCACCGCAACGCAACAGGTGTGCTACCAAAGGCAATGCGGTTGAATGAGTGAGACTAGTGAATAGTTTTATTCAGTTCAAAAGTGACACAAAAGGGGCACATACAGACACGTACCCCTAGAGACGATCTGATTGGCTAATCTGGCGGCCATAAATAATCCCCTTCAGTGCTGGCTCTATCTAATGACCAGGGCCCTGGGTAATGAGGGTTCACTTGGCTTGTAAAGGAGCTGAAAAGCAAACCCCAGCGTCGCTCCCACCCCCCAAGGGCCCAGTCGCCCTCCCCGGTCCGGCCCCTTTTCTTCCAGCTCCTGGGTGAACCGTGTGCTCTCTGAAAAAAGCCCCATAGTGCTTGGAAAGGGTGGAATAAAGAGCCACAGTCCCTCTGCCAATGCTCTCTGCTGTAGGTCCTCTTTCCACGTGTGGTCGCAGGCGTGCGTAGCCTTGTTAGCTCCCCTCACTGTCATTCATAATGGAAATAAGACAGCTTGTGAACGAGCCAGGAGACCAGGAAGGCCACGGCAGGGGGGGGGGGGATCGGGGGCTCGGGGGCTCAAGGTTCAGACTACTTCCACCCGAATACACCCCCCACCCACACCCCACACCCCACACCTCACACACGTTCACCAGTTTCACTTCCCCTCTCTCTCTAGCTCCGGTTCCTTTTGTCTTGATTTCCGGAAACAAACCCCTCCGGTCGGGGTGATAACATGCCCAGCTCAGCGCTGCCTCGAACCCAGCCAGGGACTTGCACTGGCGGCGCTGCATGTTTCTGTGTGAATACTGATGGAGGGAGCCAGTGGAGGAAAGGCAGGAGTGGAGTCTCAGTTCCTTAAATCCTCATCTCACCCACCAGAGGCCCGACAACGGACCCCTTTTCCGATGGCAACCAGTTCCATCTGACGCTGTCACGGAAACGAGTGCAGGGGGATTGTGGGGAGGGGGGGGGGGGGCCGGGGGGGCTGTGGGGTGAGAGGGGGACAAGGGGGTTGTGGGGTGACAGGGACACACCGCTCTGCTGCACATCGCTCTCTAGTCTGTGTCCAGACCCTGGTGAGTTTTCTGGAAGGAGAAAAAAGCGGCCCACCCTCCCAGCTCACGGCTACTCCTCTGTAGCCAGGCCACCTATGGGCTTGAAGAGTGGACAGGCTCATAGAAAAACAGCCGGCACATTAACATATTGCCATATTCAATAGGAAAGGCAAACTTTGTGTGTGTGTGTGCGTACTTTGTGTATGTGTGTGTGTGTGTTTGTGCGATGGCTCAGAAGGGCTGTAATCTTTATTTTCTCTTTATTCTCTCTCCAAATCAGAGGTAGGTCCTCCGCAAACCGCTGCCTTTTTAACACGCACCGCCAGGCCCTTTCTCATCTTGAGTCTCTGTGTTGACAAATAAAGAACTCCTACACCCCTGTGTCAGCCCCCCCCCCCCCCCCGGGCCCCCCTGCCACAGGCCATGTATTAAAGACCACCTCCAGCCAACTGGACCTGGGGCAGGGAACCCTGAGTATTACATCACCCCTTTAACAGCACAGCACTCTGGTTCTGTGTTCAGATGAAAACAGATAAATACATGGTCTTACTGTGTACACACAGTAACACAGTCCAAACACACACACACACACACACAGCAGGGAGACTAAGGGGATTTCTGGACAGCAAGCTGATTTTTGTACCCGGAAGACAAGCCGGCCTGTTGCCGAACAAGGGGCATAAGCGTGCAGCCGGCGCGGGCTGGCACTCTGGAGCTGGTGGGCCAGTGGGCGCTGTGTGTCGGGGCTGGGGTGGTGGCGGTGGTCGGGGGGGAGGGGGGGGGGGGGCTCATTGATATTCATGTGGAGGATAAACATTGTATATAGCTGAGTGGGGACGCCTGTGATGGAAAGCTCCCTGTGAGCAGCGGCCTGCAGGGCTCTCACCCCCTTCAATGGGCCATTCTCCACCACCCTCGTGCCCCCGCCACAGCCTCCACCCCCGGGCCTCCTCTCCGCTCCAGCCTCCCCGCCTGACGACCAGCCATGCTCGTCACGGCCAACTCCTGGGTGGGTGAGATGCACTGTACACACATTTAACTTGTAAATTAATTAAAGCTGGAAAATTGAGAAAGAGCCAAAAAGAAACGTTTTTTTCCCCCTCCAGTGCAATAAATCAAGAGCCTGTGTTTTATACAGATGTAAAGCAAATTTCAGTCCCCCCCCCCCCTTAGTTCCATTTTGAGGACCTGGGCCCTGTTGATTGATTAAGGTCAGAGACAAACAAGACTTTGGCCCTGGCATTATGCTGCTTCTCACCACTAATGGGGCGGACCAGGCAGTCAAAACAACGTTTACAGACGTTTAACCAGACGGTAAAACCTGCATAGGTCAGAGAGGAGAGGGGAGAGTCACTAAAAGCTCCGCAAATATGAACTTCATTACTTTTATGGCGGTTTGCTTGCCACTGCCGCATAGAAAGAGAAATCCTCTTATCTTAGCAGGTTTCGTAACTCTGACTATCCCATAATAACACCGTGCATGTAAACAGAAGAAAACAACCCAGAAAGGAGAAATGGGTTTGGGTCACCACGGCGCAGCCTCAAAGGGACAGTGATTTGCCAGAACGGGACTCCTCCTCAACGGTTGGTCCCTGTAATAACTTGCACCACGGCGACCGAGAAACTTAAGCAACAGCAGACAGGGGAGGGTTACAGACCATCTGAACTAGAAGAACATGAATTGGCGGCTCCCATTTGGAGCCCATTTAGAATCCTTCTCTCCGGCCGTTGATCTGCTGTGGATTCCAGCGAGAACTTTGGATTAACACCTGATCACAAGCTGGCGAAGTGATGAAGCACGGCAATGCCTTGTCTCAAAATCCAACACCAACATTCATAGTGTTCATAGTGTGGGGAGACCTCCCCCAGAGTCATGGACGGATGCTGCTGAATATTAAGACATCCGTTGACCGGACGGACGGACAGAAGACATTATAATTAGATGGAGGAGGCACATGATACCGAGTCATTTGTCGGATGCTCTGGCCAATCAAATCAGAGGCTCTTTCAGTCAACAAACACTGTGAAAGATAAAAGACTGTGATGCATTCTAGTGGAGCCTGAGTCATTCCTCACAAGAGGCACCCTTCACCCAACAGGCATTCAAGATGGAAACGAGAGCCTAGATTCTCTACACAACTCCAGTAGACGGACAGAGCTTATTAACATCGGGCGGCTTTAGGCCTATCGGTTTCATCCCCAAACACCCCCCCCCCCCCCTTACCTGTTTTGAAAAAGAATGGGACAAGAAACCACGGGGAAGGAGGGAAACAAGGGGACCAGGAGTGCCTGGTGTCTCTGTGGAAGACGGAGGCCCTAATCTCCCTTAATGAGTGTGTTTCTCCCGGATCATCACGAAGGCTGTCCGGGGGAGACGCAGTGGATTCCTATCAAGTGGCCCTGCTGGGCTGACCCTTACATGCCTCTGCATATCAAATGTAGGGCCGGCCCTTTGTCTCCTTTCTTCCAGGCTCTAGCCGAGCCCGTACCATTTGCATAGCCCTGAATGGACCCTCCTGCGTTATTAATTAATACAGGACCAGTCTGCGACGCCCGGCCCGCCGCCACCTGAGTGCCCTGAACGGAACTTTTCCATCTGAAGAGAGGAACTATTAAAATTAGTTTTTTTTTTTTTGTCTCTTCCCCTTTTCTCACATTCCCTGGAAAAACAGAAGGCTTGGTTTAGGCAGGTTTCCCAAGAAAAGGGAGTAGAGGTGGGAGTCGAATCTCTGTCCATGTAATCCTGAGGCCCGTGGTTCATTGTCAACGGTCTTGCAAATAGTAAAGCCCTGGAAACCCCCTCCAGCTTCACCTTTTCAGCATGTTTGGAGGGTGATTCTCACGGGAGGATTCTCATGAGATAGATGAAGAGAATTATGGGAAAAATTGCAAGTTTTGAATTCTCAGAGATCTTCGGATGCATCAAATTGTTCAACGTGCTCTTTGCCTGGAAAAGAATGTAAGGTCCGAGGAGACTATATAGACAAAATGGCTGCTCATCCCATTTATCTACAGGAAGACTCCCTTCTGCAAAACGCCTTCCACAAAAACGACTGCCTCATTGAAGCAATTAAGGACAAAGTGCACTGGGAGCCTTGCACAACGTTGGTTTGGGAATAGGTCCTATCACTCGCAGTCGTTCCTCACGTTTATCTCTATTGGCACAGATGAGAAAATTAGAAATAGAGAGGCAGGGAGAGGAAAAGGGAGGACGACAGAGAAGAGCAAGTGAGTGAGAGAGCACAGAGAAAGATATGGAAAATGCCATGTCTTCAGTGGGATTAGGGCCAGTTCCCATAGAGACCATGAATGTGGTCTGTCTTTCACAACACACAATATCCATTGCAAAGGGATTCCACATAAAAAAAAAGCATGTTTTTAGACCGATCACCCCAGTTCCCAAGCATCTATCCCTTTACCCAGTCACTCCTCTAACCCGACATGGATGGAACCCACACGGGAGTGCAGCGAGCATTCCTGTAGTGGCCAAAGGTGGGACCCTGGGGGTGAGCTCCGGGGCCCTGGGAGAGAAAGAGGTGTCTTACTGCGCCTCTGGATCCCATTACCCCCCATACTGCTGGGCCTTATACCAGGAGAACCTGCACCACAAACACTCCCTAAACATGGGAAAGTCAGCGTGCCCTAAAGCAGTAGGGAGGCGTGAGAAGAGAGGGAGACGGAGAGAGAGGGAGAGATATGAAAACATGACATGCCTTACCAGTCTGCACACCAGGGACAATACACTCCTCCTCCTCTCTTCCCTTCTCCTCCCCTCCCAGGCTTTTCAGGTCATATTTACAATGTCCCCTCACTCCCACGACTCAGCGTTTGAACTTAAACATTCCAACCTGGACAGCAGAAGAGACAGCGCCCGGACTCCTCCTTTGGTCAAGGAAGCGCACGGGAACCTGGGAGAGTCCCCTTAAACACAGTCGCTGCCCTTTGAAGTGTCACTCTGTTCTCTGAGGAGCACTGACTCCAGAACATGGCTGGCCCAGCCGGCACAGAGACTCGACAGACTCGATGGACGTTGGGCATGGGACTCTCACAAAGACCAGTCCTCCATAAACACATGCTTTTCTGAGCCCCACATATTTTCACATGGGGGCAACACATGACACCTATGTTACAAGACGGTGTGATCCAACGACACAAGCCCACAAAGCCACTTGAATGGGGCTCTTCCAGTCATTATTGCTCAAAAGAGGGATTTTATTTTGTGTAAGGGGCAGGGGAGAGGGGGATATTTTGCAACAGCCACAACAACGTTGACGCAAGACACAGGCACCTAATTGACATCCGTTATCGCTTTAACTTACAAAATGTGGAGTGGCAGCCAAAGAATTCATGCAAGCCAGAAGTGGTCTCTGATGGCAACCCACATCCCCATTGACTCATCTCTTTAAGATCTAAATGTTGTCTAATCAAAGGTTGTAATCCCCCCCCCCCCCCCCCCCCGTAGGACCGTAGTAACGATCCAGGAATGCGACATGACTTCCTGTAGTACCTGTGGCACAGAGTGCGATGAAGGTCTGCACGTGTTTGCGTATCAGCACCAGCTTCTCCTCGGGCAGCGGAAGCTTCCTCACAATGTGCTCAATGAAGTCATTCGGGGTGACAGCTGCCAGGTTCCACTTCAACTTCCCAAGAACCACCAGCTCCCAATCCTGAAATGGAGAGAGGGAGACTGGTCAAAGCGTCGCAGGGTTAGATGTGGTTGGGTAAGGGACGGTGGTGTCAGAGCTGGTAGGGTAAAAGGTCACAGGGTCAGAGGTCGTAGGGTCAGAGGGCTAAGGTAGGATTAGAGGTGGTACGGTAAGAGGTGAGAGGGGGACTAGCTTTTACAAACGTGTTCAAGCCAACATAGGCAATTAATGAGTTCCGATTGGTCAATGATCTATGCAAAATAATTATATAGCTTCAACTTTTACGGTGACAAATAAACAGCAAAACACAAAGCAAAACTTTTAATAAAGGACACGGTTTGATTCCATCTTTATTCCAGTTAAGGCCTGTTTTGCAACTAGCAATTAATTGCACCCCTTAACATCCTGGATATGTATTTAAAAAAACGGTGAACAAACAACTGACATGAATCACAATGTTCACCTGGCACACAGACAACAGCTGTATAGCAAATGTTTGACAAAAACAGCATAAAAGGAGAGGCTTCAAATGAAAGAATTCAGCACCTAGCATAAATACAAAAGATGTAATCACCAGTGAACGCTAAGTCGATTAAACCATGGACACACATTGTTACCATTGTTGTGTATGTGTCCAGAAGTAAACACATTTGAGGTAAGGTGAGGTGCTAAGTAACACCAATGCAACAACTGGCAGCCTACAAGAACATGTAGCATATGTCTATTCATTGCACTGCTAGTTAGCAATGGCTTAAACTAATGGGAAATGACATCTAGCGGTCCGCAGGCCCATATAACATGTCTCTAAGTCCACTGACTCTGGGCTTGACTGCCAGTGTCCCAAACTATCCCTTTAACTTCATTACTTCCTAAGATATATTATTCTAATGAGGTGAGAGGTTGTTTCTTATAGAATAGCAGGCGTGTAAAGTAAGGAGCTGGTGACTAATTTGGGAGGAGTTGTGTGGTTTGGGACAGTCCTTGTGACTGGGACATGGAATGCTAGTGATTTTCCCCTTCACAGATCCACATGGTTGATCCACATGGTTCTTAGTCATGAGATGATGCCGGTCCAATATGGCAGCCATTAACTGAACTCTGTGCTCCATGACTTGGTAACTCTGGCCTGATGACCTGAATCTTATTCCCAGGGAAATCCAACTCAGGGAAACCCAACACTCTCTGCTCTGAAAGGGACGCCACCTAAGACATAAGAAGCACTTTATGTCCATATGAGACATCCTTATGATATCCCCACTTCAGTATCAAAGGGTGTTTCCCTATCAACTTACAAAAAGCAGTTGAAAACGGCAAAGCCTGAGTGAGTCACTTCATAACAGCACCACAGATTCCGCTGAGAAATATCCTGCGGTTGGAATTCAAAGAATCAATGTAGAATTGTACAGATTGATTGCCCCGACTATGACCAAAGGCTTGTCCGCACTCAATGATTATCCTGTCTATCATTACAGACCTGTTTTCTGCTGTGGTAAAACAGACAAACATACAAAAGAGAGAGAGAAAGAGAGAGAGAGCGAACAGTGGCAATACTTTGCAACACACCCTCCATGCAGGCACCCACTTCCGCTACTGCCTCCGGTCACACCTTCTGGGTGGCACTGTGGTTTCTTTTACAAGAAATTGTTACCAAAGATGGGGACAAAAAAAACTCATCACATGGGCCGAGCAGCTGATCTCCTGTTTCCTGTATCTATTCATCAGCCAAAACACTGCCTTATAGAGATGCCACTGAACACACCAAGGAAGGCTTCACGAAAAACTAGCACAACGACAAGGTACTCCTCCCACAAAGGCCTAAACACGAGCATGGGTGGATACTCCCCCAGCCCAGCCAAGCACAACCCAACCCTGCCCAACCCAGCCAAGCACAGCCCAGAGAAGCCCAGCCCAACCCAGCCCAGACCTACCCAGATCCCAGCTAAAGGTGGTTCTTCAACTGCTGTTGATCCTGGTTCAGTCAGTACGTAACACATTGATAGCTAGCAGGTGACTTCATCTCACCTAAACAGTTTACTGGTCCAGGAGCTGTGATCGGAGGACGGAGCTCCCCTCTCCGGCCCATGCCCATTGAGAAACACACCCTGGGGGTCAGTGGCACAGTGCATGCTGCAGCAATCAACTGAGTACATGGGCTAGGCCCGGTCTGGCCCAAGGCTCCCAGCCTCCTGGGCTGGATCGTATGTGGCCTCTTTCACAACACGGGTGGGATTCACTGTTGTTTACTGAAGCATGTTTATGTAGCATAGCAGAGGAAATACTTTTCTGTGAGAAAACCATCTGGTAGTCACCTCTGCCGCTTGGGGGCGCGAGCTATCTAGCAGGCATGTCTGGGTCCACCACGACTACAATGGCCTAGCCAAGGGGTTGAACATGAACCAACACCTTCAGCTACTTCCTCTGATCAGTGGATAATAGCTGTGCTTATTTGTAAGGTGATAAAAACCGTATGGATGTAATAAGCACCTATATTGTACCACATTATTTCTCCTAATCTAGCAGGTTTAAAAGAAATTCCTGTCGCTTACACAAAACAGTTATAGTGTACATGCTGTGAGGACATCAGTGTTGAACCTTGAGCAAAGCAGACATTTGAGGTCAAATATATACATTTGTTTTGCTAGGACCGTCAAAATGACACTTCCTCCATGTAGAATAACAGCCTCTCACTCCTCGGATCCAAACTTTGGCTTCAGTTCAATGGCTAACTTATTGCTTTTGCAAATATGTGCCGCTAGGTGGCGATATAGACCACTGTTCAAAGACCTACTGTACAGTCCAGTATTGCTGTGGAATTGTTGTAGGACCTAGCACTTTGGGTCCTTCAGAAAGCGATGGGGCCAAATATAATATAATATATAATTTACGTGGGACCTTGGTATTCTGATAATCTCCATGAATTTGATTCTGCATGCAAATAAGCCTGACACAGATAAAATAATATAAATAAATCCTTATAATAGGCTGTATAATGTATATGAATGCAAGCCTATTACACACAATAAACATGAATAACAGTGACAATTATCCATGACATTCAAATAGATGTTGACAACGCCATAAAAATCTGAATTTAAAAGTATCATATTGTTGGCAAAAGCCAACTGTTGCTTACCAGCAGCTCCTGTGGTCTGATGGAGTTATCTGTGTAGATGCAGAGTTTTTCTGCAGTTAATGGACGGGTTTCTTTCAATTTGGATGCAAGGAACATGCAAACTGCCCCGAGAAGTTGCAGATAACACTTTTTGGTTGGAAACACGGCTAAAAATCTGTCCAAGTAGTTCATAGCCAAGGGAAAAACCTCTTCCTCACACTTCTGTTCTTCACAAACCTAGAGAGAGAGGCAACTTGTGACATGTGCAGTGTTTGGCATCATTAAATTCCAGTAATCTCAATTGGATGACATTAAATGCATTAAATGCATGTAAAAACATAAAAACTATAACGAAATGAAGGAAATGATGCAGCGTAATAGTCAGATATGCATATCAATTCGTTGAAACCCTTTGGGACCTGGCCAAATATTTAGCCGAACCCCGAGTTGTTGCGACATCATCAATACATTCTAAATAGATAAGGCTATTTTTAATGTTTGAAAATGTTCTTCCGCACAAACTGTCAATAGACTCGCATTCCTTCAGTTCATTCACTAAGAAATGAATTCAAGTCACAATCACCGCAGCCAAAAAACACCCAAGCTGCACATTACGGAAACTCTTTTTTTCCTTCGTCATATTTTCATAAAATATTTAAAAATATAAATAAATTGTCTACATCTATATTTTTTACATGACAATGAACACCAATGTCTTTTACATCAGACCCGACAATTGATAAACACATAATTTGCTTATAAATGCGAAATAATTGTCAAATATAAAACGAAGTAGCATGTGGTTGCTCTTGAATGCGTCACCGCCAAGTCAAAATGTTTCTCCATAAATTAATATAAAATCGTTCATGAATTATAATTAAGCAACTCATACATGAAAATAAAGCTTAGACGGTCGGGTTTCATTTCAGAACATTCCCAACAGAGTATTTCAAACAAATTGTAAAAAATCGAACTTAATTCCTGGTTGACGGATTTCAGTGGAGACTATGGGCCCGCGCCCCTTTCGCGATTCATATTTGTAAATAAATAGAAAATGCTTGCTAAATATTTCAAATTCATTTCAATGATGACTATGTAGTTTAGATACTGATCTTTCATTTCCGACACGTTTCAACGGTTGTTAAAGCGTTTATAATACTGTAAAATCGTCGGTATTACAGCATCAGTTCCTGAAAAACAACATGGCGTTAGAATAGGCTAGAATAGGGCAAGCATTGAACTGCATACGTGTGCATGGAAATATTTAGGCAATCTAAAAAAAATAACAAAATAATCCAGGGCACTTTTCCTATCAGACACAGAAAAGCTTTATCTGATGATAGACCATTGTAACCACCTGTCTGTGTGTCACAGACATATCATGGGTGTCTTGGTTCAAACGGCTATAATACAATACTTTAAGTAAGAGATGCTGATTATATCAGGCTTGTCTATTCCGCAATGTGATATGCAAGCCTTATATTTCTCAAACCATTTAATTCCGACAAAGTGACAGAGTGAAGAGACCCGACACTTCAGAGATTTTAACATTAATCGTGAGCATGGAATACACGGGGTGTTTCGGTACAAACCTCCAGCATCCAAGTCGCAACCATCCTCCTCATAAACGGCTGAATATCTTTTTGAACGCACTTGAAATAAGAACATTGAGGAATAAATCTTTCTTCAATGTTCAGCAGGCTTTGCAATACCCTGTCATTGCACAGAAGATTCGGATCAGGACGAGCTCTTATGACTGTGTCCCTTTCAAGGCAAAGCAGCTCCATGGTTGTTTCAGAATTAAAAAGTCGGGTTATTTTCAATAACAATATTGCTAGATGCAAAGAAACTGGAAGGAAAGTATGTTGGAGGCATAAAAGTGAAACTGCAGGGCTCCCAAAAGTAGTCCTGCCTCTCCTAGCGAACTTTTTCCTCTCCCCCACAGCTAGCTTTCTACTTTCTTCCAGGGTGTGACGCAAGCAAACCTCATTATGTAGGCTGCCCAGACCCAACATGCTAAACTCAAACATTGGTTCATAATTTCTACAGGCTACACTTCCACATGAAAACGTAATACTTCACATTAATATAACTTTACCATGATAAAAAGCTATGTGACTACATTCCAAACCCAATATCCATCCCTGCGCCCCGTGAGAAACTTGGATAATAGCCTAGTACTTAATTATGTATACTTATTTAAATTCATCTTTAATGAATTAGTTGAGTTCACGCTCGTCAGGGGAGTGTTTTTTTTTTTGTATTTACAGGAGAGGTGGCCTATGTTTCTCATGAAGGAACAGCTGTTTACATTTGTTTTACTTGTGCATGGATTAGGTTAAACATATTTCTCTATTTCTACTGTGTGCATTTGGTAGCTTTTTTCTAATAAACTTCTAATCGCCCCTCCCTCTCACTCCGACCAGCGCGCTCACGCACGCAGACACGCACACACACACACACACACACACGCAAACATATATTTCTTAGCAGCAGCGCACTTGCGGTTTGAATGAGATAACTTTCTAGGAAATGCAATGAAGAAAAGTTGTTGCGACAAACTTCTGTTACCACGATGACAGCCCATGCTCTGTATTTGACACGAGCATATATTCATATATAATTGATATAATCAATAAGTTGGTGGCTGTGATCCTTAGATTCATTTGTGTAAAGAAACTGAGTCTAATTATAGGCAATCTTGCCTTGATAAAGATCTCCACACTATGCAGTTCAATCTTGGCTGACATAGTCCCCCCAACAAAAAGGAGTGTCGTCTCTAATAAACCTCCACCAAAGACGAGCCAACTAGACCAAACTATACTGCATTGATGGTTTTTCAAATGCACAGGGGGAAGTTGTTAAATTCCATTCGAGTGGGAGTTTGTATTGGTCTGAGTGGCAACACGTTTGTTCTTCTACTTCTGTGAGAAGTGGGAAATGTCTCTTTAAATATTTTTTTTGGTGTCGAGATTGTTTCCACCCATTTACATTCGTATAGCCAATAGGTGTTCTGCGCGCGGCCGAGGCGTCCGGATTGTTACTGGGCAGACTATTTTTGCATAGGCTATATCTTCGAAAGTCCTGCAATAACCATTTATCAATTTACACGTTTAGCGGTTGTTATTGGACCCTAATATTGACGCATGGCGTTCAATTAAATCCAGCTATGAAGCAATCAAAACATGGGAAAGCAACACATTACAAACACTTTGCAAACATTAAACTTTGAACAATAAAATTATTTGAAAGTGAATTAAAAGTAAAAAAACAAACAGGCTACAGGCTGCAACAATAACGATCAAAACGTGTTTATTAGCCTATGCAAGTATTCCAGAAATATCCCCTATAGGATTTAATGTCGGCTGTTTCTTAATTGGTTCAATTATATGCTATGTTGTCATCTAAAACTGAAATCGACTTGCATGAGGCATTGGGCGGTCGGAAACTTTTGCAATGAAAAAATATACATTTAGTACGTTACATCAAAGACAAGACGGGACATTTTTCAATTACAGCCCTTTAGCCTAGATCCAGCACTTTGGTCGTTTGGTACTTCAAGCTGTCTAAAGGGAGTTCCCCAACATTTTCTCCGGTCCATGACGCATGTTCAACAAATCACTCAGTTATACATTGATTCCCTCAGAAAAATATAAAATGAATCAAAATGATAACTCGTAAATACCCATATGTGCCATAATCACTGATGTTGTTTATTGACTTCTATGCAGGAGTAGGAAACACTAATATTAAGCAAACTTGCCCAAAATAATGTCCCATGGAAGTTTCAAATGTACTTCACCCGAAAGATGCGCTAGTAAAGCGCCAGGATGACTATGCGTCTCCATAACTCCTCTGGTGAAAATGTGCAGCTTTTAATTCATATCCAATAATGCATATTTGAACACCTTTGTAATTTCTTTGGTTATAATGGCGATTTATTTAAGAGAGCTCTTGTACTGATTGCATATGCATCACATGAATTGCTCATGCACCTGCCAGTGACATCGGAAATTACATAGAATGTACATTTCTTGGAATGCTGATGTTTAAAACATTTAAAATAAAGCTTTCACCTTGTGAAAAAAAAAGCCTTATATGAAGTTATGGAAAATGTATTGCTACATAATATCAGGAAATTAAATTAGAAATACATCCCAAATGTGTGTTAACTTTGAAGTCAACCTTGAATTTATTGTCATGCTATACCTTAAATAAGCCTATATAATGTCTTTAACAACTGGTCCACCATCGGAAAACCAGCAAATGTATATCATTCGACAATCATTCATGGGCTTTTGACAATACCTTGTGGGCTTGGGGACATTACCCTAGCCTAGTATGAAAGAACCACGCTGCATTTTCGCGGAAAAATGACGTCACAACAAGCTCTGAAGAGCATCAAGGGAGGAATTGAGCAGAGGCGCACGTTATTTCCCGGCTTGGCAGAAAGAAATGAACTTGATATCCAATGCGCGCACAACAAGGACATGAAAACATTTCTTTCACTCAAAGTAAAAATAAATATGAACAAATATCTCACGTCATACTGTGATGGCAATGGTTTTGCTTTAATCATAGTTTACTCAGTTACAGGGGCATAATACCTACAGTCTAGGCATTCAAATTACAACAAGAACATGCAATAGTGTGGGTTCGGCAAAGCTGCACACCAAAAGCACATGTGGGTTGTTACTGACATCAAAACAGAAATGATGATGTTTTTAAAATGTGTCTAACAAACAGACACGGGCATTTTATCAGGAAGTCCATGAGTTTAAGATTTCAAGTTTCCACAAATGACAGCAGTAGCCCAAACTAGGATTTGCCACTCACTGTCCTCAATGAATTAAGACATAAAAGAGGATGCTAAAAGGAAAAGAAAAATACAGTTTCTAACGTTCAAAATACAGAAAATGGTCATAGCCTATTTAAAATAAAAAGCTAGAAATAGCAAAAACAAACTGCAATTTCAAATTAATAAATGTTAATACATTTCCAGCTGCTTATATTTCTGAGACCTAATGTTTCTTCCCTCTGAGCTTTTTTACATATACATTATGCATAAAAAACAGCCATAATATGTTTATAGGATCTTTATATTATTCATAATTGTTTGATATATTTGTTTGACATATTTCAGTAAATAATAATCAAATCATTTCAAATAAGATTTCTAAAAATAGGGCATCTCCACAAAGTTACTAAAATAGGTTGTGTTAAACTTGGCTGATTTCTAGACAAAGCCCAATATTGCAGGTGATAGATTGTTTTGACAAAAAACATTAAATGTGGTTCCCTATAGATAATTGTAAAACACCTGCTGCCAAGTGCAACAGCTGCAAAGTGGAATTGGTGCATTTCTACAATGAAAAATAACATATTTCTAACAGATACATAAATGAAAAACAAAACCACAAAATGTTTTTCACTTACAATTAAACAATCTTATAAACAGAACAAGTACATTAGAAATAAGTGTGAAAGATGGAAAATCAACTCAGTATGTTCTTCGTTTGAATGCATTCCTAGTATTTCCAATTCATCAATGTATGTGCCAATATTATAGTTGTTCTTTAATTATGTTTTATCTTTGAAATAATTTTAAAAGGCCAGTTTGAATGTTAGTCATAAGCTTGGTAATATGTTTGTAAGAATTGGTGGATTATAAATAAATACATAAAACCAATCAATTATTTATGGTATAATCACAATAATAAGGTTCATTATTTAATTTGCTAAATTAAGATATATACTAATGTTGTTTATTGAAATAGCTTTCTTCCCCTATTCCATTCTTTTAGCCTTGTGTGAACATTTTCAAAGAATAGATTGTACAAAGAACAGTCATTGAAACCCAAAAGGAGTTCTGTTATAAACGGCTTAGAAAAACAGAGAAAATATTCTCTACAAATTGCCAAATAAACAGAACATATTGTTAATGTAATAAAACAACAGAAAACATTGACATCGAGACACCCTGTGTTCAACATTCACCAACAACCTCACTGGCTGGTTTCAAACATAGCTCACCAAAATACATATTTAAGTTTGACCCACTATTTACTTGCAGGTATCAGCTAATTCAAATATAATCTGCACACTATTTAACTGAACCTTGAATAGGACAGATGAATAGAAAGCAATGTCAACTTTCCGGCATTAACTAAGGTTTGGACATAACTCATGAACCTGTCATGTAAAAATCAAAAGACTACTACCATGATAAAGTACTAATCATGCACTGTGGTAACACTGAACGTTTCATGGTCTCGAAACACAGCCTGCTACAAAATACAATATGATTTATATTCACTGCTAGTTTAAAAAACTTCTCAAGCATGCTTACAATTTGGTTATATTACACTTATAGCTCATAACAAAGCATTCCCTCAGTAACTGTGTTGTGGTTGATCAACTGCAGATGTCTTCTGTAGGACAATAACAAAAGAAAAATAACTTCAGCATTCATGCAACAATACCAGGCTGTACACAATGATGTACTGGTTGAATGTATTTACAAATGATTCATGTTATTGCTGAAGTGCCAATACACCTGTGTGATAATAGTGTCCTGTATCTCTAATCATGAAGTACAGAAACAGTGTAGTCTGTAGGCTATCTAGACAATAACAGACAGAATCAGAAAGCCAAGTTAGCCATAACCAACCAACAGTGTGTATTTCACAGACCTAAAATCTATAAACACATACGTCCAGGTTTGATTCAGCCAAACAAATTCATTTGATTTGATTAGAATATTATGACCACAATTCTCCAAAGATTAACTTGCATAACATTCAGGTCTAGAATATTTCTGTACTAATGTGTTTTAGATACCTAGTAAAGTTCATGCAATGATTGTCCCTGGAAGCTCAGGCATCTTTGGGCTGTTCTTAGAATCTTGCTTTATTCTCACCATTCTACTGCTAATGTTACAATGCAACTGTGACACCAGTGACCAGGGCTACAGACTAACAGCCAAACTCCATCCAACATTCTTAAAGTAAAGACCTCCTGCAAATTCTTTAAGCACGCTCGTAGCTCCATAAGTTCTCAGGGCAGCACACAAGCAAAAGAAAAAAACCCACATTTGTCAACTCCAGATATGATGGGGACAAGGGACGGGCATCTGGAAGGCCAAGGTAAAAACCCTTCCAGTCAGTGAGATGAATCAATTACTTTAAGCAGAATAAGGCAGACCCTTCAGTCTTTCCAATATGCTGTGTGGGGATGGTTCTAACTGGTTACAAAGTTGCATAAGCGCGGACCTCGTATCACGAAACGGACACTACACGCGTGTTCCACAAAGAGCCTGGGAACAGACACCTTCAAGGTACGGACAGAGTCACAGACAAGCCTGTGTTCTTCGTTGTCATGGAGAACATTCTCAAAGCACCGACGTCAGCCACATTTCCCCCCTTTGGTTTTAAAGGCATGATGATGAATCAAAGAAACTGCCCTCGAAAAGCCTAAGAAACATACAAGTCAAAGCAAAATGAACGACTGAAAGCAGCCTGGTTACAATCAGCAGAGCCCCATCAGAGGGGTGCGCATGACAGAGTGTTGAAGGACGCATGGGTCCCTCCACAGAGGAGACATCGTCGGTGTTGTTCTACCTGCACGGGACACACAATAAGCACGTCTGTGAAGCCAGCCAAAACCTCCCCTCTGACAACACAGAAGAACCAGCCTGCTATTCATTTACCTTTTCCCTCTCCTCCTCCTTGCCCGCTCGGTCACATGGTGGGCCCTGCCTTTTGAGCTCCGACAACGACCTCTCGTGAACTCATCAAGACTGGGGAGCGAAACGGGAAGAACTGGGACGTGGCTTGCCAGGGGACACTTAGTATAGGTTGCCTTTTATTTCTCACACGAGCAGGAGAACACAGCAGCACATTTCTGAGTGGAGCAGCTCAGCTGCTGCTGTGTCTTCACCCCTCTGCCTCCCTAGGGTTTTCCCATGTCCATATCGGCAGCCCTTGAGTTTGTCACTCATGCAACAGCTGCTTACTGATACTACACCGAACCCTGAGCTTTTCCCCCCTTCCTTTGCGACCCACACAAGAACAAAGGCATTGTTGATCCAAGAGGCCTTGATACAGAATGCAAGGACTCGGTGAAGGTAGGTTGTGTCCCTTGTGGTCTAATTCGGCACAAGAAGGACCTGATTCCTGAACATTTTGGAATGTCGGTCCAAAGGAACGACATTCTTTCACTAGCATGTCTAGACCAAATGCGTTTTCACAAGCTTTTAACTTTAGGACGGTGGTGTTCATTTTGCACAAAACTGAATTAGACTCAAACTGTGAGAGACTACTTGGACCTGCCCAAAAAGGAACTAAAATGTTGTTGTCTATTGTTCAATCTTTTTTTATGATTTATGTTGGATGGCCTAATGAACTTACTGCTAGTTTACAAATAATACTTAACCTTTATTGTCTGACTGAAAACTTTGTAGGGGTTTCAAACTTCAATATGTTGTGTCCTCAACATGTTGTCTCAGACAGACGTCAGTTTGATCCAGACAGACTGAGAGACAGATGGGACGACTGGCAGCCAATCTCCTGGGAGGTTTAATCAAATTCTGTGTCTCTGAATATCAACACCTACAAGTATGTATACTGAACTATGAAATACTTTGCCCTTAATTTAAGCTTCAGAAACATCCAATAGGTGCACTACCACACACACACACGTACACACACACACATACACACACACACACACACACACACACACACAGCCAAACTTATTTGTCTACACCTCAACTGGACTCACAGTCATACAGTGTACACATAGTGTGTGAAGAGATGTATGCATTATACTGAAGTATATTCATTTTCTTAATCTCAGTTCGAGTAGAGTGACATCCAGTATTGAAACGGGCTGCAAATGGCCAAGAGAGATATGCTGCCTCCTGACTGAGCCACTCATGCAAATCATGTTTAATGTGTGATTCATCCACCCCTCCCTGTTCAGAACAAAGAAACATGCAGCCTTATTGACATTATGTTTGTCAAACAGAAAAAAGCCAAGTTTAACTATTTGAATACGTAGAACTGATAAAGGGGGGGATAAGGTGTCCCTCCTGCATCTCAGAGGGATCTTAGCGACAGCAGCTGTGTTCAAGATGGTCTCATTTTGACTTTGAACCCCTCAGGGTTTCGAGGCTTGATGGTTTTCTTGTCGACGACATATTTCTGACACTGCAGGCACACGTGCAGCCATTCCCCGTAGTGGGCGTGGTCAGGTCATGTTCCCAGAGGTATCCAGTGGTGACAGGTGGTACACGAGGGCAGGCCCCAATCTAGGTGAACTACCTCTCTCCTCCTCCCGCCATAACGCTCAGCTGGTGACACACCTGCCGTATTTAATGACGATAAGAAACAGTCTGCAGGACGAAAATAGAACCTTGGCAGACTGTATTGAAGATACTGAAGGAGGCCAACACTTTAATACTCAAGGAACAGAATTCCTTGGAGAAACACCTTCTTGTCTATTGCGAAAATCACCAAGGAGAGGCAGCCCGCCGTGCCCTAAAACCCCCGGAACTCACTGTGAAAACACTGACACCCTTCAAGGCTATAAGAGCACCACCCATGAGTTCACTGCCCCATCACACACTTGGATCAGGCTGCAATAATCTGAACCGTACGGGAAACTGGAGTGTCGGAACAGTAATTTATTGGCCATATCAAGTCGGTGCTTTGCCCTGCTGGTGGTGTCCGATCCGGGATCTGCAGGCCGCTGTGTGTGTTTGATGGCAACATGTGTCGCTTCCTAACTCCTTATCTGAGTGGCACAAAGGTAAAGGGAAGCTTAACAGCCTGGGAAAATGTCGAACAGTGTGAAATTACCTTGATCCAAAGATTCCTGCAGCATACCAGCCCAGTGAACCCATAACAGCCCAGGCACTAACTCAGTTAGCTGGTCCTACCAGGAACAGCTGATGGGGGGGGGGGGATGAAAGAGTGAAACAATGTAAATAAGTCCCACCAGTAATGTCTGGCAACCGCCAGAAGATCAGAATTCATCTATCTAGTGTACATCTATGCTGTACCACAGAGCTGCGGCACATTGAGAAATAGCCTCGTCTTCTGGGTCTCTACATTTAATGACAGGTTATCTATCTACTATCTATCTACAGATGAGGTGCAGGGCACGTCCACACAAGTGAATAGACCACTGGCCATGCAAATTAGGTTCAGACTGTGTTTGGGTTCATTACCGGGGGAGGACTGGTCTTGGGTTTCTGGTTGGGTGGGAGGGGGGGGGGGGGTGGCAGTGGCTAAGTCACAACAGCAAGGGGCTAACAGACACAATAGAGGATGTCATCTGTGGGCTGGTGCACAGCGGGCAGTCAGGCTGCATTTCCTCTCCATCGTGTACTTCTTCTTATAGCTTCTGAAGACGCCATTTTGATGAAATAATATATAAGCCCTCAGTTAAAGCGGCTATGTCCGCGTAGTTTTCCTCAAGCGATTCAATTCACACATTGTGCACTTTTCTAACGTTTGACAGTGTGGTTCTATTCAATCATTTAAAAATGCTATAATCAGAGGAAAAGTGAGGTGCACAACTGCAAAACTAACAAACGCCTTGATGTGCAAAGCGTCACTGAAGTATACCTCCACAGTTCCGGCTGCACCCTATAAACAAACCTTGATCACACTAAGACGATGAGAAGGTTTCACTCATTGAGTTTATGTCTATGATCATCTAGTTACTGCTTGCCAGCTCATGAGTATACCCTTATCTGAACATCTTCACCTCAGCCAACATGCCCGCTTCTCAATGATGAGACAGGCTTCAGTGAGGTCTAGTCAACAAAACGTCGGTTAAAAATTGAACCCCTTCAATATCTGAGGTCGCATGCGTGACAATAATCCCTCTCCTGAACTCCAAGCAGAGACCCTCTGAACAAGGCCATGGTCGCCCACACGAAGCATCATTACCTATCGCTCGACAAAAGCCACAGCCACAGCGAGGGAAACAACTGCTTCAAAGTCTCAGGATGAGCGATGTCTTTGACTGAAATGCTAGTAGTGAACATTGGGTACTAGCAAGACATTTACTAGCAACCCCCGTTTCCTCCTCTGAAGCAATCGTAGCTGAACTGAAAGATCCAGGTCAGCCATGTGAATGCGAAGGCCGATCCACAGTCAACATACGTGGATCTACGCACATAGGTGGTGATTGAGAGCAGCGGTCCCCTTTTGGTAACATGATACTCTTCCTGGTCACACTCCCATTCAGAGAGCAATAGCAGATTGGTTAGTGTGTGGAAGAGTCGTTTTGACTGGGAGAGCTGTCAGATTTTTTTGTAACTTTGTCTAAAAACAAAGCACGCCAGCTTGCATTTTCATCCTCCGACAACTCCATGTGAATTAGTCTCATTCATTACAAAAATATTAAACTTGCCCCCTGGTGATTGCACACAGATCATATAGGCCTGGCACAGTCACCAAAGTCTGTCTTTAGGGGAGTCCTGTGTGGCTGGCTGGGCCGGAAAGGAAGGCAAAGGCCACATCCATCTAAAACATAGACCTATTCTCTGGGCTAGTGGCTCCAAACTCCAGTCCTTGAAAAAACCCTACAGCACACATTTCTGCCGTGTCCTAGAGAAACATACCCAGTTCAACTCAGTGAGGGAAGGATAATTAGTCCACAAGATGATGAGTTGTCTGGGGCTACAATAAATATTTCTGGCGGGGCTGTCAGCACCAGTGCCTCATGTCTGTAACCAACAGGCCCATGCAGAGCCTCCCCACCCAGACTGTTAAAAGACTGCAAAATGACTATTGAATGGATAACCGGCTAACCCCATTGTCTGTTATTGCCTTTAGTACCGACTATATTGGAAAGAGCCTAGATTCTGCGCAGACACTTACAAACACATAAACACGTCTTATCCTCCAGCTGCCAAGCCAATTACCCACACTGAGGCTGACTGAGGCTACGTCAGGAGGGGCTGAGGCTACGTCAGGAGGGGCTGAGGATACGTCAGGAGGGGCTGAGGCTACGTCAGGAGGGGCTGAGGCTACATCAAGAGGGGCTGCTTTGGCTACCTGGTGGCAGCATTTATACAGTGCCATTCTGTATGGGGTTAGTGGGATGGATCCTGGACAGGGTTGCCATGACGCGTTCTAACACGTCTGTGCAGCAGGTCGAGCACCTGCAAGCTCAATCATAGTTTTTCGGCCATGGATGCTACTCTTTCCTAGAGGAATTGGTTCCTGGAAATATGAGAGAGTGGTGTTAAAGGAAACACAATGGTTTGATTGGATGTGCATCAGAGGACACGTTTCCATCTTTGTCCCAACTGAACCTACTGGGAGTTGCTTGGATGAAGCAGGGCAATCATTGTGAAACGGACATCATAAAAAGGGAGGAAACCATTTTTCCACAAAACACAGAATTATTCCTGAAGTCCTGACGGTTGAGGAACAGGGACAGACACGGTGACAAACTGCATCCCATAATAACGACAGAGTCTGAAAGGCGCGAAACTGTAGGTGGGCCTGACTCCACTTCAGTCCTCCAGCTCGGTTTCTGCCCCTTCATGACCACCCAGTCCACTGCCTGTCTCCACCTACTGAGGAGGCCTCCATTCATGATCCATTACCTCAGGAATTCCAGCAGCGGAACAAGCGAGCAGGGACACATCACAGGCCGGCATTCACCTTTCAATCACTGGGCCGCTGTAATCACGTTAGCTCACATAATCGCATTTCAATCACTGACAGGAGTGTGACCCCTGCCTTCCATCGGACTAATCTAATACATGTG
This sequence comes from Esox lucius, assembly GCF_011004845.1. Lineage (NCBI taxonomy): Eukaryota > Metazoa > Chordata > Actinopteri > Esociformes > Esocidae > Esox > Esox lucius. The sequence goes on along the minus strand of NC_047587.1, from coordinate 8,964,121 downwards.
TTTCCTCAAAGACACAGGGATGCATTGTTTTTTTTTTGGGGGGGGGGGGGGGGGCAACAGGGAGGAGGAGAGAACTACCACGCTGTGTCATGCCGTGGCTATAAAAAGAGATGCTGGCGTTCTGGCTGAATCAGCCTGTGAACCAAACAGCTATTTTTAGCTTATATGAAGGGCCAGAAGTACTAAGTGTAAACAGTCCCCAGGGCTTGAAGCTACTCTGGGCGCAGAAACAGAGAGAGAGAGGAGAGAGAGAGAGAGAGGAGAGAGAAAGAGAGAGTGGACCGGGAGAACTAAGAGGCTGTCCTGTCTGCGTGTCTGTCTGTATGCTGGGGCAGATCTGAAACTGAGGGGCCTCTGGAATCCTGCCCTCACTGGGGCCTCCAGGGTCAGTGGAGAGGGGAGAAAACACCAGCATCCCTCTCTCTGCCTGTTGTAAATCCATCTCTTCCTTCCTCCCCCAACCCTCTGTCCCTTTTCCCTCCATAAACATTTGCTGTCTGCACTCCACTCTCTCTGATTCCCTCCATCTCCATTCTTAGCAGGCTGGCTCAGCGCTGCATCACACGTCTCCGTGTCGTTATCACAGAGCAATGTGTGTTTTTGTCACTGTTCCATTGGTCACGGAGAAATGCTTGGTTCAGGCTTTCACCGGGTTCACTTGGTGGAGCACCTTCATCTCCTCCATGTCATTCATCTCCTCATCTCTCATCTACTCTCCTCCATCTCTTCTCCTCCATCTCCTGTATCTCATCTCTAGCTTTTTTCCCCACTCAGTCTTCATTCCATCAGGCCTGTCCTTTCATTGTCTGATAGGCTAGAACAGATTCAAAGAAGAACCTAGACAAAGTAGAACAGACTGGCCCATAGAACAGCTCGGACCTCTCCACTCTGTCACCCAGGATTCATTAAGCAGAACACTGTTGAAAGACATCTTTAGCATGTCCCAGCCAAACCCCAACCCTCCTCACCCCCCCCCCCCCCCCCCCCCCCCCCATCATTACACAGGACATTGATGCCCTTATGCAGCCATACCATCCGGTTTGTGAATGAACTACACAGAGGTTAGTGCATTCCTAGCACACAGCGTTGAGAGGAAGCAGCTGGCTGGTCAACTTAAGACATGTTTCTATCCTTGCTCTCCAACAGGAAAACACATTTCCAGGAGATCATATACTAAAGGCAGATTTAATGTGTAAGGGCTGGTTATGGCTTTTTGTGCACGGATATGACTCAGTGAATCCACGCTCCTCTTGTCCACCATGGACAAGCACACAAAAGAGGGATTGAAGACTCAGGTCAGAGTGGGAGGTCACCTAAGGGGTATTCTCAGTGGGTCAAACATAATCACAGATAATGTAGTTAAACTGGTTCTGGTTAGTGAAATCAATACTTTTACCTTGCCATGCAGTACTTATGAACAGGAACATACCTTCCACTAAATGTACAATTTGGTGCAAAACTGCTAAATGAAAGACATGCCTTGAAGTGCAATGCCTCGCATGAGAAATGTACCTTCAGTTTTTGCTCTGCCGCCCATAAAACCATAAATGTGGAACTCAGGTGACATGGCGGGCTAGACTGGTTGCACTACAGTGTGGTTCCTAAACTCTTCACCAAAACTTCACCAAAACTTTTGTTTGCCTCACTCCTCTTGCACGAAGGTGAGTACTCACCTTCAATTCATAGCACATCTTACATATGGATATTGTTTTGAGATATACATTTGGTGACTTCCGCACTATTTACAGAGAACATTCATGCACTCTACAGATCTACCAAACAGATCAACATAAACACATTGCTCATTACAGCAATGTCCTGTGGGCTGTTGGGGTCAACAGCCTTGCTCGGGGAGAGAACACACGATCTTTCTGGTTCTAAAATGGCGGGGGCTCTGAACAACCTGTTTGTTGTTCTTCCACTTTCCACTTCTTCTTTTCATTGTTCGAACAGACAAAAACTAAAAAATATAGATCACTAATTGAGGCAAAACAAACATAATTTCTAGTGCAGCTGCACCTGCTGTTGTGTGCCAGCTTGTCTTTAAACTTAGCACCTTGGTGACGCTACCATGGAATGCCGCTGACAAAGAACAGCTACCAATTCCATTTCATAAGTCCTTCGAACCCAAAGCATCTGAATGACTCCTTGTCATCCTAAAGTTTCTAGAGGCAGTATATTTTGCATTAAATATTTCTGCTCCAGGAAAGAGGTACCAGACAGGCAGGCGAGGCAAGAAGGCTGCTAGGGGGAGAAAGAAGGCGAGTGGGCCATGCAGAACCACTCCGCCAGGTACAAATTATGCCCAATTACACCTTGAACACAAGAGGGCTGCTGTGGACGTTTCTCAGGGTGTGAGGTCAAGCATTTCCTGTGTCTGTGAATGGCCCACGTCTGGGGAATTGTCTTGGAGACGAGGTTCCCTCCCACTCCCTCTCCCTGTCACCCCCCCCCCCCCTCTCTCTCTCTCTCTCTCGCTGCTACAAAAACAAATAAAAATGTCCACATAGATACATGTTAATATGTATGAAAGCATTCGCATACGATTCAAATAGATTCAAGTACTGGGCTTGAGATCAAAAGAGCATAAACTGAAATGACAATTCCTATTGTATCCCCTACAGGAATTATGTAGGTACATGACTCATCGACTGTTTGCAAACAAGGTGGTTCTGCCTGGGACCTGTCGGTTAGGGATGCTCCAATCCGTCTGCCAAGGAGAATTTTAGCACTTCCTCTTACTATCCACCAATCAGCACAGCATGCCTTGGCTGGATCCTGTTCATCTATTTGATAATTGGAGATCTAATCTCCAGGTCTAGTCAGAGCAGCACAAGTTACTACTGAACTGAACCAGAGAGCAGCCTCAGTTACAACGGTAGTGTGTACCAACAGGTTTGGTTCCCACACCCAGTAGGAAAATAAATACTCCATAATCACTGCATATCAAAACACGCAACACAGGCTGAACAGAAAATGTACATTCCATAGGAAATCCATAGCGAGCAAGTTCATGCTCGCTCCTTCACATTGAAATTTCAGAGACACCAGGGAGAGATTAGTCGCCCACATGGGAGGGTCACAAAGCAGGATGAAAGACCGTCAGAATAGGCCTCTTTCAAGAGATGAATAGGTAGCCACCTACTTTTTCTGTCCCAACTTTAGTCCGTTTTACATTTTAAGAGTATAACCCTTTCTCATTGCAGCAGGTCCTGGCAACCTTTGGAGAATTAAAGATTGGTACTTGTGTCATTTGAAGCAAATCCTGCCAAACCGTTCTGCCAAACACGTTCCTGCTCGCATAAGCAGGAACCTTGTGGAACCGACATGCTTGGGGCAGAGTGCTCCTCCACCTGACTGCTATTTTCAATGTCCAGGCATTTTCAAATGACTTTCCAACTTTCGGTAGCTGTGTTGTGATGGTTAATTCACAAACGGACCACATCTCTAACTTAACTGCTAATTGGTGTGATTCCTATGGCCCTTGTAATTTGAATAAAGTTACTACTTCTTGAGTTCCAATCAATGACTATTCCAACATGGTGACCCCAAAAGGGGAAATCCTTCCTTCAGAAACAGCTCATAGTGGAGAGAATGCATTATATTAGTCCACACAAACTTTTGTAAATGTTAGCCAATGGAGAAAATAATATTAGCTGTCTGATGATTTGGATAGAAAAAGTGCATTTATCTATTTGTTACTTAGCTAGAGCTTGTGGGGTGAAGTTTTTCTATGTCATAGTTCTTTTAATGAACAAATAAGATGTCCACCCAGACTGACTCAAGTGTTACCTTCAGTTTGGCAGACTGGTATATATAATGTAAACTAAATCTACATTTTTTTTATGTAAAAAGATTTTTATGCAGTTTTGGCAACTATGACTTATTTACAAGTCCATATTTAACATTTTACACATTTTGCTACTAAACCTCACCTGCACTTCAAAACACAAGAAGATAAATGTGTCCTTGTGTAGATAAACAAAGGAAATCCGTAAAATGGGAGTGTCATTGTCTTTAGGTGTACAGACAAGCTCATTGGATAAGAGGTGTACTTTGAACATCCCTTTTCTGCCTTCCAGAGTCCGTCCCCGCCCACCCACTCGCCTACGCATGGTCTGCACTGGCAGTCATGTCTACCGGCCCAGCCTCCCCTCCATGAGATTGAGTTACAGTTATGAGCTTGCAGACTGCCCTGCCAAAAACACAAGAGTGGAAATAAATACGAGAAAGAAAGGAAACTGAAAAAAGAACTGGGAAAGAAACGTGTTTTAAATGCTGAGTAGAGGAGTTTGATTATTATTGGGGAATAAAATGAAAGCCGTCATTCATGACAAAGAGCCAAGAAATGAGGAAACCATCCTGCCTCAGGCCTGCCTGAGCTCAGCTGTTATTCCAGCCTCTGCATTTATCATACAGGTATTTTCACAGCAAGGCTTGAGTCCCAAGGGCCCCCTATTTTCTACATAGTGCACTACTTTGTTTGAATACTAGGAGGGTCTGGTGGAACAATGCCTCAAACTGGGCCTTCAATTAGCCAATAGGAAAGTTGTGAAGAATTCCTGGAGCGATAGCCAATGGCTTAATCGGCTTAGTCTGGCAACCAATCATCTCCCGCAACGCCCATCCCCATGTGCATTGTGCGCCAAAGCACCAATTGCAGCATTGTAATGTTGCTGTGGAACAGTTGGGTGTACAGTAAAGCTGAGCTGTCTTGATACTGAACTGACTCAGAGCAGAACAAAGCACTCACATCTTCAGTTAAACGTTTCAACGGCGATAAAATAATGTCACTCCAGTAGATGATTAGCTAACTATAGGAACATTGCATTTAGTGCTGTAGGATATTAGCAGGTAACCTTCTCTACTGTATTATGAAGTGGCTGACTCAGGGTGGGTGGATGTAATGGACCCATATTTGTATACATTATCAAAGAAAAGAAACACCAGTTTGGAGCCACGCCTCACGGTATTTTGATTTGCAAAAACACAGAGATAAGAATATCTTTAAAAATGAACGCCACTCCTGTGGAATGACATGGAAATTCCTACTGAGGCCAACATAGAATGGTCGTTGTGGCAGGCGGAATGTGCCGGATATATGCAAGACTGTACAGGATTGCCCAGGGGACGAGGGTATATTGGCCCTGGTCAGAAGCATTGCACAAATGAGTGGAAAGGGAATGGGATGTGGGCAGCAGCCCTTCACAGTCACTCTGAGGGAGAATGTCCGTCAAACCATGCATCCAGACGACCCCAACCACCTGCAGGGTGCATACCCAGGTCCCAGCTTCGTCCAGGAGACTGAGGCATCGTAGTTCAGGTTAAACAAGTCTTTAAGAAGGACAAACTACCGGGTTAATATGTGTGAATTGAATTCACAACCTGGGCCACGTTTGGAGAAGAAACCAAACTGGGTGGAATATGGCCTGAAGCTATCCAACACACTTTCACCTCCCCACATTCTTCACCTTAGAAAAAAGAATACAGTAGAGGGAGAAGGAAGGACCAAGCTAAGTCTTGTGTTCGACAAGTCAGTGGCTAACGATTGTCGGAAAAGCTTTTCCAGGTTTTCACCATCTGTCACTTTTCTGAACGGCATAGGAAGCCCAGGTCTTACAGCCCTAGAATAATGAGCCTACTGAAAATGATTCCCATAGACGAGGTCCGGGCACTGTCCTCACCTGGACTCCTACAGACTCCCAACTCCATTCCGAAAATAAATCAATGGGACGTTATGGGAAACAGGGCGAGGGGGCACCAGAGCCTGGGAACAAGGTGACCATATCCGCTTTGCCCCCGGCGTGAGGGCGCTGGACTGGCCAATGGGAGTAGCTCTCGGAGACGCAGCCGGAAGAGGGAGGGAGGCTCAGCCTGCGGCTTGTTATCAGCCCCGGTTACTCCAGCAACACGGGACTCAAGGCACATGTAGGCCCTGTTTTGAAAGTAGGGGACTGGAAGCCCCTCAGACAAAACACGCGATAAGACACATTCCTTCAACGGATGACACATATCCAGTGAAATGCCTATGGAGGGCATGACTGCCAGGCCGACGAAAGGTCACTCATCCTAATATGAAGTGAGAAGCTTAGAGAGGGCGTCCACTTTCGCAGTAGGTATTTACTGTAACGTACATGGCAGTGGCTCGTTTTATTAACTACACTGTCTAGAGCTGATCTCACCCACCTTTGCCTTCAGATCAGGATGAACTGTTTGGGCCGTGGAATTTAAAGGGCGTCGGAGACGTCCTACAGGGAAGTGGTTCAGTGCTGAAGGGACGACATCACATAACGGCTATACATTGGAGGGCAGTACATTTGTGCTGCGGACCGCCAGTCCAATCTTATCCTAGAGATGTTCCATTGGGTTGAGGTCTGGTGGACTGTGGCGGCCACGCAAGTACACTGAACATCACAATATGTGACAATGCACACTGCCGTCCTTGCTACGTTCCTGTGTTGCTTTTGTTCTGCGTCTGTTCAGTACGGGTGGCACTAATCATGTTCACTTCCCACTCTGCAATGACCACTCCCTCCTGTTCAATGACCATTCCCTCCAGTTCAATGACCACTCCCTCCTGTTTAATGACCACTCCCTCCTGTTCAATGACCATTCCCTCCTGTTCAATGACCATTCCCTCCTGTTTAATGACCACTCCCTCCTGTTCAATGACCACTCCCTCCTGTTCAATGACCACTCCCTCCTGTTCAATGACCACTCCCTCCTGTTTAATGACCACCCTCTCCTGTTCAATGACCACTCCCTCTTGTTATTGCACCCAGCTGGTTCGAGTTCTCGTCAACCAATCTCCTCCTTTCCTCAGCTGTATAAGAGCCCCGCTGTTTTTCCATGCCGGCCTTTCGGACTGACGGATAGGATATAGTTTTCTGTCCAGCCCACACTCCAGTTCAGTAGATGGTGGTAATGCACCATTGTAGTTGGATGCCAACTGCCGTTAAATGTCAATGAAGGAGACGTCATTTTGACTTTTCCCTGGCACTAACATGGCTTCCTGTGAGAACTTTGTAGTACTTTGTCATTTTGTTTTTGTATGTGTACGGCGATTGGGGAGGAGTGCTGTTTGTGTTGATGATTATTAGTATTAGTTAAGTGTATCTGACAGATTTGGAGCACTTTTGCAAAGAAGAGTGGGCAAATAATGCCACGTCAAGATGTGCCATGCTAATAGACTCCTACCCAAAAAGACTGACTGCTGTAATAAAATCTAAACGTGCTTCAACAAAATATTAGTTTAAGGGTGTGCACACTTATGCAACCAGGTTATTGTGAGTTTTTTATTTTTCCCCCCTCAAAGATTTCAGTTTGTTTTCAATTGAATTGTTCAAATTATAGGTCACGTTAAAAGAGGAAAAAGTTCTGACATGATTTATCTTTGTCACATTCTTTTGAATCTCGAAAACCTGGCATTTTCACAGGGGTGTGTAGACTTTTTATATCCACTGTATGTTAGGTTAGGGGGTTTATGAGTTTTACTTTCTTTGCTTTGGTCCTGTCCAGCCCCCTTTCCCTGTACTACCATGTCTAATCAATTAAATTCTTTGCAAAGGTAGTTCCTCCGTCTCAGTCCTCCCCGCTCACACCTCTGACCCCACACCTTTTCCCCACTCCACGGAGAGCTTACATGTAGCGGGGTGTTGCGTAACAGTCCTGGAAGTATCCATGTGACAAAGGGTCAAAGGGTCAACTCTAGCTGTGAAGCCACCTGGTCAGCAACAATGTTCAGATACAGTGTGGCGTTCAAACATTGCTCATTTGGTATCAAGGGGCTTTTTGTGTGCCAGGAAAACATTGCCAACACCATTAAACCGTCACCATGAGCCTGTATGGTCCTCCATGGCCTCATGGCCAAAATTCTTAGTCTGCCGTTAGCATTAAGAAACATGAACCAGGGTTCAACTGACCAGGCAATGTTTTCCCACTCCTCAATTGTCCAATGTAGGTGATTTCCTGTCCACTTGACAAAAGTTGCCATTTTTTGTCATTCTCCTTTGGCCTTTCTCATTAACAAGCTACTGTTGCCTCAGTGTCGGTGGCTGATCAGCTGGAAGGCACAGGATATTGAGTCACAAATCCCCATGACCCTCCAGGTGAAGTGAGTGTATTTACATAAACACAGTGCTGTACACGGTAATGGTCAGGTTTGCTCAGGCACAGCCTTTGAGAGTGGGGCGCGGGGCCTCTGGATATCCTAAAGTCAGAATGTTTGACTGTTGGCCCCTTGGCCCTCACAATGCTAGCAGGTTGATTTAATGCAAAGCAATAACATTGGTATGTGTGTCGTGTTTCAGTGACCCTTAGACTCTAGAGATTCCCATGTCACTCACTATTACTAGCTCCATTTATGGTATAATCTACTCCATCTCATATCCTCTGTACACATATTCACAAGCCTGAATTAAGCCCATTTTACACCCTCTTTACATATAAAACCCAAAATTAACCCAATTTCACAACCTTGAATTGTACCTCATGTTCCCTTTCACGTTTTGATTTCTTTATATGCTCAACATTCTCCCGCTCAGTTTCCCCTACCCTCTTTTATGACAACCTGCCACCTTTATCATTGTCCTGTAAACTTTCATCCACATGGGGACCCTCCAGGCAGCAGGCTACTATACCCCCACTGGGAGCTGAGATGGTGGGATACATGGCTGATCTGGGGGGGCTTGGTCCCCACCACTGGGCCCTAGCCACCGACTGTCTCTGTCTGGTGCATCTGCTGCCCCATATATCTGGGACCCAGGCGAAGCCCCTTCACCCCTCTAAGCCAGGCAACACAAGCAAGCCCAGCAGCTCTGTCCCAGCTCTGTTTGTGGGCTTGAGTTATGACTTGCCAAAATCATTTGCTGTGCACAGACAGCTGCCCTGACAACTGATGACAAGTGAGGCAGTGTATGAAGGGATGGCATGGCTGGTGACTGGACATCACCGGCCAGACCCGAGCCTGGGGGCATTGGGGTCAGAAGAGAGGGCCTGCTGATAGAAAGACAGCCTGCTGGTTAATTCTGTTTAAAAAGGTTTGGTGAATGTTGACGAGAACTTCCTGTCGGGAGCGGAATTACAGCTCAGAGCTGTCGTGAATATTCACCTACCACTACCTCTGGCACACGAGGATCTAATGCTCTCTGGCCTAACATTTGACAGAAGCAAACGTGCCCAGTTTCATCGTCACTCAGCACACAACAAGTGCTCACGGCACAGAAAGAAACACAGACATTCAAACAATCAACTCGAGATATCGGCTGTTATTCTCTTTACAACATTACGCCGAAAACCCAGAGTTTCGCTTGTTCGACAAACCTGCGAGCTTGCGACGTCATCGGTGGTGTTAGTCAATCTTAGACACAGAGCCTGTTCCCCTCCTGAGTACACAGCTGTGGTGTGAAGGTCACTGAGTAGCATTCAGCTACTGAATAGTGAACAACACCGCATCACAGCAGGTCACGAGAATTATCAACAGAATCCAACGCTCACATACGGCAGCCTAGATCTTTGGAAAACCCCCAGTGAATATATTCCTGGGAATAAATATTCCACAGATCTTTGGTGTTTGAAAAAAAATAGACCACCAGGACCATCACTCTCCTTTACTTCTTACAAGAACATGGAAAAGAAGCAAGCGAGAGAGAGAGGGAAAGAAAGAAAGAGCGAGAGAAAGAGAGAGAGAGAGAGTGAGAGAGAGAGGGGTTCTCTGCACAAAAGAGAAGCCTAGATGGATTAAGTCATGAACAGCCAGCAACATAGGTTGGATTTTTAACGGATGAGATCACATCCTCTTCCCTAAACAGTGGAGGAACTCATCCTCAGTCAGATAGCACAGCGCCAAGCAAAACGCTGTGGACATCCATTACCAGGACAGTGGCATCACGCAGCCGTGGAGCACACTAACTGGTCAGATCGGCCAGACATCAGCAGTCTGCACAGTGGAACAGACATCCAGTGTGAGAAAGAATGACAGAGACAGAGACACACACAGAGAGGAAGAAAGACAGGAAGACAGATGAGTCAGTGTGAGAGAGGAGACATAGATAAAGAGGGAGAGAGACAAAGATAGGAAGACAGAACTGATATGGATAGGCCTCATATGGACAGAACTCATATGGACAGAACTCATATGGTCAGAACACATATGGATAGGCCTCATATGGAAAGAACTCATATGGACAGAAAACATATGGATAGGCCTCATATGGACAGAACACATATGGATAGGTCTCATATGGAAAGAACTCATATGGACAGAACACATATGGACAGAACTCATATGGACAGAACTCATATGGACAGAACTCATATGGATAGGCCTCATATGGACAGAACTCACATGGATAGGACTCATATGGACAGAACACATATGGACAGAACTCATATGGACAGAACTCATATGGACAGAACACAAATGGACGGAACACATTTGGACAGAACTCATATGGACAGAACATATATGGATAGAACACATATGGACAGAACTCATATGGATAGAACTCAAATGGACAGATCTTAATTTGCATTTTATTGCATGATATAAATATTTGATCACCTACCAACCAGTAAGAATTCAGGCTCTCACAGACCTGTTAGTTTTTCTTTAAAAAAGCCCTCCTGTTCTCCACTCATTACCTGTATTAACACCACCTGTTTGAACTTGTTACCTGTATAAAAGACACCTGTCCACACACTCAATCAAACAGACTCCAACCTCTCCACAATGTAATTATTAGAAAACGGAAGACGTTCAAGATGACGGTCAATCTCCCTCGGTCTGGGGCTCCATGCAAGATCTCACCTCATGGGGCATCAATGATCATGAAGAAGGTGAGGGAACAGCCCAGAACTACACGGCAGGACTTGGTCAATTACCAGAAGAGAGCTGGGACCACAGTATCAAAGAAAACCATTAGTAACACACTACGCTGTCATGGATTAAAATCATGCAACGCACGCAAGGTCCCCCTGCTCAAGCCAGCGCATGTCCAGGCCCGTCTGAAGTTTGCCATTGACCATCTGGATGATCCAGAGGAGGAATGGGAGAAGGTCATGTGGTCTGATGAGACAAAAATAGTGCTTTTTGGTCTAAACTCCACTCGCCATGTTTGGAGGAAGAAGAAGGATGAGTACAACCCCAAGAACACCATCCCAACTGTGAAGCATGGAGGTGGAAACATCATTCTTTGTGGATGCTTTTCTGCAAAGGGGACAGGACGACTGCACCGTATTGAGGGGAGGATGGATGGGGCCATGTATCGCGAGATCTTGGCCAACAACCTCCTTCCCTCAGTAAGAGCATTGAAGATGGGTCGTGGCTGGGTCTTCCAGCATGAAAACGACCCGAAACACACAGCCAGGGCAACTAAGGAGTGGCTCTGTAAGAAGCATCTCAAGGTCCTGGAGTGGCCTAGCCAGTATTGCCCAGTGACAGCCCCAAAACCTGAAGGATCTGGAGAAGGTCTGTATGGAGGAGTGAGCCAAAATCCCTGCTGCAGTGTGTGTAAACCTGGTCAATAACTACTGGAAACGTATGATCTCTGTAATTGCAAACAAAGGTTTCTGTACATAATATTAAGTTCTGCTTTTCTGATGTATCAAATACTTTTGTCATGCAATAAAATGCTAATTAATTACTTAAAAATCATACAATGTGTTTTTCAGGATTTTTGTTTTAGATTCCGTCACTCACAGTTGAAGAGTGCTATGATAAAAATGAAATACTTCTAAATGCTTTGTAAGTGGGAAAACCTGCAAAATCGTCAGTGTATCAAATACTTGTTCTCCCCACTGTATCAGTGTGTTTCTGTTTGTTTTGCTTAAAAAAAATTATAATGTTGCAATATGACTGTAAAAGAGACCTTGGTCTCAGCTTGATTTCCCCAAATACGACAAAAGTAAATTTTATTTTTTATTTTTTATATATTAGATTAGATTCAACTTTATTGTTTGTACAAGTACAAGTACAGTACAACAAAATGCAGTTAGCATTTCATTTAATACATTTAAGAATATTCCGAATTTTACTGTGTAAAGATGCTGTTAGTTGGAGACAACATATAGGGACAGAATCCACCAAAACAACTTTTAAAAGTCGACACAACTACGATCATAACTATGATTGTTTTTTCACAAGCCTGTTAAAGTCGACAGGTAGGATTCTTCTGGGTCTGTTTTACAGGCCCTTATAGACCCCTGTAAGACCTTGAACCGTAGTCCTTTCCCTGTCCCGTGTCGTACCGGGGATAGACACGTGACCCTCTGACCCTGGAGGATGGGGTAGAGACATTCTACACTGGTGAGCTGAGTGGATATGGTCCACAGATGGAGACAGTCTCCCCTTACAGACTCAACACCATAAAGAAATCGAAGAAAGAAAAAAAATTAAGGAGGTGGGGGATACCCACCAAAAAAATGGACCACAGTGTGTTGTGGGAATTTTCCTCCCTTCGTCAAATATTTCCTGTATGTCCTCAGCTTGGTGGCCTATTATTCTCTCTCTCTCTCAGCCCCCCCAGCCTCTCCTTTCCAGACTGGCTTTCACTTTGGGGGGCCCTCATCCTCCCTGGACTGACCAGGGTGCTTTCAAGGTATCCTGATGGATGCTAATGTGGGACTCTTCCAGATCGTTTTACAGGGAGGCCCTTTGATCTGCCAGCAGGCCTCTCTCTTTCTTTCTTTTTCTCTGGCTCTCTCTCCCTTTGCTCTCTCTCTGCTCTCCCTCTTTCTCCTCAGTCTCTCCCCTTCTCTCTGTCCTCTCCGTCTCCCTGTTCTTAGAACCCCTCCCTGTCCATAAATCCCATCTTCACAGACACATAGGTTGAAAAACTAGGGAAGAGACAGAAAATATGTTAATCTTTTTAAGAATGAAATATACTATGAATCTGTAGGCTATAGCTTTAGATGGGACAGTGATGCAGAAGGAGAGATTCTATATATACATGTGTATATATTGTATATACTGTATATACATTTAGGTCCGGAAATATTTGGACACTGACACAAGTTCCATATTTTTGTCTCTGCACGCCACCACAATGGATTTGAAATTAAACAACCGAGTGCAGACCAATTGAAGTGCAGACTTTCATCTTTAATTCAAGGGGTTGAACAAAAATATCATATGAAATGTTTAGGAATAGAAACCATTTTTATACACGGTCCCCTTATTTCAGGGGCGCAAATGTAATTGATCAGATTAACACAATCATGTATAAAATGTTCATTTTTAATACCATGTCGAGAATCCTTTGCAGGCAATGATTGCTTGAAGTCTGGAACCCATGGACATCACCAAAAGCTGTGTTTCCTTCTTTGTGAACCCATCATGAGCCGTTCTAAGGCTTTCTTTCCATCATTCAGGAACAGGTTGATCTTAGTTTCATCTGTCCAAAAAATACTGTTCCAGAACTGGACTGTCTTTTTTAGATGTTTTTTTTGGCAAAGTCTAATTTGGCCTTTCGATTCTTGAGGCTTATGAATGATTTGTACCTTGTAGTGAAGCCTCTGTATTTGCTCTCATCAAGTCTTCTCTTCATGGTAGACTTGGATAATGATGTGCCTACCTCCTGGAGAGTGTTCTTCACTTGGCTGGATGTTGTAAAGTGTTTTTTCTCTACCATGGAAAGGATCCTATGATCATCCACCACTGTTGTCTTCCATGGACATCCAGGCCTTTTTTATTGCAGGATCACCAGTGCGTTCTTCTTTTCTCAGAATGTACCAAGCTGTTGATTTGGCCACTCCTAATGTTCCTGCTATCTCTCTGATGGATTTATTTTTTTGCAGCCTAAGGATAGCCTGTTTCACTTGCATTGAAAGCTCCTTTGACCGCATTTTGTGGGTTCACAGCAACAGCTTCCAAATGCGAATGCCACACCTGGAATCAACTCCAGACCTTTTACCAGCTTAATTGATGAATGAATAACAAAGGAATAGCCCACACCTGTCCATGAGACAGCTTTTGAGTGAATTGTCTAATTACTTTTGGTCCCTTGAAAAAAAGAGGGCTACATAATAAAGAGATGTAATTCTTAAACCTTTCCTCCAGTTTGGATGTGAATACACTCAAACTAAAGCTGAGAGACTGCACATTAAGACCATATTATTTAATTCTAACTTGAATATATTTTGGTTAACAGCCAAAATAACAAAACTCCAAATATTTCCGGACCTAACTGTATATATACACACCGATCAGCCATAACATTATGACCACCTGTCTTATATTGTGTAGGTCCCACTTTTTCTCATACAAGCCCGCAGAGCATTTCCCTGTTGAAGCCGAGCGTCCATTGACTTTTTTCAGTGCTCTGAAAGTAGACAGTGATTGGATAAATGCTGCGATTCTGTCCCGCCCACGGACGCTCAGCGTCTCTGGGGATGAATGAGGAGTGGGCTGGCCCGGACTCCAGGCTTCCGTGTGATGATTGGAGGATGTGACGATCTGTCAAACTACATCTCCTTTTGACTGACAGCGGTCTGTACAATAAGAAGTCACTGAAGCTATTTCGAGCTCCCTTCGCGGATTTCTCAAGTGTATTCAAAAGACAAACTGCTGCAATATTTCTTGATATTTGTTTGGCGAAATTGCTAGCCCATTTGCATCATACATTTCACACAATTATAGGCTACACCAGAGAGTGAAAACATGCAGACAATCGGCCCTCCACGGAACCGGTTTAACAGCTGTGCACTAGATGTTCTGACACCTTTCCATCAGTACCAGCATTAACTTTTTCAGCAATTTGAGCTACAATTGCTCGTCTGTTGGGCCAGCCTTCGCTACCCCCATGCATCAATGAGCCTTGGCCACCCATGACCCTGTTGCACCACTTTTTTGATAGGTACTGACCACTGCAGACCGGAAACACCCCACAAGGGCTGCAGTTTTGGAGATGCAGTTTTGGAGAGGCAACAGCAAGACAACCCCCAAAAAGTTAATGGTTTTGCTGTTAGGTACTGGGATTAAATCCTCAGACCCATCATCAGACCTTGGAGTGGGCCCTGGGTTCCTCCTGGTGCAGGACAATGCCCAGCCCCATGTGGCCAGTGTGTGTAGGCAGTTCCTGGATAACAAACGCATTGATGCCATTGACTGGCCCTCATATTCCCCAGACCTGAATCCAATTGAGAACCTCTGGGACGTTATGTATCGGTGCATCCCTTTCTAGGAGCTCACAGATGCCCTGACTCTGGTCTGGGAGGGGATCCCCCAGGACACCATCCACCGTCTCATCAGGAGCATGCCCAGACTTTGCCAGGAGTGCATACAGGCACATGGGGGCCAGACACACTACTGAGTCACACTATTAGTTCCCGTGATGAAATTCACGCTAATTTGAACGGCCTGTGATTTACATTGTTTACTTTTGGTGTGAGTTTGAATCCAGCCCTCAGTTGGTTGGCAATTTTGGTTTCGGTTTGGCTTTTGGCTTTGGTGTTACGTAATTTTGTTCTCAACAAATTACACAATCTACAGTCAAGATTACAATCTTTAATATATTTAGTTCATCGAGACCTGATGTGTGATTCATGTGTTCCCTTAATTTTTTTGAGCAGTGTATATATATATATATATATATATATATATATATATATATACACAAAGTACCAGGCTGTTACATGCCCTTTCCAGGGGTAGGCTGTGAAAGTGTGTTGATGGTGTGCTTGGTGTTTTTTGTTTTTGTGTCATTCTCTCTCTCTCTCTCTCTCTCTCTCTCTCTCTCTCTCTCTCTCTCTCTCTCAGTAACGGTAGTGGGTGAGCGCAGGTGCGTGATTAAGGGGGAGTGGTTCACAAATCACTGGAAGTACGAGGGTTATGCTGCCGATATTTTGTATTCCTGTGATAAGATACTGCATCTTCTTGAATTATTTTCTGGAGAAGGGCTAGGTAAGAGACCCTGGGGTTTCCAGCCTCCTGTAGGTAAACCTTTATTATGTACACCAGGCGAGTGGTTGTCACCCCTTTTTATGCAGCAGGCAGGGTTAATTGGAAAGGGTAGTGTGATATGCAGTGTAGAGGGCGAGGCAATATTTATTTGATACACTCGTTCTGCCCTTCTCTGAATTTTGCTATCGGTAGGAAGCATCCTCGGTAGGAAGCACCTTGCATGTGTTGTTTTGTACAATGTTTTTAAGTAAACACCCCTAGCTAGCAGAAATTGCTATTTCTGTTGTTGAGCTCTGGTTCTTTTAGTTGACACACATTACACACTCAATCCTCACTTCCTGGGGGCGTGTACGGGTCATTGCGTTCCCTCTGTCAACGAGCAATTTTGGAGTGGTCGTAACACTGGCAAATGTTTGGACACACCTACTCATTCATGGATATTTCTTTATTTTTACTATTTTCCACATTATAGAATAATATTCAAGACATCAAAACTATTAATACATATTTTATTCTTCAAAGTAGCCCCCCTATACCTTGATGACAGCTTTGCACACTCTTGGCATTCTCTCAAACATCTTCATGAGCTGGTGGCCTGAAATGCTTTCCCAACAGTCTTGAAAACTTGTTGACTGCTTTTCCTTCACACTGCGGTCCAACTCATTCCAAACCAACTCAACTGGGTCGAGGTTGGGTGATTGTGGAGGCCAGGTCATCTGATGCAGCGCCACCACTCTCTTTCTTGGTCAAAAAGCCCCCACACAGCCAGTAGGTGTGCTTTGGGTCGTTGTCTGGTTGAAAAACAAACGGTAGTCCCGCTAAGGGCAAACCTGATTGGACAGCGTATCGCTGCAGAATGCTGTCATAGCCATGCTGGATGAGTGTGCCTGGAATTCTAAACAAAACACAGACAGTCTCATCAGTAAAGCACTCCATCACACCTCCTCCTCCATGCTTCACGGTGGGAATCACACATCCAGAGATCATCCGTTCATCCACTCCACGTCTTTCAAAGCATTTTTTACATTTATTTTTTTATTTCTTTATTGATACAGGGACCGAGGTCTCATTTACAGTGGTGCCCTGTATTGCAACAACAAACAATAAAAACATGAAATCCGAAAATATTTTAAAACTGATATAAAAAAAAATAAACAGCAAGTACAATTCACTGTAAAATTTTAATTCAGATTTTTTTTAAATGTGCTATGGACACAGTATCCTTCAACCTAAGGTCAACCTAAGGTCATCCTGTAGATCTTCGAATTTGCCCCGGGTACCTCGAGAACTATCCAAGCTTGCGATCGTGTTTGATAAAAGCTGTTTTTCAATATAATTTTGGAGGTAAGATAATTTGGAAGTTTCAGCAGGATGGCTTTACAAACAAACAATAAAAAGTGTCTTGCCCTCCTGGAATGCAAGGAATCCAAACCAACAGCAGTATATAAAAGACAGTGGTGTGTATAAAAGCTTGCCCCAGTAATAAAACGTAAAGCAGCATGACAAACAGAGTCCAGGCTTTTTAAAACAGAATCTCAGGCATGCATGTATAGTTAATAACCATGATCTCACATCAACATAAAAATGGCCTGAGCAATTTCATTTTTATGTCGAGATGACAAGCATGTTTTATTTCTATAAAATAACCCAATTCTGATCTTACATTTTTTTTACCAACTCAGTAATGTGGGTTTTAAAAGAGAGATTATTATCTAACCAAATACCAAGATATTTATATAAAGTAACACATTCTAAAACATTTTAAAAGTATCCACACCCATGTTTCCGGACCTCAGAAACACCATACAATTGGTTTTATTTGCATTTAAAACCAAGCGAAGATCTATAAGAGAATTTTGTAAAGCTTGGAAGTCAGACTGCAAGTGCAAATATGCTTCTGCAAGAGAAGGAGCTGCCACATACAATACTGTGTCATCTGCATAGAAGTGAAAATTAAATTTTGTTTACAAATATCATATATATATATGGTAAACAATAATGGACCCAAAATGTAACCCAGGGGAACTCCTTTATGAACTGCAATACATTTTGATACACACCCATCCGAAACAACTGCTTGAGTCCTATCACTAAGATAGTTCTGAAACCATGAACAAGTATTCATTTTCATGCCCAGTGAAGAAAATGTTTCCAGCAATACATCCAAGGCCTTAGCAAAATCATCTAGAACCAACATGGTCTCAGCAATAGTACTGTGCCCTGGTCTAAAACCAGATTGAAATATGTTCAACATGCCATTTTTTGTTAAAAAAAGAACACAACTATATGTTTACTAGTGACTCCATTATCTTAGCAACTGACAATTTAGAAATAGGTGCATAATTATCAAGGACACTAGTGTCTCCACCTTTATTTAGAAGCAACACATGACACTAGTGTCTCCACCTTTATGTAGAAGCAACACATGACACTAGTGTCTCCACCTTTATGTAGAGGCAACACATGACACTAGTGTCTCCACCTTTATGTAGAAGCAACACATGACACTAGTGTCTCCACCTTTATGTAGAGGCAACACATGACACTAGTGTCTCCACCTTTATTTAGAAGCAACACATGACACTAGTGTCTCCACCTTTATTTAGAGGCAACACATGACACTAGTGTCTCCACCTTTATTTAGAAGCAACACATGACACTAGTGTCTCCACCTTTATGTAGAAGCAACACATGACACTAGTGTCTCCACCTTTATGTAGAGGCAACACATGACACTAGTGTCTCCACCTTTATTTAGAGGTGCACACGTGCAGTTTTCCAAATCAATGGAATGATCCCAGTTGACAAAGTTAGATTAAATGTGTTATTGTCCCTGAGATAAACGATGCTGCCTTGACCAGGAAACATGGGTCTAATTTATCAGGACCTGTCGACTTCCTAGCATTTATAGTTATTAATGCATCAAGCACTTCATTTTATGAGAATGGTCTAAGGGAAAAATCTTGACTATTATTAGAAGTTTTCCTGCTTACATATCCAGTTTTCATCATTCTCTAAAATTAATTTCTTTGGTGAGGAGGTGTGTGAGCGGTTCTTCAATGATTGCACAGTTTTTCAAAATCTTGCTGAATTTCCATTACATTCTAGTAAAATAGTTAGGTAGTAGTCAGATTTGGCTTTTCTAGTATGTCTCTTATACATGCTATGGAACATTGGTCACTAACATCTAATGGAAAAACTCCAATTGAACAATATTTGTCATGTACATTTGTTAAAATATAATCAATTAAAGTTCAATTAAAATATAATCAATTTAACAAACATTTTGAACTGAAAAAAATTCTAATTGACTACTCAAACCAAAGGACAGATTTCCAAAGGTCTAATGTCCATCTCTCATGTTTCTTGGCCCCATCAAGTTTCTTATTATTGTGTCCTTCAGTAGTGATTTCTTTGCAGCAATTTGACCATGAAAGCCTGATTCACGCAGTTTTCTCTGAACAGCTGATGTTGAGATCATTAGTTGAGAGCTGATGTTGTGTCTATTGCGTGAAATGTTTTTGGGGATGCAAACTGAGTTGCATTTAATTACTGATTTCTGAGGCTTTTAACTCTAATGAACTTATCCTCTGCGGTATACATAACTCTGGCAGTTATTTATAACACTGCCAGTTTTATCACAGCGTTTGATGGCTTTTGTGACTGCATTCGACAAAAAGTTATTGAAATTTTCCAGATTGCCTGACATTCATAAAAGTAATGACTGACTGTTGTTTTTCTTTGCTTATTTGAGTTGTTCTTGCCATATTATGGATTACTACTGTACAGACATTATGATGGTCTTCAGTATACCAACCCCACCTTGTCACAACAGAACTGATCGGCTCAAGCGCATTTAGGAAAGAAAATCCACAAATTAACTATTTACATGGCCCATCTCTTAATTGAAAGGCATTCCAGGTGACTACCTCGTGATACTGGTTGAGAGAATGCAAAGCGTGTGCAAAGCTTTCATCAAGGCAAAGGGTGGCTACTTCAAATAATCTAGAAGAAATGTGTATTAAACCTGTTTAACACTTTTTTGGTAACTACATGATTCCATGAGTAGTTTCATCGTTTTTATGTGTTTACTATTATATTTTACAATGTAGAAAATATATATATTTTTTAGAAATAACCTTGGGTGGAGGAGAGGAGTCAGGTTGGAGGAGAGGAGAAGAGGCGGCTTAGAGGACAGGAGGCAGGGTGGAGGAGAGGAGGCAGGGCGGAGGAGAGGAGGCAGGGTAGGTGAGAGTAGGCAGGGTAGATTAGAGGAGGCACGATGGAGGCAGAGAGAGGAGTCAGGGGAAATAGAGGAGGTGAGGGGAAGAGGAAGAAGAGTGGAGGAGAGAAGAAGAGGCAGGGTGGAGGAGAGGAGGCAGGGTGGAGGAGAGGAGGCAGGGTGAAGGAGAGGAGAAGAGGCAGGTTGGAGGAGAGGAGGCACGGTAGAGGAGAGGAGGCAGGGTGGAGGAGAGGAGGCAGGGTGGAGGAGAGGAGAAGAGGCGGCTTAGAGGACAGGAGGCAGGGTGGAGGAGAGGAGGCAGCGTGGAGAAGAGGAAGAAGGGTGGAGGAGAAGAGGCAGGGTGGAGGATAAGAGACAGGTTGGAGGAGAGGAGGCAGGGTGGAGGAGAGGAGGCAGGGTAGGTGAGAGTAGGCAGGGTAGAGAAGAAAAGGCAGGGTCGATTAGAGGAGGCACGGTGGAGGCAGGGAGAGGAGTCAGAGGAAATAGAGGAGGTGAGGGGAGGAGAGGAGGCCTGTTGGAGGGCTTAGTAGAAGAACAGTGGGTCTTCAAGGCGGTTTGGTCATAGCGGATGTGTCTGTGTAGTTGATAATTTAGGAAGGAAGAACTGAAAAAGAAAGTCCGGTGAAGGAACCCCAGTCAGCAGCAGCCGTCACAGCAGCACTCTGAATGATCAGGGCGCCGAGGCGACAGCTGGAGGCAGCTGATTGGCTAACAGGCTGTGGAACTCAGGCCTGCCACTTCCTGCGGCCAGCTGCTGTGCACAGGGCCTCCAATGACAAGGCTTATAATGGATTACTGGCTGTCAGTTCAATGGAGTGGCCAGAGAGCACAGCAGAGAGGGTTAAGTACTGTACAGTGGGATTCACTGTCTCCTCTCCCAAGAAAACAAACAGACAGACTCGGCAGTGGCCCTTTCTCTGCATGCTCTGACAGCGTGGCCTTACACATGCTAACAAAATGGATAAAATAAAATAAAAGGAAATTAAGTTATTTCAGCTTTGATTTTATGATAATTAACATGTTTCCTTGATGACTATTGTAAGAGAAAAGTTTATTGTACTTTTTGTACTTCTGCGCATTGTTCGGAGTAGAACCACTGAATTGGGCATGTGCATTTCTTAACACGAGATCACATTTTCATTTGACCTCAGTGGCGCCTTGAACTTGGCTGGCGAGATGCAAATGTGTGAGATAGAACTTCACTGACTATCATTTACACTGCAGTGTTCTTCCCGTTCAGTAAAGACAAGGAATTGACAGTGGTGGTTAGAGGTGCCTTTCCTTTCATCTACACTAGAACACAACAGCATCAGCAGGCCGTCTCTGCTCTTTGTTGTTCCATTACTTCGCCACACCAGCAACTCCCTCCATCGTTTCCTCACCTCGACACAACGAGGGAGGAAATGGACATCTTGCAGTCAGAGACGAGAGTGCACTGAAAAGTGTGTAACATCAAAGACGTCCAGTGAATTTATATAGATGGCTTGCAGGTATTACTGCACCAAGCTGAACAGAGCTGGTTTGCATTGCCGGAGATTGTAGAGCTTCCTGTGTGCAGCCAGCAACGCATGTTGCTCACCATGGGCCCCAGACCAGACATAAAGAGCTCTTGTGAGGCACATTCAGCTCAGACCCTAATTCACTTTATTCATTCCATTGCTTTATTAGATTGTAAGTGAGGGGTGGGGGGGGGTGGGGGGGGGGGCTGTGTATGTTTTAAAATAAAAAAAGAATATTTCCTGGCCCTACTGGAGGTGGGGGGGGGGGGGGGGAGCTGATGAAACCCTTCTGGAGGCCCAGGGCCTCGCCATGCGAACACCGCGCTATGGTCTCCATTTCTCACCCATGTACCCACCCCCACACACACAGACACACACACGCACACACCGGCACACACACACGTGATGACATCGCCGCATTTTAGGGCAGAAAGCAGGAAGCACAGCAGTCATCCTCCTTGTTGCTTTTGTACAGTAGCAAACCCCCCCCCCCCCCTTCCCCCCCGACACACACACACACACACACACACACACACACCTCCCCAGGACACGTCCGGCCCCCAGGGGTTGGCCTCTGTACCGAGGGGAAGGAAGCATCATCTCCAGCCTGTCCAGCCACCGGAGAGGAAGGGAAGTGTCAAAGGGTCGTCTGAACAGATCCACTCGCCCGGATTGTGTCGCTAGAGAGAGGGTCTGAGTGCGCGAGAGGGGACCGAGGGTCTGAGTGCGCGAGAGGGGACCGAGGGTCTGAGTGCGCGAGAGGGGACCGAGGGTCTGAGTGCGCGAGAGGGGACCGAGGGTCTGAGTGCGCGAGAGGGGACCGAGTCATGCCGTAGGTATGAGTGGGCGTGTGGTTCCACAGTAGGCAAATTGTCAGGAACAGCACAAGCTACTTAGGAAAAAGTGTACTGTCTGTCAAATTACAAAATGTCATTCGGTACATTAAATGTGTTTAGTTACGATTGCAACAGAGTGACTGATGGTTTCTGTGGCTGAGAAACTCTCTCAGGGCTCACACTTGGTAAGTTGAGTACTGAGCTGACAGTAACAATCTTACCTCAGTGGAAATGTCCCTGAGTCATCACTTTCAATGGCTGCGTATAATGGCGACGGTTCACCACCACCATTTTCTAAATGCTGAACAAAGCCTTATCCTACACCCACGTTCACAGTGACTATTTAAAACCAGGCTGTGCACTGGCTTCTCCTAGAATGATGAGGTAAGCTCAAATACATCACATCTCGGCGTCTCCGACAAGTTGATTTACCTTAAGTGACAACATAGGAAACAGTTCTAACACACTGAGCAGCTTTGTCAATTTGAAGTTGCACCTCTAAAAGTAAAAGTAACACGTTAAAAAAAATGTGCCTCAGTCACTCAGTCACAATCCTCCACTTCTGCAAAACGAGAAAGTACGGGCGAGGAGGGAGGAACGACTGTGACCAATAATTGATCTATTTTCTTTCCCTCTGCGTCGTCGTTGAAGTGCAGAGATGAGTAAATTACTTGGACAATGAGCTGGAAAAAGGCGTTAACTGGCGAGAGCCAGAGTCGGTGTCCTAAGCGGCACTCCTTTCCCTATATACTACAACACATTGAACTACTACTATTCCTGCTGGTCGTACGTAGCGTAGTATAAAGAGAACTGGATTTCATTTGGGACACATCCTCAACGAGAGCAAAGGTTTAGAGAGTATTTACTGCCAGGCAGAAAGATATTTTTACACTTATATTTTAGTAATTTAGCAGATCCTCCCTTGTAGAGGCACTTACAGAACTAACTTTATTTTGTAACTATAGTACTTTTTTGTTCCAAGGCGGCCTTTTTTATGTTGGAAGGGAGTGTGCTGGGAATTGAACCCCGGACTCTGGCGGGAAGCCACATCATGTGCACAGAGCCAGGAGTGCTCACAGTGGACCATGGCCCTGCACATACTTTCTCTTACTAAAAGAGTGAGGTCACCTGTTTCATGTTCCATACGAAAGACAGCCTCCACAGGGCAATGTCCCAAATCACTGTTTTGGGGCACTGGGATCTATTTACAACATTGAAAAGAGTGCCTCCTTCACTTTCTCCAAATCTCAGACCCATCTCTAAAAGGCTGGATCCCATCCAGTAAAAGCAGTCTCTTAACATTGGTCACATACCGACAATGCCAGAGCATCTCTGATGCAACAGAGAGACGGCATTATTTCCCTCCACAGCTAATGCCAGGCTACATCAGTGCATCACATCTTATATCCTATATCAAGGCACTATTGTTTTTGCTTGATTTATGCTTGTTCTTTGTGTGTGTTTGCGGTATTTTGGACCGATAAGACAGGGGCTGCAGTGGCACACCCTTACTTGCTCTTATTCTGTGACTAAAAATAAGCAGTGAAGTAATGTGAAAATTCTGCTCTATTTACATTCTGGTGAGTTCGGCCTGCAGAAGTGGCGTCTCCGCTGAGATGAGGAATCTGTGCTAAATGACCGAGCCGGCAAGGGACGGTGAGAGGAATAGAAAGACAGATAAATAAACAGTGAGAAGAGAGAAGGTAACACAGAGATGTGAGAGCCAAGAGAGAGAGAGAGAGAGAGAGAGAGAGAGAAGTGAGAGCCGTCACCAGTACCAGGTTCTGTCCTAAGGGGCAAAATCATCTGAAAATAAACTATCACTCATGTTTAATGGCCAGAAACAACGAGAGACCAAAACATGTAAAGAAAGAGACGGAGAGATGGGAAGAAAAAGAGAGACAGAGAGGGCAGACAGATGAGAGACGGATGGCGGAGCCAATGAGGATATGAATCTGGCCGGCTGGTGAATTTATGAATGATTGGGATCACTGGGGCACGGGGACGGATGTGCCTGACCCGCTTGCTCTGCACTCTGATATTCCCAGTTAGCAGATAGGCTTTCATCCTCACACAGAAAGGGAGGGAAAGGGAGAGAGCACGAGAGAGAGAGAAAGAGAGTGAGAGAGAGGAAAGAGAGAGTGGGAATGGCCTCAGTGGCGCAACCGAGCCTGAACTCACTGCACTCAGTGATGACACACATTCTTGAATAAAGAAGTCTTCTGGAGTTCTTCTATTTCTATTTTTATTTGGTGTTTGGTGCTTTAAATGAAGGGTGGACGGGAACATGCTGAGGACACATGTAGGGTCGTCAGGTACACCATGACAGGCTAGCGAAGTGTGAGCAGAGTGCTCACCACAACTCCAGCACGTACGGTCAGCCAGGCTTCAGTTGCATTGAAAACCAAACGGCCTGTTCCCATCAACCCCGCTGAATATCTCAACCGATCTCCCTCGAAGCTGGAAACAATTTCGGAGGTCTTGGGTGAGTAAAGTAATCGTTTAATTCGGTCTTGATTAAGGCCCACTTAGAAACAGAAAGATGGAGGATGAATTGGGGCGGCAGGGTTTGTTTGACTTCCATCAGAGGAGATTTTTTTCCCGAGACAGCCAGGCATACAGTGACATTTAGACATGGACACTTATGGAAAAGATCTCACATTAACTGAGTGAGACTATAATTGCTACTAGCTCCGGTAATACCAATTCGGGTAACAAAGGAATCAACCAATCTTACAGTGAATCAATCACGTAACCCCCCACCCACACACACACACACACACACACACATCCACACCCCACCACCCAAAACTACTCAAAAAAGTGGAAGGAGCATGTTTGTAGTAATCTACAGGAAATAGTGTTAGCTGAAAGTGGACTCTGGGGGTCGGGGGGCATGAAAGGGATGGCATTGCCCGGGTGGTCATTAGTTCTGTCCCCCGACGCACAGCCCGCCTTGATCCTGAGCCGGGCCCCATTGGAACATGGAAGGTCGACAGGGAGGGGCCCAGTGCCGTGGGTGGGCTCCCCGCTTGGCCCTCGCACTGGGACCGGCTCCCATCAGCCTGGTATGTCGGTATGCATGACGAGGGCGCCCCCATGCCCATGTCAGGGGACTCTGCCCGGCGGGCTGGCACGACACAACCTCACACCACAGCAATGAGGGAACTCAAGAAAACACTACTAACTAGTGTTGAGCAGCTCAGGCAAGCAGATGGTTTAATGTCTGCGCTTCACGTTTCCTCTCAGCTGGGCGGGTTATCACTTACGCGGACCAAAGGCGTTCTCAGTCCTTGTCCCACAATGTCCTGCTACGCATGTCTGTGTCTCAGGATTTTCCCAGAGCTTCTCGACTCAAGCTATTTTTTCCCATGGTCCCTTTTCAGAGAACTTATTTGAGGCAGTCTATTTGATGTCTAAATGGTGCAGAAAAAAGCCTTTTCTGAGGCTCTCAGAAAAGCAGAAAAAGATGGACACTTTCATTGGTTTAAATCACTTAGATCCTTTATTTTCTTTTTCCTGATACCTCACAATGATTGGACAGGCTGTGGACTTGATTTTGAACTTGCATATTGGTTCTACACTCCCTCTGACAGCAGTCAGCCAGCAACATTCTCCAACTCATGTATTGTTGACCTGTGTATAGGGCGATAGCTGAAATGAATCATGATAGCATGTTACCAAGTAGCCAAAATGCCCAATAGAAAGCCACAGACACGTGTTAAGGCCTGGCGTCACACAGCCCCCTCATGAATCACTTAGTTCATGTCATACCTCTACAGTATAAAGTGAGATGTACACTTCACTGGGCCGGACGTAAATGGAAGGAGACAGGGAAATGGACCTCCCTTAATATCTCTTTGATCGTTTATCATGAGGTTCTCACAACAACTCAAGATGGTCTGACACCACTGGCTTATCAGAGGTCCTATTAATACTATGGGACCGCAGGGAGCAACGACTCTGTCCCTCGTCCCTGGAGAAAGAAGAAGGAAGTCATCTATTCTTCCCACCACAATCTCTGGGAAGGACCGATTTTGCCCTTTCGGTTGACTGGGTTATTTTTTTTAAGTCTGAGAGAGAGAGAGACTTCTCTACCCTTAAACAGTTTCTTCCTTTCCTTATCTGTTCGGGTTTAGGGAAGCTTCTTTAACGGATACTCCTTATCATCCTCACCGTTTCGGCCTTTTTGCTCCAAATCGCCAGACGTTCAAGGAAGTAATAAAAGCCCAGTAACCTATATAGTGTGTGCTGCATTAACCAGATAATTTAGAAGACATTTTAATCATAGGACGTTCGGTGCTTGTGTCCTCTGAAAAATGCTGATCTCAAGGCCTGCCGCTCTTTCATTACATTGCTCCCTTAACCAGGATCTCAACTAAACCAATGTGCCAGAGGAAATGCTGTTTTGCAATCAGCCCTCAACTCTGACTCGCCTCAAGGAGTTGCTTGAGCAAGATGAGACAAAAAAACGCCCTGCCCAACACGCCCCCCCAACTCGATCGGTGCAATGGCAATTGTGCACCGCCAATTAGGACTCCCGGTCACAGCCGACTGTGAGACAACCTGAATTCAGCTTTGTAATGGTGGACTCCATGGCCGGGTGCACCGCCGAGTAGGCCCCGCAATCGTTAGGTTAAAGAGAATGTGAGCTCCTCCGTGTCGGTCTACTTGTATCTCACATCCTTGTCAAAGAAGCACCTGCTACACTGGTACTCCCATCCTCTCCTCGCACTCACTGTATTAAAATGGGGGATTTCCACCGTGAGAACTAATGTTCACTGGGAGCCCCCCTTAACCATTAAAGATACACATCAGAACCCGCACTCACTTACTAATGCACGATGCAAACACACACAGCTGAGTGAGCACCACTGCTCGGGACAGGGTTTACAGTTGTGGCACACAGCTGAGAAAGCGAGAGAGAAAGAAAGGGAGATGGTTGCAGCTGCATTGATCCAGAAGTGGCAGCTGGTGTGGTGGGAGATGAGGTACTAAGGAGCTGGATAAGCTGCCAGGATTTGTTTAGATACGGAGCACAAAGATCAAAATTGTGTGAAAGTAATCAATATAGCCACCGCTCGCTAAAGATAAAACAACTAAACAGTGTCATGTGAACGTATTGTTTTTTTTTGGCCAAATGGTAATGAAATGAATAATACACCCAAAACCACTAATAATGTATTAATTAAATTGCTAAATAATGGTAAAGTGTGTTTAATAATAAGTTAGCATAAAAACATGAGAAATGTATTGCTGAAATATGTAGAGACTCAAGTTGATTCCAAAACCCTTAATACAATGCACTCTCTGGACTGGCCAGGGTCATTGAAAGCTCAGTAACTCAAAGAAAACCAGCCTACACAATATTATTTACACTAATACTAACTCAATATCAGCATGTGAAGTTATTTGGAATGATACAATCACTTAAACAAACTGCGCTATGAGTTGAGGAGTTAAAAATTGTCCTATGTTCAACTTGGTAGAGATCGTGTTACTACTCCAAATCTCTGGGAATCAGTTTGCTATGTTAACTCCTTTACGTCCTGGAGGTAGTTGATGGAAGAGAGAATATTAGTCAGAGGTACTGTGAGGTACTGTAAGGAAATGTGAATTAAATAAATAGCTGGTCATGATAATATGGATGTGTTCTAGACAAGTATACTGCTGAGCGGGTGATTTGGTGAAGAGGTCTTTTAGTATTCAAATGTCTCGTTGTCATTAAATTGACATGGGTTTTCATGGTCGGTGTTTCTTGTACATTCCAGTCTTACATTCAGATTGCTCACACCACAAGTGGAATTCTCAAAGGTTATTTGATATTTTTACCTGAGATAAACATAGAAAAGGGAACTGACAACTTCCAGTCACTACGAGGTCAACGGGGCCAGAGGGAACGGTTGTGCGCTGCTGCCTAGTCCGCGCTCGGTCAGCTGTGGGAAAGCAGCTGCTGCAGAGGCTAATCCAAAAAACGAAACGTATCTACGCAGAAGTGTGCTAGCACATGTCAAAAGTGTCGAGTCACTATGAGCAGAGCCCTTCACCGAGGAATGCCCCAATACACTGGGTGTCCTCATTCACAGACTTATGGACCAAGAGGCATCTGGTGGGGGAAAAAACATAGGCAAAAGTGTGATACTAGCAGCAAAGATGACGCCTGATTGATCACATAAACACTGTTTCAAGGCGCCAATAAAAATTGGGTGGTGCATGAAATTGAAAACACACAAAGGTTGCAGCAGAATGCTGAATGTTTAACTTAAGTCCAAATTATCATGACATGAGAGTGCAGGATGAGACAGAAACCCACCTGACCATCATTTACAGGAATTCAAGCCAGTGGGGTTTCGATGGTATTGAAAGAAAGACCGTTCTGGTATCAGATCATTGTGATACTGAAAATGACAGTAACATAAGTTATCAATAATAGATTCTCATATGACCTTACTATTCAATTTGGACACTAGCTCAAATGTGACAATTAAGCATATGCCTGCCCAAATTCCACTGCTGGACAAAAGAGGCCCATACATCTTGAATGAAGAGCCTGGTTGTACATTTGTGCTCAAAAGTTTGCATACCTTTGGAGATTTGGTAATATATGTACCATTTGTAAAGAAAACATGAGTGAGCAGGCAAAACACGTCTTATTTCTTATGGGATTCACATTCAACTGTACATAACAGAACGGCACAATCATAAAACAAAACATGGCAACAAAGAAAAAAATGAACTGACCCCTGTTCAAAAGTCTGCATACCCTTAGTTCTTTATACTGTGTCATCAATGAGAGCATGCAGTCTTTTGTAATAGTTGTCTATGAGGCCCCAAATTCTTGCAGGTGGTATAGCTGCCCATTTGTCTTAGCAAAATATTTTGCATAAACCGCACATTTGAGATCTCCTCAGAGTGGCTGGATGATATTAAGGTCAGGAGACTGTGATGGCCACTCCAGAACCTTCACCTTTTTCTCCTGTAACCACTGGAGGGTCAACTTGGCCTTGTGCTTAGGGTCATTGTCGTGCTGTAAAGTCCAAGAGCGTCCCATGCACAGCTTTCGTGAAGAAGAATGCAAATTGTCTGCCAATATTTTTTTAATAACATGTTGCATTCATCTTGCCACCAATTATCACATGATTCCCTGTGACTTTAGAACTCACACACCCCCAAAACATCAGTGAGACACCACCATTCTTCACAGTGGGAATGGTATTCTGTTCACTATAGGCCTTGTTGACCCCTCTCCAAACATAGCGCCTATGGTTGTGACCATAAAGCTCTATTTTGGTCTCGTCACTCCAAATTACAGTGTGCCAGTAGCTGTGAGGTGTGTCAAGGTGTTTTCGGGCATATTGTAACTGGGTTTTTTTGTGGCATTGGCGCAGTAAAGCCTTCTTTCTGGCAACTCGACCATGCAGCTAATTTTTGTTCAAGTATCGTCTTATTGTGCTCCTTGAAACAACCACACTGTCTTTTTCCAGAGCAGTCTATATTTCTCCTGAGGTTCCCTGTGGGTTTTTCTTTGTATCCCGAACAATTCTTATGGCAGTTTTGGCTGAAATCTTGGTCTACCTGACCTTGGCTTGGTATAAGGAGATCCCTGAATCTTCCACTTCTTAATAAGAGATTAAACTGTACTGAATGGCATTTGCAAGGCTTTGGATATCTTTTTATATCCTTTTCCATTTTTATAAAGTTCCATTACCGTGAAAGTTCCTTTGACAGTTCTTTTCTGCTCCCCATGGCTCAGTATCTAGCCTGCTCAGTGCATCCATGTGAGAGCTAACAAACTCATTGACTATTTATACACAATGACTAATTGCAATTTAAAAAGCCACAAGTGTGGGAAATTCATCTTCAGTGGCCATTTTCACCTGTGTGTATGTCACCTTGTGTGTCTGTAACAAGGCCAAACCTTCAAAGGTATGTAAACTACTATGTGTTAAAAAATGGCTTAATATGATCACTATCCTTAAATAAGAAACAGTTTTTTTGCATGATCAGTCATTTCACAATTTCTGCCAGAGTATGGAAACTTATGAGCTACAGCAAATATACAACTTATGAGCAGGCATCTATTTGAGCCAGGTGTCCATTTCCCGCAACAGGCAGTGTTTGAGGTAATGTGTTACAGTAGTAACTCATACTCTAACATGGTACTGTTCCAAATTTAGTATTAATATTAAAGTTACGTATTCTACAGAATACGTAACACATGCACTGAGAGAGACCGGCGTGAGAAGAAACAACCAAGAGAGGAAATTCACCGTTATGTTTAGTAAGCCATTGTGTTGCTAGCTTATTCTTTTTAATGAGAATGGCAGCATTTGTTGACTTCTGGTCTTTTATCTGTAAAAACAGATGAGGCATTTTCTGGACAGGGACAGAAAGATATTACTTGTTTCCCTTTCATCTCAGAAAATACAGTTAATCAAAATTATATTCATTATTTTGACATTTTGACACTGAAGTTGGCTCATTGATGCCAAATATTCTGGAATTCCCATGACAGTAGTATACGGACATTTTCTGAGTTATAAGAAATAATGCTTAGCGAACATTAACTTATCCAGCAGATTCCTCAGACATTCCCTTTGTGGTCCAAAAAAATTTGGGACGTTGCGTAAAACGCAAATAAAAACAGAATGCAATGATGAGCAAATCATTTAAACCATATATTCATAGAAAATAGCACAAAGACAAAATATAAAGAGTTGAAACTGAGATAAAATAGCATTTTTATATTTTCATTGTAAAGCACATTGAATTGCTTCTATGTATGAATTGTGCTAAATGAATAAACTTGCTTGCAAAAGACTGAACCTGAATACAAAAAAAAACCTGGTGGAACATCTCACAACTAATTAGGTTAACCTGTTATAACTCACAATTAAACTTCTAAAGGGGGATTGTTCCACAAAAGCATGTGTGACTTACAGTAAAGTCAATACTTCACCAACAAAGATCGATTTATCTGGGACAATGATGCCTAAAGCCCTCCAGCCAAAACAGGTCGGAGAGCTACCTTCACTTCTGAATGTCAATTCCCCCCAAATCCATGTCAGAAGGAGGAAAAGCCGTTTCATTTGACAGCAAGACAAGGTTCATTTCACCTGGAAGGAATGCAAGGAGTGGGAGGAGGGCATGTCTCAGGGAAGGAGGAGCACTCTATCATGAAAGGTAGTGAGATGTGAAGTTGTCAAAACAGCTAGTTCTTTTCAAACAATGTGAATATGGAGAGTGAATTCAAGGCAGTCAAAGGGCAACTGTCACAAGTAGATCCCCCGAACTTAGGAGCCCGGAAATGGGATAAGATAAATGAGGAGGGAAACATTTCAGAAGTTCCTCCATTGTCCCAGTTGTCTTTTCAAAACTTCTATTATGTTCAAGCTAACACATTACTGTAGCCAGCCTAAGCTCTTGTTAGTTTGCTCAGCTGGAACTCCCTAGTAGTGGGATGTGAAAGGATGTAAAAAGTCCTATCCCAGCAAAACTTAAGAGCAAGCATGCCGTCGCACTTTCATGGTCTCTGAATAACAAATGCCGGAAAACTGAGCTAGCTTAGCTGTAACTGTTCACTTCCATTTTCATCCATTCTATTTATAGTCCGTTTATGACAGTTACTGATCATGACTAAAATTGCACTTACTAATCAAGAGTAAGAGGAAGGCAGCAGCAGATATCCAAAATATATTTGCATCAACAACAGAAGACACATTGTGGGAGACATTAGGCGTCATTGACAAAGTAGACATTTGGACAAAGACATTTCAATACATATTCTGTACTACAGGAAAATTAGATCTGAACTGCTAAGTGAATTTTGTTTTGACTACTTCAGCAGGCTGTCTCTGAGCCAGAGGCAGGGGACTGTGAGAGGGATGTAAAGATTGGTGGATATAATGGACAGTAGGGTGGATGTGAAGGACAGAAGGGTGGATGTAAAGGACAGAAGGGTGGATGTAAAGGACAGAAGGGTGGATTTGAAGGACAGTAGGGTGGATGTAAAGAACAGTTGGGTGGATGTAAAGGACAGTAGGGTGGATGTGAAGGACAGTAGGGTGGATGTAAAGGACAGAAGGGTGGATGTAAAGGACAATAGGGTGGATGTAAAGACCAGAAGGGTGGATGGAAAGGACAGAAGGGTGGATGTAAAGGACAGAAGGGTGGATGTAAAGGACAGTAGGGTGGATGTGAAGGACAGTAGGGTGGATTTGAAGGACAGTAGGGTGGATGTTAAGGACAGTTGGGTGGATGTAAAGGACAGTTGGGTGGATGTAAAGGAAATTAGGGTGGATGTAAAGGACAGAAGGGTGGATGTGAAGGACAGTAGGGTGGATGTAAAGGACAGTAGGGTGGATGTAAAGGACAGTAGGGTGGATGTAAAGGACAATAGGGTGGATGTGAAGGACAGTAGGGTGGATGTAAAGGACAGTTGGGTGGATGTAAAGGACAGAAGGGTGGATGTAAAGGACAGTAGGGTGGATGTGAAGGACAGTAGGGTGGATGTAAAGGACAGTAGGGTGGATGCTGAAGGACAGTAGGGTGGATGTGAAGGACAGTTGGGTGGATGTAAAGGACAATAGGGTGGATTTAAAGGACAGTAGGGTGGATGTAAAGGACAGTAGGGTGGATGTAAAGGACAATAGGGTGGATGTAAAGGACAATAGGGTGGATGTGAAGGACAGTAGGGTGGATGTAAAGGACAGTTGGGTGGATGTAAAGGACAGAAGGGTGGATGTAAAGGACAGTTGGGTGGATGTAAAGGACAGTTGGGTGGATGCTGAAGTGAGTGATAAAGGGAAACCATAGAATGGTCCTCTAAACCTGTGTAGTGAAATATACGATGGTCTGTGTTACATTTAGTCCATTTAGAAGACTACTGGCAGTTATGCTCATGTTTATATGATGTCTTCTACTCTGTCCATATTTTTTTAAAATCAGATTCCAGAATAAAGAGCTATGCACTTTGTATGTGCTGTTCCATTTATGACAAGAAAGTTTTTGGAATAATATTTTGAATACATTATTATTACCTTAATACATTATGCCTACTTGGGTTTTTCTGTTATTACAGTGTAGCTGAATTCAATAATTCACTGTAGGAAAATGTCACCATGAAACTAGATGAATTTGGCAATGCAAGGAGACAACTCAGGAAAAACAATCTGGCATTGCACACAATGCTATACACTCCATCTCCAATCCTCCTTCTCCGGGCCCCTCAGCCCCAAAGGAGATAACGTGTGTGTGTGTGTTCCTGTGTGTGTCAACAGAATGCCAACATGTAATCCAGGTGAATGTCAATAAAGAACCAAAGCTGCAGGTAAAATTCCCCACTCTTTATGGGACCTAATCTCTCCATTCATGCAACTCCTTTGATTTTTGATTGGTACAAAGGCTGAGCAAACAGAGATGCCAACGCCCCCCAAGGAAGGACTGGAAGTGACTCCCCAGCTGAGTACTTTAGGCTCCTTTAGGATGTGTTTGTAGCAGGGTTTATCTGTTAATTCAGCCCTAGCTAACTGCCTGCAACACAGAGGTGTGGATCCCCCCAAGCATCTTTGTCTAGGCTCTTTGTCTGCGGCCTGTTAGAATTCCCCCTCCGTGTTTGGCCCTGTCCGCCGTTGTCAAGCAGATGTTCGCTCACTGTGGTCAGAAGACACACATACACACACACACACACACACAGCCAAATACCCCGAGACACAAAACAGACACACAAAAACAGAGACCACATTGATTGGGCATGTTTCAGTTCACCAAGGAGGGACACAGAGGGGAGGACAAAGAGGTGACAGGGAAAGGTAGAGGAGGGCAGAGGTAGCCACTGAGCACAGGACACATTCCTATCCTGTTTTCAGTCTCTTGTATCCTTTGTTCTGGACAACTGAGCACTGAGCGTTGACATGGCCTGAGATGAGCCACATGTCCAGGTCAGCTGAAAAAAGAGAGAGAAAGAGCGAGAGAGAGTGGTAGAGAAAGACAGAGAGATAATGACTAGGAGAAATAGAGAGGGGGGGGACAAAGAGAATACAGAGGGGGGAGAGAAAGCGAGAGAATAAAAGAGAGAGAGAGAGAGAGAGAGAGAGAGAGAGAACATGTAGCTCAAAGAGAGCGGATGTGTGAAGTGGCGATCCGTGACCCCGCAGAGTGCCAGGGCCCGACTAAACCATGCAGCCATCAGTATCCCGCACTGGCCACTTATGGTGACTGACAGCTCAGTCAACTAACTACAGCCCTGAGGGTGGGAACACAGGCCGAGACAGGAAATGGACGGTTGGACAAGACACAGGGTCAGAGGTTAACAGATGTCAGCAGATACAGTGTCTACGTGCACACAACACAACGGAGCGCACGAAGGTGTTCAGATATCCCTCCTGCCTTCCATACTGTTACTGTGTACATGGCTTGGATGGTCAACTGCCAGGCAACAAGGGGACCCAGAGGAAACTAAATGTTTCAGGATTCTTCGATGTTTTATTGGGAGAAGGTATGGAGTACGAGGACGATGACCCTCCAGCATCTACTGGGCCTACAGGGTCAATATTTACAGTCTTGCAGAAATGGCGCATGGATACACTGAAACATTCTCATCACATGAATTTGTCCACTGACACATACATACATTCAAATCATATTCACAGACCTGATGGGTACACCTTGATCCCATTCATACAGCTTCTGATGGGTCCACTTCACATTCTTACCTCCACTTGCATGCATACAGTACATCCCCATTATACGGAGCAGGACACAGACACAAACATCCTCATCTGAGATATGAAGAGGATAACAGTGATATGAAGGGGATAACAGAGATATGAAGGGGATAACAGTGATATGAAGGGGATAACAGAAATATGAAGGGGATAACAGAGATATGAAGGGGATAACAGTGATATGAAGGGGATAACAGAGATATGAAGGGGATAACAGAGATATGAAGGTGATAACAGAGATATGAAGGGGATAACAGAGATATGAAGGGGATAACAGAGATATGAAGGGGATAACAGAGATATGAAGGGGATAACAGAGATATGAAGGTGATAACAGAGTTATGAAGGGGATAACAGAGATATGAAGGGGATAACAGAGATATGAAGGGGATAACAGAGATATGAAGGTGATAACAGAGATATGAAGGGGATAACAGAGATATGAAGGGGATAACAGTGATATGAAGGGGATAACACAGATTTGAAGGGGATAACAGAGATATGAAGGGGATAACAGAGATATGAAGGGGATAACAGAGATATGACGTGGATAACATTGATATGAAGGGGATAACAGAGATATGAAGGGTATAACAGAGATATGAAGGATAACAGAGATTTGATTAATGTTAATAATAGAATATTTAATCAATCTAAACACAGCTGATTGCAGTTTCAGCTGAAAATCTACAGTACCCAAGTGTTGTACTCTGTACCTTTTGAGACAAACGGTGAACATGTAAAGAACTCCAGTATCAATACACCCAGGTAAGATGTCTGTTCAATAACCAAACAGGGTATATACAAATCTAAGCATAATGTAAAGTACTGTAAACCTGTGGACAAAACTTTGTTTTAGAGAGTGATGGAGATGGAAGCCAGTCAATCTGCACATAAATACATGTTTGTGGATGGAGCTGGATTCAACCTGGCAAAAACACACCGCAGGGGAAGAAATGTGATTGGTCAGAGAGCCACCGTGGATGTCCCAGGTCAGAGAGGAGCTAACATCACAATGTGTGCAGCACTGTCCAATGAAGTTTTGCTGTTACACAAACCACTCATTGGCCCCTACAACACAGAGAGGCTGGTGATTATACTATACTTGTTGATGTTTGTTTGTGATTATTGCAGCCCTGGAACTTTGGGAAATTAGTTATTTGTTTGAAGTTATTATTTTCAAAAGTATAATTTCCTATATGCAAAGATGTAGAAAAAAAAAAAGGATATTCCTTCAAATGGCCGCATTTTTTTATTCATTCTTGTTCCGTATACATTAGTACAGTCAATAAAGTGAGGTGTTTTTCTTATTCTATGATCAAATACTGATTTATGTGAAATATTATTTCAAAAACATACAAGACAAAAGTTTGGCACTTATGTAATACTCCCTGTTGTTAGTGTTTTTTAGGTCAGTGTGTTATGAGTGACAATGTGTGATTCTGAGTGAGAATTATTGCCAGTATTTTGGTTGAACAATGTCACGGTCGTGGGGTGGAAAGGACACAGGCGCAGAGTAGAGGTAGGGAAGGTAATCCATGTTTAATCAAACAAAAAGGCAGCAACCAGTGACGTGGGTCTTCCTTACACAGGATACACAAAACCAAAATGAACCACGCCTTGGGGCCTAACAAACTAAACTTAAATAGGGTCCCCAATTGGAGGCAATAACTAACCAAAAAAAGGAGTAGAGGTGGCTAAATGCCACCTCCTGTCCTGTCCCGGCTATGCCCCGAGCCCAGCGCAGAGATGGCTAGGGGCACAGCCGGGACGTGACAAACAAGCTTATTTTGAGACATGAAAAAGCTTATTTTGATACATGTATGAAGTGTTTTGGTGGTTTTAGTGAGTTTTGGAGGTGAGATTAACTGTTTGGCAAAGACGCACGTTAGAAATGCAGACTGTGTGAAGAGTTTTGTTATTGTTGTTGCAGTATTGACCGATGCTTGTTAGCAATCGGGAAAAACTGTAAGATGTTGCTTGTTTGCTGGGCCCCCTCTTCCCCACCTGCAACTGCTCTCTCCCCCTCTCTCTCTCCCTCTCTCTCCCTCTCTCTCTCCCGCTCTCTCTCCCACTCTCTCTCCCCTCTACCTCTACCCCCAGCCCTGAACCTTGTGAGCAGCCTTCTCCGAGCCCCCAGGGCCCAAGGCAGGCAAGCAGCACACTGAGGGTCGCCCAACACGGAAATGTCTAACAGTGGACAACAGCTGCATGGGCTGGCCTGGCCCAGGACCAGCCACCTCTTAGCCACAAAGGGCTGCTTGTGCCCCAACCGGGTGGAACATAAAACACAAGAGATAAGCTGAGCGACAGTGTTTGCCAGGACCAGTGCACCTCCATAAACAGGAAGTGAGTGCGAGTGGCTGACACAGGGCACGCTCACCGTGGGGTACAAACAGCACCCCCAAATCCGCACCATTCCAACACCCCCTCCAGGGACGAGCTAAACCGCCAAGTTTGTCCGGGGGGGGGCGGCTTCCAATGGAAAACCCTATTGGGTCGAAGGTGTTGCCGTGGAGGGCATGTTTGAAGATGGAAGAGGATATGAACGCGGTTGAGGTCTGTTTTCCCATGATCCACCATTCCTAGGTGTCCTTTTTTCCACAAGTCAAATATCATGAACTCAAATGTGTTGAAAGGTTTGTTTCACTTTCTGACAGACATTTCTGTAACTTTGCCTTGTTGGGCTCAGGGCCGTCAACACACCTGGATTTTCAGGGCTCTAGCCTTGGATGTTTTTTGTTCAGACCCAAGTGTTTCGCAAGCTGACATTACCCAGCTGGGATGGGAGTTAAGAAACATGCACGATGTGCGCGTCATTGAGATTTTGCAGGTTGGTAAGACATATCAGTACCCCAGACAGCACTTAAACTAACATTAATTCATGAATAAACGATTTGTAGCAAAATGATGTAATACTACACTAACATGTTTGCCAAACTACACAAATGCCTTGCTCTGACTATATGCTAAACCATGCCCCCAAATTCTCCCCAAAAAAGTACACAACTAGAGGGACAGAATCTCAAACTGCAATACATATCAAAAACCCAATCTGATAATAGTTTGCTACAGTGTGTTTCAGATTGAGTCATTAGGGAAATTATACTGCACTCCATATTTGTAAGAAAAATTTATCAAATATTTATATAGAATATAAAAATAAATGCAACATGCAACAATTTCATTGAATTAAAGTTAATACAGGGGAATCAGTCAAATTAAATTAATTAGACCCTAACATATGGATTTCACAGGACTGGGAATACAGATATGCAGCTGTTTGTCACAGGTAACCAAAAAAATACTTAGGGCCGTGGATCAGAAAACCAGTTAGTATCTGGTTTGACAAAAACCATGCAGATGAGCTTCCCTGAGGTGGTTTCTAACAGTTTTTGCCGAGTCTTCAGTTTGCAGACATTCTTCAGGTTGCAGACATTCTTCAGTTTGCAAATGCAGTTTCATCAGCACGTTGGACGGCTGCTCTCAGACGATCGCGCAGATGAGATGTGGAGGTTCTGGGCTGGTGTGGTTACACAGGGTCTGTGTTGCAGGGCTGATTGGTACTGCCATATCATCTGAAACAATGTTGAAGGCAGCTTATGTTTGAGAAGTGAACCTTCCATTTTTGGCAACAGCTCTGATGCACGTTCAATGTACCAAGCGCACACTCACTGAATCATATCTTAATCAGTAAATGTTGGTCACATCCTCATATGATAGTCGTGTGGGGCCTACAGCATAAAGCTGAGTCATCTTCCGTCTGTCAGAATCGCTCACCACATGCAACCATGACATAGCTCTCGCTGAGTATCCAAGCAGACTGAGCTCAAGGACCGGCCAGGGCAATGGTGTGTGTGTGTGTGGGGGGGGGGGGGGGGGGGGGGTGGAGGTGGGGGGTCCCCCAGAATGTGACTGTTCGTTCTTTCCCTGTTTCTGCCCTTTTTTCTCATCCAATCTATGTCACTTAATGCCCTCAACCCCTGTCCCTCAACCCCTGTCCCCCAACCCCTGTCCCCCAACCCCTGTCCCCCAACCCCTGTCCCCCAACCACTGTCCCCAAACCCCTGTCCTCAACCCCTGTCCCTCAACCCCTGTCCCCCAACCCCTGTCCCCAACCCCTGTCCCTCAACCCCTGTCCCTCAACCCCTGTCCCCCAACCCCTGCCCCCCAAACCCCTGTCCCCCAACCCCTGTCCCTC
This sequence comes from Esox lucius, assembly GCF_011004845.1. NCBI lineage: Eukaryota > Metazoa > Chordata > Actinopteri > Esociformes > Esocidae > Esox > Esox lucius. The sequence goes on along the minus strand of NC_047587.1, from coordinate 8,924,719 downwards.
AACCCCTGTCCCCCAACCCCTGTCCCCAACCCCTGTCCCTCAACCCCTGTCCCTCAACCCCTGTCCCCCAACCCCTGCCCCCCAAACCCCTGTCCCTCAACCCCTGTCCCCCAACCCCTGTCCCTCAACCCCTGTCCCCAACCCCTGTCCCTCAACCCCTGTCCCTCAACCCCTGTCCCCCAACCCCTGTCCCCCAACCACTGTCCCCAAACCCCTGTCCTCAACCCCTGTCCCTCAACCCCTGTCCCCCAACCCCTGTCCCTCAACCCCTGCCACCCAAACCCCTGTCCTCAACCCCTGTCCCTCAACCCCTGTCCCCCAACCCCTGTCCCTCAACCCCTGTCCCCAACCCCTGTCCCCCAACCCCTGTCCCCCAACCACTGTCTCCAAACCCCTGTCCTCAACCCCTGTCCCTCAACCCCTGTCCCCCAACCCCTGTCCCTCAACCCCTGTCCCCAACCCCTGTCCCTCAACCCCTGTCCCTCAACCCCTGTCCCCCAACCCCTGTCCCTCAACCCCTGTCCCCCAACCCCTGTCCCTCAACCCCTGTCCCTCAACCCCTGTCCCCCAACCCCTGTCCCTCAACCCCTGCCCCCCAAACCCCTGTCCCCCAACCCCTGTCCCCCAACCCCTGCCCCCCAAACCCCTGGTGCAATCTTCTTTCCTCCTGTAAATACTTCATTGAGTGCGTGACGTGTTCATAAAGGTCATGTCCCAGATATTCCTACAGGGCTGATTGCGTGAATCAACTGAGCGACCTTTGCTGTTTTAAATATTTACGTCCGTTGCATCAACAAGGTGTGTGTCTCCGATGCCAGATGTGTGAGACACGACTGGAGTCCTGCAGAATAAATGAAGCATTGCAAGCAGTTTATTTTAATAATTCCCCCTCATCCTTCAGCTGTCTGTGCTGACCACTTGGCCACGCAGCTGTGGGTCATTCATAACCCTGACCAGCCCCCACCTCCTCCCCCATGCGCCCGGCTCAACCCCAACCTGAAACTGGCTTCTCTCCCCACAGGGTGCCACAACACATCACCCCACCCACTGCACGCACTCCACACACTATGCACACACACACCCACACACACCCACCCACACCCACACCCACACCCACACACACACACAGCTCTTATTTGTGTAATCACACACACACAAAGAAACATACATGGACACACACTTTGAGATAGATAAAGCGAGACCCAGAAGGGACCTGTAAACATCTGTCTATGCAAATGGACAAAAAGGAGGGCCCTGTGACAAGAAGCACCTGGCACCTGTTCCTATTGGTGCAGCATGAAAATCACAGGACGCTTCATATGCCTCAATGAAACAACATGGCTGAGTTCTCTGTCCGAACGAACACAGGAAGTCAACACCAGGAGTGAAATTCACTCTGGGTTAATATCCCAAAAAGATAGGATTGTGAAGTCCATTCCGACTGTTGTGGATGACTGTTGAAGTTTGTGTTGCTGTTTCCTTGAGCCTTGTTTTTGTCCTCTTCCTTGAGAATTATAAGCTGAGGGAAAAGAGGCAATGGTTCAATTTCTTGCAAATAGTTTACTTGAATTTATACAGGTGTTTAGACAATTACTTGGACAATTGGAGTTAAGCCTATGCAAATGATCATAATCTTTTTTTTAGAATCTTTCGAATTTGTAGAATATTAATGGGTCTTTTTTAATCAAATGCAGACACACAAACACGTTGAAATACAATCACACACACACACAAACACATTGACATACAATCACCCACACACCCACACACACACACAGACATACACAGACAAACACTTGGACATAGAATCACCCACACACACACACACACGTTTATCTTTCTGTCCCCCATAACCCTAACTTGATACCTAATCCAGGCGCAGTATTCCCTAAACCTAACCTTAACCTAAATAACCTCAACTTCATGCATAGACTTAACCTAGTCCTGACAAACAACCGTAGAGGTCCAAACAGAGAAGTGGCTCTGTAAAATGATGAATGGACCATCAGATTTAGACTTTCAACATTCCACTCATTCATTGTCTGTAGAAAGTACAACTTCAAAATGGGGAAGTTGCCACAATAATGGAATTTAATGCTGGAACTATTGAGTGCACATCCCTTAATATTTGAGCCACTTTGAGGACATTTCCCATAATGTTTAAGCCACTTTAAGAACACTTATTCTAATGTTTGAGCCATAATGTCGTTACTAATGAATGAGCTTGAATGAGCATTCTCAAAATCACTTTCTGTTTAAAGCAAAATTCAGACGCCACATCTCTGTTTTTAAATGAGGTATTTTGCCAGATATCTCTCCATTGACCCTGAAAAGTCCGGTGAATAGTCTGAGTGGAACATCCTTGAAAGAATTTAACTCGATGCTGTAGTCTCTCACAGAGAACGGACTAAACCACAGTATACAATAGCTGTTGCCAGGCATATAATGAGTGCACATGACAGTAGGACCAATTCCCATGTGATTGGCTAAGAATTTAGATGACTGGAACGATGGTCAATTCTTCAGGATCACCGCCATGGCCAGCTGAAGGCCAATTTACAGTAACTAAAAGGGATAGTGGAATTACATAACTAATGAAACCTCCTCCATGTTTTGGGCTTGTTTGTATCATTAAGATACAGTAATGAAGGCCATCTCCTAGTCGCAAAAGCGTAGTTATCACCGGGGAACGTTTGAACTAGTGATTACTGTGGCAGCAGTTTGCCTGAGTTCATTGCGACGCAGGGCATAAATGCTGCTGTACTGTCAGACAGCGGCTCATCATCCATTGCAACACCTATGCATGGTCAGTGCTCACGCAGCAGTGCATCCTTGAGGGCGATGCATTTTTTGGAGACTGTCACAGAACAGGACGCAGCGCTGTCAATAGCTGGAAAACACTGATGGTTACTGTGGTAACGCTACATCACACCCCTCCCTTGTTCTAGCAAACAGGATGTGTCAGCGACGCTCGCTCAGACGAGGAGGAAGTAAAAGGTAAGGACTCCTCACTGAGGCGAGAGCTACATCCGTGCCCCCTGACCCTTGCCCCCTGCAGCCGAGCTGCAGCGCAGACTCCCCTCTCTGAGTCAGCAGCTTGTGCTCCTCCGAGCCACTCGAAGCAGCCCCGGCGATTCAGCGGCACGTCTGCAGTCGGGCCAGGGCTCTGTGAAACTGGCTACACCCTGTGTCTGCCGTGCTTGCGCCCTCTACGGGAGACAGGTGTCGGGGGTGGGGGGGGGAGGCTGCTGCCGGACACCCATTCAGCCACCGGCGGCAGCAGCTGCGCCCTTCAGAACAGCTGCTCTGCTGTAATGACACGGCAGCTCCCCGACGTCGACGCACGCATTCAGCGCCGTTCACAGTCATCGTCTCAGTCCTGTCGGTTTATTCAGGTTCAGCCCGGGGAGTCTGACCGTGTAGACGCGATTCATGATGAACAGCAAACAAGAAACACGGGGCTGTTCTATCACTGAAACTAACCTCAAATGGGTTGTGACCAGGTTGCGAATTTCATTACTGCTAGAATTAATCAACCACACAACGGGCTTCACTCGTATGACGCAAACTTCTCTTTTTGAATTTTTCTCTTCTTCCCTGTCATTATTATTCAACGACACTGTCCAGAGCCAGCATCATATACTCTGTGTGTGTGTGTGTGTGTGTTCATGCATGCTCTTGAGCAGGCATGAGCATACATACCAGTGTGCCATTTCTGAGCTATATCTTCACCACAGAGTCACGAATAAACAGAGTCACGAATAATCCAAAACCAATGGCAACCTGAGCATGTGTGTTATTTCATAGTTTTGATGTCTTCACTATTATTATACAATGTGGAAAATAGTTTAAATAAAAAATACCCTTAAATGAGTAGGTGTGTATATATATATATATATATAAATACACAGTATTTGTGAGTGAAGAAATACAAATGTTAGGATAAGGTGGGTGGAATGAACATTCCTTTTTATTACCTATTAAAATTACTTAAGTTATTATTAACTTGATTTCTCCAACATGCCAATATTTATGTGCACTTTCTGTTTGTTCATTCTCCAAGTCATTAACATGTTGAGTTTGCATGCCTACATAGTCTACTGCCCATACTTCTGCAATCGCCCAAGTGTAATTAGTGATGTGTCTAAAATGAAAAATAAAATCTAACCACTAGGATTCCTGACACTGGTGCGGTGAATTGAAAAGACTAACAGTAATAGGCAAACGTGTTTAGATGGGGAACAACAGACCAGGGTGGTGCGCTTTCTAAATCATTCTAGGGGAACTACTGCGTCATTATTTTAACATTGAGACTGTCTGTGGAGGCTCCATTTAGGCCCCTCTTTTCTCTACATTACACTGCATACTTACATGTCCTGGTTGCTGTCATGTCATTCTAGTGTTTTTACTATGTGGCCATGTAAGAGAAAGAGCTGTTTGGATCATCATTTTTATGGTGGAGCTAAAAGGTCATTGTCAGTCAGCTGTATGTTCCACATACCTTACGGATCTTTCCATAGTAACATCCAAAAACTGTTTTTTTCCAAAGGTTAACAGTATTTAAATTGACTTAAATATGTATATAAAAATATATATTCCATTTTATAAAACTTTACGGGCTAATTTACTGTCACGTCCTGGCTATGCACCTAGCCATCTCTGCGCTGGGCTGGGGCCATAGTCAGGACCGGACAGAAGGTGGTGCCTCTAGGCACCTCTATCCATTTTGGTCTCCCCAATTGGAGGCAGGTGTAGATCGTTGCCTCCAATTGGGGACCCTACTTAGGTTCAATGTGTGGCCACACCCGGTGTTGGTTCATTTTGGTTTTGTGTTTGCTGCCCAACGTCATCAGTCGCTGCTATCGTTTTGTTTCTTTTCATTAAACCATGGATTACTACCGCCCTTTTGTCTCTGCACCTGTGTCGTACCACCACGACCGTGACAATTATAAATCACCTTCAGAAAGTATAACACAACCCAGTAGGAGGGAAAGTCACAAGATGACTGTCTTCATATAAAACAGCTTGAAGGGAAACTTGGTCGTTTTGGTAGTTGTTTTATACGCTTGATGTAAATCAAGGGGAAATATGAATGACAATGGTTGTCTTAGCAACAGACAGTGTAGGATCAAAGTCAACATGTTTAATAAAGTACAACTAAATATTTGGGCAAGTATCTATAGCTTGAAATGACGAGACACCTCCTTGTTATTGCAAGAAACAACTTTGAAGATCAATTAACTACAATTATTGTGGCTCAGAGGAACAAAAGATATATAAGAATTAATAACAACGTATGGAACAACACAAGTTACCTTTCAGAAGATATACAAGGCTAACATCCCACAGTATGTTTTATACAGAAATGACAGATGTAGATTAAGCAGCAAAGTGGGTCAATTTACACATAAAAGGAGTCTCAACTTCTCTGCTGTTCTGGTTCGGTGGCAACCACAGTGAAAAGGCTCAAAGCAAACCTGTAAACAAATGTACTGTGTGAACATTTTTATTTTGCACAGCACAACATCTGCAGTGCTGCTCGTGGCAATTTTCCTGAGACCTCTAAGGTGCCTGACTGATCTTTCAGACCCAAGGACAACCGCAATCCCATAAATGGATCCATGAGTCAAATAAGTCTCCCCTGACAGTAATGGGAATCACCAGGCTTGTATCAACATGACCGTCCGCCAGTTGGTCACATGTCATCCATACCTTTCTGACTCTCTGAGACAAACCTTTCGGTATCCCGTTTTAATACTACTTCTGCTCTCCGCCTCTAAAAATAGGTCTACCATCAGAGGTGGGACGGGGTGTGTTGTAGGAGTGGATGGCGGCGGTGGGCCTGGAGGTGACTGTGCTCCACCCCCTTTGCTCCCTGGTCAGGGCTCGGCGTTCCTCCGGGCCAGCCAGACCTGATAAAGATGGGGCCCTAATCTTATCATCGGCAGGGTTGGTGTTATTTCCGCTGGCACCCTTTAACACGGCTGTGCGCTCTGGAATGGCCACTCCACCGCTTATCAGTGTGAACGAAATGCTTCGAACAAGAACGTTGTCGACCCGGGCGGAAAAACGCGGAGGAGGAGACTCGCTTACAAGTCGTCAGTGTCCAAGGCTCGTCCTTGATCCCGTGAGTTTGAATATTCCCCTCCATCCTCGCGCTCAGGCCACACGCTGGCGTGCATTGGTTCTGCTGAGACTCCCTGCCGAAGCTACCCATCGTACAAATAACATGATTCTCTCCCTCGCAACCGCCTCCCTTACCTCACTACGAAGAGTGAAGCATTCGAAACCACCCCGGAAACACAACGAGTATAAACCCAACCCAAGCTGACACCCAACTCAACAGCGTCGTTGGCGTTATCGGATACAGTGGAGCAGCGGATCCTCACAGCTGATAGGCTACAGTGTTTTCCCAATGTGAGCAGTCCTTCATGAGCTCCTCAATAGCCTTCCCAGAGCCCTGGCCCCCCAGTCCCGCCCCAGACCAAGACCTATGCTCTTGACTTCCGGTTCACTGGCTACCCACCTACTGGCAGCGTTCAACGAAAACAAAGGAAAACTGTAACAGTTACCATCTGTGTCCTGGTTACCTGGTAGTGGGGTCCTTGCAGGGAAACAGGGGTGCAGACTGAGCCCTCCACCTCCAAACCAGGGACCCGGAAGAGCCCCCTCTGAGTCAAAAGCTCCAGCAAACACACACAAGCAGGCATGGACAGACATTGGCACTGCACACTGATACAAACACACACCCACACACACTGTATTATAGCCTAACATTTCTGCCACCTTGAGGTTTGAATCAGACTGTTAAGTTATTTGAGGTTTGGTATCCAAGGAAACAAAGCACAATCCATATCCATAACAACACGGTTGATGACATTCATCAGCCAGTCAATAGAGTGTATCAAAGGAATTAAAACTTTGTGTTGTGACACAGCGAGGGTTTTGAAGCCAAAACAATTCTCCTTGGAGCCACTTTTAGCAAAAGTCTGCAATTGGATTATGATAATAAATCCTCAAAATGATTTGATTAGCATTTCCAAACTCCAGTAGACACACACCGCCTATCCATTTTCCCTGTTACAGGATGTAGAAAAGTTCAATCAGACCTACATTGTAGACAAACATTTGCAGAAAATTTATAAAAGTCAGTCAGCTTCTAAAAATGTTGAATAAAGTTTTGCCTCATTGACGATGTTTACATTTGCACAATCTTCCAAATTCCGTTAAATACATTTTCAGGATAAAATGTACATGGACCTTTGATATACAGCTCAGGATTACACTTGCATCAACAAAAAATACAAAACACAACAGACAGAATACAAAAAATTCAGGCAGCATGGAACCACCTATAATCTCAGATAACATCCTATAATTACATAACCTCACATAAACACCTACAGCTAAGGACAGTGTGTAGTAGGCTACAGCTAAGGACAGTGTTTAGTAGGCTACAGCTAAGGACAGTGTGTAGTAGGCTACAGCTAAGGACAGTGTGTAGTAGGCTACAGCTAAGGACAGTGTGTAGTAGGCTACAGCTAAGGACAGTGTGTAGTAGGCTACAGTTAGGACAGAAATCACGAAAAGATACATACATACTAGAGAAACTATGGCCATCAGAAATGTGTTTTAGAGTTTTGCTAGCTTTTTCTTTTATGAAAATCTTTCAAACAGATATTTAGACTTCTTGTACAGGAACAATCTTGTTGGTAAAGGAAAACAAACTTAATCTGTGTCAATTAGATTGATCATTCTAGTTATAAGCGGATGTTGTTGCACAAGTAAACTTGGTCACTGTCATGCTTTGACGGTGGCCTGCATTCAAATAGAGACAAGGGGGGGGGGGGCTTTCCTAACCACTGAAGCAAGCATTGGTCTGTCTCTCTGATTAGAGAACATGTCCGCTGCTGCACCTTATCTCCTAGTCATGAAACGGCCTGACATACTGTATGAAGGATGGTCTGGAAAAAAGTGATAACGCATTTCCTTGTGCTGTGGTCATTTCCTGCCCCCATAATGCTTCTGCGTCCGCTTATGGACCAGTTAACAGTAGAGAGGAGATGGGAAGAGATTGCTATGGTAACCCAATGACAGGTCAAGAGACAAAAATCTGCCTGGTCTGCCTGTACAATCAGGAAATTGTATAGTAACATGCCATTGCTATATATTCTGGTCACTGTAGATGGAGGAAAGAACACTAGCACATTTTAAATCCCTTTGAAAACAATAATCTGCACTCCAGATCACCATATCAACCAGTAGACACAGTAGAATGGCCATCTCTACATGTATAGCAGCCATTCCATTACATTCCAGTGTCTGTTAAATTCCAACAAAGGTACAACTTATTTTACTTAATGAGGTACTGATTAGGTGATTACCTGAATCAAATCTAATTTAATGAGGAAAAGTATATAAAACACTGCTGTGGTCATCACTTTCCTCTTGCAATAGGACCAGCTGGATGGCAAAAACAGTGCAAGTAGTACCTCAAAGGCAATTTGAATAAAAAGCTTTGAGTCAGGATAAGGGTTCAATTCTGGCTTCACAGGCAGAGGGATACAGTGAGAATCAGGTTGCTTCCATCCTGAAAATTTCAAATATGGCGGGCTACTTGACAAAACAAATCAAAGCCGAGCTACTTTAATTTTTGTGCCAGGAGTGGCATAAACTCACCCAAAAGCAATGTGACAGACTGGTGGAGAGACGCATGAAAGCTGTGATAAAAAATCTGGGATATTCCACCAAATATTGATTTCAGAACTCTTCCTAAGTTAAAACATTAGTATTCGGTTGTTGAAAAATTTATATGAATTTGTTTTCTTTGCATTGAGGTCTGAAAACAATGCAACAACAATTTTTTTTTTTTACCAGTTGTTATTTTCTACAAATAAATACTCTAAATGACAATATTTTTATTTGGAATATAGGAGTAATGTTGTCAGTAGTTTATCGATAAAACAAAACTGTTCGTTTTACTCAAACACATACCTATAAATAGTAAAACCAGAGAAACTGATCATTTTGCAGTGGTCTCTTAATTTTTTCCAGAGCTGTATAAACAACCGTCCAAAGGTTTGGGGTCAATTAGAAATGTCCCTGTTTTCCATGAAAACATACAGTACTGTGCAAAAGTCTTAGCCACCTGAAGGTCTAACTGAGGGCATTTATTTGGGTAGTAAGCTTTTTAATTAAAGAAATATATAAATACATGAACATAAATAAAAATTTACTTTCAGGTGCCTTCGACTTTTGCACAGTACTGTACATTAACTGAGTTTGAATAGGAAATTGAGTAAAAAAAATAGAAAATATAGTAATTGATAAGGTTCGAAATAATGATTTTTAATTGAAATTATAATTGCATCCTTCAAACTTTGCTTTTGTCAAAGAATGCTCCATTTGCAGCAATTACAGCCTTGCATACTCAGAGTCGCCTCTTCACTGTTGATGTTGAGACATTGTTGCAGGTAACATTTCATGAAGCTGCCAGTTGAAGACCTCAAACTTGACACTCTAATGTATTTGTCCTCTTGCTCAGTTGCTCACCGGGGCCTCCCACAGCTGTTTCTATTCTGGTTAGGGTTAGTTTGCCATGTTCTATGAAGGAGGTAGTACACAGTGTTGTATGAGATCTTCAGTTTCTTAAAAATTCTCGCGTGGAATAGCCTTCATTTCTCAGAACAAGAATAGACTGATGAGTTTCAGAAGAAAGTTCTTTGTTTCTGGCCATTATGAGGCTGTAATTGAACCCACAGCTAGTCTATAGAAGGCCAGCTTTATTGCATCTTTAATCAGCACAACAGATTTCATCTGTGCTAACATCATTGCAAAAACGTTTTCTAATGATCAATTAGGGTTAGGGTTAAGTTTAAACTTAGATTAGCAAACACAACACGCCACTGGAACACATGGTGATTGTTGCGGATTATGGGCCTCTATACACCTACAGTATGTAGATATTCCATAAAAAATCAGCCGTTCCAAACAAAAATAGTAATTTCCAACATTGTCTACACCGTATTTCTGATCACTTTAATGTTATTTTAAATGACAAAAACAAGGACATTTCTATGAGATCCCAAACTTTCGAACGGAAGTGTACATACATACAGTATACACCGATCAGCCATAACATTATGACCACCTTCCTAATATTGTGTAAATCCCCCTTTTACCGCCAAAACAGCCCTGACCCATTGAGGCATTGACACCACCAGACCTCTGAAGGTGTGCTGTGGTATCTGGCACCAAGATGTTAGCAGCAGATCCTTTAAGTCCTGTAAGTTGCGAGGTGGGGCCTCCATGGATCGGACTTGTTTGTCCAGCACATCCCACAGATGCTCGACTGGACTGAGATCTGGGGTATTTGGGGGCCAAGTGGACACCTTGAACTCGTTGTTATGTTCCTCAAACCATTCCTGAACCATTTTTGCTTTGTGGCAGGGTGCATTATCCTGCTGAAAGAGGCCAATGCCATCAGGGAATACCGTTGCCATGAAAGAGTGCACATGGTCTGCAACAATGCTAAGGTAGGTGGTACATGTCAAAGTAACATCCACATGAATGACAGGACCCAAGGTTTTCCAGCAGAACATTGCCCAAAGCATCACATTGCCTCCGCCGGCTTGCCTCCTTCCCATAGTGCATCCTGGTGCCATGTGTTCTCCAGATTAGCGACGCACACGCACCCAGCCATCTACGTGATGTAAAAGGAAACGTGATTCATCAGACCAGGCCACCTTCTTCAAGTGCTCCGTGGTCCAGTTCTGATGCTCACATGCCCATTGTAGGCGCTTTCAGCAGTGGACAGGGGTCAGCATGGGTACCCTGACTGGTCTGTGGCTATGCAGCCCCATACGCAACAAACTGAGATGCACTGTGTGTTCTGACACCTTTCTATCAGTACCAGCATTAATTTATTCAGCAATTTGAGCTACAGTAGCTTTTCTGTTGGAATCAGAGCACACGGGCCAGCCTTCGCTTCAATGAGCCTTTGGCCGTCCATGACCCTGTCGCTGGTTCACCGTTTTTCCTTCCTTGGACCACTTTTGATAGGTACTGACCACTGCAGACCGGGAACACCCCACAAGTGCTGCAGTTTTGGAGATGCTCTGACCCAGTCGTCTAGCCATCACAATATGGCCCTTGTCAAAGTTGCTCAGATCCTTATGCTTGCCCATTTTCCAGTTTCTAACACATCAACACATCATAATTTGCTGTCTAATATATCCCACACACTGACAGGTGGGTGTTTATGTGCATGTATATATATATATGCATATCAGTTGATGCTGGGATTTTACACAAAAGGATATCCAAAATGACAAGGAAAATAACATAACAGAAGTGGTGGAATCTGTAGAAGTGGAGGTGCAGAGACGGAAAAAAAATAATGAATTATAACAAGGACAGATTGATCCCATCCATCCATTACGACTTACACACAAAATATGCAAGAAGCCCATGAAATACAAGGGTGAAACAATTCTTTCAATTAAAATAACAATCTGTACCATGTCTACTGTGTTATTTGAATCCATGTCTCTTTATATGTAATGAGAAAAGAACACTATATTTTTGATATTTGGTTTGGGAAAGAGTCAAACCATCAATCATTCTAAAGTTGACTGTTGTCTAGAAGCAAGGGTTTTGAATGTGACAGAGATTGGGAAACTGGATTTATATTCATTATTCAGAGATATGAAAAAGACAAAGAAGCATGCATAATAACCCAGAATTCATTGAGAATCTTAAAACATTGAGAATCAGTGCTCTTGTAGCAGATATTCTGAAGGGTAGCCAAAGTGTCAAGAGGGAACTCAAGCAGAAACTATGAATTATAGTTTTTTTTTATCATGTACGACTCCGAACGTCCCCAGGAAAATCTAGGACGAAAAATGACTCCACGTGGCTGGTCTTGGATAAAGATTTACTGTTTGATTTACTCTTCAGATACTAATAAATCGACATATTCACACTCACAGCGTAACAGTTTCCGTCTTTATTACAAGGCAGCGCAGCCTGGCCGCCCTTTGCCCAGGGCTGCTGACTTGCAAACAGAGTCCCTGTCCAGAACTCTCCGCTGACCCTCATTCAACAGTGGGAGCGGGTTCAACATGGTTCAGTGTTTTCAAAGAGAGGAAACAGGGCCTGCTACTGGCCGAGGGAGCGCGCGCACTCACGCTCAAACAAACTGGACCGCACATCCTGACACAGACCACTTCTTTCTGAACATCGGACAAATGTGCGTCCCCAATTCCACAGCACGCAACACACACACACACACACACAGACACACCCACACACACACAGACACACACACACAGACACACACACCCACAGACACACACACACACACACACACAGGCACACATACACACGAGATACGTGCAACCGGTAACACTACTAATGCAAACAACAACACACTACCGTCACCACAGACCACACAGCTTACAGCCTTGGGAAAAAGACACACAACAACAACACACTGTCATGTGTCTGGTTACCCATTTGCAGAGAGCATGAGGAAGCCAGAGGGGTGGCGTTTAGTTGATGTTAAAAATACAGAGCCTTGTGTAGAATCTGAGTTATTACTCATCCTGTGCCAAGCCGACTGGAGGAACCACACTTGATTTCAGATGGGACTCCCATGATGTTGGGTTGATCTTTTCCATTACTGCAATACTATTCGATTTGTTGGAATCTCTGTCGATCTTTTCTATGCATTCACCATTTATGTTCTATTGGTGAACTCACAAATAATTTCCCCAAACAATAAACTCCGATTACATTTAGATATGACATCTGTGAGAAGCATTGCTTGGTTTATTTAACTTTTTTCTATTTGATTTCCGTTGACGGTTCTCCATCCAGAACAAAGTGTAAGGACCAAGGTAAACTATAATCCTTGATGCAGACAGTTCTTTAAAGAGCCCTTACAAAACTCTATCTAACTTTTGCCCACTCTAGCTAAAACATAATAGTTTAATATAAGGAAGCATGGGAGCATGTTTAAACAAGAAACCAGGCAAGCCTAGTTCAGCTGGGTCACAATAGAAAATGTTGCCACCTCGAGATTCAAACCCGGGTTGCCCAGGTGAAAGGCTGTGTCGTTAACCAATACACCACAGAGCTGTACATTTGCCAGGTGTTAGTATAGCCTCTTGTCTCTATCCTGAACAAATCTTCTTTTGCCACTGGCCATTTTAATAGTTAATTGGCCATTTGTGAATGACACTGATACAGTTAAACTGACTAAAGTTTCTTAATAAGTTTACCTCCACCACAAATGTGTTTGCCACTGGCCGTTTAAACACAGTGTTAGCCAGTAATAAGCTTTACCAGTATCTACTAACTTATTGGAATAGTCATAAGAATTGAGCAATTGCTAGCTACCCTATTTAATAAGGGGTAGTCAGTCAGTCACAAAAAAAAGTGACAGGAATTTACTTATTAGGTTTATAAGGTTTGATATTTCTCAAAAGGGACTTCAAAGGTAAACACACACACACACACACACACATACTAATTTACTTCCAAATGTAGCTAGAGACTGCCATGGCTGTTCACATTTAACCGTGGATTACAGCTTCTCTTGGACCCTAGATTACTTTCAGGATGGGGAACCATCTAACATAAATTTAGAGAAAAAAAGCTCCGTGAAGCAATCCAACTGGGTGAAACATCCAATGCTCAGATGTAGACTGGGCAGATTTGGCCTTGAAATAAAACAGCCTCTCGGGAGGTTGAGGACGAATCCCCTTTTGTTCCATCACTGACACCTAATCAGTTTTCTCTGGCATGTACTAAATAAAGTCATAAAGTGGTACTAATGTTTTAATACAGTGCCATGTGTCTATGGCACAACTGTGTCCCTCGTCCCTGATGTCCCTCACTGGCAGAGGACCAAGGCTGCCCCCGCGGAGACAAGAAAGACAAAAGTAAAAGAAGAAGACAAAAAATAGGGAGGGGGATGAAGGAGGGAAAGGCAGGTGGCCGCGGCCGAGACGACGTGACAAAAACGAGGACAGCGTGTCAGAAATACCCCTCAGTCAAACGCTATGCCCACAGCCCCTCTCACAGCCCCTCTCACAGCCCCTCCCACAGCCCCTCCCACAGCCACTCTATGCTCTGTCGTTCCCCAACGCCACAAGAAAGGCATCCCGGAGGAAAGAAGAAGACGCAGACGAAAGGAGCTGAAAGTGAAGGGCTGTGGAGAGCGTATTCACATCTGAAGGACTGCTGGGCTCAGCAAGTTAGCCATTACTGATTAGCCAGTCTGGTCCTGCAGTGTGAGGAGGCATGTGTGTCTGTCCTTGGCTTGGGAAAACAACATGAAAGGGAGCCGGCTGTTTTGTCAGGGGGACTTGAAAGCGTGCTAGCTATCAGAAACATTAGCCTTATCAATGGCTGGCGCACTAGAGCCGAGCTATATGAAGCAACAAGGGCACGGCGTTTCTAACAGGGAGATAACTGGGTGCATAACTCAGCCCCCATTTGCATGCACCAGGGCAACAGGGGGAAATAATATAAGGCCGGGGGGGGGGTGGGTGGAAACTGAATCACAGAAAAAAAGTTTGAAACTAGCAGAGCAGGGTGGCAGGGTAAGAGGCGGTGCCAGGGGAGCTCCGAATGCCAGTCATTCACTGTGGCCTGCTTGCCCGTCGGCCTGGTGAGACTGGCACGGACCTACAATGACTGGAGCTACAGATCTGTCACATCTGCTGAGTCCTGTCCTTGGGCGGAACGTATCAGATTGTCTCCAGGAAGAAAAACAAGAAAACGAACTGACTAGGCCTACTTAGTGTCTGGAGAGAATCTCTCCCTTGCTCTCTCTTTCACTCTCTCTCTCATTCTCTGTCCCAACCTCTGAAAAGCGAACATGTCGCGTCAGTGTTTTACAGTTTGCACACTCACTGCTGATCTGGATAGGGTCTTGGGTCAATAAGTGCAAATAGATCTTTCAATCATTTAAGAGACACCATTGCGGTACATTGTGTTCTGGGGTTAAGGGAGAGTTTTCCACTATGCTCAAACCATCCGGCTAATCTGTTTAACTTCGGCCAGTAAAAACAGTAAGGTCTGAAGCCGAGAGGAAAGCTGATAGGGACAGGCTAAGATAGCACATGCGACAACGTTCTGAAAAAGCCCTGTTGTTACCCCAGAGGCACTGGACCGGACCACCCTGCCTGTATTTGTCCCATTGATTTTTGAGTGGTACAGTCATTCTGAACAGCTGATCATTCATCTGAGTTCAATGAGGGCTCAGCGTCGTTACCATGTGTAAAGTACAGCAATGTCACCAGTGTTAACCTGTAAACACTGCATATGCTCTATCACCCTAGTACATATTTATATTTACCCTCCCCCTGGCCATAACTCAACATTCTGTCACCACTTTTGCAATCTCTCAACATCCACGCAGGCAATTCTGTGTACGTGGGAAGGGCTGCCTGAGAGAGGACGAGGTGACGCCAGCAGGCTGTCAACCTTAAACTGGATCGAAACAACAGACTCTACACTGGGTTTTCTGGGTTTTCCAAGCAGTCACGATGGCCGCAGCTCGAAAAATGATCAACAGGATCAATAATGAACA
This sequence comes from Esox lucius, assembly GCF_011004845.1. Classification (NCBI taxonomy): domain Eukaryota; kingdom Metazoa; phylum Chordata; class Actinopteri; order Esociformes; family Esocidae; genus Esox; species Esox lucius. Next base: position 8,909,118 of record NC_047587.1, on the reverse strand, counting down.
TCCACCGCTAAATGTACCTGTCAATCAAAATGGTCATGCTGACCAACATGTAGGGGTTGCGTGTAATGCGTGCTGTATTGGCGGTGCACAAACATCTGAATCAAAGGGCGACAAACAAGCACAAGCCCAAACTAACATAACCCTCCTTTCATCTCCCCTCCTCTCCCGTCCCCCCTCCACTCCCGTCTCCCCTCCTCTCCCGTCTCATCTCTCCCTGGCCTTTAAGGAGCAACATCCTCCGGGGCCACACCATTTCCAGTCTCTCAGCTGACTGGCTGGCACACCTCAGAGAGGCCAAAGTCCAGACGGACAGGGAGGAAAAGAAGAAAAACACATCCAGGCTCCCTGCGTTACCCTTCCCTGAGAATGAGAGCACAGGAGAGGTACTCAGTAGCCTTTGATCGCGTATGGTTGCGTAACAGGCCTACTGAGCATACGAGTGGACCATTTCCACACACTGCACCAGGTGACCCAGTAGATATCCAAGTTGACTAAGGAGAAATTGAATCAGTAGAAATCCAATGTGACTCTGTAAAAAATAGTCCAGTATTGGCAGTAGGAATCAGACCTGGTGTTATTTTATTATCCAAGGCAGAATTAGAGGCAGTAACAGAAACGAGAACTGCCTGGCTACCCCGGGACTCAGAACTTTCTTAATGCACCCTCTACCTTCGAGGCCCTTGTTCTCAAGTTCACTTGCTCGCCCATTATTTCGATTAGTCCTCAGAAATATTCACACTTCATTACACAATGCAATGTAAAACAGAGACGAATAGCTCCACATCATGTTGTCCTGTCTCAGCCGTTATGCCGCACAGTATGATAAGTGCTGCTGTACCACGAGGGCTGAGTGGGGTGTTGGGACGGCCTGGGGCAGTCAGGCAAGCATGACATTTCACTGTGTTCGGAATGGCCTAGATCCCAGGGAGGAATACTGGGACGCAGACCTCTGCATCACTGCAGCCCCCAAGGGCAAAGCGGATGGCTTTGTTTGTCATCGGTGTCACAACACCTGCATTAACTTGTTACAGGTAGAGGGTCTTTATTCCACAGTGTTGTACTTTTTCGAGCCACGCGACCCACTGGCACTGGGCGCTAACAAAGCTCCCACATCAGACCAGGAATGGGATCTGCATTTACAAGCACTGATAGTAATCCGACTGTAATTGAATTGGTAAAGTTAAGGAGGTGCTTTAGGTCTTATTGACATTATGCTACGTAACAAGACTTGAGACGCTAGGTTATTTGTTTGCAGATATCAACAGTTCGAGACATAGCATGCGCCACATTTTTGACAGACCCCCCCCCCCCCCACTGAGTATTGCAAGTCTGAAGACATACCTGTCAGGACTATATCAACATTTTCCCGCATTCCACGATCCTGCGTGATACATCTGGAACAAGCCGGTGTGAATTCAAACGGCATGGAAACAACTGTGCAAACAAAAAAAAGTCTATGCAGTGTTTTATTCTCCATCCCACAACGTAAACCAGCGTATTTCAGAGACAGACCCTGATCTTGTCTCAACCACAATGTCGGGCCCAACAGTAGATAAGGGCCCAGATCAGTGTTTGGTACAGCATCGTGCTCTGGTGGTTCCAGGGGAGGCAGGGCAATGTTGTACGAGGTGTCATGTTCGGCCGCTGACCTTCAGCATACAGGCCATCCACCTGGATCCTCCACCTCCAGCACAGTCTTCTGTTCTCAGAGATGTAACTGTTTGTTGGCCAATTATCCAGACTTACATGAGGGTCTACAGTGGATATGTCTCAACAGTAATGCCCAAGAGCAAAATGATTGTAGCGTTACCGTATGCCGTGAACTCTGTGATTTAGGCTGTACTGTATCATATCAGCTTACACGAATGCACAGGAGTTCCAGGTTTTTAGATTACATTTTAAATTAACCTAATCATCAGCTGAACACAAGATTCAATTGAAATTTTACTTTCACTTCCATCCCAACACCTAAGAGTGTGAAATACTGCCATATCGGGGCACCTGGGATCTAATTAGGGTTAACTATGTTGGTCAGGGACAACATAGTATAGGTTAGAGGTCAGATGCTCTAATTATTAGGCCACCTGCTAGCAAATGGAGTTCATATAGGGGACCTTTGGAAATGTGCAGCAGAAAATTCTACTGAGCCACATTGTCCTTGGTGGGAGGGCTACATGGAGAGGGATATCTATGGGGATCTGCTCAGCTCCGCTTCAGTCTGGACCGCAGTTGCTGTGCTGCCTTCATCCCTCGCGGACACAAATGGCAAATTGCACTTGGCACAGTCAAACCGCTAATAGCGTACAAAGCATACACTTCCTGGCCACTGATATGTGTTTATATTTCCTACGACGTAGCATGCTTGCTAAATTACATGATTACCTTATTTGTCTTTTCGACTATGTTAGAAAACAAAGGCCCCCAAACCTCTAAAGTCCAGCCGCATATTCTTCAAAAGCATAAAAATACAATTTACCTCAAGAGTGCTGGTATATTGCTTCATGGCTTTTTACAATTCTTTATGAGCCCGTAATAATGTCTTATGAGAAGGCATTGTAAAGTGGTAACGGAATGTGCACATATCACAGAACAGTTAGAATACGTAGAGAATGCATAGTATCCAACCACTCGGTTAACTACTACAGCAGTATCTATCTCCAGGAGTAGGCCTACCACAAGTGGAAAAAATAAACACATATTGTATTTCAAAAGCCAAATATTTGAGTCTTTTTAATACACTATTTGGTCTACGATGTCCCCACATGTTGCTAAATCTGTGAAAGTAATGTGCATGTTTTTCTCATCTTGATTCCAAGAGACCTGTAATTTGGAATGCTTTACAATCCATCTGCCACCAGAAACATCAGGGGGAGGAAGGCCATGAGATGAGCCGAAAAAAGGGAGACAACAAGTGCTAAACACTCTGTATGGTTGGAATTATCTCCATCCGCAGGGCAAAGCACTTTCCCCAAAAAACAGCCGGTATTGATTTGGGTCCAAAAAATATTATAAGACCTCCCTAATTTCATTTCCATCCAGTATTCTGGCATGTCCTCATGGGAGCACACACTGACAGTGGAGTTCACACATGCTAAGAGTGCTAAGTATAGGGGTGGTGACGATGTGATTACAGAGACAGGGAGTTTCAAAAGGCCTTTAAAAGGCAGAAAACAATGTCCGCCTTTCGACGGCCGTTAACGTGCAGATGTCGAAGCTACTGTGTCCAACGTCCCCAACTACGCTTAGGCCTAACACTTGCCCAGCGAAATCCAGTTCATCCTCCGGCAATACTTGTAAGTGTCAAGTTAGTGTTGTCGACTGTGGCTGCCTGGGATTTGCTGAGGGACAATACTGGAGGGCAACTAAACTGCGAATCAAAATGCCAATGGACACATTAAAATTCTCTATTGGCCATGATGTCAGACTCTGAGTTAAAGCACCGTAACATCCTGGATAGGCCAAGCTTCTTTCTCTCTTTCAAAAGGAGGTGCAGATCAAACGCTGCGGCCTGGGGTCTACAATATCACATTCCACTTTGTTACGAATGCCTGCATTCATTTTCTGACATTTACAGTTGAGGCCCTTATGGGGGCCCCTCAGTCTCTCACAAACCTACCAGCCGACAGGAGAAAAACGAAAACCGAGAGCATCTGACTTCCATTGCTGAGCTCAGCGTGTGTGTTCCGCTTAGCCACTGGTATTTCCAAGAGGCTCACGGCGCAGTTACCAGAGCCTGCGTTGAAACGTGCATGATGTCATTGACGTTCCATCATTACAGACTGCAAATGATTCGGCTCTGGATGGGCCGGGTCAGTTCCCACGCTAGTTTGGCAAAGTGCACCTCGGAGCAATAATGCAAAGAAGCTTCTGGATAAGATTAAAGATTGGAGAGGCAAAAGAGAGGAAAGCAGGGAGAGAGAAAGGGAAAGAGAGAATCTCTTACGAAGACTTTCTGATATTTTTTCTCTCTTGATCGCTCTCATGTTACATACATTTTAAAGCATCTGTCCAAGAGGCCCTCTGCTCTCTGTCCTCAGAGGAGTCCTGAAGACAGAAGGCAAACAAAGAACCAGAGAACTAGTTCCTGTGGAGTCTCTGCCAAAAGAGTGAGCTCTTTGGTGACAGGCCACATTTCCTTATACTTCAACATTTGCTGCCGCAATGACGTCTTCACGTTGTGTTCACGTTGACTCAAATGTCCGATCAAGCACAGAGATATAGAAAGAGAATTTTCACATAACGACATTTCCATCCACACACAGTAAACTTACATACAGATCTAAAAGAAATAATAAGTTGCCTTAATATTCTGAAGTTCATAAAAGATCACAGAACTTACAGATTTAGGCCTAGTTAAACATATTTTCTCCCAGTATGCATTGCCCTTTCAAGTGAACTCTAGCGTTACCACCCATCACTGTATTCGGTATCCAATCTGGCCAGACATACAACATCATACAGTACACATCAGTCAACTTTTCTGAAGAGGATTATTCACTTTAGATAAAACACAGGTGATCTGTGCAATCTGTTCATAAATGCCGTTCCACCATCACAGTTTTTTTTTTATAATAATCTGTTACAGCGTAGGGCCAAGAACTGAAACATAGCCGGTTTGAATCTCTGAGCAAACAAGGTGATCTCTGCATCTGCCCTTGAGCAAAACACATAAGCCTAATTGCTCAGAGTTGAGAGATTATGGGCATGAAAAGTAATTTAATTAACCTGGATACAATGTATAAGAGTACTAATGATCTCTGTATGAAGGACACTAGGTAGGACATGTGATAACCCATTACTGATGGGTCCCACACACCCTGTCCATACCACCTGCTAGGAACTGTGTATGTGACTGTCATAGGACTCTCTGAATAGACCCATGGACCATAGGTTGGTACATAACATACAAGGGTATTTTGTAGGTTAAACCTTTCTTATAATAGGCTGTATAATGGCTGGCTATGACCACTGACCCACTTCTATGTGTCCGGGCATAAAAGACTGTGTTATGTGTACGTTACGCAACACAATGGATTGTCGTTGAGATTACATTTTGGAAGTGATGGTGACCATACATGTTTGAACCAAAGTAGGTGATTATATAACTTTTAATTTTTTCCCTTCTGATATCTTGGTGAAAAGCGTTTAAGAGTGGTTGAAGAATGTATTTATTAATTGCATTTGGACCTCAACAGTTTCATCAAGACCAAGATAGATATGTTCATTCCCCTGATCTATGCCTTGCTTCTTGCCAAAAAATAGCGGCTGTGGTATTAATTTACGGCTACTTTCGGTTAAGTTAAGAAGCTAACTATTGAGATCAGTAGCTAACAATCTTATTGAAAACAGTGCCTGTGGGAACTAAGTGTTGAGAACTTTGGCTAGCGCAGTCATCAAAACGGAACATTTCTCACAACATTTGCTCGCTAACCCTGCTTGATAAATAGGGATTTGTCTGCTAATCATCTACAGGTTGTACATGAACAATACATTTCTTATCATCTGTCAAACAGCTTAAATGCAGTTACTTTGCTGTTATTCTGACTATTACAAATGTTGCAGAACAATTGGTGGCATCCTTCATAGAACGTCTGTAACAATCGGATTTAATGGAAAGTTAAGAAAGCATGAATTTGCTTGTTAAAATAAAACCATAAGAAAAAGTTCTCTCTGTGTGTTAAAGTTGGTGTTTTTTGGAAACTATAGCGAAGGGATAACCGCAAATGTAGCGTACTACAAGCACAACACCTGAGTGTTCACAACAGTTACCTATATGTAATCTGCAGAGCTGGACACCTAGTTAACATGTTGGTTAACGTTTTAACGTTTAAGTCATTTTCGGACTAATAAAACTCTGTTACATTTAACCTCCGATAGCTCAAGTCCGCTAACCCCAATACTTCATAAATATACTTTTAAAACCCTCCAGAGTCTGAAACAATATTTGCTTCATTCTTTGGCTAGTCATTGTCATGTTGGGCCGAGACCTCCCAAAAACGGAGTAACTTCAACGTCTCTTTACATTGCCTCGTCTTGACGATAACCAAAAAAGGCCTATTTCATATTTTCACACTTTGTTCAATGATTTTAGGTGTTTGTAGAGCTTTTTTTAACATAAATGTTAATTAACATTAACATTTATCACTGAAATCTGCTCAATTTTTTACTACGATTTCATTGAATAACGGTTATCATAGTTAACATTTTGGTGAACAGATTAATGGTTAACAAAGTAAAAAAATTATTAACTATGCAATGGAATTCTGCTAAGCAAATGATGAAACTGCACAAATGTCATTTTTGGCGTGGCATAAGCGGGATGAATGCATCCATAATGGTCTAATGACAGATTTTGGCTCAACTAGCCTTTTGGTTCAACTTTCCCCACGGTCCACTAAGGTAGAGTTTCTCAAACCTCTCTGGAGGCCATCTAACAATGTTTTGTAGCCCTGAACTAGCTCACCTGAATACAGTAGTCAAGAGCTTGTTGATTACTAGTCAATTTGATTGTGGGGTGTTATTTGTTATTCTTATCTAATACTTGGATTGGACAGGGTCCTTAGGAGAGGTTGAATAGCGCTGCCCTAATGGGTTGGGATCAAAGCAGTGCCCTTTCAAAGTTGACAGCCGGTTTTAAGAGTATTGTAAGCTCTGATCTATCTACTGAGTCAAACGATCACAAAATGTTTGACATCCGGACAAAGCTGCCCCAAAAACAACGACTTACCACAGAGAAAACAACTCGCTTACAGATTTAGGCCTAGTGAAACATATTTTCTCCCAGTGTGCATTGCCCTTTCAAGTGAATTCTTAAACAACGAGTTAGAAATATTGTGTTCGGCGGACAGTTCAGCTGAGATGAAGGGAAGCAATAATAATACAGTACGTGACAATCTAGTGCTTTGACACCGCAGGTGCTGCCGGCAGAGGCAGGACTGTGCTCTTTGAACTGCCTCCACTTAACGGCAGACCAGCATGCATGTGCCCTGTCTCTGCTTCATAACGGACCTGGAGAACCACTCACCCCCACCCGGGGACTTCAGACTCCGGCCACCGGGTCAGGGAGCTGGCATCTCAACCCTGGCACAAGTCGTTACCCTCGGGGGCGAGATGCTGACACTGGGCTCATGGGGAGCACCAGACAGGCAGGGGCCTACCAAACAGCTTGTGACCATAACCAACAGTGGCAGGAACAATGAATGCAATTATTTACCAGAACACAGTCCAAGTCTCATAGTCCTCCCCAGCCCCATCAAGTCTGTTTACTCTGAGTTTTTCATGGCGGGGCACTGACCCCTCTGGAATCGGCAGGCTTTTTCAACTCTTCCCTCGTCATGCTTTATCACCATCACCCGTGACAAGTGTCCAGCTGGACTCATGATTAACCGAAAGTGTAACTTTTCACAAACTCAGTCGAGATAAATCAAGGCGAGAATTAGGCCAACTACGTGAAAATAATCCCCAAGTCAGCCTGAAATGAATGCCGTTTTCTTAAGAACATTGCTGAGGTAATACGGAAAGATTTGTCAGGGTTCAAACAATAATATGCGGTGAATCACTGCTTTCATGGCCCATTAGGAAATTATTTCTTTTTACTGACTTTAACTGCTGAGAATCCTGGGCAAGCCAATGAGAAGCTGTCAGTGGTGGGGGCTTCAGAGTTGCGGCGGGGCCCAGTGTTGGAGTAGGCACTCACCACAACCTTTCCAGTCAGGGCCACCAGGACAACCAGCAAGAGCATCTCCACTACGACACCTGTCAACTGGAGATAAGCTACTGCTCTGACCACTCCAATACCTGAAATACCTCCAGGACCAAGCCTTAGGTCTTACATGCCCTCCTACCTCCAGATAATTGATAGGCAAGACTGGATTCGTAGCTGAACACGCATGTAGAGCTTCAAAGCCCTTGACTGTGGCTTTTTCAGGCAGATGAAGTTAGTGTGAAGTATGGCGAAGTGTCTGGCCATAAACAATAAACAACAGATATGTTGTGTGTGACCGTCTGTATCAAGTGCCAGACGAAGCCAAAAATATGTTGTGTCCGTGTTTTTTTTGTGTGCACGCACACTGCAAAACTGCAGGGAGCTCTCCCAGATCCCAGCTGCCCAAACCTGGCTGAAAGCTCTAGGCGAGTGCCAGGCTTTCTCGGCCCTCATGGAGGAGCGCCAAGAAGAGTTGGAGTGGGAGGTAAACTGCTAAAAAACATCCAACAATAATGTCTGAGCCTAAATAAAGCCAACCTGATGAGACTAACAATGCTGAGTCATATAAAAGGAAAACAATTTCATTTTCCCGAAGTTTCAAATAATACTGGATATAAGGTGTTATTTTTTATGATAGTTCATAAGCAAGAAGATCTGCATGGCTTAGTGACATGTTTCTGGGGCAGTGATCGTCTTTGTAGTGGTCTACGAGGCCCAGCAGCAGTGAGCAAAATCCAGTTTATCTGGAACTATTTAATTCATTATTTGTCTAACAATCAAGACGGAGAGTTTATTTTGCAGATAATTATAGCTTTTGTTGGGTTTGATGGCCAAGATAAGCCAGAGTTCCGAACCATTAACTAGTGTGCTTGTTCTGGCAGGGCCAAGCTCAGAGTTTTCAATTGAGTGCACACCCAACATGTCGGGGTACTGCCACAAGCGGGGGGTGAGACTCAAGCCGCCGTACAGCACTCTGTTCAATTGTCGGTCAAGCAGCACAGTTCAAATGGTAGGCCCACTCCATTCATAACGTACACCCCCTTATCATGCTTTGCAACCATTCAGTTACAGACATTACAGACAGCAATGTTACTGCTGTACTTAGTTATACCATTCAATTACAGACATCACAGACAGCACTGTCACTGCTGTACCTAGTTATACCATTCAATTACAGACATTCCAGACAGCACTGTTACTGCTGTACCTAGTTATACCATTCAATTACAGACATTCCAGACAGCACTGTTACTGCTGTACCTAGTTATACCATTAAATTACAGACATTACAGACAGCACTGTTACTGCTGTAACTTGTTATACCATTCAATTACAGACATTCCAGACAGCACTGTTACTGCTGTACCTAGTTATACCATTCAATTACAGACATTCCAGACAGCACTGTTACTGCTGTACCTAGTTATACCATTAAATTACAGACATTACAGACAGCACTGTTACTGCTGTACCTAGTTATACCATTAAATTACAGACATTCCAGACAGCACTGTTACTGCTGTAACTTGTTATACCATTCAATTACAGACATTCCAGACAGCACTGTTACTGCTGTACCTAGTTATACCATTAAATTACAGACATTACAGACAGCACTGTTATTGCTGTACCTAGTTATACCATTCAATTACAGACATTACAGACAGCACTGTTACTGCTGTAACTTGTTATACCATTCAATTACAGACATTCCAGACAGCACTGTTACTGCTGTACCTAGTTATACCATTAAATTACAGACATTACAGACAGCACTGTTACTGCTGTACCTAGTTATACCATTCAATTACAGACATTCCAGACAGCACTGTTACTGCTGTAACTTGTTATACCATGTGTCTAGACTCCTATAGTGAGGGGGAATAATCCAACACAAACTGCTCCTAGTTATAATTGTCCTGTCTGGCTAATGATTGTGGAATTCCTCTTATGGCCCTGGGTGTTGACCCAGGAATGGGCCGGAGTGGGCCGAGGTTGTGCTAATCACAGCCCCTTGGCAGAGGTCATTTCCAGAAGTCCAGGGAGAATGGCCGGCCTTGCTCTGGAGCCAGGTAATCACAACAAGAACAGATCCTGCTACATCTAGCGTCCGCTTCAGAGGCACAAACTATTTCAGGCCCTGCGCTCCAGCAGCAAAAAGTGACCCCTGTGTCACCCTGCGATAATGTGGACCATATTGGTCATTGTTCCAATCCAGGTTCCAGGGAAAGGAGTTTCACTATGACGAGGGACCAAGTCATTTAAATGTCCGGTTTGTCCCCCACCCTCACCCCCACCAGGGACAAGGGAAAGTCTGGACACAACATTAAGTGTTCATGGATTAGGAAGGGAATGGCTTATAAGCATGACTGTCATCAGCAACAAAGAACATTCACCAGAAACTGCATCAAGGCCCAGTTGGGCTTAAAGGTCAAATTAATGAGGATCTAGTTCCATGTGTGACAAGTGTGAAGCTTTAGAGGGCACACTGCTCCACCACACAGTCCTATGCCCTAACCGGAGTAGCTTCCGCTCCGGCATCGTTGGGTTTCGTTTACATTCTGCATTTTTTTAAGTGTTTTTCAGTTGGTCAAATGAGATTTGGGTCTCAGGAGCCTGGTTCAATTTGGGCAATTTGTTGGTCAGTTCACCTCGGTGTATCCACCCTTCACTTCGGCCTCATCCACTCTTCACCTTGGTGTATCTACCCTTCACCTCGGTGTATCCACCCTTCACTTTGACCTCATCCAATATAAGATAAATTACAATAACTGTATCGAGAGGGATTCACTCATTATTTGATGTCACTCTGTATTAACTGCTCTATCAATCGTTACACACATTAAGTTTGGAATTGCCATCTTAAACAGAATTTGGCTAGACAGATGATAGTTAGTCATCCAAGTATTTCTCAAATAAAATCATATCCCATCCCCACCCTTCACTTTGGCCTCATCCACCCCTTCACCTCGGTGTATCCACCCTTCACCTCGGTGTATCCACCCTTCACCTTGGTGTATCCACCCTTCACTTCGGCCTCATCCACCCTTCACCTCGGTGTATCCACCCTTCACTTCGGTCTCATCCACTCTTCACCTTGGTGTATCCACCCTTCACTTCGGCCTCATCCACCCTTCACCTCGGTGTATCCACCCTTCACCTCGGTGTATCCACCCTTCACTTCGGCCTCATCCACCCTTCACCTCAGTGTATCCACCCGTCACTTCGGTCTCATCCACTCTTCACCTTGGTGTATCCACCCTTCACTTCGGCCTCATCCTCTCTTCACCTCGGTGTATCCACCCTTCACCTTGGTGTATCCACCCTTCACTTCGGCCTCATCCACCCTTCACCTCAGTGTACCCACCCTTCACTTCGGCCTCATCCACCCTTCACCTTGGTGTATCCACCCTTCACTTCAGCCTCATCCACCCTTCACCTCTGTGTACCCACCCTTCACTTCGGCCTCATCCACTCTTCACCTCAGTGTATCCACCCTTCACTTCAGCCTCATCCACCCTTCACCTCGGTGTATCCACTCTTCACTTCTGCCTCATCCACCCTTCACTTCGGCCTCATCCACTCTTCACAGCACCGTATTCAGCCTCAGTGTTTTCCCATATTGGATCTTTACTTTGGACTCTATTTGTCAGGCAGTATACAGTACACAGTCTCCATTTGGAATGCAGTCATTATGGCTCATGAGGCATAGTGTTCCTATCACTCTAGTTACACTACAGATCGAAATCCTGTGTTCAACATAATTGCTACAATTTACTGAAGAGCAGAAGAAGTTCAATATTTCCATTTCAATAAACTGAAGAAATATCTTTACAACTGAAATAGAATTTCTGGCCAAGAAACAAAGGAGTGAGTTCTGTCTACCCTCCACTTCAGACTGGGTCACACTGTTTTAGCATTAGGTGAAACAGTCTGTGACTATGAATAAGTAACTTGATTTGTCTCAGATAGTGGACCTGTTATCCCTATGTACCCTATTCACCTTCATCCTATTGTTGAAGTTTTTTTAACACAGGGGAGGTTGCTAACAGTGTGTTGTCAAAGATGACAATTACAGGAAGAAGAACAGTCAAAACAGAAAGCTCCAAATTCAGTGGCAGAGAAGAAAAGGTTCAGTGGTATATAGAGTGTAGATTGAGGTGACAGATTCCACAACCAGGCAGCTTTTTCTCTTTTGTTTTCTCTTTCTGTTTCTCTCCCTCTCATTCTGGCGATCTGGTTGATAAATGTCCTGACACACAGGAGCATGGAAAAACTCATTTCCTCCCGTGGCTGCAAAGTCCAAAAAACCCAAAGAGCCCCTGTGGGCCCAGACACAGAGACCAGAGGGGAAACAGGAAAGATAGCCTGACTATAACGCCCACCTTGATGGAGCCAACACACATATCCACCTTTTAGACAAGGTGAAGCATATGGACTGACTGTCAAAACAAGTGTATATAAGTAGTAATTGTGGTACCTACTTAGAGCTGCTGTTCACAGGTGGGATCCTGTTCAAAATAGTGATCCAGAGCTGGTGATGAGAATTCGGGATTTCCAGGCTTTTCGTCTCAGCTTTTTGGCTGTACCCGCAGTCAAGGCACCAGCCTCAGAATGACCCCATGTGTTGGAAGACCTGGCCATGCTATGGCCATAAGGATGAAGGCATACCATCTCCTCCATTTCACAGCTTTTATGCTCTCCTTTCTTTAGACAGACTGTGGCACCTTGATTTGGAATAGGTTTGGGTTTTCGGCAGCCACCCATATCTAATAATCTCTGCAAGATAAGAACATGAAAAATACATTTAAAATGCAGATTTTTACAGCAATAAAAAGATATAAGATAAGTGATCAAACCGAATTTCTTTACAAAATAATTTTTATTAAGGTAGCTTTAATATAATCTACAAAAGGGGATGCAGCAATGTAAAAAAAAAAAAGATTCAACGACTAATGTTTACTGTCTTAATCAAAGTTAGGATAGTTTGTCAAAAAAGTGATTAAACTGATGTTGAATAATATTTCCTATGAATTAAGAAGCCCATGGATTGAAAGGCATCTGCAGTAGGCTAGATGTTTATCATGTTCTGGATAGAAAATAAGGTTATCATTGATGGTGTTCTTTCTCCCTGATCTTATAACCGGTCCTCAGTTCCAAGGGGCTCTAAAGGAAATAGATGACACATCTGTTCCTGAAACCAGAAACTGTGTCATAAGCGGACGAGATTGGTTGCCGTGGTCTTAGTCACCGCTTCTCGGTACAGCTGCATCATTGCGAACAAGTAGAAGCGTACAGCGCAGGGGGGCCCAGCTACCTCTGAATGGGCTCAGCCCTGCCAAGGGTGGACAAGTGAATATTGTACCAGGTCGTCTTGTCCCGCCATGATTTACTGAGTTCTTTGGGTAGGTTGGGTGCCTGCAATGTCTGTCGTGGTTGTTGCCCGGGGTAATGCATTCACCTTTAGCGTTTGCGTGCCAGCAAAAATGTATTTGTTGAGCGTGCAGTGTGGCAGGGAGCAGAATGGTTTGGCGGCATGCGCATCAGAGGAAGAAGGTTTTAATCTTTGTTTCTCTTACACCCACTGTTGAGTTTTTGTGTAGAGACAAATCATTTGGAAAGGGTAAATATTTGTGACTTGGTGTAATGGCCGGCCACAGCCAGTGCCGTGCCGGTCGTTACATTTCTATGTCCTGTGTGTTTTAGTTCTAGTTTGCCTGTTTCTGTGTTCAGTTTAGTCTTGTCAGTGTAATCGCTTTCACCTGTGTCTTGTTCGCCCCCTCGTCATGTCTCTATTTAGGTTCCTCCGGCCCCAGGGTGTTTTGTAAGTCATGATCGCGTGTTACGGCCGTCATGTCGCACGTTTGGAAATACATACCCGTCGGTTCCACCACCTCTGTGCCTGTGTCCTGCAATCTCCTCACATTGTGACACTTGGACATTACAAAATAGGTAGGGGAGTATAAGGGGTTTCAATATTTAACAAAAGGGATCTGTATTTTGTCCGTATTTTGTAGCTTAAACCGTTAAAAAGGGTTAGCACCACATTTCTAGGAAGAAACACACATAACTCCGGTTCTATGTAAAAAAATAATATATATATATATATGTGTTGCAACAATGTCGATTCAGCTGACATCAACTTTGGGAAATGCTCATCTACATTAATCTACAGTGAACTTTGAAAGTATCTGTACCGTGACACATTCATGTTTGGGGAGGCAGTGTTCTGTATTTCACCATGTTGTATATACAGTCCCTCATTTTTAGGGTGCTAAAAGTATTTGGACAAGTATTTGCCTTCACAGCTGTTTCTTATTAGATAGGTATGTTTGGTTGGGTAATTTATGAATGCATAAGAGGGCTAGTCTAGTTTAGATTTTAGGCTTTGCATTTGGAGTCTGTTGCCGGGGGCTTAACATCATGATGAAGCAATCAGAATGAATAGATTAATTGCCAAAACAATCCTACATTAACAAGAAGAAAGAAAGAACTGGTGGGCTCAGAAATGGCAAACAACCTGTTCCAAGAAAGACCACTATAATGGATGACCAAAGATTATTTTCAGAGGTAAAGAACAAAACCTGAGAACAGTACTACAGATCAGTACTACAGAGCTACGCACATATGTGTCAAAGACTACCAAAAGAACAAGAATAGAACAGCAAAACCTCAGACAGTACTCTTTCTGAAATGTTACTCTTTCTGAAATGATCATTTCAAAGATCTGTTTTTCCATTAGGAATAGTTACAATGAAAAAAACATCTAAAAAAACATCTATTTATAACTTGGTAAATGCAGATAAACAGTCACAGATGTTGAAGGTAATATTAGTTATTTGAGTAATTATACTGAACAAAATGTATAGTGTTTCAAGAGCTGAAAAAAAGTTGTTCAACCTAGAAAATATGACGCAAGAATTGCATCACAAGGGTTCACTTTCTAAAGATTTATAATTACATTTGCAAACTTTTTGCCTTGCAATACTTCTGAACGCAAAACACAGAAAATGAGAGATACAGCCCTTTATACAGATGGGCTGTAGGTTGTGGGTTGCGCAGTGGATTGTTTTGGACCAACATATTCATTTCAATGCTCCCTTTTATTAGCAATGAGTGTGACCTCACCAACTCCATCAGCAGTCGGTCTCTACTCTTGACTGCTGCTTCTGTAAAAGTGAACTGAAATACTTTGCCTAGTTAACGTTTTTCTTCTCTGGTGAGAACTGAGTGGCTGTCTTGACCTCCATTCATTTCAGTCCGATAAGTCATGGGAGGACGTTCAAAGTGACAACATCCCACACAGACAAAGGTCAGGCCAGCCGACACAAACCAAGACCAGCTCAGCGACCATCCATACACAGCAGGAAAGCATTCTGTGTGAGGACAGAAGGATGTGCATGGTAGAAAATGGAGCCAGAGACAGCCTGGCGAAGCGAGGAGCAGCTGGACAATTGTAGACACAGATAGCTAGATCCCCAGTACACAGCGTACGACAGCTAGCTAACAAATGACCTTTTGGTTTTGATGAAAACAATAAGTCAGACATTTTTTACTGGGTGCTTAGTTAGGTCAGGTCTAGGTTGAGAAAACTCTGGAAAAATGTCTCTCATGCTTAGGTCTATGAACGTACTCCAGTAAGTAATATCCATTGATGCAACAATGATCATTAGGGTTGGACCAACATTGCCCACTGGCCAAGCTCAGCCAATGTCAAAGAATGGTAAAATGTAATTCTCTATGCTGTAATTCTTTAAGAGGCAACATTTTGAAAATATAACCTGTGTTATATCCAGCGACCACATCTTAAATTACACATTTAAGCTTGAAAGAGCAGAGCATTCAATTTCTAGGCACCACTTTACAGAACTTTGACCAAATCCTAGAAATGTTTTGACATCGATGTCAACGAAACAGCCTGCAGCATTGAAACAAACTCGTCCCCCTCTTTGCTCGAGTGTCATGTTCTCAGAATAACCAATACAAGAGTAGCAAAACAGTGGTCAGCACTTAACAGGATCATACAAATGACAAGGGATCATTATCCCAACCAGGCTTCTGTGGTGCAAAACACCCGAACGCCATGACTCACGTTAATACTGGAGCATTAGGGAGAATTGTTCTCCTCAATTCATGCCCTGGCGAACTTAATCTAATTGTAAACAAGAGACTCAGACCACTTGATAACGGAATAGGAAAAGTGTCCTGACGCTAACTCGCACGTCTGTGGGCGTGTGGTCCATCAGCCCCAGTCAGAGTCAACCCCACTGACCACGTCGGATCCACACAGGTAGGCTCTGCCGGGCGTGCTAGCTCCCATATAACCTACTAAAACAATGTGCTCAGTGGCAATGCTTTTAGCGTTTGTCTAAACAATTCCCACGCACTGCTACAACCCTTCATAGGTGCCGAAGCCCCATTGGATAGTTTTCTCTCCTTGTCATCTTCTATCACTGTCTCTGTCCTATTGCCTTTCTATCACTCTTTCTATCACTCTTTCGCTCGTGCTCTCTCTCAACCAGTCACTCTATCAAGCTCCCTCTCTCTCCTCCTCCTCCTCCCTCACTATCACTGATGCTTTAATTTTTAACACTCTTTATTTCTCTTCGTCCCTCTTTCGATTGAGGTTCCTTGCTCTGTTTGTGTCGCTGTCCTTGGCCCACAGGACGGCCTACTGCTGAACACGCTAAACGGGCGTCATGATGATTTGGCCGCTTGACAAGGTTGGTTTGTCTGATGAACTAGAAGTACAAGTGGACAAGGAGACGAAGAAAAAAAGAGCGATTCAACAGGTGGAAGACGTGGTTGATTACATCATTTATTTATAGGTGAGCTGACAGGTTTGATGATAGGTTTGACGATCAGGTGTTCATTACAGGAGTTGATGACAGAAGATGATAACGGCTGGATAACAGACGTTAATGAAAGGAGTTGATGACAGAGGATGATAACGGCTGGATAACAGACGTTAATGAAAGGAGTGGACAACAGAAGTTAATGACAGAGGATGATGACAAGGAATGATGATAGAAGTTGATGTCAGAAGCTGATGATAGAGCTGATGATAGCAGGTGATGACCAAACTTAACGGGAGTTCATAACAGGAGTTGATGTAAGGGTTGAAGACAGGAATTGATAACAGAGTTAAGGATATAAATTGATAACAGAGTTAAGGATATAAATTGATAACAGAGTTGAGTATATAAATTGATAACAGGGTTGATACTAGGAATTGATGACGGTGTTGATAATAGGAATTGATGAAAGAGTTGATAATAGGAACTGATGCAGTGTAGATAATAGGAATTGATGCAGTGCTGATAATGGGAATTGATGCAGTGTTGATAATAGGAACTGATGCAGTGTTGATAATAGGAATTTATGCAGTGTTGGTAATAGGAACTGATGCAGTGTTGATAATAGGAATTTATGCAGTGTAGATAATAGGAATTGATGCAGTGTAGATAATATGAATTGATGCAGTGTTGATAATAGGAACTGATGCAGTGTTGATAATAGGAATTGATGCAGTGTAGATATTAGGAATTGATGCAGTGTTGATAGTAGGAATTAATGCATTGTTGATAGTAGGAATTGATGCAGTGTTGGTAATAGGAATTGATGCAGTGTTGATAATAGGAATTGATGCAGTGTAGATAATAGGAATTGATGCAGTGTTGATAATGGGAATTGATGCAGTGTTGATAATAGGAATTGATGTGTTGTTGATAATAGGAATTGATGCAGTGTAGATAATAGGAATTGATGCAGTGTTGATAATGGGAACTGATGCAGTGTTTATAATAGGAATTGATGCAGCATTGATAATAGGAATTGATGCTGTGTTGATAATAAGAATTGATGCAGTGTAGATAATAGGAATTGATGCAGTGTTGATAATGGGAACTGATGCAGTGTTTATAATAGGAATTGATGCAGCATTGATAATAGGAATTGATGCTGTGTTGATAATAAGAATTGATGCTGTGTTGATAATAGGAACTGATGCAGTGTTGTCAAGACACAGCAGATGTGGGATGTAGGAGGATGGCCAAGGAGGGAAGCTCCCAAATTCCTAAAAACGAGTCAAAACTGAGAACAATTGGGAATTCAAGTAATTTCAAACTGGGGCAAACATAAAACACTGCCATCAGCCACTTCCATATTCTGGGCCGGCTTAGCTTCCTCCAAAACAGATAGATCAAACCAAAGTTTACAAATTCCAATTTTAGAACACAATATTTAGCAATTTGCATAAAAGAAAACCATTTCTAATCTGTCTTCAATTTGCAAATAGATGATGTTTATGTTTGGATGCTCTTTAGAGCCCATCTCCCTTGTAGTTAAAAACAGGACGGGAAAGGAGTTGCTGTAACGTGATTTAATGTCCCTCTCCATGGATTCCTTCACAAACCGTTAAAAAGCAAGGCAAGCATATTCCAAAGCCAGTCAATAACAGTTTGTTCTGAATCATAAACAGCACTGGCTCATTTGTCAGGGAGCTGCATTATATTCTTTAATCGTATAATGAGAGAACCAAGTATGACATTTTGGCATAACTGTCCTTACTTAATTTATTATTTTTCTGTTTTTATTATTTTTGCTCATTCTTCCCATGATGACTTGTTGCACCACACATGAAACACAGAATAATAGGAAACAGTGACTTCTTTATTTGATAGCCCCCCTCCATCGTTTCCAACTTTCCTACATGCACATCAGACAAAGCCTAGTGCGTTAGCCAGATAAATTAACTATTTGCTTGTAATAACATGCATCGGGCCAGATGTTCAGCCCAAAATATGAACCATTTTTATGTCCTGATAATATGTTTACAAAAAAGCTCCATCAGTTAGTGCACCCAGACTTAACTCCGTAATCCCTGTTCTCAGCCACATTAGGAGGAAAAACACGAGACGTTTTAGCATTTGTTTAAGGAATAGACAGTGGACGTGGTGTGTCTTCCACTCGAGCCAACCTTGTTCCTAAAGATCAACGCCCCTGTGGGTTTTCTCTCCTACCATGGTTGTTACGGATCTCATTTGGCTTTTCACCCCTCTAATTATTACAATCAGGCAGGTTGAAAAAAGACTGGAGAGAACACCTAGAGAACCCTAGAGAATGGAAGCTCCCCAGCCCCGGGGGTTGGGAAGCACTGGTTGGGCCACCATGCATGTACCTCAAGGGGTCAAGATATCAAAATGTCAAAGGACACCGAAAACTTCCAAAAGCACAGTTTAACACTCAACTGGCTGCAACAGAGCATCTACGTTGGCATGTGACCATAGCCAGGTGCTCATCAAAATACAAAGAAAATGGCGGCAGGATGAAATGTGACGCCACAGTTCATTCACCACAGTGTGTCTCGTCCGAAATGACCCCGGCCTACAGAACGGTCCTGCAGGTTGGGCCAGGTTAAGGGTCCACATCACGTCTGAGCTCTGACAGGCCCGGGGCCCCCGTCCCCACGGGCCCAGACACTGCGGCCCGCAGGGCTGGCATAGCCGGCATTGTTCCCCGTCAACCCCCGGAGCAGCAACTCATCTGGTCCTGCCTTCAGGGAGGAGAGACCCACAGACAAAGGACCGCCACCCACAATGTGCTGGTGTCCCTGCTTCTCCTGCCCCACACAGGGGAGTCAGAAGGAGGGAAACGGCCATCCACCCAGCCAGGATACGGGGTGAGGCTGGTGGAAATCAGGGACCTGCTCCATAATCTGCACTAAATCTGCTTTATCTGTCTTTTGTTAGCACTGGGACTGGTGAATGGCTGGGGTCACAAGGGTAAGTCTTCCTATCCTGAATTTGCTCAAAAAGGGGGGGGAGGGCGGCGGCAAGAGATGAGTGTAGCTGGGGGCGGGGGGCACCCCCCCACCAATGATATTTTTTTGAAGATTTATTTTCTTTTTCTTTTTTTCCATTTTTCCTTTCCTCTAAAACCCAAATAAAGTATGTGATGGATGAATGAGCAGAGGCAACACCTCCCTCATCAATCTGTGAGAGCAAGATTTCTGTGCGGAGGGAGGCTGAACCCCTTCACACTTCTCCAGGGGACCCTGTACACCCCCCTACATCTCAGCAACACACACAGCTTCCCCCATCGTCAGCCCACAGAGAACAGATTTCAAGCAAAATAATGTTAAATCGCTATAACCCAGACAGGAAAGGGGGTGAATAAAATAATTGAAACAAGGGAAGGAACAGGGGACGAAGAAAGAGGCTGCCGAAACAAGACCCCAACTGGTCCTGGTTAGCAGCAGCAGAACACAGACCTAGAGTCCTCGGCTGTGGTAGGTTGTCTCTCGCCTCTTTTTGTCTGCACCCAAGCAACAAATTCCAAGGGGATGGCGTCACCAGGAGCGTGGAAAAGACAGGGAAGTAGTTCAGTAACAACTTGTTTTCGCACTCGCGCACGCGCGTACAACCAGTGAAAAGCCTGAAGGTGTTTCTCTCTCGATTCAGAGCTCTGAAGTGATGGACCAGTTTACTCTGCCTCACATTGTTCTACTGCAGGAATGACCGTGACCAGACACAGTGTAGCCAATGAATAATCAAAAGCATGTGTATATACCGAAGAACAAAACAGCATTGGCACCTCCCTTCAGGTTGCCGTTAAAAACAACTAGACAACAGAAGATAACCACCATGAACAATTCAACAACTTACCAAACTGTGCGTTTTGGAAAAGAGTTAATACGATCATGACTGTATTCAAGGTTGTTTAATTAATATGGTCTGTAGACGCAGTTTGGTGGGTCTTACTGAGCTCTGCCTAAAACCTAATGATGCTGCGCTTCCATCAGAAGTCCTCAGGAGAACTTGGCCCAGCCCAAGCCTGAAGAGATGGGCTGGGATAACGTGCACAGTCGGACCCGCCTGTTCGTTGGGAGCTTCAAACACAGCCGCGTGTCAGACTGGTCAGAGTCCCAGAGAGTACCCCTGGGTGACTGGTTCACCGGGTGACTGGGTGTGTGATCTGCAGACAGGAAGGTTGTACAGCAGACGTAGAATTCCCAGAGTGAGATCTCTCTCAGTGATTCAGAACCCTACCAACCCACAGCCTCATTAGCGTTCTCATTTGCAACCTCCAACTACATCGGCAAAAGCTCGGTAAGCTCATTAGAACTCCGGCCAAACCGGAGCACTCAGACTTCAGACGAGGTGGGCGTATATGGCCTGCTGGGCCAGAGGACTGGGGACGGTTGATGTCGGGTTGTTGTCAGGTAGGTAAATTCTTCCTGTATAACGCTATGGAGGATCTACAGCGGTACAGGACAATTTGCTCTAGCCTGACGAAAGACTTCATCAAAAGCCGGACCAGGGGGAGACAGATAGAGCCTAACAGCTGTGAACATTTTCCATTTGAAGTGAAACATTCCAGCACGTGGCCCTCTTCTCTCCAGCGGGCTTCCTCTCGTTTCCATGTGGTATTTGTCCCCAGCTGAGATCCAGATAGTGTGAGCAGAGCTGCAAACTTTCCCAAGGATACCATCCAACCACACGCCACCGCTCTCCCTTGGCTGCCAGCTCTGGCCAGTCCTACACCCCCTAAGCTGGAACACTCCCTCACCAACAACACGCTGAAATTGTCTCCGAAATGTCAGACAACTGTTTGCGTTTCCCTCAGGAACACTTAGTCATTTGTGGCCCTCGTCCTTGTCCAAACGCATAAATAAGCCGCCTCCACCCAGCAGCACCTTTTTACCTCAGAGTAAGATGCAATGCTTCTACTGAATGTTGGTATAGTTCCAGTCACTGACCTGACTTAGACCCACCTCTTGTGTGTTATCAAACATGTGTAATTACATGACTGCACTGGCCTGCACTCAAACTCTGTTCATCTCCATGTAGGGCAGCAGATGTAAGTCGCTCTGGATAAGAGTGTCTGCTCAATAACTAAACTGTTTAAAAATATGAAATATATGTAACAGCAAGGCATATACGTTTAAAGTTCAGTCAAGTACAAGACTGTACTTTGGATATGAAATGATACATTTATGATGGGATTAAAGTACAGACTGTCGGTTTTAATTTCAGTGCGTTTTCATACATCGGATGAACCAGTTTGAAATAAGAGCACATGTTGTACAAAAAGTATTGTGACAGTTGGCTTCACAGTTGAGTCTTATTAAGCAGGTGTGTTTGAAAAAGGTGTGTAATTCCTACATGCTTCACAGTTTTATCAGTGTCAATACCCACACAGTAAAGCTGACAGTATGTGCTTTAGTCAACGTTTCCTTATAAATCCAGTGGAGTACAAAGCCAAAATAACAGAACATGCATTGCAGTGAAGATATTTATGGAGTGCACTGCATATACAAATATTCATAAAGATACATATTTTGATGCCACGAGTTGATACCAGAACACTACTCTTATCACAGGGCAAGTGCCAACATTTTATATGACAACAGTGTTAGATTTAAGTCTGCCACTGACAGACTCTAGCCGTGTAAGTTGTTTGCAGTGCCATCTCTTAAGATCCGCGTCCCTCGACGCTGCTCAGGTGAGCGCCAGCAGTGTCTCCGCCCGCACCGGTCATTACAATACATATTAAGTAAATATTATGGTTGGACGCAAGAAAGATAGGTAGCGTTTCCTTAATGCCACATTTGTAAAACATGTCAAATATGAAAGCATACATTCTACCTGATGACCTGCTCCATTTGTTTGGCTAGCTCATCGAGTTCTTGTATGTCTTTGTCCATGGTGATCTTAATTAAATAACTGAAAATGTTTCCGTGAAGTTGTCTGCTGTGAAGCGGTGTGGCAGAGACCCCTCGACCCCGACCAAAACATGTAGCAGCATACATCTACTGTGTTCTAAATCATTCATCCTCACTAGAATATAAAAAGAAATTACAAAAAATATTGTGCTGTTAAGTAAATGTGAAAAAACTATAATAAATAAATGCGTTAAATAACGTCGTAGACCTAAATAATCAAGTGGACAAATTCCTAGTAGCATCAGGATAACTACATAAAGGTCCGGCAAACGGAATTAAATGTATTGACTTGGGCATTGGATAACCAACATATTGCCCACATGCCATTGCATCACAATACGACATAACTCTATGAGATCACACTGTATGGTTGTTGGACATGGGTCCACCAGTGCCAGTGAGGTCGTTACCTCAGCCAGTTGATACAGACTGAAGCGAACAATCCATTTGAGAAGCATTGGCTGTGTGAAGAAGTTGATACTTGTTGAGCAACTTAAAAGTACCTCTGCTTATTTTTCATCTCTAGAGGTTTCAGAGAAAGTGGGGGGCCATTTTATTGAGAGGATACGACCGTGAGAGTTGCAGAACCAGTAAAACTAAAAAGAGAACACACATTTCCCGTTACATACAAGAATTCCCCTCACAGTTGTGCGAGGCCTTGTGGTGTTAGTGAGGTCACAACTCACATGTCTGCCTGTGGCATCTGTAGACTCTAACATGGACAGTTGGAAGGCGAAAGAGAAAGTATAATATTATAAAACATTGAAAATAACAACAGTTTGCAATTACTTAATTAAATTAACCTTTGTTCTATTGTACGTGAAAAAGCTATACACCTCCATACACTAAAACCAAAAGAGAGACACAAAACATACAGTGGGGAGAACAAGTATTGGATAAACTGCAGATTTTGCAGATTATGCAGATTTTCCTACTTACAAAGCATGTAGAGGTCTATAATTTTTTATCATAGGTACACTTCAACTGTGAGAGACAGAATCTAAAACAAAAGTCCAGAAAATCACATTGTATGATTTTTAAATAATTAATTTGCATTTTATTGCATGACATAAGTATTTGATCACCTACGAACCAGTAAGAATTCCGGCTCTCACAGACATGTTAGTTTTTCTTTAAGAAGCCCTTCTGTTCTCCACTCATTACCTGTATTAACACCACCTGTTTGAACTTGTTACCTGTATAAAAGACACCTGTCCACACAATCAGACTCCAACCTCTCCACAATGGCCAAGACCAGAGAGCTGTGTAAGGACATCAGGAATAAAATTGTAGTCCTGCACAAGGCTGGGATGGGCTACAGGACAATAGGCAAGCAGCTTGGTGAGAAGGCAATCATTAGAAAATGGCGCAATCATTAGAAAATGGAAAAAGTTCAATATGACGGTCAATTTCCCTGGGGATTGGGGCTCCATGCAAGATCTCACCTCTTGGGGCATCAATGATCATGAGGAAGGTGAGGGAATCAGCCCAGAACTACACGGCAGGACCTGGTCAATGACCTGAAGAGAGCTGGGACCACAGTCTCAAAGAAAACCATTAGTAACACACTACCCTGTCATGGATTAAAATCCTGCAGCGCACGCAAGGTCCCCCTACTCAAGCCAGCGCATGTCCAGGCTCGTCTGAAGTTTTCCAATGACCATCTGGATGATCCAGAGGACGAATGGGAGAAGGTCATGTGGTCTGATGAGACAAAAATAGAGCTTTTTGGTATAAACTCCACTCGCCGTGTTTGGAGGAAGAAGAAGGATGAGTACAACCCCAAGAACACCATCCCAACCGTGAAGCATGGAGGTGGAAACATCATTCTTTGGGGATGCTTTTCTGCAAAGGGGACAGGACGACTGCACCGTATTGAGGGGAGGGTGGATGGGGCCATGTATCGCGAGATCTTGGCCAACAACCTCCTTTCCTCAGTAAGAGCATTGAAGATGGGTCGTGGCTGGGTCTTCCAGCATGACAACGACCCAAAACACACAGCCAGGGCAAATAAGGAGTGGCTCCGTAAGAAGCATCTCAAGGTCCTGGAGTGGCCTAGCCAGTCTCCAGACCTGAACCCAATAGAAAATACCTGCTGCAGTGTGTGCAAACCTGGTCAAGAACTACAGGAAACGTATGATCTCTGTAATTGCAAACAAAGGTTTCTGTACCCAATATTAAGTTCTGGTTTTCTGATGTATCAAATTAATTACTAACAAATCATACAATGTGACTTTCTGGATTTTTGTTTTAGTTTCCGTCACTCACAGTTGATGAGTACCTATGATTAAAATGACAGACTTCTACATGCTTTGAAAACATGCATTATCAGCAGTGTATCAAATACTTGTTCTCCCCACTGTATCCTTAAAAATTTTTCAATCAGCTGTCTGAATTGCTCCAATCAAATCATCCAATCAAAGAGAATCTCTAGAGGTAGCCCTCCCTGAGACGCATTCTGGTACCTTGTAGTTCCGTAGGTTCAAATGTAAGAAAAGCATGCAAAGGATTATACAACGGCTTTATAAACAGGGACAGCGCTACTCATCAAGCCGAATGACTTTAAAGAGGTCACACTGTGATGTGTAATGAATCCACCTCCAGTAATAAAGAACAGGGCACTCTGCATCATTTCCTGAGCTCTCTGATTCAGATTATTCTCAACTCTGAATCTCTGTATATATATCTCTGTACATCCTTTCCTATCCATCGCTCCCCCGCCCCTACACCCCGTCCTCTGCGGCAGGACCTGTTTTGTGAACAGTATGATAGTGAGAACGAAGACAATGACAGGACCGGGCTCTCCGAAAACCTGACATCAACACTTCCCCTCCGTTGCTGTCCGTTCGATCTCCGTGTTCGGTTGCGCGCCACGACGCTACATCTTTAAGAGGGGGCAGCCCAATCCAGCAGTCACTGAAGGCCAGTTATATAACCCCCCCTCTCCTCTGCACATGTCTCAGAGTGTGACTGCCATGAGGCAGTCACAGAAATGGGGACAGAGGGACCCTCTGAATGTGGTCGGGGAGAGGACATCACTCCCTCCCACCCCCAGCCTTCACTCTCCACTCCATGGACAATGGGACTGTTCACCCAAAATAGTACCTTCCTTCACTGAGGCTTCCTGCCTGTATCCTGGGGATGCTATATTTCTTGCCCGGTATCAAAAGGGGATTCCAGCGGCTTTATATCTCCATATGGAGAACCTCCGCGTCTGCCTTTGACCGAGTGGACAAGGCATGCCCAGTTGAGGTTCTTCCCTAAGCACCTGCAGACGATGCAGTGGCAGGCTGTTCAGCAGTGCTGCGGAGCTCTGGTTCTAATCGTGACAAAAGACAACTATCTGTGACTATCTGATTACAGGCACCAGCACAGCATCTGCATGACCCGACAGAGCTCAGAGCAGACAGAGAGAGAGAGAGAGATAGAGAGAAAATGAGAGAGCAATGAGAGATAGAGAAAGAAAGAAAGAAAGAGAGAACGAGAGAAAAAGAGAGAGAGAGAAGGGAACTGAGAGGCACACCAGCTCTCTGTTAGCCTGCCCAGTCTGTGTCCGGATGCATACGAAAGCTGAAACTGAGGGACAGGCAGATGGACAAACTGACTTGGTTTTGCTCTGTCAATTCACAAGCTGGCCAACAGACAATGTAAGATTAATAGAGTCTAACAGTATAAGACTATATGGGCAGGCGTCTATGTCACACGATAACAAAACAACAATCGGCACACATGCTGACAAAAACAACCCCACACCCCCACAAACACAAACTTCTATAAATAGCCATACAGATTCAGAATTCCCCTAAAATTTTGGCCTGAGGTGAAAAGGAAGTTATATTCAAAAGGAGAGAAGAAAAAAAAACATTTGCATATGCTCAACACTCCTGTTAAGAAGACAGTAAAGGCTAATTTAGAAAAACAAAAGAGACATTAACTGAAGTTATTCAAAACAACAAAAACACCAGAAGATATAGCCTATACGTATAACTATTGTTTTCTCAAAAAATGTATTACAAAATGTTTTTTATAAAAGCTCCAGTAGAAACCTTTACGCAATTAACTATGACAAAATCCACATTGAATTGTTGCTTTGACATTTTGATTTTGAAATGCTGTATTATCAGAAGAGCATCACAAAGATAATAATTTTGACAATTATAACATATATTTTTTTTTGTTCTCTCTTTGATAATTACCACTTTGAAATGCATATTATGTCTTTGTGCTGTATAAATAAAGTTTGTTATTTGATTTGATGGGTTGTTCATTTCGGAAAAGATTCTTATGAAAAAAACGAATTATGTGTACATTACTTCAGTATCAAAGAATTACCTCCATGTTGACTAGGGAAAAGAAAACAGTAAAACAAGTTATCTAGTTCAGACATCAAACATATTTATTTATTAACTTTCACATTCGCCAGTCTAAAGTAGCCTAATTGCAATATCTGGGAATGTTATCGTTTAAACTAACTGTGTTTTGTTCTCAACAGTCATGTTTGAGTCCGATGGCGTGCAGCCAGAGGTTTAATTGCAATCACTGAACAGCCCAAATCTCCCACCATTACCGTTGTGTATGCAGAGCTTGTTATAAGTACTTCATTGTACTACTGTAGTTATTATCCGACTTGGCTCTGAACTGGCAAAACCCAGCAAGTCAGGTCGAACTGTTCTGAGTGGGCAGTTGACCTTTGACCCATAGTTAGTATTTATCAGTTGAAGCTTTTCATTAGTCATCATTTTCTTATCTACTTCCATCAACCATTTATGGTCCCAACACAGCAAATCTTTGATATATATTTCATTTTTCAATCCTTGACAGCTGATTTTTTTTACGACACTGAACTTAGAACAAATTAGCTTTTTGTTCATATGAAACGTATCTGGGATGTTTTATTTCAACTCATGAAATACGGGACAAACACTTTGTGTTGTATTTAACTATTTTTGTTCAATGTATAACATACAATTAAATATAAAAAGACAGCCAAGGAACCCATACACTACACAGCCATAATGTGGACAACTGCTCGTCAAACATCGCCTTCCAAAATCATAGCTATCCATTAATATGGAATCGGTCCCCCCTTCACTGCTACAACAGCCTCCACTTGTATTGGAAAGATTTCCACTAGATGTTGGAACATGGCTGCAGGGATTTGCTGACAATCAGCCACAAGAGCATTAGTGAGGTCAGGCAGTGGTGTTGTTTGATTGGGCCTGGCTCCCAGGGTTCCAGTTCAAAAGGTTTCTGATCGGTTTCAGGTGACGGCTCTGTGGCGACACGTCAAGATCCTCCACAAACCATTTCTGTATAGATCTTGGTTTGTGCACGGTGGCATTACCATGCAGAAACAGGAAAGGGCTTTCCCCAAACCACTGCCACAAAGCCAGATACAAAAAGTCGTCTAGAATTTCGTTGTATTCTGTAGCCTTAAGATTTGCCGCCATTGGAACTAAAGGGCCTATCCCGACCTTTGAAAAACAGCTGGCACTATGCCTTCAAGCAGGTAGCGTTCAACTGGCATCCGTTAAACCCGGATTCGTCCGTCAGGCTGCCAGATGGTGAAGCGTGAAACGGATTCCTTGAAGCTCCCAACAAACAGTTAGGAATTCCGTGAGTTGTTGGAACCAAGGCCAAACAACGTTACGCACGTCAGTCCTGGTCGGTGCCATTCTGTGAGCTTGTGCGGCTCACCACTTCGTGGCGGAGCTGCTGTTGCTCCATTTCCACTGGGGCGGCTCCAGCTGGGCAGACATTTTATGAAACTACTGGTTGGAACGGAGGCATCCTACGATGTTGCCATGCTGAAAGTCACTGAGCTCTGCAGCACTGGCCATTCTACTGCGAATGTTGGTCTACGGAGACCGCTTGGCTGCGCGGCTGAAATACCTGAATCCACAAAACCGAAGGTGTATCCACATACGTTCGGGCGTGTGGTGAGTCTCATGCAAAAACTGTGCAGACAATATATATCTCGAAACCCACACAAAGGGGAGAATCAAACGGAAAGAATTCTCAGTAAAACAACCCCGCTCGTCCCTAAAGCTTGGCCCTCCACAAGATCTCTCTGCAAACCGCCCCCCCCAAAAAAACTTGTGTTTTTACTACCGTGTGTTTTTTTACAGCGTCTGTGTCCCTGGAAGTGCCTGCCGGAGGGCCTCATTCTAGCGGCCAGGAATATGATGCGGCAGGAGAGGCGAATCAGTGCACATGGAGCTGTGAGCGCAGCCCTTCTCTCGCCGTCTGATGTGCATTCAAACCGCGTCCCGCGGAGAGCCTCATTACAGTGCTCATACAGAGGACACACACAGGCAGGGATGAGAAACCCACACAGGCAGGGATGAGAAACACACACAGGCAGGGATGAGAAACCCATTACAGGCTGGGATGAGAAACACACACAGGCAGGGATGAGAAACCCATTACAGGCTAGGATGAGAAACACACACAGACAGGGATGAGAAACACACACAGGCAGGGATGAGAAACCCACACAGGCAGGGATGAGAAACACACACAGACAGGGATGAGAAACACACACAGGCAGGGATGAGAAACCCACACAGGCAGGGATGAGAAACACACACAGGCAGGGATGAGAAACACACACAGGCAGGGATGAGAAACCCACACAGGCAGGGATGAGAAACCCACACAGGCAGGGATGAGAAACACATACAGGCAGGGATGAGAAACCCACACAGGCAGGGATGAGAAACACACACAGGCAGGGATGAGAAACACACCCAGGCAGGGATGAGAAACACACACAGACAGGGATGAGAAACACACACAGGCAGGGATGAGAAACACACACAGGCAGGGATGAGAAACACACACAGGCAGGGATGAGAAACACACCCAGGCAGGGATGAGAAACACACACAGGCAGGGATGAGAAACACACAGGCAGGGATGAGAAAGAAGACCACCGGGACGATGCAGCGCACGCCTGGTCCCACGGCCTGGTCTCCATGTCGGTTTGGAAAAGACGCTCCCAGGAAAACGAATACTCTTTGAAACCAGTTCAGTATTCTGCCAGGCCTGCGCTGAATGGATGTTCAGTAGGCCCACTCTCATCCATTTGTTGGGATAACGTCCTGAGAAGCGTCCGGTGTTGAGCGTGATCAGGACAAGCGGGGGCATCGTCACTTCTCTTTATTAGGGGCGTAAAAAAGAAATGGAGATGAAGAATTCCTAGACACGGAGTGTCGGCAGGGCGATTATCTAGCGCTGCCGAATGCAGGAAACATGACGGTAACACGGCCTACCGGGTTATTATGATGAAGGCCTACAACAGTGCCTGTGGAGAAGGCCCAAACCGGGGATGTTTCAATATGGGGGCAGACGCATCAGCTGACAAGTGAGATTTTCACACGCGAAGTTCCCAAAAACTGACACTGCCCCAAAAAAAAGCAGTTCATTCGTAAGACAAGACTATGAAAAAGAAGTGTGTGTGTGTGTGTGGGGGGGGGGGGGGTGTACACTTCTCTTGAATCAATAACTGGCAAAAAACGTTACCCTAACCCTAACACTAACCCTACCTGCCACTGTTGGATAGAAAACAGACAATTGGAATCATTCCCCCAAAGAATTTGTGGACAAAAGTGGCTCCTGTATCAATATTGTCCTGCGAATACCTCCTGAATACCTCCTGAATACCTCCCCCGCCTGCAGGGGTTGCTCCTTTATACTGGCATCTCTTTGTGCAGAGGGGGATTTCCAGGCCGTGAAACAGTGAGCTGGCTGTGAACGCCGGGCAGTGTCACCGGGGCTTGGTGGGAACCCGGCACGGTGAGGGGGAGTACAGTAGGTGACATGTTGTGGATGGGCAACGGAGGCAGGGCCGGGTGAGCCGGTGAGGTGACGGCGGTTTCCTCAGTTCTAGCCATCAGACAGGGACACAGCCCCTCTTCAGGGCCGAACAGCCCAGCAAGAACGCAACACATGTGAAGTATGGGTACAGCCGATGATTAGGTCTGACTACACACATTGCATTTTATTATTATATTACAGTACTATTACACATTGTATTATGTAGTAAATGGACTACGGTCAGGTCGAGGCGGGCGCATTCTAGCCAATTAGAGGGGAGGTACTGTACACGTGTACTATAACAAAGTATTATACAAAGTTGTTCACTAGTTCACGGACTCATTGACCCTCATACAATAACCCCCAAAGGGGAAGATCAACACTTATTTTCACACTGAGGGAGTTCTTGCTTTCTTGCTTCCTTCCTCTCTGGTACAGCTAAAAGACAAGGCCTGGAACTCCAAAGCATTACTAGGCCTGCATTACTCGGATGTGTACACTGATGCCTATGCGCGTGTGTGTGTGTGTGTGTGTGTGTGCTGCCATTACAACACAGAGCATCTTTCACATATGTGTTACCGTTCAACACTGGCCTTAACACATGGCTGATTTATGTGCTGTGTATATAAACACTCTTCACAGACGCCGTACAAAGAAACAGGGACGCCTTGTAGTGTCTGGAGCTCCGGGAGAATGACTGAGAGGGTGCTGCCCAGCTTGGCCGATCCTCAGGCCGTGGGCGTGTCTCTGCACGAACACTGCGTGGGTCTGTCGACGGCAGGGGGAACAGAGAGGGAGCATCCAGCCTGAACGGCGTCCACATCGCAGCATGGTCCCGGACATACAGACCATCCTAATGGCGTTGAGGAGCAAAAGGCGAGTACTGTGTGCAACGCTGGCAAGATAGCAGGAAGTTGATTAATAATGCGTTGGCTGATCCCATGGGCTTGACTGGGACTGGCAGGCCCTCCTCACCATGTCAAAGTACAAGACTCCCTAAGCCCTGAGGCACTGTCTTCTGTAATGACTTATAGTGCACCTACAGCAGATGGCCTCCCATCTCCATCTCCCATATTCTATATACACAAACTTTACACACACACACACACACACACACACACACTTTTTTTGCTATGCTTGTGAGGACTGTATTTGGATCACAGTTGATTTCTAACCCCTCACCCCAACCCTTAAAAAGCTATTTATTTAAGTGAGGAGCGGCAAAATGTCATCACTAGTCATGATTTGCCCTGGGTTGCTATCCTAGTGAGGACATCTGGACCGGGTGAGTACATCTGGACCTCACCAGTATAGTAGCACACACGTATTGTGGAAGTCCCTCCAGGTTTAAAAGGATCCATGAGCTTAAAACAAATCTCTGTTTGGTTTAGTTTCAGATAAGAGCACTTAAAAGCCTTATAGATAACAATGATAAATTACTACAATGTGAGAAATTCTTGGCATTCTTTAAACCCTCACACTCGTGGGAATGGGTCTGTACGGATAAGTCTAAACTGACATGTTTCTTACAAAGGAAATACAAAAATCATTATGCATGCCATGTGCTAATTAAAAGAGTTCAACACTGCAATTATTACAAACATTGCTCTGTTGAATCGACAACACTGGCTCTTTCGGGGGCATGACGCCATGTCCTCATGGCACTGCACATCAAACATGATTGACACATTTGCTAAAAAAAAATTAAGAGTTGATATCATAACAGAAGACATTATACAAAAACAAATGTGTCATACATGTATAATAAGTATATATATATATATATATTATTCTAGCAGATAAACCGACAGCAGTAAGTACTAAACATTAACTTAATCAACATTAACTTAATCAGATCTACCGTTAAATTCAAAACCCAGTGAAACAGACCTATTATGTCGGCATGTATAGTGCCGCTGATGAATGTCTTTTGTTGAGGTTGTATGGAGGCTGTTTCAGGGTCCGTGCCTCTCGGACAAGGCAAAGACAGGTCAGTGTATATCTTCATGCTTTTCTCACCGACTCAGCTAAACCGGTCAGTGATGCTACCGTAGCCCCGGGGAGCCAGTGGACTTAAACATCACAGCATTCTACAGAACGATACACTGTCAGACACTGCCCTCTGTGACTCTGAAGTGTGTGCTGCTGTGTGAACCGCCAGACAAATGTCCATGGAGTGTCGCGCTAGTGCCAGGCCGCAGGTCGTCGGCTTTGGCTTTGACAGGTAAGCCCACTGCAGTCTGCTCGGCACCGTCACCCTGCATGTTTTTGAGGTCCAGACTGGCCTGCTTGTCCCACTGGCTGTCAGCCGCACAGCTCAGGGACGTCCAATTGCCTGAGCCCTTTTCAGAGCAGCCCCCCCCCCCCCCCCCCCCCCCCCCCCCCTCCAAATCCAAAGCTTTCTAAATATGTCACATTCCACATGACACCCATCTCGGTGGCGGCTGACTTTCTCACAGAACTTAAACCCTATTTTCTTTGAATGAGAGTCCTCCTTTGTTGTGTGAATTGTCCATCCAGACCCTAGCAACTTCCCCAAATCGGAATGCAGCTGGAATTCCAGGCTCCGCAGCCAATTCTGGCTACCTGGTAAAAAGGATTAGAGCAGCTTTATCCCTTAGTCAGGAATGCGGAATGGCTGAACTTCTGACCAAGTGAGACAAGGTTGACATTTAATGTGCCTTTTCCAGGGTGATGCTACGGCCTGCCGCTTTTAACCAATATGATCAAATTACCGATGTCTTAGTCACCTGACCACATTAACAACTCATACCAAATAATAATGGTGGCAAAAGCTGGATCATCTTAAGACAGCAACATTTTGAACAAACAGAAACAATCCCCGTGAATGCTTGTTGACAGACACACATTTGTAGACTTTGGGGAGTACAGTGAGTGAGTCATGAGAACGTATTGTTTGTTGGGTCCCAGGGTAGGACAGCACAGCGGCTGGGCCAGAGCTTGGGCCAGAACTTGGGCCAGAGCCCTTTCCTCACCTTGTCACCTGAATACTTACGGAAACGAAACCGAGGCCATGCATGCCGCTTTAACCAACTCTTAAGCCGACATGATGGCACAGGGCACCGGGAGCTAGATTTAGCTAATGATCGGAGGGCCAGGAAACATAGAATAGTATTATTTAAATGTTACATTGAAAATGTAACACCGCTAAGCCCATGGGATTGTATTTCATAATTATAAAAAAAATTACTTGTCTGTACTGAGTAGGGTGACCAGACGTCCCCGTCTTCTGTTTTTCTTCTACTAAATACTTGCTCGCTCTAATACTTGCTCGCTTTAGAGAAAACTGCTTTGGAAAACTCGGCCAGAAGCTTGCAAGTGGCAAGTGAATCCACAACATCACCACAAAAACGTATTTTCAAGACATTTTTCAAGACATTTAAATGTGTGAGATACTAGCTAGTGATGTTATCATGTCACAAGTGATTAAATAGATAGATGATCTGCTCTGTAAGGTTTAAAAATAGGTTATGCTAGCTAACATAAGCTATGTAGACTAGTTAACAAGTTAACTAGCTAGGTTAGCTAACTTCTGTTATAATAGCTACATAAAGAAGTATTCACATGAAAACCTGCGGTGGACAGGCTATTATGAAAATATGATCATGTTATGGTTTGGCATTATAATAAGTACTGTGAAAATATTTTCATGGATATCATTAGCATAGAGAGTGTAAGGAGAGGAAGACGGGATAGGAAGAAGAGTGAAGAAGGTAGAGGAGCAAAGGTGAAGATGTGATTACAGAGCCTGACAATGTATTATTCAAAACAATGTTTTTGAGATAAAAAAAAACTAAAACGAGGCAAGCAATGGGAATCTGTTCATCAAACTATTTGGTCTAATAGTGTACTATTAAAGATTGTTATTAAAGATTGGAGAGGACGGGGTTAAGTGTGAGAAGGAAAAATGAAGGGTGTAAAAAGAGTGAAGGGAGGAGAGTGTAGAAAATGCAGGTGGAAAGGTAAAGACAAGGAAAGGAAGGAAGACAAGTGAAGAAAAGATGAGGAGAAAGATAGGAAGAGAAGAAAAAGTAGGTGTAAGAGTGACACATACAATCCTGAAGAAAAAAGTCCTAGAATCTACTGAAAAATGCACAGATTAGGTTGGTATAAGTATATTATGTAGTTAACAATCTCATCTTATTTCTTTATTATGTGTTGTCTGTAGTGTTTCTGTAATATAGCTAGTTCTTTTTTATGTCTATCACAGGGAGACTACATACATTAAACTGGAATTGTCCCCATTTTGTATTTCATAGGTAATAACATTGGACATTTTAATGATATATTGACCGCCAAACTGGAAATGTTCCTAGTTTTCATTTTAGAAATCTAGTCACCTTAGTATTGAGGCAAAATCATATAATAATGACAAAATATTTTGTGGGAATAGTTGGGAACAGATTTCCAAGTTCAATAGTTTCCAACCATTTTTTGTTACTGTACCACCAATTACAATTTGCTCTGCCTGAAGTGCCCTCTTGTGTATTTTATCAGTAGACTGATGGTAAGACCGATGGTCTTCTGAAGTAGGTTACCCACTGTAGATATAGGCAGGTACCTCCAGGGGTCCTAGCACCTCTGGCTGGGAACCACTGTCAGACTCAAATAATTCCTGTTTTGTTCTTGTTCCTCTGTAATGTGCTCTAAATATTCAAACTCTTGAAAAACTCCTGAAACAATAAACATGGCTGAACACTCATTACATGAGCTGAGGCAAGGGTAAGTCAAGCCAAGAGTTAAGTCAAAACTACTGATCTTTCATACAGAGGAAGGCGTTTACGGAAAGTGAAATTCTGA
Organism: Esox lucius; assembly: GCF_011004845.1. Taxonomy (NCBI): domain Eukaryota; kingdom Metazoa; phylum Chordata; class Actinopteri; order Esociformes; family Esocidae; genus Esox; species Esox lucius. The sequence goes on along the minus strand of NC_047587.1, from coordinate 8,874,049 downwards.
GAAAATGTTTTAAGGCCACAGACCAGAATAAGAACAAGAGCAAAACCATGATGGGTGTACAGTTTATATGTTAAGTCTAAGACAATAGGTGCTTTTCAAGCCATACCGGTTGTCTCATGCCACATGAGAGAAAAAAAAACTAAATGAGAAAGGAAGAAATCTCAGAAAACAAGGTGTGACTGCAAAACATGTTTGAGCACCCTAAATGCACCAGTTACCGGTTAATCTTTGTCTTAACGGGAAAATACAGAAAACAAAGCTTGATTGATTAATTAAGCAAAAAAAACTGAAAGGACAAAGAAAGTATACCTGAATGTGTTTTTGTAGCATCCCTTTGGGGTAGTGCAATCAAATATTTAATTTTGAAAATTAATATTTGGGCCTTGGACTGTTATAGTTTTATCACAGACATGACATCCTATAACAATTGAAAAATTCAGAAACCTCACATGATGTAAAATGAGCTAAAACGTCAAACTAGAAAACTGTTATCTAGTTACCTAGGAAGCTTTCCCTGTCCTGAAACGCTAATCTAGACCATGTACACAAAAAGCATTTGCTCGCTTAATTATGTATCCCACAGGCAGAGTAGGCTATAAGCTAGATTGCCAAACTAGCTAGTGGTCATATAGTTAGCTGAGAAGGTTACCTAGAGTTGTAGAGACATTGTTTCTGCTTTACCCCTTGTAAACGCTAGAGGGCTGAACGTAACAATTTCTCCTTTACCATCTCATCTTCATAACTAACACTGGCCAGAGAACTGGGAGTGGAGCCCTTTCTAAAAGCAATTAAATACCTATCTGCGACTGCAAAGTGCCAAAATTCATAACTTCTCCTACAAATACCCTTTAAAATAAATGATATACCTAAAAATAAAGAATATATATACATAGATAAGATGGAAGATGGTTCATTTGTGTAGTTTTACAGGAGATGGTAAAAAGATTCTGCACACTTCCAGTCAGAAAACTATTTCTTCAATAGCTAAGTTAAGCCTTCAGTCAAATTACCTTCATGAAATGGTCTGGAATTGTAATGAATTGATGTTGCAACAAAGGTTACAATAAAGATCGGTATATCTTTCTTACACCAAGCCTGCTCATATTTTCAGCTACAATCTTAATATTACTGCTTTTAAATGGTCAGTGGAACTAATATCTTCAGACAAGGGAAAACTCCAGACATAACTGACATATTTCATGGTGAGAGTGGAGATAGCTGGTCATGGTCCCATCACTATAAGGCCAGCCAGCCAAAGCAGGGCAAGGGAGCTGGTGCTATTATGTCCTTCGCTGGGGGATGAAAGGCACCTGTGAGGGGGATGTTACTCAGGGCCTTGTCAGGCCTGTTTTCAGCTCTGGCACCCAGCTGACACTTATCACAGGGACAAGAATCCCAAAGTGGAGCATGGATTTCAACCTTCTCTGTCCAAGAACAACCTATATCCTGTGGTGCCCTGGTGCTCTACAGCTGCACACCAACACACAACCGAAAGATCACTGTTGAGCATCACATCAGTTAATTTCTGTCCCGCCGCCATTTCACGTTTTATTCAGTCCAAGACATCTCACTTGCATGCTTGTGTCTGGAAGATACAGTGGCAGCCAATGGGAGGACGGATCCAGCCCATGGTCACCATATTGATCCCCTCCTCCTGGCACCAAGGGCCACTGAAAGTTTCCTCAAGACTCTCCGAAAGTTGCTGGCCGTGCAAGGACTTCAAAGATTCCAAAATTCCAGACCAGCTCTCTGTGGGTGGATGTTCCACGGGCTACCAAACAAAGAGAAAAATCCAAAGTCTAAAGATCAAAATATCAATTAAGATCCAGTTGATTCCAATTAAAACAATATGACAGCAAAACCAACAGATACGTTTTAAACTGTCAAAGTTTCTAAGTTAATGCAGTTAAAAGTGATAACAAACAAAAGAAAGGAGTTGTGGCAGCTTAGTTTTCGTGGCTGGGTAGGCAGGTGCTGGGGCCTGCTGAGGGGTGGTCCAGATGGAGCCGGGTTCGGGTCATAACAGAAACCAGAGTATCAAAGGAGTGAGGGCTACTTCGCGAAACTTGGCACTTTTGTGTAGCACTTATCCGAGGGTATCATATAAACTTAACCCTGCTGTCAGAATGGCTTCTCGCAAGGAAATGAGGTGAAGGTCGTGACCTGGAAAGCGCAGGTCAAACGTCGCCAGTCCGCTGCTCAGATAGTCACAAGGTGAAGCCACACTGCTTCTGCAATAGACGAACAGATGGCCATAAAATCTGAGTCGACGGCTGATGGAAAAGCAGGCAAATCTCTGAAGACCCATGTCTAGGGCATCTGAAGCAGACGGACACATAAGTAACTGGGCAACTGTCACAGTGGGACCACACACCGCTGAGGCCCAATTTATTCCTGTTTATCTTTCTTCTAAATCCAAAAACCCATAAATGTCAAAATTTCAAAATATGTTTTCTTACAGCTGATGACTTAGTAGCTTGGCCAAGCATTTTATCTACTGTTGGTTTTGTGGCTTATTAGGTTGGCCTATTAAGTTGTTTTTCTTGGTGACCCAAACTGTTCAGAAAACTGGAACTAGAATTTTGTAGATTTGTTGCATTGTATTGTTTCTATTAGGAAGCTAAGTCCTGTGCAGGACTAAGAAGTAATGAGTCATTTGTAAAGACAGTATACTATACATTTGACTTCAGAAAACACTGAATGGTCAATAAAGATCAATAGCTTTCATTCCCTTTTCAGAGATGAAACGGAAAATGTTTATGAGTCATATGTTAGACCATATTCATTTATAAAAAATATCACTGACAAAAACCCTTTATATTATTCTGCATCGGCTGGGTTTAGAAACCAGTGGCTTGGAAACACAGGAATGTACAACTTGCTTAAAGATTCTATATTTCTAAAGTTAAGATGAAAGTAATCAGTGGTAACACAAAGCACAAAACAAGTACCTCAGAGAAACACAAAGATCGTAAGAAACTCACCACAAGAGTAGCTCCTGCATTGGTCTTTGTCAAAGCTAAATCTACCTAGGCTAAATATCTCCATGTGAAGGTAGGGCTATATTGTTATCCATAGTGAAAATTACAGGGCTCTATATTTCTTCAATCTTTAATACCAGTTACTTTATCATGTACTTTCTGTAGATGTTGTGTGTGATTGCTGCACACAGTTTTCCATTTTACTATGAGCTTTGCAGTTGAGAGTGAATGTATTCTAATGACTGTTTTTGGTTTGGTTCCCTGATTGACACATTTGGATTACAGTCTGTTCGGGCGCTCTGACATCACCTGCTCTACTTTGAGACCAGGATGGGAATGCGTCAGACTGTCTTAGGGATGGAGCAATAATGTTGTCAGTCAGGAAAGCCCCCTTTGCCCTCTAATCCCAGGCTGATCCACCTGGTCTGTGTGATTGTAGACATCAAACCCCAAAACAGTTCAAACTGATTTGCCTTCCTGGATCCCATTAGCTAAACTCAGTCTTGTTCTGTTCACCATGGTATCTCATACCAAAGTTGGTTCACTGCATTTTTCTGATGAAATCCGTCGTCAATGTTCAGGGAAGTAAAAATGTAGTGAGAGTGCAGTAGGTGGTCTGAAAGGCAGAGTAGAAAGACTGACAATCACAAACACACAATCTGTAAATCATAAGTGCTGTTAGACAAACCCTTTCATTACTTCCTGTATTGAGCAACATTACTTCCTGTATTGAGCAACATAGTATGGATTAATCCTGCAGAACCCCCCCAGAAATGTAGCAACATACCAAAAACAGCATGCAGTCTTTTGAAATAATTATCTATGAGGCCTTGAATTCTTGCAGGTGGTATAGCTGCCCATTCCTATTGGCAAAATGCCTCCAGGTCATGCAAAGTCTTTGGTCGTCTTGCATGAACCGCACATTTGAGATCTCCCCAGAGTGGCTCAATGATATTAAGGTCAGGAGACTGGGATGGCCACTCCAGAACCTTCACCTTTTTCTGCTGTAACCACTGGAGGGTCAACCCATGCACAGCTTTCATGCATAAGAATGCAAATTGTCTGCCAGTATTTTCTGATAAAATGCTGCATTCATCTTGCCATCAATTATCACACGATTCCCTGTGACTTCAGAGCTCACCCCCCCCCTCCCAAAACATCAGTGAGACACCACCATGCTTCACAGTGAGGATGGTATTCTGTTCACTATAAGCCTTGTTGACCCCTCTCCAAACAAAGCGCTTATGGTTGTGACCATAGTTATATTTTGGTCTCGTCACTCCAAATTACAGTGTGCCAGAAGCTGTGAGGGGTGTCAAGGTGTTGTCGGGCATATTGTAACTGGGCTTTTTTGTGGCATTGGCGCATTAAAGGCTTCTTTCTGGCAACTCGACCATGTTGTTTATTTCTGGTCAGGTTTCTTCGTATTGTGGTCCTTGAAACAACTTGTTTTTAAAATGTGTCTTTGTGGGGACGTCTGGTACCCACTTGTATGATAGAATCAGAATTAAATGCACCATCACCCAGACACACACACACACATTTACACGCGTACATACACACCCAGACACTTTTTCCAGAGCAGCCTGTATTACTCCTGAGGTACCTGTCAGGTTTTTTTTGTATCCCGAACAATTCTTCTGGCAGTTTTGGCTGAAATCCTTCTTGGTCTACCTGATCTTGGTTTGGTATCAAGAGATCCCCAAATGTTCCACTTCTTAATAAGTGATTGAACATTACTGACTGGCATTTGCAAGGCTTTGGCTATCTTTATATGTCCTTTTCATATTTATAAAGTTCCATTACCTTGAACTGTCTTTTGACAGTTCTTTTCTGCTCCCCATGGTTCAGTATCTAGCCTGCTCAGTGCATCCACGTGAGAGCTAACAAACTCATTCATTATTTATACACAGATTTATTTTCTGCTGCAGTTACATTTTCACCTGTGTGTGTGTCTCCTTGTGTCTGTAACAAGGCCAAACATTCAAGGGTATGTAAACTTTTGATCAGGGCCATTTGGGTTATTTCTGTTATCATTATGATTTAAAAAGGAGTCAAACAACTATGTGATAATAGATGGCTTCATATGATTGCTATCCTTAAATAAAAGACACATAAAAAAGGTTTTTTGCATGATAAGTCATATTTTCAGTATCAATGCCAAAATGTCACAATTTCTGCCAGGGTAACCTACGGGCAGAACTCTATAACAGAAATCTCTCTAGTTCTAAACAATTTCCTGTGTAACACGCTTTTGTGTCCTCTGTGTTGAATATAACAGATTATAGATGGGTGAAGAAAAAATACCTCAGGGCAAAACAACTGTCAACTGCAAAGGGTTACTGACAGCGTGTCACTATACTTAATCTATAAAGGCACAATAAGCACTTCAAAGCCTATCAAAAACACTGCTACAGTGGTTGATATCTCAGCCTACTAGCAAATTTGAGACACTTTAAAGCAAATGTACGTTTCAATGTAAAAAAATAATTATATAACGCATACAGTACAAATCCAAAGTTTGCACACACTTACCCAATCAAGTAAATTCAAGTGAATGGGTAAGTGTGTCCTAACTGGCGACTTGTACGGCATGTTTTTATGGGTATTTTCTCTGGGTTGTGTTTCATACAATACTAGTAAGTAATTCATCTAGTAGAACATTTAATTTAATACTAGTTTGAATGAATCTTACATGCAACTAATCTGTAAGAGTTAGGTGGTTTTGGCTGAGGTAAAACAAGAGGGAATGTGGAACTAGAGATGAGAGGAAGTGAGATTCCTGAGATAGGGGGAACAGGACGGTGACACACAGAAATAATTTGTTCTTTAAATTTAAAACAATAAAAAAAGGAAACCATAAAGGCGTACCTTTATCTTTCAATACCAATTTGCCAGAGGCAGTAGCCAGACAGTGCTTACACACACACACACAAGTTTTATGGCTATCCTCATGGGGAACAGAAAATAGAAAATGCATGCTCCTTTCCCCTATCTAACCCTAAACCTAACCATAACCCCAACCCTAACCCTAACCTTAACCTAAATGTAATCTAACCCTAACCCTAACCTCAATAAAGTAAACTTTACCTAGATGTAATGCCTAACCTTAATCCTAAACATAACCAACAACGCCTGGACCTAAAAGAAACCCCAATTCTAACTCTAAAATGAATTGTAAGTTTGATCCTAAACCTAAACCCTGAGCCAGGAATGTACGTTTCAAAAGGTCCCCATGAGTCCATTTTTTTCTGGTTTTACTTTACTCATTGGGACAATTGGTCCCATGAGTATAGTTAGACCTAAAACACACACATACGTTTGCACATGCACACAAGCACACACACACATACACTCACAATTATTTCCTATCTCCCCAATCCCTAAACTCTGAACCTAATGCTTAATCTAACTTTAACCAAAAAAAAAACACTTAATCCTAAACCAAACATGATCTTAACCTCACTAATTCTTACTGTTATGTGTTAACCTTTTTATTGTTTTTGAGGTTTGTCTTTGTGGGGACGTTTGGTACCCACTTGTATGATAGAATCAGAATCACATGCACCATCACCAAGACACACACACACACGTACACATACACACACACACACATTTACGCACGCACACACACACACACACACACGAATGCACGTACACACACACACACACACACCCACACACAGATACACACACACACACACAGACACATGCACACACAAACACACACGCAGACACATGCACACACAAAAACATACACACACCCAGACACACAAACACACACCCAGACACATACACTCACACACACACACACACACAGACACATGCACCCACAAAAACACACACACCCAGACCCACCCACCCACCCACACACACTCACACACAAACACAAGATGTTTTATTGTTGTTGTTCTCCTGTGTTTGTTACTTTAAAGTATTTGAACACATTTTGCCCAGCAACTTAAGAGTGCATACATTTTTTCATTGGGTCCCCGTGGGAATGGAAACCCACAGCCCTGGCATGGCAAGTGTCAGAAATGGTGGGGGAGGGGAGTGTTGTTTCTGTGTGAGGACTTATACAGGTTGTGTCATTTCATGATGGAAATATAAACAAAAAATGTTTTGGGGGGAACATTTTAATTACTACCTGCTAACAAAACCAAAGCCAGCTAGCAACTATATTAGTTAGGTTATATGCAAATCCACATAACATCATTTTTTGTTATGGCCTATGATAGTACCTTTAGCGAACAACAATCAAGAAAGAATGATCGAACAACTTGTGTCCTGCAGCTGACACCAGAAAGATCTCTTTGAATGACTTTTTAATTACTATAAAACTTTGCCATCAACTGTCTTTGTTTTGCATAATTGTAACTGAAAGATCAGTGGTTGTAATTCAGTTGCCGTATAATTTGAGTTCCTATCTTGAATTGACTGAACTTTGGAAATACCTAAAAGCTTTTGAAAAAACATATAAAACAAAGTTTAAAAAAATGCTAAATAGAATCTGCTCAAATTCTTACATTACAATAGGTGTAACTCCATTTTCAGTTACAAAGGCACAACAAAAGGAAGGGTCATTTGTGCTCAGGGTCCATTAAACTGATGTTTTTCCCTCATTACAATAATAGCCAATGTGTAGAATAATACCCAAAGACAGCAAAGAAGAATGTTGTATTTCTCCAGCTTTTCGTCTCTATTTAGGATATCACGATAAATACATCACATATCCATAATAATGACCCATGAGGTCATACTGAATGGAAGACCCATGAGGTCATACAGTTATTCTGTCACCGGGTGTTGATCCACTTCACCTGCTGTAGTGTAATAATTGCATGTTTAAATCTTAACTCCAAGTAGATGTTTTTTTTAGCCCAATCATTTTTGGACTGAAGCAAAGAGAATTCAATGTGTTTGGGAAAAAGCAATGGGCAGGAACCAAACCCATGCTACAGCAATGCAGAGGGAACAGACCTGTGATCCACCCTAGACCACAACTACTCAATTTACCATCATACTGGGAAGGCTTGCTCCTGGTAGGACAGGTAAACACTATCACATAACAAGTATATTGTAACACATTTTGACAGAGTGACAATGACAGACTGTATAGCATGCCAGTAGCTGTCCGTTTCCAGAAGAAATGTGAAGGTTAATTAAAACAAAAGCCTCGCATTTCTAGAAATCAAGTTTTTTTTTTTTTTTAATACTGAGAAATTGAGATGCATGCAACATTCGGGTTAAGCCAAAAAAAAAATTCACCATCTGTCTCCACCTCGAAAAGAGGTTGACAACCAAAGCTATGTGTGTTTGATGAAGACTTTCAAGCCTCTCTAGTATTGGTCTCCTCAGCTGAAAAGCAAATGCCACCTAAACCTGAACACAACGCAAGTGAGGTGACTCGACCATGTGCGTTCTAGTGAAATATGTGGTAAAAAAAAAAAAAGATATATAACAGTTTGCTCTGCAACAAGCCCTGACCAGGAGAATTATCACACATCCAAACGTTACACAACTCAGAAAACATGAGCGTTTGAAATCTGGACGTGTGGAAAATACCGAAACCAAAAACTACAGCGACTCCAATTCCAGCGACTCGCCCCCCTATAAGCTCACGCCCAGCATCCTAGAAATGACAGAAATGTTCTCTCGTTCTGAATTACCTGTGGTGCAGCAATGCCAACAGAGTCTCACAGGCACTGTCAACTGTTCCCACACCCGGGCTCAGACAGAGCCAGGAGAAAGTGACACGGGGCCGATAACAGGGTGTGTACAGATCAAAGGGTGTGATTGGTTTTGCCGTCGGGGTGGCAGCGGGGTGGAGCCTGTCATCCGGGGAAGTTGGTTCAACGGTTCGGGCCCCAGATGGCTCAGCACCTGCAGGAGCCCGGCCTAGAACGACAGCCCCTCCGCAAGCATCCAGATCTCCCTGTCTCTCTCTCTCTCCCTCACTGGCGTCCTCTCCAGCAACGCCTCCAACTGCTCAGACAGCTTCCTCAAAGCCAACAGATGAACAGATGTGCCACTACCATGTGTTGTTTGTTATTTGTCTGTCCTAATACAACAATGTAGCCTATTTTTCGGGGGGGGGGGGCAAAAACAAAACGCCCAGCATTGTTTTGCTTTTGCCATTCCAAGAAAACATTACAGTCAATTGATATCAATTACGCATTCCAGATAATTGCCATGCCTTTTCATTACCTCACTTTGCTACGATGACTTGAATGTATGTTCAAACCTGCCAATGCGTGGCTAATTGGTCTTACTAGAATGGGCTAAACTAATACTATTAAATCCCCAGTACTTACCCCCAATTATTGCATCAAAAGAGATAGAAATATAATTCAGGATAGGTATAGTGGGATTAGGAGGCTGGTTCAAAATGGGGAAGAGTTGTTCAACATTTCAATTTGCTTTGTGGGGGTTGTGTTTTTACATTAGGCAAGTTAGGATATTTCACTATGCTTTTCCTTAGGCTTTTATTACCAGAGGTCATTATTGTAACTGTCTCTCCAGCCCACTACCCACACAGAGATCAGTAATGGTAGATGAACTGCGTGTTAGATCTGCAAAAAGTTAACAAGCAGTTAAACCACTCAAAAAAACATAACTAGAAAATACATTTACATAAGTAAATGTGGTATGCTTGCGAGCTTGTTTATGTAAAACGTTTATGACTTTGAAGTTGTGATAGCAAACCCATGTAAGACAATATTGGATTGGTCACTTTAGCCTGGATGGTTGCATGAAAACTGGTTTAGTATGAATTGAGTCATGTGATTAATGCTAATCATGTAAATTGTGTTGATTAGCAGTCATAGTCATTTACTAATTAAGAATTTTATTTTGGGATATTCTTAACATGTGAAACAAAGTTGGTTTGGTCTCAAGCTTGAACAGTTCAAGAGAAACTTTAGGGTTAATTAACGCAAAATAAGCAAGGTTAACATGGGTTCAGAGTTGGTTGTAAATTTTACCGTTAACTTATGCAGATTTTAAACACTTATGATTACGAAAGAAATTTTTTTCCCATTCAAGTCTTAGGTACATTTTGTCCCAGTGAAATGGTATGCTCTTTTTATAAAAATATAAAGAAATGGTATCAAAACCATCTTCTGAAGAAGTCTGTAAATAGTCTGGAAATATGAAAGTTGGTTTCATGTTGATAGCTTTTATTGCTTAGGCTCTAGGGCGGGCAAAATAAATGAAAGAAAAAATAATATGACTACGCAAGAAATGCAGTCTTGCTTTGCCTCTGTTAAGCACACCCAATAATAATAAGACTGTTATAGAAATCTAACGTGGTACTTTGGCATTTACAAGCTCACATTATTAAAATCTGCAGCCTTTTTTCCATACGTAGGAGATATGGCGAAGAGGCAGAAAATAGGCCAGGTGCGCCATCGTATATGCACTCTTTACGGCATGACCTACAACAGGAAGTACCAGTTATCAGGGGAAAAGGAAAAACCAAGCCAGTTACGAGACAGAGCCTCTCTGTTACAGACCCCAGTGAAACATATAGGGGATATCCAGACACTTGGAAAGTTGTACCATACTAACACACCTGACAACATTAAAAATGCCATCCTCAATTTCTTGAATTAACCATCTTCAATACTCTAATTGATGCAGAGTAGATTTGAACTTGCGGCACTGTTACATTTTCAAATACTTTTGACAAAAAAAAAAAAAAAAGATCCCGTTTCTCCTAGACATTCATGCCATGATGTCTGTATGTTTAAAGAAACTGCTGAATAAATGACTGAACATGGTCTGGCTTTATGGAAGAGTGGTCTTCCAAAACTAAACATGCCCATTCTTTGACTTTTTATGGAAGTGTTGCCAATGGTAGTCAACACACATACCGAATGCAGAAACAACACACAGACAGAACGCAGAAATCTATGTGAATCTGAGATTTGGTGTACATTTACTGTACAATGGGCGATGAGCTTATGAGATTGTGGGATATGAGCGGTAGTGGTGTATCCTATGAAGTAACTCACAGCAAATGACAGTTCTGCACACATTTACAGTTGCAGTACATAAGATCTTCGCAGACGTTGGGAGACGAGCAGAGTCCTGAGAACAGCGTGGTGCAGCTGTGTGATCAACAGTTTGAAAGTGTCTTGTGTCTAACACAGCCTTGTGAGACTGTGGGGCAGATGGCCAGTTACTGAGGGTTAAAGCACTGGGAAAGAAACTGTTCACTGGCAGGTTTTTTTTCCCCCTTCCCTTCTTCTTACTTGTATTGCCCATCTGCCGGGACAGTGGGTGACAGCGCTGGGAGGGGTCAGCGATAATCTTGCCTGCACGCGTTGTACTGCGTCTCAGACCAATCAGGCAACTCAACCAAAGACACTATCAACGACGTCTTTGAAAGAAGCAATTATCTCACTGTGGAAGACATTTTAACCAAATGTCCAAGGCAGCCCAATTCTATATTCCACAAGCTCTCGTTGCAGGTGCTAAAATATTATATGCATTAGATGACACTGGTGACATTGCAGACATGGGTAAACGGTTATTTCAACTAATCCACTAAGAGTTATATGCGGATAACTTCTGCATCACGCCAACATATTCACTTGCGACATACTGTGGGTCTAATGAGCAGAGACTGTATCAAAGTTGTTAGCTCTCTCACCAGATGTGAAGCCAAGGCCCATCAATTTCTTAAAGCACAAGGATTATGGAAACTAACCCTTTTTTAAAAAGACAACACAGAAAGTTGCACTGTTGGTCATTTACTTTATTTCAGCAAAGAACCATGGGCCTAAAGAAATAGCCTAAATAAAAATCACAGACCTAATAAGTCATCACTAAAAAGGGCAATAAACAAACCTAAATAGGATGAAACTCCTTATACATTTCATAGTTTAAATCAACATTAGGATATATGAAATGCTGTTATATAGTTTCCCAACAGGCTTAGAGGCAGAGATTGACAGTGCATTGCCTCTCATCTTCATGTGTCCCAACATCTCCACCTTCATGGCCGTAGGCTTTTCTCTTCGTTTCTATAACGTTTTAAGTGTGCACAGAGGTCTTCATGACCGGAAATACACACTCCCAAACTGAAAGGTAACAGTCTCTTACTCAAACAAAGAAATAACAGTAAAAAGCATAACTCAATCTAAGGGCCCAAATCCAGAGACTAACAGAACCGGCCATTCCAGCAACCTTTGGCTGAGACAAAGAAAGACAGGGAGCTTACAGTATCAAAGTCCAGAAGTTCATTAGGACAAAACATCCACCAAAGATGCTAAATTCTAAAGCGTTAAGAGCTAATTAACACACAACTCGAGGACTAGAAGCAAAGGCATGCAGGATGACAGGTGTCTCAGCTGGGCTCCAGACGACGTTCCACTCGCTGCTCCAGTGTACTATTGAGGTCAGTTCTTCTCAACAGGTAGGTCGTCCTCGAACACCCAGCCTGGCCTGGTTTTATGGGCAAACACAAAAGCTCAATCAGTAACAACAGGTGTATTCAATCATACTCTGCCCTTACCAGCCAGGCTGTGGATGTCCGCAGGGCCCCAAAGTCACCAGGTTAACCAAACGCCAACCAGGGTGACCAATGAAAATTGTGTTGGCATGTTGGAGTTGTATACAACTCCAACATGGATCATATTACAATACAACCTGGTACACATGTTCTAAACACTGTACAACCACATTCAGAAAATCCAATTGGTGGCACTACAATTGACAATTTATGTATATCTTAATCCATCAGATAATCCAACTGATATATGACACATTTCTGGACATTTGTCTCTGAGCACAAAATTGTCTTGCACAAAATGTGTATGCCAAACAACGTGGTCGCACTCTACCAATGAGCATTCACATGCATGCATGCATACAACTCCATCATTGATAATCGTTTTGTAATAACACTTTGTACAACTTTTCCAACAAAGGTCTAACACTGAACGCTGACCGGCCCCTTAAGTTTGACCAAACAGTGGAGTTATAACAGGAACTATTTTATATGTCACTGTTTAAGTCAGTGATGAGATAAAACTATAGACAATTGTCTTTTAATGCAAACTCGTCCAGACCAGTATGTACAACAACCACAGCCTACCAGTGATCATTCATATGGACATGGTCTGTTACTTACAATACCTTTGGAAAATATTGAAACCCCTTCACTTCCTCAGCATTATGTTGTATTACAGACTTAATGTATGATTAATTTATTTTTTAATTCAGATGCATTGTGAGTCCTTTGATCATCTTTGAGATGCCTCTAGAACTTCACTGGATTTCACCTGTGGCAAATTCAATTGATTGGACCTGATTTAGAAAGGCATCTCACTGTCATTTAAAAAAAAAAAAAGAATTGCTGTAGCCCTGAGATAAGCCCCACAAACAAAAAGAGAACCGAAATGGATTAGAACAGACTTAAGTTGTCGCTGGACTCTAATCAATAAATGTTTCTGGGTAAGTCTAAAAACTCAAAAGCCTATGCTTAAAAATCACAAAATTAGCATTATCAATTCATTCAGAAAGAGCAATTTTTGGACAAAAATGTGATCTAACCATGAAGCACTCAAAACCTTTGGCCCAACCCAAAAATGTATATTCACGAATCATTTGCCTGCCCACAATTGCTTACCTAAATGCTTTTGTGATTATATGAAGGGGTGGGGCAAATACTGAAGTTGGGTAGCAAGTTAAACTTTATGACACTGAGAGATTGTTAAACCAAGCCTTCGATAGTGTTCAAGGTAGGGAGGGATGTATTATCTGTTTGCTGAGTTTGACACATAGAAACTTATGTTTATTTCATAAAACATTTTGTAATGCATTTTAGGTAACATTAAAAATATTAGGGAGTTGCAGAATAATATATTTTATACACAACATACATTTGGAAATGTGTATGTAATTTGTTTAATATATATATGATATTAATATATAATTTGGCAACATATTTTATCATTTCTAAATTCATTATTTTCTTTATGTCTGGGTTGATTGTGATGTTAAAACCACAAAATAATACAGAAGTGCTAAAGAAATCTATGTTCATACACAGTCTTGCTAAAGTGACATTTATTTTTAATGTAATTATTAATTACATATTTTAATGAGTGAGTGTATGTGATGTAAAGTGTCTAATGGTATTTACAGCGCTATGGGAGGGTTCATGTAAAATAAAAAGGTTTTCTTATCCCTCAGCATCTAGAGCAGTTTTGCTTTCCTCCGAAGGCAGACAAACCAGGAAAGTGGATATTTTTGTACTGACAGACCTATTGTCCATCTTTTCCAGATGAGGGCAAACTTTTTGGCTCAGGGGCCATATCAGGATTTTGAAATTAAATGGAGGGCCATATTTGTTTTGTAATTTGTTAACCCTAAATGATTTGTGGGCCAGAAAAGGGCAGTAAATATAACATGTATACTGTAAGTCCACTATAATGTCTAAATAATGTACAAAAATGGAATGGTGAGTTAAGTTTTACTTCCCCTCAAAACTATTCTATTACCTACCGTGGGCCGGATGGAATTGAATTGAGTTTGCCCACCCCTGATCTTTTCCAAAGGCATCCACATCCTCATTGAGGTGACTGGAATGGATAGTAGTATGGCTTCTCCACCCCAATACCAGTGCACCCTGCTCTGTGTTTAGGCTACACCATCACAAAGAGTGGCAACCAGAGGGAGATTCCTCCCAGGGCTCAATCAAGCATTTTCTGGAGTCGTATTACGAGTGCATCAGTTCCATCTTTAGGTCATGCAGAGTAATGCATGTCCAACACAATTCACACAGGCTTTTCTCTTCCCTACTGTATGTACATTCTCGTTGTAGCTTAACATTTTAAAGAGAATACCCATTAAGCATTACGCTGTATCCCCAGTGGAATGATACAGGATGATGCCTTCATGCGTAGGAAACCCCCATCAATGACTGAGGCCATTCAGAGACTGGTCCTCAGAGGAATTTAAAAGGTCTGCATGTCATTGACCAGAGGTCTTCTGTGCTAAAAGTTCAGTTTGTTTGTTGTGAATGGAATTTATTTGGTTAAGAACCAGCTTTGTCTTTTATGAGCGGATACATCTGTCATCCACACACACGCTGCACAAGTTAATATTGCCCGGCACCTGATCAGATTAAAGCAGGAAGCCCATCGCGAGGACAAAGTCACAAACTGATTCTGGGCTGAAAAGTGGCCAAACAAAATATACATTTTACAGTTAAATGGTATTGTAAGCAATTAGAACAGACTAGAAGTCTACAATATCATAACCCCAGATTAACCATGTTGAAAAGAGCTGAAAAACTGGCTTTTCTTGAAAGGCATTCCATTCTGGAGAAATGGAATTGGGCACAAAGCAAGTCTGGCAAATGCCCTGCAGTTCAACGAGTCAAACCTCAAATGACAATAACAAAATGTCTCATTCAGAGTTCACTGGAAAACAGCATAGTAAACTGGTTAATAAACAGGCGTACTGTATCTAGGCATAGGCTACATGATGTATACAGTATTGACATCCTTGAAATAGAGAAAGAAATAATGTCTAAAATACACATATTTAAATACTGAGCTACTGTATAACGATTGTTCAAAAGGAAGATTACTTTTTTATACTATAAATAGTGTATATAACAAATAATATATATATAACTAGAGATTTGATATTACAACTCAAAGTATTTTCTCAGAGATCAAAATTATTGTTCATATGGTTAAATAATGAATTTTACATTACTATTCAATACCTCACTTTGTGATGAGATTAGCAAAGAAGTGACACAACAGCAGGGCCGGCACTAGGAATAAGCGAAAAAGGTGGTTGCTTAGGGCCCCCGACATCTAGGGGGCCCCAGTCCGCTAGTGAGTCCCGCACCAATAGGGAAGAGGGGGCCCCCAAATCAAATCTTGCTTAGGGACCCTAGAAGCCTAAGGCTGGCCCTGTACACCAGTGGTAGGGTTGGCATTGACATTTTTAGAAGTAAGCAGAAAATAACCCTATACTTACTGTAAAATTAAGTGATGGATCTATAATGCTATGGGGCTTTTTTGCTTCCACTGGTCTTGAAGCCCTTGTTGAACTCATTTCAATGGCATAATGAACTCCATAGGCTAAATCTGTGTTTTGAACTGACATGGGCAGTTTATAAGCCAGACACGCAAAATCAAGGATCTGGAAGGATTTTGTGAAGAGGGCTGGATTAAGATCCCTCACAATGTGTTCTTGCTGCGGTTATCCTCAACAGTTATTGAGGAATTGAAATGCACAAAAAAAAGAGGGTGACATTAACTAGCACCTTTTTGATTTAAATAAAGGCAACATGCAATTTTTTCACCCAAGTTAAGTCAAAATCCCACCAGTGGTGGCTGAGATATAGAAGAGTCGGTTACCAAGATTCCAGAGCAACAGTGCCAAATTTCCTCAAAAGATTCAGGAAAAGTGAAACATTTATTCCAGAGTGTAAATTATCCTAACAAATATTAATTTAACTTTAAAAAAGGAACGAAAGCCATTAGAGCAGGCAGAAGTTGTACAAGAGGATAACCCCAGATGCATTGTTGATAAGTACTTTAAAACAGGTCTTTCCTGAACAACCTGCCATTCTAGAGAAATGGGACCTGCCAAGTGCATTGGCTGGCAAATGTGCTTGGGTTCAGCATGTCAAACTTCAGTTCCATGACAGGATTTTTTTGGATTTCCTTAGTCCAAACATAGAAAAATAGAAAAATAGAAAAAAGTGTCTGGGGCTTCACGCAATGCATGCAAGCACCAGACAGAGCTCCAGGGGGAGACCAAATGGCCACATTTTGCAACCCTTTGTCTTTTCAAGGGAAGAAGCCTGAAACACAGCGAAATGTAACACAGCCGGTAATATCGCCAAAGACGAGATGCCATTTTGCAAAGCTAAATTCAGGGATCATTACAGAAAATTGTCTCTCTCCCAATCAAATGTTTGCTAACAACACAATATGCACTCAGTTAAATGGCATCATAGAGGACAATATACAAAAACATACCACAGATCAAGCTGCCTC
Source organism: Esox lucius (assembly GCF_011004845.1). Classification (NCBI taxonomy): domain Eukaryota; kingdom Metazoa; phylum Chordata; class Actinopteri; order Esociformes; family Esocidae; genus Esox; species Esox lucius. The sequence goes on along the minus strand of NC_047587.1, from coordinate 8,857,035 downwards.
TTCCCTTATATACTGACACAGATATCTCTCCCTAAACAAACATGAGACACTCAGATCATAAGGTAGGCAAAACATGTCAGTAGTGTCTTCATGAACAATTTGTTCTTTTTAGAAATGCTATGCTGCTTGTCAATTCTGTAGTCGCTCAAGCCAGAGGGCTACTTCTGCAATTTATGATTGGAGGCCTGGCAACACAAAATTACAAACTGTGCTCATCCCCCTTGCAGCGGTCAAGGAAAATAATTTAATCAAATCACTTTGAATCTGCAACTAGACCTTGCTTTGAATGTATTAAAAAAAACGGTATTTTGTGTGCTTAGAATAAATGAACATTATTTAAAGCTTAAAACATGTCACCAGTAGCATCATATTCAGAATGCAAGGCTTGCACTGTATCATGGCTTGTTCTCAGTTCATGGCTCTTTGGCGGTGGGTCATTGGGTGCTTTAGAAGTAGCTGAATCAAAATCAATCAAAATGTGTTCGTTTTCGCTGAATGAGTCAAAGATCTGGTTTCACTGAACGAGTCAAAGTAAAAAGAGTAAAACTTCCCGTCACAAGTCGTTATTGGCCATGTTAAAATCCAGCATGCCAACAAACAAGGCATTTACTAAAATGTAAACAGATAATAGCCATCAACCCATGTAAAGTAGTATTCTCTAAAATTACTCAATTAGATCAAGCCAAAAAACAGAGACCTACATCCCAATACTTAATGTAAAGGAAAGCAGTATAAACATTTAATGAAATGAATGAATTTATATTTATGTACAAATAAACAAATAGACCAAATATGTTTTATTCCAATATTGTTTATCCAGGGGCAACCAAATCATGTGCTTGTGCCACCACCTGAAAGACTCAGTGCCAGTTAGGCATATAAAACATCACAGACAAACTGTTGGGAGTATACACATTCAGGAAAATAATTACAATCTTGATAAACATGAACAAAAACAGCTGTATAAAAGAAATTATTAAAATACTGAGCTACAGTATATTATTTGCTTAACAAATTAGATGGATCAAATAGAGATTTTATACAAAAAGTTTGCATAGCTGGGCACAGTTAATCAAAAAGTTAACTTTGTCAACCGTTAAACTGTTCACCAAAAAGTTAACTTTGATAACCGTTAATCCGTTAAATCGTAAAAAAATGTATGGAAGTTAGCGATGAACGTTAATGTATATTTCTATTATAAAAAACATGCTAGAAGCTCACATTTTTTTCTACTGGATTCCAGACTAAGTCAAATCAGATTACATTTGTTCTTTTCCGTCACTGCGAGGCAACGTAAAGTGACGTTGAAGTCTCAATATTACAGATACTGGGAGGACATTCTTGGTTGGTCAATCACAGATTATGTTTACAACACACGAATAGCTGCTTGCAAATAATACAAGGGTTCTCAAGTGTTTATTTCACTACTGACCTTCATACTGACACTAGCAAGCAATCTTACAGAAGAAAAATACATTTCTGACTTTGAAAATAGCATCTAGATATTCAGCACAGCCAACAGTCTCATTCCCTAGTCCGGACTGAAGCAAAAACTGGCTCAGACTCTGAAGGGTTTTAAAAGTATATTTATGGCATTTTTGGTTTAGCGGACTTGAGCTAACAGTGGTTAAATGTCACAGAAGTTAATTACTCCGATAAGGATCTTCACAGTTAACTTAAATGTTAAATCGTTAACGAAAACGTTAACTTTTTTAATTAAAGATTAACAGATTAACCATTTGGTGCCCAGCTCTGCAATTTTGTCTTTTTTCCAAAACGTAGAGTAACAAAATTCAGCCTTTATTGCTTCTCTGGTCCTGGGGCCATTCCTAAGATCAGAATTATAATGATTCATTCAATGTCTGTGTGTGGATTTGCATTGAGTTGGTGCAAGAGTGCCTAGTCGAACAGTGGGTCAGTGAATGTGGTCAGCTAATGGCTTGTACATAGACACCGTCACAGAGGGCCTTAGAGTAAATCCCTCTGCTTCGACAAAGTCCCCATCAGAAAAACGACAGCTCAATGTACAGTGTGTCGCTGGGCTGCCAAGGGTCATGTTAAAGCTGCAGGCACCATGTCAGATCGACTTCCTGGATGAGTGGAGGACAGCCATAATGATGTGTTGGGGGGGCCTTTCCACTGGAGGCCTCTGAGCAATTCTGATACCAGGCCACAGTGCAGCCGGACAGGATCCTCCATGTTACCATTCAATGTGAAGGGGACCAGGGTGGCATGGAAGGTCTTCTCGGTAGCCTTAAAAGGTGCACTACGGTTACACGACTGTCCAACTGAAATCCCTTTCCAGGCGGTAAGTCACACCTTGCAAACAAATCATTGGTTAAAAAGACAAAACAAGAGTGGCATCCAATTCCAGCCTATTAAAACAGAGACAGGGGTCATCCCCCTCTCAAAACAACCTGCTGCACACCTGGGATTGTTTGTGATGTGCCTGAAACATGGCCAGGTCACCAACATGGGGGTCGCGACCAGAGTGCTCCTTTGAGGAGTGTGAATGCAGGGGAACTGTTGGCTCTCTACCGCAGTGCAGCTGAGGTTGGACCAGGGAAGGTTCCCTTTCTAACCGGAGGAATAATCCGGTGTCGCTGACGCTGTGGAAAAGGTTGTTGTCCTGGCACCGCGGTACCAGCACACTCAGCCTCTCCCGGTAGACTGACTCATTGTTGTCGGTTATCAGGCCTACAGCCAAGCTTGTTGACGGCATACCTGAAGACGGAACTGGTTTCGTGCAGAGCCAGTTCTGGGTTAACAGGAAGAAACCCAGAGGTACAATTCCTGGAAAACTTCAGGGCCAACGCTCATTTTCGTTTCAGAGTCAGACTGGTTCTTCAACTGAATATGATTAGCCCCGACTCCTAACAGGGAACTTGATTTCCATCTGATAGCACAATGGAAATCAACAATATTAAAGACTATCACAGGAGCTAAAGTAACTGTACAATTTCCTGTACATTACATCAGTACAGTCACATTTCTATCTTTGAAATCTGTGTCTGATTTATAAATGAGCCATGGACGTTAGCAAAAGATTCAACCACGCCACAAACCATTACAATCATTGTAATTTGAGCCTGGATGTTTAATATTCACTCATATAGCAATTACACAGACCTGGTTTGGTGGCATTAGTCCCGTCTGAATCACTTCAAAATGTTTACTATATTCTGAAATACTGACCAATCAAAAGAATATTGATGCGAAGATCACAACTCTAACCCTCTGTTCATCGATGACTACACTGGGCAGTAGTTGCAATGAAGAAAACGACAGATGAACATCAGCACATATTTTCTTTGCAAACCATGAGGCGTTCTGAGAGAGAGTTCTGTGCAGTCCACAGGCATTTCTTCCAGTTGAAATTGGCAGCAGGAGAGTGTCGTAGTGGAGGGAGAGGTGGAGTACAGTACATCCCAATGTTCCAACAGCTGACAGCTTTACAGTTCACAATGCACAGTATGTAAAACAGCCTTCCACACCAGTTAATGGAGGCTGTCAATGCCAGCAAACAGCCACCTCTCCACACGGGCGGCTGGAAGACACAGGGCCATCGTGTGCACAGCGACTGAAGTCAAGAAAGGGAAGAGATTGTGTGCAGCACAACAAGCTTGTCCTTTTTTTTTTTTCACCATTACAGGAGCATTAGAGGATTCAGCTCAACTGTTCCAAGATGTCAGAACTACAAAGCTCCCTTGAATGAGGGAATGTGAGGCCCAGAGGCCGCAAGTGACTCTGGAACAGCTGGCCTGGTGATGGGGCTTCCTGTTCCCTTGCTCTGAAAAGCTAGTATGGACAAGATAGCTATGTCTGGCTGCAGAGAAATAGCTGGGTGGCGACATATTCATGGAGTTCTGATCTGGCTTGATGACATAGTCTGGAAGCTTCTGTTTCTTTGGATGAGCGTTGCATACCATCTCCAACAGGGGAAGTGAGCAAGGGCTTGAACCCATATAAGAAATAGAACATTCCGTAATGTTATGGATTATGTAAAAGAACACTTATCTCCATTTGCTTGAGTTTTGAAAAGCAACAAGCCATGTCACAACAATGTCATTTTTTCAGAATGACACTGTCATTCGGTGCATTTGATAAATAAACGTTGAACTTTTAACAAAATGTGTCGCTTCTATCCAGAAATTGGGGTAAAAAAAAAAAGGTCAAAAGGCAGGGAAAAGATGAGAGAAAATAATGAACTAACCCCTAGGGGTTGCCTGTGCGTCAGTTGAATCTACATGTTGTCCAAGTAGGCCTTACCAGTTGTTCTTTCCGTTTTGTGTACACAAAGCTGACACCACAGGGGCTCCCAAATGAAGCAGTGGTCTATGTCACCGCCAGGCAGTACAGCTGCACCACTTCCATCAGTGCCCATGACGTTCATGGAGGGCAGTCTGAAAAGGATCAGCACCGTCTGGGTTGGGTGGTGCACACCACAGACAGGGGGGGGGCCTTAACCTGGCAAAGTGCTAGAACTCCTCTTCGTAGTTGAGGTTCGTCGTTGTCCGGAGAATGTGCTCTCCTCCAGGCATGTAGGTTTCAGAAAATATGTCCTGGTTAAGTGAGCGTATGTCCTGGTTAAGTGATAGGATCAGAACCGCTTGTCAGGATGTGGTAAAGAGGAAACATCCTGAACAGTTCTCATGAGGCCGCTGGGTGTTGCTGCAACGAGGCATGGACACAATCACAAACTGGCCATCAACAAACTGGGGGGGGGGGAATGGGTGGGGGGGGGGCATAAAAGTAATGACACCAACGTCACACAGTATTTACGAGAATATTTATCAGGCATCTACATGGAAATATGACTCACGTTGAAACAAAAGATAAGTGATATTCCCTTGTATGAATCTATTCTAAAATAAATACATATTGCAAGGGAATTAGGTTGTGTCACTACTCCTTGCCAATGCCATTAAAAAAGCTACATTTGCACTCATTGATATAGAAATACCCAACTTACTAGCAGCAATGGAAATCAAAGTAAATTCAAAGAGCAAAATTAAGGCTTTAATGTAAAGATTTAAGATTCCAGAGCAACAGAGCCAAATTTCCTCAAAAGATTCAGGAAAAGTTAAACATTTATTCCAGAGTGTAAACTAACTAAACAAATATTAATTTATTAATTAAAAATATTAATTTAATTTAAAAGGAACGAAACTGGGGATAACCCCAGATACATTGTTGATAAGCGCTTTAAAACAGGCCTTTACTGAACAGTCTGCCATTCTAGAGAAATGGGACCTGCCAAGTGCATTGGCTGGCAAATGTGCTTGGGTTCAGCAGGTCAAACCTCAGTTCCATGACAGGATTTTTTCTAATAACTGAGAGTTCTTTGGATTTCCTTATTCCAAACAGAGGAATAGAAAAAAGTGTCTGGGGCTTCACGCAATGCATGCAAGCACCAGACAGAGCTCCAGGGGGAGACCAAATGGCCACATTTTGCAACCCTTTGTCTTTTTAAGGGAAGAAACCTGAAACACAGCGAAATGTAACACAGCCGGCAATATCACCAAAGACGAGATGCCATTTTGCAAAGCAAAATTCAGGGATCGTTCCAGAAAATTGTCTCTCTCCCAATTAAATGTGTGCTAACAACACAATATGTTTGCATTAAATCTTTACACAAAATGTAAAGATTTAATGTAAACCATCATACAGTAAATATAACCAAATGGCACCAAAGGTTCCATGAAGGGTTCTTATGTTCTTTTAAAACATGGCAACGCCATGGAAAATCTCAATAATTGTATCGTTACACGCTTTCACTGGTGTTCATTAATTCCTCGTTTTTGGGTGTTGTCCTCAACATAAACAGGACACACAAATTGCATCAACATTTGCAGACACACACACACAGCATTCCTGCTTGGGGTGTGAGATTTTTCGGGGGTTTGGAGAGTGCAAACATCAAGTCAACACCCAAACAGCTTAGCCTAGGTGAAGCATCCCCATTCAGAAGGGACTGTTTTACAGGACTTTCAAACAACCACCTTCTGGAGCAATCGGGCCAGTCTGTGTGCCATTAGAACGCCACAAAGCTCACTCCTTGGCTGGTTTCTAAAGGAGTTCGAATAAGACCGAAGACGGGAATTGAATTGTGCTGAGTTACACACACACACAGTCTGCTCGGCCCTGCTCTCTTATACCAGGCATCTGTTCATCAAAGCCGTGGTTAAACACGACATCCAGCGGGGCCAACAGGGACGCGGCATGAAGCACCTGGGGGAGGAGGGGGGGGGGTCAGTGCGGCTGCACCATTCGCACAGCTGTAAGGACGTGCAGAGGTGGAGCCGGGTCGACACGAGGCCCGGCAGCGGAGGACAGGAGTTCGGGTTTCAGGCTTCCACGTAGATGGAGGCATGCTAGGTATGTGCTGGATAAGAGGCAGTTCTTCCTCGGGCCCGGCGGTCCCAGATGCCTCGGCAGCTGTCTGGCAGACGCTCAACACACACATCTATCTGTTTACCGCCGACCAGTCCAAATGTTTAGAATGGCTCCGCATCCTGGCCTTCTTCTCTCCTGCACCCTGGCGTTGTGGACTACAGACGAAGATGAGGAAGAGGCCGGTGTGGTGGAGATCCGCCGGCCGAGGGTCCCCCCTCCAGACAGGCACGCCACGCTGTAGAGGATTATTCCTTATTCATACCAACCGTATGAAGTCAGAAATGGAGACGGATCTCTCCTCTCGCGTCAGAGCTGTGTTCCACAGGGATGAGCATGGCGGTTAAATCTCATTGGCACCTGATCAGCAGGTTTAAGCCTTGGCTGCAGTGTGGCCGGGAGCTTCACTGGATGATGCGTATTGGCCAAGCATCACTCAGATGGGGGGGGGGCATTGTCAGCAGGATTGTCTTGGACTCATCACACTGTAGACTCCCTCAAGCGGGGTTGGTCGTCGCTAATAGAGGTCATCAGTCTAGCGAGCAAGGCCTAATACACGCTGACCTGGTTGGATATAGAGTGGAAAAACGTCTAAAGGTGCCGATGCTTCAAAGTAAGACATCTGCCACTTTCAACTAGTTGAGAGTTTCTGAAACAAGACCGGGTCATAGGTCCATTTGGATAGCATGAAATTGGGGAGGGGAAAACATATCCTAAACTTGCCATGATAATGTGCACCTGAAGTGTGGTGATCCGTATCAAATCTGAATATACGCAATAGCGCAAGTGAATTGACAGAATTGCCTTTATGTCTATTTCTATATAACTATTGCATTATACAGTATGTTAATACCAGTTTTATACACCATGTAAATCATATCCAACCCTCCGCACATATGGCTACTGAGAATATAACTTCTGCCATTTTTTGCTACAGCATGCGTACTTAGGCTGCCTGGACTTTTCTTACAATTTAAACAAGTCTATTGAATATGCTCTAGCACAAGTCATTGAGGCAATTCTTTTTAGGAGAAAATACACCCGTTTTGTGTGGATTGACTGTTGCTGTGACTGACATAATGGCAGGGAAACACCTCAATTATCTCTGCAGCAGAACTGCTCAAGACATTCCCTTTGAAACCCAAGCCGTAAGTAACCCATCTTCTTGATATGAATAACGTTAACATCAGTGAAGGCAAAACGATTCATTTCCTACATTTATTATTACACGCAAAGGTCCATAAAGATAGCGACCTCCATCCATTCAGTTCTGCAGGAGTAGAAAAAAGGGGCCCTCGGAATGGAAAAGGCCATCAGACTATCAGAGCAGCATTGTGGCTGTGGCTAATGGAAGACACCTCCACAGCAGCCGCAGTCAGTTTTCGTGAGGTTTCTAGCTCACTGCACACACTCAGGTGGTAAGAGGTTGAAGCAACTACATGCGTGGAACCGGACTGAGAAGGTTAAGGAAAGACTGTGCTGTCATGATCCTTTTGGGGCTTATGGGAACCAAAATGTAGCAGGCTGGAGCCTCAACATCCATGTGCATGGAGATTAGGATGTCATACGGACTGACGTAATCAGATGATGATGATGATCACCCAACCTAACAACAATGACCCACCCACTCCTCCTACCCACTGCGAGGTATAGCAGTCCCAGGGAGTCCAACCGGCCTTACAATGGGAAACGGCTTTCAAGGGGTTATCGAAGATAAAGGTTGTCGATAGGCCAGGTGACTACCGTGACACAATTTGGCAGCTACAAAATAAAAAAAATAAAAAACAAGAATAGAATGCGTGTGAAGAATTTGTCTTTCTTTTGAGCAATCCAAAACTCTTCCTCAACAGGAGAAGGAAACACAAGCCGAATGAAGGAACATTGTATGCATATGAACTAATTACTCCCCCTAGAGCTGTGTGTGTGTGTGTGTGTGTGCTTCCTTTGGCCGGAGCCTGCCAGCCTGACGGTAACCTGTGGCACACGCCGGACGTTCCCGGTCACATGACTCACACGACGTGACATCTGTTCAGTGTGGGCCACATTGTTGCAGAGCGGTGCTGACCTAACGGTCACCATAATGACAGGAAAAGGGACAAAACAAATAAAACCATGGCAAAGCAATTCCATAATGTTAGGCATGTGTTCTCTCTCTCTCATTAGACAATGGAAAGGCCTTAAATACCAACTAGTTCCCGGGTTGTGTCACCGGAGGGATTGGGAACGTCACGGTTAACAGATATAGAAATGAAATATGGTCCTCAAGCGAGGGGCCACTGCTGAAGCCCGTTTAGTCTGCAGCGTGATGCATACATCGCTGGCGGAGACTGAGAGGCTCTTGAAGATTTCCACCTCCCAGCACAGAGCAGCCTCAGGAATGCTTTTCTTCCTCCCGTAGGCCCACAGTGTACTGTGGACGCCCTCTCTGCGGGGTGTGTTTAGCATGCAAAGCAGGGAGCAGATGCTGTCCGCGGCTGGAGGCGGCGACAGGGACACAAGGAGGCGCCCCGCCGCGGCCTCTCCAATGCCACCCCGCTCCCGCCGACCGACCCCCCCCATGCCCCCCCCCCCCCCCCCCCCGGCTGCAGTCAGCTATCCAAAACTCCGCCAAAGAGGCCAGGGACGGAGAGACTCTTCCCAGCCCGTACAGGAGCATGCATGCGTTTCAGCAAGAGAGGGCGCATGTCCAGGGCGTGTAGATTTGAGCTTGGGGAGAGGGTGGGGGTCAATCCCGGGAACCACTGACCCCGAACCCCCCCCCCCCCCCCCCCAGAACATACAATACAAATCTACGCCCCTTGCGCGCGTTACCACAAAACTATACATTTTGAATGCTGAACGCGCCTTGACGACGCAATGACGACGCGACTATTCAAAGCAGCGGGCTGGGACTGGTGGTGGTGTGGGTGGGAACGGGGGGGGGGGGGGGGGTGGAAAACAATGAAGGAACACAACACAAACACAACAGGCGGCCCGAGCCGACCTCCCACACTAACTCCTCCTGCATCCTCTTCGTCTCCGCGGACAAAGCACCCCAGTGTGGCTGATCCAAGAGAGTGCAGCCAGGATGACATCAAGGACTTTTCCGTTCAGGGTCCAGGGACCGGGGACTTGCTTGTGAGTGACTGGGTGGGTGGAGCCACGCGGGGTTGCGGTGGGGGGTGGGTGTGCACCTGCCAGAGAGAAACGGGACCGCTTCATAAAGGGAGGTTTTCCATTCTGGGTCGTTGTCCCTTGGAGAGGAGGAGTCGCCAGGCGGGTTTTTGATAAACGTGTACATGGCCTTTAAGTATAAGCAGACACTTCGGCCCACTGGCCGGAAAGTTCTTCATATCTCAGGGATCGGAAACATCCGAGTACAGCTGCAGGCCATGGGAGTTTCCTAGGGATATCTAGGGAGCTGTGTCACACACAAATCACCTGCGGTCTAAAATAAGGTTCTCCTTCCTCCCGTCGGTTCAAGATTCCTGTAGGTCTTAAAGATGCTGCTACTTCACAGGTACAAGGGGAGGTGGGGTAGAGAAACATCCTGACAGTGTGTGGTCAGCGGTCAGGAGATCCGTAACCCTTAGTTACACAGTCACATGATAAGGATGGCCTCGTCAAAACTGTCCCGACATCAGCTGACAGCAGGGGCACAGACGTATCGAAACCTCTCCTCGCGTTCTGCTCGCAAAATCGGAAAACTCATGGAAACACGCTTCTCGATTGTGAACGTTCCAGAAGCTCGGCCCAAACAATTTGAGCCCAACGCCTTTGTCGTGAGCCTGTGGCCCAGAGAAGGAGACCAGACAGTGGTGGATATGTCCATGTGGGCCTCCCTGGATGTAAACAGAGGCCCTGTGCTGGGCCCTGCCTGGCTGGAGGTGCCTGCGGCAAACACATGGGCCAGGAGGCATTAGCACTGGGAGCCTCCACGCTCCACTCTGGCATTTGGAACCACTCCGAACCTATCGCAAATTCCTCGCTCTTGGCAGCGATTCAGATTTCCCCCTCTTTCTCGGTTTCTCTTCCTTCTCTCTTTTCATCAGAGCTGGCAGTAGAACTGTAGTCGGCATTCTGCACTAATTAACGACCTTCAGAAGAAGACCACCAAACTGGTGAACTGGCACACCCTAAGCAAACTCAGACTTTTTTCTCCCCTTACACCCCCCTTTCCTCACCCCTCTCCCAAGCCCCTTATAAAGTGTGTATCAGACAGACAGGACTACCTCTAAGAAAAGACTGAGCATGACACACTAAACTTCCCCACACACACACATCTCTGCTGTTTTCTAGAGTTACCCAACGATGTAAACTAACCCAACGTTGCAAACCAACCCAGTGATGTAAACTAACCAAGCATTGTAAACTAACCAAGCATTGTAAACTAACCCAGCAATGTAAACTAACCCAACGTTGTAGACCAACCCAACGTTGCAAACTAACCAAGTGATGTAAACTAACCCAGCATTGTAAACTAACCTAGCATTGTAAACTAACCCAGCAATGTAAACTAACCCAGCAATGTAAACTAACCCAGCAATGTAAACTAACCCAGCATTGTTAACTAACCCAGCATTGTTAACTAACCCAGCATTTTAAACTAACCCAGCATTGTTAACTAACCCATAGGTATGGGATCTAAAATGTCCCATTCTGAGGCCACCTGAGAAAAGCGCAGAAGGCGACTGTGGGAATGGATGTGGACCAGGGGGCATAATACATCCACGGGCAGCCTTTTGCTCATTAAAATAACCCATCTCTTATTCTCCGACCGTTTAAAATCAGCTTCTTTTCCCATCCATGACAGGCGAGGCCACATAGGGTCCTCTTCTGAACAGGTCCATCAGCGTCGCCATGTTTGCCCCAGTCATATATGTGTGTTCCCCTGCAGGACAGCTCTGTCTCCCTGCACCATCCATCATCCTGACCAGACGACCAGACGGCATAGCTCGCCCGCCAGACCCCTGGTCTCCACGGTGACCCGTCACAGGACACGCACATATTGATTATAGCGTCCTTATTTTGCCGCGATGTGCGGGAAAACGTGCAGCCAGCATCAAAGAGGACATCTGAGAGGAGGAAAAAGAGTGATGGACTACTCCATTATGCAATGTCCCCATGGCAACCACTGTAAACATTGACCCTTAGATGGGTGTTCTGGGGTCAAATACGGCTCTGTTCACTCAGCCCATCCCTGCTCACTGCCCTCATAAACCAGCATGCCTAGTTCCTCACACAAGAACCAAATTCAAAAACAGAGCTTCCCCACAAACCATGCCTTTAAAATTAGGGGCGTGTCCGGATCAGGGGCAATGCATCTTCATCACCAACCAACCCAGCACACGTCTCTCCCTCTCACGGAGCCTGTGAGCACAAAGAGGCCATCTTATTTGCTCTCTGTGACTCTTTTATACAGTTACCGTGTCAGAGTCCCAGGCTGGGGTGGACGTACAGTAGAGCTAATTCATAGTCTGTACTGGTGTTTACTCAGGGTCTCAGTACAAGGGCTTGGAGTGTCGTTGTGGAACGACTTGGACACTCCACTTTCTCCGGATCTATTCCGATTTATTTTATTAGGCGTGACCAAACCAATACTTTAATCATCAAAAGGAAACATTCATGGAATTTACAGTTCATTATCACAACAGTTTGTCACAATAAAGCCACCCTTTGGAAACTAAAACCTCTAGCAGTATTCCTCATAACCAAGCTGAGGTATAACAAAAAGGGGGTTAAGTACTGTTTACAAGGGGACTGTTGGCATCTAGCCACCATGAATTCACTCTGAATAGCCCCAGGGGACAAATGGACAAGACGGGACCATGGCAAGTGTGTCGGCACAGAGCTGGGTGGTGAGCGGGCCAGGATGGTGCATTGTGGTAGAGGTTCTGAAGTTGCTGGGGGGCCAAGGCAAACAGCTGGCCATGTGCTCCTCGCTGAGGCCACCGTGATTTATTACATTGCATTCTATTATCATGGACGTGATTCATTAGGCCCGGACAAATGGACCCACTGAAAAACTGTGCTTCAGGGGGAGGCCTCGACATACTGTCAAAAACACAGGTCGGTAGAGGGGAAAGAGAGCGAGAGACAGACATAGTGTGAGCAGAGACAGACATAGTGTGAGCAGAGACAGACATAGTGTGAGCAGAGACAGACATAGTGTGAGCAGAGACAGACATAGTGTGAGCAGAGACGGACATATTGTGAGCAGAGACAGACATAGTGTGAGCAGAGACAGACATAGTGTGAGCAGAGAAAGACATAGTGTGAGCAGAGACAGACAGTGACAGACAGAGGAGAGAGACAAACAGTGTAAGAGAAAAAGACAGAGATAATGTGAGAAAGAGACAGAAAGAGAGCGAGAATGAGAATGAGAGCGAGAGAGAGAGAGAGAGAGAGACCGCATCCCACTGAAGAGGAGGATGATGGACAAAAACACATTGTGCATGGATTTAAAAAAGGGGCTTATGGCTGCTATAAAACAAAACAAATGCTGCTTTGGGAGAAGACAATGATTGGGCCTGCTGACACACAACCAACCAGATGAAGAAAGACCCTGTATGCCAGGGCACCAGTAGAAAGAGGAAAGAAAGAAAGGGATGAAATCGGAGGCAAATGACACTTGAGTGTTTGAAATAACTGACAGCTGCACAATAGGCCAGCTAGACAGACTGCAATATGCACAAGCGTAGCTGAATAAAGAGATGCTTGAAAAGGACAGACAAAATACATACCCACAGATACAGTCAGTTTAAAAAAGACAAATAGACAGCCATGATAATGGGCAATAAAGGTGAAGCTGTGCACAGATTAAGGACAGAACAAAGAGAGAAGATGAATTAATCAAGGAAGACATCTATTTGTATTTATATGATATTTGATATTATTTATATTAGTGCCTGAAAATAATCAAATCATGACAACTTGTTGGCAACTTTTGACAAAGCTAAATGAATAAAAGAATACACACCGATCAGCCATAACATTATGACCACTGACAGGTGAAGTGAGTAACACTGATAATCTCGTTATCATGGCATCTGTCTGTGGGTGGGATATATTAGGCAGCAAGTGAACATTCTGTCCTCAAACTGGATGTGTCAGAAGCAGGAAAAATAGGCAAGCGTAAGGATCTGAGCGACTTTAACAAGGGCCAAATTGTGATGGCTGGACGACTGGGTAAGAGTATATCCAGAATGCAGCCCTTTTGGGTTGTTCCTGGTCTGCAGTGGTCAGTACCTATCAAAAGTGGTCCAAGGAAGGAAAAGCGTTGAACCGGCGACAGGGTCATGGACGACCAAGGCTCATTGACGCACGTGGGGAGCGAAGCCTGGCCTGTGTGGTCCAATTCAACAGATGCAATAGAAGAAGGTGGTCTGACGAATGAAACAAATGGCACCAGGATGCACTATGGGAAGGAATCAAGCCGGCGGAGGCAGTGTGATGCTTTCGACAATGTCCTGCTGGGAAACCTTGGGTCCTGCCATTCATGTGGATGTTACTTTGACACCAACCACCTACCTGAGCGTTGTTGCGGACCATGTGCACCCTTTCATGGCAACGGTATTCCCTCACGGCATTGGCCTCTTTCAGCAGGATAATGCGCCCTGCCACAAAGCAAAAATGGCTCAGGAATGGTTTGAGAAACAGAACAACGAGTTCAATGTGTCGACTTGGCCTCCAAATTCCCCGGACGTCAATCGAGCATTTGTGGGATGTGCTGGACAAACAGGTCCAATCCATGGAGAACCCACCTCGCAACTTACAGGACTTAAAGGATCTGCTGCTAGTTTCTTGGTGCCAGATACCACAGCACACCTTCAGAGGTCTAGTGGAGTCCATGCCTCGAATGAGTCAGGGCTGTTTTATAACTGGGGTCTTATATCCCCAGTTAAAAGAGGGTGGGCACACTTATGCAACCAGGTTATTGTGAGTTTTTTATTTTTCCCCCTCAAAGATTTGTTAGGTTTTTTTTTTTCTCAATTGAATTGTTCACATTATAGGTCACATTTAAGGTGGAAATAGTTCTGACATGATTTATCCCTGTCTCATTCTTTAACATCACAAGAACCTGGCATTTTAACAGGGGTGTGTAGACTTTATATATCCACTGTATAAATAAATTAATACAAGTCGACTTTAAGTCGTTCATCTGTAACATGGTAGTATTCTTCATACCAGGTTTAGAGCATAACTCACAACCATGTAGCTACTTAAAGTCACACACCAAGTAACGTTTTCATAATGACTTACTTCAGCGAATCACATGACTGCGAGTGGCGGCTTCAAACGGAGGCAAGACACGTGGGAAACATACATTAGGGGGTTTGGATGAAGCTGCTGAAGCAGATCAGTGACCAGTAGACTGAGCTGGTATGACCAATGCCCACGCGTAGTCCTTTGCTTTGAGCTAGTCCAGGAACTAGATCACTGTCTCCCTAAAAATAGTGCACAGTGCAGTACGTGTGTGTGTAGTTCGGGGTTGCCTGTGTGTGTTGCTCCTGCTCCATTTAGTCATGGCAGTGATGGCAGAGGTGCCAGAGGAGCAAAGATGGCAGGGGAGCAGAGAAGGCAGGTGGGCAGGAGTGGCAGGGGAATAGAGGTAGCAGGAGAGCAGAGGTAGCAGGGGAGCAGAGGTAGCAGGGGAGCAGAGGTAGCAGGGGAGCAGAGGTAGCAGGGGAGCAGGAGAGTAGAGGTAGCAGGAGAGCAGAGGTAACAGGAGAGTAGAGGTAGCAGGGGAGCAGAGGTAGCAGGAGAGCAGAGGTAGCAGGGGAGTAGAGGTAGCAGGTGAGTAGAGGTAGCAGGGGAGTAGAGGTAGCAGGTGAGTAGAGGTAGCAGGGGAGTAGAGGTAGCAGGGGAGTAGAGGTAGCAGGGGAGTAGAGGTAGCAGGGGAGTAGAGGTAACAGGAGAGTAGAGGTAGCAGGGGAGTAGAGGTAGCAGGGGAGTAGAGGTAGCAGGGGAGTAGAGGTAACAGGGGAGTAGAGGTAGCAGGGGAGCAGAGGTAACAGGGGAGTAGAGGTAGCAGGGGAGTAGAGGTAGCAGGGGAGCAGAGGTAACAGGGGAGTAGAGGTAGCAGGGGAGCAGAGGTAGCAGGGGAGCAGAGGCTCCAGGGTCTAAATGTGTTTCCTGTGTCTGACGGTTTGGAGGTTACTGGGTATCAGAACACACTGCTCCTGCACAGCATAGACATTTTCCATTCTGTCAGCGCGAGCACACTAGCTCCTTCCAAACTCAGCGCCACTTCATTAAATGACTTCAGACTCTTGGCAGAGGCAGTGGGAAAAGTCTATATTAACTGTGTGTGAGATCCACTGGGCGGCCAACAAAGGCCATAGTTGTTCCCCGGCACCAGTCGCTGCTGGCGGGGAGGGGTACTGGGACTGGAGGGTACCCCTTTAGGTTAGGCACTGCAGACGATACGGCACCCCAAAAAATTAAATCAACCAGGACCCAGGTGGTCTCACCCCTGACTTACCTTGGGAGGAAGTACGGTCAGAGCTGTGACCTATGGTGATAATAAAATGGCTGAAATACCTGGTTCAGTTTAGCGGCGGGCACAGGGAGCTTTGGAGCAAACTTTGCCCTGCAGGGCAAGCAGATCTGCTCGCGTGTATACAGGAGGTTGTTACGTTTTGCGGCAGGCAAAATGCAGTGCAGGGAACTGAACCATTTACTCTGCACATTTCAAAGATTTCATTAAAGGGTACAGGTCTGCAAGAAAACATGCTGTAACTTTACAGAACCAGTCCACCACAGTCAGCCCGACTGTTGCCCAGTTCACATACACCAGGGCAGCCACATCAAACTCTGATGGAAGACTATGTAAATATACATGATGCCAAAACAAAGGGAACGCCAACATTGTGTCTTAATAGGGCATCGGGCCACATCAACCCACCGGCGCATCTTCAATGGGCCTTGGCATAGATTTTACAAATGTCTGGAACTCTACTGGAGAGAAGCAACGGCATTCCATATTTAGGCGGTTTGTTCATAGTGGTGGAAAAAGGCTGCCAATCAGGAATCCGTCATAAGTGCTCAACTGGGTAGAGAACACAACGTATCGCAAAACATCAGTCTTTGTCACTGAAGCTTCTGCAAAACAGGTACCAACAATCACCCCTCTCTTAAAGCAACAAAGATCATTTTCTTAAGTATTTTATTTATTTTGGCCAACACTAGTGCGTGAATGACCAGCTCAGATAATCATAGTATACACTCCAGTTTAGATGATCAACGTACTATATACACTCCAGTTTAGATGATCAAAGTACTGTATACACTCCAGTTTAGATGATCAACGTACTATATACACTCCAGTTTAGATGATCAACGTACTATATACACTCCAGTTTAGATGATCAACGTACTATATACACTCCAGTTTAGATGATCAACGTACTATATACACTCCAGTTTAGATGATCAACGTACTATATAGACTCCAGTTTAGATGATCAACGTACTATATAGACTCCAGTTTAGATGATCAACGTACTATATACACTCCAGTTTAGATGATCAACGTACTATATACACTCCAGTTTAGATGATCAACGTACTATATACACTCCAGTTTAGATGATCAACGTACTATATACACTCCAGTTTAGATGATCAACGTACTATATACACTCCAGTTTAGATGATCAACGTACTATATACACTCCAGTTTAGATGATCAAAGTACTATATACACTCCAGTTTAGGTTATCAAAGTACTGTATACACTCCAGTTTAGGTTATGAAAGTACTGTATACACTCCAGTTTAGGTTATGAAAGTACTGTATACACTCCAGTTTAGGTTATCAAAGTACTGTATACACTCCAGTTTAGGTTATCAAAGTACTGTATACACTCCAGTTTAGGTTATCAAAGTACTGTATACGCTCCAGTTTAGGTTATCAAAGTACTGTATACACTCCAGTTTAGGTTATCAAAGTACTGTATACACTCCAGTTTAGGTTATCAAAGTACTATATACACTCCAGTTTAGGTTATCAAAGTACTGTATACACTCCAGTTTAGGTTATCAAAGTACTGTATACACTCCAGTTTAGGTTATCAACGTCTACAGTCCAGTTTAGGTTATCAAAGTAGCATTTAATCCAGTTTAGATCCTGAATGACTTTTATGCCCATTATTTCACAGCTCAGCCGATACTTGTAAGTGTATCACCATGCCACTATAATGTACACTTCATTGTGAGGGTATTTTAGACATACTGGCCTGGAAAAGAACCCCACTCTAGTTACTGAAACTATTTTGGTCATATACACTGCTCCAAAAAATTAAGGTAATACGCAATCATCACAGTATAAGACCAAGTCAGTTAAACTTCAGGGATCAGATAAGACAGGGGTGTCAAACCGGTTCCACGGAGGGCCATGTGTCTGCAGGTCTTTGGGTTTTCCTTTAAATTGGTTCCCAGGTCAGACCTGAACAACCAGGTGGGGGTAGAAATTAACCAATTAGTGAACTAATTAATCAATCAGGTACAAGGTGAGAGCGAAAACCTGCAGACACTCGGCCCTCCGTGGAACCGGTTTGACACCTGTGAGATAAGAGATTGTGAATCATTGTCACCTGTTTTGGCTCACATGAAAGTTACAACAGGCGCACTGGAGAGGCAACAGCAAGACAACTCCCAAAAAGGGAATGGTTTTGCATGTGGTGGCCACAGACAATTGATTTCTCCTTATCCTTCCTGACTGATTCCTCTCTAGTTTTGTGTTTTGCTAGTGTGTTTGTCACTACAGGTAGCATGAGGTGGTACCTGCAGCCCTTTCAGGTTGCACAGGTTCTGTATTCCAGCTCCTCCAGGATGGCACATCCATTCGTGGATGTGCAGCTCAATTGGCATTCGCCAGAGTACACCAGATGTGGCAGGTCCGCCATTGGTGTCCCGTTCTCTTCACAGAGAGAGCAGGTGCACACTGAGCTCAAACATGAACTCATGCGGCCAGAGTGTGTAGGCAGCTCCTGGTTGACAAAGGCATTGATGCCACTGACTGGCCAAGTAGCGCCACAGACTGTCTAGGAGCTCACTGATACCCTGATCCGGGTCTGGGAGGAGATTCCCCAGGACACCATCCGCCTTCTCATCAGGAGCATGCCCAGATGTTGTCAGGAGTGCATACAGGCACGTGGGGGTCATACACACTACTGAGTCACATTGTAAGTTGCCGTGATGAAATTCACACAAGTTAGAACTGCCTGTGATTTCAAAAGTTTACTTTGATTTTCGGTGTGAGTTTGAATCCAGCCCTCAATCGTCATTTTGTTCTCAACAAATTACACAACTTACAGTGAAGATTTTGATCTTTAATATATTTTGTTTCTTAGAGACCTGGTGTGTGATTTAAGTGTTCCCTTAATTTTTTTGAGCAGTGCATGTTAGGAAAAACAAGCTAGACTAAGCAACCTCACCAAACCCCAGCTAGACAATGGTCACCTTTTATTGCCTACTTGACATCAAGGGCATTCAATGGGATTTTCCCATCAGAAAAGCAAAAGGGAGGTCAGAATTTACTGCTTGTTTGAGAAAGGTACAGTAAAAGTGGAACAGGAGTGTTTGCTGTGTCCAGTCGTGGTGCAGTGCAGACAGGCTGGGGAAGCACTGGGAGAAGAGAGCGCTCCCCTGGGTTAGGAATCCATCACTGTCCACAGGTTCTCAGTCTGGCCTGTGGTTCTCACACCGCCTCCCCCCTCAGCTAACTGGCATCTCACACTGAGCAGGCACTCTCTGAATTTAAACACAGACATACACACACACACACACACATACAGACACGCACGTGCCGTAGAATGGAAAAATTGGCATTAGATGCAGCCTCTCCTAATCCACCTCACAGCTCGGCGTCAGGGCCTAAGTGGTGAGAGATAGGGGCAATGAGAGAACACGAGAGAGAGAGCAAGAAAGAAATGTTGGAGAGAATAGTTTATTTCCCTTCCAGCTGAATTCATATGTTGTGTGGGTTTTTGAAGGCTGTGACAGCTGTCCTGTGCCATGACCTTCCCCCAATCAAGTCGATTTATTTGTTCTAATTAACCAAGTTGGGACCCAAATGCCTTCCCTAATTAAGCTATTCATCTTCCCATGTCAAGACAAAAAGGCAAAACCCAGAAACTCACAGGAAGGGTACTGAACCCCCCAACACAGGAAGACGAGGGGTCTGTCACAGAGGATTAACATGGCAGCACACACACACACACACCAACACACCACACACAAACACACACACCACACACACACACACACACACACACACCAACACACCACACACAAACACACACACCACACACACACACACACACACACACACACACACACACAACACACACAAGCTCCCACTCCCTCCAGCTCCTGTTTATCTGGACACTGTGGACTAATCTCAATCCCTGTGCAGCGTTTTGTGGGCCTTTTTCTCTCTGAGAAACGTGTACATCAGAGTGCTGTAGGGCTGTTAGGACACCAAGCGGGCAGAGATCTAACCCCCTCACTCCTTTTATCTCTAACAAGAGCAAATAATGAGGAATTTACACAAAAACAACATAGCATATTCTCTCACACCTCGGGTTTGGGCAATAAGACCATACCCCATCCTTGGTGTTCCATGTCAAGAAATGAAACTCTGCGCAGAAGGCTGACCATCTATCTCTTGTATCAACGCTAAGCAACCAGACCCGCCACTGGGTTAGACATATCCAGGTAACCCATACCACCACCACCCCCCCCCCCCCCCAAACCATATTGGTGTTCCGTTCTGTGTAAACTTCCAGAAAGGGGTCAGCCACCGGGTCAAGCAGACATTAGTAGCCCACGTCAGATAATCTTCAAGGGGGGGGGGGGGCTACAAACGGGGCTAACAAAACGGAACCCTAAATTATGTCTTACTAACTTCCTGCTAGTCGACTACACCGAAACATGCCATCACAACACAGGCCACATGGCCCTAGCTTCAGCTTGGCCAAATAATGTTTATCATGCAGCGCGAGGGAAAATAATGAAGTAGTTTGTTGACTGACAACAATTACTCCTCATGGGTAAAACAGTTCTTCGCATTGTGAAAACACAGGGTAGAAAGTGTAGAGCCTTGATCTTAAGTCACATAAATTGCTGTATCAGCACCTATCAGAGTGCCTGATAATCAACACAGTTACGGTAAAATGCGGTTAGTCAAACACAGAGATGATTATTTAAGTAAACCTAAGTGATGTTGCTTATATCTTTGCAAAGAAAAAAAAACATATTTAGACTGTGTTACTGCTTGAGTATTTTGCGTATTGGTAGAACTTTGCTGCCCCCAAGTGGTTATGAGTGGACCTACAGATAGATCTGGAAATATTTGGATACTGACACAATTTTCATAATTTTGGCTCTGTACGCCACCACAATGGATTTGAAATGAAACAACCAAGACGCAATTGAAGTGCAGACTTTCAGCTTTAAATCAATATATCAAACGTTTAGAAATTGCAACCATTTTCATACACAGTCCCCTTATTTCAGGGGCTCAAATGTAATTGGAAGAATGTACACAATCATAAATAAAATGTTAATTTGTAATACTTTGTCAAGAATCCTTTACAGGCAATGACTGTTTGAAGGCTGGAAAGCTTGGAAATCACCAAATGCTGGGTTTCCTCCTTTGTGATGCTTTACTGCAGCTGTCTTCAGTTGTTGCTTGTTTGTGGGTCTTTCTACATTAAGTTTCGTCTTCAGCAAGTGCTTGATCGGGTTGAGATCAGGTGTCTGACTCTGTCATTACCGAATATTCCACTTCCTTGTCGTAAAAAAACTCCTGGGTTGCTTTCGCAGTATGTTTTGGGTCATTGTCCATCTGTAAAGTGAAGCGCCATTCAATCAACTTCGCTGAATTTGGATGAATCTGAGCAGACAATATATCCCTATACACTTCATCCAGAATTCATCCATCTTCTTCGTCTTCTGTCACATCATCAATAAACACTAGTGACCCAGTGCCATTGGAAGCCATGCATGGCCATGCCATCACACTGCCTCCACCGTGTTTTACAGATGATGTGGTACGCTTCTGTTCATGAGCCGTTCACAGCCTTCTCCATACTTTTTTCTTCCCATCATTCTGGTACAGGTTGATCTTAGTTTCATCTGTCCAAAGAATGCAAGTTCCAGAACTGGGCTGGCATTTTCCAGATGCTTTTTGGCCAGGTTTCACATTCATTGAAAGCTCCTTTGACCACATGTTGTGGGTTCACAGCAACAACTTCCAAACGCAAATGCCACACCTGGAATCAACTCCAGAACTTTCACCTGCTCAATTGATGAAGAAATAACGAAGGAATAGCCCACACTTGTCTACGAAAGAGCATTTGAATCAATTGTCCAATTACTTTTGATCTCTTGAAAAAGAGGTAGCTATATATTAAAGAGCTGTAATTCCTAAACTCTAAATACCCTCTAATTAAAGCTGAGAGACTGCACATTATGCCCATGTTCATTATTTATCTATAACTTGAATATATTTTGGTAAACAGCCAAAAGAACAAAACTTGTGTCAGTGTTAAATTATTTCCAGATTTCCTAACTGTATGCATGGGTAATGGCAAGGGAACAAGTGCATTTCCTATAATCTCAAGAAGACAAACAAACAAAATCCAATGACACTGTATAACCAACACTTAGACATGTTGTAAAAATCCCAAAAGATTTTTGGGGAGAAAAAAAGTATTTGGTGAAATTATGCATTGCAGGGAGAAAGGCTTGGCTGAAAAGAAAGAAAATAGCTATTTTCCATTGATGACCCGGTTAGGAATGTTACAGTCTGAAGTAGACATTACTAGGATTTCTTGATCAACATATCCACATCCAAAATGACTGGCAATCCAAATAAAGATTAGCAAAAACAAAAGTATTTATGAAAGGTACAGGTGATGAGCTATATTGTAACTTCTGACCTAATTCATAATTGATTAAATATATATTTTCTGCATCAGTATACACCAAATTCTCTATAACGACAAAACGTAATTACCTGCACTGTCCCAATCATTTTAGAAGTAACTGAGAACACAAAGGTTCTCTTTTGGAATGAGCTGAAAAAGTCTGAGGAAAGCTTAGTCTCTAAGGACTGCATAGTTACAGTCTGAGTAGTGTTGATGGCTGTAAATTACCCCATACGTTATCTGTTGGCTTTATATATACACCCATATCAAAATTAACACCTTAAAAAAGATTAATCTTGACACAAATAAATATATATTGGCCTAAATAGTACAAATATTGTATAATATATTTAGAATTATCTCTCAGTGACAAAAACTAGGGATCATGCATGAAAAATGCATTAACGTTCACATTTTCCAAGAGACTCTAAACTGATTAAAACGTTTTCAATATATTAACAATTACTTCAGTAAAAGTTTAAAGAATACATTTCTGCAAATAAAGAATAGGATTCAATTTGGGAATTATGTTTATTTTTTTCATGCTCAAGTTGACGTTCACCATATAAAGTTGATATAGTTGGCGAATCACCTATATAAAGTATAACACATTAAATCATACTTCAGAATGGCGACTAGAGTTCCAAAAGGCCAGGTAGTCTTTGGTTCACATCCAGCTGACAGTACCTGAAATAACGCTTTGGGATCCAGCCCCTACTGTACAGTTGTTGAATGCGTTTCCAGCTAGTTTCAGCCCCTAGATGTCACTGTTTTCTTTCCTATTAAAGTGACAAAGTCCTCTTCTTGCATCATTGGGGACTTCTTCCTTTTTAAGTTGTGTGGTGAAGGGAAACACCTGGACTCACTCAGCATCCCAAGTTAACGCGCTAATAACAGGATCATTTAAACACGATCGTCTAACTTCAACGGAGAACCAGCTATCCAAATTGTTCTGATTTTACCATGAATACAAACTGGATTGCAGATATTCCATTGCCAGGGAACAATCTAATAATACACAGAGGATTAAACCCCACTAGGGCTGTGTTTTAACTGCTCTATCCATGGTACAAACTGATGTAAAAAGCCTCTGAGATGTAATGGGGAACTGGCTTGCACCAGATACTGTAGATAATAGGGAGCTGATACTGGCATCAGAAATGTGTTTGATACTGGCCAAAACTAGGGATCAGGTAGGGATCAGGTATCGGCGACAGCGTGTCAATTTAATGAGCCTATACAACAAAACAGATTGTAATTACAGCGTGCAGAAAACACCTTGGAGGTTGTTGATGATGGGCAGACAGGAAACATGCAGGCAATTCCTATAGAATTCAATAACATTGTTCTAGTGCCACTCTGATCAAGATGCAGTTGGACGATAACAAGCTATACGAGCCAATTCACATGGAATTTTATGATTTAAATTAAATACCGATAACAAAATGCTTGTATAAACTTTAAGGGAAATTATCAGTTTGTCACATGCCTAGTGTTCACTGCAGTGACTTATTTGTTCACAAGGTTTATTTGTCAAATGCACCGATCAACACAGCGTCATCCTGCACAAGGCAATTCTTGTGACATGGCACCCGACAAATATGTAGTGAGAGTTAAGAAGAATACAGAAGCAAAAATATAGCCAATAATAATAACACAAGGCAACACTATACATAACACTATACACTAGCAGCAGTTTATTTTACTTTTACTGTTTTTTAGGTAGTATTACTGAACATTATAGATATGGCAAGTATATGGCAGTAATATACATAATGTAAATGAGCAGCAATTTGGTAGAATTATTGAATATCATAGATCCATATGAGAGTAATAAGCTTACGAATTGTGGCATAGCACACTACAACTAGAGTTGTGTTCAAACGTTTGCATACCCTTGGAGAATTAGTAATATATCTACCATTTGTAAAGAAAACATGAGTGAGCGAGCAAAACTTTTATTTCTTATGGGATTCACATTCAACTGTATATAACAGAATGGCACAATCATAAAACAGAACATGGCAAAAAAGAAAAAACTGAACTGACCCCTGTTCAAAAGTCTGCATACCCTTAGTTCTTAATACTGTGTATTGCCCCCTTTAGCATCAATGACAGCATGCAGTCTCAAATTCTTGTAGGTGGTATAGTTGCCCATTCGTCTTGGCAAAATACCTCCAGGTCATGCAAAGTCTTTGGTTGTCTTACATGAACTGTACATTTGAGATCTCCCCAGAGTGGCTCGATGATATTAAAGTAAGGAGAATGTGATGGCCACTCCAGAACCTTCACCTTTCTCTGCTGTAACCACTGGAGAGTCAATTTCTCCTTGTGCTTAGGGTCATTGTCATGCAGAAAAGTCCAAGAGCGTCCCATGCGCAGCTTTCACGCAGAATAATTTAAATTGTCTGCCAGTATTTTCTAATAACATGCTGCATTCATCTTGTCATCAATATTCACATGATTCCCCATGCCTTTAGAGCTCACACACCCCAAAACATCAATGAGCCACCACTATTCATCACAGTGGGGATGGTATTCTTTTCACTATAGGCCCTGTTGACCCATCTCCAAACAACGCACTTATGGTTGTGACCATAAACCTATATTTTGGTCTCATCACTCCAAATTACAATGTGCCAGAAGCTGTGAGGTGTGTCAAGGTATTGTTGGGCATATTGTAACTGGGCTTTTTGTTGGCATTGGCACAGTAAAGGCTTCTTTCTGGCAAATCGACCATGCAGCTCATTTTTGTTCAAGTATCGTCGTATTGTGCTCCTTGAAACAACCACACCGTCTTTTTTTATTCTGGTAGTTTTGGCTGAAATCTTTCTTGGTCTACCTGACCTTGGCTGGGTATCAAGAGATCCCTGAATTATCCACTTCTTAATAAGTGATTAAACTGTACTGATTGGCATTTGCAAGGCCTTGGATATCTTTTTATATGCTTATCCATATTTATAAAGTTCCATTACCTTGTTATGCAGGTCTTTTTACAGTTATTTTCTGTCCCCCATGGCTCAGTACCTAGCCTGATCAGTGCATCCACGTAAGAGCTAACAAACTCATTGACTATTTATACACAGACACTAATTGCAATTTAAAAAGGCACTGGTGTGGGAAATTCACCTTTAATTGCCATTTTCACCTGTGTGTGTCATCTTGTGTGTCTGTAACAAGGCCAAACATTCAAGGGTATGTAAACCTTTGATCAGGGCCATTTGGAAGATTTCTGTTATCATTATGATTTAAAAAGGAACCAAACAACTATATGATAATAAATGGCTTCATATGATCACTATCCTTAAATAAAATGTAATAAATTAGCATGATCAGTCATATTTTCTAAATCAATGCATACATTTCACAATTTCTGCCAGGGTATGCAAACTCATGAGCACAACTTGTTGTAGTGACAATGAAGAAGAAAAAAAAAATCTGGCAAATAATATACATTTAATTTAATAATGTAAAAAAAAAAGTGGATGTGGAAAATGTGTATAAAATTTGTATAAATTAGATGTTGTTGAAATTATGTTCCATAAACTTAAATATTGAGAAAGTTGTTAATAAAACATTGTATAAACATTGTATACAATTCAGTCATGTAAAATAATTATGGAAATTATGGAAAAACAAACTGAAATCTTTGAGTGGGAAAAATTTAAAAGAAAAAACAATAACCTGGTTGCATATGTGTGCACACCCTTAAACTAATACTTTGTTGAAGCACCTTTTATTACAGCACTCAATCTTTTTGGGTAGGAGTCTTAGCATGGCACATCTTGACGTGGCAATATTTGCCCACTCTTCTTTGCAAAAGTGCTCCAAATCTGTCAGATTGTGAGGACATCTCCTGTGCACAGCCCTCTTCAGATCACCCCACAGACGTTCAATTGGATTCAGGTCTGGGCTCTGGCTGGGCCATTCTAAAATGTTAATCTTCTTCTGGTGAAGCCATGCTTTTGTGAATTTGGATGTGTTTGGGTCGTTGTCGTGCTGAAAGGTGAACTTCACAGCCACACCCCCAGTAATAAGAGGGTGAACACACTAATGCAACCAGGTTATTGTAAGGTTTTTATTTTTCATTTTTCCCCCTCGAAGAGTTCGGTTTGTTTTTAAATTGAATTGTTCACATTATAGGTCACATTAAAAGTGGAAAAAGTTCTGACATGATTTATCTTTGTCTCATTGTTTTACATCACAAAAAGCTGCCATTTTAACAGGGGTGTGTAGACTTTTTAATTCCACTGTAACTAAAATTGGGGGGGAAAGCCTAAATTCCATTTAACAGAAGACAGGGGTAAAATAAACAATGAGCCACTCCTTAAAACAGCTGTGACCGACACACAACTACACGCACAGACATGTATTTTCACAACCGACTTTACCCACTCAAAAATCAGTCTGTCTTTTTGCAGTCAATAAAGAAATAAATACATTGCATTAAATCATTGGGTTTAAGTTCTATAATTAAAAAAAATTCTATAACCACAAATGCAAGAAAAGTATGAAAGCAAGTCCCTTTAATACTTGTTTACTTGTTTCTGGTTCAATTTTGGTAGTATCTATTTGCATATGAGACATGACAGGAAATAGTGACGTCAATCTGTTTCAACTAGCTGCCTGATTTCTGAAGAAAAGAGACTTTCCTTGAGATACAAATCATTACAGATAATGCTAAATCTGTTTCTGACTCATCCACTCTTGAAGCAAAATATGTAACCACGACATTATTTCATAGCCTTTTGTTGATAATCTTTGCCAAAGGGGGCCAATTGTGGAGAGTGTGTGTATAATAAAAAGCTTTCCCTAGAATGAGCATGGAATTATCATCACCCCAAATTTTACAGCTCTGAAACCACATTGACAGGGAACCCTGAGTCTCCAACAAGTTAGACATTACTACCAAACTAGACCTACACGCAGCCCATTCCTTTCTGCCAGGAGCCAGAAGACAGTGTTCCAACCCTAAACCCATCTGACAGGAAATTATAGCACCCCACCAGCACCTCGTGCACTTGAGGGGGCGTTTTCAAAGAGTACATCGTGTGCAGATGTGACGTGCATTGAAGGCAGAGCCCACATCCGTTGTTCGAGCCCCAAACCAAAGACAGTGTCACACCCGCCCTCCTGGAGTCTGCCACAAAGTAATCTAACCCAGCAGCAGGTGTAAAAGAAACCCCTGAGCAGTATCCCCAGATCCAAGTCTGAGAGAAAAGAGAACCTAGATTGAAGATACCAGACCCCAGAAATGGCAGAGAAACAACAGGCAAAATTAAAGAATCACACTGGTTTAAGTTTTGCTGCATTACATCTTTCAACTATGGAATCCTTCTTTAACAGAGCTAAGGTGAAAGCATTGACAGATAGGCAGACATTGGAAATGAAACAACTGCAGGGCTTGAAATCAACACCGGTGTGCTTGTCCGTAACAAGTAAAAAAAATAATAGGACATGGAGAATGTAGTCTATATCAATTGTTCCCAAACCTCTTCGGGGGGCCCCCAGCCATCTCACAGTTTAGTTTTTGCCCTGAACTAGCTCATTTGATTCTACAGGTAAGAGTTTGTTAATTAGTTAATAAGTTGATTCAGGTGTGCTAGCTCTGGTATACTAATAGATCTAATAGATGGAATGGCTGGGGGGGGGGGGTGGAGAGGTTTGGGAACATCTGGATACCACTTTTGTCCGAATGGATAAGCACCAATTACAGAAAATGCATTGGCTAAATGATTTCAGTTCTACGTCAGTAGCTTTGAAAGCATATTTTTTGTCACAAGATTTGTGTGTGTGTGTAATGAGAGGATCACTTTTTTAGAAGCCCTTTGAGGGAGACATTTTCTTTAAATACAGTTAATACCGTGTTTATCAGTTTCTGACACTGTTTTGTGTATGAGCATCGTTGTATTTCAATGTTACGGTTTACTCTGCAACTGCTAGCAGAGTGCTTGGATTCAGGCTAGTGAGTTACAAGCGCATTGATTCCGTTACCATGGCAACCTTACTGTCGTTAAAGAAGCAGTTTAATTTTTGTTGTCTGATATCTTTTAAGAGACCCTCTCACAAAGGCTAAAGTACATTTTGAAATATACCACGTAAGCATATAATAGTAATTAGCTTAGCAACCTGCCACAGTGGCTGGTAGACCAAAAAGTTAGTTTCAGGCACCATGGTTATTTTATTAATGTAATATTACATAAACATACAAAGGCCGATTACCTGGAGCCCACGCAAATTAAGCACTACTTTTAGGTCAGGTAACCTTGTCACAAAAATTACAAAAACATTATTTCCAAAATGGTTAAAACACTTTACGTGGGTTCAATCTGACAAGTATGATAACTGACCAAAAAAGCCAAGCCCTGATCTACATTAAAGATACATTTGAATTACAATTGTTTGGCAAACAACAAATAGATCCTTCCGTTAAAGTATCAGTCAGTGAAAGTCATTATGAATTGGACCCACTCATTCCGTCATCAGGAGTTTCACTAAAACTCCAAACTCAGACAGCAGGGGTTTCCCAATGTTAATAGTTATTACATTTAAATTAATACTCCCCAAGAGGTCCCCCCCAGCTGAATACCGCTGTATTATAATAACACATGTTTAATATTTTACAAACTTTTGGAGCCACACTTGCCAGGCACGCTCCCGCCTATAAAAAGAACCGTTCGCAGAATCTTAGCGGTGGAATATCCCTCATCAAATAAATATCCAGTAAAACTGCACTCTGATTTCCCCATCACGTTACAATTCAAAATAACATTTAACACTGAATAGTAGTATGTTTAGGACAGAGAAAATGTTGCGTCGCCGTTACTGCTTTGCCATCAATGCTCTTGTTAACCACAACTAAACGACTGTAATTTAAAAGGATCACAGACACTTGCGCAACAGAATAGGACTTGTGATTATCACGAAAGTTTTGTAGGTTGTTATTATTGAAGAACTGCTGCTGAAAACGCGTTTGGTGTTACTATTGTGGACGATATCAGTTATCATTCATATAGGCTAAAATATAGGTATAAGTAGACTGTTAAAGTGTACGTCAAACCGGAAGTGTGCCAAAAATGTACCTTAAGCACTCGAGCTCAATGCAATAACAGTCGACTATCATAGCCTACACTTGATATAGAAAGATATGCAGGAACGTTTTTTTCTACAAAGTAAACAATAAATTTTCTTTACCTTCGTGAAGTCTTCAAGGCGTACGACTCTTCCAACTACATGACTCTTCGCAATGATTAAATAAAAGGTTTTTCGCACAACGTGCAAGACTTGTTTACAAAGTTTCTGCCAGGTTTCTGATTGGTCCCAGTAATACTAAAGGCGACGCCCCAAACCCCATTCTGTAGAATTACTCCGAAGTGTTTTATCACAATGTCACACTAGGTGGCGGTAGTTACCAACATCGAACTCCTAACCGTTTAACTAAATGTACTGTACCTACAAACGCTTGTTAAACCCTAATGGAAGAATGATATGTAGCTTCTTGAAATGTTTTAAATAGAAGCGTCCTACACCCCCAATAATTCTGAGTAGGTTGGTTTTATCCTAACGTAATCTGTGAAAGCAATCTGCAACATGCCAAGTCCACTCTAAACATCAATGTTTTCTGAATCTCTTAATGGTTCCTCAAAACACAATTTTGTTTAACGTTTTGGGGTAGATTTTTGAGTTGTTATGTATGATTTTTCACATTTAGTTTTTAGGGATCTCCTGCACAAATTACTACCATACATTGCTACTCTGATGACATAAAGACAAAAAAGCTATCAGAAACGTCTCATGGATGGTTAGCTCTGGAGATCCCTTTCCATCTCCACTGAGTTAGGTAGATCAGCTTTTATTTTTCTGCACCTCATATTTGGAATAACTAATTTCCCAAATCAGTTTAAATTGAACGAACTGGAGCCTCTATGGCAAGCTTTTTTTTAAGCTGGGTGTCTGACCAAACTAAGCAACCGGGCAAGAAGTGTCTGGGCGGTGAACAAGAATCCAAAATCCACTGTAACAGAGCTTTAGTTTCATGCATAACATCTGGCAAGTTACCGCTCATCACCTTACTAATACCATCCATCCATAATTTACAGGGAAGAATGGGAGAAACTTCCCAAATCCTGGTGTTCAAAGCCAGTATCAAGGCATACTAAAGAAGATTGGAAGCTGTGATTGTTGCCAAAGGCACTGCAAAATGTGAAGAAAGTGAAGGGGTCTGAATACTTTCCAAAAGCTAATAACACAAAATCAACTAGAACTAAGTAAACTGCTCCAACTTAGAACTTAACATTTTTTTTTGAAAGCAACTTATCCACAACTTTAGAATTCATTCAAACATTTCTGTCCTGTTGCTTCTTGTTGCCGTTGACACCACTGATCACTCCTTTCTCTTGGAGAGATTGGAAAACCATATTGGGCTACGCAGATACATTCTAGCCTGGTTAAATTGTATTTATCTGAAAGATATCAGTTTGTATGTGTTGATGGCATGTCCTCTGACAAATCAGAGGTATGTTTTGGTGTTCCTCAAGGCTGGGTTTTGTGACCAGTATTGTTCTCACTATATATGCTGCCTCTAAGTCACCCGGAACCACAAAGTACATTTTCACTGTTATGCTGATGACACACAGTTGTATATTTTTATGAAATATGGAGAAGCCTCAAAATTAGCTACTATGGAAGCATGCGTTTCAAATATTAGGAAGTAGATGACAGATAACTTTTTGCTCTTAAAAAACAGAAATGCTTGTTTAAGGACCCAAGTGACCAAAAGTAATTGAACAGTTGATTCAAAAGCTGTTTCATGCACAGGGCTGGGCTATTCTTTCATTATTTTTTCATCAATTAAGCAGGTAAAAGGTCTGGAGTTGATTCCAGGTGTGGCATTTGCATTTGGAAGTTGTTGCTGTGAATCCACAACATGCGGTCAAAGGAGTTCTCAATTAAAGTGAAACAGGCCATCCTTAGGCTGCAAAAAAAAAAACAGAGAGATAGCAGTAACATTAGGAGTGGCTAAATCAACAGTTTGGTACATTCTGTGAAAAAAAGAATGCACTGGTAAGTTCTGCAACACAAAAAGGCCTGGACCTCCACGGAAGACAACAGTGGTGGATGATGGTAGAATCCTTTCCATGGTAAAGAAAAACCCCTTCACAACATCCAGCCAAGTGAAGAACACTCTCCAGGAGGTAGACATATTATCCAAATCCACCATAAAGAGATGACATCTAAAAAAGCCAGCCGAGTTCTGAAACAGCATTCGTTGGATAGATGAAACTAAGATCAACCTGTACCAGAATGATGGGAAGAAAAAAGTATAAAGAAGGCTTGGAAGAAGCATGCATTTCACTTGCTGAAGAAGTTTGGTGATGTCCATGCGTTCCAGACTTCAACCAGTCTTTGCCTGCAAAGGATTCTCGATGAAGTATTAAAAATGAACATTTAATTTATGACTGTAAATTTGTACAATTACATTGTATGAAAATGGTATGAAATGGTTCATTGTAATGTATGTTAACTCCCTTGAACCATTCATTTACAAAGTACAACTTATTTCACATCTGCCCATGTTGTTTATCTTTATACAGCCGTTTTAGCCAATTTTTATCAACGATGACAAAAATATTGGAAGTGACTTTACCTCATAAACGTCAGGATAAGGAACTGATTTTTTATGTCATCATGGCATTCAGTTTATAAAACAAGAATAATGGTGCGGCCTATATTAAATTAGGAATCAGGTGATTTGAATCCTAAATGCTGATGGGCAGAAAGATGCATCTGCCAAACAACAGCTCTTAGCGTGGGATATTGGTTAATGGGCTAGGCGTTTTAACGTCAGGTGTAAATAACGCTTTCACACAGATATACATATCTGGCAACCATGTATAGTTACTCAACATAATTTTTCATTATTGCACATTTTTAAAATAAAGGTCTGAAAATGATATTGTTACAAATTAAATTGGATCTTAGTACAGGCCTATTGAATACGAAATTTAAAATACACGAGTAATAAATACATTATGATCTCTGATACAACGGGAAAATTGGAACGTTTCATAAAACTTTTCCCTATCAAATACTATTTGGCCGTTATTAGACCACCATCATTTCTTCAGTCCTCCCAAGGAAGCCGGACCTCCTGTTGACAAAGTATCTAGTCAGATGTGCAGTTTCAGCGCAACTTTAAAATTGGAGCACCTGCCATCTCGTCACAGTGCTACGTTAAAGAGGGCATATCAACCTTCATATTATATAAATATATGTGTGTGTGTGTGTGTGTGTGTGTGTGTGTGTGTGTGTGTGTGTGTGTGTGTATATATATACACACACACTATATAAGTATACTATATAAGTGCATGCAAATATGAGGTTTCAATTTTCCTGGATAAGACAGGAATAATATATTGTTTCATTATCCTCACTGAGTGGGTGGGGTGTATGTCTTTTTTTCGGATTCCTGAAATATTTCCGTAAATTATCGTGCGGGCCTCGTATTTTTCCGTGTTTGTTGAAAAGAGTCCCCGCCCAACATTCTGGCTGTGTTGTTTGGGCATCCCTAAAAACACGGCATTTCGCATCGCTTGCATTAGTGGGCGTGACTTATTGTGCACGTTGAGGCGAGCACGTTGAGGCGAGCTACTACATAAAAGTTTTCACCGTAGGCAAATTCCTATTCCAGTGTCAGGGAGCAAGGGTGAGTTTCTCGAATATCTACACCTATAGCTTATTTTTGCCGGCCTTGATTGAATATCAACGTAATATGCTAAATTATCAAGCAAAATTAAAATAAATGTGATGTGGAAGGCTGAACGGTTATCGCCATCATGATCTAATCTATGCATGTATTGATTACCTCCGTTATTGTCAAACGATTTGACCTGAATCTGGATGGGCTTTTTTAATATAGTTTGTCATCCCACAGACAATGTGATCCAATGCTCTCCCTATATGCATCCAATCCTGGCCTAGGTATAATAAATATATATTGTCTCTCTCTATCACGTGTGAAGTGTGGGAGTTTTATTCAGACATACACATGCACACATAGAAAAAATACTATCAGGTTTTGATATCAAAGTTCAATAGTGTACATTTTATGCAGTAATAAATGCGTTGTTCCCTGCATCTCTCCACCAGAAATGTTGACGTTGGAAAATAAACGTTTTATGAAAATGTTTCGGTGTCTATTATTTTTAACATAGACATTTTAATTGAACATAGGTTACATCCAAATAAATTCTGTTGTAAGTGTAAGATTTACTAAATAGTCAAATCAGATTCACTCAGCATGCGTTATTAACGGAAAGGGTTATGGCGTTATGTTCCATGCTTGTCAACGTGTTTGCCCGTATTTACATCAGACGATGAAATTAGGCTATCATCTGCATTCCTAATCCATCGTACTTTTTACATCGTTAAAGTTAAGTGCCGTATTAATGGAATTAAAAATTTATATTATCACCTACTAAATTAGACGTGTGTTCATTGGTTCTTATTGTGAGCCAAAGCTTTTTATATAGAATGGCGTTGAGTTGCTATCTACAGTATTAGATATGTAGCATACCATATGAAAAAACACGCAACGATTTTGTCAAAATCATATGCTCATTCTGACAATAATCTGTATGGAAATGTTTCATATAATTTCAAAATTATATCTACTTTTCCATTATTTTTAATTCGTAATGTTTCCGTTTGTGCTGCTTCTGCCAGCGAGAACGCGCATGGAACATGAATCGTGCACACATTGCGCTCGGTGTGATGCTCCGCCCTCGGATGAAATGCCGTGTTTTAGGGAGACCAGTGTTGTTTGGGGACACTACGAAGATGGCGGCGGCCCCGCTGTACTGTGTCTGCCGGCAGTCTTATGATGTTAGCCGGTTTATGATTGAATGCGACATTTGTAAGGACTGGTTTCATGGCAGGTAAGGAGCCTATATGGTACTTAATGACATATTTGAAAATGACAGACGTCTTGATAATCAGTTAAAGTCAACTCGTATTGCGATGTCAGTATGTGATTTTGAGGTTCGACCAAGATAACGAAGCGCAAGCACCCAACGTAAGCAAACGGACCTCAGCGCAGGTCCCACTCCGCTAACATTACTCTTTCATTTAACGTTTACATAGTTTTTTATATGCATACAAAACGACAATTCAGTAGTTCACATGATTACATGCAAAACTTGTTATTTTTGTTGGAAAAATATTGCCAGCAAATGTTGACCACTCAGCTCGAGATGATACGGAAATGAACTCCCTGCGATTAGTAGTTATTTTATTGTCTATGAGTGGGAGAGTTGGTTTGTCAGCCAACTGTATTTATTACCAGTATATTTAATCCCAGTGGTTTTAGCAGAAGCTCCCAATTACAGTTGCTTTTGTTGTGTTGTCAGTAGTGGTAGTACTCGAGTTCTGAGTCCCTCGCTGCAAGCAATGCTGAACCTTCATCATCTGTAATGTTTCATCCGTCATGTCACTTCGATGTGCAAGGATACCAGATTATGTATAATTTATTAACTTTTTTCCAAAACGCCTTTGTTTTGGGAGGGCAATAAACAATACGCGCGATGATTCATTTTGCTGTCAATTCTTTGACATGTCTGGAACAAGCCTGCATTCTTAAAGCAATATTTTAATTTAGAAAAATGTTTCACATCAGTGATAAATGGACCATATAAAGTAGACTGTTAAGTTGGTAGGTGGTCAAATCGAGGTTGGGATTTAAATGCCCCCTCTGAACAATGATGTGCACATGGTGAGAGCCACCTAGCGTTAGAATACTGTACATATTTTAAAGGGAAATGCACGTGTTTGACGTGTTCACAGAGATGGCTAGAATAGTGGGCCGTACCATTTAAGGCTTCCACTATTTTAACGTAGTCAACTGGGAGGTACTTATCATGTGTTCCTTAGGAAAGATCAAATGTTTCTGTCTAGCTCAGTAGAATCAATCAACTTTAATCACAAAGCCCTTTTTAAATCAGCAGTTATCACAAAGTGCTTTTACAAAACACAGAAGGGATCAGCCAGTTATCAAAGCATTCTGTTCTACTGCCTGTTTGTAAATTATATTAAGTTATTTTCATCTACTGGCCACAATAAATTAATGAGATTATTATTGGTTCAGGGTTCCAGTACTGCATGTAAATCGCCAAAGTAATCTCTCAGTTCTTATTGCTTCAGTGGATTCGTTCTTCATGTGTCATGCTTTATCTGTCTCTATGGACTCCCTCATAATATTTTCCTGATCTTCCAATGCTGACAGACTGTTTGTAGATCAGTCAGTCAAAGTCTGTTTCCCAAGCAGTGAGTAAGACATTTTAATTGATTATGTCAGCCCAACTGCTGCATTCTGTAGACAAAAGATTTGGGGCATATTCCTATGCACGTCTCACCAAGCTGTTCTTCTTGGAGGGGAAACCCATTCCCCTGATAACAAACACAACCAAACCATTTGTGCCACCTTCTGCTGGACCCCTGGGAATTGAGGTTATGCCATGACCAGGATTCAAACACTGCATGGCGTGACTTGATTCTTTTTTCTTTTCTTTTTTTTTTTATGGGGAACATGACATTACTACTAAAACAGCTGGACTTAAGGGACTATAAAGTACCGTGCCAGAAACTGAGCCTTGAATTCAAGGACTGCTCACTGAGAGGGATTGAGGCACAAATTCTGCACAGCAACTGTCATTGAAAATGTTGTGTTTAGTGAAGGTGCTCAACAAAGGGATTGTAGCCGGTGGCTTGTGTGCGTAACCCTGATCCTCCCTCTGTAACTCCAGGCCCCCTAGGCCCGGATGTCATGCTAGATTACGTGGACCCCGCCACAACCCTTTATGGTGGGGTGCACCTTGTGGCTTAGCCTGTGTGTTTCCCCTCTTGTTGGGGGCTCCCTTGTCGCCAGCCAATAGTCTGTGTTATCAGTCACTGTGCACAGGCCAGTTTGAGATCTGGGGAGCTGCTTGGGGGAAAGTGCCCCTTGGAGGGGAATTAGAAAGAGGTTTTTGATATTCCTGTTAACCCCTGCTCATGTCTGTCATGCTGTTTATACCTTTTATTAGACCATATTTTTCCAGAGCTTATCTTTCCTGGAGTTTGTTGCTTACGTGCCCTAATTTAGTCAGTGTGGCATCAAAGACGCTAGCATTCAGGTCTTATTTAAGCCGTCAAAGAATTAAAAGTCTCAAGCGGGTCTCTGCATGCGCATGCGCGAGTGCGTGTGTGTATGACTGACCCGAGGAAGACTGATGGCACCGCCACTGGCCTCGGGCAAGTTCAGTGCTCCATCAATCAGCGTCCCCACCGGATGAGAACCCAGGCGAGACAGACGTCCCGTGTAATTAAAGCCTTTCACGTTTCAGTGGGATGGGTCTGGCGGTGTACTCTGGATGGCACTCGTCCCGGTGTGGCTGCCGTGTGTATACACACTCCCGTGTGGGAAAGGCTGATACGGTTCTACTCCCCTTTCCTGCGATCATCCGGTGTTGCGGTGCTCTTCAGTCTCAGCAAGTTGTTTAGCCAGTCAGTGTTTTACATGGCTGTTTGGGCTGTCTGTCTGAGTTAGTCAGGCAATAATGAAGATCAGTTCAGTAGTGATTATGGCTAATACTTTGGGTTAACGTTTGGTCCGTTAGAATTTTTTTTTTAATGAAATCGAGCACTAGGAATGCTGACTAGTAAATTGAATGAAACATGTCATAGCATTTGTTACATGACAACATTTTTTGAAAAAAAAATGTAAGAAACAAAATAGTTTCTGATCCTTTATCTTTTTGCTAACCAGGTTTTCCACAATACCAAAGTGAGGTCACCCCTCTGTTCATTCGATAGTAGAAACTCATAGGCGTTAATCATGGCGGAATATTTTAATTTCTATAAAAATACTCCCTAATGTGACTCTTTTTAAGAGTCTCTGCCAAATAACAAATGTGAAATGTCCGGATCTGTGTTTAAGTCACATGGTGTTGGGGTTACATTTTGGGCTGGGATTTCTGTCTATGATGAACCCTGACCTCTCGGTTACAGCCCAACACATACAGGAAGTTTGTGTGTGTATGTGTTATCAGCTCAGATCCTGTCACAGGAAGTTGTCTCAGAGAGGCAGGCAGGACAGTGTCAGCACAGAGGCCCGGGAGGCGCCTTCCACTGGTGTGGGGGCGACACTTCCTGCACCCATTATTCTTCATTGCCCTTAAGTACCCCCTCGACTGAGAAAAGCTGCAGTCTTGTGTGGTTTGAACAAAGGGAGACACAAACGGGACGACTTAACCTGGTTTCTTTCCTGTCTTCCCCTGTGCTGTGTTTCTTCCCTCTTATTTTTAAGTTCCCTCTTATTTTTTTCCCCCTCTTATTCTTTAGTTCTCACAGACTCCCATCTTGCCAAGTCTGCATTATAAATGGTGGTAATTAATCAATATTTAACTTATAAAAGGATGGTAATTGTTGGGTGAAGTTGGTGACTGATGAACTTTGAGGTCATGGCGACCAGGCACTTTGACTCCCAGCTTTATTGAAATGTTTTTCTCCTGATGTGGTGGGATACGAAACTGCTGATTCAGATATTTCAGTTATCCAGTCCAGCTTTTATCAACATTCACTGTGATCTTATGTCCTTCTGCGTCCATCCTGCCAAGCTATTCTGTTTCTTGGCATACCACTCCTTCAGCCAGGAAGTTTGAGTCAAAACCAATGCGCTTTGAGAGGAGTGCACTTTCTAAGCCAATTCCCATCATCCTCTACAGGAGTCCCTGGCATGCCGAAATCAATATTTGACTCCTAGAGACTCTGAAGTGCCACAGTGTGTTAAGTCATGCCTCGCAGTAGAGCTTGGTCATTGCTGTCTGAGTCCTTGTTGTGGTTTACCTTCAACGCCCATGGGTCTCGCAAATGGCAGCGCAAATTGTCTCACTGCTGCCCAGTGTGGATGAGTGCATATCGGACTGGTCTGCCTTGTGTCTTCACACCCTTTAGACTCCTTGGGCTAGTTTGGGCTTCTGTGAGTGCCATTGCGGTTGTTCACCGGGGAACGCATTCCCCTTCAGTGCATGTGTATTGATGAAACACTTCCTGGTTGAGCGCAGTGTGAAACACGTTTTGGTCTTCGTCTCTCCCGCACCTGCTGTAGAGTTGCTGTGATAAGACAAGGCCACATTGGATGTCACAAATTTGGGAGAGGACAAACCAACAAGGATGATATTGGGCCCTGTGGACTGGGGTTGTCCTGCAGTACCGCAGCTGGATTTTTTTAGAAGCCAGCCCACTGGCTTAATAACACGTAATTTTTATTAAAACACCAGATTGCAGTGACACCAACTGCGGACTGTGACAACATTATCCACCAACATTGAGCGTTTGTCTAGAACGCGGGTTTGGGGCGGAAGCTTCATCCTGCAGCTCTAGTCTTTACCTGTGTGCTGTGTGAGCAGATGTCATACAGGAACACTTGGATTGCTGCCAGGGTGTTTGCCGTCACCATAGAGACACCTTTTGTTGTGCCACCATTACACTCTGCAGCCTTTTATCCTCTGATAGATAGCTTGATCTGTTTGGAATTGTTTCTCAATTTGGGGGCCAGGAGGAAGTGTGCTGCTGTGGAATTGTTTTGCATTATGTAGGGTGGCCATTGCTTCTTCGTAAGTGACCCATCCAGATGTTTGTGCACATCGATTCACACCGTCAGCCTGGTGAACCCCATTAAATCTGCCCTCTATAGGGTTCCCATTGGCCACTAAGCAGTTTTTCTTTCATGGCCGAATGTTGGAACCATGTCTTCAATGTTAAGACTGATTTCCTTTCATTGTCTGCTCAGATTTGTCGCTGCCCTTGATCAACACAATGAACCTCTGACTGCACATCTGACTAATGAACAACACCACTCAAGACAAGATGGCAGATCTCTTTAGAGTCGAGGCAATGAGGCGGTGGATCGTCAGTGTCTGTCTGTGGGTTCCTGGGCAGAGGAAGAGGATTTCACCCTCATTGGCTCCCCGCATATCTCTGGAGTGCTACTTCATTATGTGCGCTGCTAGAGCCCCCCTCCTTTCCCCTTTGGCAGGCAGTCCACATTGTCTCCATTCAAGCACCGACAGTCACTCTCTGGAGGGATTTAAGCGTTTTAAGGCGTGACGCGTGCAGCCTGTGCACAACTGGCATGGACTGTTTCTGTTTTTGTCTTTGTTTTCTACTGCTTTATCTACCAGAAGAGTGCTTCTTTTATATTGTATCCATGTTATTTTACCAGTTTTCTTGGTATTTTGATATTTCATCTGCCCAGAATGCCCCATTCTTCACAATTAAGTTGAAATTATATTATATATTGTCATTTCAAAAGTAAGTACACCCCAGGAGTTACCTTTTTTCTTACATATTTTGACATATGGACATGTAATTCTCACTTCATCACTATTGGCAGATAAAGTTAATTAAGCTAACAAATGTATATGCTTATATTATTAGCAATACTTTATGAAAGAAATCTACAGGCATATGTTCATAGTACACCCCTAGCTTCAATAGCTTTTCTTACCATTTCTTGTAACTGTCAATTATTCTCTTTCATTGACGGAAAGGAATTTTCGCTCTTCTTTACTGCATCAACTGTGTCATAACCTAGGGCTTTCATGCATGCATGACCTGCTTCAAGTCCCCCTACAGCATTTTAATAGGATTGAGATCTGGGCTTTGGCTCATTCAATAACCCCCCATTTCCTCTTTTTGAGCCATTATGTTGTAGCTTTGCTTGTGTGTTTTGAATCATTGTCCTTTTCCAAGATCCATGTTTGGTTTACCATCAGCTTTTTGACAGATGGCCTCACATTCTCTTTAAGAATTATCTGGAACAATAAGGAATTCATGGTTGACTCATTGATACCAAGTTGGCCAGGCCATGAGGGGAAGCAGCGCCAAACCATAATGCCATCACCTCATTGCTCTGCGGTTGGTATGAGGTTCTTTTGTATAAAAGGCATTGTTTTTTTTTATCCAGAAATGGCATTTCGTCCATCATGTTTCTGCTGCCTCATTCTGACACTTGACTCATGCACCTCAACATTGATTTCAGCAAGAGAGGCCTGTAGATCCCTTGATATTACCCTAGGGTTCTTACAGACGTCTATGGCCTCTAGGGCTCAATTTGATTGGACAACCTGTCCTATGTAGGTTGCAGTGGTCTGGACTTTTCTCCAAATGTAGATGATCTGTCAAACAGTAGAATGATGTACTTCATATTGCTTGGAGTCCCTTCGGGACTCAAGGGCATTGAGTAGAAGCCCATTAACACAACGGAAAGGCTTAATGGGATGTGAGACCCTGGATCCTTGTTGATCTGTCAACAACTTGTTAGCATCTAGTAATGAGCGGTCAGGATGTCACTGTTTGAGTAGGCTATTGATAAGAAAGACGGCCCTTAAAATGGATGGCCTTGATTTACGAAATACAGTTGTTGACACCAATAGATTAAGACGGAAATACGCCTTAACCATGGGATTGCATGGGAGTAGCAGTGGTAACCTTGATGTGCTGTGAAATGTTGCAATCTGGAATCATGGACACTAAACCTTCATTTCGCTCATCTATCCTCTCGTACTGTGACAAAATGAAATACAAGTTGTAAGAAGTGCTAAATATATGCAATCAATGTAAAAATTAAATGTATTTGTTTTAAAATCAAAATCAAGTGGTAAATAATAATAAAAGCCTTGGAATGACACCTGCTGCTTCTTGTCAGGGTTTGCACTAGAGTAAGGTCTGGAAATAATTGGACACTGACAATTATTTTTTTATTTTTTTCTGTTTACCAAAATATATTCAAGTTACAGTTAAGTAATGAATATGGGCGTAAATGCAGTCTCTCAACAATAAGTTGAGGGCATTCACATCCAAATTGGAGGAAGGGTTTAGGTCCTTTTTCAATGGACCAAAAGTAATTGGACAGTTGACTCAAAAGCTGTTTCATGGACAGGTGTGGGATATTCCTTCATTATTTCATAATAAATTAAGCAGGTAAAAGGTCTGGAGTTGATTCCAGTTGTGGCATTCGCATTTGGAAGCTGTTGCTGTGAACCCACAACATGCGGTCAAAGGAGTTCTCACTGAAAGTGAAACAGGCCATCCTTAGGCTGCAAAAAAATATATAATCAGAGAGGTCACAGGAACATTAAGAGTGGCTAAATCAACAGTTTGGTACATTCTGAGAAAAAAAGAATGAGTTGGTGATCTCTGCAACACAAAAAGGCCTGGACGTCCACGGAAGACAACAGTGGGGGATGATCGTAGGATCCTTTCCATGGTAAAGGGAAAACCCCTTCACAACATCCAGCCAAGTGAAGAACACTCTGCAGGAGGTAGGTATATCATTATCCAAGAAGAGAAGACTTCACGAGAGCAAACACAGAGCGTTCACCACAAGGTGCTAACCATTCATAAGTCTCAAGAATAGAAAGGCCAGATTAGACCTTGCCAAAAAAAACATCTGAAAAAGCCAGCTCAGTTCTGGAACAGTATTCTTTAGACAGATTAAACTAAGATCAACCTGTACCAAAATGATGGGAAGAAAAAAGCATGGCACAGGCTTGGTATGGCTCATGATCTGAAGCATAGCACATCATTTGTAAAACACTGTGGAGGCAGTGTGATGGCATGGGCATGCATGGCTTCCAATGGCACTGGGTCATTAGTGTTTATTTAAAAAATGTTTGTGATCCAATGTTTTTATTGTATACTCAATCATCATACAAATCACGATTGCATGATTATAGCATATCTATTATTTAAATAACAATTAATCTGTTTGTCATAGAATGATTCCTAACATGCAACAGTAGATGCTAGTCTAGATCTATCCCACACAAAGAATAAAAATAAAATAAAAAATAATAACAATGAACTGTATAATTATTCCTATACCCAACCATCCAAT
Organism: Esox lucius; assembly: GCF_011004845.1. Taxonomy (NCBI): domain Eukaryota; kingdom Metazoa; phylum Chordata; class Actinopteri; order Esociformes; family Esocidae; genus Esox; species Esox lucius. Next base: position 8,814,793 of record NC_047587.1, on the reverse strand, counting down.
CCAAGAGACTCATATATATCTACTATAAACCACTTCCTATAACAAGGACTTTAGATTTTCCACTGTATTAAACTACATTAACGTTCTTTCATTCCCACTGTGAATTCTAGCAGTTGACAAAGTATACAATATCAAGAAAAGTAAAAACCCATAGATGCCATGTTAGTGCATGAGGAGGCTTCCATCTTAAGTTAAGCATTTTCTTAGCTGCAGTTAAACCAGCTAGCCATACCTTTTTGTTGTTGTTTTGACATTGACAAGGATGTGCTGTCATTCAGCAATAACACAACTGGAGAACAAGGGACATCAAAGTCTAATATAAGGATAATGTCATTTCTTTCCTGAAAGTAATGACCTGAGGACAATTCCACATTACATGCATGGAAACATTTTATATCTCTTAAATGGAGTAGTATATGTACTGTATATAAACTTAAAATGAATAATTTTATATAATTTAATCAAGGTTTCGTGATGCTCCACTTATAGTACTCTGTATCATTTTCCACTGAATATGTCACGGAAAAGCAGGCAAATCATTATTCGAGGTTTAACAAATATTTAGGAGTTTGTTTGTGCCTTCTACAAGTGAAACAACACATTTTGTTTTTGAATTTGCATTCATCCAATCAGTAAATGGATGTTTACATTAATGAGGACCAAGGTACACTAGTGTTTATGGATCATGTGACAGAAGTCAAGCAGCCAGATAAATTCTGAAGTGTATAGGGATATATTGTCTGCTCAGATTCAGACAAATTCAACAAAGTTGATTGGACGGCGCTTCACTTTACATGGATAATGACTCAAAACATACTGCGAAAGCAACCCTGGAGTTTTTTAAGGCATAGAAGTGGAATATTCTGCAATGTCCGAGTCAATCACCTGATCTCAACCCGATCGAGCATGCATTTCACTTGTTGATGACAAAACTTAAGGCAGAAAGACTCACGAACAAACAACAACTGAAGAAAGCTGCAGTAAAGGCCTGGCAAAGCATCAATCAATCAAATGTATTTATAAAGCCGTTTTTACATCAGCAGATGTCACAAAGTGCTTTTACCAAACATCTGGCCTTAAACCCCAAGGAGCAAACAACAGTAGTGTTGATTTTCAGTGGCTTGGAAAAACTCTCTAAGAATGCCAAAATTTAGGAAGAAACCTAGAGAGGACCCAGACTCAGAGGGGTGACCAGTCCTCTTCTGGCTGTGCCAGGTGAACATATTAAGATTACAATTGTAATAATCCCCTCCAAGAACTGCCACCTTAACGTGGTGGAGGGGTTTGAGTACCCGAGTGACCCTAGGAGCTATGTTGTCTGGGGCTATATGCCCCTGGTAGGGTCTCCCAAGGCAAACAGGTCTTAGGCGACGGGTCAGACTAAGAGCGGTTCAAAACCCCTTAATGAAGAATTCAATTTTGAGTACCGTGACGTCGCCCGGTATGGCGCAGCCGGGGCCCCACCCCGGAGCCAGGCCCGGGGTTGGGGCTCGAATGCGAGCGCCTGGTGGCCGGGCCTTCCCCCATGGGGCCCGGCCGGGCTCAGCCCGAACGGGTGACGTGGGGCCGCCCTCCCGTGGGCTCACCACCCACAGGAGGGACCATAAGGGGCCGGTGCAAAGAGGATCGGGTGGCAGTCGAAGGCAGGGGCCTAGACAACCCGATCTCTGGACACGGAAACTGGCTCTAGGGACGTGGAATGTCACCTCGCTGGCGGGGAAGGAGCCTGAGTTAGTGCGTGAGGTTGAGAGGTTCCGATTAGAGGTAGTCGGGATCACCTCTACGCACGGCTTGGGCTCTGGAACCACACTCCTTGAGAGAGGATGGACTCTTCACCACTCTGGAGTTGCCCATGGTGAGAGGCGGCGGGCTGGTGTGGGTTTGCTCATAGCTCCCCAGCTCTGCCGCCATGTGTTGGAGTTTACCCCGGTGAACGAGAGGGTCGTTTCCCTGCGCCTACGGGTCGGGGATAGGTCTCTCACTGTTGTTTGTGCCTACGGGCCGAACGGCAGTGCAGAGTACCCGACCTTCTTGGAGTCTCTGGGAGGGGTGCTGGAAAGTGCTCCGACTGGGGACTCTATTGTTCTACTGGGGGACTTCAACGCCCACGTGGGCAACGACAGTGACACCTGGAGGGGCGTGATTGGGAGGAACGGCCCCCCTGATCTGAACCCGAGTGGTGTTCAGTTATTGGACTTCTGTGCTAGTCACAGTTTGTCCATAACGAACACCATGTTCAAACATAAGGGTGTCCATCAGTGCACGTGGCACCAGGACACCCTAGGCCGCAGGTCGATGATCGACTTCGTTGTCGTCTCATCTGACCTGCGGTCGTATGTCTTGGACACTCGGGTGAAGAGAGGGGCGGAGCTGTCAACTGATCACCACCTGGTGGTGAGTTGGATCCGATGGCGGGGGAGGAAGCTGGACAGACTCGGCAGGCCCAAGCGTACTGTAAGGGTCTGCTGGGAACGTCTGGCCGAGTCTCCTGTCAGAGAGATCTTTAACTCCCACCTCCGGCAGAGCTTCGACTGGATCCCGAGGGAGGTTGGAGATATTGAGTCCGAGTGGACCATGTTCTCCACCGCCATTGTCGAAGCGGCCGCTCGGAGCTGTGGCCGTAAGGTCTCCGGTGCCTGTCGAGGCGGCAATCCCCGAACCCGGTGGTGGACACCGGAAGTAAGGGATGCCGTCAAGCTGAAGAAGGAGTCCTATCAGGCCTGGTTGGCTTGTGGGACTCCTGAGGCAGCTGACGGGTACCGACAGGCCAAGCGGGCTGCAGCCCGGGTGGTTGTGGAGGCAAAAACTCGGGCCTGGGAGGAGTTCGGTGAGGCCATGGAGAAGGACTTTCGGCTGGCCTCGAAGAGATTCTGGCAAACCATCCGGCGCCTCAGGAGAGGGAAACAGTGCCCTACCAACGCTGTTTACAGTAGAGGTGGGCAGCTGTTGACCTCAACTGAGGATGTCGTCGGGCGGTGGAAGGAGTACTTCGAGGATCTCCTCAATCCCGCTGACATGTCTTCCATTGAGGAAGCAGAGGATGAGGGCTCAGAGGTGAACTCGTCCATCACCCGGGCTGAAGTCACAGAGGTGGTCAAGAAACTCCTCGGTGGCAAGGCACCGGGGGTGGATGAGATCCGCCCTGAGTACCTCAAGTCTCTGGATGTTGTGGGGCTGTCTTGGTTGACACGCCTGTGCAACATCGCGTGGCGGTCGGGGACAGTGCCTCTGGGATGGCAGACCGGGGTGGTGGTCCCTCTTTTTAAGAAGGGGGACCGGAGGGTGTGTTCCAACTACAGGGGGATCACACTTCTCAGCCTGCCCGGGAAAGTCTATGCCAGGGTTCTGGAGAGGAGAATACGGCCGATAGTAGAACCTCGGATTCAGGAGGAACAGTGTGGTTTTCGTCCGGGCCGTGGAACACTGGACCAGCTCTATACCCTCTACGGGGTGTTGGAGGGTTCATGGGAGTTTGCCCAACCAATCCACATGTGTTTTGTGGATTTGGAGAAGGCATTCGACTGTGTCCCTCGCGGCATCTTGTGGAGGGTGCTTGGGGAATATGGGGTCCTGGGTCCTTTGCTAAGGGCTGTCAGGTCCCTATACAACCGAAGCAGGAGCTTGGTCCGCATTGCCGGCAGTAAGTCAGACTTGTTCCCAGTGCATGTTGGACTCCGGCAGGGCTGCCCTTTGTCACCGGTTCTGTTTGTAATTTTTATGGACAGAATTTCTAGGCGCAGCCAGGGGCCGGAGGGTGTCAGGTTTGGGGACCACACGATTTCGTCTCTGCTCTTTGCAGATGATGTTGTCGTGTTGGCCCCTTCTAACCAGGACCTTCAGCATGCACTGGGACGGTTTGCAGCCGAGTGTGAAGCGGTGGGGATGAAAATCAGTACCTCCAAATCCGAGGCCATGGTCCTCAGTCGGAAAAGGGTGGCTTGCCCACTTCAGGTTGGTGGAGAATGCCTGCCTCAAGTGGAGGAGTTTAAGTATCTAGGGGTCTTGTTCACGAGTGAGGGAAGGATGGAACGGGAGATTGACAGACGGATCGGTGCAGCTTCTGCAGTAATGCAGTCGATGTATCGGTCTGTCGTGGTGAAGAAAGTCAATCTACGTTCCTACTCTCACCTATGGTCATGAGCTTTGGGTCATGACCGAAAGGACAAGATCCCGGATACAGGCGGCCGAAATGAGTTTTCTCCGCAGGGTGGCTGGGCGATCCCTTAGAGATAGGGTGAGAAGCTCGGTCACCCGGGTGGAGCTCAGAGTAGAGCCACTGCTCCTCCACATCGAGAGGGGTCAGCTGAGGTGGCTTGGGCATCTTTTTCGGATGCCTCCGGAACGCCTTCCTGGGAAGGTGTTCCGGTCCCGTCCCACCGGGAGGAGACCCCGGGGAAGACCTAGGACACGCTGGAGGGACTATGTCTCCCGGCTGGCCTGGGAACGCCTCGGTGTCCCCCCGGAAGAGCTAGAGGAAGTGTCTGGGGAGAGGGAAGTCTGGGCATCCCTGCTTAGACTGCTGCCCCCGCGACCCGGCCCCGGATAAGCGGAAGACGATGGATGGATGGATGGAATTGTAATAATTAAAAAATGCGTGTGGGCTGAGTCTACAGTCATTGCCTGCAAAGGATTCTCGAACAAAGTATTAAAAAATGAACATTTTATTTATGACTACGTTGATTTGTATAATTACATTTGACCCCCTGAAATAACGGGACTGTGTATGAAAACAGTTACAATTCCTAAACGTTTCATATAGTATTTTGGTCCACCCCCGTGAATAAAAGCTGAAAGTTTGCATTTCAATTGCATCTCGACTGTGTTATTTCAAATCCATTGTGGTGGCGTATAGTTCCCCATTACTTTCTCATTATCGCTTCATGCCTCTAAGCCCTGTGATTAGTCACTCACGCTGAGGTAGGGATCAAGCATCATGTTTGGTCTTCTGACACTTGAGACACTCACCCAGCCGCAGGAGTGATCTCATCTATAAAGTTGTCATTCCGCTGCTTATCTGCAGAGGACATGAGAACTAAGGCAGACTGGGTAGATCCTGATAGCAGATCCTCATTTACTGACTCTGATTCCCTGACTCTGTCTGGGGCTGAGCCTGAAACATGTTGACCACAGGGTTATTATTTATTATTCAATTTCTCTCTCTATATGACTTATAGTTTTCTGTCTTGTCTCAGTACAGTAACATTGTTAGTGTCAATTATTTGTCTCCCATGTGCCACATAATGCTCATCCCATAGGGGCCAGGTGCCCTCTCCCTGCACTGAACCAGCCAGGCCCCATGTCCTACACCAGGAATGCCTTTTTTAGTGTGTCATAACCGCCGGTCCCTGACTGACTCCTTGCGTTCCCTGTGAGCGTGGTTGTTTCATCACAGTTGACCTGCTCTGCAACAATGGGGGCCGTGAGACTTTTTTTTAGCGCCGTGTCCTTCACAGTGGAGTGGAACAATAGAGGGACTCCTGTTCCGGTGCGTAACATCCGTCGTCGATGCCGGGAGGAGGCAGCTCTGGGCTGGGTTCGTAGGTCTGTCCCCGACTGCCTCTCAAAGCCAGACGTTGTCCACGACACATTGCCACTGTGTGATTAGTTGGCAGTGTTTTAGCGAGGCTTTGTCCTGAAGATCTGGACGTATCAAGTCGACACCAAGTCGCTGGTGTTGTCATCAAAAGACTAGCTGACTGTCCTTTCACAACATCACTGGAATACCCTTGTCTGTGTGTCTGGTCCAGGGGTCTGTGCGTGCGTGCGTGCGTGCGTGCGTGACCTACATCATATGGCCGTAGGCATCCCAAACACAGGCCAGTTCTTTGAGGACAGAATGTTTGTTTTGTTTATGGCTTCCTGCAGTCCTGGAATTACGCTCAGATCAAAGTAGATAAAGTCTAAAGCCCCTCTACTCCCTCTGTACTGACTGAGCTGATGTTGTGGTACCCCCCCCCCCCCACCACCCACCCACCCACACACACACACACACACACACCGGTGTCTCACATAGCCTTGCGGGTGCATAGAGCTTGGGTCTTCAAGTGGGCACCTCTACTGTCGCTCCTGCGGGGGCTGGTTCCCACACTCTGCGGCTTCATGTGTACCCTTGTGGACCCACCTCTCAGCCTGTGTCTGAACTTAAACCGTGATACCGTGACAGGGGGACAAACTTCTCAGTGTCGGGTGAGAAACTTCTCAGTGTCGGGTGAGAAACTTCTCAGTGTCGGGTGAGAAACTTCTCAGTGTCGGGTGAGAAACTTCTCAGTGTCGGGTGAGAAACTTCTCAGTGTCGGGTGAGAAACTTCTCAGTGTCGGGTGAGAAACTTCTCAGTGTCGGGTGAGAAACTTCTCAGTGTCGGGTGAGAAACTTCTCAGTGTCCTGTGAGAAACTTCTCAGTGTCCTGTGAGAAACTTCTCAGTGTCCTGTGAGAAACTTCTCAGTGTCCTGTGAGAAACTTCTCAGTGTCCTGTGAGAAACTTCTCAGTGTCGGGTGAGAAACTTCTCAGTGTCCTGTGAGAAACTTCTCAGTGTCCTGTGAGAAACTTCTCAGTGTCCTGTGAGAAACTTCTCTGTGTTCTTAACTTTCTGCGCCACCGGTGGGCTTTCTTGCCTATCGCCACTGTTGTAAATATCTTGAGTTTTTTTGCATACTGCTTTGTATAGCGCTGCTCTGGGGGGAGCTGGCTCAGATCTAGGTCTCAGTCTGTACGAGGGGGACGTTTTTAAGTTCCCCTTGGTGACATTCTCATTAGCTGGCATCACTGGAGCGTTCTGGAGATTGGGCAGGGATCTGAAGCTGTCTAAGGCCTGCTGGTCATACAACTGGCCTACGGTAGCTTTTGGCAAGTTTCAATATTATTTGCATAAGGCATTGGATGTTCTAAATGAACAGTTTGTTTAACTGTTTACCAAAGTGTTTGGGTGTATATTGTACAAAGATTTGCAAACACATTTTGTGTGTATATCAGAGTAAATAAAAAAACATTGATTGCAAGGTTACAAATAATACTCTATATACAAGGACTAGACAATTTTTTGCACAGATAATTGTACATTTTAAACACATTTACCCGAAAGAACAGTGTCAGTTAAACATTTGGTAACAGTCTAAGGATTAAAATCACCTTTTATTGTGATCAGTTTCCCCCAAAACTCCTTAACAGTATTGATCAGGCTTATTACTTCGCCTACTTATTTTAGGGTACCCAAAGGGGAGACAATGTAATGTTCTTCTTTACGTTTTTTATTCTACATACTGTTTTGTGTCAGAGTGAAAGATCAGTCATTGTAATTCATGCACCGAGTGTTTAATTTATGGAAATTAAAGAGGGTGAATTAGGTGTGTGTACTTCTGTCTCGTCGCTATGGTAACTAACACACAGATGAGTACAGGAAAGGACAGACAGACAGGGATTATGTAATACAATGGGAAATATTTTTTTTATGTTTGCATAAAACATCCTGCTCCTGTACATACCAATTTGTGGTGAATAGAATTTCAGACTATAAGTCAACTGACAAAAAGTTCTCATGGACGATACGTTTTATGTATTATCACCTAATAACACCATTAGATACATATTCCAACAATGCAGCTTCTGTGTACCTGTACAAATTCCAACAATCTCCACAGAATAAGGCCCACCGCAATCTATTCAAACCTATTCGTTTTCTGCCCTCGCGTTTTCTGCTGAGCACTACGTGTTGATTATTAACATGTGAATGTCTCCCCTTCACTCTCCAGCTGTGTCCAGGTAGAGGAGCACCATGCTGTGGACATCGACGTGTACCACTGTCCCAACTGTGACGTCCGACACGGGCCCTCCTTGAGTAAGTAGCCCCGGCCGCCTGCTCTGCAGCCCTCCGACACGGTTGAAAAACCGCTGGTTGAGTAACGGTTGGCTTGACCGTACACATTTCCTCCCTCTCCATTATCTTCTGGGCCTGCCCTCCCAGAGCAACCTGACGTGGGTATTATTAGTCTAATAAAATAGTTGTGTAATCGCCAAATTGAGATTTGAACGCCGACCCTTATTCAGATGCAGAGGACGCACGCTTTATTGACTCTTGAAATGACCGGCGGTGACTCACGGTTCTGCCGTGTACCCAACCGCCCATCCCGACGGTCAACCAGCTAGCCTAGCCCTGCTAACGCTGCGCCGCGTCTAGCGGGATCAGTCTGTCTGAACGCAACGTTGACCTCTTGTCGCCACAGTGAAACGGCGGAACAACTGGCACAGGCACGACTACACGGAACCCGACGACGGAAGCAGGCCGGTGCAGGCGGGGACCTCCGTGTTCGTCCGAGAGCTGCGGAACAGGACATTCCCCAGGTAGGAGTCATGAGTAACAGCCGTCAGCGGCCCTGGAACGTGCTGTGACAAGCCGCAAGCACGCACCACCGCACAGCACACACAACAGGGAGGCCCCTGGCTCTCGCCCCTGAGTTGAGAGCCAGTGTTTTCAAACGTGTGGTCTGTAGAAACTCATGATGCATTGACTCATGAACAAACTCTTATAGACCGCTAAGCCCTGCCAGTGGTCGCTGTTGTTTCAGCTTTATAACTGGTGAACTTATTCAAAAGAAGCGACTATCAAAAGACGTGTGGCTCTTGAATGTATGAATACATGATTGGTCACACACTCCACACATTTGTCTAGTACAATGGGTCAATGTAGAGGTGTACTAACATAATGACCCCATCCATCTTGTACCACACGTCTAAGTAGAGGTGTACTAACATAATGAGCCCATCCATCTTGTACCACACGTCTAAGTAGAGGTGTACTAACATAATGACCCCATCCATCTTGTACCACACGTCTAAGTAGAGGTGTACTAACATAATGAGCCCATCCATCTTGTACCACACGTCTAAGTAGAGGTGTACTAACATAATGAGCCCATTCATCTTGTACCACACGTCTAAGTAGAGGTGTACTAACATAATGAGCCCATCCATCTTGTACCACACGTCTAAGTAGAGGTGTACTAACATAATGAGCCCATCCATCTTGTACCACACGTCTAAGTAGAGGTGTACTAACATAATGAGCCCATCCATCTTGTACCACACGTCTAAGTAGAGGTGTACTAACATAATGACCCCATCCATCTTGTACCACACGTCTAAGTAGAGGTGTACTAACATAATGACCCCATCCATCTTGTACCACACGTCTAAGTAGAGGTGTACTAACATAATGACCCCATCCATCTTGTACCACACGTCTAAGTAGAGGTGTACTAACATAATGACCCCATCCATCTTGTACCACACGTCTAAGTAGAGGTGTACTAACATAATGAGCCCATCCATCTTGTACCACACGTCTAAGTCGAGGTGTGGTAATGCCACTCGTTCCTCTTTTGCAGTGCTGAGGAGATCCTGGTGCAGATGGATGGACACCATGTAACACAGAAGTACCTGGAGACACAGGGGTTCCACTACCCCATCACTGTTCCCAGGCTGGATGGACTGGGGCTCAAGCTGCCCTCTCCCGGTTTCTCTGTCAAGGATGTGGAGGAGTATGTTGGTGAGGGCAGAGTGCTGTTTTGCATTCGTCGTGTTCATATTTGTATTTTCAAACATGCTCCATTTTCAAATGCCCCCCCCACACACACACACGCACAGCATTACTCAAGCTCACTAGAGATGTCAGGGTTATTTAGTGCTGAGGGAGTTGTTTGACCGATTGGGGTGCAAGCTGAGTGTCATGTCCAGGCTTTAAATATCACTGCGATCCTAATGCTCTGCCCTGTAATGTGTCTGTTAATGTGGCCCAGGACCAATCTCCAGTAACGGCGCACGCATGTTCACGCCGTCCGCCTTTTTGTTACGTTCATCCACTAGTAATTAAATAAGTGTTTTGATTCTGGGTTAGCTGGCCGAACACTGTCCTTTATCACCCCTTTCCACTACTCGAGTCGTAGGGGATCCTGTTACATCCTGGTACAATGATCAGATCTCTCAGGTTCATATCCGGCTGAGCTTTTTTTGGATTCAGATTACATTCACTCTGCTCCTACACATGCACGCATGCATGCGCACACACACAAACCATCTGCAGCTAGTCTGAGAATTTCAAGTATACTGTATCTTATTCCTATTAAAGTGCAGCACTGGCTTTTGTCTCACTTAGCATGAGAATCATTTTAAATGTTTACATTTTTGCTGGACCGCGTAAGCTGAAACTTGTCGTGATGTTTAATGCGTGGCACAATGATCTAATGTCGAGACGCCCCGAAAAAAAGAATGACGAGGTAGTGTGTCCCAATCGGTCCCTACAGTAATCTGTTTCTAATTTACCGCGTTGAATGTAGTGTGTCAACCGTGTTATACCTGTTGGTTTGGATGTTAGCCAATGTGGGGAACTAGTTTCGAGAACCGTGGAGTTTCGACTAATTGGTTTAACAACGCAGAATACTGCACATGTATAGCTTAGTGGCGTAATGGTTGAAGACACAGCCTGTCACATAGGAGACCCCGGTTCAAATCCAGCGAGGGAAACAACGTTCATCCCTTCTAATTGCCGGCCGGCTGAATTGCCTTACCTGGTTCCTTGTTTTTAACGGAGAGTAGACACTCACTCGACTTGATGATTTATTATTTAAATGTTTTGCCAGGTTTTTATTGGCTGTAGGAATCACAGTGAGACAGGTGAAGAAGAGAGGTAGCGGTGAAGGGTAGAAACAAGTATTGAACTCTGGTCTCCGGCGAGGAGACGCATTTGTGCAAGGAGCCAGATGTGTTTCCACTGGACAACAGCATTGCACACATGGGAATAGTTGTGCCTCAAGAGTTTTTCCCACAGTCACGGTCCGGGAGATGTCCCACGGTCTGGGAGATGTTGGAACTTAGCTTGTAGACAGGGCCAATGGTATTGAGTTCCTAGGGGAGAATCAGGAGGCAAGCTGGGATCTCCCAGCTGTGTCAAACGGGTTCACTGAGCCCGCTGCTCTCTGTTTCTCATTGTCACTGGCAGAGACACAAGTCACAGTATTTGTAGCAATTCATTCTCACAATTCGATGTGGTGGTGTTCTTGGCTTTTTTACCCCAGTTGGCTTATAGGTTAAGACTAGCCCTGTGGGGGGCCTCAGGCTAGAAGACTAACCCTGTGGGCGGCGCCAGGCTGGAAGACTAACCCTGTGGGCGGCGCCAGGCTGGAAGACTAACCCTGTGGGCGGCGCCAGGCTGGAAGACTAACCCTGTGGGCGGCGCCAGGCTGGAAGACTAACCCTGTGGGCGGCGCCAGGCTGGAAGACTAACCCTGTGGGCGGCGCCAGGCTGGAAGACTAACCCTGTGGGCGGCGCCAGGCTGGAAGACTAACCCTGTGGGCGGCGTCAGGCTGGAAGACTAACCCTGTGAATACAGTGAAACTAAAAACTACATTCTCAGGCAGATGCGGTGGTGATGGGGGAGCTCTCTGAACTCAGTCAACACCTCCACAGACGTATTGAGTTCCCGTTCATTTTGGCCCCACCAAGCCACTAACCGGTTGACTTCTCCACAGTACATTGGTCTCATTGGTGAGACTGAACAGAGTGGTGTAATCTGCAAACTTGCCTGTTGTTGGATGTACAGTTGTTGGTATAGGGTGAGTAGGAGAGAGGTGTCAGAACGTAGCCCTCTGGTGCTGAAAGATGAGTAGTCCAAAAGGTGCCCAGTCATTCCATTTTTAGTCCTGTTGGTCAGTGATCCACAGGCTTACTGCAGTGGGTCGAGGGCGGTGTCATTAATGGGACTGGATCTGACGCTGAAACGGTTTCATTATTACTGAGGGGGGTGCTACAGGTTGTTGAGGTGGGACGTTTCTTTTTTTTCTTGGGGTGGGGGGGCTGGAAAAATGAAGGATTTGAAACTGGCTGGAACAGTGCATTGTTCTAGTGACACATTGAATATGTCCTTGGAAACAGTGACATTGTAATTATTGTGTGGATGTGTGTTTGTGGCTATTTGGAAACAACAATTACTTAGTCTTTTGATGATGAATGCGCAGGAGTATTTTATGTTCTCAATAAATGTCACTGTAATCACTGTAATAAATGTCACTGTAATCACTGTAATAAATGTCACTGTAATAAATGTCACTGTAATAAATGTCACTGTCACTGCAGGTAATGTTGAGTAAATTTAAAGAGTAATGAATCAGACCTGCTACCAATTGGTCACGCGTTCAAATTTTGTTACAGTCAAAGTAAATTATGCATTAGGATTTGTTCCAGATAGATAAAAACTTCACTGGCTACAACCTTCCGTAGCTGCGTTATAGTAAACCTGAAATAAAACTGTTCACGGTTATATTGCGACTATTTCTGGTGGATTGTTGATTTACGCATCCGTGCATGTGTTTTGGGTCAGGATAGACAAAAGCTTTGCTGGCCCCAACCTTCAGTAGCTGCATTATAGTAAGCCTAAAATAGAACCGTTTATAGGCTAATATATGCTAGATAAAAACCCCTTGGGCAGTATAAGTGTAGGGTTTTCCACGATTCTCTCGTCTTTTCACTTGACGAAAAAGTCAGTTATCGTCACCAATATTGATAGTTATTGTATCAATGTCAGTAACGAATGAGAGAAAAACAAACGACTTGTGCCATGAAATAGCTTTGGCTGTGTAAAGTTCATATTCAGTCTCGCTAGCAATTGCTCAAACCTTATTACTATTCCAAGTAGTAAGTAAGATACTAGTCTATTACTGGCTATTAAGCTGTTAAATCTGCCAGTGGCAAAAGCCATACAGTTCATACATGCTGTTTGTGATGGAGGAAAACTTAATAAGAAACTTTTCAATCGTGGCGTGATGTTTATGTGTGGTTAAAGCCACAGCCACTCATGTGGGAGACCCGGGTTTGAATCCAGTGAGGTCTGTAACATGTATCACTTTTAATTGCGGGCCGGCTGATAGGCTTGCCAGGTTCCTTTTCTGGTTTAACTTGGTAAGCCACTTGAGAACCGATTCTCATTTTCGAGCACCATCTGGCCAAGGCGTTTGCATGCTAAACATTTTCCTAATGATGCTTCCCTTTTCATTGCTGTTATGGTTATGCGTATGCTTTTCATATTTCCTTTGTAAGGCATTTTTTAATATCGGCCTGTACATACAGACCGACTCCCACGAGCATAAGGGGTTACGGAGAAACGGCATGGTTTTAAAATCAGACCTGGGAATGAAAGTGAGCCCCGTCTATCCTCCAGGAAACCTGTCCTTCTGGTCCCTGACTCTCTCACGGGATTGAAAGATTGATGATTGGATATAATTGTTTATATGAGGACCATAAATACAGTATTTGCCCTGGTCGTTGGTGGCTGTAGAGATTTATTGCCCCCAACTTGTCGTTGGTGGTACTACACCCGGTCAGCCCCCCCAACCCGCGCTGTCTGGCTCTTGTCCTGTGTTAACAGTAGGTCTGTTCACAGGTACCACAAATGCATTTTTTTTCATCTACCATTTATATTTTGCCAAATGTACACAGGTGCCGTTATCTAAACGCCTGAAAGACACTAGCCAACTCTTAGCGAACTCCACTCCGGCTGTGTCTGTCACTGGTAAGCTCCCTGGTGGGATCTGGGGGGAACACCCAGAATGTCTCTTCAGTCAGGGGGCTGCAGAAGCCCTGAGCCATCTATTAGTACCGGGGGTTATGAGAATGTCAGCAAGCTTCACACCTTTCGGTCACTGGGTGTTGGTGAATGAGAGCGGTAGATTCAAGTTTAGCTTTGTTAGGCCCCCTGGCCTTGGCTGTGGAAGGAGGATCGGTCTGGTTTTGAGTATCCCCCCCCCCCCCATTTTAGATGCCCTTTTTATTTATTTTTTGCTTAGGGCTCGGCATGTATAATTCTCCTGTGTGGGGATATTCTGTCAGATATATTATGGTTGTAAAATAATATCACATCCACCTGGCTAAGACCTGTCTTAGAAATGTTCGGTTCAAGGGTCACGGCTTGTCCCTTCCTGACTACTTCCTGTGACACATATTCTAAAATTCATCCTTCCTTTCTTGCAGGTGGCGACAAAATCGTGGATGTGATAGATGTTGCCAGGCAGGCGGACAGCAAAATGAAGCTCCGAGAGTTTGTCAAGTATTTCTACAACCCTCATCGACCGAAGGTTTTGAATGTGATCAGTCTGGAGTTTTCTGACACCAAGTAAGCATTCCTGCTGGTTTTATTGTTGTATAATGTGGATTTAATTGAGTATTTCATATTCACCAACTATAAATATTTCTAGGGAAAATAGCGTGGTGGACATTGACTTGCATTCTGGGATTCAGTTAATACTCCTGCGATTCAGTGAAATTGTAAAAATATAAATGCGTGTTTGCAGGTTTAGTAATGAGAGGACGTGAGCACTGCTCTCCAAACAACAGCAATGCTAATTCTTGCTGAGTTTAGATGTACAACGCTGCTAGCAGTAACAAAGATCTTAGGTTAACATCAAACAGGCTCTACAAGCTGAATTCCCTAGGAAGATGAGTCCTAGGAACTGGTGCTGCTGTGTTGGTTGGATATTTCACTTTTAAACATAATACCACCACACATGGTGGATAATGCACTGACTGATTAAGGGTGACAAAAGATTTAGAACATATGTGGATCACAATGTAAATAAATAAGTTAATGGTTTCAGTCCAACTTATTATTTGCAAAAATAGCAAACGAAAACAATATCTGTATAACGGATTTAGTGCCCAATACCAGTGGCAGACATTAAATGCTTCGACACTAAACCAACTATCATTGGTTAACTTTGGTAAATGCTTTTGTTATGGGTGAAAAATGAGCAAGGCCTTGTTGGAAAAACGTCTGGCTGGTTGTATCTAATATACTCTTAGATGCTGTATGAACACTTTTTTTTCTCAAAATGACAGCTCTGATGGTTGTGCCTGATATACTCTTATATGCTGTACGAACACTGTTTTCTTTCTCTCAGAATGGCAGAGCTGGTGGTTGTGCCTGATATAGCTCAGAAGATGTCTTGGGTGGAGAACTATTGGCCAGATGACTCTTTCTTTCCCAAGCCATTTGTCCAAAAGTACTGCCTGATGGGGGTTGAAGACAGCTACACCGACTTCCACATAGACTTTGGAGGCACATCCGTGTGGTACCATGTACTCTGGGTAAGTTGGGGAATTTCTTGATAAATGTTATGGCTAAGGGTGGATTAGTGGTTGTAACCCAGCCCCCCGTAACTCACATACTGGTGTGAACATCTGAAACCAGCCCACTGCTATTCTAGTAAACACTCCAACATCTCCTCACTGTCCTAGCTAATAAAAAAAACCGAATTAAAGGAATGGGACTGCGGTGTATATCTTGAAATACTTTCTCCGGTTCAGACAACAGAACCGCTTCTAATTTTGGGCTTATTTTGTTTACGCTGGGTAGTTGAACAGCAGAGCGGATTTAACCACACGCTTTTGAAGGCCCAAAAGACAAAAGACTTGCGTACTTGTGCGTAGATGTGCTCACACTGTGGCTAAAATGCATGGGACTGAATGAGAGAGATCAGACAGGCCGCGAGCATCAATTGCATCACGGCAAGTAACATTTAGTTTTTTTTCTCGCACCTCTGCGATGCGGCCCAGGTGGAATGAGCTGACGCACTGGCACAGAATGGTTGACCGGCGCGTCATTATCATCATGATAATTGTAATGGTGTTAACGCCTGACTTCCGTTGCGTGGGCAGCGTGAGAGTTATCACCCCTCAGCCGGTTACGGTGGCACCTCGGACCGCTGGCTGGCCCTTGTTCATCTGGGTTCTGGACATCTTTGTGTCACTAATGGTTCTGTTGCATTTAGCACCTGAACGGTCTCATGTTTCGTCTCTGTTCTGAAGGGGGAGAAGATCTTTTACCTAATCGAGCCGACTCAGGCAAATCTTGCACTATACGAGGCGTGGAGTTCCTCCTTCAACCAGAGCGAGGTGTTCTTCGGGGACAAGGTGGACAAGTGTTACAAGTGTGTGGTGCCCCAAGGAACTACTGTTCTCATTCCCACAGGTGAGGAGAACCCACTTTGGTGCAATGGCCTCCTTTCTCTCCACAGGATTTATTTTTTCAATTTTAATTATTTTCTGGTTAAGTCTTTTGCTTGGACTGTCTGTGAGTGTTCGAGGTGAAGTGATTGAAAACTAGCAGGTAGTAGCAAAAAGGTTTGTAACTCTATTTTATTATTCTATTAGTGAAATTACAGGCTAGCGATGATACTAGGTAGGCCAAAACTTCACCCAGTCGGAATAAAAAGCTAAAATGTCAAATGTCAAAACAGCTGTTACACTAAACTGGTATATTCTTCATGTTCACAGTTTAGCTGTATTATTCCAAACACACAGTGGAAAACAGGAAAATCTAATTTCATTACACTGGGCTTTTAATAAGATGCTTTAAGTTCAAAGTGTTCAAATTCCTCTACTGTCGCAACTTGCTTTTTATGCAGCACTAAACTGTATGCCAAAACCCTGCTGTAGACACCAGGGCATTATAAATAACACAAGAGCCATAGTGCTTCTTCTCCACTTGACACTGAGCAGAGATAATGTCTCACAGGGAGGCATGATTTGTGTCCTCCCCTGTGTGCTCTAGTTGGCCCTGTGATGCGTGGAGGCCCACCCCACGTGACGACATCCTGACACCTACTGCTGTTCACAGACCCACCCCACAGCTCATGGTCCTCACAGTACGCAGAGTCAAATATATAACAGCATTACCATCACTAATTAAAGGGATTTTTTTTTTCTTCTATTTTGTTAATTAGTCCACTGATCCAATAGCCCAACAAAAGGGCGTAATCTGGAGGAATTGATCTGTGCCAAAAGTGCTCGTCCTAAGAAGGTGTTCGCTGAGCTTGACACATTTGGACGTTGTATTATCAGTGGTCACATGAGACTCCATGTTACTGGTGTACCTGGTATTCTGCATGGTATCGCTCCATTACTGAAGGGTAGACGTTGAGAAAATTAAATACATCACCAGCAAATCTGTTTGGCGTCTGTTTTTCCCGGGGCCGCGCGCATGTAAACACCGCACAAAATGGCCGGAATCACAGGTGTTCTCCTTTTCAGAAGACTGAAAAAACATTCAGCCAGCTTCACAGTAGCAACGGTAAAAACAAGGACGCTAAAATGTTCCAAATGTGGCGCTAGCGCCCTGGGCAGATTTCAGAGAGAGTGGGAAGGGGAAATGGATGCATGGATTTGGCCGCTGGTGACCGTGTGTAGTGCATGTTTGTCTCCAACCAGTGTTTTGCTCCACATCTGTGGGTCAGCTGTTGATCTGGTTCATTCTCCCCTGTGGGCCCCAGGATGGATCCATGCTGTTCTCACCTCTCAGGACTGCATGGCGTTCGGGGGGAACTTCCTTCACAACCTCAACATTGGCATGCAGCTCAGGTGAGCACCTGAATGCCACTCCCGTGACTTCTACTCACACACTAACCTGTCTGTACTCCTATGATCCTCCATTAGTAGCTTTAACCATCTATGGTCAAATATTCGGATAGTCATATGTTTCTTCTGCTCCCTGATTTTACCACCAAAACAGTTGGGATGCACTGAACAATAATATTAGCAGTTAAAGGTTTTTCCAGAGTTACAGTTCATGCTGTGTCTGACAAACAGTCTGTATCACTGACAGGGATGAAGACAAATATGTACACACACTTTATGCTTTTTGTACATTTCTGGGTCCTTCAGTTTCAGCTTATGAAACATGGGACCAACACTTTACACATTGCGTTTATATTTGTGTTCAGTATATTTCTGTGTGGAACGGGTTGAATCAACGTTATTTCCAGTTAATTTCAACAAAGCACATTTGATGTAATGATATTGAATTAATGTAAGGAACTGACTGGATTTGCAAAAAGTAATTAACAATACAGATTTTTTTTTTCTATTACCCTAAACCAATGAAAGGGTCAGGTCTTTATTTTAATTGAAATCCAGTTGACAACTTAATGTAAAAAAAAAAAATTATAATAATAGACATTGGACTGATTTTAGTGTCCAGTGTAATGGGCCTCAGCACTGCGGACCTGTGTATCTGATCTCCCTTGCTGTATCCTCAACGACAGGTGTTACGAAATGGAGCGGCGGTTAAAGACTCCTGACCTTTTCAAGTTCCCATATTTTGAGGCCATCTGCTGGTATGTGGCCAAGAATCAACTGGAGAATCTAAAAGGTGAGAAATGAAACAACTTGGAGCAAATGTTTCGATGTTCCTTTCTTTGGAGACTGTCCATTCTTTACGTACTTTCCCGATCACTGCTGTCTCAGAGTTTCGTGAGGATAACTGCCAGCCTCCAGCCTACCTGACGGACGGAGTGAAAGCCTTGATTACGGCACTAAAGAACTGGCTGAAACGTGAGGTACAATACCACAGGAAACCAGATCAGAGATGGCAAATCTGCTGCTTTTGTCCATGTAACATTTGACTCTACAGAATAGGACTTCTGATGACACTATCTAGACACTAATGTAATCCACATTGGGCTCCTTATGTAAAGGTCAGTGGTGGGTATGTTCCATCTGGTGTGGTGGTGTCGCCTGCCTGGGAAACAGTAACCACCATCTGCAGGCAGACAGCACAAGCCCCTCATTGTCCTTCTGCTCGCGGCCTCTCCACAGGTCTCCGAGCCGGCCAGCGTGGAGGTCCCGGACCATATCAGACCCAACCATCTGATTAAGGAACTCACAAAGGAGATCCGCTACCTGGTGGTAGGTCCAATGTGGGAGCAATGGGCGGGGGGGGGGGGGGTATAAGAGAGAAAGGGAAGCCATGGCTCATAAGGCCACCAGATCGTCTTGCCTGGAGCTAGCTTGAAATGTTTGTGCTCGCCGAGTAAAAGTTGCCTTTCCCCTTTCAGTAAGTAGCAGGTGAAAAGCTGTGTGTGTTTCTCTGAGGTGTTGTGGTTCTGCACTCACTGGAGTATCTTCGTGACCACAGGAGGAGCAGCATAGTGGTGGAGGAGGAGGAGGAGGTGGTGGCAAGCCAATGAAATCTCAGGAAGGTGGAGCGTGGCCGTCGACGCGGTCCGCTTTGGACAGGGCTAGCCATCAGGCGCGGAGGAGAGCCCGGCGGCTACGGCACCAGCAGCGCCATCACGCGCCCAAGACCCCGTCCAACCTGGAGATCCTGGAGCTGCACACACGACAGGTGCTCAAGAAGCTAGAGGTGGGACCCTTTGAGGAGGTGAGGGAGCCCACACACTAGCGCTCAGTCTGATCCACCGTGCACCTCCTCGTGGATTGTCCACTCAGTCTGTTTCTGCACCCCGTCGAAGGAGGCCCCGTTCAGCTCCGCGGTGACGGCCAGGTTCAACAAGGCGTCGGTGGCATCGGCCGCAGCGGTGGAGCACAGCCTGGAGAACAACCTCCGCCTGGTGATGTGCAACGGGCAGATTATCAGGTAAGCTGGGCTGAAGACACCCCTGGCCCCCGCCGCCTCCAGACTGCATTTCACCTTCTCGGGGAAGGAGCCAAGGATCTGGAGTTGATGGTTCCTCTGCCTGCCGGGCAAACGCCTCTTGCGTGTTTAGTCTTGGTTAATGTGTTGCCCCCGCATGGGCGAAGCAATTAGTCATTAGTCACCCCCCCCCCAACACCTCCGTGTTGCCCTGGATCTGCTTTGACGACGCTTCACGCTGCCGATCTCGCTGGCTGCGGTGTTTACGTGCTGCTCAGAGTTGGCCTGCAGAGCTGAAACGTGTCAGGACATCCCAGCTGCACCATGACATCATGAAATTATTCCGCTGCCAAGTCACAAACTGTAACCTAAATAAAACCTTTTAGTGTCAAACATCCGGGCTTTACAACCCCACCCCACCCACCCGCCGTTCTGACATGTTTGTGTGTGTCGTGTGTCTGTCAGAGATGTGCGCTGTCACACCGGGATGAAAAGTAGCCCCGTGCAGGACGGCGAAAGCGCCGGTGACCACCAGAGGGAAGGGATCCTGCTGAAAACAGAGGTCAATGACCGCATACGGGAACATCACAGACACCCAGAGAGAGAAAGGAAAAACAGCCCCCTCAGCAGTGAATCCAACTGGTCAAATCACCAGCTGTCAACCAACGGTCTAGGTCGGCTCATCTTCAGTTGTGGCTGAAATTCATGTTAATATTCCGGTGCATAGATGCTTAATTCATTCTTATCTTTTTCCTCAGAGTTTTTCGAAAAAGTGAATTCCGCCCTCAGGAAAGGAGCTGCAGTGTATTCCGACATCTCAGACTCTGAGTCTGAGGAGTGTTGCGCTACACAGGTATATAATCCCTGTGAAGAGCCTGTCTCACCCTCACAGAGGAAGTTCAATGGTGAAGGCTGACCGCAGAGTCCGATGAAGCACTCCCATTTGAATCCGTGCCATCATTTACTCTTTAAGTGCATTAGTGTTTAAAAACCAGAAAAGGAACCAGGCGAGCCTAGTTCGCATTGTTCTGCGTTGTTAAACCAATTAGTCGTAACTCCATGGTTCTCAAAATGTGTTACCTATATTATCTTACATCCAAACCAACCACAGGTTTAACAGGGTTGATACACTACATTCAACACGTTAAATTAGAAAGAGATTACTGTAGAGACCGATTAGGACATAACTACCTCATCATACAATTGCGTTTCAACATTAGATCATTTTGCCATACATTAACATCACGCCAAGTTTGAATATTTAGCTAGACACCATTTAAGCATTGTGTTAAACAGACTAATGTTTGTTATTAAGTTTACTTCCACCACAAATAGCATCTATGAACTGTATGGCTTTTGCCACTGGCCGTTTTAACAGCTTATTAGCCAGTAATAAGCTTACTAGTATCTACTACTTGGAATAGTCATAAGAATTGAGCAATTGCTTTCAAGACTGAAGATGAACTTTACACTGCCAAAGCTATTTCATTTCATGGAACAGCAACATTAGTTTTTCTTTAATTCGTGAATGACATTGATACAATAACTATCTATATAGGTGATGATAACTGACTTTTTCATCAAGTGAAAAGATGAGATAATCGTGGAAACCATCATTTTTTACAGCTCAAGGGGTTGTGATCTCTATCACCCCAAAACACATGCACAGATGCGTAATTCGAAATCCACCCGA
Source organism: Esox lucius (assembly GCF_011004845.1). Taxonomy (NCBI): domain Eukaryota; kingdom Metazoa; phylum Chordata; class Actinopteri; order Esociformes; family Esocidae; genus Esox; species Esox lucius. The sequence continues at coordinate 8,793,688 of NC_047587.1, read as the reverse complement.
AATAGTTGCAAAATAATCGTGAACAGTTTTATTTTAGGCTTACTATAACGCAGCTACTGAAGCTTGTAGCCAGCAAAGTTTTTGTCTGTCTTGAACAAGTCCTAATGCATACTTTGTTCTGTCGGAGGCGAGGATCGAACACCGGTCACCCACATGGCAATCCATGTCTCTAAACACTACACTATTTAACAATAGGTAGTCAGGCAGACAGACAGGTGGTAAGAGCCATTCGCTCTTCTTGTCCGGCTCTGCTTACACAGTCTGGCAAAAACCTGTGGGCGTTTAAAAATAAAAAGTGAATATTGATTCACCACATTAATATGCAGCACTGTGTAAAAGCCCTAGGCACCAGAAAGTCAAACTAAGGCCATTTATTTGGGTAGCAAGTGTTTTAATATAGTGTGTATATATACGTGAATAGTTTATTATTATTATTATTATTATTATTATTTATTTATTTTTTACAAATAAACACTTACTATCCAAATAAATGACCTAGGTTCGACATTCAGGTGCCTAAGACTTTTGCGCTGTAGCTTAAGGCAACTTTTCCCCGAGCGGTTCGAGGCCCATGTAGGGTTTCTAAACTGGTGTTGTAAGAGACACTGGAAAATGAATCCGTTGAGACTAACGTCAATGGCTGTCCATTACAAGCAGTCCCCACAAATGTTTTACCTTCAAGTGCTATTATAATGTACGTATTATTGTAATTATAAGTGTATTATTTCATTATTATTATTTTTTTATTCAAAGTCACTGCTAATATAAAACTTTGAGCCACTGGTTTATCTGTGGCTGACACATCTGTGTGACATCTGCGTGCAGAAAAAGGACTCTTCTGGGGAACATACAGGGAGCTCAGAAGAGGATGAGAAAAGGGAGGTGAAGACGGACTGTCGGACAGAGAGAGGCACTAGCAGTGTGACATACCAGCACCAGGTCAGCCAAGCCCTCAGCCCCTTCCAGAAACCAGTCAAAAGGTATGTGAGGCATGGAAGAATGACCGCGAAATTCTTTTTGTGTCGTTATTCTCTATGCGTCAGTGTGGTACGGCAACTAGTCGCTTGCCTTTGCAGAGAACACCTTGCATCGCCAACCACCGAGGAAGAAGCTATCGAGGGTATGCTGTCCATGGCAGGCCTGCTGTGCCCTCGGCAACTGGAGGAGAGCCTTGCGGTGCCGGAGTCCTGGTGGTCAAGCCCTGCCCATTGCTCCCCTGGCAGTGGTATGCCCCAGTCCGGAAATTCCAATAAACACCAAGATCCTAACTTTACTCAAGCCCAAATTCATTCGACTGTCGTTCCCTCTGGTCGTTCCATAGGAGGGAAAAGGCCCATGTCAGGAGAGGAGAGCCAGGATTCAGACAGCAACTCCACAGTGAGCAATCCGGTAGTGATAGTAATCAAGGATGAATTTGCCTGGCGTGCATGCTGAGACCGATCTGTCATAGGAGTAGTAGGTACCTCATGATAGATGATGCCTCACCCTGAGAGCAGGCTAAAGGCCAAAAATGTTTATCCATTGTTTGGGTTTGTCTTTCAACAATAATGACAATCTCAAACTAATCCTACGCTTGCTAAAGTTTAGAAGAAAAATCACCTCAAGCCCTGTCAAAAACACTGCTTATTTGGTTTGACGTGTTCATCACTGTTTAGCTGGTGGCTTTTTTTGTTATTAAAGATTGTAGTGGCTGTTAAATATTGAAAAATAATTTGTGAAATAGAGATCTACTCCTCTATGACTGGTGTCACTCATTTTAAGACAACCTCAGAATCATTAACTCTGCATGTGGATGACTAGTCATGTGGATGACAGTAAAATGTATCTGATTCCTTTAGGATGAGCGAAGGGCCCAACGTCACGTCCGTAAGGACTGTCGAGCCAAACTCAGCCAGAGGATCCAGGAGAACAAGAATTTCATGGACAGTCAGAGCAGTGGCAGTACCAGTAACAGCAGTGATGCCTGGGGGGACCAGAGCCCCTCTCAGGGTCCGTCCGACCCCCTCCACCTGGGACCCAGCTCAGAGTACCAGTACTGTGAGACCTCCCTGTCACCCCACCTGCACCCCTCCAAGAGGCCCGCTCCAAGCACCCCTCCCATCAGTAATCAGGCAACCAAAGGTGTGACTCTAGATTTATTTTTAATTAATAGCTGAAATCAGCATAGCTTTGCATGGCTCTTTTATCCTGTGTTATTCATCTCTGTGACAACTTTTCCTCCTTAGGCAAACGTCCTAAGAAAGGAATGGCCACCGCCAAGCAGAGACTGGGGAAGATTCTTAAGTTGAGCAGGAACAACCACTTCTTGCTATAGCACCCTAGAGTTCCACCCCTACGCTGATTAAATGTCTGTTTTGACTTTGACTCTTATGTTGTCTGACAAGTCAACAGTGAACATGTCATCCCCATGAATGATACGCTGTCCCGTGGGCATGTCACTGTCATTTTGTTAATTCCAGATCTCTAAGACAAGACACAGTTCACCCAAGTTTATTCAAAATCTTGCCAGTTGTATCTTTAGTCAATCCTAAGTCCAACTGATCAAAACTTAAAAACCTTGAAATGCTTGCGCCACATTCATGAATTTTCTTGTATGTGGTTAGTGACTGTATTTGCAACACAAAACCATGTCATTGATGCACCAGAACACACCTGGTATATTTTCACATTTCACTGTATTTGGGTAAATCCAAATCAGTCCAGTGTTTTCTTGACATGTCGTATGTAACAATAGAGCTCTCATTACCGACAGAGGCAATCCATTGTGGGGGGGGGCAAACATGGATGGACTGTAATGAAACGCTAATGACCACATGCTGGGTGAGCCAGTATAAAATGAGGCTGTAATGGATTTAGAAAAGTGCTGTTTTCCTTGGATCCTATTCTGTGACATGGGATCGTGTAGATTCTGGCCATCAACAGATCCTCTGTAGCGTTGTTAGTAGTGCGTGGCTTTGGAACGCCAGCGTCGGGTGTTCAGTTCCTGGGACCGCCGATATGTAAAATATAAGCATGCATGACTAAAGTGGCTTTGGATGAAAGCTTCTGGTAAATGGCACAAGCGCTATCCATAGTTTTCGTCACCTCTTTTTGTGATGTTGTGTTGTTGGCGGCCCGACTGTGGAGTGGTGCTACAGTGTTGGAACTCAATTTAAACCGTGCTGAAGTGTCACGCTATTTATTTATTTTTTGTAGCCTCAAGTCCTGATTACAGTAGTGCTGCCAAGATTGGGGGAGTCAAGGCAGCACTCCAATGCACCTTTTCTTTACACCTTCCAGTATGTAAAAAGCTAATGCATTAAGCCAATCTAAGAATACCTCTCCCACCATATTAACTTGCTCAACAGGTGGATCTCTATCAAATTGTATGTTCCTTTGGTGCCACCTATTGTTGACATGAGGGCAGCAGCTTGAGAGTTTTTAAGGTTTTAATGGTGTCGATAACAAAGAATTGTTGGAAATGGACAGACATTATTTACAGAATATAAGCTTTGTGAAAATATATAAATGAAATTGTCTTTTTTTGGGGGGGGGGGGGGGGGGGGGGTTAGTATTTTGTTTTGTTTCTTTTGCTGGTATTGTGTATTGTGAAAAAAGGTGAAAATTGGTTATGATTTGAGAATGGTATATGTACATGGTGTGTAATTTTCTTCCCTATGAGGTTATTTACTTTACCTCAACTTTATGGCTAATCTTAAGCAAATATCAACTACAGTATGTGGAACTATACTTGCTATCTTCTACGCAGACTGAGATTGATACTTTGAAGAAAATGGCCAAATAATATTTGGCTGTTACTCGTTTGTATGAAATTGAAAGAATATTTATTTTTTTATCATGTGTCTTAAATGACATGAGAATTTTACAATTGTACAAAGTGAATTTGAGAAGTGTAATTATGGCTACTGATTTAGTTATTGTTAGTGTTAGTGTATCTTTACTGTCAATATACACATTGTATTGGCCGGTTTTTGAATTGGTGGTCTTTTTTATTTATTTTTTAATGAGAAAATTGTAATCACAATGAATTCATGAAGTGGGATATTGCTTTTGTTGGTGTCTTTCTCAGGGACCCATGCGCTTTAGTTTTTCTATTGTTTTCATAAGCAACATGAAATTTCATAAGCAACGTGAAAGAAAATGTTTTAGTTGACTTGAGTGCCCTTGACTCCTCTTATGAAAATTGAGATATGAAGCCTGTCTTCCCAATTTTTTTTTCTAAAATCTTTTGTCCATATATTGTGGATTGATGTCACTTCACTGAGTGAATGAATGGTGGAATGAGGTACTAAGTTACAACTGCTCAGGGCTCCCTGGTGGTGACTGTTTCTAAACTTTGAGTTTTTTGGACGTTGTGCTGCAGTAAGTGGTTGACCCAAAGGAATCAAACTATTTTGAATACAAAATATCTTGCTGCATTTGCCAAATCCTCACTATTCTTGTATGCTGTCCGCCAAGGCATATTGCACTGACTTTCAGGTTTGAGCATGTCAAATAGCTTTAGGTGCTCGCCATTCAATTGTTTGTGGCCAAACTGAGTTACCATGTCAAATCAACTTTTACTGTAGACTTTGAGGTTAGTGGTTTTATGTTATTGGCTAGTAGGGCTTGGGTCAGTTCTGAATAAAAATGTAATGTTTATCGTACATTTTAAATGTAGGAAGGAAGTAGAATTCATGCAAACGATTAATTAGAAAAAATATTTTATCAAAAGATATGGCAGTTTCATGCAAGACATTTTCCAATTTTAATTATATTTCAATAATGTCACTGTTTTTGGACTGATTTTAGTTTCCTTACCAGTGTTTGATCTACTGTAATCTGGTAAATGTATAATTTTGTGACTTATAAGTCATTAGGCAATTGTTAATTTATAGAAAACCAAAAAACATTATCTTAGAATATTTCCAGAACACTGTAATTTTGTTGTAGGTATTAATTCAAAAAGTTAATTGTCTAAATAAAGATTAAGCAGATAACTAATCAATTTCAAATTAATTGAATTGAATTGTAAATTCTATTTTTTTAATTCTCGCTTTCATTTTGAAGAAATCAACTGAAACTAAAGTTCAGAATGGACCCACCCTTCTTGGCAAGCTATTTAGCCATTGTGTGTACGCTGTAGAAAGATTGAGATAAACTTGACTTCTCCTTTTTACTCAAACAAACAAAAAGATCGTAAGTTGCTTTTCTGTTGCTCAGCAATCTGATGTTTAACTTTTTATCTTCCAAGGGCCAACGTGTTCTGTCATGCATGGCATTACTGGGCCTGCTGGCAGGGTGCCATTATTCAGTGGGCTACTATTAATTGTACAGTATTTATTTGCCTATTTTCATTTTATATTTCTGTTGTTGATCATAATGTCATTATTTCTATATACCAATTTAGATTTTTTTGTGGGGTTTTGGGGGTTTTAATCTCTACTTGATTTGAACATTCAAAACTAAATAAGCTTGTCCTTTGATACTGTAACCCATTGCATTGAATCTTTGAATTTGTATTTCTGTATTCCAATGTGGCCTGTAAATAATAAAGACTTTTTTAAGGGATTTATTTTTATTATTATTATTTAGTCTTGCCAACCAGCTAGCATCAGTATGATAGAAGACATTTGGTGTGATACCTTGCCTTGGGTTAGAAATCATACATGGTTGGCTACTTAAAAAAATTACAATGGCTTAGTTGGACCTATTCTATGTCCTTAACATGTTCCATCTAGAATAGAAATGCACAGCGGATCTATGCAATTTCAGTATTTACATAGGGCATGTTGTGGAATTAAATTGAGAGCAAAATCTCGTTTAATATGGGGTCTTGGCCAAAGGCAAATTGCATAAAACTCTGTTACACATATAACCCCGTTTCCAACAACGTTGGGATATTGCGTAAAATGCAAATAAAAACAGAATGCAATGATGTGCAAATCATTTATCACTATGTTTAATAGAAAATACAGGTAGTTGTCTACGTACGACCGGGATACGGAAGTTGATTTGGTTGTAAATCGGCCGAGGAATAATAACGTAATGAAAGTCCCCCGTGTCCCCCGTAGCCATGTTTGCGTTCTCTCTTACTACGCTCGCTCGGGGCAGTAACTATCGTACGCCTAGTCTCCCGCACCGTACCACGCTGGCTGGCATACGAGAAAAAAACGGACGGTCTGCGACTATAACTGTAGCACAAATACAACATTAAATGTTGAGCTGTAGAAAGATTGAGAAACTTTACTTGGTGTTTTGAGTTAATTAGCTGATTAGAGCTCTTCTCAGGCCAGCATGTCTGTATTATAAAATGTTTATCCTAATATTTTGAGAGACTGGATTTTTTATTTCCATGAGCTATAAGACGTAATCATCAAGATTGAAATAAAAACAGCTTGAAATGTTTCACTTAATGAATCTAAATTGATGAAGGTGTCACTTTTTGATTTTAATTACGGGAAAATTTGCACGATATTAAAAAATTAATTTATGCCCCTGCATATATTTGCACTTGTGCTCATAAGTTTGCATACTCAGGCAGATATTGTGACATTTTTGCATTGATTTTGAAAATGACTGATAATGCAAAAAAACTGTCTTTTATTTAAGGATAGTGATCATATGAAGCCATTTATTATCACATAGTTGTTTGGATCCTTTTTAAATTATAATCATAACAGAAATACCCCAAATGGCCCTGATCAAAAGTTTTACATACCCTTGAATGTTTGGCCTAGTTACAGACACACATGGTGACTCAAACAGGGGGAAATGGCAATTAAAGGAGAATTTCCCACATCTGTGGCTTTTTAAATTGCAATTAGTGTCTATGTATAAATAGGCAATGAGTTTGTTGGCTCTCATGTGGATGCACTGAGCAGGCTAGATACTGAGCCATGGGGAGCAGAAAAGAACTGTCAAAAGACCTGCGTAACATGATAATGGAACTTTATTAAGATGGAAAACAATATAAAAAGATATCCAAAGCCTTGCAAATGCCAGTCCGTTCTGTTCAATCACTTATTAAGAAGTGGAAAATTCAGGGATCTCTTGATACCAAGCCAAGGTCAGGTAATCCAAAAACGATTTCAGCCAAAACTGACAGAAGAATTGTTCGGGATACGAAGAAAAACCCACAGGTAACCCCAGGAGAAATACAGGCCGCTCTGGAAAAGGACTGTGTGGTTGTTTCAAGGAGCACAATACAATGATACTTGAATGAAAATGAGCTGCATTGTCGAGTTGCCAGAAAGAAGCCTTTAATGCACCAATGCCACAAAAAAGCCTGGTTACAGTATGCCCGACAAGGCCTTGAAACGCCTCAGCTTCTGGCACAGTGTAATTTCGAGTGACAAGACCAAAATACAGTTCCAAAAAAATTAATAAAAACTTTCCAAAAAAGTCCAAAAGGAAGGTTTTGAGTGAGGAACAGAATGGTTAAAATTAAGAGACCACTGCAAATTGAATGCTTCGGTTCCTCACTCAATAATTCCTTTTCAACTTTTTTGGAAAGAAAAAGGTGCAGTGGCCTCTTAATTTTTTCCGGAGTTGTATTGGCCATATACCACACCCCCCGTGTGCCCTATTGCTAAATTACAAACTGTGCGTTTTAATTCCTGACTACTGATTGGCTAAAAGTCTTGGTATAGTTGAGCAATAAGGCAGGGGGGGTGTGTTATTTGGTCAATGTATCAGGGCTAAGAATGGTTCTTACCCTGAACACAATACTTAGCCACGGATTATGTCATATAAACCAGTTACGAACGTAATTCAAGCAGTTAAAAATAGGTGAGGACCTACCCATGAGTTTCAAGTTTCAAGGTTTATTTGTCAAATGCACCGATCAACACAGCGTCATCCTGCACATTGAAATGCTTGTGACATGGCACCCGACAAATATGTAGTGAGAGTTAAGAAGAATATGTAAGCAAAAATATAGCAAGATAAAATAAAGCAACAATATACATATACACTACCAGTTGTTGTAAGAGTACTGTATAAACTAGCAGCAATCTGGGTAGTATTATAGAACATTTCGATATGGAAAATAGGGCAGTAATATACATAACAGTCTAAACTAACAGCAAAAGTTAGAATGATTGAAAAGTATAGATACATATGAGTTTAATAAGCTTAGAACACTATGTAGTGAGAATTTCAGAAGAAAAATGTATATACAACATAGCAATACAGCAAAAAGACAAAGCAATAATATACATAACACTGTACATATCAGCATTTAAAAAAGAGTACTGTAAACTGGTAGTAGTATTGAATATTATAGATATGGCAAGTATGGCAATAATAAGCATAAAAATGTAAACTAGCATACATTTTTGAAGGACTAGGATGGGAGTATGAACAGTGTGGTAGGAGGATTGAGTATTATAGATACATATGAGTGTAATATGCTTATGAATGGTACATGCAAAGAAGATTATAATGCCCATTAAAAGTACATGAAAGGACATCAGAGCATCTGGAAAGTTTGTGTATGAAAAGTATGATCATGGATCAGTGTTGCTGGTGGAGGGGCCTTATGGCCTGAAGTGAAAAAACTGTTTTTAAGTCTTGAAGTGCGTGCCCTGATGCTCCACTAGCACCTACCAGACAGCAGCAGTGTGAACAGACCATAGCCTGGGTGGCTGTGATCTTTGATGATATTCCATGCTTTCCTCAGGCATTGTGTATGGTAGATGCCTAGCACAGAGGGGAGATGGCAGCCGATGATGCGCTCCGCAGACTTTACCACCCTCTGGAGGGAGCAGCTGCCGTTCCAGGAAGTAATGAGAGGTTGCTTCCAATGGTGCACCTGTAGAAGTTGGTGAGAGTTTTTATAGACATGCCAAATTTCTTGAGTCTCCCCAGGAAGTATAGTAGTTTTTGGGAAGTTTTCACTGCTGAGTTTGCTTGTCTGGACCATGATATAAGGTCTCAGGGCTTTGTCAGCAACAGGTGACCATGGAGGTTACTACGAGCAAGTGGTTGGAAGATATGTGTAATATTGGGTTCCACAGTCAGTTTGAACTGGCTTGAGGAGTACATTCAACCAGATAAATTATAGAGAATATAATCAAGCTGCCATATACTTGTAGCTGTTGGCCTTTTATTACGGATGGAGAGGAAATGCTTACATGCTAAATAAATGTGTTTAAATGCTTGATTGAAATTCAAATATGTATAAGACACCTATATTAAATCCCCAACTCTAATTCTTTCTCCCCACCTGTTTTAAAGTAATCTAAATAATGCTAACATTTTTAAAAGTAAAATGCTACATTTATAAATTATTTAATATTTTCTGAGTGCATATGAATCAACAATTATTATTATTTATATTTTTTAAAGCTATATTTACAGGCATGTAATGCTTTATTGGAAAGGTAAGTGGTGAAAAACAGTACAGTTTTTGCTGAAATAGCAATAGTGTACATGGGAGAAAGCAAAATCACCCTGACCACCAAAGGAATTGTCAATTGAAAGTAAAAATATGTCATTGTAACTGGATAATTTAGTTTCCTTTCTTCAATTAAATGGCAGTCACTTGCTGCTATAGTCAATTAGTCATGACATAAACCACACTTTCTTCTGCAATTGGGCTTCTCACATTTTAATTTTAAACCAAACCTCAACCCTAATCACACACTCACCCCTAAAACTAACCATAACTTATAAGGAACTGGAAATTAGTGGTAAATAATTCCGTCATTGTCGCTTTCGAGGGGATCAAAACAGCAATCTGTTACAGGTAAATTGTAACAGATGACTGACAATATAGGCCGTGTTCAAGAGGACCATAACATGTGCATGCAACTGCGACTGACTGATCGAAAAATCACCTCCATCATAAATAACGACTCTGTATTATACATAGGTCAGTTAGTCACAATTTGCCTATGATACATTGGGGATTTGATCATCTTACACAGACACTTGATGGAGTAAGTTGGGTTGTGGATCAATCAGGCAGTCGCATACTTTCGTTTAACACTCTTGAACACTGATATCGTGTTTTTGTGATTTAGAATTGAAAAAAATTATACTTGCTCATACGTTTACTAGAATTGCAAATGCTAAATGCAGCAAGCTTGCTTAACATTGTCGATGAGCGGAGTAACGTTATCGATGGCTGTAATCGTCAGAAGCGCTTTGTTGTTATTTTTTGGTTATAAGGTAAAAGGTCAGCAGTGAAAGGCCACAACTTGGACACTAGCAGGAATGCTTTACATATCTCCAGCTATAATTATTTTTCATTTTGTCATTGAATGTGTCGTAGCCAACACAATGCTTGTGAGCATTTCATTTTTTAGATTAGGACGGATCACCCTCCATATTTTATAGTATCCAATCTGGCAATACCGTTATCCATGTATTTTTTTGGGCAAAATATCTGGTAAGGTTCATGGCTCAAATACCTCTAGAATCAATTTAAATATTAATTATTATCAAAATAGATTTCCTTAAACAAAATCGGAGGGTTTTCTATTAGCTGATGCACAAGTAGGGTGTCGCGAGCATAGGCTCGAGCACTAAAGTGAAGACTGCACTGGGTGCGCGCGGGGTTGATAGTCGCCATTTTAATTTGAAAAATCAAACCGAACCGAAGGAGCGCTACCCTTTTAATTCGTAAGTTTGGTAGCAGAAACCAAAAGGAATGAACATCAAAAACACATTCTAGGGACCATGGTAAGTTTTTAATCACAATATTATGCGAAGAACCTACGATATGTATTTTTCTGAAATTAAAACATTAGAAAGCTAGCAGTTGTGGGACGACCAACGTTAGCCGTTAGGCGTTGTAGTTAGCTAACGTTAACTTGCCAGCTAGCTAACCTTAACTTAGCAAAGAGAGACGGACGGGCTTACTTAAATTGTAACTCGTTAACATAATCAATTCCTGTGTTTTACTAAGCTGGATGGATGGTCCCATGTCAGAAGGGGGAGTTGTTGGTTATTCAAAATGGCCATATTAACGTTTAGCATAACGACAGTTAACGTTAGGCATATGAAACCCGGATTGTACAAGACGACAACATCCATGCTAATGTCGGAACGGTACAGTATAACGTTAACACAGTGTGTCGTTAACGTTAGATACCTGGCGTTGTAGCTAGCTTGCTAAAGTTCAATTTCTTTGGTAACTCCGTTCGTCAGAGTACCTACTGTGGCTAGCTACAGTAGCTAGCCAAATATGCTATTGACAAATTGTTCGCTAGTTGGACCAACGATACTATCTAATTTGTAAATTGACCAACTGTGTTAACATTCGTGTTCATACTAATTGTTAGCTATCATTTGGGGCTATAACATAGCTAGATGAATAATGTTATTCGTGTAACAAAGACTGAAACATAGCATAACATTATTAGCTACGGCCTAGTTGAGTTAGCTATTGACGTCGGCCCCAATCAGATTTTAAGTTAGCCAAATAGCTAGGTAGCTAACTTACGTTAGCTGCGCAGCAATGTGCTTATTTAGCTAGCTAGCTACCTCGAGTCTTTGTCTCAATGGATAAGTTAGCTTGAGGCTGTCAGATGTTAACTTAAGCCAACGTTAGTAGCTAACTTTAGCTAGGCATAATAGCTAACTGAGCAGTAGTATTGTTTTTATTATTATAGCTAATGCGAACTTTCTCTAGAACTTACAGTACTAGCTTATTGCATTCACTAAGATGTATTTTGGAACCCTGGATTTATCCGATTCATTTGGAAGTTACCACTAACAAACATGTCCAACGTTCGTATTATTAGCTAGCTGCGGTAGACTACACTATCAGGTTTCTGTCAACAATGTTATTTTGACTAATATTAATATATGCTAGAGTTTAAAGTAACGTTGGTGGTATTACGCACACGTTGGGTAACCACAGTAGCTAGCAGCGTGGACTGCAACGTTAACAAATTGCATGTTTAAATGACACGTATGTTAACGTTAGATTGTTAGCTTACTTGGCTATATCGTTACAAACGGTAGTTTCTTTTAATTTGATCTCGTGCTAGCTAACTTAATGCGTTATGCCTGGGACTCTGAACTTCTGACAGGTACTTTCGCTTGCCAGGTTTTTAAACAAAGTAAATATCATAACTAATTGTGCTGGCGTATTCATTGATTATGCGCTACTAGTGTAGCGGGTGTAAATATTTTTTTAGGTCATAATATGCTGAAGTGCGAGTGTGTGCGTGGTTAAGGCCCACTTTCTGTACATTGGAAAAGTGTCTCGCTTGTTGTTCTCTGTTATTTGGTCAAACTTTACATAAGTAATGACTGTCATGGTGACTTAACTTCTGTCTCTAAGTTTCGATTAAACTATTTTTTTGTGTGCTTTTGTACGGCTATATCCCTAAAGTACTCTGTGGCCTTTCTTGATCATATTTCTATGATCATATTTCTATGATCAATATGAATACAATTCCTAATATACACTTCACGTTTATAAATAATAATGTATATTACTTAAATGCGTCTAGCGTTACCACAGTGCATCATGATACTCGTGTTTTGGTTGTTAAACGTTATGTTTTCCATTACAGTAAAATAGTCTTATTTGGATGACCATACGACCAATTCTGTTTACCTAAATATTGAGTTGAAACTACTTATTACACACCTAGAGGAAGTGATCTTTCATCTTAGTTGGTGGAAGAGGGAGGGTCTTTGTATGTGTAAATTTCTGCATGTTCAGGTGGTGTAATTTTGTCCTATATAATTGATTTTTAAGAAAAACATTGACAATGGGTTTTGGTAATGGGCTCATCAGCGTCCCATACTATTATCCTGTATGTCAATATAAATATCTTTAGATCCATTTCCCCATGGCCCTATGGTTCTTGCTGATAATTTTAATGAACTGTGGATGGACAGGTAAATTATACAAACTTTGTGGTTTCATTCAATAATGACTCACTGACTTATGTGCTGTGATTTTAACATCAACCAGTGTCTGGGCCTTCTAAAAGTCAGGGAGTCTCTGCCAAAGTGTATCAAGACTATTTTTAGAGACGTTTGAACCTGTAATGAAGTTCAGTGCTGCACGATGGACTGAATCCTTAGGTTTCCATACTGATGAGGAAGAATGTGTAAATACCACCATCATCTAACACTGACATATGTGGCTTGCACCTGTCAATTTCTGGGATGACAGGCATTATGTTTCCATAGATCATCCCTGGCATAGAGATGCCAGGGAAATGTACAATCTAGCAATGTTTTTGGTTACTTGTAAGATGCTTCTAACTGATTGTGAAAGTAGTGGGCGCTTAGCTTTTTCAGATCTCAGTTGTGGTCTTTGGATATTGTCTGAGTATTGTTGGGAACTTGTAACATCCAATATTTAACAGTTATGGAATTGACTTGCAAACATTTTTGGAATCGTTGGCCTGCATTATTTGAAATATTGCTTAGTTTAGACTTACTGGAAGACCTTTATGTTGGATAGGCCGTTAAGAAGGTATTTGGCTTTTTTAGGCCAGATCTTCATCAGGTACCATTTGAGGATGAATTGTTCAGAATACATCGTCTCCCAAAAAGTATTGTGACAACTTGCGATCCATGAATGGGCTGCTCCCAATTTCAAACATTAGAAAAAAGAAAAAAAACGTAGGTCTTTCCTGCACTGTTTCTCCAGCTATACATTGTTTTATGAACGACTTTTGCCAGGTCACGAGAGTAAACGATCCTAGTTTTACGACCCTGGGATCTACAGCGTCATGATGCCTTTTAACACACTATCTGAAAACACTTTGCTGGGCAATGTTCCCTTCACTGCCCTGGGGTATTGCAGATTTATATTTAAATGTGAAGTGTCCTCTACTGGCGATCTAACGCCATCCCTTCTCTGCTTACACCTTTGACTGTGCTATTGGCTAAAAGTTAACATGTAAGCCCCACAGGCAGAAATTGGTATGTGCAACAGGTGTAAACACTGGTCACAAAGGATTTACAACCAAGTCTTTATGGCTGTCTCGTGCTACTGTTCCCGGGAAACCAATTAACCAGAACTTTGGTAGTATTTTGAGGATTTCCATTATTAGCCAATGCTTATGAAGAAGCATACTCTTTGTCAGGGTTCAATCTGAAAACAAGACCGTGAAGTCATGTCTATATAGTCTAACACAGTCATAAAATACATTTCAGGAAAATATGCCTTGCTGATTTTGTTAATCGCTAATGTTTCCATACATTTCTATTTGTCTTGATTTTCCATATCACAGATTTTGTTTGGCCATAATAAAAAGTGGTCTTCCAAAATATTAGTAGAGGGTGAAGGGTGCAAAGAATTGTGATTGCAATAGGAAATTCACCTTGTGTTCAAATTGAAATGCCATGGCCTGTACTAACTTTATTTTTACTTATTTTTTCCCAGATGCTGAACTTGGTATTGTACTGAGGGACTTTACCTTGCATTAAGAGCCACTGACAGAAGAAGCTTGTTTTAATATACATTTTTCACACCTGGGGGGGGGGGGAAGAAGTAACCTATCACTGAAGTGACTAAAGGGGAATAATGGTGATTTTGCGCCGGGCACGGCCGCCTGCTTCCGCCCCAACCAGCAATGAATCTTGACTCGCTCTCGCTGGCTTTGTCTCAAATCAGCTACCTGGTGGACAATTTAACTAAGAAAAACTACAGAGCCAGCCAGCAGGAAATACAGCATGTAAGTAGTAGCATTATGTACATGTTTACATTTTCTATTGCTATATTTGGGCCACTACAAAGCAGTACACTGTTTAACACCTTGAAGTGCTATATGTATGATAGTTAAACGTGAATTTTTTTTTCTTCTTTCAGTTAAGAATTGTCCGGTCTGTTTATTTGATTATATTTTTATGACCAACGTGTTTGTTCTTTTGCTGAATGTTTCTTCTCTCCAAACAGATTGTAAATCGTCACGGCCCTGAGGCAGACAGGCATTTATTACGCTGTCTCTTCTCCCATGTGGATTTCAGTGGCGATGGTAAAAGCAGTGGCAAAGATTTCCATCAGGTAATTTTTGATTAGTAATCATATCAGTGGCTGTATGTTCACTTATTTAGCAATATGTATTAATGGTCTCTTTCAAATGAGACATTATTTAGGGATAGGCAATCAATGACTTGCCCATGAGTTTTTTTTTTGGTAATTGCATTTCTATTTGGTCCCTAACCTGTTTTTTGTTTTCCCTTTTCCCTTTGTTTGTCCACTTGCCCAAGACACAGTTTCTGATCCAGGAGTGTGTTTCACTGATTTCAAAGCCAAATTTTATTTCTACACTCTGCTACGCGATAGATAATCCTTTGCATTACCAGAAGGTAGGGGCAATGCTTTCTTAGTCTTTTTTAAAATTGAAATGCAGTTATAGTTACACATTTTCTGAATTAATATATGTTACACTGTGCTAACATTGTCAGCATTAAAATTATTTTTATAAACCTTTAACGTTTTCAGAGTTTGAAGCCGTCAACCCACTTGTTTACTCAGTTGAGTAAAGTTCTCAAGCTAAGCAAGGTTCAAGAAGTAAGTAATGAAATGGTCTGGTGACAATTCGGTTTCATCTACTGAATCTGGGTATTTGTAGTGATACCAGCGGGTTGTTTTTATTCTGTTTAAACAAGGGATCGACTTCTCCATTTTTGTGGCCCCCATATCATCTTATACTATTTGGGGCTCTGGCCTAAACTAACTTCTGAGTGCTAGAATAGTAGATGCACAAAGTACATTTTAGACATGTGGTTGTGCATGAGCAGCTTAGTTGTCAGTTGCTTGTTTTGCTACCCACGCTCATAACATTGTCCTGCTGAATGAATTTAGTCGGGGGGGGGGGGGTGCATGTGGGTTATGCCGACCTGATGCCCCTCATGATCAATTCAGATTTTTGGTGACACAAACCTGTTACCATCCTTGGTTTAAACATACTGATTATAATTATAACAATTGTGCTTTTCTCCCCAAGGTGATATTTGGCCTTGCTTTGCTGAATTCGTGCAACGCAGACCTTCGTGGTTTTGGTAAATTTATATTTCTATTAATTAAAGAAAATACGCAATGAGAACCATTCCTCGTGTGCCCCATATTCTTGTGTTGTCACGGCCAACATAACTGAATATAACATTTAACCAATGGTTAGACATGACATTTGAGTTGAGTGGTGACGCATTTTGACCAAATTTCATTTAAGCAATGAAGCCCATTAACTCACTTGGACAAACAAAAGTTTTATGAAACTGCTCTGGTGAACACATAAGCAGCTTTTAAATTGGACACATCATCAAATCACTTGGCATATTTTCTGTAGTAATTTCTCTCTATGAATGTCCTCACTTAGCCCAAATTATTAGTCTTGAGCCCAACACCCATGACGAGAGCTGAATAAATGTAGATGAAGCAAATGTTTGATACACTTCTTCATTAACTTCTGTATACCTGTCCATTGTTGTCAACGAGCTATCCAAAGCAAGTCATTCCATGTTTGTCTTAAACCTTTAATCATGTAGCCCTTGACATTCTTTTAGTTTCTCCAGTGATCTGTTGCCATTAATGTTTTTTCAGCCCTGGCTTTGATTTCTGCAGCAGTTTTGAACCGTCTGAAGTCACTGTTTAGATTCCGATTTGATCTTGTCCGGTTATTGAAATCAAATCCAGGGCCTATGTATTTCCTGTTTCATTCGGCAGCTGGCAGTGCTCACTGGGCATCCAGTAATGGGCTTTGTGCTACATGTGAGGTTTTGAAGGCAAAGCATGAAATTACTTAATTTGTGTTTGGGATAGTTGGTTGAAGTGACCGCAATGTGGATGTAATTTGTTTAATTATATATTTACTCCTAAATTTACAGCTTGTGCACACAACTTGCATTGGTTTAGCCTACCGTACAATAGATTCAAAGAAAGCGAGAGCTTCTGACAATTGGCTTAGTGTTGTTTCATTGTTGTGTCCATTTTGAATGCAACGGATGTTTTTAGGAGATCAGTTTAATCGTCCACGGTGTTGCACAAAAGTGGGCTTATAGCCTAGGCTACTACATGCAAATCATGCTACTTGGTAAAGATCTCATGGGCACTTTTGGTTGGGTGTCTATTTTATCACGATTTACCTTATCTCAATTGATAATTCTTTGGAAGAAACATAGCCTCATTTGTTTCTCCTTTTTAATGTTCTTGGTCAAGACAACAGTGAAGTTTCCCTGTCATTTTTAAACTTGCTCACCACTGAGGTAAACAAGATTCTTGCCGGGTAACTAACTTATGGTCTTATTCACCTTTAGCCGCGCAGTTCGTCAAACAAAAACTCCCCGACCTCCTCCGCTCTTACGTGGACGCAGACCTTGGAGTCAACCAGGAAGGTGGCTTCCAAGACATTGCCATAGAGGTCCTGCACCTGCTCCTCTCCCATCTTCTGTTTGGCCAGAAGGGAGCCAGCGGGGTCGGTCAAGAGCAGATTGACGCGTTCCTCAAGACACTGTGCAGAGGTGAGGGTGTATGGTGCTACTGAAAGGACATTGCTTTCAGTAATCACAGCAGCCTGGTTGCCTTGTCCATTGTTGCCCTGTACATTAAGTATGGTGTGTTTCAGATTTCCCGCAGGAGCGCTGCCCTGTGGTGCTCGCACCACTGCTGTACCCTGAGAAACGGGACATTCTGATGGACAGGATTCTGCCAGACTCGGGAGAGTTAGCCAAGACCAGGATGGAGAGTTCTCTTGCGGAATTCATGCAGGAAGTGGGCTATGGTTTTTGTGCAAGGTGACCACTACAAACAGAAATGCTCATTAAAATAAAGTATTGTTTTATTTTTATTTTTTAAATTGCACTGTATGAGTGCTCCAAATAATTGCTCCGTTGACCCTGGGAATTTCCCCTTTCATTCCCAGTCTCGATGAATGCCGCAACATAATCCTGCAGTATGGGGCACGAGAGGTTACAGCCAGCCAGGTGGCCAGGGTCCTGGGGATGATGGCTCGCACTCACTCTGGCTTGTGTGATGGAATTGCCTTACAGGTGAGGGGTGGCTTGATGGTGGACCTCCTTGTATCTCTGAAAATGTTGTGGAACTGCTTTGTATACTAATGTTCTTTACGTCTTCAGTCTATCTCAGCTCCAGGCAGTGGCATTTGGAGTGATGGAAAGGACAAAAGTGATGGTTCTCAGGCCCACACCTGGAATGTAGAAGTTCTGATTGACGTGGTCAAAGAAGTTGTAAGTTGAGATGCAATATCATGCTATTCCTGTTTCTTTTTTTTCTTTGTACTGAATATTCCTCTTTTTAAATTTTTTTTATTAGAACCCCAATCTGAACTTCAAAGAGGTGACCTATGAGCTCGATCACCCAGGCTTCATGATCCGGGACAGTAAGGGACTTCAGATGGTCGTTTATGGGATCCAGAGGGGTCTGGGCATGGAAGGGTTTCCTGTTGACCTCATCTACCGACCCTGGAAGCATGCTGAAGGGCAGGTAACGAGAGATGATTCTATAAAGATGACCAGATGGTCAACACTTGCTTTACAAATGCTTATTTTTTTCTGACTTTTCTCACCACATTCTCTTCCAGCTGTCCTTCATCCAGCACTCCCTCATGAGCCCTGATGTCTTCTGCTTTGCTGACTACCCCTGTCACACTGTAGCCATCGACATACTGAAGGCCCTACCGGAGGATGACAACCGGGAGATCGCCACCTGGTGTGTAAAACAGTCCTTCTGACAACTAATGTACCAGATACCTTTTGAATGTATTTGTTTGATGTGTATAATTTGTTATTGAATATTTTCTTAATTTATTTTGCTCTATAGGAAGAGCCTAGACCTAGTAGAGAGCCTCCTACGTCTCTCTGAGGTGGGCCAGTATGAGCAGGTGAAGCAGCTCTTCAGCTTTCCCATCAAGCACTGCCCCGACATGCTGGTGCTGGCACTTCTGCAGATCAGCACCTCCTGGCACACCCTGCGCCACGAGCTCATCTCCACCCTCATGCCCATCTTCCTGGGCAACCATCCAAACTCTGCCATCATCTTGCACTACGCGTGGCATGGACAGGGCCAGTCCCCCTCGATCCGTCAGCTGATCATGCACTCGATGGCAGAGTGGTACATGCGAGGGGAGCAGTATGACCAGGCCAAGCTGTCCCGCATCCTCGACGTGGCCCAGGACTTGAAGGTAGCGACCAGTGTCTCTTCTTAGGAAATCTAAATTAAGGCTGCTTTGAGAGTTTTGTCAAAGGCCGGAATCCTTGAATCTTGTCTGCAATATCTAAATTGTGTTGATCTTTTTTTCAGTCTCTATCAATGCTGCTAAATGGTACTCCATTTGCCTTTGTTATTGACCTTGCTGCACTTGCCTCTCGCCGTGAATACCTCAAACTTGACAAATGGCTGACTGACAAAATCCGCGAGCACGGGGTGAGTGGCGTGAGTGGAGCCTTTAATTTACAGCAGTTACTGCAAAATGACATTTCTATGAAGTTATTGTGTTAAAGTATGATTCTTAAGGACTTTTTTTCTTGTTCTAGGAGCCGTTTATCCAGGCATGTGTAACGTTCCTGAAGAGACGCTGTCCCTCCATTATGGGTGGTCTGGCCCCAGAGAAGGACCAGCCCAAAAGTGCCCAGCTCCCCCCAGAAACAATGGCTACCATGCTGGGTTGTCTGCAGTCTTGTGCAGGGTGAGTTTTTCCTGTCTGGGTGCATCTGTTACCTGTCTGATGTCATGGCTTATGTCAGGTTTTCTAGTTGTGCCAAAAGTTGTTAATCTTGCTTTCATTTTACTGCTTTCTTTTATTTTTACCTCAAAGGGGAAAAATTATAAATCCATGATGCGTCTATGTACATAAATATCGTGATGAAATTGCGGTTCTCTGGTTCTCCCTCCTATAAAGCACCTGATTGAACTTTAAATAATAATTATTAATGTGAGAACAGTGAAAAATACAGTTGGAATCCCAATTGTTTGTGGTTCCATGGGGCCTTAGTTTGTTCTATTGGTGGTTTGGTCCGCCAGGTCCACAAATCATGTGTTCGGTTGCTATATAGGTTCTTGTTGCTAGCTAACCAACAACACTACACAATAACTTAAATCTAAAGCTCAAAAGATAGCGAACTAGCAGGTTTATTTAATTTGACCTACTTTTCTAACCAAATGCTCTTGTAAATGAAGGTCAACCAATTGCCTGATGGGATGGTGAATACGCATTTTGTTGTTGTTGATGCAACAGTAAGCCTTTCATCAGCAGAGTTGTGACATGGACATAGACTGGAATGCATCAAGGATTTGACCCACATGTTGTATACATTTATTTCAAGAAGATTGTGTTCCTTGCCTTTCCAGGCCTCTCCAGTCTGAGTTCTGTATTTGTTGGTAAACAAATCATGTCAGAGCTGTTTTTAACGTATTTATCCTAGCCGTTAGCTTATCTGAGAGAACCAACGTACCCTAAAATATAATCTCAGGCAGTGCAAGTAGCCTGTGGCCACCAGCCATCCTTAAAGGGGCAGCTGAAAATGCTTGATGGGGCCATTTGTAAGATTTCTACTGTACTCCATTCATAAATGACCAGCAGACATCTACTGTGAATCTTATGCACACGTTACGTGTTGTGTAAACACGACACGTTCTACTCGAATGGCGATGTGTAGCCTATCATTTGCTTAATCTTTAGGCTTCTCGTGATGGTTTTCATCCTGAGCCCCTCCTTTAGTCCTTGGTCCCAAATGTCTAGTGGAAAGACTAGTCACACATCACCAGTGTGACCCTGGTGCCAGGGTGAAGCACCTGTGGAAAGGCCTCATTGCAGTACTACCCAAGGTGTCCTTGTTTATTTCTGTGTAAAAATGCGTTGGAGGAGGGATTCTGCCTGCCCCTTTAACACAAGTGACTCAAATGTGCGAGTACATGAGCTTGTTTTAACATGTAGCCCTCCATAATACTTAATCACAAAAATATCCTTTATCGGTATTCCTGAAATGCATTCATTGTGCTCCTCCAAAATCATGCTACTTGTAAAAAGTGAGCACAGAGATGTTTTCTAAATATGTAACATTAAGATTCTTGTTCTTTGAAATGAAACATTCAATTTTCTTTTGCAGGAGTGTCTCTCAAGAGCTCTCGGAGACAATCTTGACTATGGTTGCCAATTGTAGCAACGTCATGAACAAAGCCCGCCAGCCGCCACCAGGGGTCATGCCAAAGGGAAGAGCTCCAAGCACCAGCAGCCTAGATGCCATTTCCCCAGTGCAGGTATCGGTGTCTCCTCTCCAGGTGAAGGGATTACATTGCATCTGTTTTCTTACTCTTAGTAGGGAATGTCCCCCTAGGATTATTGATTTGTGTTCGTCAAATTATTTGAAATGTGTACGCCATGTGTCGTAATGTTGCTCATCCTGGTGCTCTGATGTCCTCTAGATGGATCCCCTGACAGCCATGGGCTCCCTGACCCTAAGCAGCTCCGCCCCCTCTCACACACAGAATATGCCGGGCTTCCCCACCCCGCTGGGTTCAGCCTTCAGCAACCCCCAGTCCCCAGCTAAGGCCTTTCCTCCACTGTCCAACCCCAACCCCAGCACGCCATTTGGGGGAATTGGAAGCCTGTCTTCTCAGCTGGGTAACCCAGGTATATGGAGAAAACAATCTTAGATTTTTGTTTTGTTTGTTATGGAGAACTGAACTGGATCTTGTTTCTAGGTTCACTGGGTTCTGGCATTGGTTCTGGTCTTAGTTCTGGTCTTGGAATGCCAGCGGTAAGCAGTGATCCTTTTGGAACAAGGAAGATGAACACGCCTGGTCTAAATCCACCCACCTTTCAGCAGAGTAAGATGAAGGCCTGTAAGTGGTGTTGGTGTGACTGAGAGTGTGCTAGGCGCCTCAACTGTATTTTCTCTGAAAACCATGTTTTAATATTTTGCCTTATCCTCTTGAATTTTAATATCTTATTGGATTCTATTTTTAAATAATGAAATGCTTAAAAATTTACCATGTCTCAAGACATTGAGTGTAGCCGAAACACACACTGAATCAGAGGAAATACAGGTCAGTCTTCCATTAAACACACATTGGCAAATTCCTATGTTTTTGCGCATGAATGTGATTGTGTTTTTGTTTCAAACTTATTTGCTTATCAATTTTTTATTTATTTTATCGATGCTGAAGGTGTTTCAAAGGGCTTTTTACGGCAGTGCTGTTTTGATTTAGTGTCCCCTTTTCCCAGCTGACCTATCTCAGGTGTGGCCTGAGGCTAACCAGCACTTTAGTAAGGAGATTGACGATGAAGCTAACAGCTACTTCCAGCGTATCTACAACCACCCACCACATCCTACCATGTCTGTTGATGAGGTGAGTCTCTGAGGAACAGCAGACTGTTGCTGCCACTGACTTAGTAAGGGGCTTTATCCTCAAGGTGACCGCTGCTAAATCCATGGCGGTCCTTCTCTTTGCAGGTGCTGGAGATGTTGCAAAGGTTCAAGGACTCCACCATCAAGCGAGAGCGTGAGGTCTTTAACTGCATGCTGAGGAACTTGTTCGAAGAATACCGCTTCTTCCCCCAGTACCCCGACAAGGAGCTGCACATCACCGCCTGTCTGTTTGGGGGCATCATTGAGAAGGGCCTTGTAACCTACATGGCCCTTGGACTGGCCCTCAGATATGTCCTTGAAGCCTTAAGGAAACCATTTGGGTCCAAAATGTATTACTTTGGAATCGCTGCTCTAGATAGATTCAAAAATAGGTATGGGCTTCTAATGGTATTCCATCCTCTACATTTGTATGTTGCCAAATAGTGTTTCATATCTGTTTGAGCTCTGACTGCTCTAGGGCTAATTTCGTCTTTCCCTCTCTAGGCTGAAGGATTACCCCCAATATTGCCAGCACTTGGCCTCAATTGGCCACTTTCTGCAATTCCCCCATCATTTACAAGAGGTAATTGGATTTCCTGTATGTTTCAATATACAATTTGTCCACTTCTTGCCTTTGCACTGATGATCTCACCACCTTGGCTAGAAGTGTGGTTCCTACTTCACGATGAATAAGTCTGTCGCTCTGGCACTTCTGAATATCCTGTGCGTGCAGTATATCGAGTATGGCCAACAGTCACGTGACCCTCCGGTGAAGATGCAGGCATCCATCACAACCCCGGGAAGCCTGGCATTGGCTCAGGCTCAGGCCCAGTCACAGTCTCCCAAAGCCCCCCAGCCTGGACAGGCCAGCACCCTGGTAACCACAGCTACTACCACCACCACCGTCGCCAAAACCACTACCATCACCCGGCCTACCCCTGGCACCTTCAAGAAGGATGTGCCGGTGAGTACCTGGGGAAACATTGAGCATCACATACAGTAACATGGTGAAAGTAATTGCCAACTTTCTGATGTACGCTAATATTCATTTTTTTTCTAATATTCATTTTTTTTTTTTGACACAATTCAGATCTTTAACCAAAACCTGGTCACTAGATGGCATAGAACCTAAGTGAACAAATGACACTTGTATACTTATTTAATTGGCAGTGATATGAAACTCCAATGAGCATTTGTGAAAAGTTGATTGCCCCATATGCTTTAATTAGTTGTGCCTCCTGGTGATGCGATTATGACTGCAACTAAATGCTTCCTGCAGTTCAGTTTCACATTGCTGTGGGGGAATTTTGGCTCCCTTTTCAATGCTGAAATTCCTTTTAACTGTGTTTGCAGGTTTGAGTTTAAACTAAGTTAAACTGCAACAAAACTAAAGGTGGCACAACCCTAAATAATCCCTGAGTCTTGATAGTCCTGTTGTAACATTGATACACGCTCCAGAGACCACCATCTGGGCAGGGTGCACCTCATGAACGTGCACCTCCCCAAAGTTCTGCAGCAAATCCTTTGTTCAGTTGAATGTGTTGACCACTTCTGTAATTCAAAGTAATAAACCCGAAAGTCTGCTATTCTGCAAAGTTGCTGTTCTTCCTAATGTTTTGACTGTGCTAAGAACTTAAGGGGCCATTTACCTTTTGACTTTATAAAATACTCCCATATGGGTATGAATGTTATTTGTTCATTTTGATTCAGAATGTCTTTTGTTGAAAGATGAGGCAAATACTTCCCTAGCGCTCTAGATGTTACCATTTCTGTTTCAATGGAATAACTAGTTTGTTCCATTAGCAACTTCCGCTGGTTGTTACAGCCATAGGCTAATTTTTGGGAAAAACACAATGTAAATCAAATTACAGTAGTACTACTACTTTTTCAACATGTAATCTTTTTTTCTTCTGAACTGTGGGAAAAATGCATTTTGAGAATTTCAGTTCATGTCTTCTTAATTTTACAAGTGGAGGATAGGATATTGTAAAAGGTTTGCTTTTTGTTTTACAATATTTTACATTTGTTACAGCCCTCAATCAACACCACAAACATTGATACTCTACTAGTAGCAACAGACCAAACGGAGAGGATTGTGGAACCTCCGGAGAATGTTCAAGAAAAAATTGCCTTCATTTTCAATAATCTGTCACAATCCAACATGACACAGAAGGTGGGTCAGAAATGTTGGCTTCATTCTAGTGTTGCAATTGCTCTTGTATTTGCAAAGAGCTCTTATTTGTTGTTTTTACTTTCATGTACCTGCCAAGGTTGAGGAGTTAAAGGAGACTGTGAAGGAGGAGTTCATGCCCTGGGTCTCCCAGTATCTGGTTATGAAGAGGGTCAGTATCGAGCCCAATTTTCACAGCCTATACTCAAACTTCCTGGACACGCTGAAGAACCCGGAGTTTGTCAAAATGGTCCTGAATGAAACATACCGAAACATCAAGGTGAATAGTTAGTTACCTAATCAACACTAGTTTTTTAAGCTCAACAGATTTCAGAACATCTGTTACATTAAACTGTTCTCCATGTGTCAGGTACTTCTTACTTCGGATAAGGCAGCTGCAAACTTCTCTGACCGATCCCTCCTGAAAAATTTGGGCCACTGGCTTGGAATGATCACACTGGCCAAAAACAAGCCCATCCTTTACACAGTGGGTTGATTTCTCAATGTTTAAATGGTGACTTGTTGTATTTGTTACTGTGCCCTAAGGCTATGATGTTTGTTTAACCTGCATTTGTTTTTCTCTAGGATTTGGAGGTCAAATCTCTCTTGTTGGAAGCGTATGTCAAGGGGCAGCAGGAGCTGCTGTATGTTGTCCCGTTTGTGGCTAAAGTCCTGGAGTCCAGTTTACGCAGCGTGGTGAGGCAACAGTCTTGCTGGTTTTGTCAATTTCTACATCTTTTACCATGTTATCCCAAGTAATTGTTACATTTTTAAGTGAGCTTAGGTCTAGTACAAACTAAGCCAACAGTATTAGGTTGACAGCTGTCCTATAAGACAATGGTTGGCCTTGCAGTTTTTCCCGATCCAAAGAGAACTGCTGCTTTTAACCACTGGCCCATTTTCCTTGGTCTGGTGCCTTGGTCAAGATTATCTATGGGGCTTAAGACTGACCCACCCCCAACAGAAAAAGACAGTGAGCAGGTCCCAGCAGGCACAGTATCTACAGCAACAGAAAGGAAGCCAGACCTTCCAGGCAGAATACCTACAGCTGCTGACAGGGAGTCAGACAGATCTAGATGATGTAGACCAGTATAGACAGCGTTATAGCCCACCTCCAGAAGAAGCGAGAAGGCGCAGAGTATGTGTGACATTTTGGATCCTAAAAATATAATATTGCCATGGCATAACAATGGCCTGCCAACATTGTACTTCCTATTTCTTTGTAGGTTTGAAGCCCTGGTGCTGGTTTTGTGCATGTTGAATAAATCTCAAGTTAACATGAGTGTCTTTAGTTAACTGGTATGTTGAATGTTCTGTCAGATCTTTCGGCCCCAGAATCCTTGGACTATGGCAATCATGAACGTTCTAGCGGAGCTGCATACAGAGCATGACCTAAAGGTGAGGGCGGGGGGGGCTATAGTTAACCACTCAGCATTGTGTTTTTAGTCTTAAATTCTTTGCAGTTTATGCATACTTGTTGTCATCGTATTTCTTCCCCCGCTACAGCTGAACTTAAAATTTGAGATTGAGGTACTGTGCAAGAACCTGTCACTGGACATCAATGACCTGAAGCCTGGCAACCTGCTGAAGGATAAAGAGAAGCTGAAGAACCTGGAGGAGCAGCTCTCAGCACCAAAGAAGGAAGCCAAGCCTCCTGAAGAAATGCTCCCTATTGTCAGCACAGGTATCCAGCACTTTCACTCTGGGATGCCTCTGGTTGGTGTGTGGATATCTTTCTTTCAATTACTTATTTTTAGATTTGAATATGATGTTGGTCTCCATGTACCTTAGTATTTTATATTGTTTATTATGATTTATTTTTCCCACATTGAAATGTAGAACAGTGACCTAGATGTAATGCCAGTAATGATTCAATTTATTTAGCTTTTTCTCTTTTGAGCCGCTGTGCTTGGGTTCCTCTTCGTGTATTTTAATCACTGTAGCGTTTTGTAACCAACAGGAGACTTTCTTCCATTTGCAGCTGCACCCTCCACTCCTGCTGTCACCACCACCTGTACAGCCACCGGGCCCCCTACTCCTCAGTTCAGCTATCATGACATCAACGTGTATGCGCTTGCAGGCCTGGCCCCCCACATCAATATCAACATCAACGTCAGTAGCCCTCTTTCTCATAACTTACTGAGTTGGGACAAATCCACTCCCACGGTTGTGGCTGTACTAAGGCTTTCCTGTCCCTGCAGATCCCCTTGCTCCAAGCCCACCCCCAGCTAAAGCAGTGTGTGAGGCAGTCCATCGAGCGTGCCGTGCAGGAGCTCGTTCACCCCGTGGTTGACCGTTCCATCAAGATCGCCATGACCACCTGTGAGCAGATCGTGAGGAAGGACTTTGCCCTGGACTCGGAGGAGTCGCGCATGCGGGTGGCAGCCCATCACATGATGCGGAACCTGACCGCTGGCATGGCCATGATCACCTGCCGGGAGCCCCTGCTCATGAGCATCGCCACCAACCTGAAGAACAGCTTTGCCGCAGCCCTCAGGGTACAGCCTCTGACGTCCGCTCCCATTTACATCGCTTCTAGCTTTCTAAAGGGTTTTTCATGCTTATAAATGTGATCCTGTCCCCCTTCCCTCCAGGCCCCAACCCCCCAGCAGAGAGAGATGATGGAGGAGGCTGCTGCCCGGGTAGCTCAGGACAACTGTGAACTGGCCTGCTGCTTCATCCAGAAGACTGCTGTGGAGAAGGCAGGGCCAGAGATGGACAAGAGGCTGGCCACGGTGAGGATCTTTATGGCCAATGCATTGACGCTGGTGTTTCGGTCTGTACTGCTCAGTTAGTTAGCTGACTTGTCTGTGCTTGCCATTTGGGTAGGAGTTTGAGCTGAGGAAGCATGCCCGCCAGGAAGGCCGCCGCTACTGTGACCCGGTGGTGCTGACCTACCAGGCTGAGCGCATGCCCGAGCAGATCAGGCTCAAGGTGGGTACTACATTAGCTTCTTATCTGGTATTTGGTGTTTCGTGTTTCAAATATTTACTGAGTCACTTTTCTGTTACAGGTTGGAGGTGTAGACCCCAAACAGCTGGCAGTCTATGAGGAGTTTGCTAGGAATGTGCCTGGTTTCCTACCCAGCAACGACCTTTCTCAGCCCACTGGGTTCCTTGCCCAGCCCATGAAGGTAAACTTCTCAGCCCACTTTAAGGTCCTTTTGTAGCTCTCCTGGTTGAGCATGGTTCTTGTAATTTCAGGATACTGGGATTAAATTCCCAGGACCATCCTAACTTGACCGAGTCACTGATTTTTATTTATCCTGACAACCCCACCGTAGTTGTAGTTCTTTACTCGGTTCTGTGGCTGACGGAGTGTGTCTGCGTATGTCTGGCTGGCTGACAGGGTGTTTCTATCTATTACAGCAACAGGCTTGGGCTACAGATGATGTGGCTCAGATCTATGACAAGTGCATGGCAGACCTGGAACAGCACCTCCATGCCATCCCCCCGGCACTGGCCATGAACCCTCAAACCCAGGCCTTACGTAGCCTCCTGGAGGCTGTGGCTCTGGCCAGGAACTCCCGGGACGGCATCGCTGCTCTGGGCTTGCTGCAAAAGGTCAGGGACTGGGTGTCCTACAGGCACAATAGGAATACCTTTATGGGTTAAATAAAAGCAC
This sequence comes from Esox lucius, assembly GCF_011004845.1. NCBI lineage: Eukaryota > Metazoa > Chordata > Actinopteri > Esociformes > Esocidae > Esox > Esox lucius. The sequence continues at coordinate 8,765,625 of NC_047587.1, read as the reverse complement.
TTTTTTAGTTTTGTCTCACTGTGGTTGTTCAAATGGCATAATTAAGGCATTCTAATATTCACCTATTTGATCCGTTTACCAAACAACTGTTTAACGTTGCTGTGCAGTGTACAACGATTTTAGCCTGCCAATTATAATTCACAACTTTTGTTTTAATCACTTGTCTAATTCACATTTGCTTACAAATTGCACTCCCATGAAATATTTGTTTCAGGTGAGAAGTTGGGTTTTTAGCACACTGTTTCATATCGGTCACATAGCCACTGTGGGTACCAGGTTACTAATGCAGTTCTTGCCAACATTACAGTATCAAGTGGAGGCCATATTTTAGGATTGCCTGTGCAGGGAGGTGATGGAATCTCCAATTTAGACAGAATGTAATTTAGACCTTACACTGATGATTAGATTTATCTCCTTAGGAATATTTATAGTGTCTTATTGGTTCTGGCGGTTGTTTTATTCATAACTGTTGGTTATGGTTATAAGAATATCTTGCCATCCCTAGTTTTGTTAGAAATGGGTCTCAAAGCTTTTTTCTCTACCTAGGCTGTCGAGGGTCTGCTGGATGCAACCAGTGGTGCCGATGCTGACCTGCTGCTGCGCTACAGAGAGTGCCACTTGCTGGTGCTCAAAGCTCTCCAGGATGGCCGGGCGTACGGACCACAGTGGTGCAACAAGCAGATTACCAGGTCGGTATCCCTGAAAATCCACCAGTCGGAGTTTGGCTCCTATGGATAGAGAAGATATGCTCTGGTTTGTTAACATTTGGGATATATTTGACTTGTCCCAGGTGCCTGATTGAGTGCCGGGATGAGTACAAGTACAATGTGGAGGCTGTGGAGCTGCTGATCAGAAACCACCTGGTCAACATGCAGCAGTATGACCTGCACCTGGCACAGGTAAACACCTTCACTAAGCCTGGTTGAAAGCAGAATAGTGGCATCTGAATCGGCTGTGTGGTCTAGAAAACCGGATGATTGGCTGGTGGTATAATTTCTACGTGTCACTTGTATAACTTCTGTGTGTGTTTCTGTGTGAAGTCTATGGAGAATGGGCTCCACTACATGGCTGTGGCCTTCGCCATGCAGCTGGTGAAGTTGTTGCTGGTGGATGAGCGCAGTGTGAGCCACATCACTGAGGCTGACCTGTTCCACACCATCGAGACTCTGATGAGAACCAGTGCCCACTCCAGGGCCAACGCCCCTGAAGGGTATGTCCTGTGTCCAATTTAATATTCTTCTGGGTTGCACTGAGGCAGCCACATGGGGGCGCTGACCTGCACTATTATTAAATATTACTGTTCTGAAATTAAAGTGTAGAAATAATAGTTTTTTTTTTAAACTGCATCAACAGTTTATTAGGAATTGAAATGAATGTCATAAACAGAATCATAGTTGCACATCCTTTGTTTGTTTACTTTCTAAATGAATTCCCGACAAACCTGTAATTGATTATATGGGGCTGGTGACCGATGCATACTTGTCCTGTGACCTCAAGGCTTCCTCAGCTGATGGATGTGGTCCGCTCCAACTACGAGGCCATGATTGACCGGGCCCACGGAGGTCCTAACTTCATGATGCACTCTGGCATCTCCCAGGCTTCTGAGTATGACGATCCACCAGGCCTGAGAGAGAAGGCTGAGTACCTGCTGAGGGAATGGGTGAACCTGTACCATTCTGCAGCTGCCGGTCGGGACAGTACCAAGGCCTTCTCTGCCTTTGTGGGCCAGGTGCAGTACAGTGTGCACATATGCTATTTTGTTTGTTGTGATTAAGCACAGGTCTTGTCCCAGCCTTGACACTTGGGACTGTAGTGCTTGAGCAGTTTACAGCATCATTTTCTTTCAACCCACTGCTGTGCTCAACCAGAAACACTGTTAGTGAGATGACTGAACATGGACATTCATTAAGAGGGTATCCAAGTCTCAAGTCTTTAATTTATCTAAATATAAGGCCATAAAGTATTTTGTATTTTTAAAGGTCTTAAAATTAGTTTCTGTTAGCACTATGAATAGGTGGTGCACAGATGTGTGGTTTGAATGCATTTTACCTCTGGTTGTGTGCAGAGTGGAACCACTATTTCAGTCAGATTGTACGAAGTCAGCAAGACGTGACTGTTGGCTGCTTTTCTCCAATCACCGTTGTTCATGAGAGAGATACAGCTCAGGAAAACATTTGGTTCACAGCACATTTTTCTTTCCTTTCCAAAAAAGTCAAAGGAAGGTTTTGAGTGAGAAACAGAAGGATTAAAATTTAGAGACCACTGCAAATTGAACACTTCCGTTCCTCACTCAAAATATTCCTTTCTGACTTTTTTTTGTTGAAAAAAGCTAACTAGTACCAAACAGGGTAATTTAGCTAGCAACATAGACATGGCTGTTGAAGTTCCTGCAGGTACCATGGGATTTCTCTCCCGACATTTCTGTTCTGTTTGGTCATATCACAGATGACAGTCCTGTGGAGTATAGTCAGTAACGTTATTGTTAGCAGTAGGCTTATTGCTCTAACAACTGGCTACAGGCACTTGCAGACAGACTGTGATAAGCGATAACTGAACCCATAGAAAATCCTGCCTACAGTACCGTGTTCACCCATGTGGGGGTTTACACGAGAGCTGCCTTTGCTGAATTTGTGGTTGGTTACCATAGTAACAACAATGCTCTGAAGCTTGGTGTATGTTGTCTAAAAATTACTTTAGATTAGTTTTTGTCAAATAAAAATTAAAGGCAACTACACCAAATGTTGTTATAATTATTAGGCTATAGACCTATTGTTATAATTGTATTATTAGCTGAACAGAACTTAGTACAAGACCGAACCAGAGATAACTAGCCCTTTTGGCATGGAGAAAAATAAACCAATATGTTCTTGATGGGGACACTAATTGGCCACACACTGGAATTAGTTCCAAGGTGTTACGCTGCTATATTATGGTGCTGGGGGATATGAGGAATGCACTAACTTTTCTAGTCTAGAATCAAATAGACTCTGGATTTAGCCCAGAGAAATGTATTTATTATTCCAATTGGACTCTTAATATCTCACCCCTGGCACAGCCAGAAGAGGACTGGTCACCCCTCTGAGCCTGGGTCCTCTCTAGGTTTCCTCCTAAAATTTCGACCACCTTAGGGTGTTTTTCCTAGCCACTGAAATTCAACACTACTGTTTGCTCCTTGGGGTTTAAGGCCGGGTGTCTCTAAAGCACTGCTGTTGTGAAAAGGGCTTTATAAATACATTTGATTGATTGAATTACACAATGCTGGAGGGGGATGAAGTAGCCTACGTCACTAACAATTTATATCAGTGCTACAGTCATGTTCCCCTGTCGTTGCATGCAGATACGGATGCACCTTAAACAGCTGCTGGTTTTGGTGCTTATCGACAATTAAAGTCTGCATGTGCCTTACTTCAGTCGAATTGATATGTATTTTTTGCACGGGTTGTTGCTGTGAAATTGGTCTTAAATTGAATTCGAAGTGGCATTAAAGTCTTAGTTTTAAATTTAACTTGCTGAGACCTGCAGATACCCTGATTTAATGTTAGACTGCTGAATTGAGCTGGGCTTTAAGAAACATTTTATTCTTGAACATTTTGGAATTTCAGGTGCATACCTTTATTTGTGCTTTACGTTTTGTTCTTGAATTCTTTTTAAATGAGCCATTTTCTGGTAAGACAAGCACTTGGGTATTTTTGTTAATTAAAAATGTTTTGTTTCTCACATTTTCTTTGCTTTGTTGGAAAGGAGTCTTGAGTAGATAATCACACTAGCAATTCTCACTGTACTCCCTTTTCCTTTCCAGATGCACCAGCAAGGCATTCTGAAGACTGATGACTTGATCACACGTTTCTTCAGGCTGTGCACAGAGATGTGTGTGGAGATCAGCTACCGTGCCCAGGCAGAGCAGCAGCACAACCCAGCAGCCAGCGCTGCTATCATCCGGGCCAAGTGCTACCACAATCTTGACGCCTTTGTGCGCCTCATTGCCCTGCTGGTCAAGCACTCTGGAGAAGCTACCAACACAGTCACCAAGATCAACCTACTTAACAAGGTCTGTATTGTCCTGATCCTTTGCCATGTCTAAAAAATGAACTCTTTGTAGAGGTGTCTGTTAACATGTCTGATTTGGAAACTTTCTGATGTGAATGTGTCCTGCCTTAGGTTCTAGGTATTGTGGTTGGAGTGCTGATCCAAGACCATGATGTGAGACAGACTGAGTTCCAGCAGCTGCCTTACCACCGCATCTTCATCATGTTGCTGCTGGAGCTCAATGCCCCTGAGCATGTGCTGGAGACCATCAACTTCCAGACACTCACTGCCTTCTGGTAAATGCTGCTGTCACTAAGGATTTATTTGTGAAATACAGGTTGTTGTCGGGTGTTACTTTTGTGCCATCGTTATGCTTATGTTTTGTTTGGTTGTTTGTGTCCACAGCAACACTTTCCACATCCTGAGGCCTACCAAAGCCCCGGGCTTTGTCTACGCTTGGCTGGAGTTGATCTCTCATCGTATCTTCATCGCCAGGATGCTGGCGCACACCCCTCAGCAGAAGGCAAGAACTAGTCACTGATGTATTTCTGCTTGCTTTGGTTGGTGATTTTATTTTGTAAGGGCAACCATTTTAATAAATGATTTTGTGATCTTAGGGTTGGCCCATGTATGCTCAGCTGCTCATTGACCTGTTCAAGTACCTGGCTCCCTTCCTGAGGAATGTTGAGCTCAACAAACCTATGCAAATCCTCTACAAGGTATGAAAACTGCTCGTAACTCAAGGCAGTGCATCCTCCCTAGAAAATTGGTTGAGATCATGTTTTGAGATTCCTGTTCTAAGAGGATCTAAGGAATTGAAATGGGCTGATTGTGACTGGATTACACTTTTTTAAAATAACTGTCCTCCAATTGTTTTTATCGCTCCTCAGGGGACCCTGCGTGTCCTTCTGGTCCTGCTGCATGACTTCCCGGAGTTCCTGTGTGACTATCACTACGGCTTCTGTGATGTCATCCCGCCGAACTGCATCCAGCTCCGCAACCTGATCCTGAGTGCCTTCCCACGCAACATGAGGCTTCCAGACCCCTTCACTCCCAATCTGAAGGTACAGCTTCAATATATTTCATGGCCCAAACTATGTGGCCACTTCATTTGGTAGATTTTACTATTTCAGCCAAACCCATTGCTGGCCGGTGAATGAAATTGAGCACAAACCCATGCAATCTGAGACATACACTGGCAGTAAAATGGCCCGTATTGAAGAATTCCGTGACATTCAACTTGGTACTGGCAAATATCAGCCTAGCTAGAGCTGCCCCATTGTCAACTGTACATTTAGGTGGAGGAGGAATAATGGTCTGGGGCTGTTTTTCCATAGTTTGGGATGGGCAACTTAGTTCCAATTTAAGGAAAGCACAGTTATCTACAATTTCAGATTTCTCAACAGTTTGGGGGAACCGGTTTCAGCATGGCAATGCCACGGTGCGCAAACAAAGGTCCAGACAGAAAGGGTTTGTGGAAGGTCTTAACTGGCCAGAACTGAGCCCTCACCATAACCCCAGGGGCACCAACATGATTTTCTTGAACACGTTTGAGCAGGTTTTAACATGCTTATGGGCAGTGGCTGAATATCCTGCAGGTTTGCCAGTACTGATTCTGTTTTCTTAACCCTTTGCCAGGTTGACATGCTGAGCGAGATAAATATCGCTCCACGTATCCTCACTAACTTCACTGGAGTAATGCCCTCTCAGTTCAAGAAGGATTTGGACTCATACCTGAAGACACGCTCCCCCGTCACCTTCCTGTCTGAGCTCCGCAGCAACCTGCAGGTAGGGGGCACCACTCTGGGTCCCTGGAAGTATTTGCAGCACAGCGACACAGCTTTAGACCAGGTTAAGTTTTGACTCTTTGAGGAAATGTTTATTGTGGTGGGTCTGTGTGTGATTATGGTGGGTGGGTGTGTGTTTTATTATGTAGTAAGATCTAGGCAATGGGAGGAAAAGAGCCAGTGTTTCCGGATTGCTAGTGTTTTGTCTTAAATTTTGTTCGTGTTTCACCCAACGAACCTATTTAAGGTCTCAAACGAGCCAGGCAACCGCTACAATATCCAGCTGATTAACGCCCTGGTGCTGTACGTGGGGACTCAGGCCATCGCACACATCCACAACAAGGGCAGCACCCCCTCCATGAGCACCATCACTCACTCAGCCCACATGGACATCTTCCAGAACCTAGCGGTGGACCTGGATACTGAGGGTAAGACGCACATCAGGAAGCACTTATCTTCCTACTGTAGTGACGTGTGCAGCTTTGTAGTCAGTCTCGTTCCTCTGTTCCCAGGGCGCTATCTCTTCCTGAATGCCATTGCCAACCAGCTTCGCTATCCAAACAGCCACACTCATTACTTCAGCTGCACTATGCTCTACCTGTTTGCTGAGGCCAACACCGAGGCAATCCAGGAGCAGATCACCCGGTAAGTCTGAGCTTTTGACTAAGTCGTTGACATTGCGGGTGTAGCAACATTTCATCAGTTTGCTTTCAAGTCTCTTAAGTGTTTGCTTTGGTCCGCAGGGTTCTCCTGGAGAGGCTGATAGTGAACCGGCCTCACCCATGGGGACTGCTCATCACCTTCATTGAGCTCATCAAGAACCCTGCCTTCAAGTTCTGGAGCCACGACTTTGTGCATTGTGCCCCAGAGATTGAAAAGTATGTGCTCATTCACACCCTACCTGAGTTGGCTTTTCGCTCAGCTGAGATGACTTCACCTGCAGAGTAGCAGCTGGATGATAAACCAGTTAGCAGCATGCTGTGTGTTCATGCACTGCCTTTTTCAAAAAGAAATATCATTCACAGATCAGTTGCTGCAATGGGAGGACTTGGATTAAATAGCCCTCCATTGTCTTCTCTCTCTCAGGTTGTTCCAGTCAGTGGCTCAGTGCTGCATGGGGCAAAAGCAGGCTCAGCAGGTGATGGAAGGCACTGGTGCCAGTTAGTCAGCAGGAGAAACTAGGGCCAAACCCTCCATCCCTGGACCCCACCCCATAGAGGCTCCCCCTACCGTACTGTTAGCACTGGACCAACTGGCAACGCTGATTTGAAGTTTAAGGACTGCTGCTCACGGATCTAAGAGTTTGTTTTGGCCGGAGATATGGAGAAGTTATTTGGACATGCTGTTTAATATAATTTTGATGCTTCGATGTAAATATTAAAAGGGAGATGGAGAGCTAACAGTATGAGCAGATGTGTGAAAGGAGTGTGTCCAACAAATTATCTAACCTGTAAAGACGACACGCGTGCACACATTCACTCACTACCAAAGCCCCCCCTGTTTGTCTCCCTCCTACAGATTTTGTTTTTGCATATTTCATGACTGATTTATTTGCTTTCAGAGGTTTAAAGGTAGTGGTTTAAAAAAAAAAGCAGCCTGTTTTTTATTTTTGACTTAAATGGGAAGAGAGAGGCAGTGCACTAGACTCTCAAAAGGTCACTCCTTTATCTGTTTGGGGTGTGGTGGGGCAGTGGTCTTTCCATTTTAAATAGTGGGTTAGAGGTTCTCCCCGGACTTGTACAATTGTGGAAAATTTGAGATGGTAAATTGAATCTTAATTTGTACAAAGATCCAAATTGCAGAACAACAAGAGAAGGACCAATACAGCCCTTTTTGTAAGGATTTTGAATGTTTTGTAAATGTATTGGTCCGTGTTGTGTTTTCTAGTCCTTTATAGTTGCCTTTAGTTCTTGCTACTTCCTGTATGTATGCATACTGTAGTTAACGCATTAAAAAACTGAACTGCATTTGGGTTTTTCTTGGTGGACAAATTACGAGACTTTTGTTGCTGTTACTTCTTGAATTTTATTGTGAGAATGTTAAATTACTGTGAATACTGTGGCCGTGGTTCCCAAACCTTGTCAGGCAGTTGATAGCAGAGGTGGCAGATGGCTCAGTGGTTTGTTTAACTACTAACCATAAGGTTGCATATTCTTGGCCATTGATTTTTGTAATTTAGTTATCCATATTAAAGAACAAAATTGGGGAAGGGTTGACTTTAAAATGTCAGTTTCTGGTAATATGGTGGAACAGAGGCAAGTAAAATTGTTTGGAATCCACTGAATTCGGGTCGTGCACTTTTCAACAGGTCAACAGATATGCTTATTGTAGGCAGTTCTCTGAAATAAAGTTGCCTTTTCAGGTATGGGGAAGTTTTAGAACTCAGCACTTTGAAAATTAGGGACGGTTAGGTTAAAAGTCAAATTTTAATTCTGTAATTTGGTTGGGTAAACTTCAGTGTCTGTAAAAATGCAGTTGTATAAAACATTCATCTTTTCCTCAATGTTTTCACACTCGAGCACATCGGTTTCCTTTAGGACAGAGGTGTCAAACCTCCACGGAGGGCTGAGTGTCTGCAGGTTTTTGCTCTCACCTTGTACTTTATTAATTAGGTCACTAATTGGTTAGTTTCTACCCTCACCTGGTTGTGTCTGTCTGAACTGGGAACCAATTTATAGGAAAAAAACCAGCAGACACTGCCCTCTGTGGAACCGGTTTGACACCCCTGCTTTAGGACCTGTTACAACTGAATGGACAGGAACTAGGCAGTTAATCAGCTTGGACACGTTTTTTTTAAATACAGATCATACAAATGCTGATGCTATTTAAACCTTAGTTTAAATATTTTTATAAATCAAAGTAAACACTCATGATCAGGTTGTAAGAAATTATCAATCAGGTTAATGTTGGAACATCTTAAGTAACACACCAAGGATCTTGACTGGAACAGTACTTAAGCCACCTTAAAATCCATCCAACCTCACAGGGATATATGGTCAAATTAGACCTCTTTTATAAGAGAGCTACTGGTCAGCTTAAGTTACAAATTTGACTACGTGGCTATCAAATCAGGTGGCGCTTTGGAATGGATTCAATGTTATTTCAGGGTCTGGTGAGCTCCAGGAGCTGGTTCAGGATAGTCTTTTGGCCATAGCGGACCTGTAGTGCCCTCCTCTCCCGGCTGTTCAATTTAGCGTGGCCGTCTTTATCCTCCAGCAGCAACCGGTCCTTCTGCATGTCCTCGCCATAGGAGTCCAGTGTGAAGCAGACCGCAGCGTGAACCAGGCGCTTCCACAGAGGGGCCAAACTGGGCAGTCCTTCGTTAGAGAGTGCCTGCAACATTTTCTCATCATCATCGTCCTCTGCTTCCTCCCAGCCTTCGTTCTCTCTGAACTCCTCAAACTCCTCCGCTGACATGCACAGGATCTAGGGAGGTCAAAGGTCAATGTACGGTGAATAGTCTTGTATTTGAGTGCATGTACTCGAGTGGGTTATGTTACATTACTGTCATTACCTTGAGTGTTGTGTACATCTCCGTGTCAGTGAGAGACCCCAACTTTCCGAAAATGAAGACTCCCTCGTCTCCGACCATCTCCATCTCGCACAACAGACTCCACTTCTCCACCAGGAGGCGCTGTTCGGCTTCAGACTCGGTCACTAAGAAGCAGAATCAGGATGGAACAGAGATGGTGTGACACATCTATTAATAGTCATTCTAATTTGGTTGGTTTCAGTTTGAAGTTGTTTCTGTAACGTATTAACAGTTGTCATGTAAGGTCACACATCCAAATTTCGTCAGGACTCCTTGGAACTTAGCTTGGCCTAGTCAAAGAGGCTATTAACACTAACATACTGATGAGTATTAAAAAATATTAAGTCAGGGTACTAAAAAATGTATAGGCATTTTAGAATAGGCAACAACTTTTTGGCACTAGAATCCAAGCCCGGATTAATGTTGGCTGCTCCGGAGGCAAATGAGTCCCAACTGGCCACAAAAAAAACAAGGTACTGTGTTGTACACATGCATACTCATTCCAGGGTATTTATACTATTTTCCACTGGAAAACACATGGAATCATGTAGTAGCCAAAATAAAGTGTCAAATCAAAATACATTTATATTTTAGATTCTTCAAATTAGCCAACTTTTGCCTTTGCAAACTCTTGGCATTCTCTCAACCAGCTTCTTCAATTCATCCTAAACCAACTCAATTGGGTTGAGGTTGGGTGACTGGAGGCCAGGTTATCTGACGCAGCGCCATCACTCTTTCCTGGTCAAATAGCTTATTTTCTTGCTTATTTGAGCTGTTCTTGCCATATTATGGACTACTACAGTACTCACAACAGAACTGATGTGCTCAAACACATTCAGTAGGAAAGAAATTCCACACCTGTTAACTGAAATGCATTCCAGGTAACCTGATGAAGCAAAGGCAAAAGGTGGCTACTTTTAAGAATCTACAAAATGAAATGTATTTGGGTCTGTTAAACACTTTCTTGGTAACTACGTGATTCCATGTGTCATTTCATTGCTTTGATGTCTTCACTATAACTTTTGACTCATACTGGGTGTATGGGTGTATGTACACTGTACATATACAGTATCTCACAAAAGTGAGTACACCCCTCACATTTTTGTAAATATTTCACTATTTCTTTTCATGTGACAACACTGAAGAAATGACACTTTGCTACAATGTAAAGTAGTGAGTGTCCAGTTTGTATAACAGTGTAAATTTGCTGTCCCCCGAAATAACGCAACAAACAGCCATTAATGTCTAAACCGCTGGCAACAAAAGTGAGTACACCCCTAAGGGAAAATGTCCAAATTGGGCCCAATTAGCCATTTTCCCTCCCTGGTGTCATGTGACTCGTTTGTGTTACATGGTCTCATGTGTGAATGGGTAGCAGGTGTGTTAAATTTGGTGTCATCGCTCTCACACTCTCTCATACTGGTCACTGGAAGTTCAACATGGCACATCATGGCAAAGAACTCTCTGAGGATCTGAAAAAAATAATTGTTGCTCTACATAAAGATGGCTATAAGAAGATTGCCAAGACCCTGAAACTGAGCTGCAGCATGGTGGACAAGACCAAACAGCGGTTTAACAGGACAGGATCCACTCAGAACAGACCTAGCCATGGTCGACCAAAGAAGTTGAGTGCACATGCTCAGCGTCATATCCAGAGGTTGTCTTTGGGAAATAGACATATGAGTGCTGTCAGCATTGCTGCAGAGGTTGAAGGGGTGGGGTTCCAGCCTGTCAGTGCTCAGACCATACGCCGCACACTGCATCAAACTGGTCGTCCCAGAAGGAAGCCTCTTCTAAAGATAATGCACAAGAAAGCCCACAAACAGTTTGCTGAAGACAAGCAGACTAAGGGCATGGATTACTGGAATCCTGTCCCGTGGTCTGATAAGACCAAGATAAACTTATTCGGTTCAGATGGTGTGAAGCGTGTGTGGTGGCAACCAGGTGAAGAGTACAAAGACAACTGTGCCTTGCCTACAGTCAAGCATGGTGGTGGGAGTGTCATGGTCTGGGGCTTCATGAGTGCTGCCGGCACTGGGGAGCTACAGTACATTGAGGCAACTATGAATGCCAACATGTACTGTGACATACTGACGCAGAGCATGATCCCCCTCCCTTCGGAGACTGGGCCGCAGGGCATTATTCCAATATGATAACGATCCCAAACACACCTCCAAGACGACCACTGCCTTGCTAAAGAAGCTGAGGGTAAAGGTGATGGACTGGCCAAGCATGTCTCCAGACATAAACCCTATTGAGCATCTGTGGGGCAGAAGGTGGAGGAGCGCAAGGTCTCTAACATCCACCAGTGATGTCGTCATGGAAGAGTGGAAGAGGACTCCAGTGGCAACCTGTGAAGCTCTGGTGAACTCCATGCCCAAGAGGGTTATGGCAGTGCTGGAAAATGATGGTGGCCACACAAAATACTAATTCTTTGGGCCCAATTTGGACATTTTCACATTGTACTCAATTTTGTTTCCAGCGGTCTAGACATTAATGGCAGTGCATTGAGTTATTTTGAGGGGACAGGAAATGTACACTGTTATACAAACTGTACACTCACTACTTTACATTGTAGCAAAGTGTCATTCCTTCAGTTTTGCCACATGAATAGATATATAATCAAGTATTTACAGAAATGTGAGGGGTGTACTCACTTCTGTGAGATACTGTATTGTCTGGTCAAATGTCACCTTGCACAGCTGCTTTGTACACATTGGACATGGGTATGTCTGCAGTGTCATTGCTGTTGCTTTGGTACGGCTCAGCAAAGCCATACATGTGGAGGAGCTGCCCGTTGGCCATCTGACCATAGGTGTTGAAAACTTCCTCTCCTTTACAGATACTTCGCACTGACACCATCTTCAAGCAATCCTGCAAACACAGGTATAAAAATACACATCATTTGCTAGCTATACATAGACAGACACACACACCTACAGTACATAGCATCAGTTAACAGGATTTTCGGAGCATTCCACTCACTGGCGTGTACTCCAGATTGGCATTGTGATTGGACACATGGTTCAGCATGTCTGCCATGGGGACCATCATGGGGGGGTTGGGGTCCTTTTCATCCTCGTCCTCCTCGTCCAGGGGCTCCTGGAAACTGCAGAGGAAGAAAGGGACGAAGCGTGAAGCGTTAGCTTTATATCACAACTGTAAAAATGCAGCTGTCACTACTCTCAGTAACAATCGGCTTCATCTCCTTAACATGTAAATCATCTCCAAGAACCATGAAGGGGGACACAAGTAATCAGACGTGGGATGACTGCTTATCCACCTCCCCCTCCAAAAAAGTATTCAAAGTTTTGAGAAAGTGTCTGTGTGTGAAACTCAAACGCCATGTTGTCTGTACTCATATTTGAAGGTAGTCAACTAGATTCAGCCACAGGAAGAAAAGAAATGTCAGAGAAGATGGTCGTGTGCCTGAGAATAATTGTCCTAAATAATGACCACAACTAAGACAATTTAAATAATTTAATACCTCATTGAGGTACAATCACATAACTATTCTGTACTCACTGGAGTACTTGGCAACAGATTTCCTAAATTAAAACATTTAGCTGAATTTAGTGATTTTTCTATTTTTGAGGGGCACATCTGAACTGAGGCTTCTCAACAGTCACATCTGAATTCTCCTTCCAAGTCTCTTATTGCAATCCAGTCACTGGTTAAAAACAAAGTAACTGACAACGGATTCCTTCCCATTGAAACACAGCAGTACAACCCCAAACAACCTGCTGCACACCTTAACCTCCAAGTATTGGTACTGTGGTTGTTGTTGGTATGGGTCTGAGACTGGGTGAAAAAGTGGTTTTGAGCAGCAAAACGGTTTTCCCCTTTAACCAAAATCTGAAAACTTAAATCTGCATTTTAACCAAAACCGTGAGAAGGGTGAGGGGTGGAACAAAAGCTGTAGGCTAAGAGCTACTGTATAGTAAGACACTGGTCTCACCTGTGTGAGAAAATCACCCAATCACACGACAGGGGCGTGCTGTGTGGAAATCATCAACCAATCACAGGACAGGGGTGTGCTGTGTGGAAATCATCAATCACAGCAGTGGCATTTCAAGGACTACTATGGAGAATCTGGACTGCATATATGCTGCCAGAAACAAACCTGCTTCCCCAGAAAGAGATAATATCAGCCCAGATTCAGATTAGCTTATTGGAAATATGTTAAATGTGTCTCATTTACCTAGGTCTTCACTATGGATGAGAATCGCATGATATCTTTAACGCAGTCTGTAGGTAGCTGGACAGTGAGACGAGTTTTGTTCTTTTGTTACTGTACTGCACACTAGATTTTAAATGAAACAATTACTAAGAGGCTAAAGTGAAGACTATCAGCTTTAATTTCAGGGGGTTTAAATTAATAAACCTTGAACTGTGTAGGAATTACATCCTTTTCATTCATATCCCCCTAATTTAAAAAAACTAATGAATTAATCGTATTTTGTACTTGGTTGCGAGTCATGCGTATTCGATCACTTCCTGAAGTCTGGGATCATCAGACATCACCAGACACTGGGCTTCTACACATGGTGATGCTCTGCCAGGCCTGTACTGCAGCTCCTGTTTATTTCCAGGCATGTATGCCTTCAGTCTTCATTTTAAATCAATTTTAAATCCAATGTGCTGAAGTACAGATCCAAAATAACAAAACACGTGTCACTGTCCAAACACTCATGGACTGCGCAGCTAAATCTACCCTTCCGATGAACGGTCAGCTATGCATGTGCCTTAAACCAACTGCCTTATTAATGAATAAAGTAAACCGTAAAGTAAACCTGGAGGGAAACGATCAAATTGAAGTGTACCCGTTTGACTATTTTACTGTTCTGACAGTGTTTGTGGTCTGATCACTCTTAATTATGAATACATTTTGTTTTGCAATGATGAACAAGCATCTTAGCGGAAGGCCAATCGTTCCACTCCTCCCCATCCAGATTCCTGAGCCACGTCAGCCTCTAACCTGTAAGCCATGACAAAAGCCACCAGGCTTCTGTAGAGATCCTGTGTGTGTCTCTCTGGATCCCACAAGTCAGGGTGTAGCCTCATGAACGGTAGGACGATGTCTTTGTACTCTTTCTGGATGTTGGTGAGGTCGGTGTCCACCGCCTCTGGGATACCGGTACCTTTCAGGAGTCTGTCCCTCTCATCCTTCGACCTACAAATCACATCCACAAAATACATCTCAACCAAAATACAGACAACAGAAATCACTGAGCCATTAGAGAGTTTAAGTCTTCTGGAGTGTTACATCATCTAGCTCAGTGTTTCCCAATCCTGGTCCTGGGGACCCAAAGGGATGCACGTTATTGTTTTGGCCCTAGCACTCACACACACCTGACTCAAATGTTGCCCTACCACTTCCTCACTTGACTGATGTAATCAACCTATCATCAAGTCTTTAGTCTGAATCAGGTGTGTGAGTGCTAGGACGAAAACAAAAACGTGGACCAGGATTGGGAAACCAGGATTGGGAAACACTGATCTAACTTGTATCAGGGACGTAGGAACATGATGACAACCAGCCGTCCAACCACTGGAGAGCCCAGCCTACACAGATTGAGAAACAACTATTTTCTTACATTTTTATATAAAAAATGGCCATGCTAACAGGCCAACAGTCATAGCTAGATGGAGATGGGATGGTGTAAGGAGTGAAACACGTGTACCTTGTCTTGGGAGCGGAGCAGGTTTCCCAAAATGTTTCAGTGGCAGTTATATGTCCTGTACCAATTCTGCTATATTTTTGTTGCCGGCCCACCCACCAACACATTTCTGTTGATGACTCTGGTCTGTATGCATCGTTTGGACCTTACCAGAACATGGGGTGATCCAGGGCAGTGAAGTCAGGCCAGAGGGACAAGTAAGGCCTCCAGTGGGACTGAGGAGATGTGTACTCATACATTAGAGCCAGGAGGAGAGGCACCCAGCCGGATGTGTTCTCCAGAGAGGCTTTACCTAGGAAGTTAGAGAACCAGATGTTCTCTTTGAAGGTCTTAGATATAAAGTGTGTGTGTGAGTCTGTATGTGTATGCATGGGCGATCCAATCTTACCCTCCTCTAACACAGCAAGCACCTTAGTGGTGCCCTGGTGCAAAAGAGCCGTTCTGGGTACAGTGAAAAGCAACTCTCCCTCTTCTATGTCCTCCTTAGCCAGCATGCCATACTCTGCCACTGTGCCCTCCTTGCTGAAGTACACCTTAGAGAATGGATTTAGCATTAACAATTAATTGAGGACAACAACGTTTTGTACAATTTTCAGATAATGCAACTGTTACCTTTTCGTTGTGTTTCAGCCCCACCCCTTCACACCACTGCAAAAAACTCTGGAGAGGGTCCAGCACTGGGGTATCTGACGAGATGCCGTCTGTCTGGGGATACAATAAAGATAATCACAACATCACATCAGACTCCCATTAACATAGAATGACCAAGATGCAGTTTGGTCTGTAATGATTGAACATATTGACACGTGAAAAACCAAAACTTCTAATAAATATACGTGACCTAAGTTGGTAGCTATTACTGCTGGTAACTTATAAGCTAACTAGCATTCATAACTTGAAATCGTTTAACTACCCAAGAGATCGCTAAACATTTTAACTCGTTCTCACAAGGAAAAAAAGAGATGCGCAGTTAACTTTTAAAAAAAGAGGTTCTTACACCTAAGAGCTAGCAAACCTGTAAAAACAAAGCGGATCCAATATATCTGGTAAGTAACGTTACCTTGCTAGCTAGCAATGTACCATACTAGCAATTAAACGAACATGTATACCTTTAATCTTTTGGCACCTGTTGCCATGCTGATCGCTGTTCACAAAACTGTGCTGTCAGACCACTTTCTAATTTCCTAAAACGACAGTGTCAGCTATGTTTCACCAATGATGGTTTAGTGATGTTGAAACCTCTGCTTTCACTATCGACATGTGTTTACTTCCGTAAACCACGTGGCGTGTCGCAACAATGACGTCACGTCGCAGTAATACTCCATAAAAATTACCGCGGAAGGCCCTTAACCGCCCATTGCGAACTATGAACCATCATTATATATTAAAACAGAAACATAATTTTATTGTTTATTTTGTACGTTTCATGTGGCACATTTTTATGATATGTTAAACTTTTAGTTTCTATATATTTTAAATTTATTTTCTATGTATTTGTCTTTATTTTCTATCAATTATTACAAAAATGTGTTTTACACATATTTTCACTTCATCAACAGTGGCAATTGCTTCTGCTTTAGTCATTTTCTTACACATTTATACACATATATAAATATATGTGTGCATATAGACATTACAAACATGAAATATACTCAAATAAGTATATGTTACCTTACTAATTACAATTATGAATATATCTATCAATACCAAACTCGCAAATATTATACAATTCAGTCCAGAAAGATTATACAGGATTAACCTTTCAACTGTCTCTAGAATATCCACCTAACTAGTTTAACCTCAGTCTAACACCCATTTTGAAGGGTTTGGGGGACATGGTTATGCCAAACATAGGGGTGTAGTCAGGTTCCCCTGCACCCTCGGGCCAGACAAATCTGAAGCGTCGCAAGAGAGTAACAATGACCAGGAAGAGCTCCATGCGAGCAAGTCCTTCTCCAAGACACATTCTGGGCCCTGTAAGAATAACAAGAACGGTATTATTATGTAACTTCCTATGACGTTAATCACATGTGGGAAGCATTTCGTCTTGCTCTGTCCCTCACCTGCAGAGAATGGCATGAAGGCCTCAGGCTTCTCAAACTCTCCCTGTTGGTTTAGAAAGTTCAAGGGGTTGAACTCATGAGGAAACTTCCACTGACCCTCCTCATGCAACACAGAGGTGAGGTTTGGAATAATGAGAGTGCCCTAAAATAAGAATGAGACATTTATCAAAGGGGTGTATCAACGTGTAGGTTAGATCATGCTTTAACACATTTTAGATGAATTTCTGCTTCTCACCTTTGGGATACTGTAGCCCATCAGCTCAGTGTCTCTGGTGGTTCTATGAAACACACTGAGTGGGACAATACTGGCTATGCGCTGAACCTCATGGATCACTGCTTGAGTGTAGGGCATCCTGTGTCTGTCCTCAAAAGAGGTGTGTTCTTTTCCATCCAGTACCATGTCAATCTCCTGCTGACACCTCTCTGTGAAGACCAGGGGGAAGGGGTGTTGGCAAATTCAAAGTGCTCAATGAACCTTTTTTAAGCTGAATGACCTGAGGGAAATAAAGCAAACAGACCCTGAATCTTTGGGTTGGTCATGAGGTAGAGGAAAGCAGTGAGCAGAGTGTTGGAGGTGGTGTCTGTTCCGGCGAACTGTAGGTCCATGATGTAAAAGATGAGCTGGTCCTCATTGAAAGTAGATCCAACATTACCTCTCTGTTGAAGACTTTAACATTTTGGTCATTTAGCAAACACTCCAGAGCCACTTATAGTTAGTGCCTTCATCTTAAGAAATCCATGTGAGACAAGCACATGACAAAGTCGTACAACTGTCTAGTAAAAAGTGTTAATTGGCAAAGTTAATCCTGTTACAGAAAAACAAGTTTGTGAAGGGTACTATTTGAAGAGGAAGGCGATCAAACGATGGGCAGGGACTATACTGTCCTAGCATCAGGGGTATAATGGTTCCACCACTGGGGTGCCACGAAAAAGATTTCACTGAGATGAGCAGGAGATGACCTTGCATAGCAGGGTGGTCAAGAGACTGGAGGAAACACAGCAGAGTGCTCATTTTGGGATGTATTGTAGGGCTTGAACATAACCTTGAGGTAGGGAGCTGCAGCGGTCCAGGCGAGATATAACATGTTAGGATCTGCACCACTTCCCGTGTGAGGACTGGTCGAATTCTACCAATGTCACATAACAGTTCTTCCCACTCTGGGCGGGTGATATTGTGGAGCGGTGAACTGTGTTGGCGACGCTGCGGAGGAATCGCGGCTTCCTCATATAGAGGTTTTAAACACTGGTTGGAGGCAGCGCCCTCAGGTTTTTTGAAAAGATAAGAGAGGGATAGGTAAGGAGTGACTCCGGCCACCTAGTATTTAGAGAGGACGCAGATTGTGGTCGGGGATGAGTCTGCATGAGAAGTAAGTAATCTGGGGTAACCAGAGAGTCTGGAGAAGGAAAAAGAGAATGGGGTTGGATGAGCTGGGTTGTCGGAAGAGCGCTACTCAAGCCAATGAACACAACTGATCTTGCAGGCGCCCAACCCACCACAAGGGGTCGCTACAACCTTGTCTGACTGCACAGAGTTAATTAGACAGAAAAATCCACACTAGGACCAGCTGGCGGTTCCACCTGTCCGAGGCTGGGGCGACCACCTGCTTCAAGGCTACCACCCACAAAGAAAACAATGAAACATGATCCAATGAATACCACGGTGTTACACACCTGCTATCGTGAGGTGCTTCAACAGGGTTGTCAAGCCAACATCAAAGGCAGATTGCAGGAGCTGAGATAACGTGAGACAACACCTCAGCTCGGACTCTTGACCCTGTGGCCCTCCAAGGGGGCAGTCCTCAGCCCTCTGCTTTACTCCTGGTCCACCCACTACTGTGTGGCTTCGCAAGACACTAACTCCGTCATCAATTGTACCTACAACAGTGGCACCAAGGGGGAGGCAAGCAAACTATTAGAGCATGGCCCTCTTCATCAGTGCCCAGCGTCCCTCTGCTTCAGTGTGGCCATGCTCACACAAGTCCGGATGTCAGTGAGAAACAATGCCCGATGAAAGCCAGAAAAAGTACATTTCATTTTCTGTCCAGGAAACTTCAAGTCAAAATGTAGATGTGTGGGTTGTCTTATCCTGTGCACATCAGCAAAATAAAAAGTTGAACTGAATTACAAACACTGGGTGATAGATGTTCTGTGTGCAACTCCTTGAATGGCCTACACCAGGAAGTTGGCAAGTTTATCTTTATGCAAAACATATTTCTTTCTTTTTAAAGCTGGGATCCTTAGTTTTTACTTAGATTTTTTCAGTTATAAAATAATAAAAAAATATAACTTCCATGGGACCCAATCGTAACTCCAAAAAGAAGTTCATTGTACTGATATCTTTTGTAAACAGACTCATTCCTTTTAATCAAAACACATATAGGGTGACTGCTTTGTTCTTGCTCAAATTATGGACCCCAGTTTTGAGTGTGTATACTCTATTTGTATGTGGGTGAATGTTTAAAAACACAAAAAGTTAAAAGCCTTTAAACATTTACACTCCCAGGAGAAAAAAAGAAAAACAACACACACTTTCTCTATTTCATCCAGGTAGCTGTCAATGAAGTTTCGTGGTTTCCAGGGATGCCGGCTCTTCTTAACCTCATCAACCAAATCAACGGCGATCTGTTTACCAGATTCTATATTTTTAAAGGCCTTCTGGAATGGCAAAGGAAGGGTTTTCAGTATAGGCAGCGTGTCATACAGCTGTGAAGACAGGAAAAATACATATTTCTATTTAATTCTACATATTTCCAATGATATTCCACGACTCATAACTACTTTCAAATTAATAAGGGAAGTTCACCCAAAAGACAAATAATAATATAAGCGGTTCCATATCCTTGTAGAAGATTATGTACGAGTTAAAACAGGAAATCAGGTTTTGATTTGTTTACCTGGCACTGTGTAAAAATGGTCATTAGAGGCACTCAGAAAGAGGAACCCTGCTGTTGTCGTTGGTATTACTATTATTATTATGTTTTTCTCCAAATGTGCTAAATAACTTAAAAACAACATAGTACAAAGTTGTGTAAATTTGCATGCTTTATGTACAGGCGACTGAGTAACCATGTCACAAAGAATGAACATGATTCAACTATAGGTGGTGCTGCACTGAACAACTCAGAAGTGCATTTTGTCTTTTCTCATGGGGAACAAAACTGCCTCAAGAACTCATAAAATCTTCAGTCTTGGATTTTTAAAACCTTTAAAAATCTTCTTGAAATCAGCTGTAGGTCTGATTGACTTCATATTGCATGTGAAGGTTGCTGTTGCATGTCTGTCTACAGGGTGTTCGGGAATAAGACACATTTGTTGCAAAATTACCGAAAAAATTGTGTATCATTAAAAGAAAAGGCCTTTAAACTGTTTGCATGTGTATAGCTATGTACAAAAAAAGTTTGTACAGGCAAAAGTTTTTCCCGCGCTTACCAAAAATGGCGAAGCTAAATATGGTGTTGCGAAGAGATGTTATTGGAATTCTTATTGGTTCACCATTATGTTTTAACCATAACCTGGTGTTACTGACCACACCTGCTATGTTTGGACCATAAATGTTGTTATTGACCGTGCTTGTCATGTTTTGTCAGTAGCACAGTGTTTTTGTACCATACCTACTATGTTTGGACCCTAGCATTTTTATTGACCGTGCTTGTCATGTTTTGGCTGTAACCCTTTGTAATTGATTTGATTTAATTTGCAACATACCATAGCCCAGGGTCCATTGGCAATCTTTGCATTCTCATTAAAGAGACTGATGAAGTATTCCAGTATTTTGTCCTCGTAGTCGTAGCGGGACCCAGTGAGTACAAGAAAAAGTATATTGAATGCAGACTTATGAAACATAGTCTGAGGGTCCATGGTTTTCCCTGTGCAAAATGACAATATTAAGTAGTATTATTTATTCATTATTGCATATGTTAAATGACCATTGTTGTACATTTCCTTACACAATGGCAGATTAATGTCAGTTTAAAATGTTCTGCTTTTCTACCAGCACTTTTCTCCAAGGATACAGTGACATGTGAAATCTCCTCTAGAATCCTTTCCTCCATGCACTGCTTTCCCAGACCAAAGTTTCTCAGGGTCATTAGAGCAAAGCGACGCTGCTCCCTCCACTCTGAGCCATAGTCTGAAAGAATGAAACCTTGGGACGGGGTCAGAGAAGAATTACATTAAAATCATATGGGTTTCAGGAGGACTTTACAGTGAATCAAGCTGAAATCATTTCTAATAATTCCTTCCTGTTTTTACTGATTTTAACCACGTATGGTTTTTGACACTTACTTTTTCCTTGCAAGGCATGGTTGACCATAAGGTCCTGGGGTCTTCCAGCAAAGTCAACAGCCTTGGTCACCAGGGCCTCCTTCATAGCTTCAAACCCATTGACAATCACAGCAGGTCTTCCACCAATGTAAAGACTGAAGACCTTCCCATAGCACTTAGACAACTAGTTGGGAAAGAGGACATAAGGACACCTTGCATAGAACACAGGCATTAACGCTGTGTGATTCGAGGTCAAACTGGATAACTAGACTGATGGAGCAACAACAGTGATGTAACATTGTGAAAAATTAAATGTTATGGTACTTTAGGCATAAAAACATGTACCTTCTCCAGGTCTTTCAAAGGATTTTCCAAACTCAGATGAAGCAAATTCCCAAATATTGGCACGGGTTGTGGACCAGGAGGAAAGTTTTGGGGTCTTTTTATGTTAAGAAGGAAGAACATGCAGATGCCAGTCCACAGCAGAACAATTAAGCCCAGCATGATGATCTGCTGATCTGTTCCCCTCTGCTGCACTTTATAAACGGAGTGGATGGGTGCGTGAGCCTCGCTCTGTGCTGCGGGAGCTGGCTTTAATACTGGTGATCCAATTCCAAAATAAACAAGAAGAGATAAAGAATGAGAACATCAAGTACAGACTCATTTCATTTCTTATGTAATTCTGTGGCATTTTGTAACCCGGGGATGACTTTTAGTAGCAGTAGATGGGCCATTAATCAAGACTAGCGCAAGCAATCGCTCTGTAACAGCAAGGTCATGAGGCTGCAGACAGAGAAAGAGATTGGGAGTGTTACCTGGTTAGGCTGGATGTTTTCTGGGGCAGGTAAATGAGGTGGAGTAGGAGTTACAGGTCTATGATAAACGAAAGCATTTGTAAGGAATCTATCCAGTAATTGAATCGGGGGATAGGGAAAAGTATATAGCATGGTAGGGGTTTCATTTAGCAGTAATTATTAGTTTTATTTAGAATGTTTTTTCCCCCATTTGTTCTTAAATGACCCAGCTTGGAATGGATTCCCTGACTAGCAGGCCATTTTGTGTTTTGGTTTATGATAGCCCCTGAAAGTATTTTTGTACCGTCTACTTCTTAGGTAGAATTGATGTCATGGTAGCAGATAAGCAGACGCTAGACTGGGAGAAGGCGAGATAAGGGTTAATAGTGGAGAGGGAGTTCACTGAACACAAAACCTTTTTAAAACCCTTTTTCCCCCACAAGTTTCTATTTTTGTTTACCAATGTAAAAGCTCTGAACCCTGCTTTGCTGACAACAATGTCCAACAACTGGATATCAGGCCCTGGCCCAGCTTATTATAAAGTCAATCTACGAGCAACCGGACCTACAACAGACTGCCCTGGACTCAGAGAGTAACAGGCACGAATGGAAACCATCTACAGTTTTCCCACCTCACTGCACTCTGCCCTGTAAACGGACAGGACGCTCACACCAGGGTGTACAAAAGTTTGCACGCCGCTGTACAACGTTTTGACAGACACTGGCCAATGCGTACTCAATTTGTTGCCGACAGAACGACTTTCTGAACTTCTCAAGTTAGGAGAGTCCTCAGACGTCACCGTGAATGGGCTGTGTGCGCGATACACATGAAATGTAAATGGTAATGTGTACTAGGTATAGGGAGCATGGCCCCGGCCCTGTAACATGGAAGGCTCTGGTCTGTACGGATCATTCGAATTGTTCCAGTACTGATCAGAAATGTGATGATGTGGGAAAACTGACTGGACAGAGTATACATAAACCCCAGGGACTGTTCTTCATGTTCTGTCTCTGTATGCTTGATGATGCACACCCAGTGGGCACTTTCATAGTGAACTTGGTCCTTTGGATTTTCACTCAGCAGTCATTTTGTTTTACTTGATTTCACTTCATAATGGGCAACTTTTCAGAGGCATTGAGAAATGCAACCGTATCATCTCTGTTATTCTCTATCTGCTAATGTTATAGCCAGGATCTTCAGTGAGTTTGACTGCCATGTAGGTATTAAAAAAACCTGGTCCATGGTAAATAAACCTGTCCATAAAAACTTTTTCTGGCCTAATTTACATCAGTATTAAGAGTTCTGAAACAAATCTATTAGGCTTCATTAAAGGATAAGTTGGTTAAGTAACTCCCTCTAGTGTGTAAAATTGTAATAACAGAACAATTGTATACACAACTGTAGATAGCCCTATCAGCAAACTTATAACATCTATGGAATAATTATTTTTATAGCCTATTCTGTCTGTGGAATAACGACAACTGAGCAAGCAAACACTCTTTGCATAGCAGTGTGTCACAGAACAGAGAGCCTCCTACGTTCAGCCTAGACACGCTGGGTTATCAAGTTTTTCTTTACATTCTGGAAAGAAAGTTGTAAAGGTCTTGATGACATGAATTATAAATACAGTATACGATCTCATTACGTTTATTATACTATTACATTTTTTATACAATTAAACAGAATTAGCTGAATTCTGGCTAAATGTATTTATGTCAGCTACAACAACTTGTCTTTTTAAAAACGAATGCACTGAAATGTGCAGTACACTATTTCACATAACATACTTTTAATTTAACTAGTCAAATATCAGTACTAAAACCAGTAGTAAAACAAGTAATAAATGCCTACGTCATGCTTGAAACAAGTAATGTTCCACATATTTACATACTTGTATAAGTGTGAAGCATTTTAAACTGAGCTATTGAACACATTCAAAGATGAAATGACAGCTTACATTTCATCAATGCTTAATCTAGAATGTTTATTCTTCCCTCTAACTAGTTAGACCTCAGTGTAACCCCCATTTTGAAGGGTTTGGGGGACATGGTTATGCCAAACACAGGGGTATAGTCAGGTTCCCCTGCACCCTCGGGCCAGACAAATCTGAAGCGTCGCAAGAGAGTAACAATGACCAGGAAGAGCTCCATGCGAGCAAGTCCTTCTCCAAGACACATTCTGGGCCCTGTAAGAGTAACAAGAACGGTATTATTATGTAACTTCCTATGACGTTAATCACATGTGGGAAGCATTTCGTCTTGCTCTGTCCCTCACCTGCAGAGAATGGCATGAAGGCCTCAGGCTTCTCAAACTCTCCCTGTTGGTTTAGGAAGTTCAAGGGGTTGAAGTCATGAGGAAACTTCCACTGACCCTCCTCATGCAACACAGAGGTGAGGTTTGGAATGATGAGAGTGCCCTAAAATAAGAGAGAAATTATGAGACGTTTATCAAAGGGGTGTATCAACGTGTAGGTTAGATCATGCTTTAACACATTTTAGATGAATTTCTGCTTCTCACCTTTGGGATACTGTAGCCCATCAGCTCAGTGTCTCTGGTGGTTCTATGAAACACACTGAGTGGGACAATACTGGCTATGCGCTGAACCTCATGGATCACTGCTTGAGTGTAGGGCATCCTGTGTCTGTCCTCAAAAGAGGCGTGTTCTTTTCCATCCAGTACCATGTCAATCTCCTGCTGACACCTCTCTGTGAAGACCAAAAGTAACAGATGCTGGCAAATTTGAGAGGCTCAATAACCCCTTTAATAAACTAAAAGTCCTGAAGGGAAAAACAGACCCTGAATCTTTGGGTTGGTCATGAGGTAGAGGAAAGCAGTGAGCAGAGTGTTGGAGGTGGTGTCTGTTCCGGCGAACTGTAGGTCCATGATGTAAAAGATGAGCTGGTCCTCATTGAAAGAAGATCCATCATTACCTCTCTGTTGAAGACATTAAACATTTACATTGTAGTCATTTAGCAGACACTCATGCAGAATTTATTACAGTTAGCATATTAATGTCAAGATAGCCAGGTGAGACAAATCAAACTGGCACTGAGGTGCCAAGACAAACAACCTCTTCCTCAACGTCAGCAAAACAAAGAAGATGTTTGTTGACTTTAGGAAGCAGAGGGGGGAACACACCCCAGTCCAAATGAACAGGGAAAAAGTAGCGACTCAGCAGTAAAAAGTTTGTCAGTGTTCACACAACCAAGGACTATCAATGCCACCAATGTTGTGAAAAGGGTGCAACAGCAACTCCTAGAAATATTCGATATCAGTGGAGATTAATTTTCTGTCTTTCAATTCGAGAGAAATAACCTCGCTGAATTAGGACGAGTGGTTTAGAAAGGAAACTGTTGATGCAAATGGTAGACTTCCAATACAATAAATAAAAAAACACAGGCACGTACTTTGTCTATTTCATCCAGGTAGCTGTCAGTAAAGTCTCTTGGTTTCCCAGGGTCCCGGGTATTTTTGTGCTCATTAACCAAATTAATCAGAATCTTTTTAAAAGACTCAGAATTTTCAAAGGCCTTCTGGAATGGCAAGGGAAGGTGTTTCATTATGGGGAGCATGTCGTAAAGCTGTGGAGAAAGTAAAAACACTTATTTCACATTTTTCTAAGGATATTCCGCAAAGCATGTTACTTTCAAATCAAACAGATGTCACCCAAATTACATACAGTGGGGCAAAAAAGTATTTAGTCAGCCACCAATTGTGCAAGTTTTCCCACTTAAAAAGATGAGAGAGGCCTGTAATTTTCATCATAGGTACACTTCAACTATGAAAGACAAAATGAGAAAAGAAATTCCAGAAAATCACATTGTAGGATTTTTAATGAATTTGTTGGTAAATTCCTCAGTAAAATAAGTATTTGGTCACCTACAAAAAAAGCAAGCTTTCTGGCTCTCACAGACTTCTTCTTTAAGAGGCTCCTCTGTCCTCCACTTGTCACCTGTATTAATGGAACCTGTTTGAACTTGTTATCAGTATAAAAGACACCCGTCCACAACCTCAAACAGTCACACTCCAAACACCACAATGGCCAAGACCAAAGAGCTGTCAAAGGACACCTAATCAAATCCTTGTGAAGACTTACAGAAATCGTTTGACCTCTGTCATGGCCAACAAAGGGTATATAACAAAGTATTGAGATTAACTTTTGTTATTGACCAAATACTTATTTTCCACCATAATTTACCAATACATTTAATTAAAAAACCTACAATGTGATTTTCAGGATTTTTTTTCTCATTTTGTCTCTCATAGTTGAAGTGTACCTATGATGAAAATTACAGGCCTCTCTCATCTTTTTAAGTGGGAGAACTTGCACAATTGGTGGCTGACTAAATACTTTTTTGCCCCACTGTATCATTCTGTGCTGTTCCTTAGCTTGTAAGAAGGGTATGGTCAATGTAAGACAGGAATCCATATTTTTTGTTGTACAATTGTCACCTTCAACTAATTATAATTTTGGACCTAATTCGTCCCAAAACATGCTCATTGGTAAACGTTTGGAGACACTAGCCATGTTAATGAAACCAAAGCAAGAATTCAATTTTATATATATGTCTCCAAACTCCTCATAAGTATCTGATTTTATCATTTTGTTGAATTATAGGGAGTCAACGGTACCGTGAAGTGAAACCTATCAAATTGGAAGGCCTGGGTTTGGACCAACGACCTCTACCACCCTTACCAAAGTTCCACTACAGCATGGGTTCAGATTCCTTCAGGAAAAAACTTCCTCTATCTTTACCCACTGTCTCTGTCTTTATCCAATAAAGCATGAAATGCTTGGAAATGTATATCTGAAAATGTAATAATAGCTATTTTATGTGACTGGTATCATACCATAGCCCAGGGTCCATTGGCAATCTTTGCATTCTCAGTAAATAGATGAATTATGTACTCCAGTATCTTGTCCTCGTAGTCATAGCGGGACCCGAAAAGTACAAGGAAAACTATATTGAATGCAGACTTATGGAACATTGTCTGAGGGTCCATGGTTTTCCCTGTGCAAAATGACAATATTAAGTAGTATTATTTATTTATTATTGCATATGTTAAATGAACATTGTTGTACATTTCCTTACACAATGGCAGATTAATGTCAGTTTAAAATGTTCTGCTTTTCTACCAGCACTTTTCTCCAAGGATGCAGTGACATGTGAAATCTCCTCTAGAATCCTTTCCTCCATGCACTGCTTTCCCAGACCAAAGTTTCTCAGGGTCATTAGAGCAAAGCGACGCTGCTCCCTCCACTCTGAGCCATAGTCTGAAAGAATGAAACCTTGGGACGGGGTCAGAGAAGAATTACATTAAAATCATATGGGTTTCAGGAGGACTTTACAGTGAATCAAGCTGAAATCATTTCTAATAATTCCTTCCTGTTTTTACTGATTTTAACCACGTATGGTTTTTGACACTTACTTTTTCCTTGCAAGGCATGGTTGACCATAAGGTCCTGGGGTCTTCCAGCAAAGTCAACAGCCTTGGTCACCAGGGCCTCCTTCATAGCTTCAAACCCATTGACAATCACAGCAGGTCTTCCACCAATGTAAAGACTGAAGACCTTCCCATAGCACTTAGACAACTAGTTGGGAAAGAGGACATAAGGACACCTTGCATAGAACATAGGCAGTAACGAGGTCAAACTGGATAAAGACTCTTCGATTAAGTAATGACAATGTTTGCAAACAAGTAATGTAAAAAAAATATTATAACAATCTGTAACATTGTGATTGTTATGGCATTTCAGGCATTGAAACATGTACCTTCTCCAAATCTTTCATAGGATTCCCCAAATTCAGTTGAAGCGGATTCCCAAATATTGGAATGGGTTTTGGACCAGGTGGAAAATTCTCAGGTCTTTTATTCTTAAATATGACGAACAGCAGGCAAACGCCAATCCACAGCAGAATGAAAGAGCCCAGCATACTTGTTTAGTTCTAACAACTGTGACGACTGCACTCTGCTCTAGTTTTCTCCAAAGGTATATTGACCTTTGTGTACATGCATACGCAATCCACAGCAAAATGAATACGCCCAGAATGGGGGGGCTGGTTGTTCTGCTCAACTTTACCGCACATTGCTCATTATCTAGGCACAGGGCACTCCCGCATAGGTGTGCCAAAATTCACACATTATTTTTGTTTACAAACACATTGGCCTTTAGATTATTAAATGAAATGTTTTTTTGAACCAGCTCGTAAGGATGCATTTTACTGTTAGTCAACATTTAGTTAGTAAAGAAGCATGCGACAAATAAAATGTATTTGATTTCTGGAATGTACATATAGGCGTACGCTTCTCAGTATGACAAATATTTGTGAACAATAAAAATGTTAGCGGAATTTATGTTGTGACAGCATAAACATGTTTCAACCCTGTTATTCTCTATTGATGTTATAACCATCACTTTCAGTCTGCATGCCTGCCGAGTAGGTATGAAGAAATCTCACGCTAACAGGTTACTTGATAACCAACCAGCATGTATGACTCTTTTACAATATATTATTTTCATCTTGACCCAAAATAACTGCCATTCTGAACAGGCTACGTATTACAGGCTTATCCTGGTCCACGTTTCATAACTGAACATTTCAAAACGTTCAACTGTTTTGGCCTTGACCATCTATTGTCATGCACAGAAGAACAATGTCTTGGTATGATAAACATCTATTAGTCCTGAAAAAAATGAGGTTTTTGTAAGAGATATGATAGTTCTCTTTGAGAAAGAACATCATTTTGGGTAAAGAAAGAACACAATCATTCTGTGTGCTTCATACCAACGCTTTTCTACAAAGGTTCAATGATGTGTGATATCTTTCCCAGAATCCTCTCTTCCATGGACTGCTTTCCCAGACCAAAGTTTCTCATAGTCATAATGGTGAAGCAACGATCCTCGTTCCAGTTAGTGACACAGCGCACAAAAATGACACCTGGAATGGTTTACTTAAAAAAATTCAGTTGCAGATGATGACTTTAAGTATATTTTCATATTGGAATTGATTAGAATGAACTTCTATGGCCTAGAGATTACGCAATTTACAATGCATTTGGGGGGGAAATTCCGTAATCAATCCACACACAATACCCCATTATGTCTAAGTACGTTTTTAGATTTCTTTATGAATTTAAAACACAAACTATTTATATAAACACATTTTAATAAGCATTCACACCCTTTGCTACGACATTCAAAATTTAGCTCAGATGCATTCTGTTTCCATTGACCATCCTTACAAATTCTACCACTTTGGAGTCCTACAGGTGGTAAATTAAATTGGTTGGAAACTATTTGGAAAGACCTGTGTATATAAGGTCCCACAGTTGACAATGCATGTGAGAACAAAAAAACAAGCCATGAGGTTGAAGGAATTGTCAATAGAGCTCAGAGACAGGATTGGTTGAACACACAGAAAAAAAACTATCTGCAGCACTGAGGGTCCACAAGAACACAGTGGCCTTCATAATTTTTAACTGGAAGAAGATTGGAACCACTAACACTGTTCCTATAACTTGCCACCAGGCGAAACTGAACAATGGGCGGGAGAAGGGCTTTGGGTCGGGGATAACCCAACCCTAGGTGACCAAGAACCCAATGGTCACTCTGACGGGAGAAAGTTCCACAAGGACAACCATCTCGGCAGATCTCCACCAATTAGGTCTTTATAATGTTGGTTTGCATAGAGTGGCAAGATATAAGGCTGTCTTCAGTAAAAGGCACATGACAGCCCAATTGTATTTACATGATGTAACATCTCTGGAGACCCTTGAAAAGGTCTGTGCAGTGATGTTCCCCGTCTGACCTGACAGAGCTTGTACCATCGGTTCCATTGGTTTGTACCAAGCATGCAATATCAAACCCAAGATCACTAGAGGAGGTAATTGGTGCCAAAGGTGCTTAAACAAAGTACCGAGTAAAGGTGTGTGAATACTTATGTAAATTTGATATTTCTGTTTCTTAAGCATTTGTAAAACATTCTAAAAACTTGTTTTTCCTTTGTCATTGGGGGGTACTGTGTGCAGATTCATCAATTAAATAAATTTTAAAATAAGGCCATAAGGTAACAAAATTTGGGAAATTTGGGCCTGAATACTCGGGCCATACTGTACCACAACCCTTCACGTTCTATACGACTTATTACGCAATTAGGACTACATGGTAAGAATGCTTTGATAACATTCTAACATTTTATCATGATAATATAACATATTTTATTATTTTAATCCCTGTATGTTTTTGCTAGAACAAGATACGCTATTAATCGGACACAAACATGCTGAAGTATTATCTTCTCCAGGTCTTTCATCGGATTCCCCAAGCTGAGATGCAGCAGATTGTCGTTGGAATAGGTTGTGGACTAGGAGGGAAGTTGGATCTATTAAACTTCAGAAAAAAGAAGAGCCAAATGCCTCTCCATAGCAGAACGTATAGAGCCCAGCGTACTTGTTTACTTCCTACCACTGGACCGACTACCCCCCCCCCCCCCTTTCTATTTTCCTGAAGTATTACGTGAACGTGCATGCGCGTCCAACGTTTTCACCCTAAATTGCACAAAAAACGTTTCGTAACAACATATAGATACATAAAACATGAAGTGCAACAAAGAAAAGTATTCAAATACATTTTTATTTTGCTAAATATATACCACAATAGACCTCACATGTTTATATTTTTTCATTTGCTTTCATGCGGTCTCATGTTCATGGACTGGCATTTCTTGGAATAATGGATTATGTATTAATTGACAGTAAAATGACAGGTTAGGGTTTGTTGAAAATACTAGCCACTAAATGAAAAGTGAAGGCGCGGCGAAAATGAATATTGTACGTAATTCAAATGATCTAATGTTTTGCAGACCGCCCCTTGGCCTCACTAACCAAACCATCCCAGCATACCTCGCGTGTGTCCAACGGCTTTTGACCGTATGCTCATTGAAATATTGTGCAGGCCTATTTTACATTATTGGGGGAATATCTGGACCGGATCATATTGAACAACTGTACAATTACTGTGCAAAGCAGTTTATATAGCTACAGCACACGTTAGCACGGAGCGTAGACTGAAAAGGGGTACCTGCTGTAGCTAGCTAGCTAGTAAGTGAGTTCGAGACTAACTTGGCTAGCGAACCGGTGAGGCAGCTAGCTAGCTACGGAACCGGACAAGACTTCTAGCTAGCTAATCATGGAGCTGGAGTCGGGAAGAACTGAACTTGGAGCTATGGGAGACTCGCTTCAAACTCAAATGCCAAGTCGACACGAGAAGAGTTTAGGACTGCTTACAACCAAATTTGTAACTTTGCTACAAGAGGCCCAGGATGGAGTTCTAGACCTGAAAGCAGTAAGCATGCTTCACTCTTTGTTGTTGGCACGCGGATGTCAATTTAGCTTGTATAGGATAGCGTGCTAACTAGGTAGAGTAGTAGTGTTTCCTAAGTTTTTGCAAGCCATCTGACCACCTCTGTTCAGAAGCCTGTGTGATAGGTAGTAATAAGTTGGGTCAAGTGTTTTTATTTTTTTATTTACGTCATTGAATAGGTCAAAGATAGCTAGCAGCCATATGCTTGAAATTAATTTACTAAATGATGGATAACAATAACTTTCGACTATCTGGCCCCAACAGATTCGTTGATGTAAACACTATGATATGAATTGCATCTGTTCAGTCAGAAGCTAGTAACTTGTCTTTACCAGCTGGAAAACAATTAAGACCACGACCTGGTTTCAGAGCAAGACACACCATGTACAGTAAAAGCAAGTGGTGGTTCAGTTATACTCACTGTTTGTGTTTTTAACTAGATTAAGCTCTGGAAGTGTGGCTTTGTTTAGAAAATATATCATTTTACAGCTGTACTAAGGATGAACTATCACAGCTATCAGCACTACACATGATGTTTATCGATGTAAGTTCTTGTCAAACAAGCATGCATTATGAAAGGGCATTCGGAAATGTATTGTAAACGGATGAATGGGTACGTGTGTTTGATGTCAGTCTGTATTAAGCCATTTCTTTCACACTGGAATTTGTGCTACTCCGATCACTCACACTCACACTCTCTCTCTCTCTCTCTCTCTCTCTCTCTGTCTCTCGCGCGCGCGCTCAGGCAGCAGATACCTTGGCTGTGCGACAAAAGCGTCGTATCTACGACATCACCAATGTGCTCGAGGGTATTGGACTGATCGAGAAGAAGTCCAAGAACAGTATTCAGTGGAAGTAAGTTGTGACGAGGTTTCTTGGCGACTGTCCCAGGCATGTTTTAAACCAGTTGAAAGTTGATTAGATTGTTTTGGTGCCAGCGGTTACCATGAAGGTGTGACAGCAGGGACACATCTTTTCCCAAAAATATTACATGTCAAAGCAATCAGTCCAACATGTGAAAAACATAATTGTCATTGCTCTAGGTGGCAACTACAAAAAAAAAAATTCAGTAGACTTCACTAGACAAGATTACCAGCTCAATCACAAAATGAATGTGATCAACTTTCACCTCGTGCAAAACACTTCTACAGTGGATGCCTGAGTGCGAAAATAAATCGCTCAGTGAAACATACTTACATTTCCTCACCTCTTTCCTCCTCTGACCTACAGTATAAAGATTCCACTTACGCTAAGTCACGGTATGTACATTTAGAGGATTGATTAAAAAAAAAAAGGTGGTTAGTAAAAAAAATAATTGATATCACTTTTTCTAAAGTAATTTCAAAGGGTTATATTGTTTTCTCTATCATCAAAACAAAAACTGCTTTAAAGGAGGTGTGCTAGATTTCAAAACTATACCAGGCTATGCTATCCTCAAAGAAAGTTGCCATCCTGAAGGGGAGGACACTTTTCAATTCTCCCACTAATATACATGTCTTGACTACTTGATCTCTTATCAGATCTGGATCACAGGGGACAGCATATTTATGATTAACTTTTTTTGAATGAGGAAATGGTAGTGAGTACAGTTAAATTAAGCTGTGATTAATACTGGATAGTTAGAATATTATTATAGAATAATATGTTGAGACATTTTGCAAGAAGAACAAACAGCATCTTTACTGTGACTGAAAGCAGGCCAACTGGTACTTAGATGAATGTACCGTTTCTTAAAATAATATGCAGTTGAAATAAACCTTTTTAAATATCTCAATGTTATATTACCTTTTATAAGTTTTAATTCAATTTCAGGCATTGATACCTCTGCTTTGGCCTCTTGTATGACATATATAATATGAATTTACTAATTTTATTTTATTTTATATAGACAGGGAAGACCACCTGAAACAGAGGTGTCATTTTTAAGTGGTGCCCTGTATTACAATAATAATACAGAGACATTTAATTCCAAGTAGATGAGTCATTTTTACTTATTAAGCCATATGGTAACCCTTACTAATATTCTATCATTTGCATTCAAATGCATAATTTCCTTGTCTAATGACAATAACCTTAGTGTCTTGACATAACATTATGGATTTGTTTTGCCAGACGCAATATGTGGACCCGGCCAAGAGTGAATGTGACTGACTGACTGACTGACAGACTGACTGACTGACTGCCACACAGGAGACCAGGTATTGACTAAAGCCAGGGACAAAAATATCTAGGATTTGTTGAGGATGAACTAAAACTTCACTGGCGACATATAGTAAACGAAAAGTATAATGGTTGTCCTTTTGCCTGACCGAGGGCAGTTTTTCTGTTGCGATGGACGAACTATAACCGACATGTCTGCCTTCATAAATCACTTGATATGTTGGACTGTGTTTTGAAACACTGCTCTCTCACTCAGGAAGAGCAGGCTAGTGTGAGGGCAACAAAACATATTCCTCTCTTTCAACTTTGCTTGACAGAACTTAGTGAAGAAACCCATTAATTACACAAAAAAACCTATCACAGAAATATGACGCTGATTGAAAAACGAGTAGTATAAATATTTTTGTCACCACAGATGTTCTTGAAGTTGTACACAGACATTTATTCATTTCGTTTCTGTTACTTTTTTAAGTTAAACTGTTTTAATTGAATGAGTGAATATAGTTACAGTTGAAACCCAAATCATTATGAACATCAAAAATAACTCGCTGACGTTATTGGCCACTTCTCACAACAGAGCTTGCATTGGGCCTAATGTCCCATAAATAGCTGCTCTTGAAACCACCTCCCTTGTTCACCACAATCACTTCTATATGTCGCTCGGCCGAACTAGGCTTGCACAGTTTTTTTCTTTCTAATTTCATGATACCTTTGTAACAGGTCCTCTAGATTCTGAACGACTTGTGGTGGAATGCAACTGAAACTGACAGACTTCAGATCCTTATTTTTAACAGGTTCTAGTTCTAAAGGATTTATTCCAATGACTCACTTAATTATTGACCATGCAGCCATCATATAGTTTCAAACTAATCTGTAAAGTTTCAACCCTAGGTTCAAATAAGTGTGTGTAAGGCAGCACGGCTCACCCATATGTTTTGAATTGAGCCTGTGGAGAGGTAGTACTGCACAATATTGTTTGTGATCTCCAGCACAGTACATCATCCTTCATGAACTGGTTTTCCTCCGGTAGCGACTGGCAATTGATGAGGTGTTTTTTTACATATCACCGTCCATCAGTAACGTTCCATAATCAGTTATTTTTTATTTGTGATCAGTGCCATCCATTCAGTTGTAAACATTGTATTTTTTTTCATCACTGCAGCATGGCCTGTTCTCTTCCCCACAAATATGACCATAGGCACTGGGCACTGTTGTAGAACTTTGCTGCTTGCTGTTGAAATGAACAACACATTTAGGGGGAGGCCTGGTCAGCAGGGATATCCTGGTCGTATTGCTCTGTAGATAACTCGGGTCGTCAGGTGAGAGATTTAGTCCCTACAGGCATTGGCTGACATGAGGTTCTGGTCGCAAGATGTTGAAGATAAAATTGGATCAGAAGGGGGGGGGGGGTTTAAATGGTCAATCTTGGGTGTTACACTTGCCCTGCACAATCAGTGTTTTCAAGTGGTCTGTTATGTGACCTCAGAGTTGTCTGCTTGCCTGCATATGCCCAGCTGATGTATTTTGTCTGATCTGTGTGTTTTTTTTTCTTGTTTTTTTTCTTTGCCGGTTTCTTGTCCCCAGGGGGGTTGGTCCTGGATGCAACACACGGGAAATAGCCGACAAGCTCATCGACCTGAAGGCGGAGCTGGATGATCTGGACAAGCGGGAGCATGAGTTGGATCAACAGAGGGTCTGGGTCCTGCAGAGCATTAAGAACGTGACGGACGATTCGCAGAACAGCCCATATCCTTTCACGGTCCAGCCACCTCGAAGCTCAGCACATCTTGCCCCCCCCCCCCCCCCCCCCCCCCCCCCCCCCCGATGGTCTTGACAGTCAGTGCACACGGGTCAACGTGCGCGCCAATGTTTCCGTAGACGGTACCGATTGGATTGTTCAGTTGTATTCATGTTTCATTGGTCAGTGCTCCCCCTTAACTTGAACCAACTATGGCGTATGTAAAACACGAAGACCTCTGCTGTGCATTCAAAGGTACAAGTCTCCCATGTGTTCTTCTGCATTTTGGTCAGTCGTTTTTTTCCCCCCTCTTGGTGGTCTTATCCTCTCTTTCTCTCCCCCCCCCCCCCCCCCCGTTCTCTATTGGTTCTCCACAGGGGACACACTCCTAGCGATCCGTGCCCCCACCGGCACTCAGCTGGAGGTGCCCTTACCGGAGCCTGTAAGTGTTTTCACTGTAAGACGGAACTGCTGTTCTCAGGTCATACATCTGCGGCTTGGATGCCGCTGGTTGTTCGGGCTTCTGTTTCCGGCCAGATACTAATAGACATTTCAGTGAAGTAATTGTGTTCTGGACAACGGTGTTGGTTCATTTGAGGTGTGTTTACTGTGTGTTTACTGGTTCGGAACCAAGGCCTCAGTGGAGCTCTGGAGGATCTTGAGTTCCCTGTGCGAATGCCATGTTTCCTTGACTCTGTGTCTGTTGGCAGGTACTGAATGGACAGAAGAGGTATCAGGTCCGTCTCAAGAGTTCAGCGGGACCTATTGAGGTTCTCCTGGTCAACAAGGACCCGTCGAGCCCCTCTCCTGTGGTACTGCCCGTCCCCCCCCCAGAGGACATGCTCCATAGC
Source organism: Esox lucius (assembly GCF_011004845.1). Taxonomy (NCBI): domain Eukaryota; kingdom Metazoa; phylum Chordata; class Actinopteri; order Esociformes; family Esocidae; genus Esox; species Esox lucius. The sequence goes on along the minus strand of NC_047587.1, from coordinate 8,729,366 downwards.
CTGCCTGTACCTGCTGCTGACACCCCAAAGCCAGCCCCCGCTGCCCCCAGGCCCCTGGCGCCTTCCTCCAATGCTGGTCCTGCTACACTCTCACCAGCCTGCACAGCTACTACCCCCCAGGCGGTCTCTAACGCAGGTACAGTCTGGTCTAAAAGCCCACAGGTCGCAGAGTCCTGGTTTTTATGTGCGAAAAAAGATATAACTTCCAAGTTCTCTGACTTCGCAGTGTTCAGCAGCAACACAAGCACACCGGACCTTTCCACGCCCACTACAAACACGACTACTGAAGCAACACCCACATTGGACACCCAGACCCTCGAGTCTTCTGCGTCATTGGATGGCTTTTTGGCAGTCTTTGAACCAATCAAGACAGACTCCTGTGAACGTTAGTGTCAGCTGTTATTTCTCTCAGAGTATGATGCTTCTGAACTGCTAGAAAATTAGGCACAATAAATATATTCATTGCATCAATCCTTTATTTTTTTTATTTTTATGAGGGTACTATAATGTGTTCTGTCTTTTGTTTGTAGTGCTGGATTTCCCCAAAGAAATGTCTGATATGTTTGACCCTAAAGGTAAAGATCACCTCAACATACTATGATATCTATGGACAGTTATTTCCTTTTGGTATGGCTAATGCCATAACCTCTCCTCTTCATTCCCCATCTATGATTCTCTCCCCCTCTCTCACGCTATTTCTCTCTGCGTAGAGATCATGAATGCAGACCTGTTGGAGGAGTTGATGTCTTCTGAGGGTAAGTTAACATGGACCAGATACTGTACATTCTGTAGAGACTCCCTACTGTACGTCCAAATAGGAGCTGTATTTTAAACATGTCCGTGTGCCCCTTTCACTCTCTCTTTGTCCCAGTATTCTCTCCGCTCCTCCGCCTGTCTCCGCCTCCGGGTGACCACGACTACAACTACAACCTTGATGAAACCGAAGGCCTGTGTGACCTCTTCGATGTCCCTATTCTTAACCTTTGACCTTTAGGCCGAGTTCCCAATAGTGCATTATATGTAAGAATCTGAGAACATACCCTTTTCTATGGAGATAACTAAACTAATGAGTAATTCTATTTTTTTTGGATGCCTTTGTATCTGTGCAAACACTTGTTTTGATGTCAGACCCCCCCCCCCCCAACTGTTCCCCTAAACATTGGAAGGAAATGTTGTAGGGTGCAGTGGCTCCATGTCAGATGGGGAGACGAAGAAAGATTGTCCTCTGAACTGATCTCTCAGGTGAAATGTCTCTAATTCATGCTGAGCTGTGATTTTAAGTCCTCTCGTCCGTCCACGTTCGAAAACGTGTCTCACACCCTGGCAACAGTTTGGAACGGACTCTGATCGTCATCGACACCCTGTCAACAGGCTTAGAGACACCAAAGGCAGCTGCACACACTCGGGACTGTACGCATGAACGTGGACGCACACAGCTAATCAAATATGCACTGTCGTTCTGTATATAGAAAATAAATATATTTTGTATTACCAGCATTTGTGAAGTTAAATGTGTGATGAACCATGTATGTAATACAGTGAGGCGGCAGTTCACCAGAATGGCAGATTGAAGACCCAACGTTTAGAAAGGTTTTAGGTGTAGGGCTTTAGATTGTGGCCTCCGTGCCATATTCTGTCATCAGGTTTTATTTCTTATCCTTTTAGCTCACTTCACAACGTTGTCTTGTTTTGGTCTATTACATTTGTAATTGAATGACTACATTCTATTCAGTTTATATGAGTGTACCTAGAATAAATTGTTTAATGTATATTTTTGTTACAGATACAATCACTAGTTCCTATGAAGTATGCTAGCGCTATTGTCCTAGTAGCTGTGGCCCTCTTGTCTGTGCCCATTAGAAACAGGTTCTGAATGTACTTTATGAAAATAACAATTTTCTCTGTGTGAGAGTATTTGTTTTTAAGTTCGCCCTGTCCATTCTTGTTTTCTTTTGTTCCCTTGTACTATAGAATAGCATTTATTTTTTTATGGCTGTCATGTTACCAATTTGGGATTTAGGTGTATAAAATATATTCACAAATGATCATCTGTATCAAACTGTTCTCGCGTCATTGCACTTTACACCACTCCAACCAGGTTGGATAGCGCCACCCTTCTGGGTTGTGGGGGATGTGGTCAGTTCTCTGAAGCCTTTCGTTGTCCGGGGAATTCAGACATGGTCTGCTTACATGTAACATTGGATATGTGTTTGGAGGCTCAGAGGATCTACGGTGTCATAGCATTTGTAATAATAGTTTCATGATGACTTAACTATTGCATCACCAATGAAAGGAATTAAACAAAACCTGTTTTTACTATTTGCAAAATATTTGTTCCGTCCAGTTCCTCACCAGATTACAAAGTAATAATGCAATGTTTGGTACTGGATAATAACCTGACGGTTGGTGGGTGTCCCTTTGGTTGATGCCTGGCAATGTGGGTGGATTGTTTTCCTGCCTGTTGGGCCCTGTCCGGGGCCTCCCCCGGGTAGGGCCACATTGTCGCCGGACCCCCCCCCTTCTCAGTTCCAAAGTGTTACGCTGCTATATTATGGTGCTGGGAGATATGAGGAATGCCCTTTCTAACTTTTCTCAGTCTCCTCCAGTTTTAAATTTTAGAAGGAGATGAGGTCCTGGTCCACACCTGCGGAGTACCTAGTTTGGGGGGCCCGTCCCTGTCCTTGTCTACCTGGTCATACTTCTGACCTAGTCTAGAATCAAATATACTCTGGATTTAGTCCAGAGAAATGTATTTATTATTCTAATTGGAATCTTAATATCTCACCCGGCACAGCCAGAAGAGGACTGGTCACCCCTCTGAGCCTGGGTTCTCTTTAGGTTTCTTCCTAAAATTCGGGCTTCTTAGGGAGTTTTTCCTAGCCACTGAAATCCAACACTACTGTTGTTTGCTCCTTGGGGTTTAAGGCCAGGTGTCTCTGTAAAGCACTTTGTGACAACTGCTGTTGTAAAAAGGGCTTTATAAATACATTTGATTGATTGATGACTGCATGCATTTCAATTTGAAAAGGAAAAAAAACTTCCTGCTGCACATCTTTGTTGTAGCTAAGACAATATAGGGTAATTTGGCAACGATTGGAGAAACAAGTTGCATATTTTTTATGGATTAGTAGCAGCGATCATAACTGAATTAGCCTAAGTGTAAATCTAGAATACATTTTTTTTTACACTATTCAAATAAAATAATTACAGTTTGGAACTAATGTGTTTATTGGAAACATACCGGTACATTTTCAGTGCTCTTTTAGTCTTTTCACGTAATGTTCTTTTGAAACGCTCATCAGTTTCGAGTTAATAACTACTTGTGTTGCAATACTGGGAAAAGTTTGGAAGAGTCTTGTACCTAGAGGCTAGAAAAGAACGTTTTGGTCTGCATACGCTGCTTCCTTTAGGGGCGGGTGTGACTCGACTCAACCCGGAAATTTGAAGGACCGCTTTTTGAAATTTGGGAAGAAAGTTTTCTGCCTAGGGAGTCCAATATTTTTTGAAGTATAATCTATCGGATTTAATGTCCTTTCAAGAGAGATATTGCAAATGCTTCCGGTCCTGATCTATGCGCTTTCGCGTGAACACTAATTTCTCTTTTCAAACAGGTAGGTGCTTTGCTAGCCGTTCTCATTACTAATTTGTAGGAGCGGAATAAAAGTGAAAAATAACTACATATTTTCATTGGATTGTTTGCGAAACATTACCGACGTGATTAACTGATCTGCTACGAATATTTGCAGTTTTGTATTACCTGTCTTTTGACTTTGTTCGTTATGTCCATTTTTGTGTCCACGACGAGTTATATTAGGATAAACGGGCTGAAGTGTTGACGTAATCAAGTCACTGTAACTATAATTAATTGTTTATTCTAATTCGTGTTTCTGAAGTTGTTTTCAGTGTATGGCAGTATGGGATGTCTCTTAAGAACTAATACCCAATACTTTGACATACATTTGAAATTAATCAAGACATTCATGCTCTGACTCTAGAGTTATAGATCCACTTCACTAGTGCTGTGTGTGGTAGCAGTTGTAGGTGGAGGTCTGTCAGGGTTGAAATTCCAGGCAGCTGCTATGCCCCCTCCTTGCCCCTTAAGGAGACCGGCTGTGAGACAGTTATTACAGAGGTCAAGGGGTATAACAGTAGGTTTTCACTACCAGTTAAGGTACACAACCCCAACGGCTTGCTACTATAGTCAAGGGATGGTGATTTGGTATATAAACCAGTGAGACATGCTTTGAAGCATTTGGCTGCTGTTCAGGTGAACAGGACTGAATGTTAGAATGCACAAAAAAGTAACCTAAGCTTTAAGTAACCTTAAAGCTCAGTATGATCATCTGTTCCAGGCCCACCGATTCCAGTGTCCCATAAACTTGCGTTCTCGCATGCTTTTCACGGGACAAGGTTGATGAGTGAGGGAATGGCAAGAATCATGTAAGGCTAACTGCCCAGCCACAGACAGCACAGTAGGAATAATGGTGCCGAACGATAGTGGCGTGCAGAACAACGTCCTTGAACTCGTCTGCCCTTTTCACTAATGGTCAATTCCAGCAGGCGATTACATCAGGGTTCCACTCCTGTCAGATGGATCCAGAAGAAGCAGCTCTGGTGGATTACAGAGCAGTGGAAAAACATTGCTTGGTGCAACAAATCCAGGTTCCTGTTGCATCATGCTGATGGCGAAGTTGATGGCGTAAGACGTGACACTCCCTTCATGGCAAATGAGCAATGTTCAAACTACTTAAGACAGTGCACACTGACCCCAGTCCCCCATGGAACAAAAAAAATAGCAGCGTGAACTAGGGTCTGAGACAGGTATACAGACACACTGTGGCCCTGAGGTAAAAGTGGGAACAGTTTGGCAACAGTTTACCCTTCATCACATTGATATTTCCTGTAGGATAATGAGCCATGTCAAATACCGGGTTGTTGTCTTAGGGTTGTTCCAGGAATATGAATATTAGTTTGGTTTAGTTGAGTAACTTTGCGAAATCACCAGACCTCAAGCCAGTAAAGCATATTCTGCATTTTATTGGTTATTCGTGTCGTGAATGTATGGCCGCCGAATCAGCAACAGCCATGTGATCAGTTCAGCACAGACCAACATCCCTGTGGTTCTGGTAGGTTCTAGGATCCATGCTCTGACTAATTCAGACTTCTGCCCGCAGAAGGGGGGGGGGGGGGGGGGGTCTGACCCAGTACTAGATGGGTGTGCCTAATAAACTGGCCACAGTGTAGATCAGTGGGCAAACCAGTACATTTGTCCAAACGTTTGTCAGGATTGGCAATAACTCCGAAACCTCAGTTGTGTTACGGCTGGTGGTCTGGGGGTCCATTCTAGTGAAGCTGTCAGTGTCCCATCTGCACGCCTCAGAAGACCCATGTAGATTACATTTGGTGTTTTGAGACCACCTAGTTCTTGTTTTGTGGTCACCCTCATTGGGGTTTCAGACTGTGGTATTTCCCCTCTCTATCTCCATAGGTAGGATATGCTCATCAAAGTCTAGACGCAGTCAAGATTGTCCTTAATTTTAGGTCATTCTCAGGGTTTGGGTACACTGTACCTTCTGTCTAAGGCAAGATGGCATTCAAATTTGCGTTGTATTTTGGTTTACTGTTTCCGGTGTGACACGTGGTCCTTTCTTTTGGTCGTGGCCAGTCGCATTTCTAACCTGCGGCTCTATGTTGTGTGATTGTGAGTTCTAAAACAAAATGTGTGAGTGGGCTTCTCTCCAGATTAATTACCTTACAGGTTAGTGATTTAATGAAGGATTTGCAAATTCTGGAAGTGGCTCTTTTCTGAATTGTTGTCATTAGCTTGTATAGTCATAATTTAACTTTGGATGCCTTGTTTGACATTTTAAAGAATATAGAATTTGGCATGCAAAGTGTACATTAGCTGTTTATCCCATTTCAGTGAGTGTCCCTTAGACTTCTTGGTCTGTTCTGTCTTTCTCTCGCTCACGAAGTCTCTGTCTCTCACATTGTCTCTCTGTCTCTCACGTTGTCTCTCTGTCTCTCACGTTGTCTCTCTGTCTCTCACCTTGTTTCTATTATCTCTGTCTCTCACGTTGTCTCTCTGTCTCTCACCTTGTTTCTATTCTCTCTGTCTCTCAAATTGTCTGTCTGTCTCTCACTCTCTCACATTGTCTGTCTCACTCTCTCATATTGACACTCTCACATTGTCTCTCTCACATTGTCTGTCTCTCACTTGCTTACATTCTCGCTCTGTCTGTCTCTTACATTGTGTCTCTCTCTCGCTCTCTCTCGTGGTCTCTCTCTCTCACATTGTCTCTCCCTTTCTTCTCTCCATTCCTTTAGCATTATAACAGCCGTCTGAGGCTGTAGCCATGTATTGTCATACCCAGTGCATGCTGGGACATGCCGGGGAGGGAGCTTGGGAATCCCAAACACTTCTGTCTCTCTCTCTCGTGTAGTCAGTGATGGCATAATGAGTGTACCCTTAAGAGAAAAGCAAGAAGCAAATGTAGGAAGTGTACCCATCAAATACATTTCATTACTATCAACTTCAGTTAGAGACATGTATTGCATCACAATGCTAGGCAGCCCTTGTGAGTGTACCAAGGAGTTTACTAGTCAAACTGGTGGGGTCAAAGGTTCCAAGATTCCTCGTTCTAAGGACACTACCAGCTGATTGTCCTCAGCAGGCCACCGCGTTTTGGGTTGGAAAATGCATTGTCTCTCACATGGCTGTATGAGGAGAGAAAAGTTTCAGGTTAAAGTTTCCATCAAAGCCGTAACCCTGGAGGTGATCACTGTAATTCGTAATCTGCATAATCTTTTAACTAATACCAGGGGTGAAGAGATTATGACATTCCTGTAATTATATTGTCATGCAAACAAAGTAGGCTATGTTTATAACATTAGAGTACAAGTTACATTCATGAAGCTACTTGAATGACCTGTCTTTAGTGAGAATCAAAGGGCTTCAGAGAACTAGATGCTGATCGATTTGTCTAGTTAATGATAAAGTGTATATGTTTAGGAGGATCTGACACTTTTCAATAGAAATTCAAATCTTTTTACAAAGAAACTGGTATAAGCACAAACAAACACAAACTTGCAGATTGTTAATGTTTTCCCATGTGCTGCAAAGAACATTGAACATTGAAACGTGATTGACTCTACTTTTGGACTCTGCCCTTGAATTCCACAGTGTATGGTCCTGTACACAAAAGGGCTAAATTCTCTGTACACACCAAAGTAAATATACTTCGTGTTACCCATAAAAGAGGAACCAAGAAGTTCAGCAAAATGCATTTGGAAAATGAAAGCTCCAGTAACTCTCAGCAGGAGTGATGTGGCCGTGGTCCAGAACAAGTGAACACACGATAGCAAAGACTAACTCGTTGGTGACACGCGTCTCCTTTAATCCCCCAGGGTCTTAGGTGAACACTCGGACGCCATTCAAGATGCCACAACAGGACATTGTGAAGATTGCCATCCAGATGCCCGGGGCGTACCCTCAGCTCATTCAACTGGACCAGGTAAACCAACCGCACGCCGGCGTTGAGCCCAAGTCACAGAGGTTATGAAACACGCTGGGTTATCAAGCTATTAAACATAGGAAGTCAGAATTGGAATGAGCACTGCAGTTGTTATACAGCCGCTGCAGTGGAAAAAGCCCAGGCTGCCGTTGGAAGAATTACCTCCATTATAGCAGTTGCAGTGGTGTCAGGTAATTATGGGTGATGTGAAGTTGATGTCATACAGGATGTTGTCAGAGCTCGAGCAGGGTCATTAACCACTCTAGTTGAAAACAGTCCATGTTTTGTCATGATGTTTCTAAGGGTCCATAATTTTAGCAAAACATTTTAAATGTTGTAAAATCATATTAATGAATTGCCCCATTCAAAACCTCATTTTATTTGAAAACGTTTTATTGTTCATATAAAATCAAAAAGTATTTAGGACGATTCTTACAAAGCAGAGGGTTTCTATGTAATATCAAGATAGAGATGGTGATAAATGAACAGAAAACTGCAGTTAACATCCTATCGTGCTATATGGCATGTATAACAATGCTGAGCAGGGCCTCTTGTCCTCGATTTTGGATCAAGATGGGAAGTGGAATGTGTCTTTGAAAGAGGATTCATTATAGGGGCACGGTTTGGTCAGGTGGTTTGTTTAAATAGGAACAGTGTCTAAAGTTACATCTGCATTTAGATCTATGGGAAATGTTTCAGTAAATAGAGTCGGACATTGTGGTCAAAACCTCACATTCGATGACTAATACATATGCAATTCTGCGAAATGTAAGGAAAAACAGAAAAGCAACTCTCTCCCAGGTGACAATGCAGGATGTGATCAGAATGTATCAGGAAGAACAGAACTACTCGAGAGTTACAGAGAGAGCTATTATAGTAGAACTACACAGAGAGAGATATTATAATATATCTACACGAAGATATTAGAATAGATCGACACAGAGAGCGATAATATAGTAGAACAACACAGAGAGCTATTATAGTAGATCTACACAGAGAGAGATATTATAGTAGAACTACACAGAGAGAGAGATAATATAGTAGAACAACACAGAGAGCTATTATAGTAGAACTACACAGAGAGCATTATTATTATAGAGCTACACAGATATATTATAATAGATCCACACAGAGACATTATAATAAATCTACACAGAGAGAGATATTATAGTAGAACTACACAGAGAGAGATATTATAGTAGATCTACACAGAGAGAGATATTATAGTAGAACTACACAGAGAGAGATATTATAATAGATCTACACGAAGATATTATAATAGATCTACACAGTGAGAGATAATATAGTAGAACAACACAGAGAGCTATTATAGTAGAACAACACAGAGAGAGCTATTATAGTAGAACTACACAGAGAGAGCTATTATAGTAGAACTACACAGAGAGAGCTATTATAGTAGAACTACACAGAGAGAGATATTATAGTAGAACTACACAGAGAGAGATATTATAGTAGATCTACACAGAGAGAGATATTATAGTAGAACTACACAGAGAGAGATATTATAGTAGAACTACACAGAGAGAGATATTATAGTAGAACTACACAGAGAGCGATATTATTATTGATCTACACAGAGAGACATTATAATAAATCTACACAGAGAGAGATATTATAGTAGAACTAGACAGAAACATTATTGTAGGATAGCAGTGCGTAAACCTCTCATTACATTCACAAATGCACGTGTGAGACTTCAGTGGCACAAAAACCACAGGCACTGTCTACAGAGGTGTGGGGAAAAAGTGCCAACTCTTCTCATTCAGAGGCAGACAATCATTAATTAGGGCTGAAGGGAGACAGATTTACATGGCTGTCAATGGTTGGAAAAAATCAACCTCTGATTATTCCTATTGTCTGTAAAGAATTTTGAGGCATTAGTTATTTTATCATTTTTAATTGCCTCATTGTAGATATCAATATTCTGTTTTAAAACATCATGGTGGATTTGTAACATCAGCTTTCTCTAAGCCCATTCAATTTGGTCCCGTTCTCTTCATTCAGTGACATTCAATCAGTAGATGATGTTTAGTAATTTAAAAAAGTAAGGTTAATAGATTGAATGTACATGAAATGTGCATGGACATTTCATGCGACCAAGGGAGTAACCACAAGCCACTCTATCCCATTGGACTACCAGACTTGAGAAATTCTCTGATTGGTTGACCCCCTTCAGACCACAAATTATAGGGCAGCCATAGGTCTACCACAGTACACCAAAACTTTTGATTGGTCGACCACCATGTTTGCCACAAAATTATAGGGCAATTAAAGTGTGAACATTATAGTTTTTGTCTCACTGCATTGAGTTTTCGTCTCGGCTGCAGCATACAAAAGTCATCAGTGTAGAGGAAGTAAATGCTTTGAGTTTATCTCTGATCAACTTGCTTAAGAAGCCTGGAATCAGTGTGCTAAAATGAAATCCAACACTACTGTTGTTTGCTCCTTGGGGTTTAAGGCCGGGTGTCTCTGTAAAAGCACTTTGTGACAACTGCTGTTGTAAAAATGGCTTTATAAATACATTTGATTGATTGAAGCATGACATAGGTGTTAATTCCTTCTGATGACAACAACAATTTTTCTTCCTGATAGAAAAAGCCCCTTTCTGCTGTTATAAAGGAAGTTTGTGATGGGTAAGTGCATGTCTTTGTGCTTGGCCATGTGTATGTTATGTGAATGTTCATGTTTTATTTGTCTTTGGTAACCACCTATCCTTGTGGAGATCAAGCAATTGCTCTTTCTTCTGGTTTGTAGTTCCAACAGCTATGATGATGCTTTTTCAGGTGGAATCTTCCGGGCCCAGAAAACTATGCCCTCCAGTATGCTGATGGTGTTCAGACCTACATCACTGAGTCTGTGAGCTGATTCTCCTTTTTTTTTCTGTGCGCACGGAGGCTGTCCTGTAACAAACATAGCTAGGCCACACAGGAAACCCATTTGGTAGAGATTGTAACCTCTGGTGGAGCTACACTGAGCTGGTGACTTATTTTTTTGAAAAGTCTGCAGACATTTATTAGGGTGCCATGATATAGCTGGGCCTATAGTTTTGTCTTGTGGCCCTGGGTGTCTGTTGGATTATAAGAGGGTGTTGTGGGGTTATGAACGTGTCTTTCTGTCTAAGAAGACATTCTGTTGGGTGGGGGGGGGGGGGGGTATCAATGTGTCTGTGTCTGTCTGAGGAGAGATTCTATGGGGGTATGAATGTGTCTGTGTTTGTCTGAGGAAATTCCATATATTTCCTGGGCCAGTGCAGGCATGAATGCTACTCAGCTGAAAATCAACGAACTTTCGTACTTTTTTTCCCCCTTCTTATTATTTTTCTCTCACTTAATTTCACATTTACGTTTTAGTCATAGCACATTCATCTGGTCTGACAGTTAGTGCATTCATGTTAAGATGGGTTAGGTTGAGCCACCACGTCATAGTACATTTTCTTCAATTAAGGAACTGTAAGCTAAGTGCTAATAGGGAGAAAAGTGTCATGTCCCTTATTCTGAAAAGCATAATCCATCCAAGTCATTTATTGTCTGTATTAGCCTGTATTACATGTGGTTGGGTCATTTTGTCCGTTCTATGGTCTTTTGTGTTTTAGAATCGTCTGGAGATAAAGAATGGATGCATTCTCCGTTTGACCAAGGCACCAGTGAGTCTGCAAACAAATAGCTTTACCATATCAACGATGCTCTCTTGTTCCTTGAGCAATTGCCTCATGGTTGTGTCTACATGCTGTATAGGTCTTTTACAGTCGCAGTAATATAACTGGTGTACGTACTTCATTGTTATTTTTTTGTCTGTGTGTTTTTTTGTTGTGTGTGTCTGTGTTCTTGTTGTCTGTGTGTTTTTATGTTGTGTGTGTGTCTGTGTTCTTGTTGTCTGTGTGTTTTTATGTTGTGTGTGTGTCTGCGTTCTTGTTGTCTGTGTGTTTTTATGTTGTGTGTGTGTCTGCGTTCTTGTTGTCTGTGTGTTTTTATGTTGTGTGTGTGTCTGTGTTCTTGTTGTCTGTGTGTTTTTATGTTGTGTGTGTGTCTGTGTTCTTGTTGTCTGTGTGTTTTTATGTTGTGTGTGTGTCTGTGTTCTTGTTGTCTGTGATGTAGGGCCGTTGCGCTGAGGACCTTTACAAGGGCATCCAGAGCTCAGACTCGGGGGTGCGCTGTGATTCGCTAAAGCAGCTGGCCTCAGTGTCCACGGACGTCACTTTTGCCCAGGAGTTTATCAGCCGTGACGGCCACCTTCTGCTGGTGAAGATCGTGGAAGACTCAAACGAGTCAGTGTCCTTTCCGGGTCTCTGTCTTGTGTGTGTTTTGCTCGTGTTCTTCCCCAAGACATCCTTCACGGTCTACACGCCGTTTCAGCTAACCCTATATAGCAGGGTCCCGCTACTCTCCTGGCAGACTGTGTCTGGGTGTTTTGGGGGAGGGGGGAGGGGGTGGGAGGGATGGGGGAAGTGCAGTGCATATTTGCACTGGCTGCAGTGGAATGCTGTGCTTTGATAGATGCTGGTGCTGAGATACGAGGTGATTACCTCACATGTGGGAACACGTCCCCAGTGATGTGCAGGCTGGACCCGGCCCGCTCCCACTGTTCAAAATGACATTGACCTGGCATGGATGATGGGTTGTGAAGGAACTTGCAGCTCTGTCGCTGATCCAGTCTAGATTGCATTTTGGGTTCATGTTTTGTAATCACAATCGCCATGAGAGATCCCAGTGTGGGAGTCTGACGGCATAGTTTTAGAAAGTAAATGTGCCGTTTTAATTCGGCTAAAAGCATAAAACCCATTCCTTAAAACACATGAATAAGTATTATGACGTAGTTTGGACTTCAAAACTTGGCAAGTGGAATGATTGCTCAGGGGTGTCAATGGTTTCCTGCATCAGGGTTGTATTAGCTGTAAAGTTCTGTTCTGATAAGAGTTGGGTTCTGTTTGTTAGGGTGCCTCTGATCATGACGCACACACTCACGGGCTTCATGGAGCTGATGGATCATGGGATTGTGTCTTGGGAAAACCTCTCCGCTGAATTCATCAAGAAGGTTAGGTTCCTAAAATACCAGTACCAAATTAAATATTGCAGTAACAATTTGTGTAAATCAGGTGTTAAACTGAAAAATAGACTGGAGGAGGACTTGGGAGAGACGTCAGATTAAGGTCTGGTGACTACTGTGTGCTGAAGTGGTAACCAAACACTGCCGCAACCGCTCACATAACCGTCTCATTTTTCTGCCCCACCCTGGGCGGCATATCTCGGTTTCCCCGGTGCCGGTCAGATTGCCAGCTTCGTCAATGCCAAGGCGATGGACGCGTCCATCCAGCAGGTGTCCCTGGCCATCCTGGAGAGCATGGTGTTGAGCAGCAGCAGCCTCTTCCAGCTGGTCAAGCAGGAGGTCACCATGGAGAGACTCCTTTCACATCTGCAGGTGTAAGTCTGTCTGTCTGTCTGTCTGTCTGTGTGTCTGTGTGCCGGTCGGTCTGTGTGTCTGTGTGCCGGTCGGTCTGTGTGTCTGTGTGTCAGTCGGTCTGTGTGTCTGTGTTGTCCATGAATGGAGAAGCGGGGACTACCCGTGATGACTTCACGCTAAATGGGTGCTAATGCATGCAGAAATGTGACGTTTATGTGTGAACGGTCTCTGAACAATGCAAATGCTTCTGCACAGAGACGTCACATTTAGGAACCACGTTTGGAGAATTTAAAAAGGAGAAGAACACACACTGCTCTCCGGGCATTCACAAACTGGAACATGCTTTGTGTTTTGTTTTTTTTACCCACAGAACAAACCAACAGATCCAAACCAAAGCCATGGCCCTCCTCATGGCGTTACTGCAAACAGCTGGAGATGCAGACAGACAGGTACACATGCTGTCTCTCCATCTCTGCCTGTCTCTGCCTTTCTCTCTCTCCCATGGCTCTACTACAAACCACTGGAGATGCAGACAGACGGGTACAAATAATGTCTGTCTGTTGGTCTCTCTCTCTCCCATGGCTCTACTACAAACCACTGGAGATGCAGACAGACGGGTACAAATAATGTCTGTCTGTTGGTCTCTCTCTCTCCCATGGCTCTATTACAAACCACTGGAGATGCAGACAGACGGGTACAAATAATGTCTGTCTGTTGGTCTCTCTCTCTCTCCCATGGCTCTACTACAAACCACTGGAGATGCAGACAGACGGGTACAAATAATGTCTGTCTGTTGGTCTCTCTCTCTCCCATGGCTCTACTACAAACAGCTGGAGATGCAGTCAAATGGTCTCTCATTCCCTTTCTTCCCTCATCTCCTTTGGTTTCCGTTTCCCAGTGAAACGTATAAGTATGTTTGTTCAAAACAAAGCATTGTTGGACAGATTTACAGTATGTGACTGTTGTTACAGGAGGTCAAGTCCTGTGGTCCCTCCCCGTCACCTACATTGTGACTGTAAAGGTTTTACTGCCTCCTTGTGTGGAAACACTGTAACTGCATGCAATTAATTTCGATTAGATTAGATTTAGATTAGATTACATTTTATTGTCATTGAACAGTACAAGTACAGTACAACAAAATGCAGTTACAGTACAACAAAATGCAGTAATTCATAATAATAGTGTACATTTTATTTGATTTAACCAGGTAAGTTGATTGAGAACCGATTCTCATTTGGGTGAAGGCTTAAATGCAAGATGACACAGTTACACATAGTTCCCAAAAGAAACAATTTGCAGTGGGTGGGGGAGCAAAGAGGTCAGTCAGATCAAAATGTTATCACCTGTCTGGTGATATTTCTATACAGAGAGAGAAGGTGCGTGCCCGTGTGTAATATGAGGTGCTTGGCAGGTACAGTGATCAGATAGCAGCTCAGACAGTTGTTTTTAGTGGTGAGAGTAATTAAAACACCCCATGCTTTTCAGGAACTGTTTGTTTTCCTTGCGAAGAAGAATCTTCGACAGTACATCTACAAGGTAAAGCAGTCTTCAATATTCAAAAATTGCATTTTTATTTTGTGCAGCAAAATTTTTTCTTTTTTATTTTTTTCCATTTCTTCCATACTGAATACTACTGCCTTGAACCACAGAACATCATCCATAGTTCTGCATCCGTGGGGGACGAGATGGCCCACTACCTGTACGTCCTGCAGTCTGTCACTCTGAACCACCTGGAGCTTCGTATGAGGATGCCTCTGGACTCATACAACCAGGTGAGACACACAGACCCACCCCTCAGAAAGCCACTGTGTCCACCCTCCACTTAATAGTCTTTCTCACTGCTTCTTTGTCTTCCTCTGGTATTGCCCCCCCCCCATCCCCCAGGACCAGAGAGAAATTCTACACAACCTCCGGCAGGCAGCCTTTGAGACGGAAAGTGAGAATAGCTTGAGTAATGAGCGACGGCGGTCTCTCTGTGCCAAGGAGTTCAAAAAGCTGGGCTTCTCTGTGAGTCTAGTCCACGGGATTTCTCTCCCCCACCTCAGTGCCCCTCACTGGCCCCCTGGGTCTCTCCGAAACATGCGTCTTTCTCATATAATCAACAGTTACCACATTTCTCTGACAGCTACAAAAGCAACAACTGCGGGTCGATAGAATGGCCCCTGAACCAGACTGAGATTCCACTCTATCACTCACGACCCATCGTTGCTGTTACTATTCTCATTCTAATACTCAGCGCTGCATTCTTTGTCTCTCCAGAACAACAGCAACCCGGGTCAGGACCTGCTGCGGACCCCTCCGGGCCTGTTGGCCCTGGACACGATGTCCTACTTCGCCTCCCGCTACCCAGATGCCTACAGCAGGGTGAGGAGGAGGAGGAGGGGGGAGGGGGAGGGGGTCCAGGGCATGATGGGAGGGAGGGAGTTAATGGCTCTTTGTTAGGGTGAAGGGATGTCACCCTCTGAATATTTTTCCTTGACTTCTCTGCGTGTCCTCCTCACTCAGTTTGTCCTGGAGAACAGCAGCAGGGAGGACAAACACGAGTGCCCGTTCGCACGCGGCAGCATTCAGCTGACCCTCATCCTGTGTGAGATCCTCCGAATCGGAGAGCCCCGTAAGTCCACCTCAAGACATTTCTGGGGATTTTGGTTTACTGGTATCATGCGTGTGTCCTTGCATGTTTCTGTCTGGTATGCCGGCGAGAGTGTTCACAGGACGGGCTGTGTGTGGGTTAGGCATGGGCACGGCTATGAATGTTTGGAAATTGGAGTTAGTGTTTGAACATTTCTGTGCGTACGTTTTTTTTCGAAGAAATCCAACGTCGACATAACTAGGCCGGGAACATGCTTTTTTTTTTTTTATATTTGATTCTATTAAATACAAGACATGAGCGCCGTCATGCGTTTTGTTTATGTTCATCGGTTAAAGTGGCACTAGTGACATGGTTCCCCAATCAGAAAGGCACAATATGTTCTGTTAAGAAGTAGATGACCGTTCACTAACTCAAGGGAAGATGAAATGCATTTACATTTAAGTTACAGATATAAATAATTTGGCGACAGAACGCTATGTAACGTCTGGCTGTTGAATCTTAAGCAAACAACCTGTAGCTGGCTAGCTTCCCTTCCCTTCCCTTAGACTTCTCCATCCAAAAAAGACACTGTTATGAGTTGATAAACTAGATTTGAACTCGATAAAAATAGGTTGTGGGTGGTAGTGGAGTGTATGCAGATTTATGATGTTAATACATGTGGAAGCATTTTAACTTCGCATAGCCTAAATATTAGAGAGAAACTAGGTCTGGTTGTAATAGCTTGAACCATTCAAGAGATACTGTTTTAGGGTTTATTTATGCTAATTAAGCAGATGTATCCACATTGAACTTGTCATCAATCAATCAAATGTATTTATAAAGTCCTTTTTTCAACAGCAGTTGTCACAAATTCGGTTGTCATATTAATCTTTTAGAAATTGAAAATGTGCTCAGGTTAAAAACCTACCAGCAAAATGTTTAAAACCAAATACTATTTGAATAATAAAGGATACTATTTGAGTAATTATTTCCAGTGCACATCACTAATATGGATGCATTGTGTTTGGAGACGAACAAGATGTGTATGTATAAGGATTTATCGTTAGGTACAGAATCTCACAACAGTGAGTACACACCTCACATTTTTGTAAATACTTGAGTACATCTTTGATATGACTACAAGGAAGAAATGACACTTTGCTACAATGTAAGGTAGTGAGTGTACAGCTTGTATAACAGTGTACATTTCCTGTCCTCTCAAAATAATACAACAAACAGCCATTAATGATTAAACCGCTGGCAACAAAAGTGAGTACACCCCTAAGTGAAAATGTCCAAACTGTGCCCAAAGTGTCAATATTTTGTGTGGCCAGCATTATTTTCCAGCACTGCCTTAACCCTTTTGGGCATGGAGTTCACCAGAGCTTCACAGGTTGCCATTGGAGTCCTCTTCCACTCCTCCATGATCACATCACGGAGCTGGTGGATGTTAGAGACCTTGCACTCCTCCACCTTCCGTTTGAGGATGCCCCACAGATGCTCAATAGGGTTTAGGTCTGGAGACATGCTTGGCCAGTCCATCACCTTTACCCTCAGTTTCTTTAGCAGGCAGTGGTCGTCTTGGAGGTGTGTTTGGGGTTGTTATCGTGTTGGAATACTGCCCTGTGGCCCAGTCTCCGAAGGGAGGGGATCATGCTCTTCGTCAGTATGTCACAGTACATGTTGGCATTCATGGTTCCCTAAATGAACTGTCTTCAGCAAACTGTCCTTCTGGGACGACAGCCCTGCAGACCAATTTGATGCATATGGAGTGAGCTCTGACAGGCTGACCCCCCCACCCCTTCAACCTGTGCAGCAATGCTGGCAGCACTCTGTCTATTTCCCAAAGACAACCTCTGGATATGATGCTGAGCATGTGCGAGGCCTGTTCTGAGTGGAACCGGTCCTGTTAAACCGCTGTATGGTCTCGGCCACCGTGCTGCAGCTCAGTTTCAGGGTCTTGGCAATCTTCTTATAGCCTAGGCCATCTTTATGTAGAGCAACAATTCTTTTTTTCAGATCCTCAGAGAGTTCTTGAGGTGCCATGTTGAACTTCCAGTGACCAGTATGAGGGAGAGCGACGACACCAAATTTAACACACCTGCTCCCCATTCACACCTGAGACCTTGTAACACAAACGAGTCACATGACACCGGGGAGGGAAAATGGCTAATTGGGCCCAATTTGGACATTTTCACTTAGGGGTGTACTCACTTTTGTTGCCAGCAGTTTAGACATTAATGGCTGTGTGTTGAGTTATTTTGAGGGGACAGCAAATTTACACTGTTATATAAACTGTACACTCACTACTTTATATTGTAGCAAAGTGTCATTTCTTCAGTGTTATCACATGAAAAGATATACTCTATTTACAAAAATCTGAGGGGTGTACTCACTTATGTGAGATACTGTATATGAAGACCTATCACTGTACGTTGAGCCATTTGAGTGTTGATTACCGCATCCAACAAAGGATTTATTGGGTCTCAAAGTCTTTTTCTCTGTTTCCACCCCCAGCCTCTGAGACTGGTTCAAACTACCACCCAATCTTCTTCTCTCAAGACCGGCTGCTGGAAGAGTTGTTCTGCGTCTGCATCCAGCTGGTCAACAAGACCTGGAAGGAGATGAGAGCTACGCAGGAGGACTTTGACAAGGTAACAGACCAGTTGTATCAACCCCTGTCTCTTCATATCCACTGGTGATGTACCGTCCGTCTGTGTACGTCCACTGGTGATGTTAATGTCTGTCTGTGTACGTCCACTGGTGATGTTAATGTCTGTCTGTGTACGTCCACTGGTGATGTTAATGTCTGTCTGTGTACGTCCACTGGTGACGTTAATGTCCGTCTGTGTACGTCCACTGGTGACGTTAATGTCTGTTTGTGTACGTCCACTGGTGATGTTAATGTCTGTCTGTGTACGTCCACTGGTGATGTTAATGTCCGTCTGTGTACGTCCACTGGTGATGTTAATGTCCGTCTGTGTACGTCCACTGGTGACGTTAATGTCCGTCTGTGTACGTCCACTGGTGATGTTAATGTCCGTCTGTGTACGTCCACTGGTGATGTTAATGTCCGTCTGTGTAAGTCCACTGGTGACGTTAATGTCCGTCTGTGTACGTCCACTGGTGACGTTAATGTCCGTCTGTGTACGTCCACTGGTGACGTTAATGTCCGTCTGTGTACGTCCACTGGTGACGTTAATGTCCGTCTGTGTACGTCCACTGGTGACGTTAATGTCCGTCTGTGTACGTCCACTGGTGACGTTAATGTCCGTCTGTGTACGTCCACTGGTGACGTTAATGTCCGTCTGTGTACGTCCACTGGTGACGTTAATGTCCGTCTGTGTACGTCCACTGGTGACGTTAATGTCCGTCTGTGTACACACTAACTGCCTCTTGGTATTAGACACTGGATCATTTTGATGGGCAATTTTTTTACGCTTCCAACAGAAAAACGGCAAAGTGGTAATCTAATTTTGAAAATCTAGCTCCAAAGCAGTACATGGCATCCGGAGAGGACAGCGTATTGGACTGCATGCCCTCACACTGGGGGCAAAGACCAGCTCAATGTAGGGTGAGCAACCGTAGAAGTATTGAGTACAGTCTGTAGGATAATACCAGCCAGCAGAATCCGACACAGCCACACAGAGTGGGAAACAGTTTAATCTAGCTGAGAGCGCTGTAGGGGAGGCAGCCAGATGGGGCGTAATTAGTCCTTTGGAATCATTAATACGAGACATTGATTAGTCTTCAGAATGGCCACCACAATGGAATATCGACCTGAAGCTCTCTGTATGAATGATGGATGAATAGCATGCTGGGGGGAATGTGAGACTGCTGGGGGGATCCACTCTCTAATGAAAAGTTGTTCCGGTCTAGTCCAGACCGATAAGAGCTGTAGCCTTTTGAAGCATTTTTATTCCACTGTAAACCTTCCCAGGGGATGGCTGTATTCTTTCTGATGCTAACCTGACTGGTTCCCTCACACAGACCCTATTCAGGAACACCACAACCGTGCAACAAGTGTTCTGTGGTCGTAAACCCCTAACCCTTTGACCTTTTGGGTTGGGGAGTGAGTCTGGCCGGCATTGTGGAGCCCACTGCTCCCTCCCACAATCCCGTGTGGCAGGGACAATGGGGCATTAGAGGTACAAAGAGAATCCTGCTTTATTGCCGAATCAGAGCGACAACACAATCGCTTGGTTCTATCAGCACTAATTCCACAAGAGAAAAACCACTGGAAGCCGGCGGTGAAAAGATGAACGGCGGTCAGCCGTGTTAGGAAAGGCTTTGTCTCTCTTCACGTCGTCTTCAGATTGGTTCAGTCAGATTCTTGTTAAGGTCTGATGAGAAATGTTTGGAGAAATCAATGCAGAGAAACGGTGCTGAGAAAATGTTGTTTACTGCTGGGACCTATTTACTCCATGCAGGTCTTGCAGCAGCAAATTCAACACCTCAGCACGATTGAACAGGTCGTACTGAGAGTCTATATTTGGCTTTTACTGCGTTGTTCTCCTGTCCCTCATTTCTTTGACCTCCTTTGTTGTAGCCGTCTCTCTCTCCCCCCTGGTTTAATCACAAGCCCTGTCTCTCCCCCCTAGTTTAATCACAAACCCCATCTTTCTCCCCTCTAGTTTAATCACAAGCCCTGTCGCTCTCTCTCCCCCCTAGTTAAATCACAAGCCCTATCTCTCTCTCTCCTGGTTTAATCACAAGCCCTGTCTCTCCCCTCTCTCTCCTGGTTTAATCACAAGCCCTGTCTCTCCCCTCTCTCTCCTGGTTTAATCACAAGCCCTGTCTCTCCACTCTCTCTCCTGGTTTAATCACAAGCCCTGTCTCTCCCCTCTCTCTCCTGGTTTAATCACAAGCCCTGTCTCTCCCCTCTCTCTCCTGGTTTAATCACAAGCCCTGTCTCTCCCCTCTCTCTCCTGGTTTAATCACAAGCCCTGTCTCTCCACTCTCTCTCCTGGTTTAATCACAAGCCCTGTCTCTCCCCTCTCTCTCTTGGTTTAATCACAAGCCCTGTCTCTCCCCTCTCTCTCCTGGTTTAATCACAAGCCCTGTCTCTCCCTCTCTGTCCTGGTTTAATCACAAGCCCTGTCTCTCCCTCTCTGTCCTGGTTTAATCACAAGCCCTGTCTCTCCACTCTCTCTCCTGGTTTAATCACAAGCCCTGTCTCTCCCCTCTCTCTCCTGGTTTAATCACAAGCCCTGTCTCTCCCCTCTCTCTCCTGGTTTAATCACAAGCCCTATCTCTCTCTCTCCTGGTTTAATCACAAGCCCTGTCTCTCCCTCTCTCTCCTGGTTTAATCACAAGCCCTGTCTCTCCCCTCTCTCTCCTGGTTTAATCACAAGCCCTGTCTCTCCCTCTCTCTCCTGGTTTAATCACAAGCCCTGTCTCTCCCTCTCTGTCCTGGTTTAATCACAAGCCCTGTCTCTCCCTCTCTTCTCACCCCTTCCCTCTTGTAAACCCCCTGGCTGTCCTGTCTTCTATGTCAAACGTTAATCGCTCCTGGCAACACGCTGCTGCCAGCTGGGGGCCTCCGACTAGGGCTGTGTGTATGACCCCCCCCCCCCCAGCCACTCCTGACACACACACACACACACACACACACACTTTCTCTCCAATAACCATCACACACACACACGCCACATTGCTGGGTAGTGTGGAAACTGACACAGCTGCTCCTCACTCTGGCTGAGGTAACAGTCTCTGGTAATGGGCTTCTCTTTCCATTGGCTATCCAGGAGGATTGACAGCTCAGGAGAAAGGGGTGTGAGTGACTATCAGGGTGTCTGTTTACAAAATAAGCTCGGCTGTGGACTGCTGATGTCATAAAGGTGATACTCATTCTCCCCTCTGCTGTCTCCTCGTCCATTTCTCTCCTCCTCTATCTGCCTTTTCCACTCTCATTTGCTTTCCTTTGACGGTGGAACTAACATTGTTGGATTCAGGGTGGTACTTGAAGGACACGCTATGGAGGTGAGACTCTGTTTTGGTTCGTTTGTCATTTGTATGTTGGTTTGAACACCGTATGCAGATGTCGTTTATACAGGATGAAGCTTTGATGAGTGGCCACTGACAGCTTTGTTTTGTTGTAGAGTGCTAAAGGACACTCTTGTGCTAAGTGCCACTCTTGTTGGATGTGTTTCTGTAAATGTTTGTTTGTTTCTGTCTGCAAAGGTTAGAACATGTTTGTACAGTTTGGGGTTCTTTTGTAGAATTGTTATGACTGACTCATGTGTAATCTTGTGTAGTTGCTGTGCAGCCATTTCAAATTCGATCTTCAATACAGTATTTATTTTTAGCGTTTTTTTCCCCCCCAATTTTATTTCTCTCCAACACCTGTTAAGGAGGCTTGATTAGTCAGGATTGAGAATCAGCACAGAGGCAGTAGGATTAAATGGACTTAGTGCTGGTAAATACTACTGTTTTTCATGAGTTCGGCATGAACGCTAGATTCAGTTCACTAAATGGAGAACGAGTGCTCTGTTCCTTTGCATTGTTTGCGCTGGGCTTCATGGGTCATGCTGAGTATATGGCTCCACAGATCGGCACACATTATTTTATAAAATGGCTCCATACTGGTGCTGCTGTAGTCGAGGGAGGGGAAGGGGGTTACCATGACGCACAGAAAAATGACATTCCCATGGCGACGGCTGCTTGGTGTCAAGAGTAGTGTCATTGAGAGACATTCTGAGTGGGGACGCAGACAGTATGAGATGCAGATAAAAGCAAGTGGGAGAAAGTAGAGAGGGGGGCGGGGATTGATTGTGCTGGGTTTGGAGTTCTCATAGATTTTCTAGGATGGATTTTGAAATGGGTCGTGTTGGCATGAGACAGATCTCCCCCTGGTTTAAGCGCACGCGCTCCTGTGCTTTGTCGTGTGGCCTTTACCTTCCGGAGCTCTTGTTTTGGGGTGGCTGAGGCAGACATCCCAAACTGCAAAAACTAATTTCAGGGAGGTGGCCTCATCGGCTACTGTCCCAGGTAGAACTCCCCGATCGGTCCCGCATACCGGCATAACAGCCCACTACGCACACTGAACAGTACGCACTATGTGATTTGGGATTCAGCCCTTAACTCTCTCTCGCACACTTAAAAAAAAAATAGAGAGAGATTTCCCGGGATATTGTATATAATTTGCAGGGGCGTCGGGGAGACTATTAAAATGCGGGAGACTCCTGGAACCTGCGGGAGAGTTAGGATGTCTGCTGAGGTCAAGCCTTTTCTAAGGGTCACAGGTCCCAGTCGTGCAGAGAGGGGGTGCAGTTGGCTTTCAGTCAGCCACACACCCACATCCACTGAAATGGCTAGCTTTTGAAATGTATTCAAATGTGCTTTACAATGCACCGTGTCATTTTAATGGAGTGGTCCTCTATTTATTTATTTTTTGAGCCCCGGCTAAGGGCTTTCGGATTGCCCTGCATATTACCGCAAGAGTCCTTGTCTGCAGCCGTAACACCGCTGGCGTGTAGTACTCTCTTTAGATAATCAACGTTAGCCGCCTCTGTCTTTCCGTAGGTAATGCAGGTTGTGCGTGAACAGATCACCAGGACCCTGTCCAGTAAGCCCACGTCTCTGGAGCTGTTCAAGAACAAGGTCAACGCCCTCAACTACAGCGAGATCCTCAAACTGCGCCAAACCGAGCGGCTGCACCAAGAGGAGACGCTCGCGCCGCCTGTGCTGTAGGTCCTAAAACGTTTCCCCTCGGGCACATACACCTTACACCCATTCAGGTCCCGTGTGAGTCAGTTGGCAAAGCAGGGCACTTTGCATCGCTGGGGGGCTGATTCCCGCTGGGGGGGGCCAGTACAGAAATAATGAAAATATTGTATGTAAATACAATAATTAAGTCACCCTGGATAAGCGTCCGCTAAAGGACACAAAGATGTAGCCTGGGACTTTGGGCTGTAATGTGGTGTTTATGTGGGCATAATCTATTGATAGAATCACTTATACCTCTGACAGTCGTGACATTCCAAATTCCGAACAAAGTGAGTGGTTTAGATGATATGGGACAGATTTATGGGACCGCTTTTAGCTCAACAGCGGTACTTTAACATTCTTGTTTTCCCAGGAAGACCTAACCCCAATTGTAACTTTTACCCACAACCCAAAGTGGTTGGTTCTTACTCTTCATGTGAGGACATTTGGTCCTGGGCATGTACAGCCCCTGTGAAGAAGAAACCTGTGTCGTTGCGAGGATCAAGCTATGCTCACTAGATTGTACCTCCCACTGAGGTCTCAGCAAAATGTCTGGATTCCATTAACTACATGCAAAGGCTTACTATGCAGCTGCTTTATTCATCAGCATGTTATTTCTGACCTTTCATCAATGTGGACAGCCATGCTAATAGAATGTGCGCCTACATTAGTTTGTATACTAGTATGCAAGTGTTAACAAATTACAACTCCTCACCAATTCTATCTGGTTCTGAATGAGTGGAGCTGCTGTCCTCGTGGTGGTGACCAAACCGCTGGGAAATGTAACCCCCTCAGTCCCTGGCTCCTAGTAAAACCAGTCAAATCTGACATGGACCCAGCTCTGAATTCAGCCAAGCAGCCCTGACCCTGACTCTAACCCCGAACAGTCATTCTGTGTGGCCCATCTATAGTCAGATAGCATGGCCTTGCTTTGGCAATGTGAGATACGGACGTATTAGTCACGTGAAATAGAGCTAACAGAGTATTTTGTGAGTGCTGTTAGTACTATGAGTGTTTAGTGCTGTTAGTACTATGAGTAATGTGGGACTGTTTCTCCATCTCTAACCGTGTCCCTGTAGGGAGCTGAAGGAGCGCTTGAAGCCTGAGCTGTTGGAGCTCATTCGCCAGCAGAGACTGAACCGCCTGTGTCAAGGAACACTGTTCCGCAAGATCAGCAGCCGACGCCGACAAGGTGAGCCCGGTTTTGAGCATGCACTGTATGTACTCTAGAACAAGGTGAGCCCGGTTTAGAGCATGCACTGTATGTACTCTAGAACAAGGTGAGCCCGGTTTAGAGCATGCACTGTATGTACTCTAGAACAAGGTGAGCCCAGTTTAGAGCATGCACTGTATGTACTCTAGGACAAGGTGAAGTCAGGGTGAAAGCAGCCAAGACAGCCCTACAAAGTTAAAAAACAGGGACTGGTAGATGATGTGAAGAAAGGAGAGACCGTTTGGTTGTAGCCCTTGCTGATCCTTTAAATAATTGGTCATTTCAGATAAGTTGTGGTATTGTCGTCTGTCGCCCAATCACAAAGTCCTACACTTTGGTGATGTGGAGGAAGAAACAGAAACCCCTGCCATTGAGGGTCTCCAGGAGAAGAGTAAGTAATTACCAAGAGCAGTAAGACTCCCTGTACTCTACCACTGTTTTAATGTTGACATGACATCACTCTCTGTCGGACTCAGTCGAAGTACAGTTTGAACATTTACCACTTTACTATGTTGGACTGGTCCCATGATTCAGTCAAGGTCAGTGCGTGCGTGCGTGCGTGCGTGCGTGCGTGCGCGGACATGGATTTAAAAACTGCAGGTGGTGGAGGAACACCAGTGTTTGCGTTATTCCTCCCATGGGAGCGTTTTCTTTTTAGGATGTATTCATTCCACCAAGCAAAACATTTTTAGTTGGGGAAACTTTCTGGCAAACAGTCTTTCTATTGGACATATTCAAGTAGCTCTCTTCCTGTTTTGTCAAACGGCATTGAGACAGACAATATTCTGCGGCCTCTATGTCTGTGTGTGTGTGTTTGTAAAAATGCTCATCTTCTTTTCCTCTTTCAGTTCCTGTGGCCGACATCAAAGCGCTGCTGACGGGGAAGGACTGCCCACACATGAAGGAGAATAAGGGCAAACAGACCAAGGTGAGTGGATCATCGCCATAAACGCAACCACCTCCCTGGGAAGACTCCCACCCAGTCCTAACTCTCTGTTTCACCTCATGTGTCTGGCCCTCTATAAATGATGTGCTGCGTCCTCCTGCAGGAAGTCTTGGACCTAGCTTTCAGCATTACATATGACGTGGAGGAGTACAGCCTCAACTTCATTGCCTCGTCCAGAATAGATGTGAGTAGTGATGACACAGGAGCTGATCTGTCCTTGTCCTCAATCAGTGCTTCCTTACACTTTACCATGGCTGATTACCCTACTAATCATTCTGTCTCCCTCGTTCTCTCGCTCTCTCTGTTTCCTTTTTTGTTCTGTTGTTCAAGCATTACTATATTTATACTTTGGAAATCACCAGAGGACATATTTTCTGGGTGTAAAGTATGTGTATTGTTAAAGCTGATTGTCTGTCTTTCTCAGTTCTGTCTGTGGACGGACGGACTGAGTGTGCTTCTCGGACGGGACATGAGCAGTGAGTGCATGAGGAGTGAGTTGGAGATTCTACTCTCCATGGAGATCAAGCTCCGCCTCCTAGACCTTGAGAATGTGCCCATCCCTGACAACGCCCCCCCGGTGCCCAAACCCCCTAGCAACTACAACTTCTGCTACGACTTCAGCCAGACGGAGCAGTAAGCCTGAGACCGGGAAATGACAGGGCAGATGAGGCAATCTCAGGACAATGTAACATTAGTGTTCAGACAGAAACGTATTAAGTAGAACAGATATGATCACCTGTCCTGTGGAATAGGGAATCATGTAAGCTCTATTCATTGTCTTTCTATCTGTACACTTCAAAGCGTTTTGTGTCGGCATTTACCTGATATAGGCCAAACCCTTGGACATAAAAACACGAGGAAGAGCGGCGGCGTAAGGCTGGACGGGCATATATTCAAAAAGCAGAGGCTAAGTTGTCAACGTGAATGGGTGGAGTAATGCAGAATATGCCAGAGGCTGAAGGTGTTCTCTTGGGTACTATTGGAGTCGGTAATCTTTCTGGGTGTGGTCACTCAAGTGTATTGTAGCTGTACAACTGACACACAATGAAATGCCTCTAAAGAGAGATTCTTTTTCTGTTGAATGCTCAAGGCTTTAGAATTTCTTTTCTTCAGTGTTTGTCATCCTTACCTCGGTTTTCACCTCCATGACTCCCACCTTTCAAAGATCTGTGTGTACTGTTTGGATAGTCCCTTTTTACATTTTTTTGTACATATATTTTGATTTTTGTACTTTTTTCGGGGTGTTTTACACAAACTGATAGCTTTTGAGACAGGGTGAGATTATTTGATACATAGATTTTTGGAGTTCTGAAATGGTACTTAAATGAATCTCTTACTGCTCATGTAGACTGTTCTAAAGTGGTACTGTAATCATTTGAAGACAGAAACAAGAAAATAGAGATGTGATTTTTGAAGAACGCTTCTAGTCCCATGTACGGTGGCTCTCAAACGTTATTCAACCCTTTTTCTGTTTTCCACATTTAGTGTTGCAACATGAAATCAAAATGGATCTACACTGATCTACTCAAAAAAGTCCATAATGCCAAAGTAAAATCTGCTAATTGTTCTCAATTCATTACTAATATAAATATAAAATCATATTCTGCATAAATATTCCCCCTTTTGAGCAACTAATTGACTTCAGAAGTGTAGAGGAACACCAACTACTTTCTTTTTAGATAGAACTCGGAGATCCTGAGTTAGCGGCAGACTTCATCAAGATGATCATCGAGAGAACACTTGTCAGAGTTGCTCTGGCCTACCCCAGTTACACACAAGCTAATATTCCTAAATTAATTCATTTATGCGGCTTAATCTGCCCTGCAACGGCTTTCCTCAATTTCTGATAAACGACAGCCTTCAACCTTCTTTCAGGAACCGTAAACCTACATCTCAGTTCCAGGTAATGTGTGTTATGATATTTATCTTCTCAACCGCTTTCCTGTTCTCTACCTGCGTCCTGCTCTCTTCAGCTCTTGCCCTGTGTGTTTGCATAGCCCAATGGAAAATATAATTTTGCACAGGCCTTAAAAAAGTTAAGGTAGAGCATACAATGTGCTTTCTTGATTTTGCCGTAACGGAAGTTACATCTAGTTGTGCAATCAAGGTGTTTGTCTCTAGGAAGTCCCACAGTTGATTTGTACGATTCACTACTATGAAGACAAAGAAACATTCAAAGCAAATCTGCAATAAGGTTCTACAAAAATGCCAATTATGGGAAAGGATATAAGAACATTTATGAAGCAATGAATATCCCCATGGAACACCATAAAGAACAGCATTAAGACATGGAGAGAATATGGAACAACAATGAATCTCTAGTACAGACTTTCCTCAAAAAAGTGTCCAGGAGGGAATGTGGAAAGCGTGGAAAATTGCTGTTCATCAAAGGTCCGCATCTAACTTAGTAAAGCTGGAGCAATTTGGCAAAGAAGAGTGGGAAAATAGTGCTGTGGCCAGATGGGCCAAGGTGGTAGTGACTCAACCTAATAAATGTCTGTAATTACTGCCAATGGTCCCTCTAGTAAATATTGACTAGAGAGGATGAATGCAAATGCAATCAACCGTTTTCTGATTGTGTTTGTAATTTAGAAATAAAAAAGCTTTTTTTATT
Source organism: Esox lucius (assembly GCF_011004845.1). Taxonomy (NCBI): domain Eukaryota; kingdom Metazoa; phylum Chordata; class Actinopteri; order Esociformes; family Esocidae; genus Esox; species Esox lucius. The sequence continues at coordinate 8,701,382 of NC_047587.1, read as the reverse complement.
TTTTTTACTTTGACTTGGTTCTTTTTATGTTGATCAGTGGCAAAAAAACGACTATAAAAATTATTTTTCATTTCATGTCATAACACAATGTCAGAAGGTTCAAGGGGGTGAATACTTTTTAAAGCCACTGTTTATACAAATTTTTACTCAGGCTTCATGCCAGTTAACATTCATATTTATAATATATGAAATAATTAATCATGTACAGATAGCATTTTAGTTGGTGACATTGTCTTATGTAAAACTCTTTGAGAATACATCAGAGACCCTCCCATGAGCTGGTTTTGATGATGGGACATGATTGATCATCTCTACATTTTAAATAAGGTCGCTAGGTTCAAGGGCTTACGTTGAAACGGTTCCATTTCAGGCAGTTTTGTTAGTCAGAGAACAGTACAACCACTTGTCGTAACGCTGTTTAGGGTAGGTACGTACAGATGAGCATTTTGTAAGTCTGAGTCCATGATTTAGCTAACGGACGAAGTTTGTATCCCTGCTATTCATTCTGTTGGCTTTGCACCCTCTCTTGCTCTGAAGCTGCACTTGTATTATGAATTTCAGTTCATTCCAAATGTTGATCAAGTTAAAAAACATCACGTTAATGTTTTTCTATAGGGCACCGGGCATTAGTTTCATGACAGATCTCAGCTTATAACATTTTACTGTAATATACTGTAAAACAGTAATCATATGTCCTGACAACGTGAAGGGCTTCGACTCTTCGTAATTCAATCTCAACAGCTAGTGAGAAAGGCAGTAAACCCATGATGCTAATGATTTTTACAGTAATTAAATGTAAAAAAAAAAAAGTGGACCTTCCTGGACCTTTGGGGTGATTTTGGTTTACATTACACACATTCATCTCCATGGTAACCCCTAACCTATGCTTTACTGAGACGCAGATTGACATGAATAAATAAATCATTTGTACAGATTGTCCTGATTGTTTCATGGAATCCTCAGAGAAACGTATATTTATCAGCCCTGTCTTCCTGCTGCCAACGGTAGTCATCGTTCGATCAATATGATTCAACTCATTTGATTCGATATGATTTGACAAGTCTACATCTGGCATTGGTGTGTCATCCATCCACTGCTTTCACAGTGTCACCCGTTTTCCTGGTCCCTCCGTGTTTTCAAAGGGCTCTAAAACACATGGAAGCCTCAAGTCAACGGTGCCTTTTGTCAATTTCTGAAACTTAAATAGTTTGTGGCCAGATCGGTCTAAATTTAAATAACCTCACACAGTGCATACCTCATTATTGCCGGAGATGTTCAGGAAGATCTGATCTCCTCAAAAGCCAAAAATGTGGCCACACTAAAACTGTTAGCGCCACATGTAAACTCCACGCAGATAAGCAAGAGTATATTTATTGACAGAGTACATTTACATTTTGAAAGAAGCCTGGACAATAGTCTTTCTATATTTTGCCTGTTAAAGGGACAATATATAGATTGTCTCATTTCTAAAATGTATTTGCTGTAGTAGTGGAAAGATGTTCCCCAGTATTACCTCACCAGAAATTGAGTGCATACTATACACAAGTGCATCTGAAAAATGCTCAATTTCCTTCAATCATTTCATGGTGGCTAAAATGTCAAGTTAATTCCATTTCTGTTTAAGTGAGAAAACAAGCACGGAAAAGTTTTGAGAATTATGCCATCTAAATCACGTTTTTATAAATAAAATAGTTTTCACAGGTTTGAATGGGCGGTTTCTGTGATTTTAGACATTTGGGATGTGGCCTTTAATGTAAATACAAATGTACTTTGACCTTACAAACATGGTCATGCTATATAGCCATCAATATTTCTCTAATACAGATTATTCTAGTGCATAGCCATTGCAGAACGCACTATTGATTTCTGGTTTGTGCAGTATTGATTTGGTCCCTCCGCTCCAAAACCAGATTAATTCAAATCAGCCTAGAACCTTGATATGAACAGCCTTCGTCACACAGAGTACACTGATCAAGAGAAGGATTCTAAGGGTCAGTTGCTCAGACACCGATTAATCCTTGTCCTAAATTGGATAAGCTATACTTTCAGTCCATACAGGGTATAAATGAGTCTTAACATTTTCTCCCAGACCCTACTACACACAAGTTAAGAACACTATGTTATAGAGGCTGGAACAGACCAAGACAATGATGCAATCCAAACAGGCATTGACAGCTAAGCACATTTTTAAATGCAATGTTCAACAGACCGGATTTAAGGTAAGCAATGAATATTATCATCTTAACTGCAGAAGTTGTGCATAGCTGATAGGTGTGATCGGATCCAGTCCAGTCCTGGAATGCACACAAGCAGGATTGTAAACAAGGACTAGTCTTTATTTGGGTCTAAGAAATTGGTCCTCTGATTCCTTTCTAAATGTTTAAGGTCTGGAACCTGCCAGCGTATCTACCAGGGTTCACAGGGTTAAAACGACGATAAATTAAATCTGTTATAAATCAACTCTGGGTAGTAGGTTACTTGCATAAGACAATTACTGAAATGTGATTCAAGAACACATTTCTTGGGACATTCAACCTCATCAGAGGACGTGGCTTGGGTCGACTCCACCCACAAAGCGGCAGTGGACGTTCTCTAGGAAGGGCAGCTGGGATTGGAGGAGATCCACTGTTGTCATGGAGATGTCTTTGCACATGGAGATGTCCAGCGTACGCAGCCTCTTACAGTATTGGATGAGCAGGTAGAGAGACCTGTGGAAGCATGAGGTCTCCGCCATTTACACACCATTAAATCACAGCTCTTTACGGTTCATAGTGTTTTCATTTCATTGTGTGTGTGTGTGTGTGTGTCACCTATCTGTGACTGCGTCGCAGCAGGACAGGTGGAGGTGTTGCAGCCTGGTGAGGTAGGGGGCGGCGCAGGCGATGCCCTGGTCGCTGATCTGGGGGCAGTGGCTGAGAGCCAGGCTGGTGAGGCTCCGGCAGTGAAAGGCCACCGACGCCAGGCTTTCGTCACTGATCTCCGGCAGCATGCAGAGAGACAGGCACTGCAGCTCCGGATAACGCAGCACCTGTGCATAAGGACAATGGCCTGATTAAGCCGGGGTTCCTCACAGAGCGGACACGGGACATCAGGCCTAACCCGACCAGGCAAGACTCTGGGCCCTGGTAACCACCTAAACTACAGCAGAGAGGTGGCCCTGCCGTACATCCTGGCCCTAACCACAGCTACTACCTGTGTGATGCTGCTGTCGGTGAGTTTGGAGCAGCCAGACAGGTCGAGCTCCTGGAGGCTCCGGAGGGCCAGCAGTGAGGCCCCCTCCTGCTCCCGAAACACCCCCAGGTCCTCTTCCGTCACCAGCCGAGGCTTCTCCTGGAAGGGCATGCTGGGAGGCCGGAAGAAACCCATGTTTCCAAAGGTCCGGGTGAAGCTGGGCCCCTTGTCCTCCTGCCAAGAGTCAGGTCGAGAGGTCGAAGGTCAGGGGAGCGTGCTGGTACCGAGCTACAGTGGTGGTAACCTGAACATAAGTCCCCGACCCGGCCCTCTCTCACCATGTGGTTGCTGGGCTCAAACTCCTTGGTGGGCTCCACCATGCCCAGCAGGCCCCAGTCTGTTATCTCCTTGCACCGGCCCAGTCGCAGCACCACCAGCCCAGGCAGGTAGGTAGCGATGGCACGCACGCTCAGGTCTGTCAGGTAGATGCAGGACGTCAGGTCCAGCACCCGTAAACTGGAGCCCAGCAGCTGAGCTAGAGAGAACATAGCCAGGTCCTGGTAGAGGGGGGGGGGGGGGCGTAATGTCTTTAAAAACACTGAAGGAAAAAGTCTGCATTGGGATTATCTTGACCGTGCTGACTCCGGTGTTTTTGGCTACAGGTCAGATGCTCCGGTTTAAGCTACCTGTTGCCATGGGAATAAGAGGGCAGCCTACACACTGACCTGGATGTAGGTGCAGCTCTTGAAGCTGAGGGTCTCCAGCCGTGCTCTGGGCTCCGGGGCAGAGAGCCCTTTCACCACCTCAGCCCCACTGACGTGAAGGCACTCCGACACATCCAGGGTCCTCAGCTCCGGCAGCCCCATCAGGTCAGCCAGGCCTTTATCCGTCACCCTCCAGTCCCGGGACAGGGAGACACACCGGAGGCCCCTCAGCCCCGTGGCCACAGCTAGCACCGCTCGACTGGAGAGCTCCGTGCAGGCACTGAGGTCCAGGATCTGGAGGCCAGGCTGGTATTTACACAGCACCTCCACAGAGGAGTCCGTCAGCTCCTTGCAGCCCCGCAGGCAAAGCTCCTCAAGAAACAGGCCCTCCACCTGGGCCAGCGAGCGCAGTGACTCCGGGGTGATGCTGGTTCTGCTCAGGTCCAGTCCACGCATTGTGGAGGCCTGCTCCTGCAGCAGCCTGCGGAGGTTCCGCAGGGAGAGCAGGGCGGAGGAGTCGGGCCCCACTGGGCAGCCGCGGTACGGGTCAAACTCGAAGGCGATGTGGCAGCCAGCCAGGGACAGACGCCGTAGTCTGGGAGTGCAACCTGTGAGACGATTGAAGGTGAGGTCTGATAGGTACCGCAGGTCGGAGAGGTCCAGCTCTTCAAGACCTGATAAAGCCAACCTCACCTAGGAGGAGAACAATGTTGTTCAGAAATCTGGCAGGCGGTTAAGAAAAAAAGAGAGTTCTAATCAAATTCAGCCTCCAGGGTCTGACCTGATGACGTTGATCCTCCTTGGACAGGAAGGCTCCAGACATGAAGAGGCTGTCCAGGCCACGGAGGTCAAGCCTGCGCAGGGCTGTCAGCTGGGGCAGCAAAGCAAGGAGAGAGGACTCGGTCACACTGCTTCCTGGTAGGGCGAGGCTCTCCAGCTGAGGGCCCAGGCAACGCCCTATCTCCTGCAGCACGGCCCGGCCCACGCTGGAGCCATCCAGGTGGCTTATGACCAGGCTGCAGCGAGAATGCCTACTCAGTCCCCGGATCAGATCCAGGGAGGACATGGAGGCCGGAAACTTGAAGGTGAGATTTCTCTGGAACATACAGTCAGGAATAGCCTTTCAGTGACATTGTTCATTAGAAGCCAGAGGGATTAGGCCAAAGTTGTGGGATGAAGTACCTGGAATTGGTGGTCTTGGCTGGCAACATACCAGCTCCTGCAGACCAGCGAGGCTTCCTTTCGGTCTGAGGCTTTGAGAAAACCCAGAATGTAGGTGATGATCTGGACAGGAAGTTGATCACAATTGGATCATCGGGTCTTTGATTATCAAATCAGAACAATACTGCTTTGTTAGCTAGCTAGCAACTGCTGATAACAATCAAGCTGTCAACAGAAATTTGACAGTTAATACACCCGCCCCTCATGCATTGACTACCATCACTAGCAGTCACCTTTACTGAGATATAAAAAAAGACACCTTTTTAAACAGTCAGCCTACTCGCTAGTATACTTACCTCAAGCGGTAACTCTGGCGTCTCCATGTTTCATTTAATCCCAAATCAACGTTAAGTGCATGTGCAGTGAAGTCATTTATTATAGTGATCATACTGTTAATAACTACATGTCGAACATTTCTTATTTTAATCTGATTAGATAAAATAACGTTTGCTAGCAATAACACCAAGTGCTGTCAACTAGCTAAGAAACCGGTAGTTAGTTAACGGCGTTAGCTTCCTCAAATTCTAGCTAGCTAGTTAATCATTAACTACGTCAGCTACAGTAACATAGCTAGTAACCAGGTAAGCTGTCTTGACAGCATCATTCATTCACCCCCCAGTCTATTCAGACCTGGTACGCAAAAATGACCTCCTTGGCTTCAAATATAGTTTACACGTTTCTAGAGCACGAAAAAGACCTAGAAGATGTAATCACGCTGTTTGTCATCACATAGCCTAGGGTCAATCTTCTGACCAACACAAACTCACGTGACACTTGCAACCGAGAGGCTTTCTGGGAGACCGAGTTGGTCACTGCTTCATGAATCCATTTGCCTTCTCGGTTTAGTAATAGGCGAAATCGAGCTAAACATATGTACGAATTCAAACCCGATGTGTTTCTAAGTTCTGTTGTGGTGTCCACATTCCACTGTGAAACAATATTCATTACTTGTCTGAAGATCTGGGTATTTTATTTTCCCTGGCTCCCTACCTAAATGAAGTTTACAACAGGTTACTGATAAGTGATGACAAATTATGACAAGTGAAAACAAAAATTTATTTAAACAGAATCCACAAAAACATAAAACATGTAACATGGTGAAATCAATACATTCAGAATTGCTGCTATATTCAAACTAAGGGTATCACAAATGCAATTTTTCTCAGCATGTGATGCATGCCAGGTTTGTGTACACTCATAAAGGTGAATTGACAATAATATTTACACACAACCTACAGATTGTCTGGCAGTTTCGGTAGCTGGTATCCTCCCCTATGTTTTACAAGGGTTAATTCAGGATATGTTAAACATTACATTGATTCCTCAAAAACTAAAACAGGGGTGTTTCCCAGTCAAAATGTATTTTTTTCCCTCCATTTACAACATATTTACAAGCCAAGAACTTGTGAAAACAGCTTTTGGTTAACAGTATGTAAAAAATTATGTAAAAAAAATCTATCACATAACAAATCAAAAACATGTACTGTACATAGGCTACCATATATTGTTGACATGAGTCTTGGTCTGGTCTGTTAAGTTATAAATAGAAACAATAATGTTAAACATGTTTAATGTCATACTATAACTATGGTCATAATTTGTTTGGTGAAATACACAATTACTTTGTAGGTTATGGTGGCCGGTTCTTGGAGATGCAGTCTGGGACTTTTGACATGATTAAATCATGTTTTAAACCTCCCATTTTGGGCTGGATGTGTAATATGTTGTTTATATGTGCATAATCTATAAGTAGAATCAGTTAGCCATGAATTTCCAAGTTTGAAAGCAAATGTTTTAAAGACAGTACAACTTTTACAACCAGACTCCATCTTTAAAAGGGCCCTATTCAATTTATATTGCTGAAGTTGAGAATTACAGCATGACTCTGTGTGCAGTATGTAGACTCAGTCTAAAATTACCATTGTTTCTATAGTGCAGGTGTGTAAGACTCCAGCATTACCAACACAATTGAGCCCTAGCCATCTTCAGTTGTCTGACAAGGGGAAATCATGACAGTCTTGAATGCATTACTAGTTACACTTCTACCTGTCTGCATACTACATTATTTACATTCATCAGCTGATGAATTAAGTTGTAAACTCCAGAAGTGTAAAATATTCAGCAGTTTCATTATCAACCCACTCACTGAAGACACATCAAACCACTATGGCCATAAAATATAAGGCAAAAACAATATATTCCATTCAGCTATACAGCTAAAAACAACCAGTATTTTTTTGCTTTTACACATAAGTAAACATTTCTTATAAACATTAACAAAATTGTTCCTGACATTTCAAAATTCCAAATTTGAATATACAGAAATCAAAACCTTTTTCTTGTTTTACGTATATATAATTAAGAAAATGATCTAATACTAGGGCTTAGGAGAAGGCATTTGTTTTCAAAAAGTAGACTGAACAGAAAACCTGGAAACACCCACACACACACACCCACCCACACACACCCACCCACACACACCCACCCACACCCCCACCCACACACACCCACCCACACCCCCACCCACCCCCACCCACACACACGTTTAACTCTACCCTATGTGACCACCTTGTCATCCCCTTAACAAGATGTAGTTCTATTATTAGTTATTGCTGATTTGTCCATTGAGCCCTGGGATTATAAACACAATCAAGTAGTTCAATGTGTTCCACCCATCTCTAAATCCTGGTCAAATTAAGTAGCCCAGATTGCCCCATAGTCCACAGGTGTCGCACAGGTAAGAATAGCACAGTAACCATGTTTCCATCCACAGTTTTATGCAATAAAATGAAGTGTGTCATGAAAAAAGTGGTTTAATGACAACAAGAATGACCTGGAGGGATCTTTTGGAAAGTGTTAAGTGTCTTATGAGAGAAATCACAGCGTAGATCAGGGGTGTCAAACCGGTTCCACAGAGGGCCGAGTGTCTGCAGGTTTTTAGTTTTTCCTATAAATTGGTTCCCAGTTCAGACCTACACAACCAGGTGAGGGTAGAAACTAACCAATTAGTGACCTAATTAATCAATCAAGTACAAGGTGAGAGCAAAAACCTGCAGACACACGGCCCTCCGTGGAACCGGTTTGCCACCCCTGGCTTGGATGTCTATGTGTGGAGATTACCATCATTCTGAGGTAAAGTCCAGCCAGTGATATGCGGTGATAGTTCTGTGTTCCTACCACGGCGACTCCAGAACGTCTATAATCCCAGGGACTAAATAGGCCCTGACGGATTTACAGGGTAGTGACCGGGCACAGTGACAAGCTTGTTAAAGGACTAATTGTCATGACATGACCGATTTTCTGGGTGTGGCGAACAACACCAGAGTGCCTATGTTATTAAATATCATTTTTCGCATGAAAGTCTGCCTACCACTGGATAAGAACCTAACCAGTGAGGTAAGAAAACGTGTCTGTTATGGGTAAGAAAGAATACGGGACTTGGGCTCTGTGACTGCGGAGACATATTTTGATGAACTTTCGGACACACAGCCCTTCCCTCTTGGCAGCAGCGTGGAGAGTGGCCACATGACCTCCTCCCTTTCTCTACATGAACGCGGCTCTTAAAAGCAGCGGGAGAAAACTCATGGCTTTCTCTCATCTTTCCTCTTCCAACGCTCTTCTCCCTCCGCTTGGTCCTGCACCGTGAAGAGTGTCTCAGCACCGGAGTCCTGCTGAGGCGGTGTGGAGCAGTTTGAGACTGGGGACACGGCGTCAGCCTCGCGCCCTGGCTCCAGGCTGGAGACGGGAGAGACAGGAGACACTGAGGAGGACAAGGAGGGCTGTGGGGAAATGGGGAGTTTAGTTCCATTGAGCTCATGTGGCATCTATGTCTGTGCCACACTGACACTTGGTTTCCTACAACACTGACAATTGGTGACTAAGGAATGCCAGGGTTCCTTGAGTGACCAGTAAATCTAACAGCATAGGGTGGTTTCTGAAGAGAAAAGGCCGTACCTGTTGAGAAACACTGGATTTGTGGGTCTTCTGTTTTATCTTGGCGAGGGTCCCTTTGAGGCCTGTTTTCTGCTGAGCCATCTCCAGAGCTGCTTTGAGTAGCTTGGGAGTCTCCGTTCGAGGAGGAATAACCTGGGCAGGCTCCTTCGGAGGGTCTGGAGGCTTCTTGTCTTTTGCCAGCATCTTCCTGCAGCCCAGAAATCAAATAATCACAAATTCGTTGTGTTTCACGTTCCAATCTAAAACCATAAAGTACAAGGCACCAATAAATGAAGTTGTTTTGTTGACCTTCCCTCTCTCACCTGGCCTTCTTCCGGAGAAGCTTCTGAGACTCTGGGTAATGCACTAAAATGTCATTGAGGTCCTTCTTGTCCAGAATGAACAGGTTGGCGAATCCATGAGCCACCACATTTGCTGTTCTTCTGTTCCCTCCACCTACAGCCAGCAGACTTCCCGCCCAAAAAAGAAAACTTCAAAAAACAAAGACACGCCTCTTTTCTTCTCCCTAATTTCAGGTGTCCAATCTGTAACCACGACCATGTCTACTTGGGCCACTTGTGATAGGCTTGGACGATTCAGGGAGACTGTTGGAGGGAGGGAGACTGTCGGAAAGGAGGGAGACTGTCGGAGGGAGGGAGGGAGACTGTCGGAGGGAGGGAGGGAGACTGTCGGAGGGAGGGAGGGAGACTGTCGGAGGGAGGGAGACTGACGGAGGGAGGGAGGGAGACTGACGGAGGGAGGGAGGGAGACTGTCCGAAAGGAGGGAGACTGTCGGAGGGAGGGAGGGAGGGAGGGAGACTGTCGGAGGGAGGGAGGGAGGGAGACTGTCGGAGGGAGGGAGGGAGGGAGGGAGACTGTCGGAGGGAGGGAGATTGTCGGAGGGAGGGAGGGAGACTGTCGGAGGGAGGGAGGGAGACTGTCGGAAAGGACGGAGACTGACGGAGGGAGGGAGGGAGACTGTCGGAGGGAGGGAGGGAGACTGTCGGAGGGAGGGAGACTGTCGCTATGAAAAGTACACGTCCTAAAGAAAATGCAGCTAATAAATGCCCACGTCAGACCTGACACCAGGATGCTTACCTGATCTCCCCAAACACTGACCCAGTCCTGAGCGTGACAAACACCGTCTTCCCGTCCGGCCCACCAACCACCTGCACCTCCCCAGCCTTGATTATGTACATCTCCCGTCCAACTTCGCCCTGAGGAGATGGAGAGGCGGTCAGAAGCCTGGACCTCTGCTGCTCCCCACTGCAGTCTCCTAGCAATAGCTCACTACCCATTTATGAGTACCTGGCCAAACTATTCTGGTGTTTGGCCAGGTACAAGTTTGATGGCACCATGTCCAGGCGGTTGCTAGCTAATGATGAATGTTTTGTGGGTTGACAGAAATACTTTAAACTATCCAGAAAAGCAAATTATATATGTGGTAAATAAAGAAAACCTTTTCAAAACTGTAAAGACGGCTTCCCTGGCAGGTGTATATCATGTGTTAGTATATCATTTGTATCTATTATTTGTTATTAGTTTGAAAAGGCAGCTGTATGCTACAGAAACATCCAAAACTAGCTCATTCCTCTCTCTAAATGTACAATTAAAGGGCCTATTACAGGAGAATCACAATCAAATTTTTATAACATATCATTTACCCTTATTTTTCTCTTACTCTAATCTTGGAAACACAGGAGGAAAGTTGTTATTATATATATATATATATATATATATATATATATACACACACACACACACACACACACATACTGCACAGTGAAGACAGTAACACAGTGAAGCTCACAGACACACACAGCAACAAGCTGTAAAGGCAGCAAAGCTAACACGTCATGCTTTGACCTTTACCTTTTTACAGACATAGTCCCCTGGGAGATAGACAACGGACCTCAGTCTCTTCAGCATGTCAAAAATCATCTGTCTGTCACAACCCTGAGGGGAACAGACAAGGCAGGGTTAGAATTCCACAAAGACAGAGCTCTTCAATTTCCACGTGGGCTGCCACAGCCTGACCAAACAGACACTTCACCTGAAAGAGAGACACTTTGCTGACAATGTCATAGCTGACGTCCACAGCGATGTCCAGCCTCATCTTGTCCGGGAGCTGGACCAGAAGCTCCTGCTCATCTGAATAGAGCCAGACACAAAGACAGAGTCAATGGAACACAATGTGACACATTACAGCGCTGCACAACACGACAGAAAATGAACTTACCCAACATGCCCTGAGACTGCCAGGTGTAGTTGTACCAGGTCTTGACCCTGTTCTGCACATCTTTAGGTATACGATATGAGGCCATATATTTGACGGTGTTGTCCATGCACGCTCTGTAGTGTGTCTGTCCTGCTGTAGCAGCCCCAACCACGTCTCTCATCTGCAACAGACAGCCAGCGGATAACCAGGAGCACAACAGGCACAACAGGCCACGTTAAGATCAGCTTACACTAGCACACGCGGAAGGGTAAGAATTAAGGTAGTAATCCTACTTTAAACCTAATCTAAAGGTTTTATCGATATGTAGTTTATTGGTAATATGGTAACCAACCTGTCCAATCATGATGGAAAAGACAAATACACCAACAAAGTAGTTGATGAGCTGAAAGATGATTTCAAAGAGTGTTGTGGGTTCCGGCAATCCTCCAATGGTGATCAGGGTCTTTACAGCAAAGTAGTAACAGCGGATGTAACTGAAACATATGATAACCAGATAAAATAGTAACAGCGGATGTAACTGAAACATTTGATAACCAGATAAAATAGTAACAGCGGATGTAACTGAAACATATGATAACCAGATAAAATAGTAACAGTGGATGTAAATGAAACATATGATAACCAGACTAAATAGTAACAGTGGATGTAACTGAAACACATGATAACCAGACAAAATAGTAACAGCGGATGTAACTGAAACACATGATAACCAGACTAAATAGTAACAGTGGATGTAACTGAAACACATGATAACTAGACTAAATAGTAACAGTGGATGTAACTGAAACATATGATAACCAGACTAAATAGTAACAGTGGATGTAACTGAAACATATGATAACCAGACTAAATAGTAAAAGTGGATGTAACTGAAACACATCATGACATATGTGGGAACTCCTTCAACACTGTTGGAAAAGGACTCAAGGTGACTACCTCATGAAGCTGGTTGAGAGAATGCAATTAGTGTTCAAAGCTGTAGTCAATCAATTACAGTGGTGCCCATACGTTTGCATACCCTGGCAGAAATTGTAAAAATTTAGCATTGATTTTGAAAATATGACTAATCATTTTTTTTTTTTTTAAGGATCGTGATCATATGTAGCCATTTATTATCACATAGTTGTTTGGCTCCTTTTTAAATCATAATGATAACAGAAACCACCCAAATGCCCCTGATCAAAAGTTTACATACCTTTGAATGTTTGGCCTTGTTACAGACACACAAGGTGACACACAGGTGAAAATGGCAATTAAAGGTACATTTCCCACACCTGTGGCTTTTTAAATTGCAGTTAGTGTCTGTTTATAAATAGTCAATGAGTTTGTTAGCTCTCACGTGGATGCACTGAGCAAGCTAGATACTGAGCCATGGGGAGCATAAAAGAACTGTCAAAAGACCTGCGTAGCAAGGTAATGGAACTTTATAAAGATATCCAAAAGATATCTAAAGCCTTGCAAATGCCAGTCAGTACTGTTCAATCTCTTATTAAGAAGTGGAAAATTCAGGGATCACTTGATACCAAGCCAAGGTCAGGTAGACCAAGAAAGATTTCAGCCAAAAACCCCAGAAGAAAAACCCACAAGTAACCTCAGGAGAAATACAGGCTGCTCTGGAAAAAGATGGTGTGGTTGTTTCAAGGAGCACAATGACAATTCTTGAAAAAAATTTGCTGCAATGGTCGAGTTACCAGAAAGAAGCCTTTAATGCACCAATGCCACAAAAAAAGCCTGGTTACAATATGCCCAACAACACCTTGACACGCCTCACAACTTCTGGTACACAGTAATTTGGAGTGACGAGACCAAAAGGTGGTGACTCACTGATGTTTTGGGGATGTGTGAGCTCTAAAGGCACAGGGAATCTTGTGAAAATTGATGGCAAGATGAATGGAACATGTAATCAGAAAATACAATTTGCATTCTTCTGCACGAAAGCTGCATATGGATCACTCTTGGACTTTCCAGCACGACAACGACCCTAAGTTGACCCTGCAGTGGTTACAGCAGAAAAAGTTGAAGGTTCTGGAGTGGCCATCACAGACTCCTGACCTTAATATCATCGAGCCACTCTGGGGAGCTCTCAAACGTGCAGTTCATGCAAGACGATAAAAGACTTTGCATGACCTGGAGGCATTTTGCCAATACGAATGGGCAGCTATACCACCTGCAAGAATCCGGGGCCTCATAGACCACAATTACAAAAGACTGCATTCTGTCATTGATGCTAAAGGGGGCAATACACAGTATTAAGAACTAAGGGTATGCAAACTTTTGAACAGGGGTCAGTAATTGATTGTGCCATTCTGTTATGACCTACATTTGAATGTGAATCCTATAAGAAATAAAAGACAAGTGTTTTGCCTGCTCACTCATGTTTTCTTTATAATTGGTATATATACCAATACTCCAAGGGTATGCAAACTTTTGAGCGTGACTGTATATATAACATGTAATCATATTTGTTTAAGACTTTTTTGGTTGCTACATGATTCCATATGTGTTATAAAGTTTTTGATGTCTTCGCTATTCTACAAGGTAGAACATTTTAAAACTAAAATACCCTTAAATTAGTAGATGTGTTCAAACTGTTGACTATTACTGTACACACTCATCTAACAGACGTCATTTAGCAATGCTTTAAACCATTTTACATGTACTATACATTTCAGTCATCTAGCAAATGCTCATCCATTTTACATTTAAGTCATTTAGCAATGCTTTATTAAACCATTTTACATGTACATTTTTGCCATCTAGCAGATGTTACAATCCATTTTATATTTAAGTAATTTAGAAATGCTTTAAACCATTTTACATGTACATTTTAGTTATCTAGCAGATGTTCAACTATTTTACATTTACACTATTCATCCAGCAGATGCTCCAATCTATTTTACATTCACAATTTAGTCTTCCAGCAAACATTCATCCATTTTACATTTAGGTCATTTAGCAACACTAATCCATAATTTAGTTGATGCTCTTATCCTGTGTGATTTACATACATTATTGATTGCATGCATATTGTACCTGTAGTACTTTGCATGTTCTATTTTCTGATATTTTTTTTCCTTCTGAATTAATTAAGGGTAAACATCGACTTGATACATTGTTGTTTTACTTTAAAGTAGCCAAACACTACTGCCACAATTTTTTTTCTAACTATTGATTATCTACGACATTGATGGCCAATCCAAGAATCAATAGCTTTGCCTATTAATTTAACATTGATTCAATTTCTCACTTTCTAATTGTTCATACTGCTGATTATTGTTAAACACCAATAATTTAACCACCATCTGTTTCCATTCCTTCCAGGGTTCCAAAACCAGGTTTATATCGTTTTTGAGTAATTTAGTCGACATTGCAAGCGACATGAGCAAATAATAAAATCTGAGACATTTCCAAAAAAATTATTGATTGATTCTCTTGAATCATTAGAGCAGTTAAATCTGTTCCACATTTCCGTAAAATCACAATATAACTCATTTCTTGTGCTGTTTTGCTTTTGTGCTCGTCTTCATCGAGGCGCGACAAGCACTCGCACGTCACGATACAACAATGGGGACCTGATTTGGTTCACGAGTACTAGTGGCAAAATTACACAATAGCTTGGGAGAGTCCCTTCAATGGACACAAATTCCACACACCTGTTGCCGTTTCCATCATACACCCACTGAGTGGATCCCAGACCTCCATACGCAGAGAACCAGTAGAACAGACAGGCGTTACAGTGAAGACAGTACAGCAAGTAGGTGGTGGTCCGGATGACTCTGATCGGACCCCGACCCGAGGAGAGACACTGGGTTACATATGCTGAGCTGCCCCATAAACATATCTCAGAAAAGCCCGGTATTCAAAAAGTGCCTAGCTATCATGTCATTTGGAACGATGTCCGTGAGATCTGAACATAGAGTCACCGGTGCAGAATTGAACAATGATTTGATAGTGCTCACCTGTAAATAAAGGCTTTAGTCAGGATGGCCTCAAGACGGTCGTTAAACTCGAAGAAAGACATTATCTGGGGGGACATTTGACATGTGTTCATTGGAGTGTGATTAACACTTGTGTATGTGTCCGGGCCTCCAGCCAGGTGGACCAAAGAGGTGTCCGTTGAAGCCTCACCTTAAGCACCCGTGGGATTCGGAGGAGTGGGTTGATTCCAGTTTTAAAATAGAACAACTCCAGTGGAGCAAGACTGATGACATCCATCTGTAACCCAGAGAAAAACTGTCAACGAAGATATGTTCAGAAAAGATCCTCACACATCTTTGTCCTGGGAGCACCCAATTATTCCAGGCTGTTCAGTAGTGAATACTGCGAAGTTGTCTGATGAAAAGCTACCTTGAAACGAAAGGTTTTCATGTAGTTCTTTCTCATGTCCGTTTTGTCAAACTGCAACGGGAACAAACAAAACACATAAATCAAAGATTTTGACACGGTGCGTTTACATGCGTGTTGTACATGGAAAACGTATTTGAGACATAAACCTTTGTCTAGCAAGACAGTCTCCCTAGAAAATATAGAAACAGGGACATTTATCCACTGTACTGACATGCCCCCTAAGCCGGCTAGCTCACCACAATATCTCCACCGCGGACAAACTGCAGACGAGGCTGAAAGACCAGCATGTCCAGGATGTAGATGAGGTCACACAGGTAGTCCATGAGTAACCACAGGTAGATGTTACTCGGGGTCTGGTAGGGGAAGGCCCAGCGCACTGGGATCATCCACACATTCCAGTTCCAAGCCAAGGTGACGAAAAACAGCCACAGAACATAGACCAGATCTAGGAAGGAGAACCAGAGTGAACAACCAGAGGAGGCCCTTAATGCATCACCCATGTACATCACAAGAAAGAGCAGGCATCACATGGGTCAGCCCATTCTGTTCAACCCTTTGACCACTTGGAGGAGCCAGACTTACATTCAGACAAAAAAGCCCAAGGAAGTCTACAAAGGAGACTGTCAACAGAGTTGGAGCAGAAGAAGGAGGGAAGTCAAAGAGTTTACTGGAAGAATATGAGGAGGAAGGCAGGGAGCAGGAGTGTGAGGGAGGAGCGCTGAAGGAGGAGGGATAGTAAGAGGTTGCGTATGCCAGGGGAGCTCACTGGTGAATGGGTCGATACTAGCAGGGAAGCGGTAGCGCAGCAGGGCTTGGATCCATCCGGGAGGTGTCACCTTGAAGCACAATCTGGACTTGGGCTGTCGTTGCTGCTCCTCCAGCTCCCTCTCAGGGGAGGCCGGCGGCACCTCGGAAGGCACACAAGGAGGGGCTGGAGCTCTTGCAGGGGCTGCAGGCGTGAGGGCCGAGAGGAGTGAAAGGTCAGGTTAAACAGGTCACTGATTGTGCTGTGTTGATTGACTGTGTGTTTGCCCTTAAAAAAAATAAAACGTACTGTAAAAGTGTGAGGTATCTTTTTTCTTTTTTTCATTCTAAATTATTCTTTGCCTGAGAGTTGAATAGTTCTGAGAGTTTCAAGGTCTGGTTTGACATTAGGGCATCTATTCGAACAAACCAACACAACCGTAGACCTCAGTGCTGGCAGCGTAATTGGTTCAGAATTATTTCAGCTATTTCGGCAGCAGAAACTGCGAGTGCAATAACAGGGACGAGCGCTAAAGAGCTGCTCCTGTATTTTCATCCGCTGCACTGACCCAGGAGCACAGCATACTGTCATCCAAGTTGGGGATATATTCTGTTTAAATAGCATAGGCTATATGAAGTAACAAAGAACACCAACTGTATTCGTTACTCAGAAGACACATTGTCTCATCAGCATGTTCCGTGTGTTGACAGTCAACATTCTAGTAGCTGCCCTTGAACAAGCACATTGGCACATAGCCTGTTTTTAGGAAGTTCTCATCTCCTCAAATAAAATGTACTAGGCTACTGCCAATTGTATGTTGTCTGACGCACATTCTTGGTAAGCCAGGTAATAGCCTAGGCCTACCGTTGATGTCACGTTATTGGCCTGAATGATCAGAATGTCCTACAGGCCGAGTGCCAGAAAGATACCTGATGCATTGCGTGCTAGAATAAGGATAGCCAACTGAGGGCTTTTTAAATAAAAATGCTTTAAAAAAATGAAATGGAAATAAAACAATTATTACGGGAATATAACAGAAATGTTTTGGACGGCATCATCTCCCTTATCATTCCACGACGAGCATAGGATCATGCATGATCATGTAGCCTACATGGAGGGGCTCTGAGCACATCAAAGGAGACCAGAGCCAAGGGTGAGTAGGTTGGGACAGAGTGCCCTGTAGGTTGGGACAGAGTGCCCTGTAGGTTGGGACAGAGTGCCCTGTAGGTTGGGACAGAGTGGCCTGTAGGTTGGGACAGAGTGCCCTGTAGGTTGGGACAGAGTGGCCTGTAGGTTGGGACAGAGTGCCCTGTAGGTTGGGACAGAGTGCCCTGTAGGTTGGGACAGAGTGCCCTGTAGGTTGGGACAGAGTGCCCTGTAGGTTGGGACAGAGTGCCCTGTAGGTTGGGACAGAGTGGCAAGGCTACAGGACAGCCAATATCACTAACAGCAGTGTCAGTGAAGAGTCTGAGTGTGTGTGTGTGTGTGTGTCTCTGTGCGGTTGCGCGCGGATATCGCTCGCATTCCCATGATTGACTGCCACAATCCTACAGAGATGTTTTCAAGTAAGGCGCTGCCTGTTGGTACGCCTAAGATAATGAGGCCACTCCGAGAAAGAAACCAATGACCAACCCTGGGGCACTGCCCAGACCCGCGTGACTCCAAGCGTTACTCACAGGCGGTGGGACTGTCGTCCTCAGAGTCGTCTGGATCAATGAGTTTCTCTTTGGCCCTCTCCGTCCTCTCCTTAAACATCTTGACCAGCACCTGTAAGCGCTCGTTCACGACGTAGCTGGCCTGACTAGCAGACGACGCGGGCCTCAGCCTTCAAAAAGGTGAAACAGCCACGGGATAATGAACAGACAGACAAAACACCCGTGCGCCAAACTCTTTTCTCTTGAGAGCACAAATAAATATTATTTTGAAGTGAGTAGAAGCAAAACAGCCATCGTGTGCTCGAGGAAAATGTCTCCCTGAAACCCATTTTACCTCAGCAGTTTTATTGTCTCAGTGAATATCTTTCCATGAGAAGGGTCATTAGGATTCACATTTTCAACTCAAACTGACCCAACGCATTATTTTCAAGAGTCATACAGTGTGTGGTTAGCTAACAGTGATGTGGAGGAATTCACCCATCTTCTCCACTGAGGATGCTGGACTGGCTAGGCCACGCCCTCATTGCGGTCTCCATCTCCTCTTCGTCTTCATCGCTCTGAGAGTACAGCTTCTTTCTGTGAAGGCAGTTAGGACACAGCTCAAGCACAGTAGGAAACAACACTGATTGCTCACACACAGACAGACGAAGAAGAAAACACTGAGGCCGCTATGTGCTGTTATAACAGAGCTCCTCGAAATGAAGTCCTTGCTATAAGACACTACGGCCTAGATATGCTAATGGAACGGTGAGGGGATACAGTATGGTTGAAGTTATGCTGCTTTAACATTCAACAGGGGTCACAGATACTCTGAATAGACTATGAACTGCAGGGGTCTGGAATGTTTTAGGGGTACAGCACAGTAGGGGGGGGCAGTCTTGATGAAGGGATCATGTTGGGAAGGATGTTGATGTACAGATGGATGGATAAAGTCTTGATGTGATAACGATCACAAAAGCTTACATCTTGGTCCAGATATTCCTGGGTTTCTTCTTACTAGGTCAGCCAGCCCATGATTCCAACAACAGGGATAAGGGAGTGTTTGTGTGTGGGTGTGTGTGTGTGTGGGGGAGGGGGGGTGAATAATCATATTGGTAAGGAAGTTGGGGGAAGAGAGGATGACAGTCATAATCACAACTGACACACAACCCTGATGATACACTATAGTTCTCTGTTTATTGCATTTGACTATTGATACAACTCACAGTAGACACAGGCAACAGACACATGACAAGAGACACCAGCAGGACATGTGACAGTAGAGCACAGCACAGAACAGCAGTCCACTATACAGCACAGAGCAGAAACATACAAGAGACTAGTGCATAATCTAGGACGGCCATGCTCCATTCTTACTCTTTTTCAGCAACTTTGCTGTGTTGACCAATGCATTATTGAAGGAAAAAAGAAAACCCAGAGTTAGAAGACATAATCAGAGTGTGGGAAATGAAGCACAGTACTACTGTGTGTTAGTGAGGCACTAACTTTACAGTTACCACACATACAGTGGTATTTGATAACCTGTAAAATCGGCAGTGTTTCCCACTTACAAAGCTTGTAGAAGTCTGTTATTTTTTTATCATAGGTACTCTTCAACTGTGAGTGACGGAATCTAAAACAAAAATCCATAAAATCTCATTGTATGATTTTTAAGTAATTAATTTGCATTTTATTGCATGACATAAGTATTTGATACATCAGAAAAGCAGAACTTAATATTTGGTACAAAAACCTTTGTTTGCAATTACAGAGCTCATATTGGCCCACTCCTCCATACAGACCTTCTCCAGATCCTTCAGGTTTCGGGGCTGTCGCTGGGCAATACGGACTTTCAGCTCCCTCCAAATATTTTCTATTGGGTTCAGGTCTGGAGACTGGCTAGGCCACTCCAGGACCTTGAGATGCTTCTTACGGAGCCACTCCTAAGTTGCCCTGACTGTGTGTTTCGGGTCGTTGTCATGCTGGAAGACCCAGCCATGACCAATCTTCAATGCTCTTACTGAGGGAAGGAGGTTGTTGGCCAAGATCTCACTATACATGGCCCCATCCATCCTCCCCTCAATACGGTGCAGTCGTCCTGTCCCCTTTGCAGAAAAACATCCCCAAAAAATGATGTTTCCACCTCCATGCTTCACGGTTGGGATGGTGTTCTTGGGGTTGTACTCATCCTTCTTCTTCCTGCAAACACGGCGAGTGGAGTTTAGACCAAAAAGCTCTATTTATGTCTCATCAGACCACATGACCTTCTCCCATTATTCCTCTGGATCATCCAGATGGTCATTGGCAAACTTCAGACGGGTCTGGACATGCGCTGGCTTGAGCAGGGAGACCTTGCGTGGGCTGCAGGATTTTAATCCATGACAGCGTAGTGTGTTACTGATGGTTTTCTTTGAGACTGTGGTCCCAGCTCTCTTCAGGTCATTGACCAGGTCCTGCTATGTAGTTCTGGGCTGATCCCTCACCTTCCTCATGATCATTGATGCCCCAAAAGGTGAGATCTTGCATGGAGCCCCAGACCGAGGGAGAATGACCGCCATCTTGAACTTCTTCCATTTTCTAATAATTGCACCAACAGTTGTTGCCTTCTCACCAAGCTTCTTGCCTATTGTCCTGTAGCCCATCCCAGCCTTGTGCAGGTCTACAATTTTATCCCTGATGTCCTTACACAGCTCTCTGGTCTTGGCCATTGTGGAGAGGTTGGAGTCTATTTGATTGAGTGTTTGGACAGGTGTATTTATACAGGTAACAAGTTCAAACAGGTGCAGTTAATACAGGTAATGAGTGGAGAACAGGAGGGCTTCTTAAAGAAAAACTAACAGGTCTGTGAGAGCCGGAATTCTTACTGGTTGGTAGGTGATCAAATACTTATGTCATGCCATAAAATGCAAAATCATACAATGTGATTTTCTGGATTTTTTATTTTTTATTCCGTCTCTCACAGTTGAAGTGTACCTATGATAAAAATTACAGACCTCTGAATGCTTTGTAAGTAGGAAAACCTGCAAAATCGGCTGTGTATCAAATACTTGTTCTCCCCACTGTATGTTAATAACTTGAATTTGGGAGTGTGAGCTCACCATTGTCGGCTGATTTTGGACACTCCAGGTACAGTGAGATTCTTGAGGTTGGGGTCCTGGGGGGTGAGAATTTGTGGAATGTGGTGGAGGCCTTGCTCCTTTCCACCAGAATCCACGTCCTCCACATTGACCGCCGGGTGTAAACCAAGCCTTGAGGTAGCTGGGGGAGCAACAACAACTGAATGAATGACGCAACTCTACCTTAGTCAGAACGAGGGACATTAGAATGAATGTCATGTGTCACCAGAAGGCTTGTCAATCACAAAAACAGACAGCGGAAATGTATCTGTAACAACCTACCAACAAAACAAACAAAAATAAAGGGAACAAACAGAGCATTTAAACTTCCTGGAACCACAGGCTACAGTAGAAATAGTAGAGACACAAAACACAAGGACGATAGTGTCAACAACTAAGTCAAACTGCAACTCAGACCAACAGAACACAACAAAACACAGACCAACAGAACACAAGACAACACAGACCAACAGAACACAACAAAACAGAGACCAAAACAGAGACCAACACAACACAACAAAACACAGACCAACACAACACAACACAACACAGACCAACAAAACACAGACCAACAGAACACAACAAAACACAGACCAACAGAACACAACACAGACCAACAGAACACAGACCAACACAACACAACACAACACAGACCAACAAAACACAGACCAACAGAACACAACAAAACACAGACCAACAGAACACAACACAGACCAACAGAACACAACACAACACAGACCAACAAAACACAGACCAACAGAACACAACAAAACACAGACCAACACAACACAACAAACACAGACCAACACAACACAACACAGCGCTGAGCAGGGCAGCAGACCATAGCAGGGCGTGTGTGCTGTTGCTGAATCACCTGACAGTCGAGCGGATGGGGGATGGTCTCCAGCGTGGAGTGCAGGGTTGGAAAGGCCTGGCGGCTGTCTGGAAAGGCTGATGGGGGGCAGGCGGGGATAGGAAGGCACGTTGGGCAGCTCTAAGGCACTCCCGGGGGATGACGGGGAAGGGGTGCGGGTTGGGGGGGGGTGGTCCATGGGAACCTGGCGGACCAGTTTGTCCAACTCCAGGTCCCGGATTGGCTGCTGCTCCTTAGGCATCCTGAGGCCTAAGGCTGTTCAGGCGGTTCTGCACGTTGGCGTAAGACTGGCCCACTCGCTCAGGTAGGTTGTATATTTGGCTGGGGATACCAGACAGGGTTTGGGGTAGGTTGAGGAGTTGCGTGGGGAGACCGGGTAAATACTTCGGTATTTGGACTTGCAGCTGCTGGGGCAGTTGTGAGATCTGCTGGGGCAGTTGTGAGATCTGCTGGGGCAGCTGTGAGATCTGCTGGGGCAGCTGTGAGATCTGCTGGGACATTTGGGTGAATGGTCGGGTGTACTGGGAGAACTCCTCTGAGAGTTCCGGTGGGAGAGAGGGCACAAGTTTGGTGACCTGGGAGGTGACCTGGGAGAGGCTGGTGGGGAGCTGGGGCATGGGGGGAAGTTTGGGAGGGGTGATGTCGTTGTCTTTCAGCAGTTTGTTGAAGCTGTCGAGGCATGCAGGAGCGTGGGGAATAAGCATGAGA
This sequence comes from Esox lucius, assembly GCF_011004845.1. Lineage (NCBI taxonomy): Eukaryota > Metazoa > Chordata > Actinopteri > Esociformes > Esocidae > Esox > Esox lucius. Next base: position 8,678,690 of record NC_047587.1, on the reverse strand, counting down.
CAGCTCTTTACTGCGTCACAGCTGGCAGGGACTGAGATGAGAGCACAGTCAGTCAGGCAGGCAGGCGAAACACCAAAATAAGCTCTGATTAATATTGTCCTAACGTATTCATTATTTTATATGTAAAATCTGAAATGTTTTTTCATTGAGCTCATCAAATTGCGAAACCCTACGCGGCTGGAGGAGCTAGCAATGGAATTCATATTATTTATCGGGTTTCCTAATATTGAAATCATGGTTCAGTTCTTCAACACTAGATGTTCGTTGAAAACAATATATAATTTTTTCTGTTTTTCCGTTCTGTTCCTTGAGCCAGCATTCAAAATCGGGTGTTCCCAGATGTGACGGAAATGTTTTGACTACAATATTCCCATAGCAAACATTAATGCAATCATTTAACTACAAACACTTACCACCACATCCACTCTCCTCTGCATTCTCCTCCTCCTCCTGATGAGACAGAGAGGCAGCCGACAGGCACAGAACAGCCGTAAGTGACAAATCAACAGCAGGGAACAGCGTTTGCTGACAGTTACATGCCACAGCTGCCCATCCCTCAGGAGAGACAGCGAAATGTTGAGTCTTGTAACAAACCACGACCGTGAAATCACCTTTGTGTCAGGTTTGTCGCCGGCCCCCGTACCATCTGCCGTCTGCGGTTGTTGGGTCACCGGTTCCGGTGCTACTTCAGCATCCTGGGCCTTTGTTTTAGGCTCCGGCTCCGGGCTGGGAGGAGGGGATGGAGATGCTCCCTGGGGCTGTGGTTCCTCTGGCTCTGGTTCCACGTACGTTGATGCAACCTCCCTGGGCTCTGACTGCTGGGCAGTCTCGGCAGCCTTCCCTGGTTCCTCCCCAGAAGGACACACCTGGCACCTACAGTACAGGGGTGGTTAGAGGCCACATCTAAATACACACTGTGATATGAAGATATATAAGAACGAACACAACAGAATGTTGCCAAGTGGGTCACCATATTGTAAAACCACCCTCAAAATAACTCACTTGCATATGCGTATACCCTCCAAACACACCGCATTACGTCGACAGAGCGTCTAATAAAGAAGTTCGCCAATCAAAACATAATAATAATCATTATAAGATAGATATTTTTCCCTTTCTTTTTTGTTAGCAAAAGCCACGGGTCTATTCATTCCTACTCCTAGATTACACGAACGCCCTGTCCAATATGCAATACGAACAAGGCGGGCTTGAGGCTACTCACTTGGACCTTCAAGAGATTTCCAGTGCAATTAGGTAAGTTTTCCTCTTAAGGCGTATTCTCAGTACTGTACAGGTTAAAAAGTTTGGAAATCGAGCGAGAATTGTCTCCCTCAGATTAGCTCGAAACTAAACCTGCGCCTTCCTTTACCCGCGACGTTGCGGATAAACAGGAGACACGCTCAGTTACTAAGGCAACCATCGAGATGGGACCCAGCCGCGGTTGTCTGGGGAAGCGATGTGGTTGCTATGATGGTAAAAAGGATGCTAAAGCTAAGCAGCGGTAATTAGTAATGAGCACCCATAAGAGATTTGGAGCAAGACTGGACGTGCAATGCTTGATTTGAATGTGAACACACAAGTTGTTGATTATAGCCTGCCGTGCAGTTTTTTGATATTGATAACCTAAATAACGAAGACAAAGCACTTTCTTTGTTTCTGCACAGGAAAATAGTTTACATTGCTTTCAGTAACAAGTACAGTACCATTTAAAAACCCACAGACCTAGGCTAACGCTATTTCAATTCTTAGAAACATTCACGTCTGTTCTATTTTTTAGCTAACATTCCAATCCTTGTAACTCCAGTTAGAAATGGGCATTCCGAATTTTGCAGTGAGGAACGTAATCTTTAGGATATACGTAATTTCTCTGCAGATTTTTGTTGTTTTAGCTGAAAAAGTCAGTAAATCGTTCAGTCAAATGAGTGTCCTTTCATCAATGTGATTCGGTTCCCAGTATTCACAAAAAGGAATGGTTCAAAAAGGGCTTTTTGTTCCAGAACTACATATCATTACCCCTTGTCATTAGCACATTGTGTACACGGAGTGGAATGCGAGCGAAAGAAGCCCATGCTATCATTTAAGCAGCTAAAGTGACTTTCAACTGGGAGAACTAATGGGTATGTTCCCTTCTCTATACTTGTGTTAAATACTATATTTCTATTCTGCACTCTTATGAAAAACAGGGTTCACAAAATGTTCGTCAGCTGAGCCTATAAGAAAACCCTTTTGGGTTTCATCTCTAACACTTAGGGTTCTTCAAATGCTTATCTGGGAACAGCTGAAGAAGCATTTTAGGTTCTAGATAACACCATATTTTCTAGGAGCCTATGAGTGAGTTAATCTTACTCTGTTATCTTATTGTTAGTGTGCTCCACCTCACTCTCCTCCTGTAGGCTGTGTAACCTGTCCAGTGGGTGAGACAGTGAAATAGATGAGACACACAACCCTCCTGCCCCACCTAAATGGGGGTGCTCTAAAGCTCATCGATTTCTCTCGCATGTAGACCTCCACTTTCTTTAATGTGTGACAGTGGAATGTTCCAGGCATTAGGTGCACCAGTGTTCCTAGAAAGATACGAATTCTAGTGTTCAATTTTTGTCTCACTTCGGAAATCGCCAAGATTTCACCTGCATCAAGGGTTGACAACGACAATGAGCTTAAATATCCCGTCAAATTTTTTTCTTGGTGTTGGCCTACATTTTTTTTTTTTTATGTATACATAGACAAGCTCCTTTTAAACATGTTTGTGGAAAAACCCTTTACAGGCCTAGGGCCTCAACACCTGTACGGTCTGTTGTCTCTTAAACCTCAGCCCCTATAACTCCTACACTTATAATGCTACATGCATTATGTCTAGTGTAGATGGTGCATTAGCTCTGGAGTAGCCACTGGATTCTGGGCTGGTTGAGGCCCAAGTGACAACTTACTCCGGGTCTTCGTCTTCCTCCAGAATGGCTTCTTGGCTGTGAATGGACAACTTGATTGACTGGGCCTCTTGCATCTGCCTGATTGTCATTTCAGCTGTGTGTCTGGCCACTTCCTCAGCCATTCGCACCAAGTCCTGTCGCTCCTGGGTCATCCTGCAGACATGGGCACATTGCTGGAATATTACCGGTAGGTCATGCGTAGCAACTATTTAGTTACAATTTAAGTTACTCTCTCTCTCTGACAGAACCCCCCCTCCCCCCCAATCTGATTAAACCTATCAGAAGAGAGGTTACTTCTGTATAATCACCATAACCACACTCACTTTGTGAACTAGTGAATGTGGGCTGGCTGCTGTGACATTCAACATGAAATGACTTCGGTTTCGCTTGACTCCATCCTTACCGTTCCTCCATGGTTGCAATGGCGATGCCCTCGGCCTCCCTCTTAATGCTCTCTATGAAGGGAGTCCACCTGCCCGTCTGAGTCTCAGCATCCTCCAGCGATGGTGTGGCAGACTCCGGCACGTTCGGGAGATTTGGTTCTGGTTCTTCGGGTTTCACTGGTATTTTTGTCTGTGCAATCTGCACCGGAGGCATCATGGCTGGCTGTGTGTTCGGTGCTTCTGAATGCATGGCCTTGGGTGTCACCACCTGACTCAGATCCTTCAAGTCCCCTTCGACCACTTCCTCCAGGACCAGATCCGCTTGTTTGGGTTTTTGGGAGACTGTAGTATGAGCAGTCACAGAATAGACGGACAACCAGAGTCAACATGGTGAACAATATATTAAATGGTAGGTGATTGGAAGGGAAAACCTTTTTAAACCACAGTTGAAATGTGATATCCTTCTAAAGCAATAGCTTTAATTAATTATGCATGCAAAAATGTTTAGTGTAAATGTATTTTCAGAAATCACAACACAAAATATTTATTATCTTTATTATTTTAGAATTTTTGTACTATTATACAGGCATTAGGGCATAATAGTACTATTTAAAAAAAATTGACAGCAATTTATTTATAATTGTCAAGTGCTCATTAATAAACTCAAAAATTCAGTCAGTATAAATTACATTAAAAACATATGCCACATTGGTAGTTCAAGGCGATCACAATAGTTTACAAGGGCAAAACATGTGTTCCTACAATTTACATACGTAGGTTTTAAAAGTGCAACAATAATATTTACTTGCAAAATGTCTATAAGACAATTTCTTATTGCTTAATTGTTTTATTTAATTTTTTTCCAGAAGCATAAAATGCAAGATGGTGGTTTAATATGGTATGTTTCATGTAAAAAAAATAATGAGTGACAATACTGCCTAAAAGCTTTGTATATGTATGTATTTCCTTAATGTATCCTAACTTAAAATATCACCTTAATGAAGACACATAAGACCCATTTCTTGCTACATACAGTACCAACAGTTTGAACAACTGACAGAGATTTTAATGAAATGATATATATAGTAGATGTGCTTCAAAGAAAAAGAAACTAAAACAAAGAATAAAGTGAGTTTAACATAATTTTTACGCAATGCCTCACAGCTGCCAGGTGGCTCATTTGAGCGGAATAAAATTACACAATAATTTATGATGTTATGTCTGCCTGCCTATGTCTCTATCTCTCTGTTCTTAGTCTGTCTCATTGTTCCATAGTCTTCGTTCTCCTTTTGTTTAAGGGGCTCTCAGCGCTACCCCCCCTGAAACAGAAGGAGAAGATGGACTGAGTTAGGGTCTGTTGAAACGGACCAACAGGAGAGGGTTAGTCTCTTCTGTGACTTAACTCTGTATGGACTATAGAAAAATAGTAAGAAACAAATCCCAAGTGCATGTCAGCACATTAGTTATGGGTCTTCCTGTCATTCACAAAGTGATATTTTAAACCAACTCAATAGTCAGCCTATTGTTTTTGTGTTTCAAGGTCTGCTTGATTTTAAACTGAGCTTTCGGTTTCAAGGTTAGAGGAAAGAAATGGTAAAAAAATAAAAAAGTTTTACTTACCATTCTGAACAACTTCTACATCATTTGTGGATTTTGTGACAGGCTGTGGCATTTTTAGTCCAAGGCCTGTCACGAACCAGCCCACGACCCTGAGGGACACACAATGAAACACTTCATTAATAAGCCAAAAAGATCTTGGAAAAACACACATGTAGACAGCGAAGACCTCAGCGTAGACATACTTGGAGTTTTGCGAGTCCTCGTCACCTTTGAGAGACTCAGGAGGTGGTGACAGAACTGAAAGAAGAAAAGACAGCAAAACGTCGGCGCACACGGAGACCCAGTTGATCCATACGGGATGGAGATAAGGTTGGTTTTCCCGAACACAGGGCAGGTGTAAACCCGGGGCTGGTAAGTTATTATAACTAAAACTTCTACACTTAGTCTGCTTATTTGTCAGGGACCAGGTTTTATTCCAGCCTAGGAAAGGAGCCTGAAATGTTTACACTCTGTTACCTTTGTCCATAGATGACCTCTTAGACTGTGCCTGTTGGGCCTTACTCTGGGCTTCTACATACCCTGCAGGGAGCATCACAGGCTGAGGAATGGCATTCTTAATCCAATTAACCACACTGCAACACGAAAAAAAGAGGGATGGAGGAAAAGAAGGGGAGAAGAGAAAGTAGGAGCGCGCGAGAGAGAGAGAGAGAGAGAGAAAGGGGAATGATGGTGGGAGGAGATTAAGACAGTCTTTGTTGGTGTGATGGGATGACAGTGAAGTCACCGGAGATGTGCGGAGATGTCTGGCTGGGGCTGGTTTGATGTAACTCACTTGGGAAACTGGGGGGCCTGAAATTCCTCCTCATCGTCTGAAAACATCTCAACCACGGGTATATGTGGGAGGGGCTCTGCATCTTAACAGAAGAGAATTCAGTAACCAAATCCGTTAAGAGAGGAACTGATGTACAGTGAGCGAAAGAATTGTTTGATCCCCTGCTGATTTTGTATGTTTGCCCACTGACAAAGAAATGATCAGTCTATAGTTTTGTTCTCATGATCATTGCAACTCCATGAGGTGAGATCTTGCATGGAGCCCCAGACCGAGGGAGATTGACAGTTCTTTTGTGTTTCTTCCATTTGCGAATAATCGCACCAACTGTTGTCAGCTTCTCACCAAGCTGCTTGGCGATGGTCTTGTAGACCATTCCAGCCTTGTGTAGGTCTACAATCTTGTCACTGACATCCTTGGACAGCTATTTGGTCTTGCCCATGGTGGAGAGTTTGGAATCTGATTGATTGATTGCTTCTGTGGACAGGTGTCTTTTATACAGGTAACAAGCTGAGATTAGGAGCACTCCCTTTAAAAGTGTGCTCCTAATCTCAGCTCGTTACCTGTATAAAAGATACCTGGGAGCCAGAAATCTTTCTGATTGAGAGGGTTCGAAAACTTATTTCACTCATTAAAATGCAAATCAATTTATAACATTTTTGACATGCGTTTTTCTGGATTTTTTTGGTGTTATTCTGTGTCTCACTGTTCAAATAAACCTACCATTAAAATGATAGACTGATCATTTCTTTGTCAGTGGGCAATGTACAAAATCAGCAGGGGATCAAATAATTTATTCCCTCACTGTAATTAGTACAGTTTCAACTTTTGTGACATACCATGGTACATACAAATATGATTGCTGTGTGACAAATTTGAATACAGACCTGGCAAATCTTTAATTTCATAAACCTATAAAAGAAAAGACTCCATGTGAAATACAGCAACAGAAAGTGAATGACTCACAAACTTAACTGTTCCTCTTATGTCTCTTCATCTATTTCTTTTCAAAGGGGTTATTTGGTTATAGAAGGGTGCTGTATTGCAAATGTCATTAAGAAGTACAAGATTTTATCATTCATTGACATCATTTGTCCTTGACTCATTATCTTCAAACTTTGAAGACACCTGAGGAAATTGTTTAAGGCTATTTATTTTTGCTCAGAAAAACACTATAAAACATCCAATACAAACCCATTAGTAAATCAAAATTAACAACAATTTCTTGTATTGTCCAAAAGGTTATTGATATCTTGTGAGATTGCTAGAAGAAATGTCATAAAAGTATTTGTAAAAGCTGGGCAAGTTAAAGACAGATAACTTAGTGAAACACCCTAAAAGTTGTCTGCAACATGAACAGTTGGTCATTTCTGTGAGGGACTAAGGGAAATCCAGTGAAGTGTTTGCTCAGCAGTTTCTTCAAATTTCTTTATTACCTTTAGCTATTTCATACTAAGAACTATTTAATCTACAAATAAACCACAGAGCCTTGTGTGCTGTCCTGAAAATAAAGGAAATTACCATAAACTCCCCAGAAAACCATGACGTGTCTCACCTCTGTGACCTCCTCATCCTGACAGATCTCCTCTCTGTACTTGTCATCTGGTTGGGGCACCACTTTACTCAGTCCATCTGCAATCCACTTAATCACCCCATTCCTGTTAGGAGGGGAATTATCAGTCATTTGATAGAGCCCATCAACCTTTTTAAAAAGTTATAACACAAGTCCTGCAGTTCAAAATCACTGGAAGTAAAATACCTTTCGTCCTCCTGCAGTGACTAATGGATTGGAAGCAGAAAGTGCAGGGAGTGAGAGAGAGAAACATCCAGTCACCCATTAACCCAGTGATACACGTAAAGAAAAATGAAAGCCTAGCGGATACAGGTCAAAGGTTCAGTGAGTAAGGTCGTCCTCCACACACCTTGGACACAGAGTTGGACCGGTGGGGGTCAGGGGTGCCTGGTTGAGGCAGAGCAATAGTAAACCCATTGGATAGCCATGTCATCATTCCACTCTGACTCTGAATACTGGGAGAAGGAGGTCCACGGTGGAGGAGAAGGATGAGCAGGAGAAGGAGAGACACACAGACATTAACACCTCCGTCATCATCGTTGCGTGAATACAACTGTATGTACGCAGAACATCCAGCTCTCGGGTCCTTATTGACACACACCTGTTGTCTTCCGAGACATCAACGTCCTTCTGTTTGGCCGGTTTTGCCTTTACTGTTGAGAGGCATGTCAACAGAAGTGAAGAAGCGGTTCAGCAAATTGCAGTGAACTGACTTTTTTCACAGTTGTTTCAATGTGTTATAAAAGACACACTGTTTAATGTGAATTGGTGCATTACCTTCTTTTTTTACTTCCTCTTTGGACGCTTTTTGCTTCGGAGGGAAAGATGAAAGGACAATTAGACATTCAAAGACGACAACAGTCATCTAAGAAAAGGTTTCGTCTTTCAAAAATGTCTTTGGTCTGATCATGTGAGGTTATCAGATGAGCAGGTGAGGTCATTGTGGTCTTACAGGAGGCGCTGCTACGGGTGCTGGATTGGCCGTTCCCTCTCCCAGAGAGTCAGGGACATCAGGGGGCTGAGGGACCACTTTTACCACCCAGTTAAACATCCTGAAACCAAGGAAAATGCCAGGACAACCCTCATGTCTGAAATGCTCTAATTAAACAATCTGTTGAAGGTCAATTGAGTTGCTTTAGAGACCACGCTGATTGTAATGGTCTTTTGGTGAAGTTTGGATTTACAATGTCATGTTGTGTGAGATCTTGTGGGAAGCTCTGGTTGGGTGTGATTATGTTGTCATGCTGTGGATCGTCGCTCTCAACCTGCTGCTTCAAAATGACAGTTACAGTAATGCCAATCTCTTGTAATTAATAAAACCTAATTCGGCAACAATGTTTTCTCCAACTGTCCATGCCATCTCATCAAACAAACCAAGTTCTATAATGTTTCACCCACATTGCTGCACCGCCAAAACCTGTCCTCGGTCACGTTAGTATAACTGTAGAGAATCTGTGCGTGTTAACCGTTTAATCCTAGACTGAGTTCTAAATGGCTTTCTTTCCCCTGACAGATAATCCCCTGCCCCCTGATCTTTGACCCAGTCTTAGGATCTTGGCTCAAACTGTGCACCTCTAGTATATTTGCACTGAAGCAGGCACAAGTTAATTACTATTAATAAAGGAACGTGAAACGCTCCACCAGTGGATCCTAAATGTGCTGTTTAAAAGGAAAGGGTTTGCCCCTACAGACAATAGCGCCAGCGGTGTTACCTACTATCTGTTCTTTAACCCGTTAAAGCACAAACCATGAAATCATTAAAAAAATTCCACTACCCCAAGCAGGGAAAGGTGGGTATGATTCACAGGACCCATGGCGTGGCAGGTCCCACTGATCGTAATAACATCAATGTCCTCTATAAGTCGGGCCCAAGCATATATCTTTTCAGGGAGCTCAGGATTCCTGGCAATGGACCTGTGTGTGAGTATTATACATTTGCACAAAACCCACCTCAACGTCTCCTGAGTATTTACACATAGCACCATGATCTCATTTCAAATTAGGCACATCACAACACTGACAACTCACCAAAACGTTTGGCAAAGAAACCCATTGGTAAGTCCAGTCAGGTTACTCAAGGTACAAAGATATAGAGTAATAAGGAAGGTGCCTTACCTGTATGTTCAGTGTTGGTACAGCTGCATACCTGAGGGTGACAGAGCCCAGGACGGACAGCAGTGTTCTGGCTGGATTAGGATGAAGAGAGGCTCGGCTAACGGGATTATGAGCACGAAGGACGACACTAACCTGCCTGGATTAGCACAGAAAACCTCAATACATGAACCCCAAAGCCCCAGGACCAAACGAAGATGTTTCTTTACAGCTGCCGTTAAAGGGAATTGTAGTCGATTAGTAGTTTGATAAGGGGCCACCGTTATTGGTAGTACCTGAAATGACAAGATCTTTCAATTACTGCTATCAAGATATATAACAAATTATGAACTACACAATAAGACATATTTAATCTTTTAAATTTCCAGTGCTCCAAACTTTTATCCTGTCATTTCTCACTTTGCTGTTTTTGTGTCTCCCTGTAATATAGCATAGAGCTGCACATATATTTTATCTTGGTAGCTAGTATACACAGTAGCCACAGAACTGTTGACAATATAGCTACAGTTGACACTGTAGATACATTACTGTTCTGACACTGTAGCTACATTACTATGTGAACTTGAAGGAAGTTCCAGAAACTCAGGTAGCTTAGTCCCTAGACGGAGTTGTATAGGACTGGGCAGCTAAAACGCTGGAGATCCCATAAAGAGATAAAGAAGGGATAAGCCATGAGGAGGAAGGCTATAACGCAACCTCTGGACCATGAGCAGGATAAGAAAACAAGCACAGTGGTGCCATACTGTCCTGAGATCTGATTGGACAACAGGCAGTGGAGACACGTTAACGCTAGGCAGTTCGACAGGAAGTGTGATAGAAAGGGATTGCTTAGAGGGTAGAGGAAAAACATTCAAAGGAAAGAAAACATTTAAAGACAAAAGACAAGAAAAAGTGGGTGGCAAAAAATTTGAATTCCTTTAAAATTTGAATTCCTGTAGAATTCAGAAAGAAAAAGTGGGAGGCAATGCCTGAGCTTGGTGATTTGTGAGATTGAAGCTTATCCTGATTCACTGCGGCATTTTGTTGTCAGTTGGGTGCTCATTCTTACACACACAAACACACGTTTGTTATCCTATCTCTGTGGGGCCCCGAAACCCAGGAATCCATGTTACCTATGGCCTGACCTTAAACTAACCCCAATAACCAAACTTTTGTGCACAAACTTGACCTAGGACTAAATCCTAATTCTAAATTTAAATAACTCCAATTCTAACAACAACAATGTTTTACCCTAAACCTAAGCTGGAAGGGACCTGACAAAAAATGTATTAAAGTGACTGGACATTAGAGATTGTCTTTATGGTATGCGAAGTAGCCTAAAGAAGTAATCAGAGCAAAATAATTCTGTCCAATTAGTGTTCTACGAAATACTAATTGATTATACAAGGTACACAGCCTCCCTCTTTTGGTCTAGCTCAGACACTGACACAACATCAATGTCTGTTACAAAATACCATTAAAAATCAGAATACACTGTAATCTGAGGTAAATAACCCTTTTAAGTATGCTTACTCAAAATGTAACACTAATTTATTTGCCTTAATTCATGTTTTATTGTGAAATCCTTATACATGTCATATATTTGTGTAAAGGCTTTACAGAACATGTCCTGCATGCATCATTTAACTCCGCTAATAGGCAGAGAGCACATCACGAATGTACACAGAAAAAAAGAAAGTTGAATAAAACAATTCTTATGAAACAACAATTTTAAGAGTTCTGTCCTCTCCAACAACCAACTAATAGAAAACGCAAACAACAAACGGCAGAACATGGGTGACGCAAAAAATGGACCACAAACCTGAAGAATATGCAACCATGGTTGCCTACATGTCAGTAGCGGCTTTGCTGAGGAATTATGGTCTTTATGTCTTTACACAGCTGAATTCTGGGTGTTGCATAAGAAGTGCCTGGCCTTTGAATGATCCAGGGAGAAGGCACACAGAGCAGGTAACAAAGGGAGAGGTTGCACAGAGGCATTTCTCATTCTTCAAATGGCAGTAAGACATCAAGGCGATATGGGACATGACCTACAGTATGGTTTAATTCAAAGTGAAAACTCCAACTGTCCTCATTAAAACCCTCCTGTGTCTCATCACAGATTAGCAATAAAGCCATTCATAGGCACACCGTAACCTACTTTAGCAAGCATTCAAAGAAAGGCCTGAAAATAGACCCCCCCCCCCCCCCCCCCACACACACACACACACACACACTTAGTGGTTTTCAGAGGACAAAGAAACATTGGGGGAGATTCCCTTCTATATTGTTTAACAGTAGATGTGGAGGAGGAATTTAAATGGATTGTTGCTCCATCATCGAAAAAAAAACAGAATTAATGACATGGGCTCTTTCCATTTCCCCTGAAAATAGGGACTTCTGCTGGTGGAGGAAGCTGCGCGGGGGGGGGGGGGGGTCTCACAGATCTAAACAGAGATTGTAGATGAAGTATGTCTACACTGAAACATGGTGGCAGGGAACAGCAGAGTCCCAGAGGAAGCCATCTCCAGCCAAACTGATCTGGACAACAGGTTTTTAAAAAAAACAAAAACAGGACAGGGTCCAGCTGATCTAGGTCACGAGGGACAGTGCCTTTGGAGCTCTGCCCATCTCCTTCATCCCTTCCTTCCCTCCCGCTTCCCTCCCGCTTGCCTCCCGCCTCCCACCTCCCCGTTAAAAGATGAGAGCTCTGCAACTCTGGCAAAGGAAATGTTGGCAGGCCTCCTAACCCCTCCCCTGACTCTGCGCTCAAAACGACTAAATCAGCAACATCTGGGTAATGTAAACCAGACACAGATCTGTTCTAGCAGGCCTTTTCTCTTCCTAAATATGTGCACAATGAGATATACCACATTTTGAACCTCTGCATTTAATCTCTCCCAAAAGGGGGTCTGAATATCCATCTCTAAATTGGCCCTGGTTTGGATAAGGTCTAGGATGCTGTGGAACGGCAGGAGTCCCAGTGTGAGCTGGAGCTCCTGTGGTTTCAGCCACACAACTATTAGACATTCCTTTGCTGTTTCATAAGGACATTCTTTGGCTGAAACACACTGAAAACTAAAAACACAAACAAACGGTAACAACAAAAATCCAAACACGGGACAGTTCAAAGTGCAAATTGTGTGTTATACACAGGCTTAAGTCGAGATCTGGTAAAGCACAATGAAGGAAATATAGGGAGATTGCTTGTATTTGTTTTTGTGTGTGTGTGTGTGCGCGCGTGTGTGTGTGTGTGTGCGTACACGGACTTTGGGTGTGCATGCGTGTGCACTAGTGAGTCCAGTTGCGGTGCAGATCAAACCCAGTCCTGCAGGGATCGTTTGCAGTGGACCAAAAGTCTGGGCGCCTCCTTCTTCTGCAGGGTGTTGATGATGGCATAGACCATCAGCAGGATGCACAACACCAGAACCAGAGGAACGACCACCATTATCAGGGTCATGACCTTGGCCTCGTTCTCCGCGATCCTCACCACCACATCCACCTCTTTGTCCTCTGCATCAGGTTCATAATCCAGGTCGTTGGTGTAGTCCACTCCGGCGTCTCGGTTCCCGTCATCTGGGTCGGAGCGGACTGGTGGTTGTGGTTCCGGCTGGTTAACCGTGGGCCACTTGACTGTGTCCTCCGTATCTGGTTCCACTACTGGCGCTCCGTCACAGCCCATAAAGTCTTTAAGGATGGATCTCGGGTAGCCTTGGTCTGCCTTCATCTTCTGGTTATCAAACCTCCAGTACTTTGAACCCTTGTAGAAGTAGGTATATGCTGGGAAGGAGACAAAATGTTGTTTGAGCAACTGTTGAAGGGCACCGTAGAAATGTACCACTGGAATGCTGTGCGCTCGTCATCAGCCTACACCTTGAAAACCTTTCTGGAAGACATTACTTTCCTGGTGGGCGATTGTTATTGAGTGCACCATAGGACACTGCCTCGACATGCCAGGGCGTGGAAAATTAAACAACCTTTGCCGTCTCCATTGAACAGCCTTTGCCAGGCATCCCGTTTTCTCAGGGAAGCATGGGAGCCCGTCCAAACCAAAACACTTTCACCCTCTCAACTCGACTCAGAATATACAGCCTGCCCCCATTTTAGATCCATTTTCCCCTGTAATGACGCACTCACCACTGTCATCACTGAGAAAGGCTCCTTTAGGAGAGGATGGGACGTTGCCCCACCGGGAGACAGATTTAGGGTAGTCACTGTCACCTGTGTGGGACTCCTCATTAAAACGCCAGTATCTGTAGGAGAGCACAATGTCAAGACCATAAAAACTCTCTCTGGTACACAGGACTGATGACCATCGCCTTTATCACTCTTTGTCTTTCTGTCTCTCCACAGTAAGAGCTGAATCTGCTTTCTACAGTTGATTAATTACATGTAAACGTTCACACCATAAGGTGCATAAAGCATAACTCTGCCAGTTAGTAGAAAGTCAGCTAGAAGTGCTAAGGGAATGGAGCCATTTTGCTTGTTCTCTTACAAGTTTCAGGACAGTTCATGAAGTGTCCTAACATTATGAGTCACCAGCAAATGTCTTCATAATAGAAAAAGACAGCGGGTCAGTGCTATAAATGTTCAGACATTTGCTTAGGACCTGAAAAGTGTTTTTCTATCAACATGTTTATATATAATCCACACCTATATGCAACTGCAGCCTGTCGCTTGTGCTTCAAAACAATTATTTCAGAAGAGGTATAAGAGGCCTAAATACTTATAACTACTAGCATAATAAACAAAGTGTTATAAACCTACAGTACATCATGTTATTTAAAGTTAGGAGCATATAGTATCATGTTGGAGCGGGGTAGTTTATGATGAAGTGTAATGGGCCTGTCACATTATATAAATATTACAATTGTTTAAAGAAAGGTTCTGCAGACCAATATTTTAGACAAGAATTGTTAAGGCTAGGCAAGGAGACTGATTGTGTCAGGCGAAAATTATCTCCTATTCATGGCGGTTGTCTGAAGTGTGCCAAGCCCTGATTAAGCCTGTGCCAAGGTGTGGTTGCATAAAAGCAAAGCATTTGGGCCGAGGTGTGGTTGGATAAAGTAAAAGCATTTGGGGCCATGTGTTCACCTGTCTCCCCTGAAGAAGTATGTGTAACCTGTTGGCTCCCACCAGATGGCTGTGTCGATCCTGTCCGTGGGGATGCCCTGGCCGTAATCTACCAGGGGCTGGGGGTAACCAGGCACCACGTCAGCTTCCCTGAACACCCAGTACCTGTCCCCTACATGGAAAGGACAGAGGACCATCAGAGTTTGGAGAAGACAGAGGGGGAGGACCATCAGAGTTTGGAGAAGACCGAGGGGGGAGCACCACCAGGAAGAGGAAGACTGAAGAGAGGAAAGAGTGGTTAGGCACAGGATTGAACAAATGTTCCACTAGATGAGAACATTAGACAACTGCTGGTACATTGCTACTGTTGTAAACATTAATCTACAGTAACATTGCAACTGCTCTAAGCATTAATCTACAGTAACATTGCAACTGCTCTAAGCATTAATCTACGGTAAACATTGCAACTGCTGTAAACATTAGACTACGGAAACATTGCTACTGCTGGTTCATCTTTCCCCTCCAAGTCTTCTTCACTGCTCAAAGTGAAACCATAGCAGTCAGCAATTGGAGCAGCGGTTGATGCAATCCATCCAGACCAGGGCTAGAAGGCCTGCAAGCCGGTTTTTCCTGCTGCCAGCTGTGCCCCATGAGCCTCCTGTTCCCCCCCGCCCCTGTTGACATTCACATTTCAGAGTGTTTAAGGAGTGACGTAAATTGGCCAGGAGAAATGTTTTTAACCGTGGATGCAGATGTGTTAAAGAGACAGAGCTATTTTGACTTGGGTTATTAAGAAATGCTTGTTACAGGTCTAATGAGTGAAGGTCTGACTTGAGAGTGCCTGATGAACTGACTAAGGTTTTAAACGAGGGATCCACTGGAGAATAAGCATGTTGTATGTTGATCACTTTGTTATATAGAGCAATGGCTGTCAAGCAGCGGGTCGAAACAACATTTGCGTTGCAGGGTTCGTGCATTTTTTTTCTTGTTTAAAAAATAATACTAATACTCCAGTCTGAATTTAATAAAATAATACCAGGTAGAAAATATGTAGAAATTACATTAAACATAAATACTTTAAATAAATTGAAAACCAAATCATGTAATCACTTTCATTTCAATATAGAGCTATTTATTAACTAAACTACTTGTCAGGGTCCCAAAAACAGTTGCTTAGTAATAGAAAGTCTACATATACATATCTACACTCACCTAAAGGATTATTAGGAACACCATACTGTGTCTGACCCCCTTTCGCCTTCAGAACTGCCTTAATTCTACGTGGCATTGATTCAACAAGGTGCTGAAAGCATTCTTTAGAAATGTTGGCCCATATTGATAGGATAGCATCTTGCAGTTGATGGAGATTTGTGGGATGCACATCCAGGGCATGAAGCTCCCGTTCCACCACATCCCAAATATGCTCTATTGGGTTGAGATCTGGTGACTGTGGGGGCCATTTCAGTACAGTGAACTCATTGTCATGTTCAAGAGACCAATTTGAAATGATTCGAGCATTGTGACATGGTGCATTATCCTGCTGGAAGTAGCCATCAGAGGATAGGTACATGGTGGTCATAAAGGGATGGACATGGTCAGAAACAATGCTCAGGTAGGCCGTGGCATTTAAACGAGGCCCAATTGGCACTAAGGGGCCTAAAGTGTGCCAAGAAAACATCCCCCACACCATTACACCACCACCACCAGCCTGCACAGTGGTAACAAGGCATGATGGATCCATGTTCTCATTCTGTTTACGCCAAATTCTGACTCTACTATCTGAATGTCTCAACAGAAATCGAGACTTATCAGACCAGGCAACATTGTTCCAGTCTTCAACTGTCCAATTTTGGTGAGCTCGTGCAAATTGTAGGCTCTTTTTCCTATTTGTATTTGTCGAGATGAGTGGTACCCGGTGGGGTCTTCTGCTGTTGTAGCCCATCCGCCTCAAGGTTGTGCGTGTTGTGGCTTCACAAATGCTTTGCTGCATACCTCGGTTGTAACGAGTGGTTACTTCAGTCAAAGTTGCTCTTCTATCAGCTTGAATCAGTCGGCCCATTCTCCTCTGACCTCTAGCATCAACAAGGCATTTTCGCCCACAGGACTGCCGCATACAGGATGTTTTTCCCTTTTCACACCATTCTTTGTAAACCCTAGAAATGGTTGTGCGTGAAAATCCCAGTAACTGAGCAGATTGTGAAATACTCAGACCGGCCCATCTGGCACCAACAACCATGCCACGCTCAAAATTGCTTAAATCACCTTTCTTTCCCATTCTGACATTCAGCTTGGAGTTCAGTAGATTGTCTTGACCAGGACCACCCCTGTAAATGCATTGAAGCAACTGCCATGTGATTGGTTGATTAGATAATTGCATTAATGAGAAATTGAACAGGTGTTCCTAATAATCCTTTAGGTGAGTGTATTTATATATATATATATATATATATATATATATATATATATATATATATATATATATATATATATATATATATATATACGTATATATATGTGTGTGTATGTGGATGGACATTTTACAATGAAACATATAGAGCAGATTGTGCTGAAACAGCAGTGGGCTGTTGCAGCAGAATATGTACAATGTAGGCAGTGACACATACGTTGGACAGGGAATATTAGGTCATGACGTCCACCTGGAGTAATACAGGCATTTACATTCATTTCACACAAGAAAAACATATCATATTTAGATTTAATGGGAAATACATACCTTTGAAAAAGACAAACTTCCCATCGTGTCGTTCATAGCCAGAGTCGATATCATCGGGTAGTCCGACCCAGAAGACAGAGATGGGCATTGGGTAGTTGTCAAGAACACGGTTCCTTCTTACTCTCCAGAACCAGCGACCCTGCCAGGGACAAAAGACACCCATGAAAACATCATATTCGTTTTTTATACAGACAGTCTGTCCTTTATAGTCTCGGACAGACAGTCTGTCTGAGACTTCTGTTTATTTTACAGCTGTGTTACAGCAAATAAAAATATAAATTTTAATTGAACATCAGAAAGGTCACATATCAAGCATTTCAATTGACATAGGCACAAAAAGCAGTTCTCTCTAACTCTGAATGACCATGAGATAATTCTTAAACTAACCAGTCTGGAGAGTGTTTGACAACTTAATTGCTTTTGGAGTTAAGATACTCCAAAAGTTAAGATATTCCAAAACCAAAGCTACATTAAAGCCATATATACAAACATCAAACCAAAGCCGGGCCCTTCTGGAAGCCAGAGAGTATCAGCCAACTGAAGTGTACAAAAGACAATGATGGGTGTGAAGGTTGGTGCCAGTAATAAAACACAAAGCTGCATGATAGACTGCATCTAGAGGTTTTAGCACTGAGACTGAGCCATGCATATATACAGCACATCACCATAATCCAAGACACAACACATAAAAGTGTCTTCTCCACCACTCAACGCTGAGAAGACAGACACGAATTGTTTCTATAGAAGCCATTTTAAACAATAAAAAATAAAATAAATCCAGGGCTTTGGCTTTATCCTATACAACCAATGTCGTAGCAGTGATAGTACTCTGCCCAGGACTAAAACCAGATCTTTATTCAGAATGCAGTAAAAAAAAGAAAAAAAAGAAGCTAATTTGTATTTCCGGGCGAATGTTGTCCTTAAAACATTTTCATTGACCAAGTGAATTCCCTGTCACGCCCTGGCATGTCAAGGTAGTGTCCTACTTTGTCCTACAAGGCAATTGCCGGTCCACCAAAGAAAGTCAGCACAACGGTGAGAGATCCATCAGTCAACCCTGTGACAAATCAGTTTTCCTCGTTGCAATCACATGTATGTGGCATGAAGTGTTTTTGATGAATACAGAACCAGGAAAACGGGGGGGGGGGGGTCTCTGAGGACAGCAGTGCCTCTCACCTTGAAGATGAACATCTCCCCCCGCAGCATGGTCACTGTATCAAAGTCCCCGTCACAGATGTCCGGGGTAGCGTGGTCAGGCTGCTTGGGGGGGCGAGGAGGCTCATCACGCCTGATGTAGGGGGTCACCGGCACCGGGCCGGCCCAGGGGACGGTGGGGCCTGGGTCAGGCACGGGACGGTGAGGTGCGTCGGTGGGATCTGGTTCCGGTTGGCCTGGGGTACCGGGGTCATAGGTGGGGCTGGGTGGGTCGGGCCCACCCGGGGTGGGGCTGGGGTCTAGGCGCAGCGTGCCGGCGGTGGTGAGGTCTTGATGTAGGGATGTGTCCTCTGTGGTGAAGGTGGGCTCCTCTGGAGGAACCTCCTCTGTAGGAACCTCCTCTGGAGGTCCTGCAACATCCAACGTGATAAATGCAATGAAACGCTCATTGGCGCTGCCTTTGTTTGTTCCCTCACCAACACACGCACACACACACGCGCACAAACATGTATTTCCATTTAGAAATCCTACTGTCTCTAACCCCTAACCCTAAAGCTCAATTAGAACCCTAACCTCGATCCTAAGAAAGCCATTTATAAAAGGATCTTCGCAAGGCATGATTTACCAGAGGTTACGCTTTACACAATTACGTGGGCTATACTTGTGACTTCTGGACCTCACTAGGTAGTAACACACGCACAAACACACCTGCGCACACACAAACACACCTGTGCACGCAAGCACGCGCGCACACATACACACACACCCACATTTGTTTTTATATCCTCGTGGGGCCCAGAAAAACTCACTTGCATGCTCCCTTGCCCTAATCTTAACCCTAAACCTAACCCTAAACCTAATCTAAACCTAACCCTAACCTTAACATTAACCTCAATAAAGTAACATTTATGCCTAAACTTTACCTAGATGTAATGCCTAACCTTAACCTTTAAAGGACCTTGGGGGACCTTAAAGGACCCCCAATTCTAATTCTAAAATTAATTGTAAGTTTGACCCTAAACTTAAACCCTGAGCTGGAAATTTACTTTCCCCTCATGGTGCCCTAAAAAATGTCCTCATAAGGCATGTTTTTCAGGCTTTACTCTACTTATGGGGACATTTTGTCCCCACAAGGTAATAAAAACAAGCGCACACACTAATTTCCACTCTGTGGTCTGGCAAAAAGCCTATAAACCTCATTGGGAAGGAAGCCCTTCTGGTAACACCGACACAGAGAAGGAAAACAGATCCAACACACAAGACTTACAACCTTAATTGTTGCCTGGTGTGGTGGGAAGTAAAGGCTCCTCACCATATATCTTCTGTATTCCATTCTTGTCGTCCTCTGGGAGGGAGAAGGTCTGCGTGTCCATGTATTGGTAGAAGGGAGCCATGATGGCGTTGGGGTTGTCAGAGTGCTCCAGACCCAGAGCATGGCCCAGCTCATGCACCGCAACCAGGAAGAGGTCAATACCTGGGAGAGACCGAGAACAGAGGTAGGGGAAGAGAAACAAATAAAAGGATTTCCATTCAGCCATTTGTTTTTAATAGGGAAAAAGTAGCAGTAATACACTAAACTAAAACATATATACATGTAAAGTGTTGACCCACATTCCATAAGCTAAAATAAAAGATCCCACAATATGTCCATACACACATCTCAATACTCCCTGTTGTGTGAAGTCCATAGATTTCTGATCCAATTTATTTATTTCATTTGACTGATTTCCTTAAATGAGCGGTAACTTCAACTTTAAAACCTTTGGAATATTTGCATGTCGTGTCTCTATTTTTGTTTGGTGTATGTCTGGAACGACTCATTCAGGGGGACAATGGTAACAAAGTGACCAGATCTGACCTGATGGATCGTGGTTGTCAAGGGTCCAGGGTTCATCCAGGTCAAAGTGCGTGTCTCCGCCCATCCCGGGCCCTGGGTAGTAGGCATGAGCCAGGGACCCACCCTCGCCATCAAATAGAGACATGTCTCCATGGAAACCAGAGGCAAACAGTAACATGATATCTAGGGCGTCCAGGCTGCCATTTGTGATGTCTTGGAAAGCAACCTCGACAAAGCTCAAGGGTGTCACACGCTCCCACACCTGAAAGGCTTTGCGGATGGCCTCCTGTGTTCGCTCCACACCAATCTTTGGGGTGGTATTCATAAGGCTGGTAGAGGGTCAAGAAAAGGATGAAATATTCTTAAAATGTACAAATACTAGTAGATACAGGGTAGTTAAAAATGGGAATGCAGGACTCTTTGAAGTATTGCTTGTACTCTCTTTGCAGTGTTGCTTGTAAGGAATGTTTGCAGTATTGCATGTTCTTACTCTGCAGTGTTGCTTCTACTGGACTCTTCACAGTATGATTTGTATTGACTCTTTGCAGTACAATTTTTATTGACTCTTTGCTGTATGGTTTGTACTGATTCTTTGCAGTTTGATTTGAACTAACTCTTTCCAGTGTGGTGTCTACTGACTCTTTATTATTGCTTGTACTGACAGTTAGTGAAAGCACAGGAGACATCTGTTTGAGATTCCCAACATGATTTACATTGAATGCCCCAATGGGATTAGGCCATCCACACACCTGTAGGTCAGACGGTTCTTGTCCCACTTCTGGCCAGTGAGAGTGTAGCGTTTTCGCCTCAAACCCTTCTCAGTCTGTGGAACAAATTTGTCTGGAACTCCACAGCGAGGCATTTTCATTGCCCTAAAGGGTAAGGCAAAAACTATTGAACAGAGCCCTGATGACCAAAACAGATGGATCAGATACACAAATGTTCATTTAAGACTAGAGTGGTTGCAGTCCTAGACCAGGGGGTACAGGCTCTCTCTGTTCAAGAATATCTCAGTTGTAAACATGATCTTGCATTACATTATCTTTACATTATTGTTAACGTAGCCTCTATCAGGCTGTACAGTAAACCAGGCACAGTTTGCAGAACCGCCACCAACAGAGAATAGAGTTCTAAAGGCTGCCAGTGGCATCCATTTTTTTAGGGGGGTCACTAGTTAACACAGCCCGAATGTGGACATTGACACTACTCCAAAACTAAAATGTTTTGTCTTAAATAGATATTTTTGGAATATATTTTATATAGTTCCCCAAGGCCAGATAAATGTGTGGATACCATTTCATTTATCAACACACAGTATGACAGAGCTTGTTTACTAGAACAATGCTAACAGCGTCACCACAAACATCAAAAATACACTCCCAGTAATCGCATGAATGCTAGTTGGAAATTGCGCAAACGCTGGTATAAATAAATGGTATCTATGAGTTTGAGGAAGTACAGACGATAAAGGGATTCATTGCCAAAAGCCCCAATTCTCTCCTTAATTTTATCTTAGCGGTTTGAATCGGGTCAGCGGTTTGGTTAAGGTTGGGATTAAGTTAAATGATCTGATTTTAATAGAAACAGTACAGGATGTGGGGATCTAAGCCAAAATCTCGGTATCCGGCTGTGTTAACTATTGACGACCGTACTGCAGTGTGGCAGGGTCCATCTCCCCAGTGACACTGAGGCCATAGAAGAGCTGCATGTCACTGATGGCACTGGACAGGATCTGAGAGGACTGCATGGTGGACATCTGTTTGCTGGCCTGGGACAGGTAGCCAAACCTCCGTAACCATGACTAAAATGACACAGCAGGGGAAAAGAAATGGACAGACACAAAGAGAGAGGAAAAAGAAGGAAAGAAAAACAACAAAAGGGATTGGTTAAAATATGGGGGGGGGGGGGGGGGGCAGAAGGTTTCTGTTAATATTATGGCATTTCTCACTGAAGTGGCACCACCTCCTTATTTGACAGCTTAGATAACCACTGGATCAGATGAGGAGATAATAGGACAGGCAGAGCAGGCGTCATTGTGGTGAACACAAAACAAACACT
This sequence comes from Esox lucius, assembly GCF_011004845.1. Taxonomy (NCBI): domain Eukaryota; kingdom Metazoa; phylum Chordata; class Actinopteri; order Esociformes; family Esocidae; genus Esox; species Esox lucius. Next base: position 8,656,470 of record NC_047587.1, on the reverse strand, counting down.
AACATGACTAGGCTTATTGCATAGTAAAAATATGCATACTTTAAACTAAACTGTCTGTGTTTAATGGTACCTCAGATACCATTAACTATTCAGGCCAGTCATTTTGGCTTACAAGAGGAAAATGCCATCAACGATTCATTGGAAACAAAGAGGCACATGTTCACAACAAGCCTGCAGGATAAGCAGCACAGTAGGTGAGGAGCACATACTGTGGTTTACAGGCTTGTAAATAGGGTTTTCACTTCTAGGTCAAACTTTTACCCAACACTAGGTCAAGCTTTCACCCAATCCTTCCAAATATGTCCGCCATATAACGACAACTTTGTTATCGTTACTAGGTTATAGTATATACGGTCAAAAACTAATATTCTACAGCCAATAGGGCAGCATAAGGAAAATGTGCTTTTTGGTCTTAAATCAAGGTTAGTGTGGGCATGGGTTTAACAAGGTTCGGGTTAAGTTTCAAATATTATGATTAGAAAACGAATTGTTCAAATAGGCAGAGTTAATCAGTTTGTGGATTTTTAGAAGCTAGTGACGACGACCCCTACTATTAGGAAGGTCATGACCCGATCATGACTGTGCGCACAAAATTTACACGGCGTGAATTTGTGCATGATGACAAGAACGTAATAAGAAATCGTCAGAAGATTTTGAAACACCAAATCACTAAAACCAGTTTCGATAACTATCTGAACACCAGGATCAAATAACGGTCATGCAATGGTTAATTTCAGACTAGAAATCAATAGAGCACTTTGTTACCATTCCACAAATGTATATAAATCGTACATTTTGTAAATTTAATTACACTTTCGAAAATACAGAACAGTATACCTCTGCATTGAAAGTTTCGTCGTCTGCATTTGTCACAAGCCTGTTGCACAACAGCAAGACGAGCGGAGCCATTATTTGTTTCCACAGCCCGGGAGAAGCGCGTCTACAGAGGGATGCCATCTTTGTGCAGTCTCGTTTCACAGTCGGAATTGATAAAAAAAAATGCTGGCAAGAGTGAATCTCTGAGTGACAACATAAAAACAAAACTTAAAAAGCACTTTTTCCCCCCTTGTATACCAAGTTCTCAGCGCACATCAACCATGGCCATTATTGAAGTCAGCGTGCACTCCGATGAGATCGTTTGCAAAGTGTCCAACTAAATTCCGCTTTATCTTACAGGAACAATAGTTAATTTGGAACTGTCCCCCAATGTGATCACGGGTTTTTCATAAACCCGAGTCAGTTTTTCAATTCAAGCCCATTTTGGGCTAATGGTTAACACATTGTAATTTTCCTCTGGTATATTCACCTTCTGAGCACAAAACCTTTCCTGCAGGCAAAAGAACAGTCCGAATAAAAGTTCTAGTTGTGACAATGCAGTCTTTTCTTCGGTGGCAACATTAGGTCTCCATCAAATGCACAATCTTAAAAATTTCACAAATGCAAAAAATATCTAGAAATCAGCTTTATTTTTCTTCAACCACATAGTCTACACTGGATTACATATAGTAAAAAGTAATCACCGGTGTTTCAGCAAAAGTGAAAGGGACTCACTTTCTCCAAAAGGTAATAAAAGCAGCGTAAATCCTGACCTATGTCTATTGGACAAAGCAGTTTTCCACTGGAAGAAAAAGAAAAATCCCCTCCCTTAAAGGGAAGAATGATAGACCATCTGACGCCTCAATTTAAAGACTCCATCTGCTGATAGTTAGAAGTCACTACACCTGCAACAGCTAAAATATATGCTATGCAAGTACATTTTATGAGTTGTTCAATCAAATCCCAAGAAAACTTAAAATAGTCACTGTGCAGGATGAAAAAGCATCCTATCCTGCACCCCATGCTCCTTGTTTAAATGTTTGTACCCCACATTCCCATTCATCAATGAAAATTTTTTCCACAGAAATTAGTATTCAAATGTTGAGAAATGCAAGAACATATGGACAAAAAGTCAGTGAATTTGGTTCTCCATTTTTTATTCAAGTTGTTGGACGTCAGCGGTTTGCCAGCCGTGACAATCGTCTATTTCCTGCCTTGGCCATGGTGACTAGGGCAAGGAGGAAGAAACCCAGGACCCAGATGCCAGCCACTGGAACAGTCATTATCCACAGACCTGGAACAAAGTCAAGACAACAGGTAACAAGACCCTTTTCAAATGCCTAAACAGAAGAGAAAGCTCTCAGAAAAGGTCCTGAGAACCAAGACAGGAATTCCTGGACAAACAGCTAGGAATAAAATCAACAAAAATTGTCCACGGGTAATCAACTGAATGAGGTACCACAAAGTAAAGACCGGATACTTATTGACAGTGGCTAACTGAGAATAACCCAGACATCAACAGCTCTGAAGCATATCAGCTTATTTGGGCTATTATAGATGCATAAAAAACAGAATTTAAATGAAATGGTCGAGATGTTGCATTGAATCACAGCATGGTACGTGCAGTGGTTACAGTACACTACCACATGCTTGCAATTGATGAGGTTAATGTGCAAAGCAGCATGTTTTTTGTTTAACATAACGAGACCTCAGCGTTCTGGATAACAATGTAAAAATAAGGTCCTGTAATGTCAGGCCAAATTTGTGTCCACATTATTGACCTCAGTTTTAAAGTGATGTGACCCGTTTTGACGAAGCTGAGCTGCATCAGCCTGGACAACATTAAAAGGAAACAAATTCTACTCTGCATCAGATGATTTTTAAGGACAATGTCAGATCGTCTGTGCATTTGTAGTTGAAGTACACCTGGGTCATGCAGCTAGACAATGATCCAAAATACATAAATTCACATAAGATTATATAGAATAAACACACTGGAGTGGCCTAGTCAATGTTTAGACTCAAATCAATTTAGTGACATCAAAATGATAGTTTAGAAACTAATTATTTGCTTTCTTTAGAGATGGAACCATGTTTTCAAGCATTAATGAAGCACTTACAACCAAATCTTAACAATTGAGGATGCAATCAGTTGGATAACCCCAAAGCAAATTTTTAAAACAATATTGTGAAAAAAAGCGCAATTCATGAATTAGTAGAATCAATTCCAACTCAGCCATGAGATTCCAGTTTTCAAAGAGAGTGGTTTTGATGACCCGGAACAATATGGCACTTACATGACATTTCGGCACCATTTTTGCCTCAACAGCACCACTTTTTCACAACCAGTAAGCCAAAATTGTGAATCTTAATTCAATATTATGTACTTGATAAAGAATGCAAATATGCAAAATTAGAGAAAAACAGGGTGAATACTTTCACAACACCATATCTACATTATGGGGTGACTATGGAAATATAAAAACATTAGACTCAAAAGCAATTGCTTGTCTACGGCACAGAAACCAACCAATACATTTCTACAGTTAAGACACCTGCTGTTAGTCAATTAGGACAGCTTGATACATGTCCTAAATATCTATCGACTACATATGTCGCATAACCAAAGTCTTCCATGCATAGCATTGATTCATTAGCGTGGAAGAGAGCTGAAGTACACAACATCCTCAGCGTTTACAGAAAACGTTATAGACAGAGGCTTTTGTGAGTAAAAAAATAAATAAAAATCCTTACTATATTTAGGAGTGTCTGGTACGTTTATTTTGATCGGGCCATATGACAGTACACCTTGAGCTGGGTCTCCACGGACGGCTGCTCGCTTTCTTTTTGTTTTGCAATCCTGCATCAGTGGGAAAAGGTAGACTGACAGACATCAATATCTTCTATAGAAGTCAAATCTTGATGACACACAGACCCACCAACTACTAAGAGGCCACAACTTACAGGGGTGCAGTGTTCGTCCGGGGCGCACAGGTGCACTTTGCAGTGCAGGTATATGTCCTGGAATTCGTTGACGAAGCGAAACATTTTAAAGCTGTACCTGGTAGCAGAGCCCTTTCCATTCACATCAGTCTCCTCAGTGTGAAAAATAACAGTGCCATCACTCCCGCACCTGAGAAAAAAATAATAATAATCAGACTGAAACCCCCCCCCCCCCCCCAAATCTAATTCCTTCAATTACTAGGCCTAACAATTGATCTGCTACTTGTTCCATTCCTAAACAGGGTTTCGCAAGAGCAAATGTTGGTCGGTGTTTCCAGGAATTAATGTCAGATGGTCTCCTCACCCATTGACCACCAGTATGTGAATGATGCCTTCGGTCTTGTCAGGTTCAGGGGATTGTGAGGCCCAGCACTCATCCACCCTCAGGTCAAAGAAGTTCTCAGGCTCTCTGACCTTGACCTCCACGTGCACTATGTCCTGGAGGTGGATCACAGGTGCGCCTTGGTACTCCTCTCTGTAGTGTTCACTTTTGAAAAGTGCAATCACTACACTGGCCTTCAACATGTCCATTTCGATCACCGCCTCACTAAGGCAAAAAACGGCACAGGATTACTCAAGGCTACATGATAAGGGAAATGGTTCACATCAACCTGAACAGGAAGAACTCCTTGACCTGTAGCTCATCTGCTGAGGAAAGCCCCTATGATATAATCTAAAAAAATTAAAAATAAAACACTGCGTCCATCGAGTGGGTCTGTCTGTTGGAGGGATCAGATTGTCAAAACTTGATAGTAACAAGCTGAGAAAGTGGAGGTCTGGTCTACTATTTGAAACAACAGGGTTTTATGGTAACCTCAGCTTTTGGAGTAAGTCTCACCTGGAGAAAGGGTTGACAGGGTGCTGAAGACTGACAATGCGCTTGTATGGGTAAATGCATGTGTACTCAATATGTATCCTTGGGTTTCTGGAAATATTTCCAATGATTTGAGGGTCCGACTGGAGAGTTAAAGTGTATGCAATGTCAGTGGCATTTTTCTGTTGTAAAGGAGAAAGCAAAATTAGTAAAAAATAAATTTTAAAAAAAAGAGCCATCATCCATTAATGAAATAATAGATTTAATTAAATAATTGCAAGGAATGTATCAAGCAGAAGGGCTGCTTGAGAAGGGCCAACTATGAACAGAGTTGTTGTGGAGTGTTTAGATTAAACTAGGGTCTTTGAGACCGGAATACTAAATGGTTAGTGGAAGTATGGGATGAATCACTTACCTCTAGGGGCTTACCTCCACAGGGAATGTACTGATCCTTTGATATCCGCACTATGTAGTATGGGATCCCAGATAATACGTCCCTATAGGCACCGCAAGACCTATTACTTTTTAGGTGAATAAATTCTACCGGTACGTTGTGGTACTTGAAAAAGTCCTCAATCACCATGACAGTAATGTGGTCTTTGCCACACGTGACATCGATGGTTACATCTTTTAAAAAAAAGAAAAAAGGATGAGACTGATTACATTTAGAATGTCATGACAGCAAAAAAAAAGAAAAAAAAGAGACAAAAAGCAACCGAAGGCTACCTTTGTCACACAGGTCTCCATAGTAGCCCACCGCACAATTGCAGCTATGCTTGTAGCGTGATTTTAAACACTTTTTTTCGTCAGTGCAATGTGTTACATTGCATATACCTGAGAGGAAACATAACGTCAGTGGAGGCTACCCATGAGAGAAATCGTATAAATAATGTCATAGTTTTATAGTTTCTCACCAAGAACACCGTCGAATGCGCAGTATAAAATCACGACGAGGATAACAAATTCCTGGTAAATGTTACAAGAAGACTTAACAACAAATAATACTTTTCAAATACTTCATATTTAACTGAAACATTGTCTGCGATGTTAGTCATTTTTTAAGTTTCTCCATTTGTTTCAAATCAATTCAACATTATCTACACACCTTCGAGTGGAATTTGAGAGCCATTTGATATATGAATCAAGTAAACGTTTTTTGATCGAATATAATTAATGGAAAGTTATTCTGTCAAAAAACAAACCAAAAATAAGACCCCCAATTATATACTCAGCAACGCGGAAAGACGCATTGATTATCAAAGATGTAGGCGATTACTCGCATTTAAAACACCTGGGATGCATTCACTTGGCAAAAAAACATTTTAGTTGCGAAACAATTTGTCAACTGTTTGTAACTGTTTATATTGACCCACATTCGGAAAGATCCCTTAATGTTTTAATCAAACAAAACCAAACAAATATGGATCTACCAGAATTTGTCAAATACTAATTCACAAAACGCTAATAAATATGTATTATTTGGGCCAATCAATACACTCAACCCAGATTTTTTTTTTTGTTAACATACTTTCAAACATGAATGACATTCAAGATCTACATTTGAAGCTTTACATAACCAGGCGCACAAATAAAAATGGTAATAGAACAAGCAAAAAATATATACAAAATAAATAATTAAAAAAACAGAGCGCACTATAAAATATTCACACATAAGATAGGGGGTCTTGTATACATCATATGAAGTTGAGCATTTCCAAGGCAGCAACAAGTTTTAAGGCAGGTTTATTTCTAACAAATCTTTGTGAACGTATATAAATATAAAACTCTCTTTGGAAAATGTCTAGTAAGGGGGACATTTTAAGAAATCATCTCATCTCAGAATTTTACCCGAGCGACTTCGTCAACCATATAGCACCCCCTAGTGGGTCTTTCTAGTCGCACCGTTCAAATTTCCTCGCAGCACCCGAACTTCCATCGAGTACCCTCATTGGTCAAGCACATTAATTAACATTCACCCCATCTTTCCGCAACCTATCAGTGTTCTAATTGCTCAGACTGCAACGATCCTGTGTGCATCGACAGGTGGCTTCTTTTTGTGGGTAAAACATTAGGTGTTAAAATGTATTTTGATTGTAATTCTGTTGTTCGCTGCTAATTGTTCATCAAAATGTAAGTGCCTAATTTCTTTGGAGCGCTGAGGGTTTGGGTGTGTCTGAAATCTGAACATTAGCAATTTCGTTAGCGCCCTGTTAGCATTTGAGCTGTGGGCTATTTGTGGAAAAAGATGCTTGTATGGTATTTTGGAAGTGTCTAGGCACAGCGCTAATGTGCTGCATTTTGTATTAGGTAATGTTAACTAGGCTAGTGAGCTACCCATTTATTAAAGGTATTGTAGTTTGAATGGATTTCTGCAAAAACTAGGATAGGCGGTTCACCAGTGGAGGCTGCAAATCTGCGTTTCACACATGTATTGTTGCAACCGTAAGCCCTGTTCATATTTAAAAATGGGGGAAATGATTGAACTGGTCACGATAATTTAAAAAATACTTGTTGTTTGTGTGTAAAACAAAGAAAGAGGCAGCACGGGAATGTGCCAATTGCTTAAAGAGTGCCACCAGAACCCAAACACGTGATGGTCCGTTTCCTTACAGAACGACCATTTATAAAACCTGAATAGTTGCCATGTGGCTGCAGTCCTTTACAAGGTCGCTATGGTTCCAGAGCGTACAACTTAAAAAAATGTTTTAAGGGAATGCGTTGTTATTGTTCCACTATGTAGCACTGGTTCTGTGGGGCTGAACGCACGCATGCGTTCAGCCCCACAGACATTTTAAGAAATCATCTCATCTCAGAATTTTACCCGAGCGACTTTGTCGACCATATAGCACCCCCTTAGTGGGTCTTTCTAGTCGCACCGTTCAAATTTCCTCGCAGCACCCGAACTTCCATCGAGTAACCTCATTGGTCAAGCACATTAATTAACATTCACCCCATCTTTCCGCAACCTATCAGTGTTCTAATTGCTCAGACTGCGACGATCCTGTGTGCATCGACAGGTGGCTTCTTTTTGTGGGTAAAACATTAGGTGTTAAAATGTATTTTGATTGTAATTCTGTTGTTCGCTGCTAATTGTTCATCAAAATGTAAGTGCCTAATTTCTTTGGAGCGCTGAGGTTTGGGTGTGTCTCAAATCTGAACATTAGCAATTTCGTTAGCGCCCTGTTAGCATTTGAGCTGTGGGCTATTTGTGGAAAAGGATGCTTGTATGGTATTTTGGAAGTGTCTAGGGACAGCGCTAATGTGCTGCATTTTGTATTAGGTAATGTTAACTAGGCTAGTGAGCTACCCATTTATTAAAGGCATTGTAGTTTGAATAGACTTCTGCAAAAACTAGGATAGGCGGTTCACCAGTGGAGGCTGCAAATCTGCGTTTCACACATGTATTGTTGCAACCGTAAGCCCTGTTCATATTTAAAAATGGGGGAAATGATTGAACTGGTCACGATAATTTAAAAAATACCAGTTGTTTGTGTGTAAAACAAAGAAAGAGGCAGCACGGGAATGTGTCAATTGCTTAAAGAGTGCCACCAGAACCCAAACACGTGATGGTCCGTTTCCTTACAGAACGACCATTTATAAAACCTGAATAGTTGCCATGTGGCTGCAGTCCTTTACAAGGTCGCTATGGTTCCAGAGCGTACAACTTAAAAAATTTTTTTTTTTAAGGGAATGCGTTGTTATTGTTCCACTATGTAGCACTGGTTCTGTGGGGCTGAACGCACGCATGCTTGATGTGACAGTTACCCCGCCCCTCAATCTGCACGTGATGTCAAAACAGATCTCAAGATTGGTGCTTGACTAACAGCTCTACAAGGAAGTCATGTGAGCCGGAAAACATGGCTACATGAGTAAGCCGACAAATCGACGCATATTGTTGTCAATACCACTCTTCGGGACGAGAACAACCTCTCCACGTGCGGCAGTAACAGGTTATCCCTGTTTTCAGATCAACATATATATATTTGAAATGTAATTCGGTTTCAATTATTTATATCTATTGGTTGGATGTCTGCTGGTTGTAGAGTGAATTTAACTAGTAGCCTACACTTCAGTCAGCTGAACCGGTGTATCCCTTGTTTTCACAGAACACAGTCAACAGCAGGCGACGTTGTATCGTTCTATATCTTGTTTCGCTTGCTGTGTTCTGTTTGGAGGAACATAACATGTTAAAGAAAACAGAATACGATTGAATACACAGTTTAAATGTATAACGTTTTAAATATTTTTATTGTGTTATGAGTTAAGTGATATGCATCGTATTTAGAGTCGGTTTGTGCGAATTTCGGGAACAACGTCATAGTTATCATCGCTAGTTATTCACTTAGCCTATTAATACGCCTGAAAATGAACACCGAGAAAGACTTCTCGCCTTTGACCCCAAACATTGTCAGAGCACTCAACGACAAACTATATGAGAAGAGGAAGGTTGCTGCACTAGAGATTGAAAAGTGAGTTTTCTTTGTTGCACATTTCTGATAAGTCCCTTTTTTGTCTTTGTACAGTCATAGGTGACTTTCTTCTAAAACGTCCATTTGTTTACCTAAGACTACTTGTCTTTGTCACAGGCTGTCTGCATGACAGACAATATGACTGCTAAGTACAATATGTTTCTGAGCATCACTATACACACTGCTGCTAAACTTAGAATTTGATGTTAGAAGCTGCTGCTGCAATTGTCTGTAGGCAGTGAGTGATCTTATGATGCCATGTGACTCATGGTCCTCAAATGATAAATTGACATGTTTCAGATTTAAAACTTATTGGCTTAAACTTTTAAATAATATGGAAAATCTGTGTCTTTTCAGGTCCTTGATACTTGTTTGTTCTTAGCTCTTGTTAGAGGCGTCATGTGACGCTAATGTTAAAATGAAAATGGATCATGGAGTATTAAGTGATCCTCAGGCTGCTTATTGTTACCGCATTGTATAACAAGTTGATTTGCTTGAAGCAATTTCTTGCCAGTTGCTAACACACCTGATTAAACTCATCAGTGTCTTGATGAAAAGCAAAATCCTTTATTACTCATTGTGGTCAAGGACCTGAATGAAGACTTCTCTGGTTTTACTGTAACGTGTTCACGCACTGCCACCTTAATGAGCCTTCCAGACCCACAAACCGCTAAAAGCCAAGTCACATAACGTGACAGGCTTTATTTTAAAGCCTTACTTCTAAACACACAGCAGCCCACTTGTGTGTGGTGATGACCAGCGTAGGTTTTGTTACGGTTCTCCATAAGCCTGTGCTACTAAAACTTTGCTGTCTGACATTTGTTGACGATGAATAACGAGAAACTGCAACCGAGAAACATGGAAAAGTGTTGGCCTAGCCAATGCATGTTACCGCAACATTTCAGCTGTAGGCTGGCCACTCCGCTACAAGACATTTCACGCTCGCCATACAGTTATTGTGTGAAACTGCACTGGTGATTCTTCAGTGTGATGTTGTATTGGTTAGGATATTAACAGTTTTTTTTATTATGATGTTATTGTACATATAGCATTAGGCTGAAGAACATGTCAGTCTCTTATGTTCAATTGATTTATACAGCGTCCTTTTGTTGAAACAAAACAAAAGGCTGGACAAATGATTTTCTTTATCGTCCCATGTATGTCTATTAGTAGAACTTAATTATTAGTGGGAATATTTAAAACAAATATCCAAGGGCTGTGAATTTGTTTTTGTACAGCCCTTGCTTTGTGTTTGACGCCCCCTGGTCAGACTGGCATTAGTCTGTTCGTGTGCTTAATTTGCCTCTTGCACTTGTCCCCAGATTGGTGAGGGAGTTTGTGGCTCAGAACAACTCCACTCAGATCAGACATGTCATCCAGATCCTGGCCTCAGAGTTTGCCTTGTCCCAACACCCTCACAGCCGCAAAGGAGGTCTTATTGGCCTGGCAGCATGCTCCATCGCCCTGGGCAAGGTAAAGGCCTGTGGCCCTCTGTACACAACAGACTTGCGATATGCTGTACATCACACAGGGTTTTTCTTAAGGTTTTCCACACTTGTTTTAATGCTTTGGTTCTGCAAGGTAAAGGTTGGTAACTGCGCCCGGGTAAGTGTTTGTCAGGTTCATGAACACTAATCAGAGGTTGTAAGGCTCTGATTCACTTAATATAATTATTTAGAAACCCGAGCTGAACCCAATGATACACTAAAAGCAGCGAACTGGTCTTAAGTTTTTATTCAGAGAATTCTGATACAATTGGAAAAACACATTTTATACTCGTCAGTAGACAAATCTGCGTACTTCCTTGTCCCGCCCTGTCCCATTTCTCTTCCTTCATATTGGTTACACGTGTTTTAATGTGACACCTGGGGTTGCCCTTTGTCTGACATCTTTCTACTCAGCAACATGCATGGAAAACAGGAAACATGTGAATGAAACAAGAACAAGTACAGTGGATATAAAGTCTACACACCCCTGTTAAAATGCCAGGTTCTTGTGATGTTAAAGAATGAGACAGATAAATCATGTCAGAATTTCAAAAGGAATAATCGAAAGATTTCAGTTTATTTTTTAATTGAATTGTTCACGTTATAGGTCACACAAAATGTGGAAAGGGTTCTGACATTATCTTTGTCTCATTCTTTTACATCACAAAAACCTGCCATTTTCACAGGGGTGTGTGGACTTTTTATATCCACTATATATGCAATTTTTATGACCCTTAACCACATCTCTGTTATTCCCGACAGTTCATCAAACAGTTCATCTGGTCATTTCTAGTTTTAGTAACGTTTTTGCTTAAAGCCTGCGAATAATAGGAAACAACTTCAGCGTTTAGTAAATGTCAGTTCTTACACAAACCTTTATGGGTGACATTAAGGTCCTCACAAATGTTAATCAAAGATGAGTCATGTAGGCACAATTCTCTAGTTAATATTGATAAATTTACAAATTTACCCATCAGTATGTAAAAAAAACAACCCAAATTCACATATTTCAGGTCTTCTGAGATATGTAATGCCTACATGTTTATTGTGTCACATTTTATGTGTAGAACTTGTTTTGAGTGTTGTGCACCTCCATGTTTGGGTGTGTGCTCATGTCATACCTCTTTTGCAGGACTCTGGCCTTTACCTGAAAGAGCTCATCGAGCCGGTACTCACTTGCTTCAATGACTCGGACAGCAGACTGCGGTACTATGCCTGTGAGGCACTCTACAACATTGTGAAAGTGGCCAGAGGGGCAGTGCTACCGCACTTCAATGTGCTCTTTGATGGACTCAGCAAGGTAACCCGAGTGTCAACCATCACAGGACTGACTCAGTCCCGTCAGAGCTGAGCATGAATGTTAAATGCATTGGTTTAGTTAATTTCAGTGGTCATGTTTTAGGAATTTTCTTGACCCAAAACAAACCCGGGTCTGAGTTCTGGGGCCACACCCGGGCCGTGTTGACTACATGTTTTCAGAGAACCACCTGACAACCAGAGTTTCTCCCCAACATTTTTCGTTTAATTTCTTCCGTCCAGGCTGTGTTGACTAGATGTTTTCACATGAACTAATAAGTAGTCTAGAAAAGAAGCACTGCTGATTAAGCACCCTGGTAGCATAAGTTATCACATGGGTGGGGGTGGGGGGGGCCATTTCTGCACCACTTCCTCACTGGGTCACAGCTGATTTATCTGAACTGCAAGCCGACGCTTTATTATTCCAATGGATGAGTAACCCAATGCAGGATTCTACTTTGATCTGTAGACTAGTATTGTGTGGTCCCTGTCAACTCACAGCCATAAACACATTCTGTACAAATGTTAACGCGCTTGAATAATACACCACTTTTGGCAAAACAATTTCCATACAGGCCACAACACTTTTACAATGCAGAAAGATAACCGGTAGTTTCCGGCTTTTTTAGGGTAAAGGTAAAAAAACACAGAAAATGCTCAGAGAAGACGTTTGTTCAAGCCACTTCTGATGTGTTCTCTCCACCAGCTTGCAGCAGATCCTGACCCCAATGTGAAGAGTGGTTCTGAACTCCTTGACAGACTGTTAAAGGTGGGATTGTTATGTATGAACGTCTCCTTAACAAAATATTAATGAAAACAAAATAATATACTTTGATTTGTGAGAAATTTGGAAAGTCGATTGGATTAGCCATAGATTGTCAATCTGGTTTAAGGGAAAGCCATGGCTTGGTTCTTCACTGTCATCTTAGTTTTATTCCGGTATACATTTGGCTTTGTCGTTCTTTGTCCTGATGGAAGGTGATTTTTCTCCACTGTGCACAACAGCCAAGGCAAGAAATGAACTTGGTCACTAGCCAAAAACTGAGACATGTCTCTGCCTTCACAGGACATTGTGACAGAGAGTAACAAGTTTGATTTGGTGGCGTTTGTTCCCCTGCTGCGTGAGAGAATCTACTCCAACAACCAGTATGCTCGTCAGTTCATTATATCCTGGGTGAGTATGGCTGTTAAGTTACGTTGTAAAACTGCATGCCAGTCCAAAGCAACATTAAGTCTTAATTCAAGTCTTCTTGATCTTTTAACTGCGTATTCAAGCAGACAAATGAATTGCAGCTGATGTAGTTTCTCTGATTGTCGCCTACTACAGATACTAGTGTTGGAATCGGTTCCGGACATCAACCTAATCGACTACCTACCAGAAATCCTCGATGGTCTCTTCCAAATCCTAGGGGACAGCAGCAAGGAAATCCGGAGAACGTAAGAACCATTCTCCTCCCTTTTTCTCCAGACCCTTAGCTGCCCCTGTTCTCAGACTGCTGCACTGTACAGGAAGGCTGTTTCTTGTCTGTCAGGTGTGAAGTTGTCTTGGGAGAGTTCCTTAAGGAGATCAAGAAGACTCCCTCTAGTGTCAAGTATGCAGAGATGGCCAACATCCTTGTCATCCATTGCCAGGTGTCCGATGAGTCCAAACTCAGTAAGTTTACATTTTTGTTAAAATAGTATTTCAGACAACAGGTAATGTCTCTGCTGTACGACCTCTCTATTCATCCACTGTCTGTCATAACCGTCAGGGGAAATGTGACACGCCAACAAATTGAATGAACAAATACAAACCGATCTGCTCTAGCGCAGCTATACAATCTGACATTAATGGCAATGAGAGCTTTTTTTAGTTGTGCTTACTTGTGCTTATTTTTTTTTTTTAATCGCTTCTAAAATTCCACTTGAGCAGTATGAATCTGGGTTATTTGTAAGATTTAAATTGAATGAAGCTGGAAAGTTTAGGACTTGTTTGAAGTTCGCATGATAGTTTCTAGCATGTTGTTACAACCACTAGCACTATTACTTATAATTTACTAATCTTTTAAAATTGCACATTTTAGCTAGTTATTTAGCCGCTGCACCATAGCCACCTACAGTTAGGGCAAACAATTTAAGATAGCTAGCTGGGCCATACTGTCAACTTATTAGTGGTAAGTACACCTCACTCAATGGGGCCGCAATCAGACCAATTGAAGCTCCCCGCCTCGCCACCGATGGTTTCTCTCACTCTTACTCTGTTCCTCTCAGCCAATGACCTTATCCAGCTGACTGCAATGACTTGGATGAGGGAGTTCATACAGCTGGCCGGTAGGGTGGTCCTGCCGTACTCCTCAGGCATCCTGACAGCCGTGTTGCCGTGCCTGTCTTACGACGACCGCAAAAAGAGTATCCTTTATCACACGTGATGAGATTCAACTTTACTGCCATCAAACAACTACAGTGCCACAAAATGCAGTTAGCATGTAACCACAAGTGCCAATAGAAGAGGGCATGGGAATTTACGAGGATTACGAGTATGTGTATTACAAGTGGAATGTATGGATGTGCTGTGAAGGCAAATGCAGTACAAATGGCATTACTAAATGTGCAATTAAGGCAAATGGAAGAGGACGGAATATGTACATGTATTAAGTGTAGTGTGTGTTACAAGTGTGATAAACAGTTGTGTGGGTACAAATGGCAATCTAGATGTGCCGTTGAGGCAATGCTTAGCCACATAAGCTTAGTTTGAGAAAGTGGTGTCAGATGGGACTCATAACAAGTAATGCATAAAAGAACGTTATGAACTGGGTGCTTCGATTCCTCATTGCTGATTAGGCATCCTGGGTTTGTGGTATATTTCCTGTATAACATGGCTCATGTCTTCTTCCAGGCTCTCTGAAGCGACAGCTAAGAATTTAAAAGCTTGTAGAATTAGTGATGTACCACACCCCCTCGTGCCCCATTTTACATCAGGATAGGATTTGCACTAGAGGTCTTCTATAAAACCTGGCCACTACATGCTTCCTCTGTGCTGTGTGACTTGGGAAGTTTACGTCCTTCACTGACCGTGTCCAGGCACCAAAGAGGCCGCCAGTGCCTGTAACCACAGCCTGATGAAACTTGTGACCCCTGAGGATGATGAAGATGAAGAGGTAGCTGGAGACAGTGACAGCCCGCCTAGAGCAGACAGCCCGCCAAAAACAGAGGGAGACACAAACGGTAAGTGAGCAAAGTTGCTTGGTTTATGTTGCCCAGATTGCACCTGGATACTAGTGCTAGCGGTTATTATTTTAAATCCTCTTCCCCCATGAAAAGGGAAGAGGTTTAAATCTAGGTATTCCTGCCATTAAGTCCTGCAATTTTATGTTTCCATGCTCATCAACATCCTTAGAGAACGTCACCTTTTGTCAGGATATAAATGGCTTACAGAAAAAACGTTTCCAGCAGAATCCTGTGAAAAGTGGCCAGGGCTCGACAATAACGATGGCCTGATGGACCTCTGCTAGTATGAAGTCAAGTCGGGACTAATAAAACTAGCAAGTCACTGTCCTGATCGGGCCATTGCAGAATAGATAAGTGCATTATAAACTCTACATTCTCCAGTTGTTTCATAATCTGGCACACACACAAATAACTACCTTGCAGCTCTTTGTGGGTGCTGCTGGCCAGTCAAGAGTTGCGCAAGTCACTCAAGTGAAGGCAGCGAAGGATAACTACAAACTCAAGCGAAAAAAACAAACGCAAAAATGTATTTACCTGTTTCGACTTAAGTTCCCCGGCTAACTGTCAAAAGTTCCCCCGGCTAGATTGGACAAATGTGGGTCTTTTTACAAAGGCACCGACAACTTTCCCAAACAGCCTTGCCGATAGCACCCAGCACCTAGTCTTACTGACAGCCAAGCGGGTGGCTGACAATCCATCCTCAGGGCCCTTGACCGTACTGGTCAGGAATTGAAAAGCAGATGCCCATTGGGTGGATGTTTTTGGGGCCATTCAGTTTCAAACTCAGGGCCAATGGCAATAATTATTTTTTGATGTTGAGCCCTGGTTGCTTAATGGAATCAGAGGCATTGAAACCTTTTGGCTTTAAAAAACCTTAGCTTCAAAAAGCTGTCACAGGAAAGGCCAATGTCTGTTTTCTGTTACAAATGATCCTGTGAAAAGACATTTGACAATCATTGACCTTTGTTAATCCTACATTTTTTGGTGTGATAAACTCAAATTCACATTAGTTGAATATGACTTTTGAGACCATGGAATCTAGAGGAACCCCACTGTCTCATTCATGTCAGATAGTGTTAAAATTCAATGCACGCTGGCGTTTCACTCCTATTCCACAAGCGTATTTTTCACAAACATTTCAAAAGCAGAGAACTTTGGATCAACCAGAATGATGAGTGGTGGAATTCTTTGTTTAGGGTGGGTGGCATTGCACTGCGGGATGGTACAGAGACAGTGAGGAAAAGTTAGGCGTGAGCCCTGCTTGTAGGTTTGTGTTACTGGGCAGTATGTCCCTTTGTAGCTTATAGCCTTTTACATTACTATACATTTTCCAAGACACATCGAAGATTTTGTGTAAACTTGCAGATATCTAGAAACGCCACCTTCTGAGGTAGGCACACGCATTGCTCGATTTTCCTACAATTGGCAGCTACAGTCCTTCATGGTACGTCTCCAACATGCTTGAATAAATTCAAACGCTATGGAAATGTATTATTCTCTCTTGTAAATGAGCCCAAATGTAACCTGCTTTCACTATCTTTATTGTGTTGAGTTTTTGTGAGAAATGGGACTGATTGAGGGAGGAGAAGTCTATAAAGTCTAGAAACCATATGGTTATGTTAGCTAGCTGCTAGCTAGCCAGTAATTGGTAGCCTACTTATGTAGCTACGTGACACACAATATGCTCAGTGAAAATGATTCTCTCCATTTTATAAAAAGCGGCGTGCAACATCTGTGGTGAATTCATTGGTTCAGAGTAATTGCGTAGCTGCACAAATGTTCTGCAAGCTTTCTGCTTTGACATTGTAGGTGTGATCGAGGCATTAGGCTTCCTATATACTTACACTGAACATATTTATAAACGCAACACTTTTATTGAACTCAAAGATCAAAGACTTTCTGTATGTACACACAAGGCCTATTTCTTTCAAATATTGTTCACATATCTGTCTAAATCTGTGTTAGTGAGCACTTTGCCGAGATAATCCATCCACCTCACAGGTGTGGCATATCAAGATGCTGATAAGACAGCATGATTATTGCACAGGTTGCCTTAGGATGGCCACAATAAATGGCCACTCTAAAACTAGGAAAAATATAGGCATCGTTTTTGAAAGATGGAGGAATACAGCGACAGATTTGGACTTGATGTGACGCTAAGTCAACCATTTTTCTACTCTACAGGTTAGCAATTTCCTAACGACTTAGCGTGCTAATAGTTAGTGCTAATCAGCAAACTCACAGTAGATAACTTCAGAAGCTATTTGTGTTTCATGAAAGTTGATCAAGGACTACATGTAATGCCTTTAAAGAGGGGGTCATTACTTTGTTGTTTAAATTATACTGTAGAGACCTGGAAATAAGGTGATTTGCTTAAATAGTGAAATATTTAGTGGAATGCAATGTTGCAATGATATAATTTCATCAAAATGAATAGTTGGCCAATTCTGTAAAAATAAAATGCTAACTGCACTAACTATACTGTCTCTAAGGGAATAAATGCTAACGACTTTAGCTAGTTAATAACATTAGCTTGCACAAATGTGATCAACTAGTCTCCGTTGGTTGCTCAATTACTCTGGCGTTAGCTAGTATCAGCTACTGTTAGCTATCTTAGATGGCTGTCATAAACTAGCTAGCTTAAACTTCTCTACTGTCACCCCTTGAAACACTTGCTTTGCTAAGTTTGCAAATCCCAATTTTACAATTGAGCTTTGCATGGTTATGGCACATTAAGAAAATGTTTGTGACATCTGCTCATACATTTGAATCTATAGTGTTGAATTGGAAACTATAAATTGTAAATTGCATGATTTTCTGTTGTTCAAGCAAATTAATTGAGATTGTGAATTGGGTCGAATATATGGCTCATCAGATTACTCAATTTTAAAAGCAGCATATGTAAGTTATTAATGTCCCTACAGTTTGAAGGTGCTACGTGTGGGATTTTGTTTGTTTTATTGTCGAAAATGCCGATAGTCTTTTTGTTTTATATAAACCTTGTCAATAGAGTTACAATAACCCTGTAAACTTCGCCTAACTTTACACATTGGCCACCTACACTATGTCTCCCTCACAATCTTTTGTATCTATTATTGTTTGTTTAATACAGTGGTTCCCAACCAGGGGTACTAGGACCCCTGGGGGTACTTGAAAACACTCATGACACCATAGAACATGAGAAATGAACATGAGGGGGTACTTCAGGGGTACTCCAAGCAGTGCAAATTCTTTTTGTGGGTACAGTAACTGAAAAGGGTTGGGAGCCACTGGTTTAATACATTCATAAATTACTAAAACTAGACAAATCATATAGATTTATCTATAGCTTGTTTGTTCTGAATATAACATTGTGACCTCAGCTGTACCTTTTAAGTTTAATCTAATCTAAATAGTAATATAGTGTAATTGTAAAAAGATAGTATTTGCATTGGCCGGGAATCGAACCCGGGCCTCCCGCGTGGCAGGCGAGAATTCTACCACTGAACCACCAATGCTTTACATGATGGTGGGTGTGTGTTTTGTGCTTTTGAATGAGGCAGAGAGCACGACGTCACTGAGGGGTGGGCCAGGAAAGAGCAGAAACGGGAGGCGCTGACTCATTCTTCTCTGCAAACAAGCTCTCTCTGAGCCATACCCTCCCCCGCACGCCCATCCCCCCCTGCATGCCCATCCCCCACCCTCTATAATGAATCTGAGGAGGTCACACAAAAAGAAAGTGCCGATAATTCTGCAGTCTACGGTCTCCCCGCTCCTCAACATTAGCCGGTCCGCAGCCGGGTTATACTGTCCCCAATGCAACACATCTGAATGTATTCTGTAACCTTATAAAACACGTGTATTTCTGTCTTGCCATAAACCCACATATGGGGTGGTGTGTACTTCAGCACCCTTTCTAAGTCGTAAGCAAGGGAATTTGCTATGTAAAGCATTGGTGGTTCAGTGGTAGAATTCTCGCCTGCCACGCGGGAGGCCCGGGTTCGATTCCCGGCCAATGCATAAACACTTTTTGCACGGGTATGAATCAGTGGTTCTTAAACATTGCCCTGGGGATTTTCCCCCCCTTTGCACTTTAGTTTAGTAATTTCAGATATAATGTTTAAATAATGAGTCTGCTAGTGAAATTGGGAGTGTACTGCTAGGTTATGTTAAGAATTGTACGTGTATCAGAGTTTCTGAAGAAGGACGAGGCTCCGGTCCAAATGGAAATTTAGCACAAAGATTTATTAATATGAATTGATAAGTCAAAATACATGAAATACACTGCAGCGGTCAAATATTTGCTCAACCATCGAGCTTCCACAAAATATTCGCCCCGAATAAAGATCGAACATCGGTTTTGATACTCCCGCCACGGGGGCGGTTACTTTTTACTCTCGTGAGTAAAACCCATCCTTATTGGCTCTTCGTTGGCATTGTGACATGTTGGACGAATCGCTTTGTTTTCGCTGTCCAATGAAGAAGGGCATGCTCTAAACTTTTCCCATTTGGGGGTTACTCTCGGTCATAGATCAACAGGTTATTTGCATACAGGTGTGAAATCTTAACCAGGTTACAGTAATTTACATTCTATTGTCCTAACCTAGACTAGAACATCAGGGGGTTGGAGACAGAAGGTTTCTTTGTGCTGTATAGGGGGCAGTTTCATTTGTATGTTAATTGTGGGGTTTCAATCCTGTCTCTCTATCTGAGCCAGGTGTAAAGTCTGAGTGTGTGTGGCCGAGTGTAATGTATGGAGTTCTAAACTTTTTATGGTTATTGTATTCAATCATATTTTCCTAACCTGGCTGCAGCATACAATTTAATAAAACAAAAACATAAGAATACATGGTTATTAAATCAGCGTTATTTAAACTTCATTTATCTCAACAGTTAATAAAGAACATTTTGGACCAGTTCATTTACCGCGCAGCCAGTTTACCTTGCCCTCTGATGGACTTCCTGTGCATAATAAGTAAAGGTCAACAGAAAACACATTACTCTCGGTCATCTACAATTATTGACAATCAATTAATGACTTATGCCTAGTGGTGCCCCCAGAATTAATAAAATAAATGTTGCTGAACGAATGTCGTCACGTCGGACAGCCAGAGTTGTCGTACACAATTACTCTCCTGTTGTAATGCCCTTGCTGGTGCGGGCCCCTTGTAACTCCAGTGTTGTAAAACTGCCAGACCCCGTATGTTGGGCGGTTAGACACGGGGATCCCATTGAGAATGGTTGTATTCCACTGAAAGCCATCCCCCGTACCCCCCACTCCGGTGGGTTGTGTGAGGAGTACCCTGCACGGGCCATTCTGTGGTGATGCCTGTTTTAAAGGCATTCATCTGGCTCAAATGACCATAAAAAGAGGGCACGTATCCTGGCCTGTGACTTGCTGACACTGGCCCACGTTTGAGAGACGTCAGGGAAACAGGCCCACAGCACCCCCTGCAGGGGTCTTTGTAACCCATTAGCTTCCATTTTTCTGGGATTTGTATTGGCTCAGGCACTAAATAACTACCAACTCTTTGATTTTTGTTTTCCTTCTTTTTTTTTTTTTTTTTTTTTTAGATATGCTCAATGCATCACAGGAGTCTGTGGGTTTCAGCAACATCTGCTTCTTCACTCCTACAAGGTAAGTGGTTGAATTGTGCTTTTTGAGTGTCTTATGTTATCAGTGCCCCCTTGAAACCATATTTGATGTAAGTGTTTAATCTGGTTGACAGATAATTTAAGGAGTAGCAACATTGTATGTGTGTGACAGTGTCAAAGTTAGGCAGATGTCCCAGAAATTTCCCCCTTAGGATGTATCCTGCATGAACCCTTAGCATTTAAAGTCCCTAGTGGCAGTCTACTCACCTCTTACCCTTCTTCACATTTAGCATCAAAGGGAATCATGTATGACTTGTGTTTTTGACACACTCCATGATTTCCAAATAAAAACAAAAGTTACTGTGTAAACTGCTTGAACTACAGACACTGATTTATGTATGCTGTCTTCAACATTATCAGTGCAGGGCTTAACGTCATTTATTTTGGCTTTTGGTCCTACTGTAACCTTGAGCTCGTTATCCTTTGCTGCCTTCTTCACTTGAGTCAATAGCTCAAGTTTTTAAATGTTTTGTTGGAGGGAAAAAAAAAAAAAAACAGTACCAGACAGCTACGCATCTCATCCCTGCTCAACTCTTGATTGACCAGCAGCACGCGCAAAGAGCTGCAAGGTTGTTATTTGTGAGTGTGCCAGATTACGAAACCACTGAAGAATGTCGACTTTATAATTCAGTTACTATTTTTTCAATCTCTTTTTTGTTGTTGCAATGGCCCGATTTGGACAGCGTCTTGCTGGTTTTATTAGCCCCGACTTTGTACCTTTTTATGGGCCATCGTTATTGTCAAGACCTGCAGTGGCTACATATCAGATAATTTATCTGTGATTGCCTTTAGAAATTTTGCATTTTAATAGAGCGTTTATCTTTCCCACTGCTGGGAGAGTTAAAGTACGTTGCTACAAAGCAGCAAATAGGAATTGGACATCCCATGTGTAAATGATGTTACTAACTAGTTGTGCAACAAGTTTGAATACAAAAGCAGCAATCCATATCCCTAATGGCTGATCAGCTGGATAATTTAATCACAGTATAAGAAAGTGTTTGCTAAATTATACCAGTAAAAACAGTTTTTTAAAAAGATTTCTTCGTTTGATGATGTAATCAGCTTGTATTAAGAATTTAGTCTAATCCAGAAACTAAATATAAGTAATCCAGGCTGATTAGTAACTTGGTTGAAAAAAAATCTGATAACTTTAATCCTGGTTACTACCCAACCCTGCTGACAGAACTCTGTAGAGTTATTTAAAAAAAAAAATCAATTAATTAATCAATACCCAGTTGATTGTAATCAATCAATACAAATCCAATAACAACCAATTCCTTAATACACTCAACATTTCTGGACTAAAATGGTTGCCTTTGCGACCAAATATATTTATTTGCGAGTGAAATTTCTGCGTTTTGGGGGAAAATGTATGGATTTATAGCGTTTTGAAGAAGAAGAAAAAAAAAATATATATATATATTTTTGATTGATTTAATAATCATTGTTCAACATGTTCAGACTGAGTAAAAAAGAAGGAAAAAAAACAAAACAATCGCTAACGTTTTTAACTGCATTGTTATGTGGCTCTTAAAATAATTATTTGGCGCCTGTTTTTTTGCCCTATAGGAGCCAATGGCTCCTTAATTGATTTTTTTGTTTGGAGCCCTGAGTCATTAAAGTAGTTTAGTGAGATCCCAATTTAAACAATTTTCTAATGTTAGTTTATGGATGAGAGGGATCAGTGCTATCATAGAACCTGTTCAGAATCTAATTCCATGCATAGAAAAATTGTGAGACCACTGTACATTTTTCTTTCCTTTCCAAAAAAGTCAGAAAGGAATGTTTTGAGTGAGGAACAAAAGGGTTAAACTTAACTGCAAATTGAACATCCCTCTCAGTTAGGGATAGTTGAATAATCGAATATCTAAAATTAATTTTGTATTTGATTACTTGTGAATGTATTACATTTTTACATGGCCTATATTAAATGTGTATTTTTTATAACACGTGTTCCTTCACACCTGTTTGTTTTTTATGATCCTCAATCAAAGCGGTAGTAGTGTGGTGGGGCCCAATCAGTCAGAATGATGCAATATTATACAGCACAGCCTACTGTTAGCAAGTGGATGAAAGTTAACTAATTCCAGGGAAGATGGAATATATTTACTGAATTAATGTTACCAATGGAAAATTGTTTTGGTCTCAAAATGCTGTGTGAAATCTGAGACACTTGAAAAAACAGTGAGTTAAGCAAATAGCATATGGCGGGCTAGCTTAGCTAATTTTACTAGCTTTTTTTTGTCTCCTCCATCCAACCAACTCCATGTTGTGTTGATGAATATTGTCTTCTAGTTCTGTAGTCGGTTTTTGCGTTTTTACCAAACTGCTTCCTCCGTATCCACACTTGCTCTTTTGTCACATGAATGGCCATTAAGCCAATGTTCATGCGAACTACACCCACTCTTTCGCACGTTATGTAGTAGTGCTCATATTGTATCGGTAGTTTTTTAAACATGTATTTTAATTAACCAAATACTATTTGAAATAATAACATACTGTTCGGATAGTAAAGTATTGTCCAATGGACATCCCTACACTCAATGAGAGGACTTACACAGTTGTTTGGTCATGCTCTCAGAGAGGACTTACACAGCTGTATGGTCATGTCCTCAGAGAGGACTTACACAGCTGTTTGGTCATGTTCTCAGAGGGGACTTACACAACTGTTTGGTCATGTTCTCAGAGAGGTGTACATGGCGGTTTGGACACCTGTATTTGTGTAATACTTGGCAAACTTTATTTGATGACATCTTTCAGAAACATGGAGGTCATTGAATGCTCCAAAAAGAGCTGTTTGCATTGGCCGGGAATCGAACCCGGGCCTCCCGCGTGGCAGGCGAGAATTCTACCACTGAACCACCAATGCTTGAGTATGTAGGAGAATGTGGTGGTGTGTAGTGAAATGGTCTTTTTGTTTCTGTTACGGAGCATAAAGCCACGTCACAGCAGGGTTGAGGGGGGGGGGGGGGGTGTTTGAGAAAGTTAGTTGGAGTTTTTGGCTATGCTCTCTGTTAGGGATGGGCATGCATAGTTGAATATTCGAATATCCTAAATTCATTTAGTATTCGAGTACTTGGGAATGTGTAACATTTTGCCCCACTTTTTATTTTTACATAGCCTATATACATTTTTTTTGGTTTTTTTGAAATGGATAGACCTGAAAATTATTTTTCTAAATACTATTAAAATTCCAAACTCAGATTTTTACATATGATGATATAGGCTACCATGACATCTAAAATATATATATATATATAAATAATATAAAAGTTTTTTATGATCCTCAATCAAAGCAGTTGTAGTGTGGTTGGGCCCAATCAGTCAGAATGACGGAATACAGTGGGGACAACAAGTAGTTGATACACTGCCGATTTTGCAGGTTTTCCTACTTACAAAGCATGTAGAGGTCTGTTATTTTTATCATAGGTACACTTCAACTGTGAGAGACGGAATCTAAAACAAAAATCCAGAAAATCACATTGTATGATTTTTTAATAATTAATTTGTATTTTATTGCATAACATAGGTATTTGATCACCTACCAATTCCATCAGTTTTTTTTAAGAAGCCCTCCTGTTCTCCACTCATTACATGTATTAATTGCACCTGTTTGAACTCGTTACCTGTATAAAAGACACCTGTCCACACACTCAATCAAACAGACTCCAACCTCTCCACAATGGCCAAGACCAGAGAGCCGTGTAAGGACATCAGGGATAAAATTGTAAACCTGCACAAGGCTGGGATGGGCTACAGGACAATAGGCAAGCTGCTTGGTGAGAAGGCAACAATTGTTGGCACAATTATTAGAAAATGGAAGAAGTTCAAGATGACTGTCAATCTCCCTCGGTCTGGGGCTCCATGCAATAACACACCTCGTGGGGCATCAATGATCATGAGGAAGGTGAGGGATCAGCCCAGAACTACACAGCAGGACCTGGTCAATGACCTGAAGAGAGCTGGGACCACAGTCTCAAAGCAAACCATTAGTAACACACTACGCCATCATGGATTAAAATCCTGCAGCACACGCAAGGTCCCCCTGCTCAAGCCAGCGCATGTCCAAGCCCGTATGAAGTTTGCCAGTGACCATTTGGATGATCCAGAGGAGAAATGGGAGAAAGTCATGTGTTCTGATGAGACATAAATAGAGCTTTTTGGTCTAAACATCACTCGCCGTGTTTGGAGGAAGAAGAAGGATGAGTACAACCCCAAGAACACCATCCCAACCGTGAAGCATGGAGGTGGAAACATCATTCTTTGGGGATGCTTTTCTGCAAAGGGGACAGGACGACTGCACCGTATTGAGGGGAGGATGGATGGGGCCATGTATAGTGAGATCTTGGCCAACAACCTCCTACCCTCAGTAAGAGCATTGAAGATGGGTCGTGGCTGGGTCTTCCAGCATGACAACGACCCAAAACACACAGCCAGGGCAACTAAGGAGTGGCTCCGTAAGAAGCATCTCAAGGTCCTGGTGTGGCCTAGCCTGTCTCCAGACCTGAACCCAATAGAAAATCTTTGGAGGGAGCTGAAAGTCTGTATTGCCCAACGACAGCCCCGAAACCTGAAGGATCTGGAGAAGGTCTGTATGGAGGAGTGGGCCAAAATCCCTGCTGCAATGTGTGCAAACCTGGTCAAGAACTACAGGAAACGTATGATCTCTGTAATTGCAAACAAAGGTTTCCCTACCAAATATTAAGTTCTGCTTTTCTGATGTATCAAATACTTTTGTCTTGCAATAAAATGCAAATTAATTACTTAATTTACAATGTGATTTTCTGAATTTTTGTTTTAGATTCCGTCACAGTTGAAGAGTACATATGATAAAAATTACAGACTTCTACATGCTTTGTAAGTGGAAAAACCTGCAAAATCGGCAGTGTATCAAATACTAGTTCTCCCCTCTGTATATACAGCACAGCCTACTGTTAGCAAGTGGATGAAAGTTAACTAATTCCAGGGAAGATGGAATATATTTGAATAGATGTTACCTATGGGAAATAGTTTTGGCCACAAAACGCTGTGTAAAGTTAGGCTGTGGAATCTAAGGCACTTGAAAAAACTGTGAGTTCAGCAAATAGCATATGTCGGGCTAGTTTTACTAGCGTTTTTAGACTCCTCCATCCAACAAACGGTGTTATGTGTTGATAAATATTGTCTTTAGTTCTGTAGCTGTTTTTTGTGTCTACCACACTGCTTCCTCCGTATCCACACTTGCTCTTTTGTCACATGAATGCCCATTAAGCCAATGTTCATGCGAACTACACCCACTCTTACGGGCGTTATGTAGTAGTGCTCATATTGTATTGGTAGTTTTTTAAACATGTATTTTAATTAACCAAATACTATTTGAAATAATAACATACTGTTCGGATAGTAAAGTATTGTCCAATGGACATCCCTACACTCAATGAGAGGACTTACACAGTTGTTTGGTCATGCTCTCAGAGAGGACTTACACAGCTGTATGGTCATGTTCTCAGAGAGGACTTACACAGCTGTTTGGTCATGTTCTCAGAGGGGACTTACACAACTGTTTGGTCATGTTCTCAGAGAGGTGTACATGGCGGTTTGGACACCTGTATTTGTGTAATACTTGGCTAACTTTATTTGATGACATCTTTCAGAAACATGGAGGTCATTGAATGCTCCAAAAAGAGCTGTTTGCATTGGCCGGGAATCGAACCCGGGCCTCCCGCGTGGCAGGCGAGAATTCTACCACTGAACCACCAATGCTTGAGTATGTAGGAGAATGTGGTGGTGTGTAGTGAAATGGTCTTTTTGTTTCTGTTACGAAGCATAAAGCCACGTCACAGCAGGGTTGAGGGGGGGGGGGGTGTTTGAGAAAGTTAGTTGGAGTTTTTGGCTATGCTCTCTGTTAGGGATGGGCATGCATAGTTGAATATTCGAATATCCTAAATTCATTTAGTATTCGAGTACTTGGGAATGTGTAACATTTTGCCCCACTTTTATATTTTTACATAGCCTATATACATTTTTTTTTGGTTGAAATGGATAGATCTAAATACTATTAAAATGTCAATCTACATATTTTTTTTTTTTTTTAACATATGATGATATGGGCTACCATGACATTTAAAAAAAAAAATCTAAAATAATCTTTTTCTTATAACGTGTTCCTTCACACGTTTTTTATGATCCTCAATCAAAGCGGTAGTAGTGTGGTGGGGCCCAATCAGTCAGAATGATGCAATATATACAGCACAGCCTACTGTTAGCAAGTGGATGAAAGTTAACTAATTCCAGGGAAGGTGGAATATATTTACTGAATTAATGTTGTGTATGGAAAATGGTCTCAAAACGCTGTGGAATCTAAGGCACTTGAAATAACAGTGAGTTAAGCAAATAGCATAGGGTGGGCTAGATTAGCTAGCTTTACTAGCTTTTTTTAGACTCCTCCATGCAACAAAAATGTGTTGATAAATATTGTCTTCTAGTTCTGTAGCCATTTTTTGTATCTACCACACTGCTTTTGTATCTACCACACAGCTGTTTGGTCATGTTCTCAGAGAGGAGTACATGGCTGTTTGGACACCTGTATTTGTGTAATACTAGGCTAACTTAATTTGATGAAATCTTTCAGAAATATGGAGGTCATCGAATGCTCCAAAAAGAGCTGTTTGCATTGGCCGGGAATCGAACCCGGGCCTCCCGCGTGGCAGGCGAGAATTCTACCACTGAACCACCAATGCTGACCTGTAGGAAAAAATGTGCTGTGGGATGAAATAATGAACCTTTTTTGGTTGGATTGAAAAGCAGTGTGGGTGGGCTGCTGAAGTTAGTTGGTCAGAATGTCTAGCATGTGAAAATACTGCCAGCACTGTGACATTTCATAATGTTCATGAAAACCTGTAGTCTGATGTGGCTGGCTCATTTTAGACTGAAAATCATGGGAAACCTCTACTAGGTTAATAAAGAACACTCAATACAGAGTTCTTTAAGTAAGCTGCTGTAGTTTTATCATAATGAAAAGGTTTTGATGGAGCAGTAACTGTCTTGTTCAATCCCAAGTCAGGGACTGATCAGCTGGAATTAACAATGCTCTGAGTGCTTAGCTGTCCAACAGCAGTTGATGTATTGGATGATTGATCATGAATGAGATGGGGTGAAAAGACTTGTTAAGCTCTTTGACACGTCACACTGCTTTATGCTCACTGGTCTTCTTTCTACTTTGTTCTCTTGCATTAACTCTAACCACCAAATGTGTTGAACATGAAGGCAAAAATTCTGATAGCAAGCAAGTTTGTTTATATAGCACAATTCATACATAGCAATTCAATGTGCTTTACAATGAAAAGGAAAAAATATAAATCCAACAGCATAAAAACAAATACTCAAATGAATACATCAAAACACCATCATAATAATAAAACAGAATAAGAAATAATGACTAGGCCAATTGGCTTGTTGCCCTTCTGCTTTTTGCGCACTGCACATTTTCTCCCTTACAGGCTCAGGCGGCGCTTTGTGATGTCCCGAGACCATGGTATTGCCCCATTGCCTACCCAAAATTCAAGTAGCAAGCCAAGTTGGTTAACGAAACTAGATAGATAAGCTTTTTGTTTAAAGATTGCTAAGTTCTGGAAGGGCTAGTGTTCCCTGAGGTGAGATTGGACAATCACAGCCTATCATAACTTGGACTGAAGTCTTTGTCAACCCCATGCCTGTTCTTTCCATCCCAGACTGGCTTCATGTCATCTAAGACTATTCTCATTAAGTTCAACTTTTTATCCAGTCAGGGATTCACTTTTACAATAAGAGTTAATTGAATGCTCCAAAAAGGTCATTCATGCATTGGCCGGGAATCGAACCCGGGCCTCCCGCGTGGCAGGCGAGAATTCTACCACTGAACCACCAATGCTTAACTGTCAAGAAAAATGTGGCCGAGGAGAAAAATGCTCCTTCTGCTTATGTCACGATGAAGAATGCCACATCACAGAAGTGCTTGGAAAAGGGGTTGGATTTGGGAAAAGGGTGCAGCTGACCCTACAGGGTGGAATGTGAGATTAACAAGTAAACCTGCTTAAGAGAGGGCGCAAGATTGTTTATGCTCTTAGATAGAGGGTAGGATTTAAGGAATATGTGTGTTCATTAATTTAAGTAGAGCCAGTTCTAGCATAGACAAAGTAAAACTTTTCATAGTAATAAAATGCATTCATCAGTAAAAGGATACAAATTATATCCACAGTTGGATTAATTATCAGGAAGTAGAAGCCACATCTCACCGACCTGGTACTGCCAAGGAAAAGCCGTCACTGAAAGGGGCAATATGGAGGATTTTTACAGTGTAGTTCTAGCATTCACACAGGCAAAGATGACGACTAGCAAGACATCTGCAGTTAATGTTTCAAATAATAATTTTTTTACAATATGTATCTGACTTTAGTTTGAAACTTTCAAATATTTTAACTGGCATTTTAACTGGATTTTAAGGCAGCAAAAGGTCTGTTTATTTCAGACTCCCCTAGCTAATTTATTTAACATGCATGATGAGTGGCAGTAGTTCTGGCATTTCGAAAATTCATGATTTGTGTTTTTTGTTGCATGATTGAAAATGGAATTGTCATGCCCTTCTACCTATTTATACAAATTGTGAAATGTTTGTTAAGGGGTTTGTTCCTCTTCTCACAAGGAACACATTTGCCTGGATTGTCTACCATTTACAACTGTGTAAAACACACTTTGCACTGAAAGACAGTGCTCCACAAAAACATAAGCAGAATATTTTTTTATATATTTTTTTTTTTTTTTTGCTTCATGCAGTTCTTTTCAGACTACTAATTAAAATGCAGCGATTGGCCAGTAAAAAGTATTTTCTTATTTTGGAGTGAACCTACCATCAAGGAAGGTTTGGGAGAGCTCTTCTCTAGATCATTTTCATACACCATACAGTGTTTAGAATTATCCTGTTAGTGAGGTAATGCTCATTGTAACCCCTGAGATGACTCTCAAACCTCTCTGTGGGGACTCTCAGATGTTTTTGTTGTAGCTCTGAGCTAGCTCATTTCCTTCTCTCATTCCCTAGCACATCCCAGGGCTTAATGTTTACTTTGTCAAGAGTTTTGGTCAGAACCGAAGCCTTCGAAATTGAAGACATGCATGGAGACATCCTCATTCCAGGCAACATGACTTGCCCCATGTGTCTTACCAAGCTATTAGAATTTTAAGTCCTAAAGAGGTCGTCCGTACAGAAAATCAAGTAGTCTATGGACGAAGTATTTGTTTTGTTTTCTAGGCACATATCTGCAAATGCCAGCATTGTAGCATTTGTTACTCCCTGGCCACAGACTGCTATTAGCATTTTTCGTGCATCAAGCCTTCACTGATAATTTGAACATTATGTGCAAAAATATGTGAGTATCCGTACCATGGCTTTAGTAGCATATGTGTACCAAATGCATCATGACCAGTGTTTTCTGTTGTGTCCGCCTCTTCTATGCTTTGTATTTCCTCTGAGATTTTTGAAGAAGTGTGGCTTTTTGGCATAAGCTGTAAGTCTTTGGGAATCTCCTGGCTACTTCTGTCCTTAACCGTATTTTCTCTTCTGGACAGCACTGATCGCTCCCAGGTTACCCTGGATCTGGATGGCATTGTCCAGGTGCTAGACCGACACCTGCACGACTCCACCACTGGCATGATGACCCGCATCGCTGTGCTCAAGTGGCTCTACCACCTCTACATCAAGACGCCTCGCAAAGTGGGTCCAGTTTCCCATAAGGCTTCCTTGTGGATAGCTTCCTGGTGGATGGTTTGACCTCTGTGGGTATCGGCTGGCTAATCTGTTTCTTTTGTTTTCTGTAGATGTTCCGGCACACGGACAGTCTGTTTCCCATGTTGCTCAAGACCCTGTCAGATGAGTCTGATGAGGTTGGTATGATATCCCCAGCTCAGATTCTTGCAATGTTTTCCCCCCAAAGCCACTAACCGTACCTCATCCGTCTCCTTTGTTCAGGTCATTCTGAAGGATCTAGAGGTTTTGGCTGAGATTGCGTCATCCCCAGCAGGACAGACCGATGCCTCAGACTCGTGTGATAACTCTGATAACAAACTGGAGCTGCAAGTTCCTGTAGCAGCTAACGCGAGCCCACAGCCTTTTGTAGGTGAGTAGGCGCTTGTTTTCTCTGTGGTCGTTTAGAGAGAGGTCCAGGTAACCAAGCCCCTCTGCCTTTTGGAAGGTGTCTGCTGATTTTCGCTCCTACCTTGTACTTAAAATTGGATTATATGCCCCAAATAATCAACATTCTTCTCGTCATTTGATATTGATAAATATTGCGATATACACTGGAATTTTAAAATGTTCAAGCTGGGTTTCCATATGAAGCGATCCATTTCAACAGGCCAATGTGTAACTGAACTGGGTAAGCTTGGTGCTTATAACACTACAGTTGTAGATTCAATTCTCACTGATAGCCAGTACAATATTTTTTTCACTCACTTCTATAATTTTTTCTGTATAAGAGCTTTTCCTAAATTACTTAGTTTTATTGAAAATGTTCACTGCAGTTTGGTTTTTCTGTAATTAAAGGGTGGAAATTACAAGTACCCAGAAAATGTGTCTGTGAATTTGTACAAACCCTGTTATGTTGTGTGATGGGATCCCTCAACTTTAGAAATAATTACAAAAATAAGTAAAAAAGCTCTCTCCTGTATTATAGGTTCTAAAGTGGGTGACTCGTCCCCCTCCACCCCCAGCATGAACTCTTACTTCTACAAATTCATGATCAACCTGCTGAAGCGTTTTAGTCTTGAGAGGAAGTTGCTAGAAAACAGGGGAGCCTTTATCATCAGGTTTGTACACGTGCTGCTTTGTTGTAGTCAGCTATGACCTAGTTATCAGTGCCAGTTTCTGAAAGAGAATGAACTTTAATTCCACCAAAGGTTTATTTACATGTAACTACTCCACTGTCTACCAACTCCACCTATTTGAGATAGATTTGTAGTTTAACTAACCCTTCACCTCACGGTCTTTTGCACTCCAGGCAGCTGTGTCTGCTTTTGCACGCAGAGAATATCTTCCACTCCATGGCAGACATTTTGCTGAAGGAGGAGGACCTAAAGTTTGCCTCAACTATGGTGCAGACACTCAACACCATCCTGCTGACCTCGGCGGAGCTCTTTCAGCTACGGAACCAGCTCAAAGACCTGCGTACCCAGGTAATATCTGAGGCCGAAGCTAGGACTGACCACTTGGGAAAGTTTCTTTAAAAAAAAGTTTTGTACTTGAAGTGTTACAGCAGATTTGAATTTCAATTTGAAATGGACTAAGTCTAATGGTCCCGACCCTTTTGAACACTGGTTTTGACCTAGCTCTGTGTACAAAATGTAACCCATGTGTCTGGCGCCCCCTGCAGGAGAGTTGTGCGCTGTTCTGCTGCCTGTACCGCTCCTGGTGCCACAACCCTGTGGCCACCGTGTCCCTCTGCTTCCTGACTCAGAACTACCAGCATGCCTATGACCTCATCCAGAAGTTGTATCCTTTCTGGGTCTCCTTCACAGAACCATGCATGTCAGCTCTGTTGTACCTTATAGTTCATGTCCATTGGTACCATATGTCCTTCTGGCTATATGTCCTTGATTTTAGCCATGTAGTGGTGATTTGGAGGTGACTGTGGACTTCCTCATGGAAGTGGACAAGCTGGTGCAGTTGATCGAAAGCCCCATCTTTACCTGTGAGTCACACAGCTCAATAATAGATCTGAACTCACACACGCGCGCACACACACCTCTCCTACCACTGACCTGTCTGTCACCTGTCTGTCCAGATTTGCGTCTCCAGCTTCTCGATGTGGAGAACAACCCGTACCTCATCAAGGCCCTGTATGGCCTGCTAATGCTTCTGCCCCAGAGCCAGGCCTTCCAGCTGCTCTCCCACCGCCTGCGCTGTGTGCCCAACCCGGAGCTCATGAGGACAGTGTGAGTTGTACTAATGATGGGTCTGACCCAGAGCTCATGAGGACAGTGTGAGTTGTACTAATGATGGGTCTGACCCGGAGCTCATGAGGACAGTGTGAGTTGTACTAATGATGGGTCTGACCCGGAGCTCATGATTGGTTTCCATGGGTGGCCCAGCGTATAGGATTCTCAATGGCCACTTGCCACTGCCCTGAATTCACGAGGACCCAAAAAACGGTTCATTTCTAATTCATCCTCAAAGTGTATCACTGCAATTTCTAATGTCGGATTCTTTTTGGTTGCAGGGATGAGTCGAAATACATAGAGTCTAAGCCTGCTGGTGCCAAGCGTGCGGCCTACGCCCACATGGACTACAATGACCTGCTCAAGCACTTCGATCGGGTGCAGAGCAAACACCTGGAGGTGCGCCACCAGCGCTCGGGGCGCACTGATCACCCCGACAGGAAGCTGATGCTGTGACGCGGTGGGACTGTGGCCCCAGTGGCAGCAATACGATGAGCCTTCACCATGCGGCAGCCACCAACCCCCCCACCGATACCTTAACGGAACCAAACTGAATGAGACATGCTCACATCTCTCACATGAGCACCCTTTTGCTTTATACAGTTTTTAGCCATTCAATGTACTGTGGGCATAAAATATATTCAGTGTGAATCTTTTTTTCTTTCTTTTTTTTTTTTAAACAGTTATTTTAAGTGCTTTTTGTTGTTATACTTTTGTATTTAGCCCTGCTGGCTCTACCCAAAAGGGTGTCCAAAGCAGGGCTGATGGGACCTGCTTGTGGTTGGTGGACAATCCTAGTTTGAATTCAGGGCAGGGGAAACTGTTTGCATCTTATGTTGTTAATTTTTGTGGTAACAAACACCATATTTTGCTTTCTCACTGTTAAATGTGTTGATGTTAATTGTCAGGACCATATTCCACAGTAGTCCCCTAAGCCCTGAATGACGGACAGCACTTTTATGCTCCTCCAACTAGTTATAGGCTCTCCTTCCCCTGAAGTCCTGCTTGTTGAACAGTGTTAAACATCTCTTGACAACTCCTGACATCTCCTTCCTGATGTCATAGTCTCCTTCACAGACAGCCTTTCCCTTCACTGACTATATAGACAACCCTTTATGCTTTAGAATATTTCTTTCTGTTACTCTGATTGCTATTTGTGCTTCCTAAGCAGGCCTTCTGTAAAACAGCCTAAATGTGTTATCAACATAAAATAAAGTGGACCATGTGTAATAATTTCACTTCTTCCTGTCAGTTTGTACAGTATACTCCACAAGGTTGTGTATTTGAACAGCAGGTGGCGCCAGTCGTTTGAATGGATGGTGACTGATCTGTGGGTCAGGTGTTAGATTCACGAACTACACCATGCCTGAGTATGTCAACAGCAGGTGGTCTCAGTAAAATTGTTTTGGTTCGTAATTGATCTGTGCGATAGGTGTTAGATTCACAACAGAAAAAAGGTATTTACTTAAAGGGGAAATTCGCTCTTTTAACACAATGTTAATTGGTTCAAGAAAAACCACGGTTCCGTTTTCATGTAATAGCCATAACAAACCTCAGCCAACTTTAGCTTCATCTATGGAAGTAAAGGTGTGAGCATGTCTTAGATTTATTTTATTCCAAATGATCTTTTAAATAGTTTGTTATTTGGAGAAAAAATTGGCAGTGGCTGTACCCCCATTACTTCCATACATTTTTTAGCTGCTGAGGCTGAGGCCAGACTACTTTTAGAGTAAGGAAGCCTCTAATCACTTATTTAACCTAGTTTAGATTTAATGTATTCCAAGGGAATTTTGCTACAAGTTAGAACTATATTGACCCACTTGGATAATTGTGTTAGGACACATTCATCAGTTACTCTGTTAGGTGGAGTCCAGCAGGTGAGCCCCCCTTCAGCCTGCCAATCAAAAGAAAGCCAGGAATGTTCCAATGCCAGGCGTCCTTGTTGGTGTGACAGAGCTGGTACAATGCAGGTTCTGTTTCATTGCCATTCTTGCATTGTTCTCTTAACATCCTGGAACAGGGAGACCGCTGTCAGAGTTGGTTATTTTTATTTTTGATTTGTGTTCTACAGTAGCCACTTAGAGTTGCATAATAAACCGTTTGATTCAGGATTACTATTCACTGTCCTGGACATCCTACTATTCATGATTTATCTAGGTTATGGGTTCTGACGTTTTTTTTCTGGCTGGGACCCAAGGATGTCACTAGAAAATCATGGATGGGGGGGCTAGGGCTTGTTTTGGGGGGTCTGGGCATACTCCCCAAAACATATTTTCATCATATCTTTTTAGAGTAACAATGGGTGTAAAATCTATCAAAATAAGGTTCTTTTTGATTATTTTTTAAATAAAGAAATTAAAGTCCAGTCTGTTTTCAGCCATCCCACACCAACAAAAGTCACAAAACGGCTGTTGTATGTAGCCAAAATACTTTTGTCAACTATAGTTTATAAATGAACATCAACATACACTATATTCTAAGCGAGATTTCTCTGAATCATTCTGAATCATTTCAAAAACAGATTTAGTAATTTCTTGGAATAAAGTCATTAAAAAATAAACATTTAACAACCGGATCTCCCTTCCTCAGAACAGAATACGTTCAAACCCAAACAAATATCAATCTGTCAAACACGCAGTTTTGCAACTGTGTTTCTGATGATTATTAGTGAAATACAAATGTTAGCTAGCATGTTTTTAATGGAAAATTAATATTTTCAGTAAAATACGACCCCCTGTTTAATTACATTATAATTTATTTTTATTTGTATTACAAATGACAGATCTTAGTCTTCTCTTAAGTGTCTACTAGAAAGTTGTAGCTAGCTTTCTTGACTTGTGGAAAAAGAAAAAAAAGACTGATCACATTGATATTACATAACGTCTGTCGCGGAAGTCGAATATCACGAACTGCCACTTGTCAAAACAAATTCCAGTCATGAAATTTTAACGATCTAAGATTTTTTTTTTACCTACATACATTTCTATAAAAATGGTGGTGGGCTAGCTGAAAGAGTATATTGCTTAGCAAAACGTACCGCTTTCCAATGCCTTTACATTTTGATCTTGAGAGGATTTACTCCCCCGAACACTAGAAACGTTAGCTGTATTTACAGATGACAGCTCGCTTCAGATGAGCAAGTTACGGTCAAAGCATCAAACACTACCGAACATGATGCCAAATCAACTTCTAACAAATGTCTATACAATTTGTAGAAGAAGTTTAGATGTGATGGAAAGTGTGACGGAAAAAAATGAATTCACGGAGAAAATATGGACTTGTATATTGATTTATTTAGGGGGGGTTAATTGATATTTTAGGGGGGCTAAAGCGCCGTCCCTGCTGTGACCTCAATTCGAAATGTATTGTTTTGCTGAGAATCAAGCTCATGGAAACAAGCAAATTTAGATATATAGTAGGCTACTATATATTAATTGCCTTGATTACAAAAAAATATGCAATACAGACAGAAGTACGATAATTAAAACAAATACCCATGTTTCCATTAATGTTCGTCTATAAGAAAGTACAGTAATTGTGCTTCCCTAAGCCATAGGACAACTATGAGCAAAGATCAGCCGTAATGTATGGCCTATCTGACATTTCCATTCTGAAAAGGAATTAAATGATTTATGACACTTAAAAAAAAAATCTACTAGTATGTCTAGTCTTATTTTATTACGTTTGTACAAATTGATATTTTTTTTTATTAAAGAGAAATCACATCTAGTTATTCCGTTATTTCTAATGACAACGTATTTTTTTCATTTTCATTTGTTCATTGTGAGACTCATTACGAAGCACGTGCCTATACACCACAGTATGGGCGCAGATGTTTTTTTCCCCCAGAAAGTTTGTTGGAAACATAGAGAGGAATTTGTTGCTTTATTTGTGTTTTTAAGAGGTTTGAACAGAAATTGAGACAAGGCTGGAGCTGGAGCCCATTTGTTGACAGCGGTAAGTGATTGAATGTGAGAATGTTAAGTCAGTGTGTCCGTGGTAAGTCGATGTGTAATTCATGATAAATCAGTGACGGTCCACTGTTGAGAAGAATAGGGCAGGGTAGCCTAGTGTTTGAGAGAGTTAGGTAAGTAAACGAAAGATTACTGATTCGAATCCCATAGCAGACAAGCTGAAAACAGTACTTCTTAGTGTCAGTGGCAGTTTTAGAGATATGGGGCCCGAGGCAGAGACTGGTTGAGGCCCTAACATCATCTATATTTTATCTATTGTCCTTATCAAAGCCGTACTGGCAAACTTTCTTTATTGTTGAATGGAACTGCTATTTCCAAAGACCCTTTCAGTAGAGTAAATATATTTGATTAAAAATAATTATCTGAAGGGTACATACTGACTTATAAATTACCAATACAGGGAAGCACAAAGCATTTAGCCATTTTGTTCGAGTGTACAGTTGATCAGGGGCAGTCATATACTTTCCTTTTGTCACTATGCTGCACCTTTCCTTGTCTGTCAGCTGGGAAGGCCACATATACCTGGATCAGACATTACATTCTGCGTCACTACACTGTCAGAGCTTTCTTGGGGAGCCAGTGGAGGTTTAACGCCAACATCGTACATTTTTGTCCATTTGTCACTATTATAATCAACTTTAGCATCATTTCTAATCAAAATGTGTGATGTTAGAAGAATGTAATCAATGTCTTTTGAACCTCTGTCTGATGGCCATTCGTGATGGTCCAGGTGCTTTCTTATGTGACTGTCAAACTGTCATAGTCAGTAGGCTAATATAGCCGCTGCCGCTAAGCTATTCATGTTATTACACAAGAAGCAGACGCTAAGCTATTCATGTTATTACACAAGAAGCAGACGCTAAGCTATTCATGTTATTACACAAGAAGCAGACGCTAAGCTATTCATGTTATTACAAAAGAAGCAGACGCTAAGCTATTCATGTTATTACACAAGAAGCAGACGCTAAGCTATTCATGTTATTACACAAGAAGCAGACGCTAAGCTATTCATGTTATTACACAAGTAGCAGACGCTAAGCTATTCATGTTATTACACAAGTAGCAGACGCTAAGCTATTCATGTTATTACACAAGAAGCAGACGCTAAGCTATTCATGTTATTACACAAGTAGCAGACGCTAAGCTATTCATGTTATTACACAAGTAGCAGACGCTAAGCTATTCATGTTATTACACAAGAAGCAGACGCTAAGCTATTCATGTTATTACACAAGTAGCAGACGCTAAGCTACCACTGTTATGGACCCTCACAATGTTTTCCTCCTTTTTTTCTGCCCTGCTCACATACCAGTGTTTCATATTTTAAACACTTTGCTGTCCATCTCGTGTAGTGTGTCAGGCTCAGGCTGACTGAGCAAACTACTTAACGTCTTTCAGGCTGCTACCGTGAGAAACAATATCGGACAGACCATTTGAGTAAAAGACAGGGGTTGCATCTTGCGATCTTAGGCTACGTGTAGGTATGTACGGCTGGATCATTTCAGTAAGTCCAGGTATTGCTTTGTAAGTTAACAATAAAACCTTAAAATCAGCCCCAGTCTTAACAGATAGCCAGTGTAAAGAGGCTAGTACTGGAATAATGTGTTCACATTTTTCTGTTCTAGTTAGGATTCTGGCAGCCGTGTTCTGCACTAATTGACCTTCAGGGGCCATAGGCAGCTGCCTACCTTGCCTAATGGCAGCAACCGCCACTGCTTAGTATGCCTGTTAAACGCTGAGCAAGATAGCTAACTCTAATTGTTCCATGACTTTTTGCCATTGGTTGTCAGTGTCACCGTCGAGCTAAACAGGTCCCCAAGAATGTCATATGTATCCTGACATGTGCCTCATCATCAAAATCATGGAATTCCACAGCAAACTAAGGTGCCATTGTAGTTCTACCTATTATGCACATATAAACAACATATTACACATCCAGCCCAAAATGATACATTTAAAATATACCGTTTTTTTGTTATTTGTGAATGTGCTGGAATGTGCTTTTTTTTTAAATTACACATTAGCCCTTATACGTTGCGACCCACCATCAGCGTATCCATGACCCTTTTGGTAGCAGCCCATCATTTCAGAATGGCCTGTGACAACATCTTAACATGAACAAGGTGATCCTTCCTGTGTGCAGATGTAGCTCACACAGCTACCCAATTTGGTCATGCAGTAGCATGTAACCGGCCATAAAAAGGGGGGTAAAAAAAGCAGGTGTGAGCTAATTTTAGATGAGGATGATTGCATGGTACATGGCAGGTTCCATGAATATGCAGTTCAGGTTTGTTTACAGCTATGCTTCAATTATGCTGCCCAGTCCTGTTGCAAGAGGCAGAGATCCAACTTGCGTTATTAGTCTTTGAAGTAAATATCCCCTGCGACTCCTGAGACACCCCCAATAAAGAATGTTTCTTTGATCTGTAATTCTTTTGAACACATGCACTGTTGGTAACTACTCCAGCTCGGTATGACATCTGTTATCACATCACCAACGCTATCCTCTGTGACAAGTCAAATTACTTCACCTGTCTCTCCTAGATACAAGTCACGGGCTATGGTTACACAAACACAATGTACTTATTGTGCATAGTCAGATTGAATATAATTATTGTCCATGCGCTGACCCATTCACTTGAATGGGTATGTGTGTCCAGACTTTTGACTGGTACTCTATGTGCTTTTGCAGGAACCAGTTTCCCCAAAAATCCTGTTAACACACAATCTGAAATCAGACAGCCTGGAATGGGGCACTTTACCCTGGTGGAACCTTAGGTGGTGTGTATCATGTCTGAGAGATTTCTAGGACAGGCAGATTTGTTTCACACCTAATTGGCCAGAAGGAGTGAGGATGGTTGTTATAGTTATTGTAGTTTGAGCGGCACAGAAGGTATAGCCCCATCAGCAACATTTCAAGCTGACTGTGGAGGGAGCTTACGGCAAATTTTTCACACTGTCACACCAGTAATCTACTGTGTAATGCCTGCAGGGAAGTGTAATTTGACACAATTGTATCATTTCTAACATTAGTAATTAGTGCAATAAGTAGTTATGCTGTGGTGAAATTCTCCTTTAATGGACTTTGATGAATGCAGAAAAAGATGCAATCTGTGACTTTTGAGAATAACAAAGAAAATAATATATTATTATATTATTATAAACCTTTAATTCCAGAAATATTAGAAGATTTAGTAAACAAACATAGTCATTAGCATTATCTGTTATACCTACTACATCTAGTGCCTCAGTAACTTTCAGTTATACAGTACTATAACAAGCAGTGCATTCGGAAAGTATTACAACTCCTTCAGTTTTTTCCACTTTTCATTTCGTTACAGCCTTGTTCTAAAATTCATTTGATTATTTTTCGCCCACATCAATCTACACACAATACTCCATAATGACCAAGCAAAAACAGTTTTTTGTATTTAGAATGTTTTTGCCTTGAGTCAACTTGGATATGACTCTACAAGCTTGGCACACCTGTTTTTGGGCAGTGTTTTCCATTATTTTCTCACAACCATTTTCAGGTCTCCATCACTGTGAACTGTGGAACCTTGCATAGAATAATGTTACTTTGCAGTGAACTCCAACCAAGTTGTAGAAACATCTCAAGGATGATCAGTGGAAACAGGATGCTCTTGAGCTCAGTTTCAAGTGACACATCAAAGGCTCTGAATGTTCATGTAAATGTGATATTTCAACAAAAAAAAATGTATTCGTTAAAATGTCTACGCCTGATTTTTGCGTCGTCATTATGGGATATTGTTTGTAGATTGATGAGGAAATGAATAAATGTAATTGATTTTACAAGATTGTACCATAACAAAATGTGGAAAGTGAACTTTTAATAATAAAAGTGCCAAAGAGAACTGAAGGCCAGGGTCAGGGAGTCGCAATGCAGAGATTTGGTATACAAACATATTTACACGTATAAAGTAATGTTAATATAGCACACAAAGATACTGCATACTTTGATATAGTTGTACCATAAAACAAACCAGGGCCCATATTCAAAACGTGTCTAAAACTTTATTTATGCCTGTTATTAAAATGTTTACTTTTTTAAATTGAGTTTGGATCTCAATTATTGCTCACGGTTGTTCTAATTCATTTGTGTTTACAAAGTGTAAATGGGCTCTTAGACCTAACCTCTGTGCCTTCTGTGTGTCAAGAGGACTTTGAGAGCTGGATTGTACTTTAGTTGCAAAATGTGAGGTCAAACTGAAATTGTGTTTGACCATTTCCGATATGCTGCATTATGTTTGACACATTGAAAATAATATGCCCAGCATAAACTTGTTGACCAAAGACTTCTGAACTAAATTGTTTTGTTTGGTGAAATGAATACACTCCTAGTGTTAGTCAAACTCTAGGATTCCTGTTTTGGCAGCGGTCAGCCAATGATCAGAGCCTTGTCTTCTTCAGATTGGATAGCCTATGGATTTCAAATCACTTTAATATGTATTGCCAGTCTACAGTCCACAATAAATGAATGTCACCATTTGGATTAGTATTCCATCACTGGTTGTGATGGTTGATCCTCAACAGGGTGATTCCTTAGGGGAAAAAACACAGTTTTCACTATTTTTATCCATAGAAAAGGTCCTTTCCACAGATTGTTGACATTTATAACGTCCACTTGTAAATAATCTGGACCGTACTACCAGAGATGGGGACAAGTGGGACAAGTCACACATGGTCAAGTCCAAGCAAGTCTCAAGTCTTAACCATCAAGTCTCGAGTCAAGTCTTAAGTTACAGTTCAGATAAATGAAGCAAGTCAAGTCAAGTCAAGGGTTCACCCTAAGCAAGTCAAGTCGAGTCCTTATAAGTTTCAAGTCAAGTCAAGTCACAGTACTAAAGAGATGAACACACACACACAGTGTCCTCTGTTTCTGACGAACGCTCGGTGCCAAGCTCGATTTCAAAATGAAATATTTTTCTCCTCCGCGGTACAATTTTTTGGGGGGGACGAAGCGGAGGGATCTTGAATCAGCCTGAAGGGGTTGTATTCGCTATAACAACCGCCTCGCTATACCTTATCCGTATTACATGGCTACCTACCAAATAAATCAATAATTTGACACAAAATATTGATTTCAAAAGGAATGTATTGATTTAAAAACGATTGTATTGCTTCCTCTAAAGAAAATAATCCGTTCCGTATCTGGTTAGAATCCTGCTGCGTCCATAGCAAAGCGCTGTTTTTCATGGCAACGGTCTGTTATCAAGAAATAACACCCATTCTGCACTGGTATTCAGCCAATCCATGTAATAAGGGCTAATAATAACAACCTTATAAACTAATTATTGTGACTGAAAAACTGCCTAATATGTAATTACGCTGTAATTATTCTTGTCTGTATGAGTAAAAAAAAAAACTCATCGAAATGTTTAGGTGCTAGTAATCACATCGGCGCCTCCATGTTAGCCTTTCATGCAGTAAAGTTAACTGTTATGGTGTAAGCACAGTGCTTTTTAGTTTCCACACGCAGTCCACAAACACTTGAAAATGCGCACATTTAATACAGACATTATAGCCTACGTGTAATAATATACATGCCCGCTCATTTTAAGATGCCCATCAACATTAAAATTCAGGCTATGCCACTGTTATAGTCAAATTCCCTTACATCTATTTACCAGACGTATTCATTAATGATAATGGTCACATTTCTAACAAGAAAAAAAAAAAATTAATATGCAACCAAGGCCAAATGATGACAAACAAAAGATTAATTCATTACATTAGTAACTTAATCGTTATAGATCTTAGTGAAACTGAATATAAAGAGATTACTTTCTTACCTTTCCTTGTGGTTCTTAAAATGACGAATGAAATTTGACGTTGTTGTTGTCGTGTCAGATACTCTTGTGTTGCATATTTTGCATCTGGCAAATCTTTTTTTATTCACACGGTCCAGTTCAAAGTCCTTGTATCCAAACGATATTATTTGTGGAGCTCGACTAACGTTACGGTCTGCCATGTTTGGCGCGGTTTGAATTGTGCAGCGTTAAAGGCACATACGCTGATTAGTGGTGCTGATGTCACAACAATATAAAATATTTTATTGCTGTTTGTTTATTATAAGTTCAAGTCATTGTCGAGTCTTCCACTTCAAGTCAAGTCAAGTCTCAAGTAACTTGTTCTCAAGTCAAAGTCAAGTCAAGTCCTTTTCATACTTTAATCAAGCAAGTCACAAGTCCTGAAAATTGTGACTCGAGTCAGACTCGAGTCAAGTCATGTGACTCGAGTCCCCCACCTCTGCGTACTACAGGAGAAATTCAAGGCCTTGGATATTTGTTTTGACAAATAACGTTATCTGTATCTTTCCACAGGGGTGGACACTTATTTGTATGTTTTGAAATGTATTATTTAATTTCACCAATTAATTTGAAAAATAGTTAATTTTAAATGTTTGTATTAAATATTATGTATTATAGGATGTAGATAGGTGGAGGTAAATAATCCTAATTTTAAACATATGAAACTTGCCATATGAAACATATGAAAAATTGAGGAATTGACATGAAAACCCTAACCCCAAACCCTAACCCTATAGAGCATCTTTGGGATGTGGTGGAACGGGAGCTTCGTGCCCTGGATGTGCATCCCACAAATTTCCATCAACTGCAAGATGCTATCCTATCAATATGGGCCAACATTTCTAAAGAATGCTTTCAGCAC
Organism: Esox lucius; assembly: GCF_011004845.1. Lineage (NCBI taxonomy): Eukaryota > Metazoa > Chordata > Actinopteri > Esociformes > Esocidae > Esox > Esox lucius. The sequence continues at coordinate 8,613,134 of NC_047587.1, read as the reverse complement.
CTTGTTGAATCAATGCCACATAGAATTAAGGCAGTTCTGAAGGCGAAAGAGGGTCAAACACAGTATTAGTATGGTGTTCCTAATAATCCTTTAGGTGAGTGTATGACACAAAAACAAAATAACTTTCTTTCTGAATGAGTATAACATGAAGGACATAGGATAGCAGAACTGTCCATTGCGTTCAAGTATGGCATTCATTCAAACTTGGTGAAACAGGTTTATTTACAAGTTGCAACAAGGAGTAAAGTAAGTCCACATAGCAAAATCATTGTTAGAAGGAATTGTGTTACACAATCTTCCATAATACAATAGCAACAACCTTGAAAAACATTGCTCTACTGAAATAATTGATGGAATAACGTTAGACTATGGACCTTTTCATGAAATAATGAGGGTCCCTGTTGAACCTTTGGACTTGTACACCTACACCGCCTTCAGCTGGTCACCTATGGGATTGTGCTATTAGACCTGTTCATGAAATGAATTGGGTCTCCTTGAACCTTGACCGTGTTGCTGTTCACCTGCCTTGATGGGTCTGTGATGGTATCGTGCTGGGCTTTGGATCTGTTCATGAAATTCACTATGCCTCCTTGAACCTTGTGCGTGTTGCTGTTTATGAACCCTTAAAAGCTTTCTCTTAAACAGGATACCAGAAATAACTGACAAGTAGGCACATGAAAATGGCAAATTGTCAATGGTAATTAATTCTTGAATTGTAACCATGCTGGCTTCATGTTAAACCTAAAACCAATTTGGTTGGCTTGGCATAATCTGGCTAAATGGGTAATGGAAACAATGTTTTATTTATTTTTTACATTTTTATTCTTTTAAGGGGTGATGTCATTAAGTCCTGTGTTTTTTTTCACATGAGACATTTCACTATTGGCAGGGAATTGTCAAATCTACCTCCTATCACCGGACAGGTTATTGGAAGACTCAACCTCCCATGCTTTAATTCATAGCTACACCTGTATTCACTGATTTTACTTCTCTTCTACTTCTGTGTTCGGCAAATCTCACATCTGCTTCCTGGCATTGTTCTAGTAAAACATAGAAATGTATAAAGATAGATTACTGTCAAAACGTTTGTATTCACAGCAAAGAACTCACAAATGTGAGTCATGATTCTTAAATACATAAGAATCATGACTCACACATGTAAACTGGATGAAGGGAAAAGGTTAATTATTATCAAATGTAGCTAGCTGGGTACATCAAGCGACACTGTTGGTTGCATGTTTGTTGAAACCGTAAAGTAGATTACATCATCACTGTGTGCTTAGGCGATTGGCTGGAAGTCACCAAGATATTCTACCACGATATTCTACGAGATGTTGACTAGCGTTCTCACCAGGGCTGAATCTGAAATTGCATACTTGCATACAAAATAGCATGCCAGATTAGTATGCAAGAAGATTAGTATGTCCCAAACCATAGTATGCTGAAAATAGTATGCCAAAAGCTCACGGATGGTCTACTATTTCTGGTGAATTTTCAAAGTATGCATTTGTGCATGCTTTTTGGGGTAATATAGACTACAACCCCTTGTGCAGTAAAAGAGGGAGGGTTTCCACCTCGTCTTTTCAACTGGTGAAAAGGTCAGTTATCATCAGCTATATTTATAGTTATTGTATCAATGTCATTCACTATGAAAGAAAAAACGAATGTTGTTGTGCCATGAAATTAAATAGCTTTGGCAGTGTAAAGTTCATCTTCATTTCTTTATCTATCATCTTGTTCTTTGATGAGGTAATGGCCTTTGGCAAGTACTGGCCTATGGAGGTCTGGGTGGCAGTTATTTATTTTTTTGTCTTGGTAACTGTATGCACTTTCAGCACTCGATGTAGTAGAGGCATTTGTTAGCATCAGGTAACACATTAATAGCAACTTTCAGCTGTGGCAACATGACTGTTAGGGGTCTGTGGAGATTGTTGGTGGAGTCAGAACGAATTGAAAGTGTTGCTTTACAAATTTGTAAAAAAACGTCCACATTTGAGATCTATTAGGAGTGTCACTCATGATGGCATCCGAGGCTATTCCTTTGGAATTATATTTTTGTTAAACATTTTTAATTAACAGTGGGCAACATTTTGTACAACAAGTTTATTTTAATAATTGTAGTTTACGTCAAATGCCTTTTGTAAATGTCTTCTTTTAACAAAACTTGCGCCAAACGTATTTAAAGAGCCAAATTAATGGATCTTTTTCATTCGCGAATCGGCTCCCATCGTTCACCAAAAAAATACATTAGTTCGCGAACGACCCATCCCTGGAGAGCATCTGGTTTCGAGAAGGCGCAGGTGAATTTTGAGAATTCGCAGAGAAATTCAACGCCACAATGTCCGCGCTCTCACAATGTCCGCGCTCTCACAATGTTTAAACTCTCGCGCGAGTGGTCCTTTGCTCACGTGACTTATGTTTCTGTTCTCGACTTCTCAACTAAATTTTTTCTTCTCGAAGTGGCACCAGCATGCGCGCGAGTTTGGTCCTCTGCATGTGCAGCTTGTGTTTCTGCTCTCTCGACTCTTATCCTTAGAGCAGATGTAGTAGCGCCCATGTTGTATCGGTCGTTTTTAAAAACATATTTCAGTTAACCGAATATTATTAGAATAATAACACAAACGATTTGTATAGTAAAATCTTGTCTAATGCACATCCCTATCTGGGACCCAATATGCTGCCACACAAACTTTTCACCCTCTCTGTCCGTGATGCTGATATTGTGAGACAGCTTTTCAGCTCAACGAGAAATATCGTCACGTTTTAATCTCGTAGCACGAGATCGCGTCACCCCTATTGAATAGTGACTTACATTTGTGAATACTTTTTACGTTTCCAACTACTCATTTGTGAGGTTAATACAAGCGTGCCGCACAAGCCCTGAAAAGTGAAGCCAAAACGTCTCGATCGCCCCCTGGTGAGTGGTCCCAGTATAGGTCATAAACCCCGCCCTCCCCATGTTATTCAATGGGACGCGAGACCAACTAAACAATTAAATTACCCTTCAAATATATTTTTTCAGAAGCTGGTTTCTGTCATTTACTGTAGTTTGTATCACGCTAATGTAAATTCAAGAGTTTGTTTTTAAAATAAGTTTGTTTTTAGTTAGTTATTTAATGCTCTAAAAACGGTGGTGTGACGTCGTGATTCACAGCTGTGATTGACAGCTATCTGAGCCGAGGAGCCACTGAATCTTCGGAGGACTGAGGAGATTGGAACTTTACATTTAATCTCTAAATTTCTATAATTAATATAATTTCACACGGACATAATGGGTTGTTCTGCAGTACATTGTGCTAACCGATCTGGCATTTCCAATCGATCTTTGAATTTTTTTCGGTAAGTTAAATTTATAAGCTATTTAATTAGTAAATAAATGTAATGGGCTAGCTAACGTTAGCTAAAAGACAACAAGCCTCGTTAATAGCCATGTTAATAGCTAGCAGGTGATCGTTAGCTAGAAGTTACCAATTATTTTTGTATTAGGCCTATTCTAAATTAAGGTTAAACATGATGTAAGTTAGGCTATAACATATCGTCTAGGTTTAACAAGCAAAGGTTGTACTGTACTTGGACTTGCGATTGATTACGGTATGCGCATTCTGCGAGGGAGATTGAGGGCGGGGCACAGGGGTGGGGCCGTTGATTTCGCGGCTTTACGGCTTTACGGCTTTACTTCCTTCTCGCTACTGCGCATAACTACTGCGCAGAACTGGTCCCAAGATCGCTATCTGCGCAGACGCAAGTCCAAGATGTCAGCGTCGTATCAGGACACTGGTGGCTTCATTTTTCACCAATGGAAAAGAGCGAAAGGGCGTCGTCCATTATATATACAGTCTATGGGTTAATACTGTGTATATACTAATCATGGTTTACAATCATGGCTTCGCTACTGTTTATTTACGGACTATGGATTACTTGTGCGGCTTGTATGCCATTTCATTTTGGCAGTATTCTCACAATCTCCTTAGAAATCTTATTCATTTCTTGGCACACTTTTCTATCCGTTACTCTCCGCAATGTAACTGTCCATGTGTTTTTGTTTGTAGTTTGTTACTGCTAGATTTCATTATGTGATCATTTGGTGTTTAGAGACCAGGTTCTACTCTGCCTGGTTGGGTTCTCTGCATTGTAGGCTGCTTGCTTGTGTGGGTTCTCCTGGCTCTTCCATTTCGATTGATGCATACCATGCGTTTACATGAACCAAATTGGTTAGTTATTTTTCAGACGTCTTAGTGCTGTCTGTTTTGTTAGGGCACCCCACCACCGCAAAGAGACCGCAAATGACACCCCTAACCCTTGGTGGCTTAATTAAAACCCTTGGTTCACAATATTCTGCTGAACACAGTAAAAGAAAAAATGTGTGGCTAGCACTGACATAAGGGAATCAGAGGATACATTATCAAATTAAATCACGCCTACGTGATTATAAACTCGTATGGGATAAATCATGGCAAAATGTCTAAAGTTGTGGGAAATGTTTTCAACATTAAATGAACAATTCAGAAAGTTTTCTTGCTGTAAAACAAAGAAGAGAATTCACACAACAGATGAAGGAACCGACATTCATCACAAACAAAAGAAACAAAGACAAAAAACTAAAACAAAGGAAGAACCCCATTTGCCCCAGCCCTTTTTCAAAACAAGAGCGGCATAAAATCCAGTATAGTAAAGGTACTTTAATTAGCTGTTTTTTAAGCTTGGAGGGCTTGAATTCACATATCATGTTGGTCTGTTTAATACTGTATGATTCATTTTCAAGGAAACTAATCATCTGGAGACTGTTTTTGAAAACAGATCTCAATTGAATAATCGAACAGAAGTCCCCATTCAAGTTAATGATTTGTCCATTCTAATAATTATATTTCTATGCATTTAATCCTATCCGATAGGGAAATCCACCACTGTCTGTGTGAGTAGGATTTAGAGTGCAAACACTGGGCAACGTTGTGAAGTTACGCAGTTGGGAGTATGTAAGGTGTAGAGATTATGCCTTCTTTGTGTCACGCCACTCTTTTTAAAGTCATTGCAACTGGGAAATTGAAGAGTATCTGCTGCTTTTGGCGCTAGCTAATGGGGACTCTAATAACATTCTTAAATCCTTACAGTTCCTCATGTGTTTAAAGGAATGTATACCTCTAATCTTAATCTTATTAATTGCCAATGTGACCGAAACGGTTCAGTTTCATGGAAATACGTTCTGGGAGATTTGGCTGTTCTGTTGATAAAAGGAAACATTTTTATTTATTCAGATGCTCTCATGCTTTGATCAAACAACGTTGTTTTCCGCTTGGATATTGATGATAAGGAATAAAACATTTTTCTATGTGGCGAGGAGCTTTAATAAGCTCTCTGTCCCCCTTCACGCTGTACAGGCAGAGCCTGAAAGCCCATTTCTTTGGCATCTGGAATAGAACACATTCAGTATTCATAGTTCCCCTCCTCTCTAGTTGCATGCCTAATGTACTGTACAGAGCTCTGAACAGTACAGGGTTGTTGGTTCAGTGCCAGCATATACTGGATGCAATACTCTTGATTTGATCCCTTGAACATTTTCACATTGCCTAGGCCACAATGTGTCCACACCTCCCCTCCAGAGAGAAAGAGAAGGTGCATGGATTGTTCTGTACTTCACCCAAATCTAAATAGGAATTCACTGCTCACCTATTTCTTTGTCACATTTATGTTTCTCACATTATTTACCCCCTGAAACTGTTACACACACAGAACACGTTGCTGACAGAAGACGTGCAGATTTGGTGAAATGAGAAAATAATAATGTCCCCTGCTAAAGCTTGGCTTTTCCAACCAGCTTTTTGAAGTTGATCAACAAATCACAAGTAAAGTATTCATCTCACTTGACTGACTCATATAGCTAAACCAATTTATTTTTCCATAGATTTATTTTTCTCTGAATCAATAGACTGTAATTGAAAAAGTTATATGAGACATCAAATTATAAGAACTGCGCGTTGAACTGGTATAATGCGCTACAACAGTACCTCCACAAATATCATGAATGTCTAGTGTAATGAGAAACGACTGTTGAGGAAGAGTGGAAAAGTATTAGACGAAGAGGAGCTTCTGGCTCCACCAAATCTCCAATAGACCCTTATGCCGCATCATCCACAGGTGCTTTACCCTGGTACCAGGGTCACACCGGTGACTTATGCTAATGTTGGCTCTGGACTTTCCTGTTTCGACAATATTTTGGTACCAAGGAGGGGCTCTATCAACGCGATATGGCTTTCCGGTTACAAAAAATAAAAGGCGATACTAACAATAATGCTATGCTCAGTTTGTTTACAATATGGACTCTTACCGCTCCGTAGTGATGTTAATCAGGTGTACTGCATAACTTTTGCTTCTGCAAAGATCTGGAACACCAGGTGTGGGCCATCAGCCCCACCCACCTGTGCTCATCTGGAGAGGAGTGAATCTGAGGAAACTGGAATGTAACTGTATCTGTAGTGTTTGGTGTTTTAGTGTCTGTTCCCCATAAAGGACTGAATAGTCTGATATACTTTATTGTACTGTATCGGTTATCAGAATCTGAAAGAGCTTTATTGCCAAGTAAGTTTCACCACAAACAATGAATTTGTTCTGGCTCACTAGTGCAGGGGTTCCCAACCAGGGGTGCTAGGACCCTGGCCTCTCCACAGGGTGTACTTGAACACACTCATGACATCATAGGCTTACAAGTGAAGTTCTGTCGGTGGTACAGTAACGAAAAAGGGTTGGGAACCACTGCACAAGAGTTCTGAATAATTAATTTCCAGGGTGAGAGGAATCAGCACCCAAATTTTGCCACTCACTTCCGTGTCTTGGAGGTGTGTCTAGGTCGTGTAGAGACGGCGGATTTACCCTCTCTGCAGAGCGGATGATGTGCTGCTGCCTGTCCTTGTCCTTCGCAGTGGCTGCAGCATACCAGACAGTGATGGAGGAGGTCAGGATGGACTCTATGATGGCCGTGTAGAAATGCACCATCACGGTCTTTGGCAGGTTGAACTTCTTCAGCCGTCTCAGGACGTACATCCTCCGCTGTGCTTTCTTGGTAAGAGTGGTGATGTTCAGCTCCCACTTGAGGTCTTGGGCAATGATGGTTCCCAGGAAGTGAAAAGACTCCACAGAGTTGACTGGGGAGCCACCCACAGCGATGGGGGGGAAGGGCAGCTGGGCTTCTCCTGAAGTCCACTATCATCACCACTGTCTTTAGGACGCTGAGCTCCAGGACGGCACCGGGACACCAGATGGTCAATCTCCATCAGAAATAAGTCAGGTTAGGGTGGTGTCATTTGTAAACATCAGGAGCTTGACAGAGTGATGACTGAAGGTACAGCTGTTGGTGTACAGAGAGAAGAGTAGAGTGGACAGGATGCAGCCTGGAGGGGAGCCGGTGCTGATGGTCAGTGGGTCAGTGATGGTCAGTGGGTCAAGTGCTTCCCCAGCCTCGCGTGCTGGAAGTCTGTGATCCACCTGCATCATCCCAATTGGGATGATGATTTAAATGCGGAACTGAAGTCAACAAACAGGATTCTGGCGTAGGTTCCAGGGGAGTCCATATGCTGGAGGACGAAGTGAAGAGCCACGTTGCCCGTGTCGTCCACAGACCTGTTGGCTCTGTAGGAAAACTGCAGTGGGTCTAGTAGAGGTTCAAGGATGGGCTTGAGGTGGGACTGCACAAGTCGCTCAAATGCCATCATAACCACAGTGGTCTGGATCAAACCACAAGAACATTGTAGAATGTTTGTCCGTGTTGCATGACTGACAACAACATGCGGCAATGTCCAATCCATTTCATCATTTTGCATTGCTTGGGACAGTTCCTGTCCTTGTTGTTCATTGTGTTTGCCAAGGTAAAGCGATGATAAGGATGATTTGGGGAAGTGTTTTAGATAATGTCTGCTTTTAGGACAAATAGCCATATCTCCAAAAAGTTATTTGAGTTTGTCCAAGTGTGTTGTTATGTTCCTTTGCACCCATTTCCCTGGCCGTCCCCCCGGTAACCTAGTTGGTAAACCTTCAACCATTTTGCCAGCCCCACTACAAACGTCTTTGCGGTTAGTAAGGAGAATGGGATCATTCACTTCTCTCATCCTTCTGTCTGGTACTCAGTCTCAAGAAGAGTAATGTGGAAGTCTCTAGAGTTCAGATCGGAACATCAGCCTCTCCACATTAATCTCTCGGCGCCATCCGTCAGTGCATCCATGAAAATAGAAGACTGCAGAAAGGAGACACTGTAATCACATACAGCCTGATAGTGTTTCAGATAAATCAATGATGAACTCAATGTTGCAGAGCACTATCATCTGCTAGTACTCATGCACTTTAGACTTCAAACTTACGACCACTTCTTGACGCATTTGGTTGTGGTCTTACTGAGGTGTGTACTCATTTAATCAAGGAGTTCAACAATATTACATTTGAAAATGTATAAGTCTTTCATCATAAAATGTGCCCTTTCTCCATCACGCTCGACGACTTGTGGGATAAAAAAACTTACTACACTCAGGAAGATGCACAGGTACTAATCCAGACACTTGTCATCCCAGGTCCAAACTACTCCAACTCACCATTGGGAAGACGCCTGTGTTGTTCCATAAAATTCAGCTTTCCTGGTTTTCAGCCACTCACAGGGTTTCCATTTGACGCTCGCTTCCATTACAAGACCACGTGCTTGTCTTCAGAGCAGCGAGGGGGGACTGCCCCTCCCTAATTTCAAGCACTCTTCAAATACCACACCCCCTTCTGAAAAGGCAGCGGGAATGCCCGTCTGCCTGTGCGGATTGGATCACGTTTTGTAGCCCTTAGCAGTGATGCTAATGAAACAAGTCTTTTGGTAGATAAATGCTTGCCCTGAATCCTACAAGCCTTTGCTTACCAAATAGAATTATGATAATTTTTGGTAATCGTTTTTTGCAGTCTTTAACATCACACAGGGTCTACAAAAAACATACCAAAGAACAGGTTCTTGCTGGGTTCAATCTTATATTACAGGATAATTAAACCCTAGAATCAGCATTTCTCTGATTTCACTGTTCTCCATTCTTTTTTCTGCATCCCAACGTTTGTGGAAATTGGCTTGTACTTTTTAATAAAAAATACTTGATTTTTAAAACAAAAACCTGAAAACTCGCGATGATTAATACAAAAAATATCTACCAAACCAAATCAGGCATCTCACATCATCACTTTTTTTTTTTCCTTCTTTGGAGTGAAAAAAGGAGTCATTTGCTTGGCTGCTGTTCAGTCCAAGATTGATTTCATACACCAGTTCAGGTGGCGATGAATGATTGTGCAGGTATTTCTGACAAGCAGTCGATAGTTCATTTTGTTTCATTTTCAGGTAGTACCCAGGGACTCTCGGCCTGGCTTGATGCTCTGTATGGGATGAGGGTTGTCCCCTTGATGCTCTGTATGGGCTGAGCTTTGTCCCCTTGATGCTCTGTATGGGCTGAGGGTTGTCCCCTTGATGCTCTGTATGGGCTGAGGGTTGTCCCCTTGATGCTCTGTATGGGCTGAGGGTTGTCCCCTTGATGCTCTGTATGGGCTGAGCTTTGTCCCCTTGATGCTCTGTATGGGCTGAGGGTTGTCCCCTTGATGCTCTGTATGGGCTGAGGGTTGTCCCCTTGATGCTCTGTATGGGCTGAGGGTTGTCCCCTTGATGCTCTGTATGGGCTGAGGGTTGTCCCCTTGATGCTCTGTATGGGCTGAGGGTTGTCCCCTTGATGCTCTGTATGGGCTGAGGGTTGTCCCCTTGATGCTCTGTATGGGCTGAGCTTTGTCCCCTTGATGCTCTGTATGGGCTGAGGGTTGTCCCCTTGATGCTCTGTATGGGCTGAGCTTTGTCCCCTTGATGCTCTGTATGGGCTGAGGGTTGTCCCCTTGATGCTCTGTATGGGCTGAGGGTTGTCCCCTTGATGCTCTGTATGGGCTGAGGGTTGTCCCCTTGATGCTCTGTATGGGCTGAGGGTTGTCCCCTTCAGCTGCTCAGCATGTAGTGGAGTACTGCAGGAGAACTGGTGAGAATAGGCCATCTCTTCTTCATTATATTGCACATTATATTGCAGTCATCACTCTGCACTTAATGACAAACCACAGGACTTCCAAGAGGAAGCACTCTGCCATTTAAGTGCCAGTGCGAGGCACCTGCCTGATTATGAACTGAGTTGACAGCATTTCGTAAAAGCATAAAATACATTCTACATGCTGTGGCTCTATCCTCCTGGTTCCCCCATCAGTCAGTAGGGGGCACAACGGCATTACTCCTGAGGACTGACACTTAGAACCCCCTGTACTATAAGCTGGACTAACTCTGTAATAGTAATGGAAGTTGATGTAATTTCCTTCTAATTGTACAACAATTTGCTGCAGCCACAGCATTCATTTATGTTACATTTTACATTTGAGTCATTTAGCAGATGCTCTTATCCAGAGCTACTTACAGAAGTGAGTGAATGCATTTTCATACTTCTAAAAACTGGTCCCCAGAGGGAATTGAACAAACAGCCCTGGTGTCGCTAGTGAAAAGCTCTTCCAACTCACCTGAGTAATTCAACAACAATAAGAAATGTAATTTTAACAAGAAGATAAGGTATAAACGTGGCAGGGAAAAAAAAAAACAGGTCCAAATACTGTATAGGAAAACAGAAATGCTTCAAGACTAAATAGGCAATCTCAAATACATGCAAGGAAACATCCAAACACCCAACCAATGCCCTACCTAACCGTCCCTACTCTTCCCCTTTCCCATTCCGCTATACAGCCCTTCCCCGTCCTCACAATGTGTTATGCTCCACAGAGAAAAGTAAATGAAAGCAGACATTATGTCACAGCAGGCTTTTGTATTGCCGTAATGGCACAGACAATGTGCCCTTGGAAGGAGCTAGCACTGAAATCCATCTAGAGACTTAGTTCTGGACGTTCACCCTTCTTTGCGTTGCATAGAGAAAAGGCCTTTGTGTGATCTGAGGTTGTACAATTTTGTCTTACATTGAAAGATTAGAGAAATTAGCAAAAGTAGCTAAAAACTGTAATTTATGTCAGTGACAAAAATGTTAAAGAAGTACTTTATATAGCTGCACATCAGTTATTCTTGAAGTCCCCACGATAAGAGCAATATACTGTATGTATCTGTAAACCGTAACAGTCACGTTTTTATTCAGTCCCTTCTTTGAAAGCAGCAGGCCAAACCGCTCTCCTCTTCTGGCGGCTAAGCATATCTTCTTCCCTCAGAGTGTCACTGTCAGTCAACTGTCTGTGGGTCACTGTAGAGCCAAAGCTCTCCATTGAGCTAGCCTCCACCCAGTAATACAGCACTCCCTTCCCTGTGTTATACGCAGACATAACATGGAGGATGTACTGAGCAGGCAGAACAAGACAACCTCCGCACACAGAGATCTGAACCCTGGCTCTCCATCACTAAAAGGAAGCTAACAAGCAAGTCTCTAGAACAAATACGGACATCAAAAAAATAAACCCAAACCAGAATGAAAGCAGATCAGAGGGGCTGTTGTGGAAGAGTTCTTTCTTTTATTTTATTTTTTTTTTCTCCACAGACACTTGAGCTCTCTGCTCTCCCTCAGTAATGATCACTCTGTAGCAACATCTCGTGGGAAACGACTCAGTGATGTTGACGTGACTCCTCCAGTGAAGGACTCGAAAAAATGGTGAACTTAGGCAGACACTGCAGATGTGAAGAGTGCTGCGTTATCCTGGTGGACTGCGGTGCTATGTGTGGTTGTGTAGCTTGTGAACAGGACTCGGCTGCAGCAGAGGCCAGGAGCTCTTCCAAATGGCCCAGAGCAAGAAGATGAATGAAGCATCACCTTGGCTGTAGAAACTCCCTGTTGCAGAGAGATAGTGCTTGTTATTTCCATTACAGATCTTTCAGGGTGTTCTTATTATCTTCGATCTGGTTCACAAAAATGAGCGAGAAACCCTGTGGTCAGATGCCCAGTTTAACATCTGCAGTTCTTTATTTGGTGAATAATGTACACATCGCTGACACTGTTCTGGCAAAGGATTCTGGTATTGCAATTTATCAATGGGCTCCTATAGGACAACACCACAAAAAGAGTGATATCTGTTTGGCCTGAAAACATCTGTTGCCCATTTGATTTGCATAGTGTCAATGCCTTGTTAGTGGGATTTGGTGGGCACAGAGTCAGACGGAGGCGTTTATTGCATCATTCATTTGACTAGTGTGAACCGGTAAGAGTGTGCACAGCATTTAGTACCTCAACTTACGTATAAACCGACACACTTCATCTGTTCTGGTCTGCACTTCGCTCTGTCATTATTTCTATGCTGAATAAGGGCTGTTTTAACCTGGCCTGTAGGACAGGGCCTCCCACCCAGGGGCCTCCAAACATGTTAACCTGGCCTGTAGGACAGGGCCTCCCACCCAGGGGCCTCCAACCAGGTTAACCCAGCCTGTATGACAGGGCCTCCCACCCAGGGGCCTCCAAACATGTTAACCCGGCCTGTATGACAGGGCCTCCCACCCAGGGGCCTCCAACCAGGTTAACCCGGCCTGTATGACAGGGCCTCCCACCCAGGGGACTCCAACCAGGTTAACCCGGCCCTGAGTACAGAAGGCCAACTATGGGCTGTATGACCTGTCATTCCTGGTCACAGTGGAAAAGGACAGGTGTACAGAGAAGTGTTGAACACTATGCTGTTGCCTATCGCCTGGCCCTACGTGCTGTATAAAACTAACAACCTCAGACATGCTGTTTTCTTGTCAAACCTCTTGGTTGCCGGAAAGCACATAGGCGGGCACGTTGGAACAATGCTGCTGCAGGGCTGTCGGTGACTGGTAGGGCACACGTGGGCTGAATGGCTTGCGTTCATTGGGTTGCTTGTTTTTTTAACGAAATGCTATTTAGTATGCATCATTATGTTTGATAAATGAACAGCCACTGTTGGTACCTGTGCCACGCTGTGCTACCATTTTGCTGATGAACCTCACCTCCCATTGCTTATATGGTATTTATAAAATCCTAGGAAGCTTTTTCCCAAAAAAAAAAAAAAAAACTACCGCGAGAACTTATTTGATAAAAGCTCGGTCTGTGTAGGATCTGTATTACTCAATCCAAATTTGAATCCCTTTGTGAAACGCCGGGGGGGTTGTTGGAGGCTTACAGACAGAATATATCAAGGAATCGGTTTGAGACGTGACTGTATTTTGACTTTTTGTGTTCTGTTATTAAAGGTACACTGGATAATCCTACAATTTCTGCCTTGAAAAAGATAGGTTTGTTCAACTGTCATGTCGGACTGTGTGTTATGTGTTGTTTATATGTGCATAATCTATAAGTAGACTCACTGTTACACCTCAGTTAGCCATGGAATTGTCACAGCATTTGTGGTCTTAGTGCTCTAGCAACTAACTGTGCCTAGATGTCAAATCCTGCATCCAATCTCATGTCCATCAAAACACATTCTGGTTTCAGAGCACTGTTGCCATGGCCACACTGTATTTAAAACCTTTCATTATATACTGACAGTCACAGGTTTCTCCTAAAAACAAAGAAGCACCATCGTTGGGGAGATGCAATTATTTCTTGCTTCTCCTTGTTTTTCTAATTTGTTCATAGTAATAAGGTGAATTGGCCTGTCAAAGTCAACACTGGAACTCTAGTGCTTTGTGGCAAAACTGAATGGGAGAAGTGAGCTGAGGCCATAGCAGGATCTCATTGTTTCAAAAAAGCTGATGTCTATTTGCAAGTTATGTCAGATTGCCAAAAAGCCTCCACTGTTAAATCATATTAATTGCATTCTTTGTGCTTTCCTACATTGTCTGAGCATGGGGTGACTCAGATATTTTTTTACTTCTGTACATGGATATTGATGAATGGCTTTTGCCGTGAATCCTCTGTGGCCCGGTACAGGCAAATCTGCAAAAATCCAAATTGGGAAAGTTTCTTTTTCGTTAAATCCCAGCAGCATCACTTGGGACATTTCCATGCAACAGTTGGAGGCACAGGACAGATGTCAAGCAAACCAGTGTTAAAGCCTATGATTAAATAGAGGCAGCCTGAGCAACTTGGGTTGATATTTGTGCTCAGAGACTCATAGAATGGAGAAAGAGGTAGTGCCAAGTTATCCCCTAAATCCACACTGCCTAGAATTAGACATCTGACAGAAAGCCACATCATAACCACATCAAACTGCTTCATTTCCCCTTCCTCTTCCAGTTTGCCCTATGGCCTCTCCTCTCCTTTCAGATACATCTTCTCTCATTAAAGGAGTGGAACAACTCCAAGTTCCCAAATTGACATCATTATAAACTGATTGATTGCCAGTAAAATTTCCAGCCTCTTTCTCGTACAAAGTGCTGCCTGTGATGTAGCCAGTAACAGCTCCAGCGGGAATGAGGTGGAAAAAAACACCATATTGTTGTATTTAATGTTTGTCTTATTGATCTTACACAGATTTTAATGTATTGTAATCCAAAAGAATTGATCAGAATTATTAGATATAGTATAATCTTAAACAAATCGTTCCATTAATGAGCTATTTAGACTTAGCGTTCCATTGTATCAATAACTTAACGCCACGGTTATCTGGATTGCTAAAACTTGGCGGCCGAGGCACGGCTCTGAATAACAGCAACATTCGTATAAATATAAGTTGATGATGAATTGATAGTCATAAAATGTGACGTGAAGAATAAACGTGGCGCCAGACGAACAGAGCGCCAGATGCTAGGGGTTGTCCGCTGTGGCAGTCTCCTTCATACTGCTTTATTACATTTCAATCTGCAGAATAATTACTCTGACATATTGTCATAATTTCTCAGGCTCAGTGGCACAGTCATATTTGCCACTGCCGTGCAGGCTAGACAGCAGCCAATGTCATCTCTAACCAGGCAGACTGCACAGAGGAAGAGGATGAACAGCAAAGGCCAAACGTAATCCAAAGCCTTAGACCACCCTGTGCTTCCAGGTCATGCCCACGATGCCCTGGGATGAACTGGAGGGTATCATGCAGCGGATATCACGGATAGCTTTCCAAATCTCATACTGCCTCGCTTACAGTATCCTCTGCTGCCATACCAATCTCTCACAATTCATCAGCAGTTGCGATCACATATTGTCCTCTAACTTTAGCCCCTAGGCTCAAACCAAAGTGGGGAAAAGTGGCAAATGGTTGAACATGCCATTTCTCCCTCTATACAAGCAGGTACATAATGGGAATATCACTCACATGATGTAATTTCATGGTCTCTGTAGAAACTATTCACACCAGAAAGTAGGTTATGGGATCTCTTTGGTCTTGAAGTTGAGAAGTGCTGATGGTGGGTTGTGACATGTCATCTATCTCTCTGCCTCGTTTTATTATCCACTGGTTCATGCTTTCTGTGGGGACTGGGATTGACAAAGGATATGCAACTGTTTTGTCTAGAAGACTACAGTTACAAGGAAAGATTTTCTGATTGATTCACATGACAACAATGTCAATGTAATCTGATCAATGCATAAAAGGGATATTCTGTTCTCTTAATTTGCTTTATTGATCTAGTCTGTTTAAAGCATCGCCTGTACTGTTTTATTCCTGTCAGCTTTCAGGTCCTGAATAATTGCAATAATAGTACCTGCACTTGGGTCCACACCTATGACATGAAATACTTTGTTTATTAGATTAGATTCAACTTTATTGTAATTGAATAAGTACAAGTACAATATAACGAAATGCATTTGCATCTAACCAGAAGTACCAAGTAGAAGAGAGCCGAAATGTACAAGTATTAAGTATTTATATATTACAAGTGGAATGTATAGATGTCCAAAGAAGCCAATTGCAGTACAAATGGCAATACTAAATGTGCATTAAGGCAAATAGAGGAGGGCAGAAAAGTTACAAGTATTAAGTATAGTGTATGTTACAAGTGGCATAAACAGTTGTGCAGGTACAAATGGCATTCTGGATGTGCAATCGAGGCAAATTGAAAGGAGTGAGATAGAATGTGCAGAGATAGCAGCAATGAGGTCCCGAGGTAGACCTGTATATGTAGCAACTGTAAAATGCAAGTATGAAGGCAATTCCAAGTGTGCAATGAAGGCAAGTTAAAGGTGCAACTGAAATGTAAGGATAGCAGCAGTGAGGTCCCCGAGGTAGACACGTACCTGGAACTACTGAAAACTACCATATCAGACTTTGCAAGGCAGTGTCAGAGTCCGGTAGTACAAAGGGAGTAGTGCAACAAGGTCCCTGAGAGGCGGGGGGTTGTGTTAGGTATGCGTCACGGAGTTCAGCAGGGTTACAGCAGATGGGAAGAAACTATTCCTGAGCCTGCTGGTGTGTGAACAAAGAGACCTGTACCGCCTGCCTGATGGAAGGAGGGCAAAGAGGTTGTGGCCTGAATGTGAAGGGTCTCTGATGATGCCACCCACCCTGTGCAGACACCGCTTGCGCTGGAGGTCTACAATGACTGGGAGCTGGACACCAGTGATGTGCTGGCCGGTTTCACCACCCGTTGCAGGGCCTTCCGGTCGACTACGGAGCAAACTCTAAACCACACTGTGGCTTAGCATATAGCATCATCTGGAATTTATGCACAACTAAAGCACAGTCAATACTCAATCCCTCAGGATCATGGGAAGGAATGTACTACGATCTAAAATAGTTTAGACAATTTTAAAATGCTAATTTTCTGTCAGTCTTTCCCAAACCAACCACTCTATGTAGATTCTTGTCTTTATCTTTATCGCTATATGCTAGCTAAATGCTGCTGTTTGTCTTTATTTGTGTAGCCACGGGTTGGCACCCTTTAACGTCATAAAGCAATAAGGCCAGAGGGGTGTGGTATATGGACTGTAAAGGACTGTGAGTATTAAGGGATATATGCCCAATACCAAGGTGACTTTAGATGTATGGCTAAGGTTTTGCGGCATCATTACAAAGAATTTATTGCTCATCTTGTGGAGATCCGAAAGCTTTAAGGGCAGTATTTATCTGTCCAAATGGGCATGGTTTTTCACTCAGTTCATCTGTCCTAAATCCTTCTCTGTGGGCTATGGATCACCTATTCTGCAGTCAGGGCGCCATCATTATCCATCATGTCTGATGATTACCCACAAGCCTTTCAGGAGGCACACACTTACACACACACACCATGCGCAAACGATTGGTGAGCGTACAGTGTACGTGTGTCATGATGAAGAATAACTTGTGGCAGATAATTTAATAATCACAAAGGAGAACAATTGTACTGTGGTATAAATGGTGTATTTGTTATTGTGGTGTAATTCCCTTTAGTTTTTACAGTAGTTATTACCGTATAGTGTTGTGATTACTGTAATATACTGACATATTTACTGTAGTGTTTTTACAGACCTTACTGTAGTAGAAACTGTTCTATACTGCTGTTTATAGATGGACGATATCTCTGTAGTATCTACTGTATAATAATGATGTATTTCTGTACTATACTGGTGTATTTACTGTTTCCTTGATTTATCAATCAGTCACTTATTTTATAAAGCCCCTTTTTACATCAGCAGTTGTCACAAATTGCTTATACAGATAACCTGCTTAAAACCCCAAAGAGAAAGAGACAACTATAAATGTATTCACAGTGGCTCGGGAAAACTCCCTAGGAGGGTTGGGAGCTAGGAAAAGACCTACTGAGGAGACGAAGCCTGTGGGGTGGGCAGTCCTCTTCTGATCGTGCCAGGGGAAGATTCTAAGAGTAAAGGTTTTTGCATGGTCAGGTGACCAGCGAATCAATATATATGTTACTGTATGAATGGGGAGTACACTGGGCACAATTAATACAACCTATTCACAAGATATTGACAGACACACTTTTCAGGGCTTGTCGACGGTCAGAGATCCATTGGGAAATAGTCCAAATATAATAAGCGTGCCAGAAAGACCTGAATTAAAGGAGCCTAGGGTTATGTGTGAGGCAGATAAAAAAAAAGTGAATGAGCAGAACTATCTCCAACACCAATTCGTTGGCTTATAGCGGGGAATGGAGTATTGGGTGCTTGGGTGCGTGCGTGTGCGCATGTGCGTGCGTGTGCGCATGTGCGTGTGTTGTTATTTGTTCCTCATTTCAGACATCTACTGCGTTGTATCTGCCTCTCTGATCTCCCTGCCGTTACAAAGCACTCCACACCCATTCGTTTTCTGTTTGCCTAATTAATCTGGAGTTACATCCCATTGCCTGTAATTACAATATTCAGCTCAACATTAATCCAGGAGTGGAGATGGTAATTACTGCTCAGTGCTGCTTGGGCTTCATCTGTGGACCAGTCCACGTCATTCACCGTGTGTGGTAGTGTTCATGATGCCAGGTGGACTGCATTGATTGGCTCTCCGACTACTGAGTCATCTCCAGGACCACCATGGTCTTGTTTGCCTTCAGTCTCGAGGAGCTCCTGGAGACACCAAGGGCGACAGGGCTGCAATAGGCCCACCATTCCGTGTCTTTTTCCCCCTCAGGTCTACCTCATTCAGTTTCCTTGTTTTATACCTGTTAATTCTCTGCTTGCGGGAGACTTGCGCTCCATATTTTCTCTAATATAAGGCTCATTCATTTCTTTAAACGTTTGACGAGAGCTACACTCGTAGACTTTCATTGGAAGGTTCCTGGCCCTTACACGGTTGTCGACCTACTATTCTTGGGCTTGCGGAGCTGAGAGAGGAAAGGTGAGTGCAGTCAAAGCCTTTCCACGCTGTATATACAGAACTACTATGTACAGTGACTGAATGGCACGCGTGTGCCAAGAAGAACAAACAAACAAGCAATTGCGTCTAATTTTGGATGTGTGTCCGCATAATTTTTCCATAGCCCTTCCCATTCTGTCATGTCTGTTTTGAGTGCATTGATTTGCACTGCACTGCCTGCATTTCCCTCCGTTATTTCCACACACACGTCCTAACCTTGTGCCTGGTATTTGATTTTGGTGTGACCTCGTTTCACATGGGCTTCTGACAGTCCTTTGATCCCGAGGGAATTACTAGGTGCTCATACACCTGGCTTCATCAGATTTCATCACTAATTAAATATTTGTGTGATACTACAGGATCACAGGATTATAGGCCACCCAGACTGGATGTTCAAGCAAAGGTCGGCAACTTTACCAGGAGTACCAGGAATGCCAGTTTACTGTTTACCCTACCGTTTCAACTGGTCTGCCCGTTATGATTTTCATATGTTTAACTGCCAGCCTGGCTAAACCAAACAGGCACTGTCAGTTTATTTCCACAGAGCTCCACTTCAACAGATCCAGATCTACCTACCTGTATCACATGAGGTGAGGCAGGCCTATGTCATGAGACAACCTCCTAGATGCTGAATCTAGTTCTGACTTTTAAAAGGCATGCTTACAATGTTCTTTTGCAGGTTACTGTTTTTTTTTTAACTGTTGCTTTTGTGTACTTTATTTCAAGGCCCTGCTTGTAAATCTGACTATGATGTGTTTAATGCACCGGTTGTTTTGATGCAGGCATTTGGCAGGGCAGCCTGCATTTATTCACTGTTTTATTGACTTTAGTAGGCCTACCTGTATGTTGTTTCATTAAGATGTTTAGTATTGGATTTGATTTATGGATTTTACTTTGCAAAAACTGCTTGATGTGGATTGTCATGTACATCCACACTCTTATCCAGAACCTCATTTAACACAGGTGTATTCTCTAACAGTACATTTTGTTTCAGATGATTCATTTAGTATTTAGACATGCTCTGATTAGAGTTCTCAATTTCAGTCTCAATCTGAATGGATAGGCTGCAGCAACTCAGTTACAGGCTATCATTATAACATATGACAGCAAAATGGATGTCTTTGTTCTTGGAAAACAGCAACCTGTGAACCATATCTTGTCCATAGCCAGCTTTTCATACCACTTAAATCAGTAAACAATCACTCACTATGTCAGCTTAAAGATTATACTTTGACACTGAAAGATTATGCTTTGCAATCATTTATTCATAGAAGATTTCATAGTGTGGGAAAAAATAAGTACACTCCTAGGTTCAGTACCTTATGTTGCCCCGTTTGGCTGTAATAACTTAATGTGCCTGTATCTTGTTATTGTCTATCGACTTTGAGGAATATTTGCCCGTTCTTTTTACAATACCACTTCGACTTTGCCACATTTAAAGGCTTTCTTGCATGCACGGCCCACTTCAAGTCCCCCCACAGCATTTCAATTGGATGGAGAAATGCTGTGCCATTCCGTGACCTCTCTTTCTTCTTTTGAGATATTCTGCTGTAGCTTTGCTTGGGCTATTTTGGATCATTGTCCTTTTGCAAACTGTTATGGTTCAGCCTTAGCTTTTTGAAAGCTGAATTCTCCTTAAAAATTCTCTGGTACAATATTGAATTCATGGTTGACTCAATGGTGTCAAGTTGGCCAGACCCTGAGGCAGCAAGAGATCCAAACCATGAGGCCAGAACCTCCATGCTATACTGTTGGTATGAGGTTCTTCTGTTTTAAAGGCAGTGTTTTTACCAAACATGGCATCCAGCATAGCAGCCAATCAACTCCACCTTTGACTCAGTTGCCCTATGTAAATTGTTCTAGTAGTTTTGGACTTCAGGTTGGTGGAGAGTGCCTGCCTCAAGTGGAGGAGTTTAAGTATCTAGGGGTCCTGTTCACGAGTGAGGGAAGGAAGGAACGGGAGATTGACAGACGGATCGGTGCAGCTTCTGCAGTAATGCGGTTGATGTATCGGTCTGTCGTGGTGAAGAAAGAGCTGAGCCGCAAGGCGAAGCTCTCGATTTACCGGTCAATCTACGTTCCTACTCTCACCTATGGTCATGAGCTTTGGGTCATGACCGAAAGGACAAGATCCCGGATACAGGCGGCCGAAATGAGGGTGGCTGGGCGATCCCTTAGAGATAGGGTGAGAAGCTCGGTCACCCGGGAGGAGCTCAGAGTAGAGCCGCTGCTCCTCCACATCGAGAGGGGTCAGCTGAGGTGGCTTGGGCATCTGTTTCGGATGCCTCCGGAACGCCTTCCTGGGAAGGTGTTCCGGTCCCGTCCCACCGGGAGGAGACCCCGGGGAAGACCTAGGACACGCTGGAGGGACTATGTCTCCCGTCTGGCCTGGGAACGCCTCGGTGTCCCCCCGGAAGAGCTGGAGGAAGTGTCTGGGGAGAGGGAAGTCTGGGCATCCCTGCTTAGACTGCTGCCCCCGCGACCCGGCCCCGGATAAGCGGAAGAAGATGATGATGATGATGAGTTTTGGTCTTTACCCAGGTGTTTGTCTGGTAAACATCAGTCGTGTCTTGACATCAGTTTTTTGAGAGCAGGGGCTTTCTCCCCAGACCATGTCGGCCATGTTTGTGCAATGTCTTTCTGATAGTCGACTCATCCACATTGTTTGTGGCAAGAGCGGACTGTCATTTTTTGTGTGCTATTTGTTAAATTGGGTTAACTTTATCAACTAATGTGTTTGGAATTTACCTCAAATGTCAATGTAATAATGATAATAATTTATTGCATTCGGGAAAGCGCTTTTCATTATAGATGAATAATCTCAAAGTGCATGAAAAATAATGAGAAATAAGAGAATAATAATATTAAATAGTTAAAAGAACTATCAGATAAAAATTAAATAAGATATATGTACAGAATACAAATTAAACAATAATGATAATACTGTAAACTGAAACTTTACTGTATTAGCGTTGCTAGACCATAGAGGGAATGGAGGTTCATGGGGAAGAGCAGGCCAGATAAGCAGCCTGCATGGGTCCCAAGCCATTGATAGCTTTATAGACTAAAAGGATATAATTTTTAAATCAATTCTATGAGGGACAGAAATATGTCCAAATATGTAAAAGAAGACGTCTTTCCAGGGTGTATACTTCCTTTTTCACAACTGTAGAATTAAAAAAAAATCTGAAATGATATGGCTTTCAGTAATGAGTACTGCTAAGTGCTAAGTACTTTGGCTGACTATTTCCAGTGTGTGTTGAGCTTGGGCCCCAGTAGTCAGATCCCCGTAGCAATAGAACCTTACTCTGTCATTTATTTCCCTCAAGTCGAAACAGCCATGCCAAGAATCCAGCTATGCCAAGAATAACAAAATTTCACTTTCTTTTTAAATAAATTACTATTTAAAGACACACTGAACAATATAGACCAACTGGAAAGTGGACCAATGTAAGATTTATTTTGCACAAGATAATTCCTACTTTATGATTCTTAATTATTTTCATTGTTTTGTTGAAATTCCTGATGGTTCTTCAATGTAAGTTTGCTAGTGAAAACATAAATTTTAGATAGCGAGTTGCTCACATAGCATATAAATCAGCAAATATACTTGACAGCCTATGGGACACAATGTTGCTCAAGGGTTGAGAAATCTGTAAAACTACTGCCAAACGTGCAAATGTATATTTTGCGATTCAACATTTCATCTAAATGTTCAGTTTACTCATTCACAGCGGATGCACTGGCATGGTCACTCGCCATCAGTCACTGCTCGCCAGGAAATAGGTTCAGGCTATAGACCTGCCCCGGGTGGACTTAACCATAAGGGAGTGTGGCAATCTGTCATGCCATGATCAAAAGACTTATCCGAGGCCATCAGAAGAAAGATTATTGATGCCCATGAGCGTGGGTGGGAATACAAAACAATTTGCAAGAAATTCAAAGTACATCATTCCACTGATCATCAGATCATCTACAAATGGAGAAAACCCTAGACCACTAATTAGGGGAGGTAATTTCACCAAATTCAGGCCAATAGCTGACCAAAAAATTAATAGTCTCTAAGTCTCTAAGAACCCTTTGGATTGCATCAAGGAATTTCCTGGCCACTCTTGCCACAATCAATGTGGTCAACTGTCAGATAGAAACTTCACCAACATGGGAGGTCAAGAAGGAAGAAGCCTCTGCTCTCAAAAATGAAAACATGACTGACGTTTGCCAGACAACACCTGGGTAAAGACCAAAACTACTGAAACAATGTGCTCTGTACAGATCAGGTGGAGTTGTTTTGCCCCAATTCCAAATTCCATGTTTGGCAAAAACCAAACCCTTCCTTTTAACAGAACAACCTCAAAACAACCATAAAACATTTTGCCATCTTTGAGTCAAACATGAATTCAATATTGTACCAGATAATTCTTAAGGAGAATGTGAGGCCATCTGTCAAAAAGATGAAGTTGAACCGAACACGGATCCTGCAACAGGACAATTATTCAAAACACAGAAGCAAAGCTAGAACAAAACATTTTAAAAAGATGAAATTGAGGGTTATGAAATGGCTTAGTCAAAGCCCAGATCTAAATCCTATTGAAATGCTGTAGGAGGACTTGGAGCAACTTGAAGCGAGCCGTACAAAAACGGATTACAAGAAATTAAAAGAAATAGCTACATGAAGTTATTTCATCCAAAGAGGGAAACACCACGTATTGATTGAACTGATTTGATTCAAAGTACCAAGAGGAAGTGATTGATCAATGTTCAAGATTTTGGGGAAATTATTATAGCAATCATGAAAGTCCCTACAGAGCTGCAACCTTTGCATGCTATTTTGATGACTAGTGAAGGCGGAAAACCTTTAAATGTCATGAGACCAAGGGTCCACATTTGACCTACTGCTTCTTGACTTAAATACCGCCTTTGAAACCATTGATCAAAACATTCTTTTTGAGAGACAGCAAACACAAATATTGCTCTAATTAGACAAGTTCTTGCCTTGTTTTGATTCTAACTGTCCAAAAATATATTTGTCATTGGTCGGTCTTCCGATAAATAGAAGGTACATATTGGTCTTCCTCACGTTTCTGTTTGAGTTCAAATTTGGAATGCTTTTCCTCAACATTAGACTATTGCAATGCTCTTACCTCCGGTTGCCTGGATAAGACTAGAGATAAAGGGAAAGTTTTTACATCAGACCTTAGTTAGATGTTTTTGGTGTTGTAGTTGATTCCCCAAACTGTATAAAGTTTACAAGTCTAAATTGTCCCCTCCTCCTCTTCCCATAGTATTACATAGTCCAGGGTGGTTTAGGGTAGGACGAATAGTATTACATAGTCCAGGGTGGTTTAGGGTAGGACGAATAGTATTACATAGTCCAGGGTGGTTTAGAGTAGGACAAATAGTATTACATAGTCCAGGGTGGTTTAGGGTAGGACGAATAGTATTACATAGTCCAGGGTGGTTTAGGGTAGGACGAATAGTATTACATAGTCCAGGGTGGTTTAGGGTAGGACAAATAGTATTACATAGTCCAGGGTGGTTTAGGGTAGGACAAATAGTATTACATAGTCCAGGGTGGTTTAGAGTAGGAGGAATAGTACTGCGAGTGTCTCAAGAGAGTACTAGGGGACTAAAAGTCAATGCAAACAAATAGACGAACCAGTGAGAAAGTTTACATGGGAAGTATCTCCGGCATTCTGAACAATGTTGTAGATAAAAGTATTCTAAAAATGTAGACATTTATTTCTGTTGTCTTCAGGTCATTTATGCTTATATTTATGTTAGTGGTACAGTAAAAATACATATGGCGCCTTTAACTGATGATGTCATTGATTGAATGAGCTGGCTGTCTGAAAAAAAATTCATGGTAACATCGAATGAGAGCAGTAACATAATTTCTATTTGACCTGTTATCAATTTTGGAGGCACATCCTGATCTTTGCAATGTCCTAATGGTGCCATTTTGTCTCAACTTCTTGATGATGGTCAGTGTCCTATGATATCTTATGGCGTCCCAATTCTTTTATATCAGTCCCGTGATCTGAACCTTTAAATTATATATTTTATTAGCTCATTGAAACCATGGCTATGTCTGCAATATGCAAACAAGAAACCTTCAAGGAAATCCTACAGGATCAGTTCCTTTCATTTAGGGCTAATCAGAACAACTTCAACTGATGTCAGCTGACAGCAAATTATCTTTTTACATGAACTGGAATGTGATTGGTAGAATCTGAATCACATTTACTACTCAATTATAAAGGGTGGGCACACTTACGTGACTAAGGCATTTACAGTTTTTATTTGATTTATTATTCAGAGAAATTAAGAATTTGTTTTCTCACTAAAGTATTGTTGGTTACAAGGATTTATTCAAGCTGAAAAATAGGCCTGACAGGATTTGTCTTGATTTCAGCCTTTACATAAACAAAAGTGACATTTTCAGTAAGGGTGTGTATGTTTGATATCCACTGTAAATCAAACTAAGTAAAATACTTTGACGAGGCACTCTGAGGTATATTGCATGGAATACTGTGAATGGATTTTGCAAAGACAAGTGGTTATGATGGAAAAGACTTGTTAAAACCTTTTTATATGCCAGTCACATAAAAGACTATAATCTGAGTAGTCACCTGATGTTAAACTGTAAGAGCAGGGCCAATTTCAACTCCTAGTTACCATGGCACTGGATTTCCCAGGGCATTTCCAATTTCCTCTAGAGGACCTGGCCTACAAGAGTGATTACACTGGGATCACTTCGGGACCGTCAGGCTTGGTAAGTAAGGATGTGTTGGTAATTGTGAAATGTCCTAATTCGTTTTCAGGAGAGCAGTGTGTTTGAGAGTTTTAGGAGTGAAACTCAGAGCAGGCTGCGACACCTCTCTTAAAATGACAGTGTAATCAGACATTTCAGACAAGTGTGATAACTGGACGGACACCCTGTTTTTAATGGATTCTGGGAAAATAAGCCCATTTCAGTCAGAATGCAGATACTTTTTAATCCTAAAAACAGGGAAGATTTTCAATGAATGTTATTTAAATAATGATTTCATGTGTTTGCTAACTCAACTGTACAGTAGAGCAACAGCATGCTGCAAATCAACAAATCCAAGCACTAAATTTTTATTGAAGTTCCTGACAGTTCATGCACTTCGACTAATTATTGCTTTTGGCAAGGGCAGTTGGACAAAAATTGTAGTGGGTTTTTTAGGAAAGTTAGCAATTTCATCTGTCTTCACTTTTGATAACACTAGTTGGGCATTCTAAATAAATACCTTTTCAATTTGAGAGCAAACACTGATCATTTACATCAAGTTTTACAGTTGTATTTTGTTTTGGCTTGTAAAAGTGGAAAAATATATTGTCTGAGGTAACATTATAACAACGTTTTTGTTAATTGTTGTAATTCATAACAAATAATTCATAATTAATGAATAGTGAATATTTAACATAGGCATAAATTCACAAGGGTATTTGATTATTTTATAAAATGTTGTCTAAATATTAATCTAAGGAATTCCTTTGTTTGAGATACTTTTATTCCAAACCAGCTATACACTGCAACCAACATTAATAGATATTAATAGACTCAACAAAATTCTGTATATGCAGAAAGTAAACAACACAGTGGTTCAATTTCCAGAACAACTAATGGCTTGTTTACATTAAGGGAGAGAGAATCCAATTCTAGATAGACTTATCTTAGTTGGCATAATCATTACCATTGCATTTGAATTTACACTGGCATGTTCAAGACATACCTCGCAGGATTGTGTCCGTCAATTGCGGGAAAATAGTGATATGTGTGCACAGCTGTACAGAAGCGTGATAGAGTTCTGACAGAATTGTCTTCACACTTGCACAAAAAATAAATAACGGGTGGGCTTGACTGATAATGTGGCTCACTTTACCCCAAGTGGTGTCCTGTGCTATTGATATCTGCAAATGTACACAACAAAAAAAGAAATACGTCTTGAGTCTTCCATATGTTTCGGAAAATGTCGTGTAATGTAAATAATCCCTTAGAGCAATGAATCAAGTGCAGAACTTTTCCTGTCGAGGTCTCAGTTCAACCACAATGTCCCTGTGTGACTGTAATTTTTGCAGTGCTGCTAGTGGCAATGTCAATTTACTGAGTCTACCTTTAAATCTCAAATATGTTGACTCTCTCCCTAGAGACAGCACAATGCCAAAATGTTCTGATATAAATATCTCTTTGTGCGTTCAAGGTAGAGACTTCCTGTTTTCTTTTTTTTAACAGATTATGTCAGACAGTTTAAGCAATTCATCCACTAAATTACATAGGGTTTAAAACAATTCAATATCTTAGTAGTAACTGCAAATTTAGAGAAAAGACAATGCTCTTTTTACTTCATAACATTGTTTTTCTCTATTTATCATGATGTTACATTAAAGCCTACACTGTAGTTGGCCAACTCATTTAGCAGAAAGAGAATCTGATCTATACAGTGGATCCGCTAATTCAGCAGAAAGACCATTGAATCTGTGCAGTGGATCCGCTAATTCAGCAGAAAGAGCATTGAATCTGTGCAGTGGATCCGCTAATTCAGCAGACAGAGCATTGAATCTGTGCAGTGGATCCGCTAATTCAGCAGAAAGAGCATTGAATCTGTGCAGTGGATCCGCTAATTCAGCAGAAAGAGCATTGAATCTGTGCAGTGGATCCGCTAATTCAGCAGAAAGAGCATTGAATCTGTGCAGTGGATCCGCTAATTCAGCAGAAAGAGCATTGAATCTGTGCAGTGGATCCGCTAATTCAGCAGACAGAGTATTTACTCTTGCAATGGACTCATGAATTCAGCAGAAAGATAATTCAGTCAGTTGCAAATGTTATATTTGTATTGTCTGCCTTAACAAGGTCAATTTAAATTCCATAGAGTACAACAACAACAAACAAGCTAATAAATCCATGTACAATTTAAAAATAGTTTCTAAAATATTAAGGTGCTTATGCATGTTTCAAAGCCAGAGAGTTAAAAGCCACTTTGTGTGAATTATAAATGTTTTCAGTGACTGATATAATTTGCATAGCCAGGTAAACCGAAGGGGGTACAATGTTACTTGAAGTCTGTGGCTAAAGTCAGTTTTTTGAGAATTTAAAGGTCAAATTATCATTTTGGATTTAGCTGTACTATTATTCAAATTACAAGGGTTGAAACTATTAGTCCTAAACTAGCTCAGTCATCATTAAAGTAACCATAAATTATTTTCTGTGTCAGAGAATTCTAAAAAGAATGTCAGGCGATCCACCTCTTAGCTGAATCTAAAGTGCACCTGGGTCATGCAACAAGATCCAAAACACACAAGCAAGCCTACATCAGAATGGTTGAAAAGAAATACATTTAAAGATTTGGAATGGCCTGGTCAATGGCCAGTCCTAAACCTAATTAATTGTTGGGGCAGGACCAGAAGAAAATAATATTTTGCTGATTTGAAGCCATATTGCATGGAAGTGAAATGGAAGAAAAAGGTGTCCGGAGTGATCTACAACTGCAGAATGTGCTTGGCTGCTGGCATTGTGCACAATCAGTTATTGAGTTTAAAGGTGCAATCAATTTTCTACAGGGACTCAGTATTTGTTGCAAAACTCATGATCATTAAAGAAATGAGGAAGGAACACAACTCTAATTTTATTTGTTTACTCAGGGTCTCAGATCTGAAAACATTTGCAACAGAAAATCAGAAACAGGACCAACTTGTTTTTGTATTTGTTTTTATGCTATTGTATTTTTGTTTATTTTTCTTCGTAAAACACATTGAATTGCTTCTATGTATGAATTGTGCTATATAAATAAACTTGCTCGCAATTACTTTTTCACAGCACTGTAAATTATCACACCTTTCTGGGTGGAGCAAGGTATACCTCGGATAGTTAATGTAGCTACTTATTATTCATGCTATCTACAATAAAAGATATAGCCTCAATTTCATTACATCACATGAAGTTCAAGTTCATTCAGTGATGCTGTTTTGAGGTTTGTTTTGGTTTTTATCCACTCTGTACTCAGAGAGAAACTCCTCACTTCATGTTGAATTAGACATAATCGTGCCACCTCAAAAGAGGCTGAAATTAGACTTCTCTAAATAGATAACAGCCCATGATCTCTTCTCCCGAACGTTTATCATAGGTCTCATGGGTCTTTGGAAGCAGCCATACCTAACAGCTCGGTTAATACTTTATTATCAAGGGATTTTATTCAACCCTAAGTAAAATACAAAAAACTTCATTCACATCATCCATGCTGTTTCAAAAACATTATATTCCAATGGTAACAATCTTTCATACTTCAAGAGGAAGTTATGAGAAAGTTTCAGTTGGTTTCATGAGCCCAGTGAGCCAACCGCCCCCCCCCCCCCCCCCCTTAACAGCCCTTAATATTTTAGTGCTCATGCATATTTCATCCATCAGCTGCATCCTTTCAGGCGCTCCTCATCGAGAATCAGGTTTATGGTGAAGCTGTAAAGGTGAAGAAGTAATTTAGTGAATCGTTCCATGAAAGACAAAGATCAAAGCTGCTGCCTCGAGGCGCTATCTGTGGAATCCATCTGTTGGTGCAGCATTGCTCTGATGTTATTTTAGCACTCCAGCTCTCATTCAGCAGGTTTGTATGAGATATACTGTAGGTAACGGTGACAGGGAGGCACTTGGCACTTCAGCCTGTCACATCAGCCATCATAGAAAGAACTTTAACCGCTCCTCTTTCGCCCTATGAACTGTTGGCAAATGTATCATTGGCTCACTGTACACTGCTGCTAGTCTATTCTCTAGTAGTTGTAACTAGTCTATTCCCTAGTAGTTGTAACTAGTCTTGTAAACACACCGACAATAACCAAATGTGTTTATCGCTAACTCATTTGTGCAGGTCCAAGGAAAATTATACAAAGCCAGGTGACTTACGGTTCACCATTTCTTTTTCATCTTAGTGTCTGCAATAGTTAGTTAGCTAGCAGTAGGCACTGTTTTGCTTTTTTGCCACCTTATTGAATATTTATTTGTTGACATAGCTGCAGATTGTTACAAAGGTGAAGAACAAAATATAAACCTACTCAAAGGTGGACTCGGCAAAAACAAGTTTTCCATCGACAAAGGCAGGTGTGCAACCCTTATAGACTACCTTCCATCCCAGGAATTGAATATGGCCTCAATATCAAGAAACATGTTTTAAAAATGTTTTTTTCCCCTAAGTAGTCCAACTAAAATTGGGTCAAATATATTAATTTATTTTCTCACCATGGTGAAAACACTGAGCCTGTTACTCCTGTTCTATAACAACTTTGAGTCATTGGAGTGACACTTTTTAACCTTTTTGACATTTGAAGTAACCAACGATGTTGTCCAAGTGTACATGGAAGTTCAGTGTGAAGTTTGTATCTACTGTCCCCATTCAAAATGTTTTTGTGCCAAAGTTTATGTTTGAAAATACAAACCACAGACAACTACAGAGTCAAATTCAAAGTCAAAGTGTTTGACAAAAACGTGTTTCCTCAAAATATCCAGCGTCTCTTATCCAGATAAGGGATTCTGGGAGTTTTTGGTTCTTGAATGGATGGTTGTCGTTTGTATCACGTGAAGAGAATCTTGCGCAGACACAAAACAATTAAAAATGTCCTCTTCACGATGACCAAAAACATGATGGACATCCTCATGATGGAGTCAAATAAGAGAGCATACTATTTTGGTAACTTGGGAAAATAATCTATTGTTACAGCCTGCAACGATCTAGAACATTTCTGCAAAATAATTTATATTATGTTCCTATATTTACTTACTGCTGCCAGGATCTTTTTGCTCCCATGGGGTTACAACAGCAAATAGAACTGGTGCTGTCATGAAAAGTACTTTATGAATTGAAGAAAAAAACATTCATACATTGTCTCTACAATGGGCCTAATTCTGCAATTGTGACATACGGTAGGTTACTACAGTATGTAGTAGGTTACAAGTTAGGTTACAGGCTCAACAATTAATAAAATGAGTGTATCCATAAAAGTGATCTAAAAATTAAAATCATTACTATTCATAAGCACCTATATGTGCGTATGTAGGCCTATTTGATAATTAAATAATGCCACATACCTTACAAATATACACTACCGTTCAAAAGTTTGGGGTCACTTAATTATTTGTCCATTAAAATGAAATAAAATTGATCACATACAGTGTAGACATTTTTAATGTTGTAAATGACTATTGTAGTTGGAAACAGATTTTTTTTAATTTATTGAATATCTACACAGCTGTACAGAGGCCCATTATCAGTAACCACCAGTCCTGTGTTCCAATGGCACATTGTGTTTGCTAATCCAAGTTTATAATTTTAAAACCCTTTTGCAATTATGTTAGCACAGCTGTTTGCTGATTAAAGAACCAATAAAACTGGCCTACTTTAGACTAGTTGAGTATCTGGAGCATCAGCAATTGTGGGTTCGATTACAGGCTGCAATTGGCCAGGAACCAAAAACTTTCTTCTGAAACCTGTCAGTCTATTCTTGTTCTGAGAAATGAAGGCTGTTCCATGTGAGAAACTGCCAAGGAACTGAAGATCTCTGTACAATGCTGTGTACTACCCCCTTCACAGAACAGTGCAAATTGAAAGAGGAGGCTCCGGTGCACAACTGAGAAAGAGGTGTTATGGAATTTTACTGAATTGAGGCATTAATGAATCACAGAGGACAAAATGTCACAAGAATTTAATGCGCAGGATGACGCTGTGTTGTTGGGTGCATTTGACTTGAAATACATTAGAACGTCTAGTTTGAGATATAGACGCCTCAAAGATCCTCAAGTGGCAGCTTCATTAAATGTTACCCGCAAAACACCAGTGAGGAGGCAACTCTGGGATGCTGGCCTTCTAGCCAGAGTTGCAAAGAAATAGCCATATCTCAGACTGGCCAGTAAGAAATAAAATATTTTAACAGGTAAACCCTGTGGACGGCACTTGATTGAAGCCAGTTTCCTACTACAACAGGACAATGACCCAAAGCACAGCTTCAAACTATGCAATAACTATTTAGGGAAGAAACAGTCAGCTGGTATTCTTTCTATAATGGAGTGGCCAGCACAGTTATTGGATCTCAACCCTATTGGAAGCAGCTTGACTGTATGGTACATAAGACGTGCCCATCCGACAATCCAACAATCCAACTTGCAGGAGGTGCTTCAGGATGTGGTGAAATCTCTTCAGATTACCTGAAATATACAACTAAAATACCTGTAATTGCTGCAAATTGTGGATTATTTGACGAAAGCGAAAATTTGAAGGACACAATTATCTAAAAAGTATCTAAAAATCATTATTTCAAACCTTGTCAATGACTACATGTCCTATACATTTTGCTCTATTTCCTATTCAAACTCTAATTTCATGTATGTTTTCATGGAAAACAAGAAGATTTGTAAGTGACCCCAATCTTTTGAATGGTAGTGTATATATGAGTTTGTTATTGTTTTGCCAGGGTTCCTATTAGGCTTTTGCCAAATTTTACTTTTGAAATCACAAGACTTTGTACTGTCAAAGTGAAATCACATTTGGTTGGACATGTACGGTTTGAATAAGTAGATAAGATAATGGATTGACTGTGTAGAAAAAAGGTACTATTGTGAATAATATAAACTAAAGGATCTATTCGACATCTAGGCATTTGAAATGCACCAGGCACCATAAGCTCTGATGTAAATTAGATTTTCTCGCTAAAGGACAGGCCACAGTGACCTGGAATACGGCTCAGGCGCTCATATATTTATTCAATATTTGGACATGCAATTTTACTTTCATTAAAAGTCACCTTAAGTAGTGACATTCCTCACTTATTACACTCTTGGACAGGGCGGGCTCTAGGCGTAAGAGGCTGCTTAGGGCCCCCGACTGCTAGGGGGCCTCTGAACGCTTTGGAGATCCCTACGATGGGGAGAGGGGGCCCAAAATTACATTTTGCGGTGGAACGCCAAAAGGCTGCTCTTGAATTCTGAAACGGCCTAATTTGAGGACATTGATGGAAGAGGTACTTTAGAAGCAGGTTGACATCTGTAACTGTGCCAAAATGTATTGAATAACTTATTTTATTAGACAATTGAGAACATAATCTTTATCCACACACTATTCACACCCACATAGGAGATACACAGATAGGCCGACAGAGACATGCGCGGATGCCCGCACGGACACACATACAAACACATACACTTTAAATAGGTGTAACTGTTTATATCTTACATTTCAGTGCAGTTAGACTCTTATCCAGAGCCACCTAAAGTGGTGAACCATTCATTTCAGCACAATTCAATTCTCGTACCTATAAAGCAGTTCTATCTCGCTTTTCACAATTCGAAGGACGAGAGAATTGCGGAGAACACTCCTCCATCCCCGCTTCAATTGGATTGTGTAATGATCGGATATGCAGTGTACATTTCCTGAGGATTTCATTGGCCACCAGCACTGTGCGCGTGTGCCTCTGTAAACACTTTAAGGCAGCGGATTTTAGCTGCTATCGGGCGTAGAGTATGTAACAGCGCATCTGAGAATTTATGTTTCTGTGTTTGCGTCGCTGCCAGTCAGCAGCTGGCAGCCTTAGAGCGCAATGTTATAATCCTCCGCTGTACGAAGCTCCCTGCGTGTAGTCATTGAGTTTGTGTAAGATTTTTATATTACGGCTGCATGCGTGCTGGAACGTATGGAGGGATGTCGCGATGATGGTTTGCTCTAGGAGAACTAAAGCCTTGGTGTCGACATGCGTTATTTTGAGTGGCATGACCAACATCGTCTGTCTTCTCTACGTCGGTTGGATCACTAATTATGTGGCCAACGTGAACAGCAAAGTCCCAGAGCCCGAAACCGAAAGAAAGTTTCAAGAAGACAAGGGAGAAACTCTGAAGATTATAGAGAGACTGGACCGACTCGAAAATGTTGTTAACCAACATATCCAAGGTATGCTTGTTTACTTTTTGACAGCCACGGCACAGGATGACTTTACATATGACATGTTTAGTTTTGTTTCAGCAAGAAGTCATTTAGAATAATAAAATATGCAGTTGCGACCAATTAAATATGTAGCCTACGGTCAAGAGAAATATAAGTAAACCCTTATTTTAATGTGATTAGTAACCAGTTGGTATTCCTCTATTTGATGTTATCCCGCTCTAGTAGCCTGCTGTTACAGGAATGCAATGCCTTAAACACAATTGGCTGACGACGTGAGTGTGAAGTGAACTGATTCTTCCTATTTGGATGTAAACCATGTTGTAATTTGTGTAGCTACTGTAAACTATAAAGCCCGAGTGATTCCTCACCGAACCCGGACAAGAAATACGATGTATTTTTGGCAAGTTTTAAATCATGTTTTTGTTTTCTTAACAGGTACATTAATGCAACTTTGTGGCCGTACAATTAGTAAATAGGAAATCGTGCGGTGCGCTTTCGATAGAGTTCTGAAGACACAGTCGTATTATGCTGGAGTGACCAGTGAACTGATGAGTAAATTTAGCGCTTGGAGTGTTTGGCAAAGGACTGGCATAGATGCACCCCTGTAGCTGGTGTCATGTTACATTACTGGGCATGAATCTGTTTATGTTGTTAATGATATCTGTTAGCATGCATGGAGCTGAGGAGATTACATGAAAAATGGTGAGACCTCAAAATAGTTGTAAAGGGGGATTTCACCCATTTTGTCATGTGTTTTTTGTGTGTGTTTTTAGGTTTTCAGCAGAACCACTTTTGGATATTTACTCTTGTTACAGCAAATATTACTGGCCCCTGTAATAGTAGATTACAATGCATAACAACTGTGTGTAAAGCACTTTATAGAGCTATATATATATTTTTTAAAAACGTCACACTCATTCAGAATATTTCTCTGGATAGATCCATGGTTGAATGATGCTGTTTAAAACAACCACAACAATTTTTCAAATATTTTATTGATGGGACAGTGGATATTTTTCTCAAATATTCAGTACGAAGACATGACCACAATGAGATCATTATGTAGTAAGTGGGCTTGTAGTTTTGTGAAGCATTTATCATCATACGCTGGCAGATTCTGATCAAAATGTTCATTTTTTATTGTATATTATCTTACACAAAATTGCTAACCAACCTGCAATACCCCATAATTTTTTTAATTAGATCCAATTTATTGAAAATACAAAAAATGAAATTCTCTTGGACATAAGTACTTAGACCCTTTATTCAGCACTTTGTTCAGTACTGTATTTGGCAGTTATCACAGCTTTGAGTCTTCTTGGGTATGACTCCACCTGCTTTGCACACCTGTATTTGGGCAGTTTCTCCTGTTCTTCCTTTTAGATGCTACCAAGCTCTGTCAGATCGGTGACTGAGCTTGATAGCCAAAGACATTCACAGACTTGTCCAGAAGCCACTTCAGCATTCTCTAGGCTGTGTGCTTTGGGTTGTTGTTGTGCTGATGAGAAGAATCTTCGTCCCCAGTCAGAGGTCTTAGGCATTCTAGTTTCTTCAAAGACCTCCCTGTATTTTGCTCTGTTAATCCTTCTCTCAATCCAGACCAGTCTCCCAGACCCTGCCGCTGAGAAGCATCCCCATAGCAAGCTGCTCCCACCACCATGCTTCACCATGAGAATGGTATTATACAGGTGATGAGCTGTATTTTGTTTCCGCCAGTAGCACTTGGCAATCAAGTAATAGTTTGATTTTGGTATAATCAGACCAGAAAATATTTTTCCTCGTGCTCTCAGAATCTTTCAGAAAATATGTCACATTCCTTTTACTCAG
The DNA here is from genome assembly GCF_011004845.1 of Esox lucius. NCBI lineage: Eukaryota > Metazoa > Chordata > Actinopteri > Esociformes > Esocidae > Esox > Esox lucius. The sequence continues at coordinate 8,577,690 of NC_047587.1, read as the reverse complement.
GAGTGACAACTGGAGTGGCCAATGGGTTCTTGGTTACACCCTGACCAATGCCCTTCCTGCCTGGTTACTTAGTTGGCCGGACAGGCAGCTCTAGGGAGAATCTTGGTGGTTTCATAACCTTCCCCAGATGTTTGCCTCAACATAATTCTATCTCTGAGGTCTATGGAGATTTCCTTGGATTTCATGAATTGGTTTTTGCTCTGACATGCTTTATGATGTGTGGGACCCCTATATAGACAGATGTGTGCCTTTCTAAATCATTTGAATTGCCAATCCAGTTTGACAACGATCAAAGGACACATGATGCATCTGAGCACCTTTTAGAGTGTTATGGCAAAGGGAAATGAAAAAGACCACATGATAGGAGTGCTTTTGCATGGAATTTCATTGGACTATGGGGTGTGTGGTTCTCGTATACCAGTGTCTAGTCTGCATATATACAGTACAGTACATGGCAGCAGATGGTGCTGCATGTGTTGAGTAGACAGCCTGTTAGATTTTATTATTTAGTATTAAGAATGTTTTCTAAACAAGCTGACAGGAAACGTTGTAGTACCTCCACGTTATTATGAAACCGTTATTATCTTCTCACGCCAGCGCCCCTAACTTGGCCTATAACGCTGAGCTTTAATTAGAGATAAGGACTGTCACACATCAATCCGTCCTGGACAACGGCATACCCCTTTGGGAGGTTCGTAAAGGACTCTGTAGGGGACAGCCAGGAGTGGTTTGAAGTTATGACTCCAAACCCACCCACCCACCTCCTCCAGGGCAGGGGTGTTCTAGTGCGTAAAGTACACTCAGTGACTTGTTCATTAGGAATCCCAGTTTGCCTAAAGAGCCACCATTATCTGACCAGGGAGGGTCTTTATCTGACCAGGGAGGGTCTTTCCACCCTTCAGTCCGGTGTTGGTGTCTACTGGAGTCGCTTCTTGTTTTGAATTGATGAGCGTGGATCTGGTGTGGTTGTCTGCTGTGACAGCGCATACGTGACTAGGAACACAGAGTTGACTGTTCCGAGAGACCATTCTGTGCACCATTGCTCTACTGCATCGTCATTGGCCTGTTTGTTCCCCGCTTGTTAGCTTCGCTTGATTCTCGCCATTCCCCTTCAATCTCTCTCAGCTAAAACCTGTTGACACACGCGGGAATAATGCTGGGCGGATGTTTTTTGTCCAATCTGATGTTCAGTTGAACCGCTACCGAATGTCTGGGTGTCTGTCCACCTGCTTCATAGCCTGCCACAGCCCGGTGATTCGCTGTCTGCAGGAGTGATGCATATTCATGAACAGGGTGATACCTAATAAACTGTTCGCCTACACAATGTCACCAGGTTTACGAAATAACATGGCCGTGACAGTCTGGTCTTAAAGTCTGTTCACATTTCACGCGTGATTGGTTTGACTTGGATTGTATCACTGCATGGTTCTCGCTCTTGTTTACGGTCGTTTGAGACTTTGTCACTGCCGTTTTGGTGCACACTGAAACATCAGACAAATATCATCAGTACTCACTCCGGTCCTGGCGCTATTAACTTAATAATGACAAGCCTTTGGCAAGATAAGAAAAAGTATTGTTCCCACTTTTTCTGAGGTCATTGCCTTTTAGTTAACAGCCTTTACCCACTATATACTGTAGAACAGACAGAACATACAGCATTTTCTTTTTACTGAATCAAACAACTAGTTGGTTTTTGACTAGGGAATATTAAAACAGTGAAATGTTTTGTTTACTCACAAAGTAATCATGTGAGACACAAAGCAATCATATCTGACAAAAGCTTTTATTTAATCATAAAGCAATCCATGAAAACTAGAACACACTCTGAATAGAAAGAAATCAGTGCAACCGAATTTTGCATACTTCTTCCCTCAACTTTTTATAAGATGGGGTCAGTGCCATCTTCCTGAGAGGGGCTTATTTCCCTAGGATTGATTGAAAGCAGGGATTCTGATTACATTTTCATCTGAGGAGAATGGCACATTACTGCCGCAGCCTGCATTGAGACTTTGTCTCCTGTTGGGCAGTCCTCTCCAGAAGCCAACGAGTACATTTCACAATTACCAACATCCTATCTTACTGAGTCTATCCCCAACTAAAACTCAATTTAATTCACCCTGTTTGTGCAGGTTTAGTACTGCTCGCCCCAGAAACGCTCTGGCCATAGAAACCACTGTAATTATTTGCTCTTGCAGTATACATTATTCCTCCGGTTTCAAGTCCCACTACCAAACATTAAATTGAATTGGTACACCCAGTAGGAAATACTTTATCTAAGAGTACCGCTGGATTTCACCCACATTTTACTTCCTTATGGATCCATGAAAGAGCTCATAACATAGCTTTTCTAGGAAGTATCTCAATAGGTACACGTTGCTGGGAATACGATAATGAACTCGCTCTACTAAAACCCACCATTTACAGAACCTTACATCATCCACTACTTCTAACTATTTAGTGGGAGGCAGCTGAGTGGATGGAACAACAAGCATTATGAAGGACAATGTTGCATGTCTTCCATATGCCCATAGGTCAGACAAGGAGTTCCCCATTACATTCAGTATTTGGCAGGCGGAAGGAATAGGGGGATAACACATTTATAAAGAATTTGCAGACTGCACATTGACGCAAACAGAAACCAGAAAAGGAAACAGGCAAGCCTATTTCAGCAATCCCGCAATAAAGAGTGATGAATGTTGTTGCCCTCACTGGATTTGAACTAGGGTTGCACGATATTGGAAATAACTGACATTGCAAGAATTTTTTTTCTGCTATATATATTGTGATATTAAAAAACCGAGGATGTCTTCAGAAAGAGCTTTGGCTATCAACCTGACAGTCTGTATCCTTCATTCTTCCCCAGCCCCATCCTCTACAATTAAAATGTATGAAACTTATGAAAATGTTTATATTTCAGAACAGGTTGCTAGGTAATAATATGTAACAGTAATAGTATACCAATAGCAACAGCAGTAAAATAGAATGCGCAATTGGGCATAACTTACCAACTGCAAGATGCAGTCTGTGGACAAAGCACTGCAATCTGGTCCACTTGTTCAGGGCGGCAGCCTTCACCATGTTCGCGGCATTGTCTGTTATAGAGACTAGACGACTCTCATCTAGGCCCAAATCAGCTCAAGCTTCTCTCATCCCTGTTGCGATGTTCTCACTTGTATGATCCTCTGGGGAAAATGCCGTTTGCAAACAGCGACTTTTCAGGTCCTCATTAATAAAGTGTACGGTCAGACTTATGTAGGGCTCCGTTGTCCAGCTGGACCACATGTCCGTGGTTGCTGAATAATATTCCACTTGACAGCTCTGTTTCAACTTGATTCAATAACATTTCACGTTCTGGGATGGCAACTTGAGAAAAATAGTTGCGTGATGGCATTGCATACCGCTTGTCAAGCAAACGGATCATGTTTTTAAAACCCTCTTTGGTAACCGTGTTAACTGGTACCATGTCTTTGGCGACGTGAAATATTATTGAATCTGTGATTTTTCTCTGATGTTTGGAACCTTTCTTGTATGGTGTTTTTGCTTTGGACGTCATTGAGATGCTTTGCACTCGTCATACGAAGATTTCTGGTTCCGCCTTAGATGATCAAACAAATTGGTCGCGTTGCCTCTTGTTGTGGCAACAATTGCAAGGCACTCTCGACAAAGTACCTGTTTTTGGTCAACATCCTGTCTGTATACGAAATATTTCCAAAAAATTGAAGATGCATTTCTTCAGCCTTTTCCCCCTGTTCCTCGGTCATATTATCGTCACGCGCAAGCAGATAATAATGGACTGTGTATCCAATAACCCATAAATTACTAAATCGCACGTTCTGCTCTCAATATCGATGCTGAAACGATATATTGTGCAGCCATAATTTGTACCCAGGTCTCCAACATGAGTGACTGTGTCTTTAACCACTACACCACAGTGCTAAATGATTACATGGTGTCTTTATAACACCTCGACATTAGATCATTTTGTCACGCATTAACATCACGCCAAATTTGAATATTTCGCAAGACACAATTAAGCATTGTGTTAAACTGACTAACGTTTCTTATTAAGTTTAACTCTACCACAAATAGCATCTATGACGTGTATGGCTTTTGCCAGTAATGCTTACTAGTATCTAACTTACTACTTGGAATAGTCATAAGATTTCAGCAATTGCTAGCAACACTGAATATGAACTTAACACAGCCAAAGCTATTTCATGGCACAAACACTTTTGTTTTTCTTTCGTTTCTTGAATGACATTGATACAATAGGTATCATATAGGTGATGATAATATATTTTTTTGTCAAGTGAAAAGATGAGAGAATTGTGGAAACCCCTACACTTTTACTGCCCAAGGGGTTTTATCTAGCCTATATTACCCACAAAATCATGCACGGATGCGTACTTCGAAAATCCACCAGAAATAGTCGCAATAACCATAAACAGTTTAATTTTAGGCTTACTATAATGCCGCTACTGAGGGTTGTATCCAGCGAAGTGTTGTCTATCCCGAACACATCCTAACGCATAATTTATTTTGACTGTGACGAGATTCGAACGCGGAACAGTCAGTCAGTCAGAAGAACAGGAAAGCATCTTGTCTGTGTTGTTCTGTGTCTTCAGCGAGAATAGTGCTGCTTTAGGAATAACAAGAATTTCACTCCATTTCCTTACTCCGGCTCCTAAAAGGGATTGGCAGTGTGTCAAAATAGTAGAACAGTCTTATCAGGGCTTTTTAAATTCGCCACTTTCAAGTGCATTGCATTGCCGGTAATGTATGTTAGGACAGCTCATTATGTTTCTGTTGCTTCACAATGAATTGCTCTCTTTTAATGTGCCTGAGGAAGATGTTTTCTCCTTTGCCTGCATTGTATGGTTGCTTCATGATGACACACAACACCCTTTCAGAACATCATTTAATTATCTTGACATGGAGACTTCTATTGGAAACTGCCAAATAGTAATTCACAAAGGAGATGTAATTTGTAGAAAAGGAAAGCTGTAGTATAAGGGATAGTTCTGTATTTTGACAATGAGGCCCTTTATTGACTTCACAAGTCAGATGAACATGTTAATTCCAAGTGTATGTACTTGCATACAGTATAAAGGAACTTTGAGGTAGTTTAGCAAGCCATTGTTAACTAGCATTGTGATAAGACAGCATAATGATAGTTAACATTCATGTAATGATAGGATATTTACAATTACAGATAGTGTGTTAGCGGTTCCCAAAGATTTTCAACCTCGTTAGCAGTTCTTCAAACTATAGTTATAGCATCTTCCTTCCAAATGGACACAGCGACATGAACATGGTGTCCTTGAGATCATCTGACAAGGTCCAGAACTAGGCCTAAAAATATAATGACGGAAAATTACGTTTTCCTCAAACAGATGTTTAAAAGGTTTAACCAATCTTGATTGGCTGTACATTGACTGCACAGAAGGTACTTCTTTTACATTTTATAAATGTCCTTTAGATCACTGCGGCAGAATCTTCCCTGCCAAAGTCTAATCATAATCCTTGTCTTATGTGTCAAGAGCTTCATACATTTGCTGACGCTTTTGTATGTCTGTCAGTTTTGTTCGTTGATAAGAGATATCTGTAATCACTATGGAGCTGGTACTTTGATTACCTCATTCACAGCTGTTAATTAGGGAAGGAAGTTTGTCAGAATGTGACAGAAGACGATACACTTTTTCCCTCACTTGTCGGTAACAGGAAGAGTGGGACATGAAGGCCACTTTGTTAATGACTAGTCTATGAATAAAAATATGTGACAATGCTAGTGCATCCCTTCACAAGCCGGCCCTATTTCAAACAGTGCTCTGTCAACACACCAAACTGAAACGTGTCACTTTCACTTTGGGAGAGTGGGAGAAATATACCATCTCAACCCGTTACTTGAACCCTGTTAGATTTTTGACCATATAAGCCGCTGCTATGTGGATGAAGTTGATATTTGTGAAAATATCTTTGAGCTTCTTTAGGACTGAAATGTTTAACCATTAGGTGGTAATAAAACAATAATTGGTGTCTCATGAAGTATTCATGCTTTTTCTGTAATTAATACTACTCAGATTTCAGATTTTCTACTTTTAACATACATTTTTTAACATGATATTGTAATATACAACAAACATAAATGTTTTACATTACTACAGGATATTTTCTTTGGAAATTACTTACTAATATTTTTTTAACATGATATATCCTACAGGCATATTAAAGTTACAGAGTAGGGTTGTACAAAGAAATAAGGAATAGTAGGCGTTTCCTTCTGTCAGGCACATACTGCAAATCACCAAAAGAGTGAGTTCGTTTTTTTATTCAATTTCACATTGGTAATGTTTACAAATGGGATTATTCCTGTAGAAGTAGCAGAGGCTCCCCCTCTGGAACTTTAGTTTGTCCATAGAATTTATTATGTTGTTAAAAAATATAGTTAAACATTTGCCAAATCAAATATGGCTTTTTGTCAGTACTCAAGTTCATACCTATAAATTAATGCATGAGAACTGTTATAGAAATTTACTGGCTAGTCATTTTACAGAGCCAGAAATAAAAAATACAGATTACACATGGTGTCTTGAAGTGAGGCCAAAATGTAATAAAGAGGCACACTTTGACAACTTATTCTCAATGATGCTTTTAGGCGCTAATGTCTAAGTGTATATCAACAATCCTCCAAAGGAATCAGTCACGGTCCTGTTTTGTCCTGGTTTCATATGGATTCACTGTACTGGGACTATTCATAAGCTCCCTTGATGTGTTCATTACCATGCCTTACTCCTTGAGAGGTCAGTGATCTGCACTCTCTCAGGTCTGGAGATGCTGGTAAATATGCCGCATCAAAGAATCATAACACTTATCTAGTTTTTGAAAAGATGGATTTCACAGCAGATTATGCTCGGGTGATCTTGCCATGCGATACGGAGGAGCGCAGCAGGGGGGCTTTATTATAAATGCCCCTAGCCTGTCAACTGTAGTTATTGCTTCAAATGAAGGGAACACCAAACAGTTTCTGTAAGTGAACATTTCTAATATTCTGTGGATGGCAAATTCACCTGGATGAGGTTTTTGGGGTGTTGTCTAATTACGCGTCTGCTATAAGCTCTCACATGTTCTCGCTTGCGATTCAGCCAAAGCTGAGGCTTTTCTCTTTGCTGTGTACACCCAGTGGATAAATCTGCCTGTCCACCCATCTGTGCTGTAGAGCAGTGATTATTGACCTACATCTTCTCTGTAGAAAAGGAGAAATATTCCTAGGCCCCAGCTTTAACTTCATCTTCATGTTTCCACACGCACAGTAGGAGGTTATTTTGTCTAAAAATATTGAGTTTTCGCATACAGAATCCTTGAAATTGTGAAGAATGTCAGTTTCCAACTGAGCAGATCTTGTTCATAGCAGGGTAAATGCACGGCCACACAGTATCTGAGTCACAGACAGGGATCACTGATGTAGTTCTGGAGATATTCGTCAGTGCTTTGATGGAACACTAATAAGTAATTGTTCATATGTGTAATGGAAGAAGTATCTTTAATGATGATTAACTGAGTCTCAGCCATCTATTGCATGCAGTACAAAGCAACAGAACATCTTGTTCTTTAGTGGGTTCCATGATTCTAAGATACCATCTGAAAAAGTAGTTAGATGACTTTACATCATCTAACTACTGTGTATTACATAAATATTGTGTTTGGGATGATCTTTTGAATTAAATATGTAATTGAGATATACAATTATATAAAATGCATCAACATGCATCAACATCATGTAAAAAAAAAGAAAATATTTTTCAGTATTACATTTAAGTACAAAGAAATGACTACAGTTATACACATTCTATACTGATATGGCCTTGATTATAAACAGGAGTTCCCATTTTTATAGTGGGAGAGTGAGCACAACACAGCACAGTGGAGAACACAGTACTTCACAGTACTTAACACTACTGTACTTTACTGAACTATAATTTACTAATCTGCAAAATAATCCAAAAATCTCTGACAATCTATTTTCTACTGTGCTGTACTGTGACGTCCATGTTGTGCAACATTTTATACCAATTTTCATTTAATTTAATTGTGGCATGAATCATGCACGCAGTAATAAAAATATAAAAGCATTCAACTGTAAGTCGCTCTGGATAAGCATCTGATAAATGACTGAACTGGAAATGTGCATTTATCATTTTGGCATTTCAATTTAGCAAATTCTGTAAGCATTCCATTTTCAAACTGGCAGAGATACCCCTCCATAGACATTAACCATCGTCCTGAGTAGCTCAGTAGTTAGAGCATTGAACTTGCAATGCCACAGCGTAGTGGGTTTGATTCCCTGGGGGGCCAGTATGAATATATATATCCACTCGCTACCCTAAATCGCTCTGGATAGGATTGTCTTCTAAATGGCACATTTAAAATGTAAACCATGAATAAGTAATGTTGCAGGTCTTTGGAGAATCCCATGATGAAAGTTGACGTGATATTTCAAGGGTCTGGTTTTAAATTCTGTTTGGGTGGCGCCTTAGAAATAGCTGGTTGGAAAAAGTGATTTGATGCAAATGTACAAAATTACGCTGACTAGCAAAATAAAGCAAAATTACCAGCAATTCTCATTATGCTATCAATATAATTACAAAATATCAAAAAGGGACATGTTGTGTGGTTTGTTTTGTGACTGGTTTTAACAGATTTTATATTTCACAGGTATTTAGATGGTAAGGTAATCCCCACCATCATTTAGTATTTGCTTTCTTACAAAAACATGAATCGATTGAATTGTGTTGATTCTTAGCAATAACAAAATTGCAACAATTTCGTAATTACCAAAGTCAAAACAGCAGTCCGAACAGCGTTCCCATTTTGACTGGGTTGAATTGTGAAACCGTGTTGTTAAGCTCATTGTGAATTTCCCCAGCCGTTCTGGAAGTCTCAACAGAACAGTTTCAAAACATCCATCCACCAGTAATACAGTAACAATATAAAATCTGTTCTTAGAATGTTTGCAGTGCTGTCAATCAAGATGTGAGGAGGGCAGTGTTGTTCAGCAAGTACACATCTCTGGAGTATCTGCCGAATCTTCCGGCCAGAAAACATACTGTGCTGCAGTGAGCTGCACTAGAAGACCAGTCGCTAAGATGTCACACAACACGTCAAGGGATGTTGACTGATGGCTTAGCCAGATTCTCAGAAGGCCCAGATAGACTCAGTAGAGACTTGGTTGCCAATGGGGATGAAGTGGAATGAGTAAGTGGGCCTACATTGAATCCAAGGCAGCAGTAAACATGTCATTCCTAACGAATGATGCAGTAGCCAATTGTCAGATGTGTGTAAAGAATTTCAGTTGATCGCTGTGGCTCCCCTCTTTGGGCCAATCATTGTAATTTACAAATGCCGGCTCTGTATTGCAAGACTATGCATGCAGTGCATTTGCACAAACCTGTCAGCGCACAACCCATGTCCAGACAATGTTTGATGGGGGGCGGGATATTTTTTTTTCAGAGGACTATCTATGTATGGAGAAGCTTGAAAAAACATGTAGGCTATTTTACTTAAAAAAAATTAAAATAGTTTAATATGTCAGACGGCATTACCACATTGACAACATTATTCTCGTGTTATATTTGAAGATTTTATTTTGAAGGGTAGATGAGGTACGGCAGGGCGAGCAAGGCATTTGGAGATGGGCCTGGGAGATATTCCTCTGTCTACTCTGACTCAGATTTCAATACCCCTGCTATTTACAAATGAATGGATGAAGACTGATCCAATATCTCTCCACAATGTCATCTTTGGGGACAGTTATAATAGGTTTTTTCATGTGGACAGCTCTCTGGCTGGACAGTCTTGTACTATGTCATCTGTCATCTGTGCCATATACTTAGTATGATTTATCTAACCAAAATTAGATAAATCATACTCACGCCCCACCTTCTTCCCTAAATTGACAATTTGGCGCTTTTGCACTCCCAACTTCTACCTGGTGCAGGTGATGGAGGTGTTCTTTTCTTCATTTTTCCTTGCTACTGCCCAACTGCCTGCTCTTTGGAGGTGTAGGCCAACTTATTGTAAATCACTCTGTGACAATCGTTGTTGTAAAAAAGGCCATATAAATGACATTTGTATCCATTGATTTTGATGTGCAAAGAATCATTTTGTGTGAGGGTTTGCTCCATTTCTGTTTCTTTTGTCATAAACTTGCGCCAATGAAGGGGCTAGATGACATTAGCTGACAACTGCATGACTCTGTATGTCAAAACATTTTCCGGCTTACCCTGGCAGTCCCTGATTATACAGCATGATACTCTTAATGGTTTATGATTTCAGAATGCAATTTTCTATTTAAAGATAATTGAAAAACTTCACCACAACTGCCACGGGGCGTTTTTGTGATGGATCCAAAAGGTTCAGGGACTCAAACTGTACACATTCTGCACACGTCTACATGTCACATCCTGTACAAGTCTGTATGTCATGTCCTGTACACGTCTACCTCCCACGTCCTGTACACGTCTACCTCCCACGTCCTGTACACGTCTACCTCCCACGTCCTGTACACATCTACCTGTCACGTCCTGTACACATCTGCCTGTCATGTCCTGTACACATCTACCTGTCACGTCCTGTACACATCTACCTGTCATGTCCTGTACACATCTACCTGTCACGTCCTATACATGCCGACCTGTCACGTCCTGTACACATCTACCTGTCATGTCCTGTACATGCCGACCTGTCACGTCCTGTACACTTCAACCAAATCATTGACATCTTTAAAGGTGCACATGATCGCTCCAGTTAAATGACCAAGATCCTCCAAAATGTCTCAACTTGTCACTAAAAGTGACCTCACCCAGTCTCAGACTTATCACCACTAATCACAACCGGAATTATGGGATCAATAGCTGGCTAGAATTTTATGAATAAATATGTTGGGAGTGTCTAGGCTTAAACCCTCATTGAGCAATCAGAACATGATCCATCGCTGAAAATGTAATGCTTCAGGTTGTTTATTTACCAAACGTATTTTCATTGGGGCCAGACATTTTCTATGTGGGATTACTCTTACAAAAACTGGAATTAAAAAACCAATCCCGTAATACAGTTATGATGTTATAAAACGTTTTTCTAAATGTACATTTTAAGGGATTTAGTGCATCAAGAGTAATTTAATGCAGCTATTTAAAACACATAAAATGTAGTTATTTCTCATTTAATCTGTTTTACATAGCTTTTACAGGAACATTTTACAGTTTGCATGGCATGTCTCAGTGGACAAGCTTTGGAATCTGGTCTATTTTAAATATCTTCATAATTCTGTTATTTTATCTTCTTCTTTTACGTAGGAAACCTTGCATGCAGAGCATATCTCAGTTTACTTGCATTTGCAAATAAGTCAGAAGATAACTGGTTCATGTGGTAAGATTAAATTCATAAAATCTATTTTCAAAAATAGCTTTCACGTTATCTAAAACCTCTGTCATTACAGGGGGGATCTGTGCTGATGATGACTGAATATAGTTGTGCAGTGTAGGGAGCTGGAGCATTTTGTTAGGGCTCTAAGTGACAAAAATAACCGTTTTATTTTGAAATGCAGTTTGTTTTTCAATCATATGAATAACTGGTTTTCCCTCCTCTGTATTCCTAAACAAGGTCCAAATGTTTAAAAAATGTACTTAAAGGGAAACCACATTACCAAGATCACCCCATTAAAATTGTTAAAATATGAGGATACCCTGCTCTGCTTGTTCCAATGGGCTAGAATCGATTTTCCCTGTAATGCTGTGATTTCTAAACCAATGTATTGTGTCCTCTCCTTCCAAGGAATGTATGGGCCTAGAGAAACTGTAGTCCAATTCTCTTCAAAAAGTCATTACAAACATCAACTAACATTAGCCCTCGCTAACTTAAAATCAGCTGCAGTAATCGTGGGGCGTGTTTTCAGGGTGTAAAAAAAAAATACGCCGTAAAAAGAGATGACATTGTCATGCGTGTGAAACGTTTGGCTAAGGTGATCTCGTCATTGTAGGCAGCCAGTCTAGGAGAGATGAGGTTGTCTGCAGAATTAACATGAATCATGGCGGAACAGCAACTGTCTCATCATGAAAACATGTTTGGCTAATTTATACTACACAGAAAAGGCTGGAACAGATATTCTGTGGAATAAATGTGGGTCAGTAAGAAGCTGGAGTAAGATGTCCAGATCACACGCCACGACTGTAAAAGAGTACCATGCTGACTGGATGGTTAGATTGTCCTTTGACCCATGACATCTCCTTGATAATAACAACAGTTCCTTTGTCTGAACCTGTCCTCCAGGCTGGTGCTCTTAAGTCACTTTAAAATGTGTATTTTTTCATTTCTAAACACACTAATGTTTTAGTAAAGGGCCAAGGGCCCACATTACTTCCCAAAGTCAGCATTTAATAATGATAATAATTATAATACAAAAGGTATTGCTCATGTTCTCTGAACGTAGGTGTTAAGTCTGTGGAACCATTTACCGTGTGTCAGATCTTACCTGAGCTCAGACAAACCAATCAGAGACTCCCAGGCTGATAAAGCAAGCACAGGGACCACACAGGAGGTGAAGAGATCCAGAGGGACCACACAGGAGGTGATGAGATCTGCAGGGACCACACAGGAGGTGAAGATATCCAGAGGGACCACACAGGAGGCGAAGAGATCTGGGGGGGGGGTGTTTCACTCACTTGGTCCTCCCCATGAGTTGAACGCTATCGACAAATGCTAATCTCATGTCTGTTTATGGAAAAGAAAGGGCCCCTTATTCTGAGAATGCCAGATGAATCATGAGAGGCCTGCTCATCCTGCTGTCATGAATTGTATCACTGCCTGTGAGGGGTGAAACTGCTCTGAAGATGAATGCCACACAGCGCAGGGCTGTAATAATTACCATCTTCTCCACTGGATTATGGGCTGAATATTGTAATTATAGGCTTTGGGATGTAACTCCAGATAAATTAAGCTAACATTGAACCTATGTGCAGGGCTGGATACAGCAGACAGAAGACAGATGAGATGAGTAGCAAGCCTACAGACTGGGATATAGATAATAAGAGGAGAGAACCAAACAGTCACCTAAACCGACTGAGGGGTGTCAATGCATGTGCGTGTGTGTAACACTTAAGAGTGTGCTGTCAACTCATGAAAGGTCCCAGACAGAGCCATTGAAGAGGTACTTTTAGGAGCTTGACCCTGAGGTCAGGCAGTGGATGAAGAGATACTTGACCCTGGACTTGACCCTGAAGTGAGGCAGTGGATGAAGAGATACTTGACCCTGGACTTGACCCTGAGGTCAGGCAGTGGATGAAGAGATACTTGACCCTGGACTTGACCCTGAGGTCAGGCAGTGGATGAAGAGATACTTGACCCTGGACTTGACCCTTAAGTCAGTCAGTGGATGAAGAGGTACTTGACTCTGGACTTCACCCTGAGGTCAGGCAGTGGATGAAGAGGTACTTGACCCTGGACTTGACCCTGAAGTCAGGCAGTGGATGAAGAGGTACTTGACCCTGGACTTGACCCTGAAGTCAGGCAGTGGATGAAGAGGTACTTGACCCTGGACTTGACCCTGAAGTCAGGCAGTGGATGAAGAGGTACTTGACCCTGGACTTGACCCTGAAGTCAGGCAGTGGATGAAGAGGTACTTGACCCTGGACTTGACCCTGAAGTCAGGCAGTGGATGAAGAGATACTTGACCCTGGACTTGACCCTGAAGTCAGGCAGTGGATGAAGAGGTAATTGACCCTGGACTTGACCCTGAAGTCAGGCAGTGGATGAAGAGATACTTGACCCTGGACTTGACCCTGAAGTCAGGCAGTGGATGAAGAGGTACTTGACCCTGGACTTGACCCTGAAGTCAGGCAGTGGATGAAGAGGTACTTGACCCTGGACTTGACCCTGAAGTCAGGCAGTGGATGAAGAGGTACTTGACCCTGGACTTGACCCTGAAGTCAGGCAGTGGATGAAGAGGTACTTGACCCTGGACTTGACCCTGAAGTCAGGCAGTGGATGAAGAGGTGCTTGACCCTGGACTTGACCCTGAAGTCAGGCAGTGGATGAAGAGGTGCTTGACCCTGGACTTGACCCTGAAGTCAGGCAGTGGATGAAGAGGTGCTTGACCCTGGACTTGACCCTGAAGTCAGGCAGTGGATGAAGAGGTGCTTGCTAAGCAGCAGCTATAGAAATGAAGTCTGTTCACAAAACAAGCTGTTTATGTCATGTATAATGGGTACATTTTGACTGACTAATCAACCAATAATAATGAGTCATTAGCTATACAGAGATGTTTTGATTGTGCTCAAACAGATTATTCCATGTCATTTCAGCAAGCCACGACACAGACTCTACTGAAATCATCTCTGTACTTAGAAACAGTCACTATTAGAGTTCCTGTACCATTCCATTAATTTGATTAGATCAATGAGAAATTAAACTAATTGATTGCATCTGATTTGGACCAAACGTCTTGGAGTAAGACTCCAATCAACATCTGAAAAGCCTCCCATGAGCCCCCACACCCACCCCCAACCCCATCTCATGGGCCAGTATGCATAATCAGTTTCCTGTGTTTGACAAGTGCTATGAAGCTGTGGCTTGGATAATTGTTTAATCAACCATTTCAATGTTATCTCATCTAATTGGGTGATGGTGATTTTCCACTTTTAGAGATGTTTTTTAATCAAAGTTATTGTACAACCTTAACATTACCTGAATGCTAAATACGGTTGTTAATGCTTTTAGATGAACATGTGAAGTATACCCCCTTTTAATGTTCGTATAGTCAGAACATTTCATGTCCAAATATATCTCAAAGAAAAATTGTGTTTGAAGACTACTTTTTCGATTAATGAATTTTTTTCACTCCTTCAGTGAACCTAGTTTTCCAATGAGGTTGATTCATTCCCAAAATTAAATTTGCGAACAGTTGCTGTAGTTTGTGTCATAAAAGGCAATTTCAGTATTCAGAACCCTGATCTTTATTATTTCATATTAAATGCAATATATAGATTATGAATAACTCATCAAGTCTTCCTGTGCATCGTTGTGGAGATTCAGGACAAATGGGAAAAATAAATGGATGTTCCAAAAGACCCCAATGTTCTTTTACCAGATGCAATCATGGCGCAGGTCTGTAAATGTTGTGTGATTCAAAACCTCACTGAATCTTCTTGTGCTTTCTGAAGTGGAATGACTTAGACTTACTTCCATTACACTCATGCTGATTTTCATGCAGAAACCCGCTGCTGTGTCTGGATAGTTCAGACCTTCTGGATGAAAGCGTCTGCTAAATGACTGAAATGCAAAATGTGTTGTTCTGAGTATCTACAGTACCTCACAAAAGTGAGTACACCCCTCACATTTTTGCTAATATTTGATTATAACTTTTCATGTGACAACACTGAAGAAATTATACTTGTTACAATGTAAAGTAGTGAGTGTACCACTTGTATAACAGTGTAAATTTGCTGTCCCCTCAAAATAACTCAATACACAGCCATCAATGTCTAAACCGCTGGCAACAAAAGTGAGTACACCCCTAAGTGAAAATGTCCAAATTGGACCCAATTAGCCATTTTCCCTCCCCATTGTCATGTGACTCGTTAGTGTTACAAGGTCTCAGGTGTGAATAGGGAGTAGGTGTGTTCATTTTGGTGTTATCACACTCCCTCATACTTGTCACTGGAAGTTCAACATGGCACCTTATGGCAAAGAACTCTCTGAGGATCTGAAAAAGAATTATTGTTACTCTACATAAAGATGGCCTAGGCTATAATAAGATTGCCAATACCCTGAAACTGAGCTGCAGCACGGTGGCCAAGACCATACAGCGGTTTTACAGGACAGGCTCCACTCAGAACAGGCTTCGCCATGGTCGACCAAAGAAGTTGAGTGCACATGCTCAGCGTCATATCCAGAGGTTGTCTTTGGGAAATAGATGTATGAGTGCTGCCAGCATTGCTGCAAACAGTTTGCTGAAGACAAGCAGACTAAGGACATGGATTACTGGAACCATGTCCTGTGGTCTGATGAGACCAAGATATACGTATTTGGTTCAGATGGTGTCAAGCCTGTGTGGCGGCAACCAAAAGAGGAGTACAAAGACAAGTATTTCTTACCTACAGTCAAGCATGGTGGTGGGAGTGTCATGGTGTGGGGCTGCATGAGTGCTGCCGGCACTGGGGAGCTACAATTCATTGAGGGAACCCAGAATGCCAACATGTACTGTGACATACTAAAACAGAGCATGATCCCCTCCCTTCGGAAGACTGGGTCGCAGGGCAGTATTCCAACTTGATAACGACCCCAAACACACCTCCACTTCCTTGCTCAAGAAGCTGAGGGTATACCCCAGACCTAAACTCCTTTGAGCATCTGTGGGGCATACTTAAACGGAAGGTGGAGGAGCGCAAGGTGTCTAACATCCACCAGCTCTGTGATGTCGTCATGCAGGAGTGGCAGAGGACTCCAGTGGCAACATGTGAAGCTCTGGTGAACTCCATGTCCAAGAGGGTTAAGGCAGTGCTGGAAAATAATGGTGGCCACAGAAAATATTGACACTTTGGGCCCAATTTGGACATTTTCACTTAGGGGTGTACTCACTTTTGTTGCTAGCGGTTTAGACATTAATGGCTGTGTGTTGAGTTATTTTGAGGGGACAGCAAATTTACACTGTTATACAAGCTGTACACTCACTACTTTACATTGTAGCAAAGTGACATTTCTTCAGTGTTGTCACATAGAAAGATATAATCAAATATCTAAAAAAAATCGGAGGGGTGTACTCCCTTTTGTGAGATACTGTAAGTACCTTTTGAGCTGTTTGTATCCACCTGACTGGTGTTTCTTGAATTTATTTTTTTATCTGCTTAAATGATTAAAGGATGTTATTCAGAAGGCCTCCATTTATTAGTTGGTTGCTTTTCAGTAGTCTAGCAACCTTGCCAAGCATGCTTAGCAACAAAGATGCGCATCATGCAGAAATGATGGTGAGTCAAACATAATAGAGGTTAAGAGTGGGTAGGCATGATGACTTGTCTGATGTACCCATTGGTTTATCACAACCACTCTGCACCAGCTCTCAACACAGTGCCGACCAACCGTGTTGGTTTTATATTGAGTTTAGGTATGATAGCGACCTCATGTTCTAACATCAACAATTTATGTCTAGATAGCTGTCATACCTATTTTAAAGTTAGACTAGAAAGTTAACTGAAAGACAGTTAACAAACCTGTGAATTATTTCATAAATGGATTGCACTGACACACAATCACAGAGTCTCTCATTTGTGTGAATTCTTGGGAAGGGTTTTTCCTGAATTAAGCTCACTGATCAGAATTATTTTCTGACCACCCGCTGAGCCACCTGAGGGACTCACAAGAGTGCAATGAGATTAATGAATAACTGCTAATGATTTCCTCTTCATTGCTGGTCAGTCTCTGGTCAGCTAGCGGCAAAGTCAAGACTTTTACCCAGACTGGGGTGGTCAGCTTCAGTGCAACAGAAGAGTGCCTTAGAACACTGTTCCACCTGGGAAGCTCTGTAATGTTGTGTTTTGGGAAGGAGGGAGGGGATCTTTTAGTTCACTCTGACATCAGTACATTTGTGTCAACTGGATATTAGGAATCTTCCTTGCAATTCTAGATCTTACTGACTGGCCGTTACTCAAATTGCCTAATTTGCATTGATAACCAGAAATGATCTCAGCGATTGCTAATACAATAAACCCAAGCGTCATTGTATTCTGATTTGAATCCACCCAAAAAAAGTGATGAGACCAATACATGATGACACTATTTATGATTTGAATACTGTGACCCTGTCCACATTGGCCATAGCAAAGGGTAAGCGGGTCTGTATTTAGATGTATTCCTCAGAGGTATTCTGTGGATTTACCATTCGATTTTAAACAATGTTTCTGTGGTTTTTGTTCAATATTTCCCTAATTGTCTTTCATTGTGTCGTTTCAAAGCGTCACAAGGTCATGCAGTTTGATTTGTACGGCATTGACCTACAAAGAGAGATTTCTCAATGAAATGTTTGCAGATACACAAAATTGTTCATTAGCCATAGTCTGTCATTGTAACTACATGCATAGTATGCTAGGCTCTGTGATGTTCCCATGAAAGCATATAGGACAACACAGTGAACACTACATGTATTTGACATTAAATTCACATAGTGTGACTGGAATCAAATCAAATTCTGAGGGTGCCTTCAATTCAACCTGTTTCTACAAATTAGGAAGAAAAAAACAATTTGACTTGTTTTGAATTGCTGTAGAATTATATTTGGTCTGCCTTTTACCTTGTCAAGGATAATAAGTCCCTAACAAGAAACATAAGTTGTTTAGTTTCAGTTCTTGTAGATGTGCATAAAGGAGCAGCTATGACTTTTTCACTTGAGGTTGGATGGTTCCTCTTCCTGGAATAAATCAATGGGCCAAAATATGATGTAATCCATGACTCAGCTTCCATTAAACAACCACCTACAAACTTCTGCTATCTTTAGACACTGCTAGCTAAACGTCACAAACAATATTCAGGATGTGTGAGCATTTAAATAAACAAACTCACCATATTGGTTTGCAGTGGCGACCCATGGCTATTGGATGCAAGACTTCTGTGGGGTAAAACGTTGTAATCAACTGAATCGTCAAGGAAAATCGCAGAGTCACAGCATAAGTAATTTGCTTAATCTGCAGAACATTAAATATTTGAAGCAAAATAATCAATGCCTCTGATGACATCATGTATTAGTCAAACAGATCTGAGAGTGAGGACAGTGGCTCTGGTGAAGTGCACATAATTGAAATGTTGAGTGCTTCTTCTGACATTTATACCCCCAATCAACATATATCATATACCATGGCTATGACATCACTTTTTACTGCTCTAATTGCATTGGTCAGGATTCAGACCATTCAGTTAAAAAATATCCACATACAATGCTTTTGGAAAATATTCAGATCCTTTAATTTCCATATTTCCATATATTGTTACGTGACACCCTTATTCTAAAATGGATACAATTGATTTTTACTCATGAATCTACACACAAAACCCAATAATGACAAAGTAAAAACATTTTTTTAGAATTTTATGCCAATATGTAAACAACTAAAACTAAATCACATTCACATAAGTATTCAGAACCTTTCACATGTTTCCTTCAACCGGATGGCTTGGTTTTCACTCTGACATGCACTGTAATCTGTGGGATCAATTTAATTTAATTAAACAATTTAATTTACCAAAGGTGGACTGAGTTGTATAAACATCTCAAGGATCATCAATGGAAACAGGATGCACATGAGCTCAATATCAAGTGTCATAGCAAATCCTCTGAACACTTACAGTGGTGAGAACAAGTATTTGATACACTGCCGATTTTGCAGGTTTTCCCACTTACAAAGCATATAGAAGTTTGTAATAAAAATCCAGAAAATCACATTGTATGAATTTTAAGTAACTAATTTGCATTTTATTGCATGACATTAGTATTGGATCACCTACCAACCAGTAAGAATTCTGGCTCTCACAGACCTGTTAGTTTTTCTTTAAGAAGCCCTCCTGTTCCCCACTCATTACCTGTATTAACTGCACCTGTTTGAACTCGTTACCTGTATAAAAGGCACCTTTGTAAGTAGGAAAACCTGCAAAATCGGCAGTGTATCAAATACTTGTTCTCCCCACTGTATGTAAATGCAATATTTCTGTTTTAAAAAAAAAATTAATTTGCTAGATAGTCTAAAAACCTCGGTCAGTACAAACAGCAGAGTCGGCATGTTTAGTACTGAGATGTTAGGCAACTTAATTACATTCCACCCTTATTGCCAGTAGCACCTGCACACCTCTTAGTCCTCTAAGGGACTTGTCTGCTTCCAGCTGCCCAGCACAGGCTGCTCCAGTGGGCTTATTATATCTCCGGGGCCCCTCCGTAGAGCCAAGCGATTTAGGTTCATTGGCGATCGTTCCTTTAGCTCACTTGTCATCGTCAACAGCATGCCACTGCTTTTATCTCATTTACGCCTTTGTGTGAATGAAGCGGTGGATTAATCAACAGTATGAGTTGGCTGTGAATGAGAATACACCACGCTTTGATATCGCTGTTGTTGATGGCCAGAATGTAGCGTAAATCAAATCAAGACAACCACCAGGGTTGGGATTAATTATGGGCTATGACTGCAAACTTTTTTATGGCTTTTTACTTAGAAGGATCTCTGTGCATGTTTTTACTTTCTATCTTCTTTTGGTTTGTCTCTCCCACACTTCTCCTGTCCCTCTTTTGGTTTGTCTCTCCCACACACCTCCTGTCCCTCTTTTGGTTTGTCTCTCCCACACTCCTCCTGTCCCTCTGTTGGTTTGTCTCTCCCACACTCCTCCTGTCCCTCTTTTGGTTTGGCGTCTCCCACACTCCTCCTGTCCCTCTTTTGGTTTGTCTCTCCCACACTCCTCCTGTCCCTCTTTTGGTTTGTCTCTCCCACACTCTTCCTGTCCCTATTTTGGTTTGGTGTCTCCCACACTCCTCCTGTCCCTCTTTTGGTTTGTCTCTCCCACACTCCTCCTGTCCCTCTTTTGGTTTGTTTCTCCCACACTCTTCCTGTCCCTCTTTTGGTTTGTTTCTCCCACACTCCTCCTGTCCCTCTTTTGGTTTGTCTCTCCCACACTCCTCCTGTCCCTCTTTTGGTTTGTTTCTCCCACACTCCTCCTGTCCCTCTTTTGGTTTGTCTCTCCCACACTCCTCCTGTCCCTCTTTTGGTTTGTCTCTCCCACACTCCTCCTGTCCCTCTTTTGGTTTGTTTCTCCCACACTCTTCCTGTCCCTCTTTTGGTTTGTCTCTCTCACACTCCTCCTGTCCCTCTTTTGGTTTGGTGTGTCCCACACTCCTCCTGTCCCTCTTTTGGGTTTGTATCTCCCACACTCCTCCCCAGTTGCACTGACCTCCACTCACGCAATGTCAATTTAGTCACAATATCATTAAGAGGATGTGTGTCTTTGCTTTATATTTCTGAATAGCAAGGGAAAAAAATCGAATAACACAGAAATGAAAGTGCAATTGCAGACAGAAATATTCACACTTGGAGGATTTTGGTCTCCACACATTGTCATTCCAAATGTCCTGATTGTAGAAGGAATTTTTCCTATTAAATTGTTTGTTTATTATTGTAATTCAGAAAATAAAAAAATAGCATGCGCAAAATTCCTGGCAATCAAAACCTAATATTTAGTTACACATTCTTTGGCCAAGTTGAACAGTTGTTGTAACCGTCAGTTCAGTTCTGGGCTCATCTCTGTCCACTCCAGTTAGGCATGGGACTAAGATCCGGGCTCATCTCTGTACACTCCAGTTAGGCATGGGACTAAGATCCGGGCTCATCTCTGTACACTCCAGTTAGGCATGGGACTAAGATCTGGGCTCATCTCTGTCCACTCCAGTTAGGCATGGGACTAAGTTCTGGGCTCATCTCTGTCCACTCTAGTTAGGCATGGGACTAAGTTCTGGGCTCATCTCTGTCCACTCCAGTTAGCCATGGGACTAAGTTCTGGGCTCATCTCTGTCCACTCCAGTTAGCCATGGGACTAAGTTCTGGGCTCATCTCTGTCCACTCCAGTTAGCCATGGGACTAAGTTCTGGGCTCATTTTTGTCCACTCCAGTTTAGCATTTCTTCTTTAGTCATTTCAGTGTTTTTCTTGTGTTTGATGTCATTGTTCTGTTGGAAACCAACAACCTAGTTAGAGACCTAGTTTCTGGACACTGGGCTGAACATTGCACTGAAAAAACAAAATAATCAGCTGATTTCTTGTGCATTCAAGTGGCCCAGTTATAGATGCAGCAAAGCCACTCCACAATATTATCAAACGTCCCCTACGTTTGAGTGTAGATTGGTTCAGTTGAGATTTGACTAAGGTTTGTGCTTGCACCTAGTCTAAACCCTAACCATAATCCTTTAGTGCAGGACAATGTTCTCATTTAAAATTCAAATTCCACATTCTTCGGGCCAAGATAATTGCAAGTTAAACAGTTGTTGTAACCATCGGTAAGCTTTTTCCACTTCTCTACAGGCAACTTGGGCCACTCTTCACCTGTAAATCACAATTTCAGTTCTGAGTCATGTTTATAATCCATTGGCTGATATTTATGGTGACTGATGGCGATGGCAGGGATTTCTCGCCCACTGCTCTGGGTGATGCCACCTGGAGGTCAGGAAGTACTGGCAGACCCTTCCATCATGCCTGTGACTCAATTGATTGGACCTGGTTTTCTCTTCCCTCTGTCAGGTTACAATCCCAGCTATCGAGCCAGACTTCTGCTAAGGACAGTGTAGAGCACACAGACTGACACATCTCTGACAGACGCAAGATGGAAGTTGGGTGTTTCAGCAGTTAGCATTTTTCAGAATATGCCATTTTGAAGTAGCTAATAACATTGTTCAGTGCATTTTTTCATGTCATGGGTTCAGTTTATGTAAATTTAAATACAGTTGTGCTTATAAGTTTGCATACCCTGGCAGATATTGGGAGATTCTGGCATTGATTTTGAAAATATGACTGATTATAAAAATTAAAAAAAAAAAGAATTTAAGGAGAGTGATCATTTGAAGCCATTTATTATCACATAGTTGTTTGACTCCTTTTTAAATCATAATTATAATATAAATCACCCAAATGCCCCTGATCAAAACTTTACATACCCTTGGATGTTTGGCCTTGTTACAGACACACAAGGTGACACACAGGTGAAAATGTCAATTAAAGGTGGATTTCCCACACCAGTGGCTTTTTAAATTGCAATTAGTGTCTGTGTATAAATAGTCAATGAGTTTGTTAGCTCTTATGTGGATGCACTGAGCAGGCTTGATACTGAGCCATGGGGAGCAGAAAATAACTGTCAAAAGACCTGCGTAACAAGGTAATGCAACTTTATAAAGATGGAAAAGGATATAAAAAGATATCCAAAGCCTTGCAAATGCCAGTCAGTACTGTTTAATCACTTATTAAGAAGTGGAGAATTCAGGGATCTGTTGATACCAAGCCAAGGTCAGCTAGACCGAGAAATATTTCAACAAAAACTGCCAGAAGAATTGTTCGGGATACAAAGGAAAACCCACAGGTAACCTCAGCAGAAATACAGGCTGCTTTGTGTGGTTGTTTCAAGGAGCACAATACGACGATACTTGACGATACAAAATGTTTTTGCTGCATGGTCGAGTTGCCAGAGAGAAACCTTTACTGCGCCAATGCCACAAAAAGCCTGGTTACAATATGCCCGACAAGGCCTTGACACGCCTCACAGCCTCTGGCACACTGTCATTTGGAGTGACGAGACCAAAAGAGAGCTTAATGGTCACAACCATAAGTGCTATGTTTGGAGAGGGTTCAACATAGAACGCTGACCATGGGACACTCTTGGACTTTCCAGCACAACAATGACCTTAAGCACAAGGCCAAGTTGACCCTCCTGTGGTTACAGCGGAAAAAGGTGAAGGTTCTGGGTGTGGCCATCAGTCTCCTGACCTTAATATCATTGAGTCACTCTGGGGAGATCTCAAACGTGTGGTTCTTGCAAGATGACCAAAGACTTTGGATGACATGGAGGCATTTTACCAAGATGAATGGGCAGCTATACCACCTGCAAGAATTCGGGGCCTCTATGACAACTATTACAAAAGACTGCACGCTGTCATTGATGCTAAAAGGGGCAATACACAGTATGAAGAACTAAGGGTATGCAGACTTTTGAACAGGGATCAGTTAATTTTTTCCCTTGTTGACATATTTAGTTTAATGATTGTGCCATTCTTTTATGACCTACAGTCGAATGTGAATCCCATAAGAAATAAAAGACATGTGTTTTGCCTGCTCACTCATGTTTTGTTCACAAGTGGTACATATATTACCAATTCTCCAAGGGTATGTAAACCTTTGAGCACGACTGTACATTGTAAACAGATCTGCAATTCCAAGTCTCAGAGAGCGCAGAATTACAACGTCCCTAGGGCAGATAAGGGTCATAAGACAGACGACGAGCCAGGATTAGGTGCACCTTACTCAAACCCCAGTTCCTCTCCTGCTCCTAGTTCTCCCAGCATTGCACAGCCCAACCCAACTGAGCACTCAAACTGGGTCTATCCCAGCCCAGATCTGTGAAATGGCCTTTTCCCCCACGAGGGCTTCAGTAAATATGTGTCTGCATGAAATTAATAAAATATATCTGTCTGTTCCCATAAACCTCCCCTGCAAGGAGGTGGTGGGGCGTTTATGTGCAAATGTTGTATTTAGTCTGCCAGGGCACGTTTTCCTGCCTGGCCTCCACAGGGCCGCGGTGGCAGCCGGCTGGCCTCTCTCAAGCCGCCATATTATTGAATGATTTAATATGGTTGCAGTGGTCTTGACCTTAGTGTCATTACATTGCAAGGGTAATCATGCTCCCAGAATGTGCTGCATGCACATAAACTCCACACAGATCGAATGTGGCCCAAGTAGTCCTATTCACTCTACAACTCAACCTCTTTCCCAGGTGTGACTGATGGGACTTGAAAGCAACATCTCTTTATTCTTTGAAACCTTTAGTTTCCCCTACAGGCCCATGGGTCTCGAGAGTCGCTGTCTGTTCCGAGTGTGAGGAAGCATACTTAGCATTTTGATTCATTTCATTTATACCTTCTGAGATTTGAGGGTGTGGACCTGGTAAAGGGAAAACATTTTACAAACTCTATCTCAACTGCGAGATTACTTTTTTAATGTGAGGGAGAACGCAATACTACAGTGTCGTGTTGGTGCCATGGAAAAAAACATGTTCGCTTATACTTTTCACAGAAAGTTCTTCCAAATTCTGAATATTTCAAGAATAATCGTTTATAATATTTTCCGTCAACTGGTAAAATAAATGCAAAAAAAGATGTGAAGTGGTTCAAACAAAAGACTGGCCTAGACTTTTTTCTCACATTGCCTGCAAGTTGGGGAGTAGCTTAATTGGTCTTGTGAGAAGTTGTGTTTTCCTCACACTCTGGGGCCATATGTTTTCAAGAACGTCTTCCCTGTTTTCCTGATTAGGAGCAGAAGTCAAGCATATTGTGAGCAGTAGTGTGACTGCAAATGCAAATGTCTTGTTCTCAAGAAAACATTTCAATCTGTTTCACTGAATATTTAAACTCCACAACATTCGGATGAATATTTCATTTAAAGTATTTAGGATGTTCCTGACAACAGAAATCAGTCTGCATAAACAGAGACTCTGATTGGTCAGATTTAGGGCATACATTTGCCCTAGCTTTAAAAGAACTCCTATATTGATTTTCTCTTGACATTTCGCAGCCGTTTAATCTGTGCATACAGGTCTATATCATCAAGATAATTTTAAATAGGTTTTGGTCATTTGAAGGACATGTTTTTAGAACGTGTTAATTATATTACCCAGAATGCCTTAGACAAGCATACTAAGGATTATACACAATAATGCTTAAAAGTATATAATAGGCCATAATTTGTGAGATAATTGCGTCATATCAGTATTGTCAGACAGATACTCTCTGAACAATTACATTCTCCTGATTTTCTGTGTGGCAAAAATGGATTTGTGTCCGCAATGCTGTAACTTGATTAGGTCAGAAATCGTGTCTTTTGTTTCAATCAAGCCGCATGAACTTGCAGAAAGAACGATTAATTCAAAGCGTACAATATTGATTTCATAATGTAGCTATCATACTCATGGCCAGTGCTGTTGAGTTGAATTATGAATCACTATCCCGTCATGTTTCATGCATACCAAATCATGTGTCTGTGTCAGTGTACTGGATGTGTGTGAGCGGGGAGGGGTGTGTGTGTGCGCGTGTGTGCGCGTGCGTGTGTGTGCGTGTGTGCGTGTGTCTCCTGACAGGCCAGTGGGTAATCATCAGACATGATGGATAATGATGGCACCCTGACTGCAGAATAGGTGATCCATAGCCCACAGAGAAGGATTTAGGGCAGATGAACTGAATGAAATACCATGCCCATTTGGACAGATTCAGTAGGCTGTCACACCATGTAAGCACATCACAATGAGCTACAAATGGTGACTGATAGCTCAAAATGACTTTTTCAAAACAAAACTAAAGCGGAAGAGTCTCTTAATGACTTAGCACTTGAAAGGGGGGGGGGCACAGGCAGAGTCGTCCAGCCTGCATTCCTGGGTGACATCTTTATATTCACAGGTGCACTGCAAATGGTTCCTCGTTATTCAAACCTGAGGAAAGAGGTGGGAAGACCGTCTGTTCAAATGATGGGGAAATTAATATTTTTGGATCCTGGGTACCAGGCGGCAGGCAGAGCAGCACTTCAGCCACGCTGCTCGGCACCCACTCTCCTGCAGCAGGCAACCTTCTCCGTGTGGTTTAGTCAGGTTCGGTACACAAACAGGCACAACATAAAGACTTTGGAGGGAGATAATTTTCAGAGCTCTGAAAGCAAATGAGATTCTCTCCCCGAAAAAAATAATCCCTTAAATCCTCTCATTTGAGTGGGAGTGTATTTGCTTTAGAAGTGCAAATCCATCCGGGATTCACTACACGAAGCCTTACCAGCAGGAGGTTGTTGAACTGATTTTGTGAAGGGGAATGGAACGTTAACTCTTAGTCAATAGGATCCCATGTAACAATGTGAAAGAGCAGTAAGATCACTAAAATAGCCACAACAATGCAAAAGAAAACGGAAACTTACATAATATGTTAACAAAATAAATGGATTGTGGGCTGACTGAATTGAGGACTTGACGTTTTCCCTCAATTGTGACCTTTTCAAAATCTTTCTTCTCATATCTGAGAAGACAGTTTGAGCTCCATGTTTATAGCAAAACATCTACAATCCCTGAAGATGGTGCTTTGTTGGCTGTAATGAAATCTAGCATGAATGAATCTAATCCTAAACAGAAAATAGACCTTTTCCTTATGGGGACAGGCGGAATGTCCCAATAAATAAAATTTTCCTTTGTTTACAATCCTGGTGGAGATTTTCTTCTACTCATTTATAGTTAAAAACTGCACTCAGACAAAGGATTCTGGGAGGCATCTTAGCCAGCACTATATTCTAATGGGTGACCCCTGTAAATGACCCACCTGTAACCTGAAAAACTAAATTCTCTTGCCACTAAAAGTTCTATTGCCACTAATTTCACTGGAACCATCTGCATTGTTCAATAGTCCAATATATTAATAGTTAGTGTTTTAACAACAGTGTGGTAACAACACATTCTATTTGTCATTTGTGTTGTTCACAGAATTCAATCATCTGGTGATAATATAACTCCTCGTGACATTGTGCTGTGTTCTGGGGAATGGATACAAACCCAAGTGGTTTTACAGTTCCTGAGTTCATTGTTGATGTAGCCACACATTCTGTCAGCATTGATCATCTTCATGTTCACCCCTGTCTGTGTGTTGAAGCTCTTCAGACTGACGATGTCTGTATTGTATGGCTCCAGCTGAGTGGATATTGAAAACACGCCAGCGTGTTTTCAGCAAGGTCACTTTAGCCTAATGTTTGCTGTGATGACATAAATGCTTTTTGGGCTCTGCCCTTGAGCACCCCCCCAATACCCCATCCCCCCCTACACCCCACCCCCTTCCGCCCAACCCTACACAGCAGACACTGCAATAATGACTATAGACTCTCTGTAATCTAAATGGATTGCTTTACTATAGACTATGTGATGTAGAGGATGTGAAAGGATGGGGGTACTGTTGGTGTTCTAATTAGTAGGGGGATCAGGGTACTGTAGCTCCTCTGTGATCATGTGAGATGGGGTACTATGGACACTCTGTGATTAAGGGATGTGATACTGTAGACTCTGTGATTCAAGGGGATGTGATACTGTAGACTCTGTGATTTAAGGGGATGTGATACTGTAGACTCTGTGATTTAAGGGGATGTGATACTGTAGACTCTGTGATTCAAGGGGATGTGTTGCTGTAGACTCTGTGATCTAAGGGGATGTGTTGCTGTAGACTCTGTGATCTAAGGGGATGTGTTGCTGTAGACTGTAATCTAAGGGGATGTGATACTGTAGACTCTGTGATTCAAGGGGATGTGTTGCTGTAGACTCTGTGATCTAAGGGGATGTGTTGCTGTAGACTGTAATCTAAGGGGATGGGGTACTTTAGACTCTCTGTGATCTTAGAGGGTGGGATTTACTGTAGGCATTCTGTGATCTAGGGGATAAGGGTCCAGTAAACTCTGTGATGTAAGGGGATGGGGGTACTGAACACTTTCTGATCTAAGGGAATGGAGATTTGTAAAGGTCTAAAGGGAAGGTACCAAGACAATAAGGGAGCTTGGTAATCAGACACATAGCTAAGCTTCACACAACACAGTACACCCCCAATACTGTAGGTTTACTTAACAAAAATAAATGTACTTAACTCATTCACTAGTCCTGTAATTGGTAGCTTTTGGCAGCAATACAAAAGCAAACTGTATCAATCCCATCTAATACACTGCATTCCATCTAATACACTGCATTCCATCTAATACACTGCATTCCATTTAATACTCTGTATTCGATCTAATACACTGCATTCAATCTAATACACTGCATTACATCTAATACATTGCATTCAATCTAATACATTGCATTCAACCTAATACACTGCATTCCATCTAATACACTGCATTCAATCTAATACACTGCATTCAGTCTAATACATTACATTACATCTAATACACTGCATTCCATCTAATACAATGCATTCCATCTAATACACTGCATTCCATTTAATACACTGTATTCGATCAAATACACTGCATTCAATCTAATACACTGTATTACATCTAATACATTGCATTCAACCTAATACACTGCATTCCATCTAATACACTGCATTCAATCGAATACCCTGCATTCAGTCTAATACATTACATTCCATCTAATACACTGCATTCCATCTAATACAATGCATTCCATCTAATACACTGCATTCCATTGAGGTCTTTATACATGCCTGCATGGCTCACCTATTGGCCACATGATTAACCACTAAAAGACACTTTGGCCTGGAGGTGTGTTGGGGCCCTGGAAAGGGCAAATTAATTACAAATGGATAATTCCACAAGTTATACTTAGCCAGGGCAGGCCCACTGCACAGGCCCAATATGCCGCCAGATAAACCTCAGATAAACGGCTATAGGCCCATATCTGACCTTAACATTAACAAATACATTTAATCATTTCCAAAATAAACCATGATTTTCCTTAAGGTCTATATGTAGTAGTTCAGGCTTTTTCTTACATTTCAGATGTAGGAAAGTTGGAAATTGCATGAATTTTGACAATTACGGAGTTTTTTGATGTCTCAAAAAGCATGTCGGTTCTATTTTCATGGCTGTAAGAAATGGCTCACAGAGCTCATTTGTAAATGTTCTATAATAGTTCTTTCCTTTGCATTGTCACTATGGTTTTTCCGAAGCTTGTACATTTACCATATTGTATGTTATTGTTATATGATTTATTCTTTAGACCTTATAAAGCAGTTGTTGATAATGGAAAGGATTATGTTAACGTAATATTTATTGGAGATACAGTATATCTGTTCAAATGTATTGTCTTCTTTCTGCTGAAAAATAGTACAATGCTGTAATGAAAAATCTGTGAATAGCTTCAGAGTTTAGGACAAAATAATTATAAGCATATGTGAATTGTCTCATTTACTAACTACTATGTTACAATATTTCGGAATAATGGTGTATTTTCTTCTACATGCAAATGGTAACGTTTATTTTTGTAATATAATTCGATACAGTATGGTAAAATGTTTGTATGGTAAAAAGTTATGATTTTGCATAGATCTGTACAGTCCATAAAATGCTGCATTTGTAAAGAACTGGTTAAACATTTATCCTGCTATTATGTGTACTAATGAATTGCAGGAGACGGGAGAATGTATTGTGCTTTTCCAAGTACACAGTCAATGCCATTACCAAGGTGAAAATTGCAAGCCATATATCAAAGCCACCATGCTGGAGAGGCAATTACTGTTTTCTGAGCTTTACATTTTTACAATAATTTCATGGAAATAGGATTGTGTAGAGCTATTTTCTCTTACGTTTTGTAGATTTTAAATGTATAATTAAACGGTGCAAATAATCTTGCAGAGCGAACGTATCTCCTTAGCCTTCTGGGAGATTTAAAAAACAACAGAATCTAATCCATTTCCATCAGTGTACTTCACTGTGGTTGACAATACTAGGGAAAAACACACAAGCGCCTTCCATAGAAATATCCAGTTTGTGCACCAGACCAGATGCACAGCTTGCCCTCCGTGTACACATTTCACCGCTCTACTATCGTGTTTTGTGGGCAAATATTGTTCTCTGTGCTGCTAGGCCTGTTCTATTACACTCATCATTATTCTTTCCAAGACTCACGGGAAACTGCTCATTGCACATATAGATAAAAGGAAATCATTACCTTGGGCACTTGAAGATTTCATTTTATCTCAGCTCAAATGCTGTACAATGATTGCTACAGCATTCTATTGGTCGTAATAGACTCGGGCTGAATGATCGTGTTTTGCAGTTCATATCCCCGTCTTTTATTAACGTTACTCACCTTTTTTGGGGATTAAAAGAAAACATGCCATTTCTCTTGTCATGTTGGGTGGATGGACTTTTAAGGTCTGTTATTGTTGTCAATAAAGCCTCTGGGTATTGATTATCACTCTTTAAAAATGTTTACCGTTTGTGTATTCAAAGTAGTCTCCAATTCAATTTAAAACACATTATCATTAGATATTGACACAACACTACACCCACAGTGTGCTACATTTGTGATCCAGATCTGGGTTTTGCTGTCAGGAGCCTTGTTGTTGCCAGATCCGCTCATGTCAACATCCCCCTTCTTCAGATTTAGTTGTGCCCTCAGAGTAGCAACTATAAATGTTAGGCCCCCCAATCATGGCAGAGATTACAAACTTAGTGCCAAGAGAAAGCAGTTGGCTATGATTAAATTAAATATAACATCAGAAAATATTGGTATATAACTTTGGCCGATAATTAGCATTCAATGATTACCTGTACCAAGGGCTTCATTACTTGTCGTTGCATTTTATCAGTTGCTGTGGTTGTTAAACGCATTTCTCCGAATTAGAAGGATAAACTAAATATCTATGTGATGGGAACATTCTCTGGGTTGCCTTATTTCATGTTGCAGTACTTGTGTGTTCATAGGTGAAAGAAAAACTATGCTCTTGTTCAGACAATGTGATATAGCTGGACCAACCCATTTGGTTTTGTGGCCTTCAGAAGGGAAAATGCAAGACTGGTATCAGTAGTCCAAGTCTGCAGTAACCATAGTAGTGTTTAGATGATGTATCAGTTTAAATCTTAATGCCTTCCAGGAAGTGTGCATGCTATGTGATCATCCTGAATACAGTGACTGTATGTATACATTTCTATGTATAAATCTCTTTAATGTAGGTAAGCTATGTAAAGTATGCGGCATGAATGTAAACACTGTTTTTCATCCTTCTATTTCCATCCCTCTCTTTTCATCACTCCCTCTCTCTCTCTCTCTCTCTCTCCCCCCTCTCTCTCCCTCTCTCACACACACACACACAGAGGT
This sequence comes from Esox lucius, assembly GCF_011004845.1. Classification (NCBI taxonomy): domain Eukaryota; kingdom Metazoa; phylum Chordata; class Actinopteri; order Esociformes; family Esocidae; genus Esox; species Esox lucius. Next base: position 8,546,068 of record NC_047587.1, on the reverse strand, counting down.
GCCCCAGAAGGATATTGGAGATAAAGCAGAGGAGTCCCTCTCCGACTCCTCCCTGTTTGCCCGCTGGGGTCATGAACTTGGTCCTGAGAGTCGTCGGGTGGCCTTGAAGAAGTTCCAGTACTATGGCTACAATGGTTACCTTAGTGACCGCCTCTCTCTGAGTAGATCCATCCCGGACCACAGACCTGATGGGTATTTGACCTTTGATTGTTCCGTTGGTTTAATTTCATAAAAAATAGATGAAAACGTTCTGATATTCTTGCTGATGTCTTGTCTTTTCCTCTGTTTCCCCTCAGGTGCCGGAACATGTCATACCCCAACAATTTGCCCCAAATTAGTATCATCTTCATCTTTGTGAACGAGGCCTTGTCGGTCATACTGCGCTCCATCCACACAGCCATGAACAGAACCCCCTCCCACCTCCTCAAGGAGATCATCTTGGTCGATGACAACAGTGATAGCGGTAGTGCCTGTTCTTTTTAAGCCCCATTCAATAAGTAAACCGACCAAATACAATGAACTGTGAAAGAGTTTGGACAGTGCTAGAGGTTTTTCAAGTGCAACTTGGACTTGGACAACAGGGATAAATTGCACACTGTCAGCTTTCATTTTGAAGTCTTTCCTTTCATAACGCATTTACCATTAAGAAATGACAGCACACTTTGTAAATAGTCCCACACATTTTATAAATGTTTTAAGACAAATTGATTCGAGGAGGTTTCTTACTTAGCAGGTGTGTTTGTTTTCATCTTTAACTCATTCACAAGGAGCTGTCAATTTGTAGTCTTGATTCTGGGCTTTGCATTGGCATTTTAAGTATTTTACGGGTGTCTGAACAAGAGGACCATGTATAATGTAAATGCCGGTCAATGCTTTGATGAGGCTGAGAAATCAGATTGAATCAATCAGACTGTAGTTAAAACATTAGGTGTGCCAAAATCCCCTATATCACCTGGTAGGACAAGAAAACCACTAGGATGGACCGAACCATAAATTCAGATGTGGGGGGGGAGAAAACTCTGCAGTCTAACAGATTGTAAACACTCTCTGGGAGTTAGCATGCACAGTTAGCAACGGCTGCCATACTGTATGCAGAAGAATACACCAGCAGAACTTAGAGGGTGCTTGATCTATCTCCTCAACAGCACCGCTAGGAGAGAAGAAATAACTGCTGATAGTTGAAGAGTCTTGTTTCAGACGTAAAATTGCAGTGAATTACTGCAGAGCACACTTTGGAGACACCTGTCTGTCCTCTCATTCAAACCTTCTCAATCGTTTGAGTTTTGTAGTGCCTACTCCACATTCTCTGGGAATAATGTTATCTTACTGAAAGTATTTTCAGATATAATTTTCTGCACATTTTGCCAAATGTATAGCAAATAGTAAACACAGACGTTATGCATGTCTATCAGAGACAAAATATGACAATGGTATGCATAACAAAGCAATTAAATGGGAATGGTTTGGAGATTAGGAAATTATTAGCCGAACGTTAAGAATTCAACATTTCACCTGCCTCTCCCAAACCTACCATGGAGAGTTGTAGAGTCATCATTTACTGTCTGACTCCTCAAAGACAACATTTAAAATACATTTAAATTTACCGCATTCCATAATTCCCACAGATGTAAAGGGTGAAATGCATAGTACAGCTTTAGATCAGGCTATAAGTGTTGAATCATTGGATGAAAAGAGTGGAGCCCCTGTAATGTAAATCAATTGGAAAAATGTTGCCATAGTCCAGGAGCAGAATATTACTGAGTGGAAATGAGGCTATAGACTGTTCCTCAGTGACCATTGGTATTATCATTAATTCCTTGGCAGTTGGCTCTCTGCACTTCATTGAGTGGGATGTCTCTTAGATCCAGCTGGGGTTTCCTCCCATAACAATTAAATTAATCAAATATACCACTGCTGGATATTGCATCATCTAATCAATTTGTGTTTGTATAATCAAAGTGGTTATACAGAACATGTCAGAAAGCCATTGTCCCCTGAAGTGCCTCAGGCCACACCACTGTGATGAAAACAGTTGCCTAATTGTCAACCTTCAAGCCCCAATCACCCAACATTGCCATGGTGAGACACTACCATCTAGCAAATAACAGGTGGCAGATGGAGCTTGTGGGAAAGCATAACTGACTCACCTCAACCAGATGATGCTTTACTGATGATGGAAATTTCCAGATGAGTTTTCACAAGCCAAGTTTTCCTTTGAAATGTCCTTCAGACCGTGTAAATTGAATGGGCCGTTAAAGCATGTGGTTAGAGCCAGCAGTCCAGTGTAGTGGAGAAAGTATTATTATATTATTATTATATAAAGACAACACTATAATAAAAATTGCTACAATGTATCAGCTACTGCGGTTCATTGTAAAGGTCAGACTCTTTAAAACATCTCTGTTTATGTTTCAGTGATGTACATGTCTGTGAATCTGTTTTTTTCTATATATATAGCTGAACTGAAGGAGAATCTTCAGAACTTTGTGAAGGAAACCAATTCCCAGCGGCCAGACTTCATCAAGGTGGTCCGCCATGAAAAGCAGGAAGGGCTGATTCGCTCCCGGGTCAGTGGGTGGAGGGCAGCCAGTGCCCCCGTGGTCGCCCTGTTTGATGCCCATGTGGAGTTTAACATCGGATGGTAAGGCTCAGCAGAACCACACCTGTGTGCCAAACCGTCCCACAGTGAAAACATTGTGCCAGTCCGTCCAGCAGTGAAAACATTGTGCCAGTCCGTCCAGCAGTGAAAACATTGTGCCAGTCCGTCCAACAGTGAAAACATTGTGCCAGTCCGTCCAACAGTGAAAACATTGTGCCAGTCCGTCCAACAGTGAAAACATTGTGCCAGTCCGTCCAACAGTGAAAACATTGTGCCAATCCGTGCAACAGTGAAAACATTGTGCCAATCCGTCCAACAGTGAAAACATTGTGCCAATCCGTGCAACAGTGAAAACATTGTGCCAATCCGTCCAACAGTGAAAACATTGTGCCAGTCCATCCAACAGTGAAAACATTTTGCCAATCCGTCCAGCAGTGAAAACATTGTGCCAATCCGTCCCACAGTGAAAACATTGTGCCAATCCGTCCCACAGTGAAAACATTGTGCCAATCCATCCGGCAGTGAAAACATTTTGCCAATCCGTCCAGCAGTGAAAACATTGTGCCAGTCCGTCCAACAGTGAAAACATTGTGCCAATCCGTGCAACAGTGAAAACATTGTGCCAATCCGTCCAACAGTGAAAACATTGTGCCAATCCGTGCAACAGTGAAAACATTGTGCCAATCCGTGCAACAGTGAAAACATTGTGCCAATCCATCCGGCAGTGAAAACATTGTGCCAGTCCGTCCAACAGTGAAAACATTGTGCCAGTCCATCCAACAGTGAAAACATTGTGCCAGTCCGTCCAACAGTGAAAACATTGTGCCAGTCCGTCCAACAGTGAAAACATTGTGCCAATCCATCCAACAGTGAAAACATTGTGCCAGTCCGTCCAACAGTGAAAACATTTTGCCAATCCGTCCAGCAGTGAAAACATTATGCCAATCTGTCCAGCAGTGAAAACATTGTGCCAGTCCGTCCAGCAGTGAGAACATTTTGCCAGTCCGTCCAACAGTGAAAACATTTTGCCAATCCGTCCAACAGTGAAAACATTGTGCCAGTCCGTCCAACAGTGAAAACATTTTGCCAATCCGTCCAGCAGTGAAAACATTATGCCAATCTGTCCAGCAGTGAAAACATTGTGCCAGTCCGTCCAGCAGTGAGAACATTTTGCCAATCCGTCCAACAGTGAAAACATTTTGCCAATCCGTCCAGCAGTGAGAACATTTTGCCAATCCGTCCCACAGTTGGAAACATTGTGCCAATCCATCTGGCAGTGAAAACATTGTGCCAATCCGTCCAACAGTGAAAACATTGCACGTCTACTCAGGAAGTTCTGGATTTTCCTTTTCAGTCTGTACTTAAAGAGCTAAAGTGACCTCCATAATGATTAGGATAGGAAAGTATATTCTCCAAATGTTGCCCCTGGTCATTGTTATTATTGTCACTATAGAAGGATTTCTGAAATGAACAGAAATATTTTGTCTGCTAAAGTACAAGCTTTCAAACTAATTCAATGACACTAATATATTCACTAATTCATCAGGAATGAATGAATAGCAAAGCAATGATCCCAAACATACTGCCACAGCAACTACAGAGGTTTTCAGGTGTTAAAAGTGGACAATTCTTGAGTAAACAGGCCGATCTTAAAATTGAAATACAATTGAACAAGCCTTTCATTTTACCTTTGCAGACGAGAATTAAGGCAAAAAGAACTCAAAACAAACAACAACTAAAGGTGGCTGAAGTACAGGCCTGACTGAGCTTCACCAGAGACAATACCAGCGACCACTTCAGGCAGTTATTGCATGCAAAGGATATGACCATAAACTAAATGTAAATGCTTAGTGTGGATATTATATGAATCTGTCCTTGAAATGTCCCCTGAAATAGGGGGAATACATACAAACAGTTATTTGTAAATGGTAAAACCAGTATGTACAAAAATACAATCAAATAAAAGATGAGAGAATATACTTTCATCTCATAGTATTTGTTTGATATGAAATCCCACATTTTGGAGTTTTAGAGCAAAAAGAAAGGAAAATACTTAACTGTCCCGATACTTATTGAGAGCATGGGGTTTCATAACCATGTTGATAGGGTCGTAGAGAGAGAGTGTGGGAGAGGGGGTTGTCAGAAGGATGTGATCAGCTCATAAAGGAGTGCTCAAAGGTTTGACGTGCTGCTAACTGGCGTTGCCATGCAAGATGTTGTCATGGTAACGGAGTGTATCAGGGCTTTCTTTCGTCTGACAGAGTTTGTGGCTGTTAATCATTCTCTCCACAGCTTGACAAAACGACCAACTGACACCCATATCTCTGAAGAGTCTGGGCTCAATCCAAAATAACTCCACTCACTCCTGAGGTGCTTTGGCACTGAAAAAAGTTTCAATGAGTCCTCCCAGCTACCAGATTTGTGGTTTGGGATTTGACATATCATACAGGTGCAAAATTATTGAATTCCTTGATGAATATGTAAAAAAAAATGAGTTATTATATTGAATGCAAAAGTCAGATGACTTGAAATTCGAGCTGGTCCTCTGAGCAATCATATACATTTTCATTTTTTTTGTTGCATACAATATTTCTCAATATTTCTATTATTCATGCGGTTTTTCTCGATCGTCTTTACCAAGGGATCCAATTATTTTGGACCTGACTGCTGCTTCCTTTTTTAGTTGATAGGAATGGATTCCGGTGAGGTTGCCTGATGCTGTAGCTCATCCTTGACGAGGACTGCCTGAGTTGTGTGTATTGAGATGCCATTCTGCACACCACTGCACCACTGTTTGCCTGCCTGTGGCCCATCGGTTAACTTGCATAATTTTTTCCGTTCCCCTTCGACCGTCTCTCGCCAACAAGCAGTTCTTTGTTCACAGGACTGAGCCCATGGGTTCGGCCGTCCCAGAGGCTTCTACAACCAACCTTCATACAGTTCTCAAAGTCCCTCAGGTCACTCTTTCTAACTTTTAATCGAACAGTAACTGAACACCTCAAACCCCCATTCTCCTGCTATATGCAGCAATCCAGCTATCTATTCCATGAATGTGGTGGTGTACCTGACATGTCGGGCACTGACTGGATATCCTGTGCCCCCCGCAGGGTACTGGAACTTACAGCCACAGGGCAAAACCCCCCAATCAGTCATTCATAAGAGTGGGTAGTTTTATCAGGCTCCGTTTCCACTGTTTGCCCTCAGTCTTCCCGCCAACAAAAATTCCATGCTAGGTAGTTTTTGTTTTCTCTCGTATTGTTTTTTATTGAAGAAGACAACGAATGTATCTTATAGCGACACAGTGTTCCACCATGCCTTGTCTCTTCCCTACAGGGCCGAGCCAATTCTGCTCAGAATAATGGAGGACAGAACCCGCATTGTTTCGCCTTCGTTTGACAACATCAAGTATGACACTTTTGAGATCGAGGAATATCCTCTGTCCGCTCAGGGCTTCGACTGGGAGCTGTGGTGTCGCTACCTGAACCCGCCTAAATCATGGTGGACCCAGCACAACAACATCGCCCCTATCAGGTCAACGGCAGCCGAGACTTACAATACTGTTTCAAAGACGCTGTTTCTGTTGCATTGTGAGATCCTCACGGTTTTGTGTCTGTGGCGTAGTCTTTTCATTTTCTGAATGGATGACCAATGGTGTGAACCAGGGGTTTTAAATGATCTTTGGTTGTTTTAAACAGCTGTTACTTTGGCACATATTCTGGGAGATAATTGTATAATATTAACAGCCTTATAGTTTTATTAGTCAAAGCTTATTTTCATAATTTAATTTTGGAAATCTTTTCTGCAAAGCATGTGGAGATGTCACTAATACACTAACAAGTACTAGAAATAGTTAATTGAAAAACAGTGCATAATTAAGTATTTTTCTTTCTTTTGCCATCAATGTACCAGGAGCCCAGCTCTAATTGGCTGTTTCGTGGTGGACAGGAAGTTCTTTGAGGAGATTGGCCTATTGGATGAGGGAATGGAGGTCTATGGTGGAGAGAATGTGGAGCTTGGCATCAGGGTGAGTGGTCCAATTTAATTGTGATTCAGTGATAGGCTTAAATAGTCACTGGCTTGTTGTTGACTCTCTATTGCGCACTTGTGCAGTTGGGCTGTACGCTACTAGCAATACTCGGCCCTCATTCAGGGGGGTTGCGGTTGGTGGGTGTCCCTTTGGTTGATGCCTGGCAATGTGGTTGGATTGATTTCCTGCCTGTTGGGCCCTGTCCGGGGCCTCCCCCGGGTAGGGCCACAGTGTCACCGGACCCCCCCGTCTCAGTTTCCAAGGTGTTACGCTGCTATATTATTGTGCTGGGGGACATGAGGGATGTACTACTAACTTTTCTCAGTTTCCTCCAATTTTAAATTTTAGAAGGAGATGAGGTCCTGCTCCACACCTGCGGATTACCTGGTTTGGGGGGACCGTTGCTGTTCCTGTCCTTGTCCACCTGGTCATACTTCTGACCTAGTCTAAAATCAAATATACTCTGGATTTAGCCAAGAGAAATTTATTTATTATTCCAATTGGACTCTTAATATCTCACCCGGCACAGCCAGAAGAGGACTGGTCACCCCTCTGAGCCTGGGTCCTCTCTAGGTTTCTTCCTAAAATTCGACCTTCTTAGGGAGTTTTTCCTAGCCACTGAAATTCAACACTACTGTTGTTTGCTCCTTGGGGTTTAAGGCCGGGTGTCTCTGTAAAGCACTTTGTGACAACTGCTGTTGTAAAAAGCGCTTTATAAATACATTTTGATTTTGAAATTTTTGAAATACAACTAAACTAACTGAAATCCAATTCTTAAACTACCCTAAAACAGCACCAAATTTATATGGGATAGTATTTACACACCCTCAACTAGACAGACACTGTGGGTTGTCTGTGGATCTTTGCTCCTCGTTTCCCTTGCAGCTGTCTGGTCTGACATCATCAGTAGAGAAGAAACAGCTTACTCTTCCTTCACCCAGACTGAAGGAAGTGAGTAAGTTCCTTCCTTAAGCCTGTTGAGATAATGATACTGGGTCATAGCAGCTGTGTTTTCAGCTGTCACATCATCAAGATTACATATTGCAGTAGCTAACTTTTGTTGAATTTAGCTCAAGTAGTGATAGTATTTTGGACCTGTCTGAATGGGCAAGGGAGAGTTATGTACAAATTGATTTATTTTTCACCAGAACATATTGCATGTGTAAATTATGTCTGTAAATTTAGTTTTCAGATTCAATTTATTCCTTACTTTTAGCTGTGTGTGAAATGTCTTTTTTTGTGGATATCAAAACTACAGTATTATTTTTCTACCGGATTGTTAACAATTTGTCAGACAATTATTTTCCCAAGCCTAGCTCAAATTAGGGTCGGAAACAGATGGCTAACAGAAACCAGTCAGCCTAGCGAACTATGATTTGGTTGTTTGTGGGGTGATGGGACAGACACTCCATGGGTAACAGCAGTCATTGTGTTCAGAGAATCGCTGGTTTGAGCCCCCGGGGTAGCAACTTTTTTACACTTCCATTGTGTCTGTTACACTTCATTTGGAAATGCCTTATTTCATTGGGCTTTCATTGATTGCACTGTCCAGATCCCACTAAAAACACTCCTGAGTTCAGATTCTTTGGTTTTGTAATGTCATCTAAGTAACAGCTCAAAACTCCCAAAGAATTTGGCAAGCAATTAGCTTTGATAAGATGTGAAGATTTGTGTGAACTTCCGACCCAGGTTGAGTTTGTGCATACATTGTAATCTTTAGGGCTGCAACTAATAGCTATTTTGATAATTACTCCTCCGATTAATCGATTAATCTTATAGAAAAAGTACATAATTTCCAGAACTAAATGCAAGTGTTTTATCCTAAATAAATTAAAGTTTGCATGTTTTTCTTATCATTTTAAAATGCTTTCAAAAAAAAAATATTGTTATCATAATATCATTTTCAAGACAGTTGGAAAAGCATTCCAGGGTACTACATAGCTGGTTGAGAGACTTTTGACTGATACTGTAAATGAGAGTCAGAGGCAACTCTTTTTAGATGTTTCCAGACCTCCATGGAAGCCAGATGAGATTGGAGGTGTGGCTTTGCAAGACAACAGCCCTAGTAACCTTTGTGATGATTTACTGTATTACTGAGTTAGGTAACAGGGTAAACACAATATTCCGAAAAGGTGTAGCTACACAGCCATGCATTTTGTCGTGCCACCAAGTTCACTAGAATTTACATATAGATTTACTGCTTCCCTTGATTTTCTGCCAATTGACGCTGCAGATTGTTTGGTGCAGATGTCTTGTTCTATTTTGAGGTCCAATCTGCTTTATTTTCAGATATGTAACTCTGTATTGACACTGACTCTTTATTTTACTTTATTAGCTATAATCGAAAATTGTTACTGAAAAAGGGTAAAGCCTTAGTGTTAGCTACCTGTAAATCTGTGCTGGAAATTGCACAGAATTCTCACAACTTTCAAGTTTCCGATCAGAAGACGTGTGTTCAATGCCAAAACAAACCAACTCCACACTTTCTAATGAGGTTGAACAGCACCTACTGTGTGTACACAAACTGGATTTCAGACATCCAGTACATCTGTTTTAATGATATCAGATATCTGCGCCCCCGAAGAATGACATGCAATTAGATAATTTTCATTTGTGATATTAGAATTTGCAGTCAACCATAGTTGTTGCTCAACACCACTGTAAAACAAGTTTTAGGTAACTTGGCTATAACTGTGCGCTTTAAACAAGATGTGTGTAGTCAAATGAAGAAGTCATGCTATCCTTCATTAGAACGTTTTCAAGTAATCAACTCTATGAATACATTTTGTGTTAAATATTTGTAGTGGACACACAGATATTAGAACAATACAAGGATGTTAGAGGCCTAATAGTAGCCCTAACATCTCACATTTCTGAGTGCAGGACTTTGATTTACAGTTTTAATCCCAGTTGAAGGGGTTAATAATTGAGTCCAGCTGCTTCTACAATGATTTGGTATTGAATATGAGGATAAGGTCAGAGAACTGTCCACAGGTAATACAAATGTGGGTTTATGTAAATATTATCACGATTGACTTTCCGTTCTCATGTGTATTTTTATATTATACTTTTTGAGGGGACATTGATGATTTGCAAAAGACAGAGAGGGTTTTATGTACTATAACTGAACGCTGCGGGGAAAAAAACAGCTGTCATACTCTGGAAGATGGGGCCGTTATCTATAAGATCAATGCCCGGCTCTAGCCTTTTGGGGGCCCTAAGCAAAATTTTATCTTGGGGCCCATCTTCCCTATCGGTCAAGGGCTCCCTAGCAGTTGGAGACCCCCTAGCGTTCGGGGAACCTAAGCGACCACTTATTTTGCTTATGATTGAAGCCGGCCCTGTGTGAGATACAACCTTTACAAACCTCCCAGGGCTGTCATGCTTCATGCCAATGTGTCATCATGGTCGTTCTTTGTTCTTCCAATGGAACATCTATTCTGCTGTGGCAGGTCCAAGGAGCCCTAGTCAAAATCTGCTGATAAAAATGAATACTAGTAACTACATTGTTTCTGTTGCCATTATTACATACTTTTACTTTACTTTTATTGCAGTGTTCAATTGTATTGTTGTTTAATGTTGTTTAATCACCTTCCTGAGGAGAAAAAACAAGGAATAAAAAAATTATAATTAATTGCGAAGTATGGATTGTTCCTAACTTCGAAAAGAAAGTATATGTAACAAATTCACCTTTTCTGAAAATGGGCATTTACCATGAGAACAAGATTATAAGTAGAATTTTAAGTTTTGTGTTAAGAAATAAGGTTAAATCCTCTATATAATGTCTCTTCAGCACCGTCTTAACAGGCAGTGGGTTCAAATTGTCTCTAACACTGTAGATGACAGACATGCATCATCAGTGTTGTTGTCAGTTATTGTGTTAATGAGGCATTTTGTTGACCGAATCAGGAGTTGTCTGTCCATGGGGCATAAATCACTCTTAATGAAGACCTGCCATTACAAGGGCCTTAATTATTGATGGAATTTGTCCGTTTTTCCACAGATGCCTCTTCCCTGGTATCTGATAACCCATGTTGTGGCTGGGCTTTAATTAAACATGTTGTTTATTGATCTATCTTCATTATACTGTGTGTGGGTATTGAATATATTTACTGCTTATTTTCTTCCATTAGATCCTTTTAGCATCAAATCTCAGCAGGCCATCCTTTTCTGGGGAAATCACAATTTATAACAAATAGTAATAATTAGCTCCCCCACTCAATGTCTCAATTTACAAAGTTTTATTTTTAGTTAGTGACTAAGTTGCGTGTTAATGACATGACGATAAATGTGCGTGCTTATGATATGACAATAAATCCGTGGGTGAAAGTGTTCAGCACTTATACAATACCTGATACATTTCTCAGGTGGGTCACTATTTCTCATGCTTTCCGCAGCCAGGTGTAATGATTTCTGCAGATAAACTTGTCTCAGGTCGAGAACAGCAGACACATGCCTCATATAATCCCCAGAAAGATTTTCCTCAAAGAGAATGAAAAGAAATAGCTCTTGGGGGCAATTACTCTGCAGGAGTAAAGTAGGAGGATGAAAGAAGACTGTGTTTCTCTCTCATACACACACACACACACACACAGATAGATAAGCTACATTATGTGCTAAACAATAGCTACTCATAACCATGTACAGTATATTACTGTAAGATGCTTTACAAAATGTGGTGATTTGTAAAAGCTGTTTGAAGAGAGTTGAGCATTAGAAGCTTCCATGCTGTAACTGTGGGAGGACTACAATGATCCAGTGACTCACTTTACATTTACATTTACAGTCATTTGTAGGAGTATAAAGGGTGTGCATACATTTTACCATTGCCACAGTGGAAATCAAATGCTCAGACATGACTTGTGTTGATTTCAGCCCTTGCATAAACAAAACCTGCATTTCTATAACCTTAGAAAATCCACTGGAAACACCACATAAGTTAGTAGACTGATGTGAAATTCACAGTGATTTACTGACTCCTTCCTAGTATTTAACCGCACGTCAACTGCTTGAACGCTGCACCTCCCGGTCTGTAACTCAGCTTGGTATCTGGACTGTTGTGTGTGTTTATCTCCAGGTGTGGCAGTGTGGTGGGAGCGTGGAGGTTCTTCCCTGTTCCCGGATTGCGCACATTGAGCGCGCTCACAAGCCGTACACTCAAGATCTGACGGCTCACGTACGACGGAATGCACTCCGGGTAGCAGAGGTGTGGATGGACGAATACAAGAACCATGTTTACATGGCCTGGAACATTCCCCTGCAGGTAAACAGGTTTGTTTTCCTGAGTATGTGACCGGACCAGGAAAATGTGTCTAAAAATTGCGTCCATAAAAGTTCAGCGTCAAAGGTTAAGAAATGCGGCTCTCCGTGTGTTGCGCTGTGTCTTTCTAGACGTCAGGGATTGACATAGGGGACCTGACGGAGAGGAAGGCTTTGAGGAACAGGCTGAAATGCAAATCTTTCAGCTGGTTCTTGGCCAATATCTACTCAGAGATGAGAACCTACAGTGACACCGTTGCCTATGGAGTGGTGAGTGTGTCACGATACCCGTGAACCTGTTTTGATACGTTGACTAATTCATGTCCCAAAAGAACGCTAAAGGTCAAAGGTCCTAATTGTACCTAATAAACTGGCCACCGAGTGTTTAGCTACTATGAGGTTGGTTATATAATGTAATATATTGTAATAGTGTGAGTATAATAGCATCAGAATTGTTTGAAATGACCACCTGTCATTTTTGCCAGTTTTGGCGTGCTGGAGTAATGACCTATATTAAATAGGTTTGGATTAATAGACCAATGAGAAAACAAGTAAAGACTCACACTAAGCTACTTTTTACCCAGAAGTAATTTGATACAGAGATTAAAGAAACTGCTTTGGATCTTTAATATCTCTACTGTCAACGGAATTATAATGATTTATACTCCTGTGTGTATGGGCCGTACAACATTTAAATCTAATGTTGCTGCCTTCTTATTGGTATGCAAACGCTGGACTGTTTCTTGTTGAACTGGTTCGGACAAACAGACAAATGTTAAACATCTAGGTACTTATATGTTTGTCACCTTTCTTTTGTTAAATGGTTGCCTCAGTCAATTAGGACAACAATGAAAAAGGTCACTTTCGGTCCCCAGTCAATTACAATGCAATTATTAACAATGTGACAACATAAAGCTCAGGGAGGAGTAGTAATGTGCATTTGCTGTTTATTTTCTTTAGCTCTAGCTCTTTTCTCCTGACTCAATTTGTTGTCAAACTATGCCGCAGGACTGTTGTGTCAGTTTCTTAGCTACAAAACATATTTCTTCTCTTGTTGATATGAGGATAATGGAAACAATATTTTAAACTATTGTTATCGCCTTCCAGGCAAACTGTAATTAGCCTAAAGTGCCTCCATGTCTCAACTCTTTGTCTCCCAAACTTGTTGTGTGCTGTGTCATACTATTGTTGGCAGACAAATTAACCACTGCCGTTGGCCAGGCAAAAGGCAACAGCACTTTCCAGAAACAGAATGCCCATTAACGTGGCGCAGAGCCAGAACTCCCACCTCTACAACGTACTGTATGTCTCAACCTGTCCCTGCTTATTGTGGTTAAAATGCCTTTGTTTGGTTCTCTTTCAGCTGAAGAACACACTGAGGAATGACCTGTGTCTAGACCAGGGCCCTGACACAGACAACATCCCTATTCTGTACATCTGTCATGGAATGACACCACAGGTGAGTGTTCTCAGAAAGCTCACTCCCAATCTGTCCTGGTCCCAACGTATGCAGCCACCACTAAAAGTAATGGCCTACTTGGTTTGTCGACGGAAAAATACGTCAAAATTAAACAAATTGTGAACTATTTATACTATGTTCTTCAAATAACCATTGGCTCCGGATACTTTGTTAAGGAGTATATAGGGGTGATGTTGTTGGTAGAAGACAGGACACAGGCTCAGGGAGAAAACAGAGGACTTTTGGTTTAAAAAATAAGATGTAACAAAACTCAAACTTGAACAGAGCAATGTTAAAAACGGAACAGGATCCAAACAATGACCTGCAAGATACACTAGGGTTGGAGGAATGAAGGTTATGACAAGAAATACAGTTGAGGGCAGTAACTGCAAACAGTTGGCCCTTGCTCCAAATGAGGGAGAGAGGCTGTTGGATCCACACAAGAAAGATGTAAGACATCCGATATCTTAACTTAATGCATTGACTAAGCACAAATACAACTGCATACATGTATTGTTCTTTCTATTATAAAAGGCATTTTGATATTATAACATTTACCCATCTGACTAATGATGAATTCTATCAGAGGATGGTGAACTCAGAGATCCTGTCCTACATGTCCTTTTCTCTAAGCTCAGGTGCTGAGGCGGGTTGAAGTCAGACATGTTGTAGGTCACAACAAACTTAGTTGTAATAGGATTTCTGTATACATAAGAATGACACAAACAGCTAGTCTAATCAATTCTGTACGCATCCGTATATTGGAGCTGCATGTGCCCAGTGTGGAGCACATCTGAAAATCAGCCAATATCCAATATCAGGACAGGATTTTCTCCACACCCCGACCGTGGATTTGTCCTGAGAGCCGATCTGTGACGCAGGAAAAATAAATATATTTCAACATCTTTAGTTGTTTTTATGACTTAACTGTGTATGGCTTTAAGGCTATTCTGCATTTAATGCATGAATTAATTAACTGTCAAACATTTCAGTAGATGGTTACCTTGCTATGGATGAAGAATTAAGTTGGCTTGGCCGTCTTCTTATTCTCACAATGCTGACAACACAGCTCGCTTTGAAAAAGCCTTCTAATTACATAAGGGAAGCTTCATAGATTTGTGTGTCATCCTTTGGCAGAGGCCATGCTAATGAATGTCGGCGTAGGGTCTAAATTAATAAAAGCCTAAATTAATGGAATCATTAACGGATAATTAACTGATAAGTCGGCATTAACAAATACCTACTTGCACATACTAGGTAGGCAGCATGGAATATATTGGTGTTATTTCCACTTGTAACAGTAGGCCTAGATATTGCAAACATAATCATGACAAAAACATGATTTTTGCTCTAACTAGCTCATACTTTTGTCTGTCTAAATATATTTTATAGATGTGGTACAAATACTTGTCTTTGACGAATACTCTCGTCTTTCGAGCAAGCAAGCAAGTTTATTTACATAGCACAATTCATACATCGAAGCAATTCAATGTGCTTTACAAAGAAAAATATATGAATGTACAATAACATAAAAACAAATACTCAAATGAAAACATCAAAGCAAATGAATACATCATAATAATACAAAAATACAATAAGAAAACATATATAAACATAAGATTAAAAGTGGGAACCTATAAGGCTAAATAGTGTGGTTAAGTTTAAGTGCTCATTCATAGGCAGATGAGAAGAGAAGTGTTTTTAACCTGGATTTAAAAATGGATACGTTTGGAGAACGTCTAAGATCTTCTGGTAGTTTATTCCAGTTTTGTACAGCATAAGTGCTGAACGCAGCTTCACCATGTTTAGTTTGGACTCTGGGCTCTACTAGCTGACCTGAGTTCATGGATCTAAGAACCCTGCTCGGTTTATATTCTGCCAACATATCAGAAATGTATTCAGGTCCTAAACCATTCGGAGATTTATAAACTAAAAGCACCACTTTGAAATCTATTCTGTAACTGACTGGAAGCCAATGCAAATATTTAAGAACCGGAGTGATGTGCTCTGTTCTTTTGGTCCTGGTTAACATTCTAGATTACATTACTGCCATTACAGTAGTCAACCCTACTAGAGATAAAAGCATGGATGAGCTTCTCTTGGTCTTTTTGGGACACCAAGCCTTTGATTCTGGCTATATTTTTTAGATGATAGAATGCAATTTTGGTGACCGCTTTGATATGTCTGTTAAATATGAGGTGTGAGTCAATCAAAACACCAAGATTACGCACTTGATCCCTGGTTTTAAGGGCCAGAGAATCCATCTCTTTACTAATACCTGTTCTTTTATTTTTGTTGCCAAACACAATAATCTCAGTTTTATCTTGGTTTAATTGTAGATAATTTTGGTTCATCCAGGTATTTATGTGTTCTATACAGTGACACAGAGAATCTATTGAGCTGTTGTCATACGGTTCGAGAGCTATGTATATTTGAGTATCATCAGCATAGCTGTGGTAGTTAATGCTGTTGTTCTGTAGAATGTGGCCCTGAGGTAGCATATAGAGATTGAACAGAAGCGGCCCGAGTACTGATCCCTGTGGAACTCCGCATGTCATAGCCGCCCTATCAGATTCATGATTACCAATGGTGACAAAGTAACTCCGGCCATCTAGATAAGATCTGAACCAATTAAGCACTGTCCCGGAGAGTCCTACCCAATTTTCCAGCCTATCTATAAGTCAATAATGTCAAATGCTGCACTGAGATCTAATAGAACTAGAACTGTTATTTTATCTGAATCAGTATTCAGCCGTGTATCATTTAAAACTTTAATCAGGGCCGTTTCAGTGCTGTGGTGAGGTTGGAAACCTGACTGAAATTTGTCTAAGAGACCGCTTGAGGTCACAAAATTGCTGAGTTGATTGAAGACAACCTTCTCAATGATCTTGGCTATAAAAAGGGAGATTTAATACAGGTCTATAGTTGTTCATTATAGATGCATCCAGTGTTCTCTTTTTTAATAGGGGCTTAATGGCAGCCGTTTTTAGAGACGTTGGGAAAATCCCTGATTGCAGAGAGCTATTAACTATTTGCTGTAGGTCCACTGTTATAGAGTTAAAAAAAAAAATTAAGTCTGATGGCAGTGTGTCGAGACAGCAAGTGGAAGCTTTAAGATGTCCAATTGTTTCTTTTAGGGATTTTAATCAATTGTATTGAAATGCGACATAATAACCAAGTTATGTCTTGGTGGTCGTGGTGACGGTACAGAGTCCTTGTTAGACTGTGTAGTTCTGATGTTCCGTCTAATACTTATAAGTTTTTCACTAAAGAAACACGAAAATTCATTACGTTTCACAGTGGACATGAGTTCTGATACTATCTGCTTTATTGGGTTTGTAAGCTTGTCAACCATGACAAATAGAGTGTGGGAATTGTAGATATTTTTGTTGATCATTCCCGATAAATGTTGCTGTCTTGCCCTGCATAACTCATCGTTGAACCTACCAAGGCTTTGTTTATAGATGTCATAGAGAATTTGAAGTTGAATTTTCCTCCACTTATGTTCCACTTTCCTACATTCTCTTTTCAGGGTTCTTACCATCATGGTGGTTCTCCATGGTGTTTCTGTTTGCTCATAGTTTTCTTTACCTCTACTGGTGCAACACGATCCATGACATTAAAATATTTTTTTATGTACTCCTGGATAAAATTATCCAGGAGTACATCAACTGACTCAGCACTGTTGGAGAGATAGCTATGGCTTCAATAAACAGAGCATTGGTACTCTCATTAATGTACCTTTTCTTAACAGAAACAGAGTTTACTGGAACATTTGGGGTGATAAGTGAATCAAAAAAGACACAGAAATGATCAGACAGGGCCAAGTCTTTAACCATGACAGAAGAAATATCGAGACCTTTAGTGATAACCAGATCAAGAATGTGGCCTTGAGTGTGTGTACGCTCTTTCACATGTTGAGTGAGATCAAAAGTAGTGCAAAAAGTTATTTGGCATTTTTGTTTGTACTATTATCTATGTGGATGTTAAAATCCCCTGTAATAATAAACAAGTTATAATCAGAGAGTAGTTCAGCAAAATCATCAATAAAATTTGCTGAATATCGTGGAGGTCTGTAAATGGTTAAAAACAAAATTTTGGGGGTAACCTTCAATGTAAAACAGAGATATTCAAAAGAAATAAAATGACCTAGTGTATTTTCTTTGCACTGGAATGTATCTTTGAATAGGGCAGCCACTCCTCCTTTCCTACCATTTCGACACATATTCATATAACCACATTTTTCCGGTGCTGTCTCGTTAAGAATTGCAGCACTACAATCTTCTGTTAGCCATCTTTCAATGAGAAATATAAAATCTAGGTTGTAGGATATTATAATGTAATTTACCAAGAATGATTTGTTGGCGAGAGATCTGATATTAAGTAAAGCCAGCTTAATAGATATAATAGGGGTTCCTGGACTAGTAGGTTGACGTGTTACAGTTAACAGATTAGACAAGTTTACTTTATGGGTTGCATGCTCACGGTTCCTTCTATTTCTAATCAACACAGGAATAGAGATCCTGGGTCCTAGCTTGTACTCAAAACAGTCGGCATTGCTATTTTCACAGTAGCAGGGACCCGAAGCACATCACCGAGTATATTCTGTGCTCTGTGGAAATAAAGGACAAGGTTGACGATGTGGCAGTTGTCTAAGCAATCGTTTTAGATGGAGGGAGGAGTAGGGAAAGATGAGCTCTGCTCTCTTTGGTTAGAACTAGCTCCCTGATTGGTGAGTGTGGTGGAGGGGGGAGGGAGAGTGTGGTAGAGGGGGAGAGGGGGAGTGTGATAGAGGGGGAGAGGGGGAGTGTGATTGAGGTGGAGAGGGTGAGTGTGGTGAAGGGGGGGGTGGAGTTGTTGTTCCCCCATTTGGGACAAGGACAACTTCTGGAAGCATTGGGTGATTTTAGTTAGAGGGTCAGGAGAGGGGGGGTCAATACTCTGCCTATGAGTACTGTCCTTCATGTTTATCTTGTTTGGGAATGGCATTCCAAGAGGGTGAAGTAGGTTGGCACCAAGCAGCCGGCATCCCATGATGTTTGGATGAACCCCATTAGCCCAAGGAGTCTGCTAAAAGTTTCAATTCCTTTACCCAAGCTTGTAATGGGGCCTGAGATGAAAACATGTTGTTGAAAGTTGTTTATTTTCTCCAGTAGCATAGAAAAATAACTTTTCAGGATCTCAGAGCCAGTTTTCCTTTGTAGAATGTCAAAAAACCCAGTGTGGATAATAATATGCATGTTGATTGGATGTGTAGAGAGAATAACTGGTAACATTTCTGTTAGCTCTCTGACCGATGTATCAGCCATGGTTAGGTTTTCAGTCTTTGCCATTCTGATATGCTTGGTTATGTCGTCCCCAATCAAGGTAGTACCTGGCTTATCAGATGTGGAGTTAGCAACGTTTGTTCTTTCCCTCGTCCTATCAATGGATTAAGGGCTATTTCTTGGATTTTGGTTAGCCCTAATGCTAGTGTTGGGGTTAGCTTCCTTAGGTTCATTTACACACATTTTGTTCCGGGTGAGTGGATCGTACCTGTTTTGCAGTGTGAGTTCAGGTGGTGGATTGAGGGTTGGTGTTCTCCTGTTTGATTTCTTGCTGGATTTGCCTCTGTCAGACCAAGTCCCCACTGGAATTGATGCCTTCGGTCTAGCCCCGGGGCTGTGCCAATAAGATGTGTCATTGAGGAAGGCTGGTTTAAAAGCCTCTAGGGGTTAATACAGTGGCATTAGCATTGGTAGCTCAACCCCTAGAGTAGCTGCTACAGAGTCAATGAATTGTTCACTCTCACGTATTTCAAGCTGTGTTATCGTCTCATTCAGCCATTCGCTCTGAAATTGCTCTGATCTGTTCACCAGTTTTGACTCCGTTCTATTAAGTATAGGGAAATCTTTAGAACTATCTAGCCTTAGGTTAGCCTGTTGTGCTATGTTAGCATTAGCATTTGTTGATTCACCTGCGGGACAAGACCCACAGTCTGACTGGAGGAGCACTCTGGTGACTAAATCTTCTAAGCGGTTGATCCATTCCTCAAACAGCTGTCTTAGCTCCTCCATCATAAAAAAAATCACTCAAAAATAGAAAAGGACTATACTGAGGTCCTATTTTAGAAATTACATAAAATTGTAAAAATATGATTAAAACAAATATAGAACAAAAATGAAAAAAAAGGTAAAAGATTGAAAGAAGATTAAAAGAAAATTAAAAAGGAAGAAAGGAAAGAAAGGCTGGCAAAAGGCAGGAAGCAGGAGAGTTGCATTATATGACTAACAGGCCCTGATTTAATAATTGACTAGTTGAAAAGTTTAAAATCTGTTAAGGTTTCTAAATGTGCAGTGCTTTTATACTATTGTCCCTTTTACCCATTGGTAATGAGCTGGATTTTACAGCAAAATAAAGTAATGTCAGCCAGGGGTCAGCACCCTAAGACACGAGTACCAAGAGTGGAACACAAGGGTATCTGCCTTGGCAGGCCTTGCATTAAAAACGTATTACAATTAAAATAGTTAATTTCATTAGAATTGGTTTGATTGTCAGGTTTATTATTTTTAATTATTTTGTATTTGTTTTATATCTAATTATTTTCACCAGTTACTTTCATGAATGTAATTGCAATGGTTTTCAGCTCAATGTTATTGCTCCCACAATCTTGATTAGCCAATGAGCTTTTATGATGTTGCAGCAATTAGTTCTGCTCAACCTGCTAATTTCAGAACTAAACTGTGCTGACGAGCTTTCACACTGCTAGCTGCTGGCAAGTCTTCTTTCATTTTCTTATTAATTTCAGCATTGAAATGCTCATTGGTTGCTACTTGGACCAAAAAATATAGATTTGTTTTACTTGGTTGATTGCTTTTTCTGTTATGATCACTGAGGTTTTTCAGACCTGAACAGTACAGCACCATTTTAAAACACGACATGAGAAAAACATGGATGAGGCAGACAGGGCTGACCAAGGTATGAAAATGAAGAAGTGTGGTCAATAATTTACAGTTGCTCCCAAAAGTATTCATCCCTTTAAGACTTTTCCACCTTATATTGTGTCACAATGTGCAATCCTAATTGATGTAATCAGGGGTTTTTGCCAATGATCAACACAAAAAAGTTAATTAAAATCAGCAAATTGTTCCAAAATTATTACAAATATAAAAAAGATAAATTGCTGTAAGAGTAATATAGGCATCTATGTAAAACACTGTTAATCCATCATGTTCAATAATTTATTTCTTCCTTTTCGCTGTAAATTGCTATACATTTTGTTTTTATTTATACATAGGAATTATCCAAAGAATGGCATGTCTCGTTAGACAAGGATCAGATTCTGCTCATTTTAAATGTCTTAATTTCATTATTTCATATTTAATTTTCTCTTCTTTCCTCAGTAGTTTGGAGGCTTGATGGATTGTTTGAGACACAATCTTCTCAAACAAACTGTACTGTCAAAGAATACACTTGATTTTGTTTGGCTTTTGGTAAGAATGTGGAAATTAATGACATTCCACGTCTTGCAAGTTCTTGATGAACAGAAATGATCAAAACAGTAAAATCCATAAATCAAATCCAATACTAAACATCTTAATGAAACAACATACAGGTAGGCCTACTAAAGTCAATAAAACAGTGAATAAATGCAGGCTGCCCTGCCAAATGCCTGCATCAAAACAACCGGTGCATTAAACACATCATAGTCAGATTTACAAGCAGGGCCTTGAAATAAAGTACACAAAAGCAACAGTTAAAAAAAAACAGTAACCTGCAAAAGAACATTGTAAGCATGCCTTTTAAATGTCAGAACTAGATTCAGCATCTAGGAGGTTGTCTCATGACATAGGCCTGCCTCACCTCATGTGATACAGGTAGGTAGATCTGGATCTGTTGGAGTGGAGCTCTGTGGAAATAAACTGACAGTGCCTGTTTGGTTTAGCCAGGCTGGCAGTTAAACATATGAAAATCATAACGGGCACACAGACCAGTAGAAACGGTAGGATAAACAGTAAACTGGCACTGAATGAAAAAGGTTCCCGGCCCCTGATCTACATATTTATATTGCATAATTCAGAATTGTAAATATCCATTTTAGTGCTGCCCCTTGTTCAGTTGTTTGAGGACACAATGTTCTTCCATTTTCAGAGATATCAATATTATTGAGCGGGGCCTGTAATGTTAAACCCTTAACTTGGCTTCTTTCTGGGTTATGAGCAGCTACTGTATCTATCCAGAACGCTGCATCAGCACTTTTCTGTCTCACTGTCACAATCAATTTTCATTTTTCCCAGAGATGTACATTTAGCTCATGATAGAAAAGTGACATTTCTTTTTCTTCTTTTTTTACTGAAACCCAAGATATGAGGTCATGAATTGTGAAGGCACTGAAGTCCAGAATGCACATTAGTTCTAGACAGTATTTCTGCCGGCATGAATGCATGCAAACCTAAGAGGAATTATGTTTTACATTGGGTGTGTATGCTGGATGTCAAATAGCAGCAGTTTTAGCGTCTAGGACACCATTGTACGATATGTAGGCCTTGTAATCTAGGTCAGGTTTATTTACCTGCAATATATTGTTGGGCCAGACATTTTCTACATGTTATTAATCTTAAATCTGGATAAAAAAACACTCCATGTACACAATTATAGTCTTCCTAAAAAACATTATTTTCAAAACATTTTAAGGGCTTTAAGAGTAATATAGTGCATCTTGTTTTAAACATAACAAACCTTTCATTCATAACAAATCTCAGTTAACTAGTTATAGCAGATCAGTCAGAAGGGAGAATCAGAAGATAACTGGTCCATAACAAACTGCATCACCTTTGTGGGGAAATTAATAAAATCTTGTTGTTAACGCTCATTTACTGCATATCTATTTTAAAAACAATTGCTATTTGTAGCACAGCAAAAAACAAGTACAATTGAATATATAATTGTCATTTAAATACGAGAAATGTCTCACATTGCCAAGTATCATTGGCAGCTGTTTAATCAATTGTCTTTATTAATTGCATAAAATTGTCAATATCTTCACAATTGTCACTTTTGTGTTCCTAGGCATTATTAGTCAAACTTACATAAACAAATGTCATATTGTATACTATAATAATTTATTGCAACAATTAGATAAATGATTACAGTATAAACTAAAAGATGTACAACTGGTCATCTATGGGACAATCGAGACCAGCAGCTGTATTTCTAAGTAAAGTAGGCTGTAGGCCCATGAGCACTATTAGCCATGTTCAGATTTACACCTTTTTGAAGAAGTTGATGATGAATTGGATTTTGCGTTTCACACTGAATCTCCATGGTGTCCACTAAACTAACCGTTCTCTCTGCTTTCTTCACTTCTGTGTCCTACTTCTTCCTGAATGTATTGCAGCCTGCCTCAGTCTCACATCTGAATACCGCCTCACTGTCTAAGCAGTAGCTCTACTTCCCACCAGTAGTTTTAACCACCTGACATATCAGCTGCAATGTACCTGTTCACTCTCAATGAGTAAGATTTCAGGGGATGAATTGCTGACTCTAGTGTTTTGCAAAAGCCTGTGTTATTATAACACTGTCAGATTAAGAAAATTGCCAACATTATAAATGTATAAATTGTGAGGAATATTTTGATCTAGTGGTAGATGTGAATGGGAATAATGAATAGTCCTGATCTACACTACAAAAGATTGGGGTCATTTAGAAATGCCCTCGTTTTCTAAGAAAAAAATACATGTAGGAAATATAATGTAGGAAATATAGCAAAATTAATCGTAAATATAGTCATTGACAAGGTTTTGAGTGGTAGTGTAGGTGTAGAGGTGACTAAAGAATCGTTTTGGATGAGGCAGGTGACACCCTGTGGTCTTTATGGGGATGAAGCTCAAACTGGCACTGAATGCAATTAAGTGTGTGCAGGGGTGTTGGACCTTTACGTATTCATAACTTACATTCACCATCCAGTACATTATCATAATGGAGCATCATGTGTAGCTCAGTAATAGGGAGCTGGAGCTCTTGTGCCATAAATGCCAGCCTGCTGAAAAACAAAGAGGAACATTAAAGATCTCAACGCTAACGCGAGTGCCTTTTGTTCTAGCCCATCGCTCTGAATTACTTCCCCTATGTCACTCTGTTATTCCACAATTGTTACATTTAACAAAAACGTTCCATCGGGATGAAGGCTCTTCTTGCAATGAATAGGCAATTAGTTTTTATACGCGAGGGGTTCAGACACTCTCTTTCTGTTCCTCTTAGCAGAGAAACCTTTGTTCCACACTGTTCTGTTTAAGAATGCAGAAGTCATTTTCTATGAATCTTGCTGAAAAGATTTGTTGAAAGGCTTTGGTACCAGTAACAATGTATAGACAATTGAAGAAGCCAGAATAACTACTGTCATGGGGATTTTCTTTCCTTTTTTACATATTTGAGCAAAATTCCATCCATATTCATTGATAAAACAATTTAGAAAACACCTGGGTAAAAATGAAAACAACTGGAACAATGAGCTATGGACAGGTGAGTCAAAGATGGAGGTGTTGAAGAGCAATGCCAGAAACAACCTGGAAGCAATAAGAGTATACTGCCTAGCTTAGGGACAGAACGATCTAGCCACCTTTACTGGTCACTGGTTAGATCCATTGCTAACTGCAGCTGTGTAAATGTGTAGGTGGTGGTTTCATTATCAAAGGCAAAAAGTAATTTTTGCTGGTATAGTCTGAGGCCGCTTACAGTCACAGATGAGTAATTTGTCAAATTCTGAAAATATAGGGTTTCTGGTCTTTTTTTTTGTTGCTTTATCTGGAACATAGTAAGACTGTGTGAGCATTCTCCTTCAATGGACAATGAAGGGATTATTTTAGAGAGGAAAACCTTTTATCACCTTTCAAAAAATGTACTGCACGTGGGATCAAAATATATACTTTCTTGTTGAAAAACTTCACATCAATACTAATAAAATGTATTCCCATATCAAAAAGTGTGATATTCTGAGATATTAAAGTCAAATGGGCAATTAAAATATTTAAAAGTGCCATTGAATAAAATTAAAGCTAATTTCAATGCTGGCTCCCTTCAAGCCCAGGAAGAACAGGGTGTAATCTCTTCATTAGGAGCTCGTCTTAGACAATCACATGGTGGCCTGAAGCTTGTATCTAGTTACGTAGTGACTGTATTTTTCCTTCACTCTCCCTGGATAATATATTGAAGCCTCTGAATGTTTACCGCATAAATATCTACTAATCATAGGATGCTGTTGGTACATTTTCACATTATTGTGAGAACCAAGATGCACAGCTTGATCCCACTTATGGCACACAGTTACCATGACGACTTTCCACTCTTCCTCATCTTCTGTTTGACTCCCCTTTGAGTGCCGGGGGTGCGGGGTGGGGGGGGGGTGTTTGTTTCCTGGACGATGGGTGGGTGAGCTGTGTGTGATCAGAGTCAAATGTAAGTGGGCGTGGGGTGTTGTGCAAGCCAATGCGTTGGGTTTGAGAGAGTGGAGTGGGGGCGCGTGCTACTGTTTTAGCACTCATCAGAAGGGAGGGAGGGGGAGGATTTCTAGGCCATGTTGCTAACTGTAGTGATGTCCTCTCTCCCCCCCACTCCTCATCCCAGCTGCTGGAGTTAGCCTCATAGCTAACCCAGCTCAGCCCACACTGAAAAACCCTCTTGATCACGCATGGAGACGTCAGGGCTCTGTCCTTTAGCACAGATGTTGCTTCTGTCCTACCTCCTCTTCTCATCTGTTTGGAGCTATTGTTCCTTCAAAGAACAGCATTTAGGATGTCCCAATAACTTTTAAGCAAGTAAATAAGCACTACATCTCATTCCTTTTTTTTTTTCTTTTTTTTTCCGTTTGGCTGGCTGTGGGAAAGAGCTGGAGACTGTCAGTGTCTGCAGTGATTTACATGGCATTTGTAGTTTATTTTGAAAACAAATCTTTACTTGTGTCTGATCCTTCTCTCAGTCTATTAGCACAATCCTTCATTTTGATTGCATACCAAACATTTGTTCAGGAATGTTGTGTGCAACACCTGCTCTACCTAGACTTTCATATCTCCACCCATTTTTTAGAAGTATTTCTGGGCATTTTATTTCCTTATATGACAGACGCAGTGGGGAAAGATTAAGGAGTGTTTACACTCAAAAGAGCCGTGGGCTGGGTTTGGGCTTTTGTGGCAGCAGTATGTGCCCTGGAGGAAGTGCAGAAGAGTGATATTAGAGGCACTTATTGTTAAGTGTATTTTGTTTTTCGGAATTCCATTTCACTAGTTTCCGTAAAGCTGTGGCTTTATTACATCATTAGGCCATGTCAAGCTACCACCCAGGTAATGCAGGACTGAGATTTAAACTAATGAGTTTCTGTCACACCAGTAAAACCTTCTGTTGGAATAGAATGTCAATCTTCCGACAGGCTCATGTTGAATCACCACCATTACCACTGCTGTACTTTGTCAGGGTAAGGGATACCAGCCGCGAGGTTTAACCACTGCCTTACATTAAATGGATATTTTGGATAATTGCTTATGTGGAGTTAGCTCTAAATGTGCAGTTCGCTTGACACTCATCTGGTGCTCGTCCTTTGGCCTTTCCTTCTCCAGAACGTGTATTACACAAACACACAGCAGCTACACCTGGGGGTCCTGAGTCCCACCATCGACGACGACGACAACAAGTGCCTGGTGGACGTGAACGGTCGTCCGCGGCTCCTCGAGTGCAGCTACGCCACGGCCAAGCGCATGAAGCTCGTCTGGCAGTTTACTCAGGTGAGAGCTGAATGGGAATGGGCCAAACAAGTCACAAAGGGGGAAAATGAACCAAGCTTATTAAGCCTTGCATTGGGCTGTCCAGCGTTTGAAGAAGAGATGTGAAGACAGTGGTCTGTTAACTTGATTCTCGCAGAAATTATTTATAAATTATTTTAAATACTTTGGACTTCTGAAGTTTTCTGATAATTCTCAGGGAATTATAAAGCACACTTAGTCCAAACGTATTGCGATCTAAACATATTTATAGGACATGACAAACATAAACAGAACTTCCTACCCATTTGCAGACTCAAATGCTAAAGAAAGATGATAGGTCTTAAGGTGGGATTTAAAAACGTTGCTACTAGGAGAGAACCTAATATATTAAGGTAGGCTGTTCCATGACATTGGAGCAGCAACAGAAAAGGCACAAACTCCTTTAAATTTCAAACGTGACCATGGAACGCACAAAAGCAGTTTGTTGGGCAACCTAAGGGTCCTTGAGGGAAAGTGCTAGCTAAGGAGGTCTGACATATAGGGTGCTAGGGAGGTTGCTGATCCATGTAGGGCTTTAAAAACAAATACAAATCACCTTAAAATCAATCCTATATTTAACAGGTAGCCAGTGGAGAGAGGCCAGTACAGGAGTGATGGTTTCTATCTTTTTTGTACCAGTTAAAAACCTAGCAGCTCCATTTTTAACAAGCTGAAGGCGGGACAAGGTAGACTGACAGATTCCCATATGCAAAGAGTTACAATAGTCCAGACGGGAGGAAATGAACACATGAGTTGGAGTTGGAAAAAGCTGCCTCTGATAACAGCATTTACTTGTTTATCAAAATTAAGATCTGAATCAAAGATTAACCTGAGATTTTTTGCATAGCTATGTACATTGTTGGAAAGGGGCCCTAAGATATTAACAATAACCTTGATGTAATCTGTGGGGCCAAATACAATAACTTCTGTTTTTGTATTTTTTATTTGAAGTTAGCCAGTATTTAAAGTCTCTAAGACAATCAGAGAGTGAGAGTGAATTAAAGTAGCAAAGTTTCCATTGTCCCTAAACAACAATAAATAATTTAACACCTTAAGAAGAGCTGATTAAGTGATATGGCATGCGTTAAAACCTCACTGGAATGTATCCAGAATCTGATTTTCATTTAAAAAGGAAGAAAGCTGGGAAAAAATGTATTGCTGGGAATGGCAATTTCTATCAAAAGTGTCCTTGAAGAAAACATGGTTCCACCATTGGGGAGCCAGGACAGAGAAGAGATTTGACTGGGCTGAGTGGATACCTCCCACAGGTGGGTGATGGCCAAGAGACAAGAACTAAGATTAGGTCTAATGTGAAAAAACATCACATGCCAAACTTACTTCTTTAGACGTTCCTTGAGGGTAACATTTTGGTTGAGAGCAAAGTCAAAGACCCTCAAAAATGAGTGTGAAGGTAGAGATACATTTTGGATAATAGGGGGACTTGAATAGAAGTGTTACTAAACTTCAGAAAACACCTCTGGCACCCTGTAGTAACACGAATATCGGGGATGGTTAGTATTCAAACTAAAATCCATGAAGGATGTACCTGTGTCACTGTGGTGGACCAAACCACGGTTTTAAAGTAGTACTGTCATCTGGGCGTTTGATCCAAAGCTGTGGAGTTGCCTCTTGGGAGTGCACAAGAGCTCATACTTTAAAATCTAGTGAAAGCGTGCTGCTTGTTTGAAGCCAGAGGTCCTTTCTGCTGTTACATGAAGTGGGGAGGTGGAAAGATAGAGAAGGGTTTTATCTGAAGCGGACAGTCAGGGTCTGTGAATTATTGATAAGGGATCTTTTGAAATATTGAACTGTGTTTGACCCTGTGGGAATAGTCGAAGAGGGAAAGTGCACTGTAAATCTCAGAGCCCACATAGATTTTGATTAGCTTCTTATTTTATTGATCCATTTTGAAATTCCCAATAAAAAAATGAATTAAACGGATTGTACAGCAAAATCTCCTCTCGCAATTCTCAACACATCGTATAACCGAGGCATGGCATATATAATTCAGGAGGAAGGGCGTAGGGAATATTAACGGGAAGGTGCCCCTGGGGAGATGCGGACAGACAGGGCAGATTGTGAGCTGTTTTGTCAGGTCAGAGTACTTGTCCTTACTACAGCACTCTGGGTAAAGGACATGTTTGCCAGTGCTTCTCAACCGGAAACAAGTCACACGACAGCAAGGAGTCTTACTCAGCAATACATCATGATTTATTAGAACCGCTGCTCCAGACTCCGTCAAGCCAAAGCAGACGGTTAAAATGCACGTGTTTTCAGAAGAATGTGTTGTTTTTAGAATTCTATATCAAATACTAATTTTAGATCAAATACATCAGAATACAGTCTATTTTTGTGTTAGCACCCATTTCCTTTCTCACTGCCCATCTGTGAACACTGGTGGAGCCAGTGGAAGAAATAGAAAGTGGTCAGTCCTATTGAAATGGTTTCCTACCTTGCATTGCCTTATAAAATGTATGTCCATTACATGAAATGTAGTTAAGTGTGTGACAAATATTGTCTCTCATTGCTTTGGGAGATATTTTTTTCTTCCAGAGCAGCAGCAGATAGTGTCATTTCCAAGTTCATACGCTCTCTAGAGTAGATTACCTGGATCAGAACACGGGTCACTTAGGCCTCAGACATCATCGCCAGCTACCCAATTCACTACCCAGATTGTACTTAGGCTAGCGAATCAATATTTTGGTTTAGCCCACTCAGGAGATTGAATGAGTGGGTGTTGAAGGAAGAGCAGAGCAGAGTTGGTCCGATGCCAGAATGAGAGTCCACCTCAGGCCATCTCTCCCTGGAATGAGGTAAAAAAAAAAAGCGCCCCTAAGCTTGCTTTACTGGAGACGCTGAGGTTTCCACGTGCACAGAAAACAAATGCCTACTAATGTGGGGAGAAAAGGCAGGTAAACGGATGAGTGCCGGATTAACAGTCTCTGCAATAATTAATTCCTGAGTGAAAAAAATAATTAGGAATCAAATACATTTAATTATCTGAGAGATTTAGGTTAAGGGCCCTAATGGTATTGGAGTTCAATAGTTCCTGTCTGGGCACACTGGTCTGTGGGAGCATAAATTACTAGCTGTAGTGCTGAGAGATTCAAATCTAAAGTAATTTGTTTCAGACTCAACGGCAATGTGGAATAATTCTACTGATTTGCATTGAATCAATTCTAAACAGAGGTTGCCTTGTGTTTAGCAGATGAGATCTTGATCATCAAATAGTCATTTTTAGAAACACTTCTCAAGAAAAATACAAATGCAAAAAAGATAAATTATCACAAATAAACAGCACTTATAAAAACCAAAACCTGTTTGATCGGTACACCAAAAAAAAACTACCTTCAACACATCAATCTTTTCACATTCAAGTTTAAAATCACCAGCAGTTACAGAGCATGGTGGGAGCTTCTGTTAGGGATTATAGAAGATCCGTCGGCAGTTTATGCTGGAACCACCCATCGGCTGTGGACCTGTGGGACCTCTGTCATGAGATACCTCATGAAAAACAAGACTAACTATTAAAGGGTACCTACTGCATCAACATGAGCCATGAAAGAGATGTGTGAATCCTGAGCGTAACAGTGCTGTAATTGTACTCCTCCCCTAATGGGTCGATAGGGAGCCTGATGGTGGGCAGCAGGAGGTGTGCAGGTTCTAGGCCTGGTTTGGGGCTAACCATGACCAGGTTACTGCTGCTGTTTGGCACTTAACCTCCGCTGATGGCAGCGATGACATGCACATGTAATTACGCTATTTAATCTGATCTTTGATCTGATGACACAAGCCTGACAAAGCCACTCAGTCACATTCCACTGTTTGACATACAATGTTCACGCAAAATATATTTTTTTGAATGGACATGCGAATCCTTAACACCAGGGATAAAGAAGCTAGCCCGGGGCCAGTCTTAGGCTAAAATTACCCAGAGCAAAGAGCAAGGGTGAAAAGGCCTACCGCACTTTAAACTGCATAGTAAATCACGGCCGATTTCGACTTGGTAGAGATATAATTTCTAGTTTGAAGCAGCGTGAATCAGGTTGCTCAGGCAACACACACAGGGTCTTTGCGCGATCAACGCCACAGCGTGAGTCCAATTCGCACTGAGTCTTCCCACACATCCAGTGTATGCATGCATGGATAAAAGAGTCAGCCGAATGGCATATTATTATGGAAGATATTAATCTGATGACTCACTGTGTACTTTGTCATTTGTCACTCAGACTTAAAAATGTGTGGTAAATATAGTGCTGCTAGTATATATAGACAGAATACAAAACTCTACCCACAGTAACATACATTTCATACAGTGGGTATTGATTGAAGGTTTAAGAACATGAATGTGAGTATACAACACCATCAATTGGCCAGGAATGGGTTCACAGTCAACATAGA
Source organism: Esox lucius (assembly GCF_011004845.1). NCBI lineage: Eukaryota > Metazoa > Chordata > Actinopteri > Esociformes > Esocidae > Esox > Esox lucius. The sequence goes on along the minus strand of NC_047587.1, from coordinate 8,515,553 downwards.
CATTTACAAGCAAGCAATGTAGATACATGGAGATGAGTTTTGAGTGTAATATAGCACAGCGGTTTGGTTAACAGTTAACATTTTAAAGAGGGCTTGAGGTGATTATAAGATCTATAATATATATAACTATATTATAGCATAGTATTAATCTCTGGGGAACAGATGGCCAATTGCTTAGGGCCACAGCATTCTGAAAGAAACCTGCTCAGATGACAGGATTTTTTTGGGTCATGATTGAACTGTACTGGTGTAGATTAGAAAAGGGGTAACAACACATCCTTGACCTGGTGCTTCCCCAGCCTTACAGGTTGTATCCTGTTTGATCTGATCACATGACATCTGGGAGAGTAGATTTGTATGTATTTCTAGTTTCTGACTACTTTTTCTCCTAAATGTTAGATCCCTTGCTCCAAAGGCAGTTGCAGTAAATGAATTAATCTCTGATCATAAACTAGATGCTATTGGTTTATGTGAAATGTGGCTAAAGCCTGATGAATTCACTGCCTTAAATGAGGCCTCTCCTCCTGGTTATACTAGTGATCATATCCCTTGTGCATCCCGAAAAGGAGGGGGTGTTGCTAATATTTATGACAGTAAATATACATTTACTCTCAAACACATCACTGATTTTCATTCTTTAGAAGTTTTACTCATGAAAGTTAACCAGGCCGATAAATCGTTTTACATAGCTACTATTTATAGGCCCCCCGGGCCATACACAATGTTCCTCAATGAGTTTCCAGAGTTCTTGTCTAACCTTGTAGTCATGGCAGATAGTATTCACATTTTTGGCGATTTCAATATTCATATGAAAAAGTCCAATGATCCTCTTCAAAAAGCCTTTGAAGCCATAATTGACTCAGTGGGTTTTATCCAACATGTCTCAGGTCCAACACATTGCCACAATCACACCTTAGATTTAGACCTGTCACGATAAATAGATATTGTAGATCTAATAATTTCCCCCCAAAAACCTGGATTATCGGATCACTGTCTTATTACATTTTCTGTTAAAACAAGAAATCAACTTGCTCTATAAACAATGAGTTTCAAAAGCGATACTATAAATTCTCTGACTACAAATAAATTGATATTCTTACAAGTTCACTCATTAACAACAGAGTAAATAAATCTGTAAACGATCAAATCGAGGATCTAAACTTAACACTGTGAAATACATTAGACACAGTTGCACCACTAAAAACAAAAGAAATACGCAACAAGAAACTTGCTCCCTGGTACACAGACAATACTAGAGCACTTAAGCAAGCCTCCAAAAAATTGGAGTGAAAGTGGCGCTCCACCAAGTTGGAAGTATTCAGACTAGCCTGGATAGACAGTAAAGTACAATACCGAAAATCACTCACGTCTGCTCGATCAGCTTATTTCTCCAACCTGATTGAGGTGAACAAAAACAATCCAAAATGTCTCTTTGATACAGTTGCAAAACTCAAAGCAAAACTCAACAATTCAGTTGTAATGAATACATGAACTACTTTGATGAAAAGATGATCACCATTAGAAAACAAATAACTAACTCCTCCTTAAATAGTTATGGTCCTCAAAATCTCAGTTGTCCTGAGAATGTCCTGAACCTTCCTGACCAGGTCTCAATGGGGACACTGGAATTTTTTGATACCGTATCGCTCGACACATTCACTAAATTTGTAATGAGTTCTAAACCCACAAACTGTCAGCTAGACCCGATTCCAACAAAATTACTTAAGGAGCTATTTCCTGTGCTAGGTCAGCCAATGCTGAACATAATAAATTGCTCCCTTTCCTCCGGATGTGTACCAAACTCACAAAAAATTGTGGAAACTAACCCTCTTCTAAAAAAAATCTAATCTGGATCCCGACATATTAAGCAATTATAGGCCAATATCGAACCTCCTGTTCCTCGCAAAAATCTTCGAAAAATGTGTTTCCCAACAACTGAATGCCTTCCTGAAGACAAATAACATTTATGAAATGCTTCAGTCCGGTTTTAGATCCCATCATAGAACTAAGACTGCACTTGTGAATGTAACAAATGACCTTCTAATGGCCTCCGGCAAAGGTTCCGCATCCGTCCTGTTGCTTCTTGATCTTAGTGCTGCTTTAGACACTATTGATCACTCCCTTCTCTTAGAGAGACTTGAAACCCATATTGGGCTACGTGGACATGTTCTAGCCTGGATTGAATCTTATTTATCTTAAAGATATCAGTTTGTTAGTGTGGATGGCATTTCCTCTAACAAGTCAAAGGTATGCTTAGGTGTTCCTCAAGGCTCGGTTCTGGGCTCATTATTGTTCTCACTATATATGCTGCCTCTGGGCGATGTAATCCGAAATCACAATGTACATTTTCACTGTTATGCTGATGACACACAGTTATATATTTCAATGAAGCATGGAGAAGCCCCAAAATTAGCTACTTTGGAAGCATGCGTTTCAGATATTAGGAAGTGGATGACAGTGAACTTCTTGTTCTTAAACTCAAGAAAAAATGAAATGCTCGTTTTAGGACCCAAGAAACAAAGAGCGTTGTTAGCAGATTTCAATGTGGCTGCATGGTTGTATCCCAAAAAACGGTAAGAAACCTCAGCGTTACCCTTGACCCTGACCTCTCCTTTGATGAACATATAAAATATGTCTCAAGAGTTGCTTATTTTCATCTTCGAAACATTGCAAAAATCTGAAACTGATGCCGAAAAACTAATCCATGCTTTTGTTACTTCTAGACTAGATTACTGCAATGCTCTTCTTTCCGGTTACCCTGACAAATGCTGCATGTCTGCTGTGTCTTCTGTGTCAGCAGTGTGTCTGACGTGTCTCTGCAGTGTGTCTGACATGTTTCTGTTGTGTGTCTGCTGTGTCTCCTGTGTGTGCTGTACGTCTGCTGTGTGTCTGCTGTGTCTTCTGTGTCTGCTGTGTGCTGTGTCTGCTGTGTGTCTGCTGTGTCTCTGCTGTGTGTGCTGCGTCTGCTGTGTGTCTGCTGTGTCTGCTGTGTGTGCTCTGTGTGCTGTGTGTCTGCTGTGTCTTCTGTGTATGCTGTGTGTGCTGTATGTCTGCTGTGTCTCTGCTGTGTCTCTGCTGTGTGTCTGCAGTGTCTGCTTTGCGTGCTGTTTGTGCTGTGTCTGCTGTGTGTCTGCTATGTCTGCTGAGTCTGCTATGTGTCCGCTGTGTCTGCTGTGTGTCTGCTGTGTGTCTGTTGTGTTTGCTGTGTGTCTGCTGTGTCTGTTGTGTGTCGGCTATGTGTCTACTGTGTGTGCTGTGTCTGCTGTGTTTCTGCTGTGTCTGATGTGTGTCTGCTGTGTGTGCTGTGTCTGCTGTGTGTGTTGAAAGGAAGTGTGAGGAAACTAAAAGAAAGTGCATGCTGATAGATGGACCGGCGAGAAAGTTTATATGGATAATACCTCAGCCAAACATTTGAAACATTTAGTGGGAGAAATGTTTTTATATTTTATGATATTTAAATTAAATTCTGTAAAACTTTCGTAGTGTAAAAAGATCAAAGATAAGTCTAATTGTAGCCACAACCAGTGCCAGCTCTAGCCTTTTGGGGGCACTAAGCAAAATTACATTTGGGGCCCCCTCTCCCCTATCGGTCAAGGGCTCCCTAGCAGGCGGAGGCCCCTTAGCGGTCGAGGGCCCTAAGCCACCACTCATGTTGCTCATGCCTGGAGCCGGCCCTGACCACAACCAACCTGTGACTGACACTTGGTGGAATAACAGCTTCTCTATCTCAAGGACTGTGAACACAATACATCCATTGTTCGATCACCTGTTGAGTTCCCTGCAGCACCTCTCAAATAGATTTCTTCTCCATTTTAAGTGTCGAGTGGAGAGGCTGGCTGTGTATTTTTCTATTCTAGAAAGCTGGCTATCAATAACATTCAACAATCAACTAATTGTATTAATTACTGAACCATGTAATCAACTAGTAATTCTAAATTGTATGTTTTTGTTCTCTATGCAGCCTATTGAATTCTATAATTTTGCTGCACAAATTATAAACACTTGCTGCTTAATCCTGCTGTGGAATTAATTGCTACCAGCAGGTAAAAACAAACCAATGAAAAAACATTGTGTTTCCCTACTTGAGACCAATGTTCAATACCCGTCTCAATTTACTTGTCTCCCTCTGATTCTCACTGTCAATAAAAGGAGTTATAGTCATTCATTCTCCTAAAAAAAGAACATGGTAAGATTGTTGAGCTGAACAGCTTACAACAGCGGGCTTAAACACACATACACACACACTCAGGTAGTTGTCATGGCGCTGAGCTGTGTTGCTTCTTGATGAAAGCTGTAGACAAAGTATGTAAACACTTGACAGGTGTGACCAACTGCCTAGCAGACAACAGAGGTAACTGGCAGGACAGTTCCCCCATTCTGTTGTGTTTTGTCTCCTGGCAACATTTGGGCCAGGGTGGTTTATGCCTTCCCCCGGGCCACTCGCCGCCACGGTTGCCTACGCTTCCCACGGTTGCCTACGCAAACCCTGATGGGCCGTGGCGAGGGGGCTGTTCCTAACAGCGGACCCTGCATGCGACATTGGTCCAGTCATTTCCTGTGTCCTACCACCAGGGGTCTCTTGGGGGACAGGGTGCCTCATACTCAGCGGAGGACAGCTCCGGGTTCGGACTGGGCCGGGTGATTTGGGCAGTCGACGGACGTGATGGATTGTCTGGCTCGTTGTGTTGCGTCTTAACCCCCTACAACCTCTAAGGACCTGTTCAGTCTAATCCGCTGGTCAAATGGAGTGGTCTTCCCTTCAATTGGCAGTGTAAAATAAACATGGGCCATGGGCACATCAGAGTTAATTGTGTCTCTGGACCGATGCTTCACAAATGTCATAAACGGCCTTACAGCCCTGGCAGGATTACTGCGTAGGCTTTCCCTGACCAGATCCCATGTCCGCCCATCAGCTTGCCCCAAAAACTCATCTGACTGTTTCTGCCCAATACATTAACATGACCTCCACCCCTCAAAGGCCCACTGGTTCAGTATTAGTATTTACCTCAACATTGTACAGATGTCCCCAACGCTGTAGCTCCAACATTATCAGCATTATCCCTTTTGTTTTTTGTTTTTTTTATTCCAAGCTAGCCTCCCCTAAGGAGTGACTTATCTGATACAAACCCTCCCAGGGGTAGACAACTGGCCCAAATTGACTGTACTGTGGCAGATTTAAATGACACTGCCTGTGCGACTGAACATGGTGTGGGTGTGGAAGTAAGAGGATAGATAGCTGCCCACTGACTGTGATGGGTCAAACAAATGCAGTTTTATCTAGACATGGGAATGAGGATGTGTCCAGGGATTTCCTGGCAGGCATTGTTAAGAAGAAAGGTCACTCCGTAGGTGAAAATATTGTGCCTCCAATTACCTCCGCAACCATACTGAGTTATCGGGTTGTGTGGTTGCTAGGTTTGAAATTGTTTTCGAGGCCCAGGAGATAATCTGTCCTGGCCAAAGTGTGTGGGGACACAATTCGCAATGGAATGGAGCTTTGTCATGCTAATTGCTTCTGTTACATCTGCCATGCAGTTGGTCACACATGTCAAGTAACCACAGACAACAAGTGACTTCTGACAGATGTCATAATCTGAGCACAATGGAGATGATAAGCCAGTCTGATTATGGGCTAATGTATAGAGAGGGAAAGCCAGTCCTGTACTAGAGACTCTGTGCCCAGTGAGGCAGAAGGCAGCAGAAGCATTTCTTCTGGGGCTTTAAAGACACTGGGTAAATATAAGACAGTTACACAGACGGTTCCTTTCTCTGCAGCAGCATGTTTTACTAACCAAAGCCAGTGACCAAACACACTGGCCCAATACAACTGAACTGGGTTCCACGTCGTCCCGCAATGCCCTCTGCGCTCTGAAACCCATAATTAAGGAACTCATTCATTAGCTGTATGGGCCTTTCATTCTGCAGTCTAAAACTGTCTCCAAAGAAATGGCACTTTATGAAAAGGTCAGCGATGTTCCTGAAGCACATTATCAGTACAAGGGGTGCTACCACAGACCCAAGAAAAGTCCAGGCTACTACCTTCCTGATTTCAACAGGCCAACTTTGCTGTCTGTAGATGTGTCTTGTAATGATCTAGGCGCTGTCCTTGCACAACGTGAAAATGGCCCAACTGCCAGACCCTTACAGTTTGCTACCAAATTACTTAATAATGCACAATCAAATCACCCTGACCTAAAGGGTAGACGTTTTCACTTTACACTCGGCCGTCTTTAAGAAGCTGAGAGCTTGGCTGACAGAGTGGCCATTTACCGCGTGGACAGACAACCACCCATTGACAATCAGTACATTCTGCCCAAACTGGCTGCCGGTGAAATGGGCTACTAAACTAAGTAGACATCAAGTATGTTTCCAGTCCTGAAAATGTAATCTGACGCACTCAGACAAGAGATTATTCATCAAGCTGAGTGCGCTCCACCACCTCACAACCTTCCAGACAAGGCATGACTGGATGGAGCTACATCATACCTGCTGTGAGGGTGCAAGATGTGTTTTGCAGGCCAAAACACCGGTTGTAGCCAGACTAAATGGATGCCTGTGAAGCAGTCCAGAAATCACAGAGGGAAGCCTTCTGGTTTTTCCTTTAATTTGTCACCTGTCTGTTGATACGTGAAAGCATTTTCATGTGTTCTGTCCTGTCTGATTATCCCTAAGCCAGATAAAAAATGTTGTTTTATCATGATGTTACTGTACTGTACGTGGAGTGTGTGTTTTATGAATACCCCAACAAGATTCTTACTTCCAGGTTCCTGCTCGACAATGCTAGAAAAATAGAACGATAAGTGATAAATAATAATAACAGTAGTAGCAATTTTAGGTATATTCATGATTATATATACACTGAGTGTGTATGTGAATAAAATGTGCATGGGTTTGTACCCATGCAAGTGAGTGCATGTTTGAGTCTGTGTGCTCAGTTATGCAGAGTCAGTGGTCAGTCGTCTGATGACTGGTAGATTGATTGCTCATGGCTGGGGTGAGAAGGGACAGAAAACAACTAAAGCACCATGCCCTAATCATGGCACCTATGGTACCACCCAGTTTCCAAAAAACAGTTGTGTAAAATGCAAATAATAACAGAATGCAATGATGAGCAAGCCAGCCATTAAAGCTGAACTCCCCCCAGACATCCCCCCTGTCAGACGATCCACCGCAGAAGTGTGGTCTGTCCTGGGCAGCGTGAATTCACGCAAGGCTGCTGGTCCTGAAGGGCGTCCCCGGGCGTATGCTCAGAGCATGTACTGGGCAGCTGGCCATGTCTTTACCAACATTTTTTACATGTTCAAGACCGTAACCATTGTGCCAGTGCCGAAGCAGTCAGACGTGTCCAGCCTGAATGACTTCCGAATGGTTGCACTCACTCCCACGATCATTAAATGCTTCGAAAGACTAGTTCTGGCCCACCTTAAATCATGCCTCCCCCCAACACTGGATCCCCAGTCTGTCAAGTTAGACAACTTCACCTCCTCCACCCTGATCCTGAACACTGGTGTTCCACAAGGCTGTGCGCTGAGCCGCCTCCTGTACTCCTTCTTCACGTACGATTGCATTCCTGCAAACAGTTCCAACACCATCGTCAACTACGCAGACAAGACCACATGGTAGGCCTGATCAGTGACAATGACGAGTCAGCCCACAGGGAGGAGGTCAAGTGCCTGGCGGCATGGTGCAACCTGGCCCTCAACGAAAAGAAAACCAAGGACCTCATTGTGTATTACAGGAAGTGTAAAGGCTGCAGCCTCGCCCCAGTCCTCATTGATGGCACTGACGGGAACGTGTGTCCAGCATCAAATTCCTGGGTGTCCACATCTCAGAGGACCTCTCCTGGTCCCTCGGCCCTGGGCAAAAAGGTGCAGCAGTGCCTATACTTTTTGAGGAGGCTGAAGAAAGGCTGTCTGTCCACCAAGATCCTTGTGAACTTCTACCGCTGCACAATCGAGAGCATTCTGACAAAACTGCACCAGAGTGTGGTATATCAGCTGCTCCACAGCCGACCAGAAGGCCCTGCAACGGGTGGTGAAAACCGCCCAGCACCTCACTGGTGCCCAGCTTCCTGCAATCACAGACCTCCAGTGGAAGCGGTGTCTACACAGGGCATGCGGGATCATCAGGGACCCTTCACATCCATGCCACCAAATGTTTGCCCTCCTCCCATCAAGCAGGCAGTACAGGTCTCTTCAGTCCCACACCAGCAGGCTCAGGAACAGTTTTTTCCCATCTACAGTAACCCGGCTGAACTCTGTGACCCAGAGAACTCTGTGACCCATCATTCACCATATCCCAACCCTGCATTGAATCTTGAATTTCAATGCAGGGTTGGGGTATGGTAAGTGATGGGTCACAGAGTTCACAGAGTTCTCTGGGTCACAGAGTTCAGCAGGGTTGAGAAACGTTATTCTTAAATTGTTGTGCTATTTGCCCGAACCCCTCCCCATCTTTACTTCTGAAAGACTCATCCTCTCTGGGGTGCTCTTTTTATTTCCAATCATATTACTAACCTGTTGCCAATTAACCTAATTAGTTGGGAGATGTTCCACCAGGTTTTCTTTTGCATTACAAAAAAATGTGGGCACATAATTTTCAAAAAACAATAACATTTCTCAGTTTCAACATTTGATGTTTTGTCTTTGTACTATTATCTAATGAATATAGGGTTTAAATGATTTGCACATCATTGCATTCTGTTTTTCTTTACATTTTACACAGCGTCCCAACTTTTTTGGAAACTGGGTTGTACATCTATGGTATCATTCATATTCACCTAGTTTCTCCATAGGAGATTGAAACCACTCAAAACATGTCACTCTAACTAGCAAAAACCTAGAACCACCACAACACCTATTACCATCAATATTCTTGTCACTACCGCTAATTCACAACCATACATACCTAGACTGGCAAGCAAACCACATTTACTTGAGCTAAACTGATGAATGGTACCAAACAACATGATCACTTTGGCAAGCTTACCAACTCGGAAGTCCTAAACAGCTTTTTTCCCCCAAACATTTACTTTTGATCTTATGCATACTAACAAAAACTAGAATTTCAATGGGTACTTGATGGAAATCAGTATGATAAAATGTGGAAAGCCTGTAATTGAGAGATTTAAGAGTAATCTATCAACAACAATTTAGTGTTTGCTGACATATTGATGAACCGTTTTTACTGTAAAGGTTTAACTACATGATTCCATAGCTACCTAGTAAACTATTGGGCATTGAACGGCATGTGTTGTAACTCTGCTGGTGGTGCCATTCTGACGGTCGAGTCCTCAGGAGAAGAGATTGGAGGAGTCAGATAAGGAGTTCACTCAGCAGAGAGACAGTGAAGAGGTAGATATCAGGGCAAGAAATTCAGAAGAGGAATACAGAGATGATCCACGTGGCCTGGAGATTGGTCTCTCTGGTCCCCAAATGCAAGAGACCGGCTCTGCTTACATTACTCAGAACCCTCAGGATATCTGACCCAGTACCACGACCCGAGAGAAGACAAAAATGTGATCACATTCGAGCCCAGGATCCACGGACCCTGATTTAGTTGCCATATATGACACACCATCACACATTAGATTATACTTTTCTCTGGACTCCTTCATCACATAGTGGTTCTCCAGGGAGAAAACCTTTCCAATTCAGGGGTCGTAGGTGAAGTAATAAATGGCAATCCCTATGAGTGTCCTAAAACACAGTAAAACTGTCCAAATCAAGAGAGTTTGCCTACAATTTCTATTAAAATGTAAAACTAAAGTCCACTTGGCTTATTGTTTATGATATTTTTGTGATTTCATAAAAAAATACATTTTCATTTTATATGGTTGATTGATAGTAGTTATGATGCTACTGAATTGATGTGAAGTAACTGTCCAGTAAAAGTCTTATATTAATATTTGTGGTTGAAGAAACACATGTAAATTGTATCTCAAATAAACTATTGCAGACATTTTGCTATTTCCTTAGAGAGTATGATGTTATACTCCTGAGGAGAAAGAATTGTCCAATCAGCACAGAGTAAGAGAATGAGTGAGAGTGTAACATATTTTCTGAGCTCTGCTAATCCTCTGGGACGCAGTGGTAGAAGGGACAATCCCCAAAGCGTCCTTGAATTGTTATGAAGAGAAACTTCTACATTTCTGGTCAAGATTAGTTGCTCCTCCATTTCTTCAAATTCAGCAAGTTCCTGAAAATATAGGAAACAAACCAAAAAATTATTATAGAAATGTTCTTGGTCAAAAGTTATAATAATTAAAAATATGTTTAGGCTATGTTCATGATTAGTTATTTTTGTTGAAGAGCTTTACACAGTGACTAAAGTGACAGAGTTCTTCTTTAGTCAGAATATGCCTGACATGTCCTTGGGCTCTGCTTTCCGTTTTATGAAACGGACCATTTTCAAAGTGAAGATGGAATGGATCCCACATCAGCACTACTATACAGTACAATAACTGACAAAGGCATCAAAGCTGCCATTTTGTTTTAACAGAGTTAAGGGGGTTAGACTTAAACACAAACACATATTTACCATTTCTCTCATTGTTCCACCTCAAATTACAACATATAGCTAGTCAGGCATCCCCTTCCAGGCTAGTCAGGCATCCCCTTCCAGGCTAGTCAGGCATCCCCTTCCAGGCTAGTCAAGCATCCCCCCTTTTTTGAAACATGTTGATGGCATCACATTTCAAGTGTGCACATATTTTTCAAGGATCAATTAAAAAAAATCTGTTTCCACATTTGATAGGTTGTCTTTGTATTATATATTCTCTTGAATATAGGGTTTAAATGATTTGCACATCCTTGCATTCTGTTTTTATTTCCATTTTAGACTGCATCCCAACATCTTATGAAACAGGGTTGTAGTAATACAATATCTCAGATGAAGAATAATCACCCAAAAAAATAATAAATAAATAATAAGATCTAAAACCTTTCGGCACCCCTGTTATTAATATCACAGTACACAAATCTTGCCAGGACAACAACACAGCCACAAATGTACAATGAGATTAGAGAACACATTAGGAGTTATCTTAGACATTTTACATAGTATTGAAAAGCTTTTGAAGCTTTTTTAAGTAATGTTGAGTCAGTCTGCACATTTAGACAATCATTTTGTGTTTGTAGCGTAAACGGTTTTAAACACGCTGTCTGGATCTTTTATTAATAAAAATGTTTACCTCCCACTTAGGGCTGGCTAATGTAATATGTGGTTTATCTGTGTGTACCTGTGAGTAGAATCACTAACAAACCTCAGTTAGCCAAGATATTCCAGGTTTGAAAACAAATGGGTTTGATGATGTGGGGAACATATATCGGCACATACATGACAGAACCCAATTTTCATGGACTCGTTTTGACTGGATAGTACCACTTTTACATCCAAGAGTCCCAGAATGCATCTTTAAGTAGAGTGTCTAATCCAACAACTTCACATTAGAGCCTTTGTGTTTAACAGATCTTTAAATCACTGCTTGCTTCAACCAATGCGATGTGTTTCCATTTATCACAATAAATCCTAAATCCCCGGTTTTATTGTTTGGCAGCGTTAATTTCCAAACAATGACTCATCATATTAATGTGCTCTGTTTCCTATAGGGGGGCTCCATAGAGAACAGGAAGTCAAAACGTTGCCTGGAGCTGGCCGAGAGCAGCAACACAGAGTTTGGCTATCAGCTGACATTACAGAAGTGCTCTGGTCAGAAATGGACCATCACCAACTTACTGTCAACCTACGCTCTCCAATGAGTCACAAGTCACGCAGAGCAAAGAGCTGCCCATGGTGTAGGCTGACCTGAAGCTGAAGACATGGAATCTCTGCTCCTTTAAAAATATCTATTTATTGAAGAAGGCAATAATTGAATAAAAGTATGCTGACACTTTAAGCACCTTGATGTCTCTGAGACTCAAAAAAAAAAAATCTGATAAATGTTAAACATTTCTTGGGTTAATATACATGATTGAATTGGCAGGCTATGACGAGGCAGTTGTTTGGAATGAGGCTGAACATTTTCAGTGTATTTGGAGATTGTCTTTTGTCATGCTGAAATCAGTATGACTTTGGCTTAATAATACATTGTCATTTCTGCTACTGTGTAGCACAGTTTACTTTTTTATGTGATTGTTGTTTTGTGTGTCTCAGGTACGTAGATGGACTTTTTAAAATTAAAACAGGCATTTGGTGTGAGGAACTGCTGCCAATATGATGGGAAAATATACATGCTATTGTTTAAGTGTATTGGATATTTATACAAATCTTCAGTAAACATTCTGATGACAAAAATATTTTGTGGGTGATTTTCCGTCCTGAGGTCTCCTAAATGATTTGTCATGCTCTACTGAAGGTCAAGATATTTAATGTCAATTTAGTTTTCGTTATTATGACAGACACCTTAATGACTGGAATAGAAATGTGAAGTAGTCATGATGTCTACACCTTTTTTCACCACATAGAAATGCTTTTGAAAGGAATGCAATCACACACGACTTGTTTGTAGCAGCAGCTGGGTAATGGAGCATGACTGAAACATCCCATAATAATATCCTCTGCAGTAAATGTAATGATGTTTGAGCCCTCATGTTCTGCATATGGCAGATGAAGAAATGCCCTCATGCTATTGTCCTTCTCTATGTCAGAAACTTCACATAGAAACCACCTAGGTGTTCCTATGTTGCTTATTCAAGCGCGCCAAGGACATACGCTTGGCACAGAAGAGAAGGCGGCTCGATCGCAACACACAGGTGGGTACTTAACACAGTCCTGCAAGGTCCCTCTGAATTAAAACGCACAAAGTGGGTTTACTCTGCCTAAAATCTGCCCAAAGCAGATTGTAATATTGACAAGCAAGTAAGGTCATCCCGACCCCAAGTCTTCATTCTGCCGCAGCTGGTCTTTTGACTATCCCACCCCCCACCCAGTCAAAGCTCTTCCCCGGCACCCCATTGGTGGAACCAGCTTCAACTGAAAGACAGCAGATTCCCTTTCTGATCTCTAAGATCATTAACTAAGTCACTCTGGATGACAGTCTCTGGTAAATGTCTTCGAATGTACAGGTGCTGGTCATTAAATTAGAATATCGTCAAAAAGTTGATTTATTTCAGGAATTCCATTCAAAAATTTAAAATCTGTATAATGTATACATTCATTCCACACAGACTGATATATTTCAAGTGTTTATTTATTTTAATTTTGATGATTATAACTGACAACTAATGAAAACCCCAAATTCAGTATCTCAGAAAATTTGAATATTGTGAAAAGGTTCAATATTGAAGACACCTGGTGCCACACTCTAATCAGCTAATTAACCCAAAACACCTGCAAAGCCCTTTAAATGGTCTCTCAGTCTAATTCTGTAGGCAACACAATCATGGGGAAGACTGCTGACTTGACAGCTGTCCAAAAGACAACCATTGACACCTTGCACAAGGAGGGCAAGACACAAAAGGTCATAGCTAAAGAGGCTGGCTGTTCACAGAGCTCTGTGTCCAAGCACATTAATAGAGAGCTGAAGGGAAGGAAAAGATGTGGTAGAAAAAAGTGTACAAGCAATAGGCATAACCGCACCCAGGAGAGGATTGTGAAACAAAACCCATTCAAAAATGTGGGGGAGATTCACAAAGAGTGGACTGCAGCTGGAGTCAGTGCTTCAAGAACCACCACACACAGACATATGCAAGACATGGGTTTCAGCTGTCGCATTCCTTGTGTCAAGCCACTCTTGAACAAGACACAGCGTCAGAACCGTCTCGCCTGGGCTAAAGACAAAAAGGACTGCTGCTGAGTGGTCCAAAGTTATGTTCTCTGATGAAAGTAAATCAAGGTCCCAGAGTCTGGAGGAAGAGAGGAGAGGCACAGAATCCACCTTGCTTGAAGTCCAGTTTCGACAGTCAGTGATGGTTTGGGGTGCCATGTCATCTGCTGGTGTTGGTCCACTGTGTTTTCTGAGGTCCAAGGTCAACGCAGCCGTCTACCAAGAAGTTTTAGAGCACTTCATGCTTCCTGCTGCTGACCAACTTTATGGAGATGCAGGACTTGGCACCTGCACACAGTGCCAAAGCTACCAGTACCTGGTTTAAGGACCATGGTATCCCTGTTCTTAATTGTCCAGCAACCTTGCCTGACCATAACCCTATTGAAAATATATGGGGTATTGTGAAGAGGAAGATGCGATACGCCAGACCCAACAATACAGAACAGCTGAAGGCCACTATCAGAGCAACCTGGGCTCTCATAACACCTGAGCAGTGCCACAGACTGATCGACTCCATGCCACGCCGCATTGCTGCAGTAATTCATGCAAAAAGAGTCACACCTAAGTATTGAGTGCTGTACATGCTCATACTTTTCATGTTCATACTTTTCAGTTGGCCAACATTTCAAAAAATAATGTTTTTGTATTGTTCTTAAGTAATATTCAAATTTTCTGAGATACTGAATTTGGGATTTTCATTAGTTGTCAGTTATAATCATCACAATTAAAAGAAATAAACATTTGAAATATACCAGTCTGTGTGTAATGAATGAATATAATATACAAGTTTCACTTTTTGAATGGAATTACTGAAATAAATCAACTTTTTGATGATATTCTAATTTTATGACCAGCACCTGTACATGTGGAAATGACTGCAGATAGAGAAACCATCTTTACGCAGTTCCAAGTATGTCATCATAATAGGGTCATCAGGAGGGATTCGCAAATGAAGTTGGACGTCTCACCCAGTTTACCGTACTAAAGGTTGGACTGTACTAAGTGTGTCCTATATTGCAAAGGCGTTGCTCTTGTTAAAACAACAGTTTGGCCACTAGAAGCTTCTATCTATCTCTGTGGTTGAACTTTAGCCTACAAGGCCTTGTCCAAACGAGAAATAAAGGTGCAGTGCAGTCAAAATGGTTTTAACTTTGTATAATATTGGACAAGAGTAAATGTAAACAACTTAGTGTCATTCATACTCGCAGGTTCCTGCTGAACAATGACGAAGTGACGCTGTTTATAATGACATGACACAGAGTCGAGTATTTTCCGTCAGTGTTTACACGGCATATCTATGTGCATCTGTTTTATGGGTAATTTGGTGATGTGAGCCCAGTTGTGCTCATGGTAGGTGGTCATAACAGGCTTGCAGCTGAAAACAGTCTTCCAACCTGGACTGGAGAGTGAGGGGTCCTTGCTGCAGGTTTCTGTCAGGTATAGTTTCAGAAACATGTCCTTGTTGGGAGCACAGCTGTGATAATGTGTTGGGCTATCTTACCTGTGGGAGGGCTTTTCAGTTGTGTGCCGAGCAGTTCCAATACCAGTCTGTTAACAACAGTAGCGTTTGGAGAGGACACACGGTGACATGCAACATTAATGAGCAGAGTCACCGATGTGCCCATTTGACAACATTGCTGGCAATGAAGGACTATGTCAGGTCCTTGGCTATGTGAACAATGAGGAACTTAAAATGGCTGACTCTACTGCAGGCCTTTGGATTGTGGCCTGTTCCCTCCTCCGCTTCCTGAAGTCAAGCATCTCCTTTGTTTGGATGATGATGAAATAGAGATTTCTTGATGGATTCAAATAGAATCTCATTTAATAAATATGGCTAGTTTAAAATACAATCAATGCAGGACCTTCCAGTTTTTTTTGCTAAGATTTTGTTTATTTTAATGGAGATGTTTTACTTTACATTACTTACTTAATTGTTACCCAGACATAATTTGATAGTGAGATCTGCGTTGAGCCTTTGAGGAGTGGCCTACTTGTTTTTATCATTTCACGTCAGAGCTCATCAGCTTCCATGCTGACAACATGGGCCTTGTCATGTCTGGCAGAAGAATCTAAGTGCATTCCACAGTTTTGACAGAATATCAAAGGTCAAGCAGGGCGGTGGTATTGTGATGCTGTACGGATGCTTTGCTCATATTAACCTGGAAGACCTCCAATCATTGAAGGAGACAAATTCTCTGTATCAGAGAATTCTAAAATAATTACATTTACATTTTAGCATTTTAGCAGATGCTCCAATCCAGGGTTACTGTCAGTGCATTCATCTTAAGATTGCTAAGTGGGACATCCACACAACCCATTAATACTGAGGACACTTTACTCAATGACGTGGCTATCAGCAAAGTCGGTGCTAAAAGAACAGAAACAATCATTCAAATTCCAAGCATTAGTTAACAGGAAGTGTTTAAGTCATTGTTTTAAATAAACGAGCAGGAACGTTAATGTCCTAGATTCATCATTGGGGTGTCAATGTCAGACCATCTGTCTTGGAGCTAAATCAGAAGTGGACTAGGGTCACGCAACTGGACAAAAGTCCCAACATTCAAGCCAGTCTACCACATAGAGATGAACTAACAATGTACGAAACAATGGACCAGCTGTACGAAGAAGACCGATCTACAGACACATCCAGAAATTACTATATTTTACCTAATCACCATATAAAAAATTGGTGACATGGAGGAACTTTAAAATGTCCAACTTTATCTGTCATCAAGAGGCTGGCGACTAAAACGTGAACAACTATTACTGTCCTCACAATGTTCCTTATCTTTGTCATGAGAAATACTTGATTAGTACTCAGTACAGTGTAAATCAATGGCCATTTGAGAAAGGCCCATTTCAACATGTTGATAATAAAGTAATAAATAAGGCAGATTTTAGGCAAAGAAAGGGAAAAAGAGTCCTTGAATTTTACTTTACTTTAAATCTTTTTAACTCATTCACATACATATATACATATATATATATATTTTTTTTTTTTTTTTATTTTTTTTTTATCATAGCTAAGTACAGCACAAAACACAAACACATCACATGAAGCAGCTTAAGATGCTAGTGAGTGCTTAAATGCAGAGATGGAGAGAAAACAAACAATAGATTTAAAAAAATCCCAGTTTGTTCCAGTCACAAGCTGCAGCAATCTAAAGTGTAGCAAACCAGGGAGGTATTAACTCCAAGGACTATTGGGGAACATTATGGGACTAGGAGAACCCTGTGTGTGGAGAATAAGAATACATTTTCCAGCAGGAATCTCAGATAAGGGAGCAAGTTCTAAGAAGAATTCATAAATCAGCATCAACCCAAGGCTCTTGAGTCAGGAATACAAGAACGGAAAGCTAAAAGTAGAGTACCGAGTGCAGGAATGAGTTCTTTAAGTGGCGTTGGGGGCAAATCTGATGGTCACTTCAGACCACACTGACCCGCCTAGTCTGGAGTTCATCTTCACCTGCAGCTTGGATGTGGGCAGACTGAAAGACAGGTCGCTATGCTTCCATACTCTCAAGTCATTTTATGGAGTGACTAGTAAAGTCTCTTAACCCTCTTATGGACCAGGATGTACAGCATGTCACCAGATATCATTACATGGCAGTCAGGGCAAGAACATACATGAGCCAAATGGATGCACTGCCATTCAGTAGGGTGCCCTTTTACTTGCTATATCATGGAAAAACACAATGTAAAGGTCACGGTTCTCTGGGGTAACAGGACAGGCGCAGAGGTGACTTCCATGAAGGTGCTTTAATTCCAAGACAGACTTCTTTACCAGGCTCAATATAAACAAACCTAAGATAAACCACAACATCCAACAATGACTCACAAGAAACACTAGGGCAGGAGGAACTTAACTAGGGACGTAACAAGGAACAAATGTAGAACAGGTGACAAGACTAAACTGGACAGTCGAAACCAATAAACTAAGGGGAACTAAACAGAACATAGAAATGACACGACCGGCACAGCACACACCTTTACAGTAACAAATTTGGCGTGCTTCAAGCTCCAGAATACATCTGTGGCCACCCTTCAAGACAAAAGGCTAAGGTTAGAATAATCGTTGCAAGTTCAAGACACACGACAAGTCACACCAGAGCGCCGACATCGACTGTAGATTTGGTTCAATCCAAAGTCTAGCAGTGTGTGCGCGTGTGTGTGTTGGAGGTAAATGCGAGTTCAAGAGATAGAAAGATGTCAATGTCACTGGCCTACCTGTGCCAGACAGGGTAAAAAAAGGCAAAGCAGACCGCTAAGCACAGGGGGAGCCAAGCACTAGAACAATGCAATACACCTGTTTGTTATATATTGGGAAGTAGGCTACTTATTACCTGTGTCTACAAAAAGCAGACTTAGTATTTATTACTACCACAAACTCTTGTTTGAAAACAAATGGAAAAGCCAGAGGCCCAGGGTAACAGCACGACAGGGCTGTAGTTTCAACGAGAACAGGTTAATGTTATGCAGCGTGTTCAGAACTGACACGCCCTGCACCGGGACCCCAGCTGAAAACTATTGGGTTCTACATGTTCCTGACACTAGAGCTGAATAAAATCAAGTGTTTAAGAATGCATGAGCTGGGAAACCACACTCCATTTCCTTCGTCCCTTTAAAAAAGGGTTGCACATCATTACACTGACGCAGCCACTGCAAACCATCCATAAAACATGGACTAAGTTTGAAACCTCCATAACTCTTTCACTGATCCATGTAAACCTCTGAAGTTTTTTGAGGACAAAAGTCAAGGACAGATTGGATCGGTACACTTCACATGGCCCCTGATTTTTTTTTAATGAATGTACAGAGCCAAGAATTAAGACCCCTTCACTTTCTCAAATGAGTTTGTGTTGTAGACTTAAAGAAGCCACTCCAGCGTTGTCTTGGCTGTGTGCTCCAATTCACGCTCATGTTGAAAGAGTTCCAGGTCCTGTGTGCTCTGGATCAGTTTCACTTCGAGGACCTAGCTGTATTTTGCTCAGTTCATCCTTTGCACAATCTTGAGCTGTGTCTCAGTCCCTGCAGATGTGGGTTCCTTCTAGCCATGGTGACATAAAGACACAGTCAACATATATGTATTTGTTTAAGAAACATTATGAATGGAAATGTATAAGCCCAAGGCCCTTAGAGAATCATTAAAATTACACCACCAATTGAGGCCAAGGGCACTTATGTCCACTCACCTCCATACTCCCCGCTAAGAGGGAAAAACAAGCTTTACATCACTCACTTCATTGCGCTGACCTCCTTCCCCTGCAACAGCTCCAGTCCACTCACATACTCTGACATATGCAAGCACATGCCCATCAAAGCCACCAGCGGATTTCAGAACACAACAGACGAGCACATCAAATGAACATAAAATAATGTTGCCTATTAAACAAAATGACATGAAGGACAGGAAGCTGTGCAACAGCCTCATCATCTTATTATTCTATAATTGCACAGCTGCCTCTCTCCCTTTCAAACTTCCCATGTCAATATGTCTCATAGGCCATCGTAGCCCAGGCAGGCCATCGTAGCCCAGGCAGGCCACAGCACAGACATGTGTTGAAATACCACCTACTTTGAACATAAAATCTGATTGTGGCTGTTGAGCCAGACAGTGAGAGAATGCTTTGGTTCTTCACTGTTATTGTGCATTATGAGCACAGGATCAGGAGTGCTACTCCATTTATTCTTAACCTCAGGTCATGGGATCAGGACTGCTACTTTGTTATTCTTAACATCAGGTCATGGGATCAGGACTGCTACTTTGTTATTCTTAACATCAGGTCATGGGATCAGGACTGCTACTTTGTTATTCTTCACATCAGGTCATGGGATCAGGACTGCTACTTTGTTTATTCTTCACATCAGGTCATGGGATCAGGACTGCTACTTTGTTTATTCTTAACATCAGGTCATGGGATCAGGACTGCTACTTTGTTTATTCTTAACATCAGGTCATGGGATCAGGACTGCTACTTTGTTTATTCTTAACATCAGGTCATGGGATCAGGACTGCTACTTTGTTTATTCTTCACATTAGGTCATGGTATCAGGACTGCTACTCCGTTTATTCTTAACATCAGGTCATGGGATCAGGACTGCTACTTTGTTTATTCTTAACATCAGGCCATGGGATCAGGACTGTTTATGTGTCTGCATGTTATTAACTGCCTCACTTTAATATGTCTCAATGCAGCTTCATTATTTATTTTTAAAATGATATGGTGATGACACTATCACTTGTACTGCATATGTCAACGCAACTCACCTCATTCCATGCAGTAGACCCTCATTCTCCCAATAACCACTGGACAGCCAGTCAAAAAAAGGAATCTAGAAGATGGATGTAAGTTACGTTCCCTCCAAAAAATCACAATGAGATGTTTCTTGATGATGGTTGTGTTTGTACCCAGTCCATTGAAGATTTTGCTCTGGGGCAATGGAGCCTGGTGTTGTTGGTTAGTAATTATTTGGATTACTAAATCAATGACTAAGAGTATTGAAAATATATTTGTATTCAGTATTTACAAGATGGTACATTGGTTTTTGCTTTCTTTTGCCTCCAAAATGTGACGTCAACTGGAAAACTGTCTTTACTTACCATAAGAGTCCTGTTCACCACTGAGTTCATGTTGATGATGCACTTTTGCCAGTATGTCATGATAAGCTGACACATTTTAAAAAAATTAGCTAGATGCTCGGGTAATATCTGTGTTTGATGTTGTCAACATCAATCCACACTTTTCAACTGGCCTATCCCAAGGAGCTCCTCAAGGATCTGGCCATTTATTATGTGCATTTTCCCTAATAATTTAAAATGAATTTCCTATAAACATGAATAAGTATGTCATTAATTTAATGTTGTTATATTTTATTAAACTCTTTATATAATGTTTAAAGAAACAATAAGACGCATGGAACAAATGATTGTAATGAACATATAAGGTAGGCATCCCCCGGTGAGGACAAAAAAGTCAGAGCATAAAGCTAATGCACAAATAAAGCAGACGTCAACGCAAGGTGATTAACCCCAATGATAATGATGCCGTTGGCCTTAACGAGGGCCCAAGGACCAGTGAAAGAGCCCCTTAAAAGACGCATCGAAGTCCCGTGGCCTGCGGGGATCCTGTGGTCCAAGCCACTGCCTCCGGTGCATGTGTGCTGCTGCAGCGCAGGTTCAAATCCAGCCCACGGCTCTAACACTCCTCTATAGTGAACCGCTCTCTATGAAGCGGAATGTTGGAACATAAAATGTTCCCCAAAATCTTGGGACACTGTGTGAAACCCTATATTCAAAAGGGTTTCACTTTGAATTTGATGCCTGCAATACATTTCAAAAAGTTGGGACAGGGGCAACAAAGCACTGGAAAATTTGTGTGATGCTAAAAAACTTAACCTGGTGCAACATCTCACAACTAATTAGGCTAATTGGCAACAGGTCAGTAACATGATTGGACATAAAAAGATCATTCAAGAGAGGATGGGCCTGTCAGAAGTGAGGATGGGGAGGGGTTGACCACTCTGTGAAAGACTGCACAGGCAAATAGTGCCACAATGCAAGAATAATGTATAATAATGTAATAATGTAATAATAATGTAATGATTTTGGGGATCTCACATACACAATATAATCAAAAGATTAAGAGAATCATCTCTGTACGCAAGGGGCAAGGTCGAAAAAATTAATATTGGATGGCAATCCCTCAGGAGGCACTGGAAAAAATAAAATAAAAAACAGACACGATTCTGTTGTGGACACCAATACATGGGCTCAGGAACACTTCCAAAAACCATTGTCTGTACACGTCGCTTCACTACAAATGCAAGTTACAACTCTACCATGCAAAGAAGAAACCATATATGAACAAGATACAGAAATGCCAGCGCCTTCTCTGGGCACAAGCTCATTTTAGATGGACTAGGCCCAAGATAATTTTATAATTTTTTATTCTGTGGTTTTTATTCCTGATTCTCAAAATTTGAGAATCAGGAATCATGGACACCGCGTTCAGACTACATCTTTTTCAGGGGAGGCCTTGTTTATTTCAGCAAGACAATGCCAAACCACATTCTACACATGTCACAACAGCATGGCTCTGTAGTAAAAGAGTCCGGGTGCCTGTCACCCATTCAAAGCATCTGGCGCACTATGAACTGACAAATACGGAAAAGGAGACCCTGAAGTGTTGAGCAGCTGCAACTCTATATCAAGCAAGAATGGGACAACATTCCACTTTCAAAACTACAGCAACTGGTCTCCTCTGTTCCCAAAGGCATACACAGTATTTAAAAGAAGAGGTGATGCAACACAGTGGTTAACATGTCACTGTCCCAACATTTTTGACGTGTTCCTGGCATCAAATTCAAAATGGACGTGTATTTTTCCATAAACAATAACATTCCTCAAGTTTCAACATTTGATATGTTTTCTTTGTATTCTTTTCAAAAAAATATAGAGATAAATGATTTTTACATCATTGTATTCTGTGTGTATGTGCATTTTACGCAGCGTCTCAATGTTTTTGGAAACAGGGTTGTGTATGGAAATATATATTATTTTGTGTCATTGTGGGTGTTTTTGCTTTGTGAAGGACGCTACAGACTTTGAAGGTTTTCAGGGGCTTTCTGGGTTTTCCTGATTATCTTTAGGGGGGTAATGGTAGAGGCTGCCTGGATGCCCGTGGTGTGATGTCAGCGCCATCCCTGCAGTCAGTTGGTAATGTGCTCCCAAAGTACCAGGACATAGAAAGAGCACAGACACAGAGGTCTCTACAACAGTTACAGCTGGTTGGAAGGGACGGCTCAGTTTGTTAATCACAGCTGATAATAAGGGGCGGAGTGGATCGGACCGCCACACTCATAATCTCAAGGGGCAAGCAGTACGGATGTTCAAGAACTCTGCCATAGTCCATGTTAGAGAAGCGTATGCTCCCATTACTGGGACTACGCATGCTTGAGGCGACAGTCTGTCCCATTACGAAGTCAATGGCTGTGTCTAAGACGGCAGGTGCCAGAACACAGCCACGTCCCACACCACTGTACCTCTTTTAGTCACTGTTAAATAATGCATGGCACAAACATTCTATTCCCCATGTGAAGCCTGCAGACTCACCGCACCCGGGTACCTTAGGACCTGTCAGAAACCAGAACGTGGGACAGAACCCTGTCCCTCATTCACAGTGTCAAAACATTAAGCGCCAGGTTTACGGACACAGATTAAGCCGGGTCTAGGACTAACAAAACCAAGGTCAATATTCTCGGCTTAATCTGTCAGCAACATCTGCCCTTAAGGCAAAAAAATTACAAACGTTTGAGGTTTAACTTAATACTTAACTAGTACTAGGTGGGTTCCTCAGAAGAGCAGCAGAGGAAGCTGCCCAGGGTTTAAGACTTCAGTACGTGGATCACAAGGTGACCATTTAACACCCGGCCACAGAGCTGCGCGATATGGATAAAATTTAGAATCGCAATTTCTTGGACAAATTTGATGGTTATGATTTTCAAACATGGGTGTAACAGCGCAGATAATCTCACTTAAAAACAGAGATCATAGTCTACATAATGTGCTATTAAAGTGAATAAAAACCAAATTAAAGTTCAGTGTTTTCCATTTTAAACGAATTCCCAATGTCAAGGCGCAGCCTGTGTTGACCTATTTGTTTAACTGCTCATTTAATGCAATGGCGTTTTATGTTTGTACTACCATAACCGGTTAAACTAAATGTGTCCAGGTATTTAAGTCATCTACAAAAATATCAACAGCACCCGCGAGAAAAAACTATTACGGACGTACGATGCATGCCCGTTGCCTCGCGTGAAGCGCATATCATGAAGCTGAAAATTGCGTAAATTGGCGATTTGGATATTGCACATTGCGCAATTTCGATTATATTTCGATTAATTGTGCAGCCCTTCCCGGACAGACTATAATGCTGTGGCCAAAACAGGAGTGTTAACTCTCCATTCTGTATAAGATGAAGCCTCAAATGGCCGATCAAAAACAATGAAGGTCAAACAAATCTCACCATTAAACTAGCCCATCAACACAGTTGTATTACAGCTCACTCAATTAACATTCACAAAGAACAAACTAGACAGTCACTGCTTCATATTTTCCCACTAATGTAGAGTGGGATTCAATCAGTTTTGCTTAGGTTTGGCACTACAGCCATTAGCTGAGACTGCATTTGCGGTAAACAACCCATTTGTTGGCCCAATCAAAAATAACCATTATATGCAGAATGTGCAGTCACTTCAACAACACCGACTGAACAAAGCAAACACGGAGCGACACTGAAGAAGTGACAGCAATGCAGAACGTGGGCCCCCTCACACCTCGGCACATTGGCCTGCGGAGTAACCATGAAAGGTATTTTCAAAGTGAGTTTAGGTATTTTGGGCATGCCCTTCCATTAGGAGTACAAAGGCACAGCTATGATTCTCATTGTGATGCATTGATTGGGAACGTGTCATCCATGAAGGAGCTGAAGGTTTAGGGAGGTCCAGCCACCACAGCTGATTATCCCACTCACAGAGGGGGCTGGTTCAGTTGTATTTTAACATGGAATTGGAAGTGAAAACCCGGCTGGCTGAGTTTGATAAGCTTAGCCAATCCACTGTTGGAGCAACATTTTACCTGTGAAATAAATCTGCCTGATAACGGAAGAGCTTGTGTCCTCCAGCGTTTGAGACAGTAATGCGACAAAAGCACCGTCCAAATGTGAGCTGCTGCATTTTATTCAGAGTTTAGATAGCTAACCTGCTAATACCATTCCATCTTTGTCCAGGACCTTAAACCATATATAAAGCAAAATAATGACTTTACAGAAATATAAAACAACATTATGAAAATGATGTTTATGTATATGTATCAGAGACACAATGTTCCTATTGAGGTAATATACTTTTAATGTACAGTACCGTACAGAAATAGTTTGAATGTACAGTACCTTTACTATACTCAACAATAGTCCTTTGGCAGCATCTCATACTGACTTCTAAAACATGTCTTTAAGATGTTTTCAGTAAGAAAAAAAAAAGCCCTATTTTTGTACATTTCCTTCAGTGCCCTTTCTGTTCACAGTAAAGCTGAATGACTCATGTCACTTGTGACCTTTAAAATTCGCATAAAGTGAAAACTGTGGATTTGTTTCCCTGCTCAGACATGGTATGCTTCCACAATGGCTGTTCTTGTCTCACCTGGCCTTCATTAGCCAATAAGACAATTGTGAGAGATTCTACCAACCAATCTCCCACAACACCTTCCCCCAAGTGTCTTTGGCACCTAAGTATAAGTCGGTATGTTCTATCATTGACGTGGGACAGCTAAGCATATAGCACATATAGCATATAGCACATATAGCACATATAGCATATTCATACAGTGAAACATACAGCATTGGCTCAGAACAAGACCGTTCTTGCTGCATTAAAACATGTTAATTGAAATGTGCAATTTAGTTTGTTAGCTGGTTTTAAATCAAGAAGTGGTTGGTTCTGTGTACAACCCTGTTTCCAAAGAAGTTGGGACACTGTGTAAAATGTAAAGAAAAACTGAATGCAATGATTTGCAAATCATTTAAACCATACATTCAATAGAAAATAGTACAAAGACAACATATCAAATGTTGAATCTGAGAAATGTTATTGTTTCTTGAAAAATATATGCCCACTTTGAATTTGATGTCAACAACACATTTAAAAAAAGCTGGGCAGGTGCAACAAAAGACGGGAAAAGTTATGTAATGCTAAAAAAAACCTGGTGGAACATCTCACAACTAATTAGGTTAATTGGCAACAGGTCAGTAACATGGATATAAAAAGAGCATCCCAAAGAGGATGTGTCTTTCAGAAGTAAGGATGGGGAGGGGTTCACCACTCAGTGAAAGACTGCACAGGCAAATAGTGCAACAATGTAAAAGAGTTCGGGGATCATATCTTCATGGTACATAATATCATAAAAAGATTAAGAGAATATGGACAAATCTCTGCAAGGGACAAGTACGAAAATCAATATTGGATGGCCATGATCTTCAGACCCCCAGGTGGCACTGTATTAAACAAAAAAATAAATCTGTAGTGGAAATCACTGCATGGGCTCAGAAATATTTCCCAAAAACCACCTTCTGTGAACACAGTACGTTGCAGCATCCACAAATGCAAGTAAAAAATCTACCATGCAAAATAACCATAACAAGATTCAGAAATGCCACTGCCTTCTCAGGGCCCGAGCTCATTTAAGCTGGACCGAGGCGAAGTGGAAAACTGTCCTGTGGTCAGACAAATCAAAATTATTTTGGCAAATTATTAATTTATTTTTGGGAATCATGGACGCTGCGTCCTCTGGGCTAAAGAGAAGGACCATCTGGCTTGTTATCGGTGCACTGTTCAAAAGCCAGCAGTCGTAATGGTATGGGGGTGCATTAGAGCACATGGCATGGGTTACTTGCACATCTGTGAAGGCACCATTAATTCTGAACAACATATACAGATTTTGGTGCCTCCAAATGGTGTCTTTTTCAGGGAAGGCCTTGCATATTTCAGCAAGACAATGCTAAACCACATTCTGCACATACTACAACAGCATGACTCCGTAGTAAAAGAGTGTGTTAAATTGGCGTGCCTTCAGTCCAGACCTGTCACCCATTGAGAACATTTGGCGCAATATGAAACGAAAAATATGACAAAGGTGACCCCTGAACCGCTGAGCTGCTGAAATCCTATACCAAGCAAGAACTAGTAAAAACTTTAAAACTACAGCAATTGGTCTCCTCAGTTCCCAAACAGAGTACTGTCAAAAGACGTGGTGATGCAACACAGTGGTAAACATGTCCCAACCTTTTTAAAATATGTTACTGGTATCAATTTCAAATTGGGCATGTATTTTTCCAAAAAAAATAAGATTTCTCTATTTCAACATTCGAAATGTTGTCTTTGTACTATTTTCAATTAAATATAGGGATAAATGTTTGCATAAATCATTGCATTCTGCTTTATTTACATTTTACACAATGTCACAATTTCTTTGGAAACAGGGTTGTAGTAAAAGTTTTAGTTTACGTTATCAGTTAGAAAGACCACTCCATTTGTTGCCACATCTCGCAGCATTTTGATTTACCGAATCTGAAGATGAGTGAGTATGGTCATTCTCACAGAATGATACTCCCTAAAGTTAAACTTTAAATTGTTGTGGTCACATGCTTATGCGCTGTGCCAACTGCCATTTTCTGCAGAGGATCTTACTTTTTGCACCTTCTTCTATAAACAGGTTCTCAAGATTACTCTTGAGAAGCATAGTGACCTTTGACGTACCCCTGTTTTTGGTTAAAGACAGTCAAAATAGGACAGGCCAACCCCCAGAGTCCAGGACCTCTCTAGGTTTTTACCTACGTTTTTGCCTTTCTAGGGACATTTTCCACATAGGCACTATGCTTATCTCATGAGGCTGGTTGAGAAGATGCAAAGAGTGTGGAAAATGTTTTTGGTTCCTATGATTCCATGTGTTATTTTATAGTTTTATATAGTCTTCACTACAATTCTACAATACAGAAAATCATAAAAATTGAAGAAATACAGTTGAATGAGTATGTGTGTCTGTTGATTGGTACTAATATATATTTATATTCTATGTAAAGTCACAATAGTTGTCTACCATAAGACTGGGAAATACATGCTCAATTGTAAATTTTTACTGTAACAACAAAAAGTATGGAAATTAGTAAGCTTTTTAACCACTGTGATTTGGATCCTGGAGTTTACAAAAAAGCCTATTTAAAAGATCTTAAGAAATGATCCATCACTAGGCACTTCACTCAGATCTGTTCCAGACAATCTGATGCAAAAGTCTTGATTGTGAAATTGCTCTTTGCTAAGAAAATACTATTAGTCACTTTTTGATTAACCTAATATTGCGGGAGTTCAAAGAAACAGTACAATTACAGAAATGTACTTACTTTCTACAAGAAAGGATTTAACATTGATATTAAAAAGGCAACTTACATTGAAATGCATGCAGGAAACAAAAAAGTGCATAATTCTGGAAAATTGATAGACTTAAGGACACAGACAATAACTACTGCATGAAAATAGGGATTTTCTGAGATAATATTCATAATTTGAAAGAAAACTCATTGCTAACTTTCCAATCTTTCCAGATTTGTATGAAATATAACATAACTACAATATAAGAATTGTTATTCTGTTATCTTCATAATTAGATTTTCTTTGTTGGAATAGTGAGTTCAGGTTTTTTATGGTTTCTTTTTCTCACTGTGGCTATAAATACACTGCATGCACAATTATTAGGCAATCGTATTCCTCAAGATTGATTTTGTTGTTGAACAAACCCAATGCTCTCAGTCAATCCAAAATATAATTGAACCTCAAACCTGAATGTTTAACAAAGGAAACATTTGTTTTGATATTTCTCGGGGGAATACATAAGTGTGCACAATTATTAGGCAACAATTAGTGTGCAGAATTACTAGGCAACTAAATTACAAAAATAATTTCTCCAACTCACTTGTTTATTGTCAATTTTTAGAGTAAGTGCAACAAATAAGTAACCCAAAATGAAAATTAAATAACATTTATGGTCTTTTAAAAATATTCAGTGATCGATATAGCCACCCTTCTTTTCAATAACTGCCATGAGCCTTCCATCCATGCAGTCTGTCAGTTTCTTGATCTGTTCACAATCAACTTCCGCTGAAGCAGCAACCACAGCCTCCCAAATGCTGTTCAAAAAGGTGTATTGTCTTCCCTGACTGTATATCTCACGTTTGAGAAGGACCCACAGGTTCTCAATAGGATTTAAGTCGGGTAAAGAAGGGGGCCAGGTCATTATTTGGGCTTCTTTTAGGCCCTTGCTTGCCAGCCAAGCAGTGGAGTACTTGGATGCATATGATGGAGCATTGTCCTGCATAAAGAACATGGCCTTCTTGAATGCTGATGACTTCTTCCTGTACCACTGCTAAAAGAAAGTATCTACCAGAAACTGACAGTAGGTATGGGAGTTTCCATCCATCTTCACCCCAAAAAGGTCCAACTACCTCATGCTTAATGATAGCCCATACAAGTACCCCCTCCACCCTGCTGGCGCCTGACTCAAAGTGGTGCCCGTGGTCCATTAGTGATCCAGCCACAGACCCATCCATCTGGTCCATCAAGAGTCACTCTCATTTCATCTGTCCATAAAACCTTTGAAAAAATGTTTTTAGGTATTTCTATACGCTTCAACGTGTGAATCTTATTCAGTGGTGGTCTTCTGAATGTGCATAGAAATAATAATATGATCAGAATATTCACTTACCTAATAAAAGCTGAATAAACTGGCTTATCTGGATATGGGTTAACAGAATATATAAACTGTTAACAATGAGATGGAAATGACTGTTTAGTCAAAGTGCAGATGTAATCCAAATGTTTAACTTTAGTGGTTTCTGAAAATACACATATTTTGTGTATTATGCGTATACACATAATATCTGTAGAGACCCAACTGAATGCTAGGAACGGTATGAACCAGAAGGTGAGTACCAGAGGCGCCATATCAGACTTTTGCTGAGTAGCAGAGTTTGACATTTCTTTACGGAGTGTAATCGGAGAGGAGCCTCATGAAGTTATGTGTTACTGCTTGAAGCACATCTTGTCCACAGGGTCTGTATAGTGTAGTGGTGGTGAACGTCAGCTGAGCACTCACAGGCTTCAATCTAATTAACTTCACAGCCTGGAGGCATGATATTATGTTAGTAGTTCTCTCACAGGATCAGGTTGAAACCTAAAACACTTGGATGCTTCCAATAAAAACTCAGATGAGCAATATCAACTCCATAACAATACATCACTTTTATCTCCAGAGATCTGGTAGCTCACTAATGAGATTGAGAAACCACCTCAATACCCTCTCTTCACTTTTCTGTGTGTGGCTTTTACTCCAACTGCCTTTGAACAACAGACGTGATTACTTTTTAATTTCAAAAACATGGTGTGTCCTTGAATAATTTTCATATCAAGCATAACTACAAATCATAAGAGAATAAACACTTAATCTTGGTAAAATTAAGCCTGCATTAAAATCAGGTCCGCAAAGTTGCCCAGAAATGCTACAGGGTTCCTCAGTCGCAATTCTCAGTCCGCAATTCTGCCCGCTCATCCTTCCGCATTATCAACTCCAAAAAATTCTAAAGCACAAAAAATGTTCATATACCCAACCTTAGGCTACTTTGCTTGAAAATATAACAAAAATATAAAATGTGCATGTACAGTTTAGCATTTAAAAGACTCATCCATAGCAACTTACACATGTAGGTATCTGCCATGTTCAGGGACAAAATTGTTTCCCCATGCCAGCTTGGGATTCAGTCTGTTCATTTATTGGTTACTAGTGAACGTCATAACCGCTAGGCTAACTGCTGCCTCCTGATAACAAACCAGAAAAGAAGCTTATACGTTAGTGTAATATTTGATATATTAATATAATTGGCTGTTTCGGATGAATGGGTTGTTTTAACCGGGGCAGAGTTGCTTATACCACTGTCTCCCTGCCAAGTTTTAGGGCAGCTTTGTCATTTTTGCTAATATGAGTCAAATAACTTTTGGGTTTGTGCTGCCATCTCGTGGTCAGGCATTTAAAATACTTGTCAAGGCTCCACTACACTTATTGTCTAATAGTCTGTATCAGTCGTACAACATAGAACGCATTAATCAGACCAGTGGATATTGGGGATTGCACTTGTTACGGACAAGTAAGATTGCATGGTCTCCGCTGGATTCTTTAGTCACAAATGAATGTTCTATAGTATACGTTGGTCTTAATTAATATAAAATTAAGGAATGACGTTAACATTGTGGTTAAGGTTACGTTTAAAATCATATTTTAAGAAGATACATTTTAGTAATAGGCGGGGTTTAGTGACAAGCCGACTACGTTTGTCAGCAGGTTTTCTTCCTGTCGTGGCTTGCTCATCTACGTGAGCAAGCCACAATAGGAATTGTGGCTTGCTATAAAATAAAGGCCCTCCGTTGAAAGCCATGAAAATAGATACAAAGAAAAATCATGCCATATTTTTATTAGATCATGCTAAACCGGGTTGGAATGTAGCAACGAAAGACAATTCAAATGTTCTTTTAGCAAATAATACTGTGTATAAGGCCTCAGAATTGCA
This sequence comes from Esox lucius, assembly GCF_011004845.1. Taxonomy (NCBI): domain Eukaryota; kingdom Metazoa; phylum Chordata; class Actinopteri; order Esociformes; family Esocidae; genus Esox; species Esox lucius. The sequence continues at coordinate 8,484,623 of NC_047587.1, read as the reverse complement.
TTGGAGTCATTCTTATGTTGCTCTGAGAGACATCTATGAATTTTAGATCGACTGAAATAAGTTATCAGTCTGTGCAGAGACATTCACAGAACATGATTATGAAGAAGATAAATATATATTAATGTTGTTTATCTTATGGTGGGACCATGACCATGGTAATCACCTCACACGTCAGCCCCCAAAATTGTACTCCATAGCCGCACCTATAGATTATGGACCAATGAAATAAGGTATCAGTCTGCTTAATGGTACGCATAGAAGCCAATTGTGAATAATGTATACAAATAGCATTACGGCTTTCATTGCAGGACTTCAAAAACCTGTGCAAATGTAGCCACAATATAGCATTCAGCTTAATGTATACACTGAAACTGTTCCCACAATATGAGCTGCTACTATTTGATTGTCAATGAGTAGACTGGTAACTCATAAATAAGTCTTTACAGTCCGTGTATGCTCAATTTACAACATGCTTATTTTGGCTCATTTCACACTGGGTTTTAGAGTCCAAGAATAAAAAGTGTGGCATTAATATGATTGTACACTCTTCTGTTGTTTACAGTGTCACTGAGTGGAGGCTGAGACTGAGTAAGACTGTAAAGGTTGTTGAGTGGAATATAGTTATGCCCCAAATTGAATATTGAAGTATATACACCTAATTGGAGATCAGCAAATGTTTGTATAACAACCTTCCACATTTTTTTTATACGATCTATTTCACATTTTTCGTGATTATACAATTGTCATCAATTCGCCTCGCTTTCAAACAGTGGGATCTTTATTTTGAAAGCAAAACGCAAATTCATCCTTAAAGTGTCCACATTTACATTGGTGTATTCCTACTTTAGTGTTGCTGGTTTCCGTCGCAATCACAACAATACCAAAAGGCTCATCCACGGGCTATTTCGGTCATGTTTCAGAATGTTTTTATAAGATTAGCTAACAAAACACGGAGTATTCAAACGTCTGTGAAATATGTGAATTTTTTACGGGTTGTAGGACCTCTGCCTGTATCTGCCAGGCATTTGACGGACGTGAAGGACGCACGGCCTTTTGACACGTCATTGCTCGAATTTCTTGTTTGTCCATTATCCAAAAAGCAGTTGAGGTGAGACATTATTATTTAAAACCAATTTAACGTTTCTAAAGAAATCGTGTTTCTCCTTGGGGCTAAATCTGTCAATGTTGTAGCCACAATATTACCAGTACTACGCCTCGTAGCATTTGAAGGCTAATGAATTAGGGTTAAACATCGGCGTCATGTTAGATGTAAGTACAGGTAGGATTAACGTAATTTGAAACAGCTAGTAGCTCTGGGCATAGAATAGAAACGTTAGACCGTGTTAACGATCTACTTTTCAACTGGAGTGGGTGTAGCTAGCTTAGTAGTGACCACGAAATTATGAAAATGTGTGATGCTACACAACAGTACCACCCACTTCCAAATCTCACCCGAACATGAATTCAAAGTTTCAAACTAGTTTGTCAGGTTAACTAATGCTCGCAATTGGGCAACACTTTGTAGAGAGAACGTGCTGGTATTGCAGAATACGCACAGACTGGCATGCTTGGTTGATTTTGCTGTGGTTGTATTAAACATGAATTACTTGTTATAAACGATGCCCATTTCATGGGCCCTTCAGTAGACCGGCTTGAAGGAACAGTTCGAAGTTCGTATTTGGGGTAAATCATGCTTATTCTGTGGTTCTTGAACGCCCATGAATTCATTTTTCACAACATGCCATTATTCAACGTTGTCCCAACCTGGAATTAGTCTTTCTAGCATCGTCCAAATTCATGAATTGAAACTGCATCTCGATCATCAAAAGCTGCATTATAAGCTTAAAGCAAATCTAAAACAGTTTCAACCCTCGTTCACACCAGGCACGGCAAACGTTATGCGTTCCGGTGTAAGTCAATTAATTTCAACAGAAAGCAGTCCGCACTGCTGGAGCTAAAATACCGCACTCGGGGATGCGGTACGGCAGGTGTATGCATAAATAATTTAACGCAAACATCGCAATCAATCTACGCAAAAAACGCAATCAATCTTCCGCATCTTCATAACCAGTATCGCAAAGACGGAGGAGAGCCTCATTTTGCTAGTGTCTAGCCACCCTTGTTTGTAGTAGATGAAATGAAAACGTCATCCAGGCTGTATATATATATTTTCCCTCAAATATGTTTTAACCAATCAGGTCTAGGGTATGTCCCGCTCAAATATTTAGCGTTTCAAACTTTGATCTGGTAGGCTATTACAAATAATTAATGAGCTGTCAAATCTATTTTTGCGATCCCATAAACCCGTAATTGAAAGGTACATATTAGCTCTTCTTCGGTGGTACATGAACTTCCGTTTCTGATACCGTACGGAAAAGCACCGCACAAGTTGGAAAATTTCAACTCATGCGACACACCTGCCGTACCGCAACCAAATCTGGCAGAGTACGGTAGATTAGACGCAGCGGTGCGGATTGCTTTCTATTGAAATGAATGGACTTCCGCCGGAACGCATAAAGATTGCCGTGTCTGGTGTGAACGAAGCTTTAGACCCGCTTGCAGGGCCGGCTCCAGGCAAAAGCGGTCGCTTAGGGCCCTAGAACGCTAGGGGACCTCCGACCGCTAGGGAGCCTCTGACCGATAAGGGAGAGGTGGCCCCAAATTAAATTTGGCTTAGGGCCTCCAAAAGGCTAGACCTGGCACTGCCCGCTTATTTGAGGAACACTTTTGTTGACAATCTCGAGAGGCCACACCTCCAATCTTGTCTGGCCTCTTTGGAGGTTTGGAAATGTATTTGTCTGGCCAATTAAAAAGGTTAAAGCTGACTCAGTGGCAAGATTTTTATTGGATGTTAGTTTTCAGAAAATTCCACTCACAGGCTTGTTGAAAGTGGGCTTAGCGTGGTTTCACTATATATTCGAACTAGATAGAACACATTTCCAGAAACTTTAAGTTTCTACCTAGGTTGCAACATATCAGAAGTATTTTGGAGGAACTGTGCTCTATTCATAACATCAAATCAATGAGGCCATAAATTCTCTGCTTAAATGCTGTTCTGAGAAATGTTTTGGCCTGCCTTTCTACGGTCTATGGTAAAAGTTAAATTTATCAAGCATGGCCAACACTGTGATTTATTGAAATTGAAAATGGACAAGTTAATGGTGCTGGGACTGTGGTTTGTTCGTTTGTTAGGTGAAAATCTTTTGGTACACCTGGGGGCTGAGACTGACGCTCTCTTTTCATTTGTAATTTAGAATAAGCTTTTTCCATCACAAAACCGCAAATTCATTCTACCTCAACCACACTTACATATTTTAGCAGGAGATTGCAACAGGAGCCACATATTGCTTTAGAAAACCCATAATTCACCATTACCGGACCTATTATGTATTCTAAAGCATATAGTCCGGTAACAATAACAATGATTTACCTAGGAAAAGGTCTTTGTTTCTCAAAGACTGATAAGGTTTACCACAAATGCGACCTACATCCACAGATGTCGATGGGGTTTTATTTGGCAATTTGCTGCCATCTTCACTTAGCTAGCTACTGTGGCACTGAAGGATTAATGTGCTTTGAGGCATTCGCCCAAGCAATGAATTAAGAGACTACAGATTAATTAATTTCAGAATAATAAAGCCTGTGTGTTGTGGCTACAGAAAATAGTTTGCATACTGCCAGTTTGAAGTCACTAAATTCTGGCAATGGCTTCATCAGTAAAAAACAGAAATGCTGGTGCAACATTTTTATAACTTGTTTTACTTAGTTTCCATTTGTAAAGCATCTTTTGTTGCTCATGACGCACAGTTAATTCGTTTTGACTATGCTAATAATGCTAATTCCAGGCTGGGACTGTGGTGAATAATGGCTTGTTGTGAAAAAATGACTCCATGGGCCTTCAATAACTCAGTTACCCAAATATGAATCTAGGTCGAACTATCACTTCAAGCAGTAGTGTGGAAAACATGCTGCTCTATAATGTCCACCGGATCCATATGTTATTTCTCGGATCTCTGTGGTCCGTTAAATCTTTTTTGTCGGCCGCTGTCTACCTTAAGAGTATGTTTTGGTTTAGTCTCAACCTACTGTAGCTATATATAACAATGTGCAAATAAGTATGTAGAAAAGTAAAAATAATATCTGATCATAGTATATTAGGACACAATTCCTTAGTTGTGCACAAAGCTACCTAGGGGCTACTGCTCACTGCCGTCTTCTGTCCCTGATCCAGGTACGAGGAAAAGACCAATGAACTCATTAACGAGGAGCTTGGCATCGCGTACCCGGTTATTAATGGGATTCCCAACATGATTCCTACAGATGCAAGATTGATTCAGAGGGATCCCGAAGCACCAGTGGAACCAGCACAACAGGCATAAAGCCCATTGACACGAAGTCTCAAGATCTTGACCTTCAACACTGTATAAACATTGTATTTAGGGAGTACTGTAGTCAATATGTTTTCCTTATCTACTCTTACCATACTGGTTCCCATAGTCTCCCTATTTGGACTTCTCTATTCTGCAGCTGTGGATGAGAACTTCCCTCAAGGATGCACTAGCACCAGCAACGTGTGTTTCTACAGTCTTCTGTTACCAATCACTATCCCCGTATATGTATTTTTCCATCTATGGAAGTGGATAGGAATCAAGCTGTTCAGGCACAATTAGGGTACTATATGAATGAATTATGCTAAAGCTAAATCATGTAAAAATAATAATAAATGTTTTGAAGTCAACGATGTGTTACCACAGCCAATGATGTACCAAAAACTTTATTTGATGACTTACAAGTACATTTTTTCCAGATATAATGTACAGTCATAAATGTTAATTGAATGTGTTTTAATGAAACTTGAACCAGAATGTTGATTAACCCATAAACATAAGATTAACCTATTAAATGTATGACCAATGACATGTCCCTTATGACTGGGAACTAATCAATTGCCACATTTAACTAACTAGAAAGTCGGAATTGACTAAGTTTCCTAGTTGTGACTTGTGTGATCGTGGCACAAGAACATTTCATCAACAAGCAAATATATCCTTGTGAAGGACTATAATGAATTAAACCGGTTTGGAATAGATTATTTTGACCAGGTCTTACTTTTTCATCTTCTTCCCGTTAAGGGACTGTGTTATCTTCATCAAGGGAGACTGAGGTCTTGGGTACTGTCCATCGCCTTTCATCTTGAAGAAAAAAGATTCATTCAGTCTCATTTGAACAGCCTTAACCTGACTTTTGCACTGCACAAACTGGTCATTTTCCTCACTGGATGTGTCGGTTGACTTCTGGCCTAGTGGGGGGCTGGTTCCCTCATCTTTGACCTGTGTAGAAGAGGGTAGGGAATGCATGCTATGCTCAGCTCTCATCCTGCTAGGTAGACTTAGGTCGGTAGGTTGCTCTGAGCACTCTGCAACTCCAGACAACTGGTGAAACCTTAGGAATGTGGAGATCTCTGAGGTAAAGAAGTTCTCTGTTTGAGTGCCTTCCTCGGATTTAGATTTTGAGAACAGTGGCCCCTCTTTTGGCTGTAGAGGTGAACTGGTGTATCTGGACGCTGTTGTGGCATTGGCTTCACTATTGCCTCCACTGCTGGAGTGATCAGAAGGTGGCAGTACTCTGAATTTCCTCTGAGTTAAGAAAAGGTCCTCACTGTTGGTATCTTCAGCATCACTTTGAGTGTTGTCCTCTCGGTGCCCTGTTCCGTTTTCTTCTCCCATTCCTTGTGGATGAGTCCCAGAAAAGCTTATGTGATTGCCACTTTTGGGGCTTTCCCAGGGACATCGGTCTTTCGCTTTGTGTTTGGTTGTTGAGGTGTAATACTCTTTTGGACGTTTTGCTGGAATGAAATCGGGGAATAAATCAAATTCAACTTTCTTTTTCTTATGACTTGCTTTCTTGGGCACTTTCACCGAGTCACTAACCAGTGGCACATGGTCCTGTTTCTGAAAGCAATATCCAACAGCAGGTTTTTGCTGTATAGAGGACTGGGGGAAAATTTCGATATCTGAGTTAAGAAAGCAATCTGTCGCCTTTTTCTTTTTTGTCTTCCCTTTGTACTTTTTGGGTTTATTTTTGTCTTCGATCACATCCTTTTTCACCTCTGTCCTGTGGATGTTGTCATTTCTTTTATGTTTGTTTTTCTTTGATTTCTTTTTTTTTTTGTCTCTCTTGGGTATATCACAAAATAGGTGAGATTCTGCATGCTCTGTTTTTGCTCTTTCCGCCATCTCCCTCTGAAAAGAGAATGTTTTGAAATGATTATGTTTCTATACATAAAGAGAAATATTTGTTTTTCTATTAGGTATAATATTAACACAAATGCAGTCTTTGGAAGGCCCTTACAAAATGTTAGGGTATTTACAATCATGGCCAGAAGTATTGGCCCCCTTGCACTTTCTTTGCATTGTCTGTAAAAAATAAGATGTTTCAGAACCTTTGTTATTGCTGAATATTGTTTTAAATCAGAAAAGGGACTGACACCATATACTCAATATTTGTTAGCCACAGCCCTGGTTTGAAGGCCTTCTGCCAACTGCTATTTTGAGATCTTTCCACATGTTTTCAATTTGATTTAGTTCTGGGGTAATGGCTGGCCATTTCAGGTAGGTAAATTGTTCTTTGAAGGCTTCATTTTGGTTTTTATGTACATAGGAATGGTGTTCTTTACCAAGAAATCTGATATTTTCTGTCCGCAGTTGTTCTGGTGTGTTTTGGCAAATTGCTTAGTTTCTTATTTCTCTGCGGTGAGGTCCCCTGGGTTTCCTTTCATGCAACCCCTTTTCACTGAGATAGTAATTGACGTTCCGAGTTATAACTGTAGTACATTGTTTCTGCATTTCAGTCTGAATCTGTGTGGCAGTTGCTCAAGTTGCTTTCTCCACCATTCAAACAATCCTTGGCTGCAATCTTCCATCTCTCCTGTCGAGGGAGGTTGGCTAATGTGGCCAGGGGCCTTAAACGTCTTGCTAATATTACATACAGGAACATCAACACTTTTGGAGTTCAATTTGTAGTCAGCCTTGAGATTGTTGAGATAATCTTGTGCCTGACCTTCTCAAACAATTCCCTGCTTTTTCTTTCATCTATGCTCATTGTGGTACACACAGTGACACAAAGAGTTAATCCTTCCCTTTCTCAACTCAAACAAATTAGTGATTTTCATATTACAGGCACCAGCAACTCACCAAAAGAGAACTACCTTCTTGAAAAGTAATTATTTGTAACTACTTCTAGAAGGTGCCAATGATATTGTAATGTCCAATCTAAGATTTTGTATTTGTTTCTGATTTGGGGGATTCGTTCAACTGTACACAAGCAATACATATGTGGACACCAAAAGATTTTTTCCATTTCAGAACTTTTCTTTAGGAAAGGGCAAGGGGGCCATTACCTTTCGACACGACAGTATAATGAGAATTCTCATTAACCTAAATATAGAAATGATCTAATTTAGTGTCTCACCACAGATTCAAAACATGCCTTTTGTTCCTCCAGTGTTAGTGAACAGGACGCCGTATTCCTTCTCGAAACAATGAATCCCAGCACCTGTAGGCGAATAAACACATTGAAGAGCACCTGTGACCAAGGTTCATCTTGGTGACACTTATCTAGCTTCAACAACTAATTAATGACACTGAAAAATAGTTGCCTAATGGTTTGACAATGTATTAGTCAGGTCTATGTAGGACATGTGCGGGACAACACTGAAAGATGGCGTGGGGTGGGTTTACATCTGTGGAAGGTCATGTACAAACAGATTGTTGTAAAGTAAGGAGCGTTTTACTTTAAATCACTGTTTGCTCCCATTGCATGGCATGGGAGGAGACAGTGATGCATGTGCACCTGATGAGGAAACACTGGTACTATGATGAACAAGGATGAATGACAAATGAAGTGTCATTGTTTGCTTTTCATGGAGCCCTTTGGTAAAAATCTATCGGATATGACCTCTCAGACATAGCCTAAGTCATGTAGTCTGATACCAGATTTATATCCGATTTAGTACCACATATGAATGTGGTTTCAAATTTTTCTTGACATATCAGATTTTATTATATTGGGTAGTCATTATATATGAGTCATGAAAACGTCAAGAAAATGAAGAAGCAAGAAAGGAGGGCAAATCTACTTTGATGGAGCCATGGGGAAATTCATCCCAACAGTTCGATTCTGTTATTAGGTTTACAGAATATCTGTGCAAGAATAACTATTTTTGCAACTGGTAAGAATAACGGTTGCAAAAGTGATGCACTGATATGATCAGCCTGCAATTGGTATTAGACAATTATAGGGGGGAAAAAGATTATTGAAAAAAAAGTCTGATTGCTTGAAAATGGCAGAAATGTCAGAGTAATTGTGCGTTTTAATCTGAATAAGCTTCCGATTTGCTAGTTCATTTCTTAATGATGTGAAAGAACTGACACGATAATGAAGTGTCATGCTGCTTTATGGTCTATTATATGCTTGGTTGAACAGAAATATTGCCTGCGTAGACCTAGTGCCAGTTTAAGACAGCAAAGCAAAATAGCGATTTGTAATGCATGATCTGAAATATCAAGAGGAGGCTGTATACCGAAGCATGTTAACCAACTTCACACGGCATTTGGTGTAAGAAGTTGTAGTGGTGTTCCTCCCCAATCGGAGGCGTTACTCCCCACTTCTTCCAAAATATATTCCCTCATTTGGTGTTTTGATGATGGTGGTGGAGACCGCTGTCTAACATGTGGGCCCAAAATCTCCCATAGGTGTTCAACTGGGTTGAGATCTGGTGACTGAAGGCCATACCACACGATTCACATTATTTTCATACTTATCAAATCACTCACTGATCCCTCACGCCCTGGAGATGGGGGCATAGTTATCATGGAAGAGACCCAATAATCAACCTTCTTTCAAAGCCACCTAGATCCTTTCCTCTTGCCATCTTGATTCAACATGAAAGGATGTCAGTTGCATAATATGATGTAAATTGCCACAGAGCATGGTAGGATGTCAGTTGTTAAAGTTTATCATGCAGTACACCTGTACGGAAGAATCTGAATTTGTTAAGTTCCTCTACTTTATTCCAGTTTTCCCTTTAATTTGTCACCCGCCTGTACATATATTTTGGGGTGGTTTTATTGATTAAACAGTAGGGAAGGAGAGGCTAGGAAGACTGGTATGTGGATGGAGTCAGGGAGAAAGGGCACAGAGAGTAGGCTGAACCGGGGGTGGGAAATCCCAAGGCCAGGGTCATGGGTGGTCGGGAGCTTAGACCGCTGCACCAGACTGTGGTACACATTGCAAACCTCAATGAAAATCTCGTAATGCGAATAGGTTCTTAGTAAACGGCAGGACCTGGCAGAGGTGTTAAAACAGGTCCCAGAATGGTGTTTGTGAGGGAGGAAAATCTGTCATAATCACAATATTTAAGCAATGAGGCACAGGAGGTGTGCTACATGGCCAATGTACCACAAACCCCAGAGATGCCTTATGGCTATTACAAACTGGTTACAGCACATCAGCCAATCATCATTATGGATTAGAACCAACCAGTTTATAATATATATTAGTACGCCAATTATATAACCCCTAATAATAGTATCTAATTGTTGTAATACTGTTTGGATCCTAGGTGTCCATTACTCACCACAATCCCGGAGTCACACTGGTAAAGCATGTTAACAAAATTGCATTTGTAACAGTCGTGGATTTTATAGGCCTTTCTGTTGGCCTATTCGACCTGTAGCCTAGAGCTTGCAGTTTTTTGTTTTCGTTGTGGTCATCAATCATACATGAATGTGCTGAAACAGCTTACTTGACCAAGACGAATTATTAATCAAGATACTTCTTTTATCCCCCCAAAAATAGCAATACAAACCAGGGTAACAACTAGCTAGGTACCTTTTTTTTTTGGACGGCCTGACTTTGGGGGTCAGTCTAGCAACTTAGTCTTGACTAGCCTACTGCGCTTGGCTCTGGTGCAGGATCTGTGAGTTGAGTGGAAAGCTAAGGCTTGGATGTGTGCCTTTCGGGTAATACACAGGAGAGACGACGCAAGACACGCCAGGGCAACGGCCACTGGAAATTAGACAGAAAATTACAAGTTATTAGAGAAAATGACACTTTGCTTTGTGCCTGTCCCACCCAACCCGCAATGTCCGTGAAGCTTACTGGTCGTGATGCACAAAAAATGTGTGCGCGAGCCTAGGCGAATCTCTATAAAACCATAAGGAAGGTGATTACCCATTTCTTAACGTTTTAGGTCGATATTTATTATTAAAGGAAATAAAAAAGTGGGACGGCTACGACTTGACGTCTTAAAAAAGGTACGTATGGCCTATTCTGCTTTGCCACAGGCACAGGTTTTCCTCGGCCCTGACAATATTTGCTATGTTCTACAGGCTTGATGTTAGTGACCTCGTAAGCTAACATGTATGAAAACAGATTTAAATATAGGACACTAATATCATGAATGATATTAATAATATGGGTATGTATTACCTTCTCAAATCATCCTACGGCCCTGCTCCGATACTTTACAGACTCCCGCCAGAAACATCCAAGGGGGAGCACCACGAGATCTGTCACTGGCTGATCTCGTGACACCTTTTAAACTTCGTCTTCCCACGACTCTGAACTGCACCTACAAAGTTGGTTTACTTGGTAATTCACCTAAGTCTCAATGCAAGTACGATTTATGCTAAATGATTTATGCTAAATGATTTATGCAAGTGCTAAAGACTGCCAAATAAAATGACTTGTTAGGTGTTAAGTATCAAACTTTTATTTTAAGTGTTTTATTTTAAGTGTTATTTTAAGTGTTCTCTTAAAAACCAAGCCGTTTTTATTTTAAGGGAGAGCCCAACCTCAATATTTTCAAAATGTTTTTATGTGATTTATCATACAATTGTTTAAATGATGGACCAAACATAAATGAAACATAAGTTGTTTATCTTTTTTTTTTTTTTTAACTATTAAGTAACTGGAATGAACATTGGGTAACAGGAATGAGCACCAAGTAACAGGAATGAGTGCTTGTGTGTGTGAGAATAACTGGATGTCACACAACTCCGTTTAAATAAACAAAGATAAAACAGAGGTCATTGTATACCTTAACAACTTAATAATCTTAATCTTTGCTTTTTATTGGCCATTCTGGGATATGTCTTTTCCTTGGTAACTCTGCCTAGAAGACAAGCATTCCACAGTTGCCTCTGTACTGTTGATATTGTGACTGGTGTTTTGAAAGGTCTATTTAATGAAGACCGAATACAGAGAGGAGGTAATTGACTTGGCAATATAGTGCCAGGACATCAACTACTCTCTCAATGCAAGGCTAAGGAAGCGCATACACATTGATGGAGCACATTAATGGAGCTGAAGTGGAGAGTTCCTCGGTGTGTTCATCAAAGATGACCTCACCTGGTCCAGGCAAGCAGCGGTGGTAAAAACTGCACAAAAGCGCCTATACTTCCTGAGGAGGCTCAAGAAGTTTGGCATGTCTGCAAAAACTCTCACCAACTTTTACAGGTGCACCATTGAGAGCTTCATCTCAGGCTGCATTACTGCCTGGTACGGCAGCTTCTTCACTGCTGATTGCATGTCAGCGGAGCACTTAATCAGCTGCCATTTCCCTTCTGTGCGGGGCATCTACCATACACCGTGCTTTAGAAAAGCATGGAACATCATGAAACACTACAGCTACACAGGCAATGGTCTGTTCACACTGCTGCCGTTTGGTAGATGTTACCAGAGCATCAGGGCACCTACTTCCAGACTCACAAAAATCTTTCCCCCAGGCCATAAGATTTCTAAACTAGCAACATTGTTCTATTGATCACATGAACACTTCATATGCTCTGGTCAGTTTCTATGTACATTAGCACATGTTAATGTATCCATTTATAGGCACCACTGCACTTGTATTTATAATATAAAAAAATATTTTTCATACTGTCCATATTTCCATTTCTACATTCTCTGGAATTGCTGCTAGTTTCTATTGTAATGTATATTTTTGCTATTATTTGTGCTGTGTAGATGTCGTGTGCCATGTCACAAGAATTTCACTGTCCAGAATTACGCTATTTTATTCAGTGCATCTGACAAATAAAAATACTTTATACTTTTTGAAATTGATGTTTGAGATACTCAACTACTCTAAAGAAGGACAGTTTTATTGCATCATTAATCAGCACAACAGTTTTCATCTGTGCTAACATAATTGATAAAGGGTTTTCTAATGATCGATTAGCATTTTAAAATTATAAACAATAAGCAAACAACGTGCCATTGGAACACAGGACTGATGGTTGCTGATAATGGGCCTCTGTACGCCTATGTAGATATTCCCCAAAAGATCTGCCGTTTCCAGCAATAATATTCATTTACAACATTAACAGTGTCTACACTGTATATCTGATCAATTTGATGTTATTTTAATGGACAACAAAAATGCTTTTCGTTTGAAAGCAAGGACATATCTAAGTGACCCCAAACTTTTGAACAGTTGTGTATATACCAGACACATTTAAAATGGCTATGTCATTCAAACTTCTCACTCCTGTTACTTTTATTCAGCCATTACTCTTCATATGAGCAACAGGACAGAAAGCATCAGGACTGAGTTTTTAGCATAACATTCACAAATACTTGAAATGTAGCCACGTGGCAACAATGATAATATCATGAGAACACTTAGCACCTTCAAGTGGTTTACCAAAATTATCTTTAAAATTATATAATAACATCTCAGAAATAATTTAGGTAACAGGACTGAACATTGAGATTGACATTCTAAGTTATACTTACAATATGATAATAAAATACAAAAAAAGTGTTAGAACAAACTTTCGGTCTTCCCATGGCCTTCAGGAGACTCAAATGATGCTTCTTCCTGTTGCTAATGTGACTTGTGGAATGTCCAAAAAAAATTCTAAGGTGGAATGTGCCAGGGTAATAGAAAACCTGGGGACATTACCCTTTTTTATTTAAGATAACATATTATGCATTTCTGATGAGAAACGTTTTTTTCTGTCTAAATTGGAAATAGAGTCACACAATAATACCAAAAAAAATATCTCTGAAGGATTCTTATAATTATATTCCATGGTGAAGTGTAGTGTTAGAGAATGAGGACGGGCTAGAATCAATTTCTTTCAGTGTTCTAGGTAGTTTTTGTTAAGATTTTACATGATTTATCATCAAATTGCAATTAGGACAAAGTGCAGGACACTTTGCTTGATAATTTAATGTATTAAAAAGATACTTTTCATGCTTATTTATGCATGTAATGGCCTGGGGATGGAAAAGGCACCAATTCGGCGGAAGGGCCCTCAAGCAATTTGTGTTTATTTTATGAAAGCTTTTGATACAGCACTGTAAAAAGTACATGGTACGAATATAGATAACATTATGTTTCCTCAATTAACAAATCCATTTCTAAATGCAGATTTCAGAATAACTTAATGAAATATCAAGATCAACACGCTCAGTGCTTACTGTACAGGGCACCTAATCAGACATTCCGTTTTCTTTTCAGGGTTCGCCAGGATGGTGGTGAATAGAGATGTAACCTTTTCTTACCCATTCAGCCCCTGATGATTCATCAGTATAGCTCCCTTCCTGTCTCATAACATAGCGTCAGTCTCCTTCTGGCCCTACTGTGCTTACTATTCACAGACTGAGAGGGGAATGCTTTGCTTTCAATAATTGGGACTCCTTTCTCTTTTTTATTGTTGTAAAAGGTTTCTCTCTATTGTCTGAGACCTTGATGATGTCAGTTAAAGCTAGGGTGATCAGGGGCAACTGAGAATATTGTCTCTGAAAATAGACTCTGCCCTTTGTGCTATCAGGTTCAGATCATGTATTAGTCTCATCTAGTCTATGGTTTTATGTCATTGAGATTTTGCTTTGGTTCTTTTCCGGAATGTCCTCTTGAGAACTTGGTTTGCATGTGACTGAAAGGCAGCAGAAAATAGGTGTAATGTCAGATCCTTCCACAGCCAACCACATGTTTAGCATCATACATCTAATGATGATCTATTAAACCACAGATTTACCCACTGTTGACAGTGTAGGTCAGAGCAAAAATGAAGATGAAATTCCTATATAATCCTTCAGTGGGTAAAATAATCCACAGGCCGCTGTACAAAACAACATACCTTTTGTACAGCATACCTGGTTCTGTTTCATGTTGTTTAAAGCACTAGCAGGCTAGAGTACTAGAAGCACAGTATCTGAGAAGGGAACGCAGACCATCAGCATTGTCGATGATAGCTTAGCACATCTTACGCTGAAGCCCATCACATTGCATTGCTTCTGGAGGTTAGGAACACACTCGGACACTTCAGGAGGAAAAAGGTAATCCCTTAACTAGAGCCATAGTAAAGTGGTGTCTTTAGTGTCGGAGATTAGTGACTGCACTCAAGTTGAAAGGTTCTCTTGGTAAGTTTCACCTTTGGACTACAAATCCTCAAGGTAGGCTATACTAATATACAGTTTGGTCCAGAAATAATTGGACACGGACACAAGTTTTGTTATTTTGGCTGTTACAGTTAAATATATTAAAGTTACAGTTAAATAATAAATATGGTTCCTTAAAGTGCAGTCTCTCTGCTTTAATTTGAGAGTGTTCCCATTCAAATTGGAGGAAGGGTTTAGGAATTACTGCTCTAATATGTATTTTTCATGGGACCAAAAGTAATTGGACATTTGACTCAAAAACTGTTTCATGGACAGGTGTGGGCTAGAGTCTGGAGTTGATTCCAGGTGTGACAATCACATTTGGAAGATGTTGCTGTGAACCCACAACATGGTCAAAGGAGTCAAAGGAGCTCTCAATGCAAGTGAAACAGGCCATCCTTAGGCTGCAAAAAATAATCCATCAGAGTAGGAATATTATGAGTGACCAAATCAACAGTTTGGTACATTCTGAGAAAAATTAACGCACTGGTGAGCTCTGCCACACAAAAAGGCCTGGACATCCATGGAAGACAACAGTGGTGGGTGATCGTAGGATCCTTTCCATGGTAAAGAAAAACCCCTTCACAACATCCAGCCAAGTGAAGAACACTCTCCATATCATTGTCCCAGTCTACCATAAAGAGAAGGGTTCACGACAAGGTGCAAACCATTCATAAGTCTCAATAATAGAAAGCCCAGATTAGACTTTGCCAAAAACATCTGAAAAAGCCAGCCCAGTTCTGGAACAGCATTCTTTGGACAGATGAAATTAAGATCAACCTGTTCCAGAATAATCAGAATCTCCTGCTCCGAAGCATACCACATCATCTGTAAAACACGGTGGAGGCAGTGTGATGGCATGGACATGCATGGCTTCCAATGTTACTGGGTCACTAGTGTTTATTGATGATGAGTTATCATCAAGTTAATTTTAGCATTTTTCTTATTATTATAATTCTTATTATATGCGTATACACAGAACATTACACTTTTTAATATCGGGGTAGATTAGCTAAGCCATATGAGGAGTATCTCTGTTATGCTTTGCAATAAGGCTGGCATATTTTTAGTCAATAACAACAACTAGAAACCAAGGAGTAGAACCAGTTATACTATGCTTTTATTTACTGTTTGAGTGAACTATATATAAGAATTTCCTGCCCACCTGATTGTCATTGTTGTGTCCATGTTGTAATCAATACCTTCTCTTCAATCATGGTAGAATTCCCATGCATCCCAATGCTCTCGCATACCACCAGTGAGTTTGGCTTGCATTGAGACAGCATGAGGTAATGGGAACTACATGGTTCTGCATCGCATCATGCTAAGTTCAAAGGTCATTTTGTTTGGTGGGTGTCATCTAAACAGGCTGTGCCTGTCGGCGTCCATAATAGCATCACGAGAAACCAGCAAGAGGGCCACATCTTTAACGTGCGGGTCACCTCGGCCATCAATCTGTGTCAGCTGGAATGTAAACAACTTTAAACGCCCACCACCTGTGAAGTTTGTTTTACTGGATGATGGTAAATCAAAAACAGGTGCACTGTGCATATTGTGTTTCAGTTTCTGATCATCCATTACTTATAGGGCATTCACTTCGGGACATTGATTTGGTCATAGTTACATTGCTACAATTTTCACTACCCAAATAATTGGACAATCCCTAAAATATAAAGACAATAAAAGAAAGGAGGAGTGTCTTGAAATTGAAATATGTGCATGTATGCAGGAAACAGAATGCACCTACAGTAAGTTCACCTGAAAATATACTGCAGAACATTACAATGCCCAAGTCGCATTATATTGTATATACTTTGCCAAGAGGCACCTGATAGTTGCTTATGTCCTCGCAGTGCCTGCTCTCTGTCGTCATATTCTTTTTGAGGGCAGGCATGCCTGCAGCCCTGACAGAAACCCTAACCAGTCCACCAGGGAAGATCTATAGGTCGGACCTGTTTGGTACCTCTCTGGGTTGTATTCTCTGTGTCATGACATAGCCATTCCTCTTCCACATTTAGAAAGATTCCCACACGGTTACCTAATGTGTCATTGCGCGCCCTGCGCCCATAAAAGCAGGACAGAGTGGCTTACGTTCTGTGATCATCTTAGACATCTGTGGTGTCTAGGCCACAGCAGGAAATCTCGACTCCATGGCATTAGAAAGTAAGAGATTTTACATGGCCATAATGACTTATATCTGTTAAATGGCGTAATTTGTCAGTAGAGCCTATGTGTAGCATTGTATAGATGAAGACAAGTGGGAAAGTTAACACTAGTTAACGCTCTTCATAAATTAAAAGAAAGAGAGGGTGGTTGTGGAGGGTCTTAGAGGATTTCTGCATGATAGACTTTCAAAATATATTTTTTTAAACTTTTGTGAATTATTATACGAAAGATATACTATTATTTTGTCATGTAGCTTACAGAACATTTGAAATACAACATAAGGCAATACTGTTGAATAATGTTGTGTGTATCGGCGCTACATTTGGGCACATTCATAACAAGATAAATGATAATATAACAATAATTTTATTAGACATAATGGTTTATTTTTTCACCTGAGAATCCTATAACACCTCAGAAATGTATCAGGTTATGTCATATATTACCAGATTTTCCATGTTACACACAGGCAGATCCCCCTAACTGCACATTTCAAACCTTGCAAAGGAGTGATCTAATGGAGTCTGCATTTTCCTAAAACGCTTCATTCACTACCATTGAGCCCTCATGGTGTTACTCTGACATCATTGACCAAGTGGATACTTGCTGGTATCCCAGGGAAGCTCATAAATTTGTCTGAAGGCCTAATGTTAATTGCTTTCTTAAGTGTTTTAGATTTTTATGGACAACAATACAAATAATAGCTTAAGTAGAATTTGCTTCTTTTGATATATGATATTGTTATTATTTAATATTATTTAATTTAAAAAAACAATCACATCTCATAAACGTTCGTTGTACTCGTTGGACTGTACTTGTATTTGTTCAATGACAATAAAGTTCAATCTAAACTAATGTAAACCCAAACAGTGCACGGTTTTAAATCACAGGAAGTGAAATAGAAGTATTGCAGCAAATTATACAGTATTTTTCATAAACTGTACACACAATATCCATTTTCTTTTGTTTAGATGATCACACATAGTTATTGCAGAATTATCTTTTTTCTGAACATCCTTTTCTGATACATCTCAAGTTATGCTTCCTTCTGATTTAAATACTATTCCAAGTAACCCTTAAACTATTTTTGACAGACGGTCATAGCGCCAAGTAAAAAGTAGAAAACTGTTGATTAGTCTATCACTAACAATTTTACATTGGATCAGGATTTTTGTGGAAGTTTGTAAACACTAAAATAAAAAGGTTACTGTAAGATCCTTTAGGGGTTCTTCACATTAAAACTGTTGGAGAACCTCCTATAAGTTATTTGAAGAACCCTCTAAAAAGTCAAAGTTTAACAAAGTTTTAAAGAACCATTTGGGGTTGATTTTTTAGGGTGAACGTTCTTCCAATTGTTCTTTGAGGGACACTTAAAAATAATACTTACAATTACAATATACTTACAATATACTCACATTTTTCAATGAAGATCTTCAAGGGGTTCCCATACAGGTTCAGTGGGAAGGATCCTCCAAACCTTTTCTTTTAAAATGCCCAGGACCTCAGCAAAACATTTAATGAACAGAATTTGTTCCATAGTATTCCCACAAATAGAGACCTGCTGAATGTAAGACTTTGATCGTTATAAGCGTATATTATTATCTTCACAATTTTTGGGCTTAGCATTGTGTAACGTGTAGGCTATACATATGAATATAGCCATGTTACCTACATTGCTAGGCTATCAACAGAAGGCCATTTCATATTACTATAATAATTTATAATAATTTTATTATACAACATTATACTAAAATGTATTAGGCATCTACCAACAGGTTGGAAGAGGTTTTCCGGCAGGAATTTAAACATTAAGTTCAGAAAGTTCGATCAATTAACTGTATTATTAATATCTGCTATTGGAAACTGATCGTCCCACGTAGCACAGATTCAAATATATAGCGATTGATATTCCCGGACAAAGGTGACGAAAGCTCGGATTTTCGGAGATGTTTTCATGCGCATGCCTATCCCCATCAAGGCAGTGGGTGACATCAGCACCAATAATGAAGGCGGCTCATCAATTGGACGAGGGCTATAAAAGGAGCTTTGGAAGACTACCCTAATCAACAGATCTGTCTGGTATACCTGCGTCCCACATCACAACGTTCAGAGAGAAGCGCGCATAAGAGGCAAGATGAACTTCGTCAACTTTGATTTGTCTACATGTCTGTTCTAAATATAATTTGATTGATTATTTAACTATCAAGTGTCCTAAACTTTTATTTATTTTATTTGACAGAAAAATGTTACCCTTCAGATACTTTGACGTTAAAGTGGCACTGATATCATTCTGCATTTTATTCTATGCAACGCAATCTGAAGGACGACCATTGAGGTAAGATCGAACCCTAACCTATATGCAGTTTTTGGAAATTAAGGTATCCTGAATATCCTTATTTTATTGGGTACAGTCTATTTAATTGCCGAAAATACTTTGCGGGATCGTATAGGTATATGTATAATAATAATTTCCTGTTTTAAATCAGACACATTGTTTTCCACAGAAAGAGATCCGTCAGTGAAGTACAGCTAATGCACAACCTAGGAGAACACAAGCATGTGCAGGAACGGCAAGATTGGCTCCAGGTGAAGCTGAGGGACATCCACACAGCCTCATTGCAGAATCCAGAGAGGGTGGATAAGGTGAGAACCAGAAGACTTCTACCAGGGGACCTCCCGGATTTGGAAGATTTAACGTCAAACGAAGTTGAATCCATTTTAAACATTTTGGAGGAGCTCCTCAACCCTCAGTGAACTTTGAGTGTTTCTCCTTTAGCGTCCTTGCACAATGGTACCACGTTTGACATTTCTATTACATTATTTTATGTATTTTTATTAAATGTAATTAACTTGTTTATTTATTGGTTTAAAAAATATTTTAAAAACAATGGGAGAAATGAACTGGCATGGATGTTAAGCTTCCATTGATTTTTCTTAAAGCACTTTCATTTAATATTAAGAAGTTTAACCTGTTTATTTCCTGTCCAAATCAAATGAATGGCCAAAACTAGGACCAAACATTGCTTTTATATAATAAAGTTAGTGTTGTACAATTATTTATCATGATTATTTTTGATTACTAACTATAATATGTGTTGGTTGTCCACAAAGAAAATGTCTGTATTTATATATTCTTAAAGTGCAATGGAGTTTTTATGTGTTAGTATGTACAGTAGCCAACTATAGATATGTATGCTGTAATTAGGAATGGGGATTATTACAGGTAATAAGCTATTACTAAGACAATATGCATGCACTTCCACTGTAGAATGTATGCAGTAATCTGCACAGTATATCTATTAACACCAACACGGAAAGTGCGATTGTTTTTGTAAAAAAATAAAATACAACATGCTGCTTTGCAATGAATAAACCATTTTGTTAATCTTCTGTGTACATTTTTATTTGCAGCTGCCTTTTAATAAATGGCTGAATAGCTAAAGAAATGTTGATATGCCTACGTAACCCTACCATATTTATACCGTATTGCTCAGGACTCTCAATCCTAACTCCAGAAACTGGAAGCTCAGAGGGGTCTACAAACTGATGAAACAAACTGATACATTATTCTTGCTATCTTTTTCTTAAATTAGATTTTGAAGCTAAACCAAAACGTAATTATTATCTTAACCATACTATTAACTTTGTGGCTAATTATATATTTAAATTTAAACAAAAAAGTTGTAATTTACAATGTTTATCACAGCCAAT
Source organism: Esox lucius (assembly GCF_011004845.1). Classification (NCBI taxonomy): domain Eukaryota; kingdom Metazoa; phylum Chordata; class Actinopteri; order Esociformes; family Esocidae; genus Esox; species Esox lucius. The sequence continues at coordinate 8,464,292 of NC_047587.1, read as the reverse complement.
GACAAGGGCTATGGGGGGATCGGGGGGGCGGGGTTGCAGAAGTTTATAAGTAAACTTGGTAACAGCCTGTTTTCAAACGGAAACGGAAGCTGTTCGGTCTAATCGTGATAACAGTTGCGAGCTTTATTCTGTTGTAATCTGTGGGTGTGACTGATTATGCTGATTGCATACAGTTTTATATAAGCCTATATTGCTACATGAATCACCAATATACCTAATAAAATAGTTTAGTCCTTTTGATGAATTTACAAAACAACGTTCCAATGCGGCATCATTTAGTCTAATAATTGTATGATAATACGTTTTGTACCCATTTGAATCACGTTTAATGGGGGACCTGTATTTTGAAATTAAAAGTGAATTTCAAATACTGCTACTTGTTGTGGCTAGCTTCACATAGGTTTCAAAACTAGGGATTAAGGGTAGTTTGCGTTTTGCTTTTACTGTTCGGGCAAATGTCCTTCTTTATTACTGTTATCAGTCGGTCGTAAATCTAGCAATATTGTTTAGGAAATTGTTTGTTTATTTCAGCTTTTGGATAAAACTCGGACAACAATGAACCCCAAGAGGTATGGAGTGTAATTGTATTGCTAGCTAAAGTTAGCAGCTAACGTTTGTTGTTGTACTCCTAGCTTGCTATCTAGCTAGTTGGCTTAATAGTAAACGATAGAACCATATACAGAACAAGAAGCTAGAAAGGGCTTATACAAATATTTGTTAGCTGAAACCATAACCGTATATCAGTTATTAAGGTGTTGTTAAATTTATCCAGCCGATTTAACTAAAATGTTGCTTGGCTAACCGTTAACTAAAAAGTATAACCAAAGATTAGAATGATCCTTGATCAGTCTAATGTTAGCTAGCCAGTTGACACAATGTGTAACTGTGTGTTACTACAGCCATTTTTATGTTTTCTATGTTGCTGATTAAGACATCCTGATGCTGTACATGGTACTATACCTTGATTCAATTCTGAAAATTGCCATTTAGGTCAAGTATGTGTATTTTATGAAAGAAATTGCATTTTCTTAAAGGCTCCTTAAGTTATTGATCACGTGCTTTGACAGATAATTTCAGAATTATAAACAGTGGTGGTTCAATTACTGATTGACTGAAACCTGTGGTATTTTTAAGCAATAAGGCACGAAGGCTTGTGGTATATGGCCAATATAACACGGCTAAAAGCTGTTCTTAGGCAGGTCTGACTGCGGAGTGCCTGGAACAACCTAGTCTCAGGGGACTACTCAGACTATTTTACTTAAATCTTTGACAGACGAATTTGTAAGATATCTTACGTTAGGTGAAGTAACGTTAGAATAATAATCCAGGAAAAAAAAAAGGTACGCCGTGTTTTGAACCCTGGTCCTTCCGCTCCGCGGATGGGTGTTCTACCCAGTGTTGTCAGTGTCGGTGTTACGTCAACATGTTTCAAGTGATTTTCTTTCTAACCATGGCACCAGTTGTCCCAATGGTTCTGGTGCACTGGAACGGAAGGCGTGTATAGAAGTTTTGTCAATGTAGAAACCATTTACACAAACACGCTCAAATAATTACTGTCCCAATAATTAAAAGGCCCTGTATATACTTTTTCATGACAATATAGACAGTCTGAGGTGTTATTCACAGAAAGCAGTATGCTACGGTATGTTGTCCAGTCACCAGAGTAATCAGACTCCCTGTGACATGCTACAAAATGTCATGAGGTCATGGAACACTTGGAAGTTAGATCACAGGGAGACGGTTTACCCACTGGTAGAACATGGGATTCCACCAAAATGATAGGAGTTTCTTCATTTCTGTGTCTGGGGTTGAACTACCACTTTCAGTAAAACAATGAATGTCTTGAATGACGTTGTTACCACAATGACAACAAAAATCGGTTATCTCCCATGGGTAGGAGGTAGGTTACCTTGGCCAATGCCTTGGAAGCTCTGTTTGTTGTTATTATCTTGCATGACATTTACATCTATTCAACTAGCTAATGTGAAGGTCCCAACAAACAAACAAACAAGCAGGGCAGTTTATGGAATACGAGGCCCTGTTTGAGCACCAGTGGAATCTCGTCCACTTTAGCAATACTCTGTATCTGGATCCAGCCCTCTGTCTGCCTGTAGAGTGGACTAATGTGTGATGTAGAGCCAGTCTTATGTGTTAATGAGTCCAGATGGTTGCAGATTCCTTATTGATTCCACCTTTACTTCCGAAGTCCCTACCTGTGATGGCTCAATGTGCACATTTAGTTGACAACTTAAGCAACACAAGGAGACTGGCACTCTTCAGTGAAGACTAGCTGTATTGTACACTGGTACATCCTTTTCTTTCTGTCACAATGCAAAAGGATTAGAATTGCACTGAAGTATTTATATAAGGCAAAATCTTCTCTCATTCCCATGGCACAAAAATACTCAGAGACAATTTGCGTCACTGCTGCATCATCTTTGGGTTCTGTCAGTATGCTGGATTCAGGATTCAAACTCCTGGCAGCAATGAGGCAGTTGTAAGGCAAAGCGGTTGTTTAGATCACCTAGCTACTCAGGGGCTCTGGTATTGTTTAGAGATATTTCCTGGATAGATGAGGCTAAATTAAAAGATCACCATAATGTTATGAAAAGTTTGCTGTTAAACAAGTCAAATAAATGACAGTCCACAATATGTACCAGAAAGTGTCTGAAAGGTGTGGGCAGATATTCAGCCACACCCTAAAAAGCTACGTAAAGGCTCTAATTTGACACATTATATAGTTCTATAGTTGTAATCCTACAGCTTTGGTTAGCCTACAAAACCGAATCCCCACAACTGCGATTGTCACCCATTGACAGCCAAGTCCAGACGTAAAATGATGCTCTGTCATGCCCTTCCTCTGCATGCCAGCTATTTTATTTCATCAGCCAAGCCATGCCGCCTCTGCTGCTGAGGAAAATCGTGTGCACTAGGGAAGTATCTGGACAGGAGACAGGGAGGTCGTGCTACGTCAGAGCACTCTGTGCGTGTCTGACTAGTGATGAAAAAAGCGAACCCATTCACGTCTACGGCTCCGCTTATCTGAATTGAATGGCTCGTTATGCCGTGCTATTTTCTTTCGATAGCTGCGATCGAGTCTTTTAAAAGAAACATTACGGGCTTTGGTCACAACTAGCATGTTGAATCGGAGTCTACGAAATAATGCTGAAGTTCGAAAGTAATGCTCAAGGATGCTAAACCGGCTGGCAAGCCTTCATTGTTCGGAGGAAAGCGAGTCTTTTGTGCTTTTATCCCTCAGCTCATACCGTGCTGTTTTGTCTTTAATTTGCCGTGCGATACAGACAGGTATGTGTGCGAAGAATCTATTTGCTTTTCTCATGGCTAAGTCGATTTTTTTGGTTGTTTTTTGTCATTTGTATTACCATGGGTGGCTTTTCTGAGCTTTCTTATGAATTAAAATGTGGAAAGGGGAGAAGAAAGCATGAAAGCCAGAGTCTTAAAAATGAAGTGTCTCGTTTCTTGGTATTTTACCAAACAGAACCTAAAAGGTTTTTATAGCTACGTGGAGAGTTAAACCGTAGAATTGGGAATTAATGTAATAAGATTGCTGGGTTAAACGGACCCACGACACTAGTGCGCTTTCTCTGTTTAACGTGGAGGAGCAGTGTCAGCAGTGCCCTACCACTACATTATTTATGGGACCTTTTTCTTTAAGCAACGGTAGTCAATGCTGCAGACGCCTATTTATAACACCAGACGTGAGCATCTGTGAGGGTTTTTCTCCTTCTATTATCATTATCACGTAAACGGCTAATATTAATCCTTGCAATTTACAAACCAGTATCATTGTGGGGGAAAAATACGTTTCCAAGAGGTTATGTGGGGTAATAGCGGCCGCCATTGAGTTGATATATGGATGGGAAAAGATGTGTATTGCTGCATGAAAGCCACCAGTTTCACTGGTCCGTCGTTTGCTCACCTGCAAGACCTGCCTGAACTGGGTAAAGATTTGTTTTGTAAAAATAAATGTTGTGAAAACTCCTGCTGTTGGATAGGTTACCTTAAATTCATACTTCCAAAAAAAACCATAGACAATACCTAGTCTAGATGGATTAGAATGATTAATGCTGCAATGTGTTTGCTCACCTGAATTTCCGCCGAATACAACGGGGGCTCTATTCCATTACCCGGCTGAGGTAGTCATACATAAAAAAAATCATCCCATTCTGTCAAATACTTTTAATCACGTTCCTACATATTAAAAGTAACTTTTTATCAAAAAGAAAATGTTGCAGGCCGCCAGAGGACACTAAATACTCTAAAGCCGTTCCCAGGCTAATGCGCATATGAGCCTGGGAACACCTCACCATTCCAAGTTGGCCTTTAGGGAGGGAACATATTCTATAGGAGTGTCAAGTATTCGCCACCTTCTGAATTTAGTGATTCTAAATACTGCTTGGTGTGGCATCGAACCAAGTATCATTTCTGACGTTTCATTGTGTAAACAAACCCTTTTATTATTGAACAAGTTTAATTGAAGCAAGAACTGTCTTATGCTCCAAATCACTGTTACGGTGGCCCACGTTCTGTAGGGCAAGTCTGCCGGTCCCAGACTGGCGTACTGTATAACTACGTTCTCAAATCAGTCAGTAGCGTCCATTCAGCCGCTGCCAAAATATAGATGCAAATTATTTGGCTCAGCAAACATAAACAAACGGACAGGACATAATTTTCCCGAATTACAATTACATTATAGTTCTTGTTTGACATTTTAAGTACCAACATGAAATGTTTTTTCACCAAGTGGAGTGAAATTACAGTCAGTGAGCCCCAGAGGTTGATCTTTCTCACTCCTGGAGTCTGGCAGTGGAAGAGGCGACTGGCGCTGTTAATGGTTGACTGAACCCAGCTGTCTGTGGGGATCTAGAAGGGCGTCATCCATTAAATAGACAATATAGGCAGTTTCTTTATAGCTCTGCCTTCATCTTTGATGGTTCCCTGTCAGTTTTGTCGGTTTTCTCCTAAGGGCATTCCCTTCATATCATATTTCATAATCATGTCTCTGGGGACAGAGGCTCTTTTTATTAGAAACCTACTGTTCAGCACGCGCAGTGTGGCGTAGACAGACCAGACGCTAAAGAGACTGCTGCAGATAACCGAACAGCTCTTATGTGGATGCTTCCTGTTTCTGTCTCTCTGCCTGTCTCAGTGGGATGAGCAGTGTCTCCAGTTTCCTGTAGCAGCCATGCTGTTACTCTGCTTAAATGCAATGGGAAGCCAGGCTATTCTTTGCCAAGGATCTTAAGGTTTTCGGTACCAAAGCCATTGTGGGTAGTCTTTCTTATTACTTTCATATTTTACGAAAACACCTACAAAAGGAGAAGTGTATGAGCGCGTTCATTCGGACTGTTTAATGGATTCATTCCATACTGGGTTTCTTAAAGTTCATGGCTCCCGGTGCAGAAAGCAGTACTGTTGTAGCAGTTGTTGGCGCTATTCATTTCCCTCTCACATAGATGTTTCCTGCAGGCTCCGGAAAACGTTGTGAAATGCTCAGTTTTTCTTGTCAGTGATTGTGTGTCTCTCTGAGTATGTGTGGTCTTCTCCCGTCAGCACCCAGCCCCGCGTCCCGGCAGGCCCCCAGCTGGAGGCCGACCTGGTCACCATGAACCTGCATGGGGCCGGCGGGGGCCTCGAACGCTGCGGGGACAGTGACCGCCGGCGCTCCAGCGACCGTTCCCGGGACTCCTCCCACGAGAGGGGTGAGGGTCAGCTGACCCCCTGCATCAGGAACATCACCTCGCCCACCCGGCAGCACAACAGTGGTCAGTAGAACCCCGTGTTCCTTTGATTATTTCCTGCTCCGTCACCTCTCGGAGACACGGACACACCAGGTGCTGCACTTCAGCATTGGCATGACCAGGTTGTCTCTTATGCCTCAGGTACGGCTGGGACTGAATCGGCGCACTCTGAAAGTAAGGGGGCATCGTCGTGTAGAGGCAGAACCGGGGTAGTCCTGTGACTCCTGCTCAGTCTGGAGTACAAACTAATAATGTTTTGCTACTAAAAGATGTTTAACAACTAAAAGATTTTTAGCGCCTAAAAGATAATTAATAATTAAAAGATATTTAACATCTCTGTTTAAGAGCTAAACGACGATTGACAACTAAACAGTGTTTTACTTGCCACATTTTGGCTCTTGCCAATCTTTCAATGACTTTAACACAGTTCACCATCCTCCTTCTCATCCCGCTGGCACCCAACCAAAGTGTGATGAGACGGCGCTGTCGGCCAACCTAAGGTGCTCTCCGTTTGTGTCTCCCAGATCGTGAGCGGGGGGAGGGAGGTTCTTCCACCAGCTGTTCCAGTCCTCGCCCCCCCCGGGCCACGGTGTCCGTGGGATCCAGTTGCATCGCGGTGAACAGCAGCAGGAGTAAGGGTCTGGGCCCCGGTTATGCTCACGGCCCCTCCGACCTCACCTACGTCTACGAGAATGCCAAGGAGGGGGCGCGCACGTTACGGACTGCTGAGAGGGTGACCCTGATTGTGGACAACACACGCTTCGTGGTGGACCCAGCCATCTTCACCGCTCAGCCCAACACAATGCTGGGAAGGTACTGTGGAACTTTTAATCATTGCACATGACAGGCATGTCAATGGGACATTACAGCACACGACAGGCATGTCAATGGGACATTACAGCACACGACAGGCATGTCAATGGGACATTACAGCACACGACAGGCATGTCAATGGGACATTACAGCACACGACAGGGATTGTTCATTTTATACTCATTGTTTTAATCTTGTAGAATGTTTGGATCCGGAAGGGAGTACAATTTCACCAGGCCCAATGACAAAGGAGAGTTTGAGGTGGCAGATGGAATCAGCTCAACCGTTTTCAGAGCCATCCTGGTAAGACGCCCTTTCAGGTTTGATGTCATACTTTTTTTTTGGCCAAAGTTGCCAGGGATTGGTTGTCTTTGATAAATGCTGCCCTGACATCAATATTTCTGACTGGAATGGAAAAGTCAGTCTCTCACTTGTTTAGCACCTGCAACAATGTTCTGACCTCTCTGAAACAAGCAGTGGGATTAGGGTTAAGAAGAGTCAAGGTAGGGTTTAATACATAATTGTTCCATATTATTGAAGGGGTATATTTGTATTATTGTAGTGCATTTCCTTGCAACTACTGACTAGTAAAACATAACAAATATGCCTTTGTTTTTCAAACCACTCAAATTCTGTGTATACTTTCGCGGACGTGTGGAAATGCAGAGCAGATAATCTCTGCTGTGTTACGTAAAGCAGATTTTCAGGGATCAGAGCTACTAATGCTGTACAGCATCCTGGTGCTTTCAGTTTCCTGTCTGTTCGACACTCGTGTTACTTTAGTCTCCAGAGACACAGGGCAGGAGAACACCCAGGTAATGGCATTCTGTGTGTTTGTGTGTGGGTGTGTGTGTGTGTGTGCGTGTGTGTGTGTGTGTACGCACACACATCATAGGGTTTCTGGGCTCAAGGGCAGCCTTCCATGTGACTCACACGCTGTACGATGCTCTAGCCTGTCAGGGTAGCAGTTTCACGTCTTCATCCCTGTTTGTATGAGGCTAGCGTGGATGTTCAGGACTAAGGAACATGCTTAAAGCACTCCTATGTTTGATTTCAAGCCTTTTCTTGGATTTTCAGTATTGAACAGTCTCGCTTTATACAACTGGTGTGTGTGAGGAAGAGGTATTTGCGTCAATGCCGACCCAACCATAGCAGAATGGAGAGGAAAAAAACATGTCTGGCAGTTAGCAGCAGAATTAGCATTCAGGGCACAGAGCACGCTAACACCCGTTTCTACAGCGGTCTTATGAATAGATTCCTCCATCCCTTTTCTTTTCAGCATTATACTTGAACAATCTCCATGTTTCGCTGGCTGTAAATGGATCTGTGAGGGTGGGAGGGGAAGGGGGAAAGTGAGTGACGTCGCTGCCATTTGCTGTGGTCAGGAGGCTCCACTCTGTGTCTGCGCACAGAGCGGCTACAGTAATGGCTGCCTGTTTGTTTTTCTTGTGTGACTTTTAAATTGTAGGATTACTACAAATCTGGGATAATCCGCTGTCCTGATGGGATATCCATTCCCGAGCTGAGAGAAGCATGTGACTACCTCTGCATCTCCTTCGACTACAGCACCATCAAGTGTAGAGACCTCAGTACGTATATCAGCTGTGTGCCTTAATGCCCTCCTCCTCCTCCCATTCAAATGACATGATCACAGACGTATGGTTTCAGGCAGAATAGTTATTTCTGATATTTCACATGCCGTACAATTGATCTGTATTAGATGCGATGTTTAGCCTGTGTTTTTGTGGAGGTGTTTATTTGTTCTGGGTGTGTTTGTCAGGCACAACGCTGAATCCAGGTCAATATTTGCTCACAGATTTGGGTCATGTCAGATGACGAGTTTCTGCAATGTGGGTCACATCTGTTGCCATTGATTTACATATTTTGGGAATGTCTATACGTTTCTAGTTTCGTTCACATGCTGTCGGGCCAAGCCTGCGCTTGCCCACGTGCGCACGCGAGAGCTCGCCTGCTTCGGTGTGTTTGCGTCCCGGGCAGCGGCGGCGGACACGGAACCCCGTGACGCGCTTCGACGCTCCCACTGACCCCTCCCATCCCTGTCTTTCCAGGTGCACTCATGCACGAGCTGTCCAACGATGGGGCGAGGCGTCAGTTTGAGTTCTACTTGGAGGAGATGGTGCTGCCGCTGATGGTGGCCAGTGCGCAGAACGGAGAGCGGGAGTGCCACGTGGTGGTCCTGACGGACGACGACGTGGTGGACTGGGATGAGGAGTACCCGCCACAGATGGGGGAGGAGTATTCCCAGAGTCAGTTCGCCTCACGCCCCCCCCGCGGTTCTGTGGTCTTTCTCCCGGCCAAGCAGTTTCTTCCTGTTCTAGTTTTTCATTAGACGTGTCGAAGAAATGTGTTTGTTTATCATCAGCGGTTGCAAATACATGAGACAAAATATGGGACGTGCAGAATTTGAGTGCACTGGACCATTAATAGTTTCCAACGCCTGTCTGATCTGTATTGCTACATGGCTGGGCTTTTTTGTTGTTGTAATATGACATTAATAATATGTTTTCTTTACAGTTATATACAGCACAAAACTGTACAGATTCTTCAAGTACATAGAGAATCGAGACGTTGCCAAATCGGTATTAAAAGACAGAGGACTTAAGAAAATCAGACTGGGAATTGAAGGTATGGTGAATCATCAAAGAAATAACTTGTTCCTTGTTCCACATAATGTCAGTCAAGGAGTTTTGCTTCAGTGTTTTAGATAACACTTGACAATTACCAGAATCACTCATCATTTCAACTCAAAAGTCTCCAGTGGACCCCCAGCCATTCCGTGAATTAGATCCCGGAGATAGCACACCTGAATCAACTTGTCTGCTAATTATCAACATCTGGGTTAAGTTGAGCTAGTACAGATCTACAACCAGATTTTGAGGTGTGGGGGTCCCCAGGAAAGTTGTGAGATCCTACCTAATGTACAACAAACTAAGCAAATATAGTAACGTAAGCATTCGAACTCCCAAACTACAATGGCTCATTTTACCCCCCCCCCCCCCCCCAGGTTACCCCACCTACAAGGAGAAGGTTAAGAAGAGACCCGGCGGTCGGCCAGAGGTCATCTACAACTACGTCCAGAGGCCCTTCATCCGCATGTCCTGGGAGAAGGAGGAGGGCAAGAGCCGCCATGTTGACTTCCAGTGCGTGAAGAGCAAGTCCATCACCAACCTGGCAGCCGCCGCCGCCGACATCCCCCAGGACCAGCTGGTCAACCTGCACCCCGGCCCCCAGGTGGATGAGCTGGACATCCAGCCCCAGGCCGGCCGGCCCTACGACCCGGAGCTGGAGGCCCCCTCGCCGGCCGTCTGAGGCCGGGACGCTCCGTCGCACCCTCCACGCCCCGTCCTCTCCTGCCGCGGAGCGCCATAGCGAGGAGCTAGTCGGGGCGGCAGGAACCACATTGCCTTCTTCGCACCTCTTCTTGCAGCCTTTGCGAGCCAAAATAAAATGAACTGTTGTATAGCGTCGACAGCCAAGGAAGGAGAAGCAAAGCAAACAGTAAACGATTGCCTCCTTGCACACATTCTGTGCTGTTTCTTTTCTCTTTTTTTTTTACTGACCAAAGGAGATTTATTTTTTATCAAGAATATTTGATGTTTTCATTTCAAGGAAAATACTAGATTGTATCAAAAAAAAGACATGTGTGGGCCTTTCTCGTGAGGTTAGTTGTGGGTGGGGGTGTGTAGTGCTGCTGTGTAGTTACATTACTGACAACTGTAAACGGTTTGGTTTTCTCCACATCTTGTTCTCCCGGTTGTGGTGAGGATGAGAATGTTCCTGAATTAGCCCGGCACCAGAGCAGTCGGGGAGGGGGGGGGGAGCTTCACCGTGATGCTTTGGCCTCAGAATAAAATTTTATATATATATACATATGCTCATGGAACGACTGTGATTGAGAGGATTAGCCCAATTTGGCAATGCGTGAAACATTTGTCTGTTTATTCTTTAGCCTTGTCACCTTGTCAGTCAGTTCTGTGGGCAATAGCTTGTTCACTGAGGCAGCCAGCAACATCTATTGTGTGTCAACAGACGCTGATTTATCTGGCCCTGATTATGGCTTACTGGCTCAAGCCAAAAATGTATTCATTTTATCCCAAACAAATACTAAATACATCCTGATTTCCAAATTTTTAAACTGTATAATTTAAAGGTTTCCAACTTTAGTCATTCCAGATTGAAAACCAAAACAATATGTTAACAAGTATGACCTCAGAACTGCACCAGTGCTAACTGGCTTTAATAGCGTAGTTTGTTTCCAGGCGTTTCTCCTCAACGCATTAGCAATGCAGTCTCCAGTTATCTCTGCCTGACAGACTTTCTGCCACTAGATAGCAACATGATATAAAAATACCCCGTGTTGCACCAATAGGCTCAATAGAGGAAATCTGTGAAATGGATGTGATTCATTGAATTGCTTGGGTTGCATACACAATCCCCTAAATTATTCACTCAGCCTCAGATTCACTGACTTTGTTCAGTATGCTTTTTTTTTTTTTGCATGAGTGACAGGTTTGCACATGAAAACCTAATTCCTACTGTATTTCAGATTCCTCAATGTCTCGTGAAATAAGAGATACAATCCGAAACAACAAAGAAATACTTTTAATTATACACTCATACCATATATATATGCAGAAAGTATTTCTTACATAAAAGATATGATACAATTATCAATGGGAATATCCAACAAGGAAACCATACATGTACTGTAGTGTAAAAATCATAACACAAACAGGTTTTTATTATAGAAATCCTTGGTAGTACAACACAGGAAGATCCCATTCCAGTCCCACCACTGGACTGGTCGTCTCCAGCAGGTACTGAAGCGCAGTAGCCAACATTAGCTAACTAATGTGGTTCTGGATGATTTAATAAAATCGGTGGTGCAGGGGTGGGTTGACAAGTTCTGGGGGCCCTAGTCCGGTCCTATTCGCCTCGTTCCTCCGGGAGTGTCCTCACAAGGGCCAGGGTAAGTCACTGAAGTCCACAGGGCCCCCGAGACCTGCGTCAGCCTCCAGGAGACTCATGATCACGGCCATGGCTGCCTCGTCGTTACTGGGGCTGCTGGAGCCGGCGCCGTCCATGATGTCAATGCTGAGGTGAGAGTTGTCACCTACGTAAAACAACATACCAGTCAGACAATAGTTCAAAACACTAAAATACACAACAATATTCACCAACACGGACACATGTAAGTGCCTGGGAACTATTCCGTTGGGGAATTCCTGGGAACCTGATGCTTACTCATAACAGACTGGTTGGAGTACGGATATCCAATGGAGTCAGGTCCTCCTGGCAGCATCCCAGCTGAAGAAAGCTCTGGTGTTCCACCATTTTGAATCTGCCAGATAAAAAAAAAAAAAAAGATGTCCAGACAATGCACATTTCAGCAACGGGACAGATGTCTGACAACAACTAACACAATAATTATTTAAGCAGAAGATCCAACCAGTTAATACATTATGGATGCCATGTAGTCCATTTAGTGTGCTGGACAGTTCTATTAGAAAAATGTGTCCGTGTCATCTCAACGTCATCTCGCAACAATCCGAACGTTGATTATTAGAGGTCTTGGACACACCCTCTTGCCCCCTGGAGAGCAGTCTGGAGGCGGGGTGCTGATGTTCAGGGGGCTGGAGCCACAGCTGGAAGGCGTCGAGCCTCTGGTCCTGACAGACAAAAACAGATAATACGGTTACACCAGGACAAAGTGTGGTACTCCGCTAATAAACCTTCAGCTCCTGGTATGTCACAGCTGACAAAGCCTTACTGAACAGGTCGATTTGACATCTTTGTGTGATGAAGGGTATAATGCATATCTGAGAGCTGGGAATATGCAAACAGTATCAACTCCACGAGAGGCATTACGGCCCTGGGCTTTATTCTATCGATTCTGCAGTTATTAACAACCGGTCATGCATTTTCAGCATTAAAGCTCTCTCTCTGTCTCACCTCTGAATCTCCATCACCTCCTCAGCGATCATGCGTCCGATCTTGCCGGCACCTGCCCGCGTCCCCCCAGGGATGCCTGGCACTGTCTGGAGGGCCCGCCTTCCTCCACCTAGAAATGAACCACGTCAATCACTCTTTCCTGCTCCTGGACTGAAAGCGTTCTCATTTGATCCAAAAAGCTCCCACACCAAGTCTTGCACAGAGACTTCAACAGACTCCTCATCTCAAAACGCACAGGCACAGTGAATTTAATCAAAGACGACTACTAAGTATATTAGCTTGTATGCTGGCGTAAAGACAGAATTAGCCGACAAATGTCATCTCAAGATCCTGGGGCCATAAATGAGAGGCTTTGTTGTGTGTACAGAGACGCCATCTTGCGCCACGCTCACCTTCTGACGTCAGCACGCTGTCCACAGAGGCAGTGGGCGACGTAGCTGGCTGAGAATAGGGGTCAGTATCGTCTGGTGTACTGCATCTAGAGAAGCATTCAAACAGCCACATTAGGACCAGTGTTTCCCCTATGAAAACAGTGCTGAATGAACACTACCCATTTGTTCGTCAGCCACAAACGGAGTGCCATTAGTAAGTAACGTGCATAACTAGGACAGTAGAGGGGGGGGGGGGGGGGGGGGGGGTGACGTACGAGACCACTGTGTTTGTAGAGACGATGTACTCCACCTCTTTGGTCCAGGGATTCATAAAACTAAACCAGAGGCTTCTGAGGGTGATAAAGGAACCATCTTTAATCTTGAACTTGTAACAGTTCGTGTGGATCTTGTCTCTCATCTGCAGCACTGTTGAGACACAATAAACCCAGAATGTAGTCAAAGAATGTGGTGACAAAAAAAGGAGCAAATCAGAGAGACGTGCCGCACAGTTCCAATACCTTGTCTGTGACATTCTGCCAGATGGCCAATGTCATCCTGATGGAAATACTCATAGAAAGAGGTGCCAAGAAGCTCCTGGGGCAGGTAAGCAAGAATGGCTGTGGCCCTGGATAGATGGAGAGTCTTTAAAATGGCGCCGGAGCATTTCTATGAACATGAATCTGTCCAATAACATTTTAATGAAAGTTAAATTACCCTTCAACGTGAGTAATAACAGCCTTTGAGGTGTCAAGCGGTTTGCCGATGAATTCATCAAACACAGCAACGGCTCGCATGTCAATTGACAAGCCAGTGTAACGCTCATTGCTGTCGAGGAGTACTTAGTGTGCAGGGTGATTTAAAAGATAAATGGCTGGCTTGAGTTGTGTGTCACCGTACTTCAAGGATGTGGGCTTTCTTGGCCAACTCAGTTAGCGACAAGCACGAGCGAAAAGAATGTGGGCCCTGTCATACCTCTGATCGACGAAGACAAACTTCCCGTCGATGGCGTGCCGGGAGACATATTCAGTGGCTTTGACACGGATGTCATCGTGGGAGGGCTGGGGGATGATATGGGGGTGCAGCCGGCCAATGGCCACCAGGCAGCTGAGGTTGCAGCCCTCGTTGTCCGGCTCGTTGTCGTCGTCCAGGCCCATCTTGGTGGGCGGCCAGCTCTTCAGGTAGCCAGTACTGTGGATCGTGCAGAAGCTCTTGCGGTCGGCTGTAGGGAGGGAAAAAAAGAAACATTGTAAATACTTCCCCCAACTGGAAAATGTTAAGCAATCTGTATCCAAAACAGGTCAGTGGAGAGGCACGCGCCATCTTCCTAGATAACATACTCAGGAGTACTTTTCCGAGAGAGTTGAATTTGATGATGTGACTGCTGTTCTGCATAACCAGCGTTTCCCTGATTGTAATAACAGCGGCAGCCTGACGCCGCTAAAATGTAATGTCGCCACAGAAACAAATATTTTAATGAAAAACCTTTTTTCCAGCTGAGCTAAGCTAAGCTAAGCTAACCATCTTGCGCAGTTTACCATTGCATGAGCAACAGAGCAGAGCAACAACATCCTGCACCCGATGTTACAAGTATCCAACAGGGATTGCATAGTCAGTGTCTGTCACCATATTACTTTATCAATCATTATGCAGCGAGACTGACGACTGACTCGCTCAACTAATCATATATCAGTTGAGAGAGTTAAAGAGTGATGACTGACTCTCAACTAATCACATATCATGAGAAAGAATTTGCGTTTAGTTCTTTAATCAATCAAGAATCTCTTAAATCAATTTTTTTTTTTTAAATAGTATTGCAAGTGCCTCCCCATTTTCAAGCCTAGCTTATTAAACAGCCTAAATGTACAGACTTTAATATAAATAGATCCATTGCAATGAACAATGAAGAACAAAAAAAAGCAACTATAGCCTTGTACACTGATAAACATAACTTCTGAAAAAAAGAAACCTTTATTTGAAATCTCTTTGCAAGAATGTGCATAATCCATTAAGGTTTCTTGACTTAATTCAGAGGTGAATAATTACTAAAACTTTTGAAATTATTATCCGAATGTGTATTTCGAAGTTCATGACTGTCTTTGGTTGTCCAACAGGCAAGAGATTCTGGCTAAACATAACAGCAACTCAGGTTAATGGTTACGTGCACACTGCCAAGACAACGCTAGAGGGGCTTTGTGAAAAGTATATCAGTGTCCTTGAGTAACGAGACCAGACCTAACATCTATGGGGAGACCTGATGATCCCAGTTCACGAGGATCTGAATCCAATATGACAAGAGTTTAAGAGGATCTCTCAGAGGAAAAACTGCCCAAACCCAGGTGTGGAAAGCGGTTAGCGGCATGCCCAAGAAGCCTCAATGCTGGGTTCACTGCCAAAGGCTAAGTAATGAATGCAAAAATCAAGAATCCATACTACATAATAAATAATACTTAACCTGAAATATCGTAATGTTTCAATAAATTGGCCATAATTTCCCCCCCAAAAAAGCTGTTTTTACTTCCACAATATAAATGATTACATTTGGGTTAAGTCCAAAACAAAATGTAGATGAATTGATGTGGTCTAAATACTTTCTAAAGGCACCGTACATCAGTACACATCCTGTGCTTGCATTCTAACACCCAGTATCTGAATATGTCTGGCCTAGACCCCGGGAGAAGTACCTTTCTTTTTGGAGCAGGTGGAAGGGAAGTCCTTGTCTTCAGTTTTGACGTAAGGCCGGTTACACTTCATTCGGCAGAAGAAGGAGCGCCTAGCCCCGGAACACAGCCTAGACGGCCCAGGGGTGATGTCCGTCTTAACGGGCAGGCCAGCTGGAAGGGGGGAAAAAAATCCCAGTGTGTCAGTCCACTGCTGAACGCTGCAGGCAAATCATGCCCAGCCTCAGAAATAAGATACTCTACTCATACATAGGCAAGAAAATCACAGGGCACAGTAATCCCTATAATGGGATAATGAATGAAAAAGGAGGAAATATGCTGCGATGATTACAAACATAATTTAGCAGGTACACCGGTGGCATACATCTGACATGTATTTACCACGACACATTTTTGTAATGATGTATGGACGCTTCCCTACGATATGCATCAAATCTGATGCTCTTCCTGACTTGACCTTGCGAGGACAGGCACCAGATGGAGACAGGAAGTGTGGGACGGTTTACTTTTTGCGTCGATGAGTCGCTCCCGAGGTGCTGTATCGGATGACGACAGCTGCTCTTTGACTTTGGCGATGTCTTTAGGGTGTAGGTAATCAAACAGACTCTGGCCAATCAGATCGTTCTGGAGAGAGAGGGGGGGAGGGGAAAGGAAGGAGGACACTGGAAACGAGCACTAGGAGCAAAGAAGGAAATCAAAAGTGAGAAGAACGGAGACTTCCGTACGTACCTGGCTGTAGTTGAGGATCTTGTAAACGGACTCGGAGACAAAAAGGATCTTCCCACGATCACATCCGACAACAAACAGAAAGCCGTCAGCAGCCTAAAACAAGCCACATAAGACTCAATGAAACAATGTGGCTAGTGTCACCAGCTCTGCAGAAGAGCACAGAGCTGTACGAGACCTGAACTTACCCTCAATATTAAGTGCTTCAGTTCGTCATCTGACAGGAAAGAGGGCTTGTAGTTCGCCTCAGTGTAAGGATTTGCTGCTCCTGTAGAGGAACACAAAAAACTAAATACTTTGAACAGCACCGTCCATACTTTGACGGTAACTAATGACGTCCAAACAAATTTCCGCACTACTGCTGTCATTTAGTGGTCATCCCCGGCCCCTTGACCTGCATGCAACTCCATCTCACCTCGTAACGTCTTCATATGCTGGACAGCCATGCGCAAGACAGTGAGTTTGTCGAGCTTGCGGGACATGGCGTTGCAGGTAGGCACTAGAGCTGCAAGCTCGTCTATGAAGCTGTTCATCTTGTCCCGGCGCCGCTTCTCAATCTGACTGTGCGCCTCCCTGTTGGCAGAGTAGCAGAAAGCGGTTTGAACGACTCCCAGTCTTCTCTGTTACACAGTGCAATCTATAGACTACATAAAGTGTCTATTCATTGATGGGACACAAGGCTCTCTCTGTTTTCTAATATAAAAAAAAAAGCATTTATTTCACCCTGGAAGAGGGATTAGAATATATTTGTTCCTGGAGTTTACCCCGCTTGCCAGGTCAGTGGAACACTGCACATCCTCTGCCGACAGATTTCGAAAAGTGAAACCTGAGGAATCAGAAGTTAAGTCTACCTGGCATTTTTGATCCGACCTTGATGATCACCACAATCCCTGAAATAAGGAAAAAGGGTATGTATTCAAAATGCCTGAAACCGAACACACTGACCCAAGGTTCAGGAACAACCACTGACAGGCCTGTGTCCCTTGGTCTCAGGCTCACACAGCTTATGTAACGGTGTACAGTATACAAACCCATACACCTACAGCACATTGCCCTTCACGGCACCATTGCCCTACTATGTAAACAGATTAGCATCTACTCAACGTTGCAGCGAAATCCCTACTTCAACATCTCCCTTGCCATTCCCGGTACAACAGAGAAACAGTTACATGGTAACGTTTGCTTACCTTGATACTGACATTAGTTATTTTTGCTGCCAAAGAAACATACCTAAGTTTATCCTTGTCGGTGTCCATGCTGCTGTCACTGTGGGAGATAATGATGAGATAATGATCATATACTGTCATCACAGGAACACTCGGCAGCAACGGCTTTGCCCTTGCAAATCTTCAAAATATAGTTTGCAAACTAACACACCCATTCAGACACCAGTCAAAGTCAACATGGTAAAACCAAAAAGGTGAAACTTGAAAATAACTTTCATACTTACTCAAAAGAGAATCCATCAATTCTGCAAAGACAATAACGTGTCAATCATTTAACTGTCAGACTAGCGGGGCGCGCGAGGCGCCCAGTGGGCACGACTGCTGAAACGCAGCAACGTTTCATGTGCAGGATGTACACAGGTCCCCATAACACCAGCAAGCACAAGTTAAATACTAATTCATAGCTGTAGAACCCCGGTGAAGCCAATTATCTCCAGCGCTAACTGTGGTGGGCGGCTGGGGGGGGGGGGGGGGGCTGTGAACGCTGCCTGAGTTCAGGGCCGGAGTGAGGGGGTCGCGGGGGGGTCGCGGGTATGCTTACTGGTAGTCCGAGGTGCTGCCCTTCCTCTTGCGGGTGTAGTCCATGCCTGAAGTGTTGATAGAGCTGCTGATCAAGTCAGTGGAGCTGGGGGACATGAACTCGTTCATCGTAGACGTAATGTCCATTCTTTGGTCTGCCATTAGATCATCTGAAACAGTCAATGGCAGGACTTAGAACTGGACAATACAGCTTTTTTATTTTTAATTTTGTACTTGGGCCCAACTTTGAGGAAGGATAATTCAAACGGAAATCACATTCGAAAAGGAAAGCACAGCAAAATTGGTCTCGCGCACCACAAATGTTCATTACAGCTTCTGGAATTTCCTTCCGTCCATTCGCAGTGGCTCTGCATTGTGGGAAAATAAAGGTGTATGTTAATTCCGTGTTACAATACTGACACTCATTGTTCTACATTTCATTGAATCACATACACACAATTAAGCCAGGTTTACCTTAACTGTCAGAATTAAGACAGACTCTCTTCCACACCCACGTTCCGCTACAGGCTACACTTGTTGCCAGGATACCTCAAGGAAAATATGCCATCGAGGACATATCTAGATTCGTAAGGATTTTAGAGAGGAATAAAGAAACAAAGAACCACGGCACTGTCTCACTGCATCCAAAGTAATGTTTGGAGTCAAAGAGCCTAAAGGGCATTCTGCAACTTAAACCACAAATGTTCAACATACTACAGCTCACCCAACCTGACCCTCCCCCAGCACGGTTCAGCACACCTGTGGCTCTGATTCAAACACAGAGAGAGCTCCAGCCACAGCTCGCCATCTCTACGTCCACTCTCAACAAGACAGGGTCACTGGCCTATTAACACACCTCTTAGGCTGCCTCAAGTCACGGTCAAAGGAGTCTTAAGGACAGTGTACTTGTGCAAGCGTCTCATCCCGGTCAGGTTTTCTAAGGCAGGACTACGCAGCACAACAATTCAGATCACAAACGTAAACAGATATTTTTACCCCATGACCTGATATTGTAATTTAGGTATACCAACATCACTAGACAAATAATTCTACATTTATTGTCTTTTAAATAGTAATTGTGCACCTAAATCTTTTTGTGCGCATCTACATTTCTCCTTTTTATAATAATTGTTGGCGTGGTGCCCTGTGAGGATGAGTTGGTTCGGGTGGTGAGTTCCAAGCCTCACAGCGTTGGTATACCTTTTTTTTTTTTTTTAAGCACTAGGACAGTTGTTCTACCTGTACATAAGAGGACTGTCAGATGGGGTCGGTCTTTAGCTTTACTTCTTAGACCTTTGTGAAACTGAAGCAGGAAGCAATTCCACAGTAATGTGGTACTGGCTTGAACATGAAAAAAGACCCATGTGTCAAAATAAAATCACAGGCATAATATGGATAATTAGGTCATAAATCAGATGTTTTGTAATGTTAGAGCAGTTCCTATGCCTACATATAGAATGCTATTTGTGTTCTGTTTGTTTATCTATTAATTTGGAGGGGTAATTCTCTAGGCCTTAAATATTGAAGAATTTGCCCTGTAAGAATTAAAAATAATGAGTTAAATTAATAAAATTAAAGTGCTGAAACTACAATTCTTTAATTTAAAAGTAACTTTATTAACACTGCTTTGACATGCATGTGTTCATGCAAAATCAAGAATCCCTGTTAGCAGAAATAAAAATTGTCAAATAATCTGGTTGAACTTGTCAAGTAATTATCAAGCCCTGATTCTGCTGAGCTAATTCAGGGCTACAACAAAATTGTCAGAGGGATGTGATTGAGATTGAGAACTTTTGAATTGCAAACGACAACACAATATCGACAATTCAACATAAATTGATGATTTTTTTTTTTTAATACGCAAGGTGGAACCCCGTTAGGAAACCAATTATATATTGAGGTTTACTAATAACACTTGCCGCATGGGCATTCAAGGAACCGAGACACCCCACCCGAAGACCCACTCACATTAATCATTCATGCAGGCCACTCTGCTGACCCGTCCCACAGAGGGGTTACCCAAAAGCAGACATCTCACTGGGTCCAGTATTTCTTGACTGGGGAAGCCGAAGTAGACTGGGGAAACCTTAATATTGCACCGCTTCGACTAAATACAAATTGCCAGTGAGATGTCTTGCTCTAGCGCACCCCCATATGGGGGCAATAAGCAGGCGGACCCCGCCTGAATAAAAAAAAAATGGAGGTGTGTCTTTGAGTAGGCTGTCTCCGTACTCTGGACTGGTGTCACTTTTAAATAGCAAGCTGTGAAGAGAAGCCACTAGAGCCCAGTTGGCTAGCGGTCCAAATACAATGCTAACGTAATCTATATTCAGCCAAAAGCTTCCTAGCTTGCCAGTTATTTAATTAAATTAATGTCAGGGCTCAAATATTAAACAAAGGACCATTGCTGAATGAGACGTTGATCTCAAACACTTTTACCCCGAAAAGTTGTTTGACAACTTGGCTGTCTTTCTATCAATACATTTCGTCTGTAATTTATTTAAATAGTACGGTGGTAGCCACACAGTACAGGTAAAAAAAAATAACGGCGATGGCAAGCACTACCGTAGATAAAACGTCCCTCCAGCAAATCAGTACAGTACGCAGGCAAAACAAGTCGTTGTGAGGTACCTTCAACTGGCAATCTACTGCCGCTTGTTCTCATCAGGATGCTGAAAACAAAACATTATATAATAAGATGTACTTACAATACAGGAACTATGTACAGGACATCCCCATCTTATGAACCCCCTTGTCAATTTTAGGCTACATTAACTGTGATTCACCTTATTCAGTCTGTGACCTACTTTCTCCTCCGTCATTACTGCCGCACCACTAACCTAGTTTTTTCTAAACCAATTGGATAGGAGGACTACACAACGTACTTCCTATCACCAATCACAAAATGGTTGACAGCTAGACAAGATGACAGACATGCTGATCGTCCAATTACAGTACGCTCATAATTTCCTTGCAGTTCAGAGGAGCATTCAGTTTTCATTAACGTTTAATATATTTAGCAACGGTTTGTTCTTTTCAGTGTTTTCGAATTTAATTGGTTTCTCCTGCCCACCGATAGATGTTTTTTTCATGGAGGTGAAATGAGTGCAGAATTCGTTCAACATAATATGTTGCCCAGTAGCTTTATTGGTACATGAGGCTTGTCTGATCTAAAATAAGTTATCCACTGCTTAATTTGTTACAGTTGTATACCGATTCACTGGACACATGACAACCCAGAAACTTTGAGAAATAAATACTATGTATCAGATTTCTCTCTGATGCCAGTGGCCCTGCTTCAAACAGTAAATAATTTACAAATATTTCAAGTGATATCAGCAAGTTATTTAACTTAATGTTTCTAATATTGTACCATTTTATAATCATGACATTATGTTCTTAAGGATAGATGCATAGATGTGGCTTGGCTCCCAATTGGCTCTTAAAGTCAAATCAGCACCACAAATATAGCTTGGGCGAGATACAATATTTATATTTTTAGTCATTTATAATATGATTTACTATTACTGCATACATTTTTTTAGACATCCTAAACAGCTAGATTGACTACTGTGACGGGCAGTATAGTCCAGACATGAGATGACGTGTGTCTGGATTGATATCCCTCCCACTTCCAGTGTGAGGTGAGGTCATACTCTATGTTGTAATACATGGATCTGTAGGAGTCGGAGCACTGGTGTTTGCAGAGGTGTCGTTCTAGTTCCCATCAAGGTTCTTTGTACTTTGGGAAAGGGGAAACTGTGGAGTCGTCAACTGTGAGGGAATGTCTTGGAGCAGAAAGGCCTACCCCCCGAGGAACAGAAGCTCGGTCTTGAGGTTGAACTTGATTTGATGGGCCGTCATCCAAGCAAAGTCCTCAGCCAGGTATGCAAAAGTGCGCGTCGCCACCTGGGTGTCAGAAGGGCTGATGGAGAAAAAGAGTTGAGTGTCAAACCCGAATGACAATAATAGGAGAGACCATGTGAGGATATGACAGAGACAAGTGTATCAGGAGAAGAGGGCCTAGAACCAAGCCTTAAGTTAGTATACACTCACCTAAAGGATTATTAGGAACACCATACTAAAACTGTGTTTGACCCCCTTTCACCTTCAGAACTGCCTTAATTCTATGTGGCATTGATTCAACAAGGTGCTGAAAGCATTCTTTAGAAATGTTGGCCCATATTGATAGGATAGCATCTTGCAATTGATGGAGATTTGTGGGATGCACATCCAGGGCACGAAGCTCCCGTTCCACCACATCCCAAAGATGCTCTATTGGGTTGAGATCTGGTGACTGTGGGGGCCATTTCAGTACAGTGAACTCATTGTCATGTTCAAGAAACCAATTTGAAATTATTCGAGCTTTGTGACATGGTGCATTCTACTGCTGGAAGTAGCCATCAGAGGATGGGTACATGGTGGTCATAAAGGGATGCACATGGTCAGAAACAATGCTCAGGTAGGCCGTGGCAAACGATGCCCAATTGGCACTAAGGGGCCTAAAGTGTGCCAAGAAAACATCCCCCACACCATTACACCACCACCACCAGCCTGCACAGTGATAACAAGGCATGATGGATCCATGTTCTCACAAAAGGGATACCCACGTGTAGTTTTTAATGTCAGGTGTGAAGTGTTTGTTCCTTTACAAGGGAAGCAATTATGGCCATTTCAAAATCAGGAGGGACCAATTAACTAGTGCTCAGGGAAGCGTTGATGAGGAAGATAATGAACTGGAGGTCTCCGGAGATGTTCTGGAGAATGGAGGAGAGGATGGGGTCAAGTTGACATGTTGTCTGGCATTCTGACATCATTAGTTGTAGGATTCTGAACCTCTGGTTAAGAAGGTACTTCGACAGAATTGCAAACGACAACACAATATCGACAATTCAACATAAATTGATGATTTATTTTTTTTAAATACGCAAGGTGGAACCCCGTTAGGAAACCAATTATATATTGAGGTTTACTAATAACACTTGCCGCATGGACATTCAAGGAACCGAGACACCCCACCCGAAGACCCACTCACATTAATCATTCATGCAGGCCACTCTGCTGACCCGTCCCACAGAGGGGTTACCCAAAAGCAGACATCTCTCTGGGTCCAGTAGGATGGGGTCAACTTGACATGTTGTCTGGCATCCTGACATCATTAGTTGTAGGATTTCATCAGGAGATAGCGGGGATGAAATGGTTGATGTATGGACATGTCTGGTGTGTTGGCAACCAGTGGACCCACTGTGCTGAGTGAATGACATGTAGATGTCATCCACCTTCTTTTGAAAGTGTTTGACAAAGTTGTCACAGAAAGGGAATTTCGAGTTACAGAAAGAAGATGAGGCAATGGATAGAGGAAGAGAAGGTGACGAGGAGGGAGGGAACATGTTCAGAAATAACGGGAAATGTTGTTTTCCTCCATCTTCGCTCAGCTGCCCAAAGCCCTCTTCTGTGAGATCTCAGTGAGTCATTTAGCCATGACTCAGGAAGGGAGGGCCAAGCCAGCTGGGAGGAAAAGGGACAATGAGAGTTGTAGGTTGTGGAGAGGGAGGAGAGTAGGGAGGAAGAGGGAGACTCAGGAGACAGAATGGAGGAGATGGGAGAGAGGACAGGAAGAAGGAGGACATTGCAGAAGGGAAAGCAGAGAGGGACTGACCGTTTACGGTCTGGTGGAGTGAGAAAGAGAAATATGCTTTAGTAGTTTGTTAGGATGCAGAAGGCACTTTAGGCCTTGAGTTCCCTGCATTCCAGCCTTTCTAGTAAGGCCAGGTTTGTAGTTTCCTTCCTCTCTAGTATGGTCACATGTAAAGCATTCATGTCTTTAGATTCCTGCCTCTGTGGTAAACCAACAGTTTCCTGGCTCTCCGTTTGGCCAAGACTTTTCTGCCTCTTAAAATGGCTAAGATGTTCCTGTGTGTGTGGGTCTGTGTGTGTGTGTGTGTGTGTCTGTGTGTGTGTGTGTGGGTAAAACTTAGACTGTCTTAGTGTTTCATTTCAGTGTAGGACAACACTACTCAAGAGAAGTATGTAAGCCTACAGCCGAATTAAAACTAAAACACAGGCAACCAAGAAGGTGATTTAATGTATGCTAAGAATACCCAGACCCTCGGGTAGCTGAAGATTTTCCTGGCCATCATGTAGGACTAGTGTTTCCCCAGTTCACAGCCTTAAAGGTATGTTCAGTTTATCTTTCACCCCAGGTAGGCTCTCAGCTGTCAGTCCCAGGATCACCAACATGTAGTGGCAGGTTAAAACATTTCTGACCCACGTCCCTGGACTCCAGCCTTGATGCTAGGTGATGTGGGTGTGTGGAAAGAGAATCTGCTAATTGGGCAGATTGATAAGTCTATCACACTGCATTTGGTTTCAATGGTTATTCCCCGAGAGAAAGAGGTGATGCTGAGGGCTTAGGGGCTGATTGGACCACAGCCCTCTGGAGGAGCCGGAGGTGCCATTAGAAATGTATTGTTCAAGGGGTGGAGAATTTTCTTTTCTTTTTTACATTTGCCATTTAGCAGGTTTGGGTCTCTATTTTTGTAAATTTAGCTGATGTTTTCTTTATGTAGCTTAAAATGTTAATGAACTGTTATTTATTAACTCATATAGTTGAATATGCTCTACTAATATATAAACTCAGCAAAAAAAGAAACGTCCCTTTTTCAGGACTGTGTATTTCAACAATAATGTTGTAAAAATCCAAATAACTTTACAGATCTTCATTGTAAAGGGTTTAAACAATGTTTTCCATGCATGTTCAATGAACCATAATCAATTAATTAACATGCACCTGTGGAATGGTCGTTAAGACCTTAACAGCTTACAGAGAGTAGGCATTTAAGGTCACAGTTCTAAAAACGCAGGACACTAAAGAGACTTGTCTACCGACTGTGAAAAACACCCAAAGAAAGATGCCCAGGGTCCCTGCGCATCTGCGTGAACGTGCATTAGGCATGCTGCAGGGAGGCATGAGGACTGCTGATGTGGCCAGGGCAATAAATTGCCATGTCCGCACTGTGAGACGCCTAAGACAGCGCTACAGGGAGACAGGAAGGACAGCTGATCATCCTCGCAGTGGAAGACCATGTGTAACAACACCTGCGTGACAGGTACAGGATGGCCACAACAACTGCCCGACTCACACCAGGAACACACAATCCCTCCATCAGTGCTCAGACTGTCCGCAACAGGACAAATCTGGTCCAGTCCATGAGGAGGAGATGCACTGCAGTACTTCAAGCAGCTGTTGGCCACACCAGATACTGACTGGTACTTTTGATTTTGAGCCTCCCTTCATTCAGGGACACATTTCTGTTAGTCACATGTCTGTGAAACATTTTTAGTTTATGTCTTATGGTGTTGACTCTTTTAGTGTTCATACAAATATTTACACACATTAAGTTTACTGAAAGTAAAAACAGTTGAAAGTCAGAGGACGGTTCTTTTTTTGCTGAGTTTAGTTTATATCAGAAGGACATGAAAGAAAATAATGCTGGTTAATGGTAAATAAAGAAGGGTTATAAACTAATTCCCATTTCTATGAGCGGATTTTGGATGGGCTATATCATTGACTCAAACCTCCGCAGGTAACCCCCAGCCATCTCACAAAATTGTTTCATCCCTGAAGTAGCTCCCCTTAAAGGAGTGATGGAATATGCACTTCCTTGAAGTGATAAAACAAAAGTTGACATGTAGATGACACCGATTGTGATTCTGAAAGAGTCTGTCATACTGTAAGTCTGCAGTTACGCATTGCTCATTGGTTTTGTGTTTTAGCACAGAAACCTACGGATGTGTTGCAGACATTTTATTCAACAAATGTCATAGCATAAACATTTACCAAGTTGTGTTTCCCCTTATCAGTGTCTGCTGTTCCATAATGAGGCAGTCAGGAGACTCCGCTCAGCAAACGCTTGTAGCACTGAATGTCACACTGTGCC
This sequence comes from Esox lucius, assembly GCF_011004845.1. Taxonomy (NCBI): domain Eukaryota; kingdom Metazoa; phylum Chordata; class Actinopteri; order Esociformes; family Esocidae; genus Esox; species Esox lucius. The sequence goes on along the minus strand of NC_047587.1, from coordinate 8,438,284 downwards.
ACAATACAATGCTGATGTGGCAAAGTGGATATCTGCAAACACAGCCTTGCTACATTCACTGTTGTCTGTGGTCGTCATAATAATTTGTGAGTTACATTTATTTGTCAGGGAGGAAATGCATTAGGATAATCACCCAGAACACCACAAACCAATAATAGAGTATTATTTCGTGGTACTGTACTTCTACACTTCAATCACAATAATGTTGAATCCAATCATGTCTCATGATTCTTTTAGGTGGATCAACGGCCTACTGCCTTTTCTAACAGCTGCTTTCAGATTCCATCTCATTTCAATTCAAGACACCTGCAACAATTAAAGGCCATATGGGGGCCTTTAAGAATTCCAACTAGGTTAATTATCCCCATGGATATTTAGTTTATAGGAGAGATACAATTACAATTTTTTTGCTTTCAAGCAATACTCATTTATCTGTTTGTGAGATATTAGACAAATGAAATATTGCATGTGATATGTAACAATGAATTATGAAAATGATTAATAAATCGTGTCATGTACAAATAAATCATGATCATAGTTCTATTTATTGAAGAAAAAACATTTTAAGCATTTGTGGCTCTTGAATACACCCCCGGTTATAGTTGTCCGTTGTAAATGACGTAAACGGAAATAAAGAGCGCGGTGTTTGAACGTTGTCAGTCCTCCAGAAAACAAAGTAGGCTGTTGAACTGAAAAGCTTTTCTTCAAAACAGAAAACGTTTTAATAATGAGGAAAAGCAGCATGGGTAGTAGTGGAAGTGGTCGAAGCAGAACATTCTCAATTAAAGGGCGCCCTAGTGAAGATTTGGTGTTTGACGAATTCGGGTTTGCACTGGTCAAAAGAAAGGACCAAAAACGTCAACATCGATGTCACAATTACAGGTTAGATCTTTGCTGCTTCAATTTGCATTGCATTCAGGAATGTGAAAGACTGAAACAAGACTGATAAACATGTGTTTTAGCCTGTTCTGGGGTTGTACACGAGTGGAATTGATTTGGACATTTCAAAGAGGAGAATGATTTGTCCTTAATGCCAGGCTGGGCTACTATTTCGTTTTAACACTACCGTGTTTACTTAATGCTCTGCTTCTCGCCCAGGTATCCCCAACTCGATGCATCCAGGGTAAAGGATTTGTGTGAACTTCTCAGCTACTGGAATGGATCCAGTTTCATCTGCAGAAGCCAGGTGTTTCATTTGACTATCTACATATCTAAGTGGTTCCCAACCCTTTTTGGTAACCATATCACCAACTGAATTTGGCAGGCATGGAGTATCTCCTAACTACCACCTCATGTGCCTTTGACCAGTTGGGCTGTCCTGAGTCTTCACAGAAACAGTGAATATACTCACGTTGGTGCTACCTCTGTTTGTGAACCACAGAGCTATAGGCTTATACCAAAACTAAGAATTTAATAGAATATCTGTGCTACTGAAGTGTACTAAAACATCTGCAATGTATACATTAAGTTGTTTTTAGATTACATTAGACCTACTGTAGACTATTGTTTAATGTATTCATTAAGTGGTTTTAGATTATATTAGACTTACTGTAGACTATTGTTTACTGTATTCATTAAGTGGTTTTAGATTCCATTAGACTTACCGTAGACTATTATCTGCCAAACAGCCTGAGTGATCACAGCCATCTTGAAATGGTACACCTGCAGACCAGCATAAAGCTGTAAATAACAGCTAATGTTTAAAGGATATTTGCCATTATTCAAGATGACACTTACATGATGATTCTTACATTGGCAACCTTTTTTCTTTTCAGATTGAACGTTTTGTGAGAATGGGAATCCCTTCATCTTTAAGAGGGCGAGTGTGGAAGTGCCTTCTCAACACTGAAAACATGAGAGAGTCCAGTGTTTTCAACTATCAGGTGCATGCATTGTCTTAATCTCTGTTATAACCTCATTTTCAAAAGTACACTATAGACCTGCACTTGCATCAAAACGTTTTCTCCTCTGTAACGTCTGCCTTTGGACGCTTTTAATCAATAACAGACATTTTTTTTAAATGTATTTTGTGTTAAATCAATTGCAGAAATGTTTGGATCAGATCAGAGGGTCCCTGGTTGAACTAGGAGTTAGTGAATACAGCATTATCTCCGCTATTGCTACTTTAAATGACACAGAGAATGACCTGGGATACAACCGCCCAGCCTGCTTACCTCCGAATCCGGCATATTCCACCGCAGATGTCACTATATTTCGTCAGATTGCTCTGGATCTGCGTGAGTTGTCACATATTATACTACCGCTAAAGATAATGAAGGTTTGAATTAATGCTTCAGATAGAAAGAAACCAGTCAACCTTTGAGAATTAGAACTTTCTGTGACATATTTTAACATTTATTTAGTACTGATTTCCCTGTACTCTGCATACGTGACTATGAAATCTGATTGTTTTTGCCTCTTATATCTTGTATAGAGAGATCATTCCCAACCCATCGCTCTCTGATGGGTGAGAGTCCTGAAGCAATCGAAGGTCAGGCCAAGCTCTTCAGAGTCCTCATTGCTTATGCCAAGTACAACCCTGAGATTGGGTATAGTCAAGGTACCGTAAACCTGCCTGACTGTTTGCAATCATGCACAAATGCAAAAACATTCTGCACAAAAAAAAGGGGTTTTAGAGGTTGCTGAGACTTATGACAGAAGCCCAGATATGTGTATTTATTAGTCCTTGAATGGTCTTGCAATCTTCTCTAGTTAAAAAAATGTGCTCACATTACATTTTTTCTGTATGTTTTTACAAAGCAGTGCATTGAGTATTGTGCTTAAAAAAAATGTTTGGGACAGAAAAACAAATGCGTATCTTTGGCTGTTTAAATAAAAGTATAAATGTATTGCATTTTCAGCACACAGTGTACATAATGCCTTCTAAACATAATGTTGCACCAGTTATTAGATGTAGACTACCATACTTGAACCACATGGTGGCAGCAGAGAGTTAAACATCCGGCCCACACAACACCCATGCTGTCAAGCAAATTGCTTGAAACATTGCTGTGATCTGAATGGCTGACATTCCCCTCTGATAATGCTACAATGGTCTATTTCCACCGTATTCTTCATGCCTCATTTCATCGTGTTCAGGGATGTCCTACATTGCTGCAGTTCTCCTTATGAACCTAAGCGAAGAGGAGGCGTTTTGGGCTCTAGTTGTTCTGCTAGAGAATCCAAAATATCTGACAGCACTGTTTGACCTCTCTGGGAAAAAGTAAGAATGTCCTTTAAAATGTTATGACAAGTCGATCCTATATTAATGACACCAGGCTGCGGACATGCTGAAAGTACTTTACCGGTCTTTGTTTGTGTTTGTCAGGATCCAGCATCAAGCGATGGTGTTTCACCAGTTCCTCAAGCACCGGCAACCCCAGCTCTCTAAGCACATTGTGAGTTTGAGGTCCCAGCTTTCTGCTTCCTGCGCAACTTGGGGCGCAAATCTCACATTATTAAAAACTGCAATTGGAGGCTTACTAATCCTTCACCACCTGTTTGTAGGAGAATCTGCTTAGTGTCGTAACAGGTGTTTGTCATAGTGCCTTTTCGTAGTCAGTTTGTCGCTGTCCCTCTGAAATCCAGTGTCCTTTCCTCATGGAACATAGATGGGTAACTGGCGATACCGTCTTAAGGTGTTTAAGTTAGTTTAGCTCACATTGTTTTGGTCGTCATTTTCACTTGGTTATCGTTTAATGTGCCGTGGTAACAGCCCATGTACACACACGGTTCCCCCGCTGGGGACCAGAGCTCCATATACATCTCCCCCCTTCAGGTGTCCCCCCTCCCCCCCTTCAGGTGTCCCCCCTCCCCCCCTTCAGGTGTCCCCCCTCCCCCCCTTCAGGTGTCCCCCCTCCCCCCCCTTCAGGTGTGTCCCCTCCCCCCCCTTCAGGTGTGTCCCCTCCCCCCCCTTCAGGTGTGTCCCCTCCCCCCCCTTCAGGTGTGTCCCCTCCCCCCCCTTCAGGTGTGTCCCCTCCCCCCCCTTCAGGTGTGTCCCCTCCCCCCCCTTCAGGTGTGTCCCCTCCCCCCCCTTCAGGTGTGTCCCCTCCCCCCCCTTCAGGTGTGTCCCCTCCCCCCCCCTTCAGGTGTGTCCCCTCCCCCCCCTTCAGGTGTGTCCCCTCCCCTCCCCCCCCCTTCAGGTGTGTCCCCTCCCCCCCCCCCCCCCTTCAGGTGTGTCCCCTCCCCCCCCCCCCCTTCAGGTGTGTCCCCCCCCCCCCTTCAGGTGTGTCCCCTCCCCCCCCTTCAGGTGTGTCCCCTCCCCCCCCCCTTCAGGTGTGTGTCCCCTCCCCCCCCCCTTCAGGTGTGTGTCCCCCCCCCCCCCCCCTTCTGGTGTGTGTCCCCTCCCCCCCCCCCTTCAGGTGTGTGTCCCCTCCCCCCCCCCTTCAGGTGTGTCCCCTCCCCCCCCCTTCAGGTGTGTGTCCCCTCCCCCCCCCTTCAGGTGTGTGTCCCCTCCCCCCCCCCCTTCAGGTGTGTCCCCTCCCCCCCCCCCTTCAGGTGTGTCCCCTCCCCCCCCCCCTTCAGGTGTGTCCCCTCCCCCCCCCCTTCAGGTGTGTCCCCTCCCCCCCCCCCTTCAGGTGTGTCCCCTCCCCCCCCCCCTTCAGGTGTGTGTCCCCTCCCCCCCCCCCCTTCAGGTGTGTGTCCCCTCCCCCCCCCTTCAGGTGTGTGTCCCCTCCCCCCCCCTTCAGGTGTGTGTCCCCTCCCCCCCCCCTTCAGGTGTGTGTCCCCTCCCCCCCCCCTTCAGGTGTGTGTCCCCTCCCCCCCCCCTTCAGGTGTGTGTCCCCTCCCCCCCCCTTCAGGTGTGTGTCCCCTCCCCCCCCCCCTTCAGGTGTGTGTCCCCTCCCCCCCCCCTTCTGGTGTGTGCCCCCCCCCCCCCCCTTCAGGTGTGTGTCCCCTCCCCCCCCCCTTCAGGTGTGTGTCCCCCCCCCCCCCCCTTCAGGTGTGTCCCCTCCCTCCCCCCCTTCAGGTGTGTCCCCTCCCCCCCCCCTTCAGGTGTGTCCCCTCCCCCCCCCCCCTTTCAGGTGTGTCCCCCTCCCCCCCCCTTCAGGTGTGTCCCCTCCCCCTACCCCCCCCCTTTCAGGTGTGTCCCCTCCCCCCCCCCCCTTCAGGTGTGTCCCCTCCCCCCCCCCCCTTCAGGTGTGTCCCCTCCCTCCCCCCCCCCTTCAGGTGTGTCCCCTCCCTCCCCCCCCTTCAGGTGTGTCCCTCCCCCCCCCCCCACCTTCAGGTGTGTCCCCTCCCCCCCCCCCCTTCAAGTGTGTCCCCCCCCCCCCCCCCCCCCCCTTCAGGTGTGTCCCCCCCCCCCCCCCCCCCCTTCAGGTGTGTCCCCTCCCCCCCCCCCCCTTCAGGTGTGTCCCCTCCCCCCCCCCCCCCTTCAGGTGTGTCCCCTCCCCCCCCCCCCCTTCAGGTGTGTCCCCTCCCCCCTCTGCCTTTGATTCCCACTGCTTCCACAATCCATCCTCCTTACCAATAAGCCTCAAACACTTCCCTTCTTACTACAGCAAAATGATTGGAGTTTCCTGAAATATTATACATTTGCATTAAATCTGGAGCGAGTACTTTGCCATTTTTGAGTTTCAAAGCTTTATCCTGGAGATGATGGCCATGAAAGCTCTTTGCCTTTATGTCATGTGGGTCCTAGTCAGACATGACGATGTCAGAAGCCGCTGTCTCTCTCAAACCGTTTTGGCTGAATAATGACGTCCTGGTCTGTGAGTGAAGTCCTTCGTCAGCTGGGTCTCTGCCACCCTGCCACCCTGCCACCCCACCCCTTTACCATCCTCCACAACGTTGGTGCATCTTGACGGCCTCTTAAGGGATTTCCAACTTGTGTTGACTCGGCACGTCTCCGAGAAAAGCTGCTGATTGAGTGCCAGGGGCCTGCACACCACCGGCTCAAATGCACTTCATGAGTACATGTTTTTAATGCCTTCCGTAAAGTAGCTGGACCAGCATTTTATGTCTCTCTTCTCTCTAGAATATGAGAAAATGTAATCAGGGGAGATGGAAGACATGGCCAAAAAGAAAAGCGGACTCAGACGTGCCTCCCACCCCACCACCTTAGACCAGAAATGCCCAGGCTTTTGATGGAGTCATGCGTCTCGGTCTTAAAGGGTTGGTGATGTGACTCGATGTGCCCCTCTGGTTTCTGCTGTCTCTTTAGGGGGATGTCGGGGTGTCATCCATCCATTTTGTCACGCCTTGGTTCCTAACCCTGTTCACCTCGCTGCCCTGCTGGGACTCTGTGCTGGCCATATGGGACCTCTTCATGTTGCACGGTACCGTAAAACATACAGAGAGTTACAGCCCTCCGGGTTCTGCCAGCACTTGTCACGTTCGTCCAAATGTAAAGTGCATGTACTGGATCAGCTAATGATTGACCCTGTCAGACTGATGTGTGTAAGAGTCTACAGAGAGAGTGTGCTGTTGGTTGGTGTCTGGGAGCTTTCCCTGGTGTGGTATGGCATGCTGAGATGGGTGGGACTGATGGATGGGGAGAAGTGTGTGTGTGTGTGAGCGTGGTGTCACTGAAGGATTGGTGTCTGGCAGTTACACACATTTGTGTCGAACGGTGGCGACTCTGACACTAAAGGTTGAGTTTGTTCAGATTGGTGTAAAACACGACCCGGCTCCTGTTTGTTCTCCGTTCTAGGTGTCTGTCATTTATAACATTTTCTCAGGTCTGTTTTTTTTCTTGTGTCCAGGTCTCTCGGCTGTGTTCCGCACTGGCCTCACCCTCATCCAGCTCCTGGAGTCTCGGCTCCTGAGTCTGACCGACGAGGCTGCTGTTCTGCCTCTGCTGCTGAGGGTGCCTGTGGATGTGTGAGTGTTACCGTCCAGTGGTCCCTGGTTCATGCCGGACACGGGTCTACTCCCATGACATAGTCTTCTCACTTAATGCTTGGAAATTTAAGAGACATTATTGGTTATTGGCTTCCCTACAGACCTACTCTGTGTTCTGAGTGGAGGAGGAGTTATATAATTTGGAATGAAATTACTAAGGGTTGCAAAATGAAGACGCTTTATTGCATTCTTTTTTTTTTTTTTTTACTTGCCCAGATTAGGACTTATTGGCAGCATTTCACCGACAGTCAATCAGTCTGTCGCTTTATAAAGCCTCTTTTACATCAGCAATATAGTCACGCGATTCTTATGCAGATACTGAGCCTAAAACCCCAAAGAGCAAGCGACAACAATAACTGATGCCATGTGGTTAGGAAAACTGCCTAGTTGAGTTGGAAACTTAGAATCCTACAGAGATGCTGCTCTGAAAGGTAACCAGTCCTCTTCCGGCTGTGCCCGGTAGAGATTATAAAAATACATTTTGGGCCACATAAATGTTTTTGCATATTGTCATTTGGAATTATATTCTAACTTCCATTTGTTTTTTTTACTATGAAAATGTTGAGGTTTAAAAAAAAAAAAAAACATTCTAAGGCATTTTCTTTTAGATGGATATGCTTTGTTGTATAGACTAGCAAAATATGTAAGTTAATAAGACTGAGGATTGCGTAGACACAACTGTACATTTAGTTTTTTATGGAGAGCCATTGAGTTCTTTTCAAGTGTTCAATGCAAGCAACTATTAAATAGATGCCTCATGAATGCAAATCAGTTGATGTAGCATCAGAAGTTTGACGTGTTTTCTTGGTGTCTAACAGTCTCTATGGAAACATGGCAGGACACTGGGTTTTTGTATGTAACTGGATGGCCAGTTCAGGATGCTGGAACAGATAGCTTTTATTTTTTTAAACCATATTGTTCTTTTGTCTGCCTCACTTTCTTTTTTGTTTTTTATAAATATTTTTCTCCCTGCCAAGTTTACTTTGGCCAAAGGACTGTGGATTAGCCTCTTGTTACTTTGGAATAAATAATGAATTCGGTCACATCAGCATGTTAATCATTGAATATTAAGAGCTCTTTGATATCCAGTTTTGTGTTAGGGGGTGGGGGTTGTGGCAACAGAGCTTTGCTCGGATTTTGCTGTTGTTCTTCTACTAGGTAGGGGGTAGTGGTTGCTTATGTTTCTTTATCCTTTTCACATGTTTTGTATAAGAGTTTATGGTCTCAATGACAGTAATCCTAGAGCAATTAGGGTTTATTGCCTTAGCTTTCTAGGTGAAACTATAGAATTTAAATTATATAAGTTATGGAATCACTCTTCTTTTTGGGTCTTCCATAGCCATTGATTTTCACCATTTTTTATGTTTTAAAAAATGGTGAAAATCTGTTTACATTTAAATATTTATCCCTTTGAATGGTAGTCATTGGGCACCAAGCCATACACTGCATTGAAGGTCTCCTGTTGCTAGCCTGGCATCTGTGTGCCAACCCAGTGAGGTCCTGGCTAAGTGGTTTCTCTGTCTCTGAGGCCAGGATCCTCTTACAAAAGGAAGGAGCGAGGGGGAGAGGTGGCGTGGGGGAGGGTCAGAGATCACTCTTCCATACAGGGGGTAGAAACTCTGAGCAATTGGCCTTTTTGAGAATGAATGTTTTATCTGGTCACCAATGAGAATTGCCTGGTTTGGCCCAGGCTAAAACAGGAAAAAGTCACTGGCCAATGGGCTTGCTCATTCTCGTAGCCGAGTCCTCCTGATTGTGGTGAACACTAGAAATGCCAAAAGACAACCGTCTGATTAATGAAGGACTTTTATCCTTCGTCCATCTCATCTATTGGTTTCTGGCCCAAATTGGCTGTCCATCACCTGTCACCAGAGCCCGGGTGACAACAAAGCCTTGGTACTGCCATAGATGTACCAGTGTCCTCAACCCAACATAGCCCTAGCCCTTTCCCTCTTCTCCCTATTCAGGCTCATTGACACGTCTCGCTGCCTAAGGAGCTGACAGCTCATTTGTCTGCTACCTTTCACTGACGAGCTCACTTCAATGCGGAGCCCTTTTCACTCCGCTCGCTAAGAGCTGGTGTCATAAGAGGTGCGGGGGCAAAGCTGTGCCCCAGTCCCAAGGGCTTTTCATCGCAACGCATTTACAACCGTGATGTATCAAAGATTTGTCGATTTTTGTCTTTAGGGTAAATAACATTTGGCATGGTGTGTTTTGTGTGTATTAACCCCGCTGTCTGCTATTGACTTGAAATGACATGATATCTGATCCTAGGAGATGTGTCAGGGGCTTTGGTGTACTAATGTGAGCCCCCCCCCCCCCCCTCTGTCCCACTCAGCTGTCAGCACAATGTCCTGCTCCCAGCCCTGTGGAGCACCCAGGTTCAGGACTGGGAGATTAAGTGCATGAATAGCCTGGTGTTGGAGGAGAATGACGAGGGACACCACCAAGGTAACATGTGTGTATGCGCGCGCACACACACACACACACACACACACTTTGGTTCTCCTTTCGCTCTCTGTGTTATAACTGAATGACTCTACATGACTCCAGTGAGGCATTACTTTCCTCTGGGCTGCGCGTTTGACCAATAACAGACTCTGATGCTGTAACCAGAGAAGTAGGTGGGAAACTAAAGGTTAAACGGTGCGGTCTGACTGAGAAAACTGAGCTAGTATCGCCTTTCTGATGGCCAAGTCCCCTGTGTCCAGGCCTTATCTGGTGGGGCTGGGATAATCGGGTCTGAGATGCTTGTTCATCTTGACTAAATGTCAGAAGTATTTTACATACACCCTCGGGATCAGTCACAAAGCTCACTCTGTAATGTATAAGCTTCGTGTTGCTGATCTGTGACAGGTGAAACAAGTGATTAGTTGTGTTCTTGTTCATTTTAGAATTAAGACTAAGTGTTATCTATCTACTCTTTTCCTTTTTGCTGGTTAGAAATGTGGTTTGTGGCACTCACTCTGTTATTGTGGTTAGTTTGTTTTCAGTAATTAATTGATGCATTTGGATGGAAACTTTGACATGAATCACTGCCAATGTTGTCCAGACCTGGACTGTGGTGGGGCTTTAAAGGCTGACTCTACCCAATTTCAGCCTTTGTCAAATCAATTATTTGTTGTTGAAAATGGTTTGATTCGCATGGAGTCACCCACCACTTTTTGAAGAAAGCTTTAGATTTAGTAGTTAAGGTAGGGAAAATAGGATTTTTTTTTTTCTTTCAAGAAAGTCCTCAAAGTGTAGTAAAACACTTGTTTTATGTGATCATAATTCCTCCTCTCAACTGTGGGGACTATAGCCATACTCTCGGCAGCGTCTCCAAATGTCTTTAAGTGAAAGGGCTCCATGATTAGCCACATCTCACTCTGTCCTGCTCTAATGCCAGGTGTTATGTAATTGCCGTCTTCCAGTTTGAGTGACACTTCACAGAGCCTCCCTTTGTGCCTGAGTCATGTCAGCATTCTCGTGTCTTCTATCATGGCAAAAAAAAAAAAGAAATCTTGCAATTTATTCAGGAACCCTCCCCTCTCTTGAAGTTTAATCTTCGCCCCAGACATTGTGGAATGTTTTCTGATAGGCCCGTGCACTCGTTCTGCTCTGAGTCACCGCCGACCTTGTAGATGTCGAGAGACTCCCCCTGTCAGTGAGTCACAGTGTGGCTGCAAAATGGCTGCCACAGCCCCTGCTGTCAGAGTGGATCAGTCGGGCCGGGGGGGGGGGCACTGTAAAACTAATTGAAAGCTTCGGCACAGCAGCAGGTTTTACTCAGTGGATCTCTCATCAGGCTGTTGTGTCTGAGTCCGGTTGAGTCATCCACTCTGCCTGCTGTCTATTTAGTGGCACGTCTTGCCTTAGGGAGAGAGGAACTAAATCACAGCGCGTCTGTAAGCAGACCCGGCCTGGCCCCTGTCTTTATGCTGCTTTTTGGCTGCCTACTCTGGACTTGGACGTGTCTGTCATCATCAAATGTTGAGTGGTTACGGGTACACTAGGAACTACATTTGTTGAGCCAGTAACTTCATTTATTTGTCTCTAAGTGTGAATTCCAGTATGCTGATGGTTGATGTCACTTTGCCGGTTTGTCCGGTATGATTTGATGTTCTGAGTGTTTGTCAGATACTAGACTGTGCCATCTCATCTACAGTGGATTTAGAAAGTACTGGACATGATATACTACCGCTCAAAACTTTGGGGTCACATAGAAGTTTCCATGTCTTCAAAAGAGAGGAGTTTGTCCATTTAAAATGACATCAAATAGTTCAGAAATACGGTGTAGACATTGATGTTGTAAATGACTTGTAGCTGAAAACGGCAGATTTTTTTTTAATGGAATATCTACATGGGTGTGCGGAGGCCCATTATCCGAAACTGTCAGTCCTGTGTTCCAGTGGCATGTTGTTTGCTAATCCAAGTTCATAATTTTAATTGAGCATTAGAAAACCAGTTTAGCACAGCTGAGAACTGTTGTGTTGTTTAAAGTAGCAATAAAACTGGCCTTTAGATTATTTGAGTATCTGGGGCGTCAGCGATTGTGGATTCAATTACAGACTCAAAATGGCCATAAACAAAGAACATTCTTCTGGAATTCATCAGTCTATTTCTGTTCTGACATATGAAGGCTATTCCATGTGAGAAATTGTAGATCTCATACAACGCTGTGTACTACTCCCTTCACAGAACAGCGTAAACTGGCTCTAACCAGAATAGAAAGGAGTGGGAGGCCCCAGTGCACAACTGAGCAAGAGAGCAAATACATTAGTGTCTAGTTTGAGAGACACCAGGTCACAGGACCTCAACTGGCTCCTTCTTTAAATTGTACTTGCAAAATACCAGTCTCAACCTCAATGGTGAAGAGGCAACTATGAGATGCTGGCCTTCTAGGCAGAGTTGCTCAGAAAAGGTAGTATATCTGACAGGCCAATATAAAGGAAAGATTAAGATGGGCCAAAACTTTGGACAGAGGAAGATTGGAAAAAGTGTTATGGACAAACACAGTTTGAGGTGTTTGGATCACAAAGAGAACATTAATGAGACCAAATGAACAGATGCTGGAGGAGTGCTTGATGCCTCTTGTCAAGCATGGTGGTGGCAGTATGATGGTCTTGAGGTGCTTTGGTGGTGATAAACCGGGAGATTTGTTTAGGGTAAAAGGGCTCTAGACAAAGAAAGACTCTTGCAACACGGTGCCATACCCCGTGGATGAGGTGAAGAGTCTGTCGTAATCTGCTGGTGTCTGACAACATTAAGTTTAATTTAAAATGTGGAAAAAGGCCAAATGTCCTGGGATGTTATCTATGCTTGACATTTAGCATGTGGTTGCAGTCCCCTAAGCTATGGAGCTCCTCTATTGGTTGTGACTTAAGTGCGCTCAAAACATTAAGCTCTTAAACGCTTAGTAAGAGTACTTGCACAAAAAGCAGAGAAAATAATGAAAAGGTTCATCTGGGTGGTAGTTGTGCAACTTCTTATTTGCCCAGCAGGAGGTAGTAATACTTAGACAGCCATAATTTCTTGGTTATCTGATTGCCTTAAAATAAAACCTCATGTGGATGTAACAAGCAGATTTTGTTACACCAAGTTTTTTTTATTTTTTATTGAATTGAATCCAAAGATGGAAGTTTGCTTTAAGGATACCTGGCCTTAATAGGTATGCTTAGGCTATAAAATATGTATAAATTAAAACTGTGAAGCCGTGGAACAATGAGATGCATATGAATAGATTTTCTTTGGGGCATCGCTGCTCCTGGGGCTGTTGCTTGTGTGAGCAGGCTGGCACTCTGTTCTGGCCCTCCAGTCCAGGAGGAGTGTTTTAGTCAGCAGAACTGTGATGGCAGGTGGCTCCCGCTCCTTTCTCTCCCTCAGTCTCAGCGTGTTGTTCCCTGTGCTGGTGCAATGACTACGCTAGTTTTCTGACACTTAATGAAAGGCCTCGGAAAGAAATGGTGTCTTTACCTGGGGTGGGGGTGGGGGGGGGGGGGTGGTGGTGGTGGTGGTGGTGGTGGTGGTGGTGGTGGTGGTATGTGGACGTACTGTAGTTCTGTCTGAGCGAGTAGAACAGGTTGCTTGAATACTTCTACTTTTAGTTTAACAGTGTTCAGCCAGGCAGTTTATTTTGGACAAATCCCTGTTTGGAGGGACCTACCTGAAATTGTCCGATACAAAGTATTTTTCAGTTTTGCCATGGAGGGTGGTACCTGTGGCCTGCACTGTTTAGTAGGGGCGGGGCCTTTTTTCCCCTGACACCAATTTATTATTATTATTATTATTATTATTATTATTATAATAATAATATCAAAATGCACAGATTTGTGAATTGGTGGGTAGAATATTTCCTCAGCAATACAGATTTTATTCCATTATTTTTCTCTACTTTCATATTAAAGCTGCACCAGAGTAAGGTTTCAAGGGTTTATAGCCCATGATCTCACCGAAGATGTGCTCAGTAAACATTTGCTCAACTTCTGAAATAAATTTTTTATGAAAATGGTTGATTAAAAGTTTTAGGTGTAGTGGATTTTTGCCAGATTTGTGTGTGTATGATTATCAATGATAAGAAAGAATTGCCATATATAGCAAAATTGAATTGCCACACTGAGTTTATCCCAGCGCAGAAATAATTGCCATCTTATCGTTTTGCGTACTAAACGTTGTGATATCGTATTGGGATGTCCCAGACAATTCCCAACCGTACCATGTATATTTGGGGATTTAGTAATTGAGTATGGTTGCCTTGATGTGCTGTAGTGACTCCTTGTGGCGGCTCTGGCACCTGCCTGCTCAATCAAGGTTGATGACCGGAGAGTGTGTTCCATCCGGCAAGTAAGACATACAGCCTAGATGTTTTGGTTCAGTGAGCTGGATGATGAGAACCAAAACAGCCTTGGAGGACACACACGTTCACATCTACCATGTTGCAATAAGTCTGCTTTAATAACAAATTGACAGTGTACACTTAATCTTTTTAAATTCTTGCTGATTTGTTGTATTTCTAGGTATGATTTTTTTATAGGTTAAACAGTTTTTCCCTGTGCATGTGAATGAGATGGTAATGAGCTTATTAAAGACTAATCAAAGCACTTACATCAGTCACTTCCTGTATGTTTGTAAAATCTGATAATGGTTGTTTAATGTTTTTGTTTAAAGTTTATAGCTAGCATTCCTGATTTTTTACTACAGTATACTAGAAGTCCCTAAAAAGATAATGGAACTTGTCAGTTCAGTGTTCAGTTTTTTTTAAATTTATTTTTTTTGTCCCCATAAAGATGGAGACATTAACTTGTTGGTGGATGTCTTAGGTTTAAGTATACGTTAGCTTAGGGGTTGTATTGATGTTTACAAATTACAGTGGCTTTAGCTGCGGATAGAGAGACTGTAGTGAGGGGACGTTTGGAATGGTCTTCCTCCATGTTCCTCCACTTCCAGCAGCTCTGTTCTGTGAGCTCACCGTGAGTCGGGCGGGTGTAGGAGATCAGTGAGAGTGAGAGGCGTGGGAGGTAGAAACGGAGGAGTGTGGGCTGGTAGGTAGTCTCCGTTGGGGGAAAAGGGCGAAGAACTTAGGAGATCGCATAGATGATAGGACAGAGGCATAGGGAGTGGTAGTGATGCAAGAAGGACGATTGTGACGGGGATATGGCCATCTGGGCGGGGGCTGAGGGGCGGGGTTGGAACAGAGGGGAAAAAGACCAAAGTACTGAGCAGGGACCTAGAGGGGGGGGTTGGAGTGAGATGGGTTGACAAACAACGTGTGATAAAGATGGGCTAAAGAGCTTTGCCTGCTATGTCAGTGGAAGGGCACTGAGGTGGGGTTGAAATGATAGGATAGATGTGGGCAGAAAGCATTGGACAGAAATGTAATCGAAGGCAGTCGTTAAGAAGGGAAATGGATGTCTCCATCGTGGCTTGTGAGTCAGGAGTCTGAAGAGCGTCACACTGTAGGCCAAGATGAGCGGTGAGTTGGTGACACCAGACTGTCCGTTCCAGCGCTGCGGGAGACCAGGAATTCAGGGCCGTGTAGCAGTGGACACCCAATGAGATGGGGTGATGGTGCAGGCTGGGCAGCAACTAGTTACACAACTATAGGGATAGAAAATGCACAGCTGACGTGGCTGCAAGTGGGCAACATTAGGCAACTATAAATCCCCGGTGAGGATGGCAACTGAGCAATGAGTGGGACGTTCCCTGAGTAACCCTGCAGAATTGTCTTATGGGCAACATTAGCGCTGCTGTACCACTGACCTGGGGAGGCTTTAATATGAGCTGATAATCTGCCGAGCAGCAGTGAAACAACTCTCCCTCCAATACTGGCTCTCACTTTACCCTGCCCCTACAACCTAGCTGATTTGTCAACAATCAGCTTGCAGCACTATCCACTGTTCAGTTATGTTTTTTGGGGGAAAACTGGCATTATTTAATGCTGAGGGCCCTTATTGCCAATATACAAGAGAGAAATATACTTCTAACCACTTAGTAGAGCAGCAGTCATCGAGCCAGTGTTAAATTACCTGATTGATATTTGGAAATGGTGCCAAATGCATTTGATTGGCAAGTAAATGCTTAACAGTCTAAGTTTTTTATTAAGAGGACTTAAGGGTCATGTTGGGGCCAGAGTTCTGTCTCTGTTGTGTTGTGCAGGTGAAAGCCCACAGGTGAGTGACCTCCGAGGTCCTTCGCGACTGAGCTAAAAGCTGAGTCACTGCTGTCCCCTTGGATAAAGCCCCAGCGGCAGCAGGGAGATTTTCGATCCGGTGAGGTTTGCTATAAACGTGTAAAATGAGACCATTAAAAAACCCTTTGTTTGCATTATCCTGTTATGTCCCTCTGCTGTCTCTCTGCCTGTGGTGCATTTCTGCAACCGGAGGGGGTGGCTGTTTCCAGACCACAGGCCATATTCGGTGAAGCGCTCCACAGAGAATGATTTTTGGGGAAATGTGAACCCTGAACTGTCGATTTGGCAAATCCATTGCCCCCCGTCTCCAACGTTCCTGGCCGGGCTCAGCTGGGTTTCGAGTCGCTCCTGCTCAGTCACGTCCTCGTCAGTGTTGAGGAGTTGACCTGGTGCACAGTACCCCAGTAAGGGAGCTTTAGGCGGAGGCTCATACAGGTTAGAAAGGTGACATTCCTCCCGGCCCCCAGAGACAATGCAGCCGAGCCCCATGCTGACCTACTGCCACACCGAAGCTCATAATGACCCATAGGTTTGACTTCACACTACACAGGCTTTAAGGCTTTGGGGAAAATCCTCAAACATCCCCTGGCTTTTATGCAGTTCCTAGGTATATCCTCAACTTACATCAACTTTGTTGGCTTCTCCCCATAAACAATCTGCAGTAGTCCTGTGGGTGGACTGGCCTCGGTGTTTCAGGCTTGCATTTGGATATGTCCTGAGCAGAGGACAGTTTTCTTAAAGTCACAGTTGTGCGATATTCAAAATCCTATAGCCTGGTTCTCCTATCAGCTATGTGGATACCCTGAGGACTGTCGCAGCAGCTTTGCCAGAATGGGCATTCTTTGAAATTAGTGCAAGCCCAGCAGGTTACTTCTCAGTAATTAATAGTTTCTTAACAATGTTTGCTTTTCTTGGGTTTGGGGCATAATTTGGGGGTAATGCGCGGTTTGTTTTTGTACCGCAAAATCTGTCCTTTATGCTAGGAGCTGTACTATACTTCTATTCTTTCGCCTTCAGGCCTTTACAGAATGCAAATGGTGGAGATTTGGCAGGCAATCTTTGTATAACGGTCATCCTTCTGGAGAACAGAAACTTCTTTTAAGGAAGGCTCTGAACCTCTTATGGTCGCTGTGGTGTTTCGTCGGCTGTTTTGAGGGGTGAAGTGTTCCTGTAGAATAGGCCTGGGGTTTGTAGATTGTTCATTTTAGGCTGCTGTCAGAGGTTTCCCATCATAAACTATGAAATGGGGAGGAAGCTATTTGGGTTCTATAGATTGCGCATGATTCCAGTTTATATAGTGTTAATGATGACTAAAATGCCTCTACAGAAAGATGGTTTGGAAAGTAGCCCCCCCCCCCCCCCGGTCCTGTCTCTGTCTACTCTGACTCTTCTCAGGGTCTTTCTTTGACCTCTGCCCTGCAGGCTGACCCTTGCACCAGGCTTAGAGCCCAATTAAAACAGCGGGCCTGAGTCTGAGGGTGTGGCCGGGGTCAAATCTCAGGGTCATGGAGGTCGGCCCACACTGCCCTTTTTATTCTTTTTACGATGCCCTCCACGCTCTAACTCTGCTGCCATTATTGGCTCCTTGACTTTTTGTGATTAGAAATGGCCCGCCCCACAATGACGCCACGGTCCTGCCTGGGAGAAGAATGGGCTGTTGGTGAGGAGGACATAACTCTGATTTCAGTTAAAATGTCTGCTCCATCCACTCAAGGCATTTTTGTGACCATAACTGTATAGAACTGATTAAATATTGCTTTTTCTTTTGTGGCAATTTTTCCAATTTGTTTTCCATTCAGGTCATGTCTGACCAACATTTCAACAAACTACAGATAGTGATGTTGTTAAGTAACATTTGTGAATCTTCTAATTTCTGTGGCGCCTGGGAGTTGTTCAGATCCCTGAGAAGTGAGCGGTTCTAGGTGTCTTTGTAACCTGGTCTCTATAGTTGATCCTCTGGAGCTGATGGCTTTCTATTAAGCAGAGATGATGATGGATAGGTGAGGACAGCAGACTCACTAATGGTCTGACTGGCTTTCGCTGTGTCCATCTCCTCATTCTGCGGGGGTCATGGCTGTACTGATCAGAGTTACCCAAATAATTGTCCTCGAGTCTCCTCCTAACATGTCACTGTGTGCGTAAAATGGTGTTCTGAGGAAGATTGTAACTCCTCCACCGAATATTGAGGGATAAGAGCCCATATAATGGGTGATTCCTTGGTTATCCCTTGATTTACTGCGCTTCAGTTCAGCTCTTTCCTTTTGGTTTTTGATTTTCAGTACCGTATGTTTTAAGAGGCAGCAGGTTGCACAAACGATCACAACTTCATAAGGAACTATCTGTCAACAGACGCTTTGTGAGTTCAGTCGGTTCAGTCCTTTTTGGCTAGACTTGTGTTAGGTGCGAAAGCTTGTGCCACTTGATATTTGCTGAACTCTGTCAACTGCCAACGGTGTAAATAATTAGCAGAACATTAATACAGAATGGGGATCTACCCTTGGGTAACAACTTATTTTCCTGATAACAAGTGTTTGCATATACTATATATTTACTTACACTTGCATGGAAGAGATTGTATGTTGGATATTGTTACAACAGGGAATGGTAGCAGCATTCCACAGACCATTTTGTGAGCTTGGTATATGTACAGTATCGACATTGAATGTGTGAACAACGCCATTCTCTGGGCCCCCAGGGGTCTGATGGGGCTTCACACAGTTGACAGTAAATCTTAGGAATGAGTGTGTACATGCCAGTCTTTCTGTGATTAATTCAATAGAGTTGGAGAGAGAACTGAGAACGCATCAAAGCCCCCTGACTTTTAAGTGGTGGCTGTAACAAGGTGAAGGGCTTCTGACGGGCTCCCTTCCCAACACTGGGCCATGTGTGGTGTGTTGACGCGCTCCTGTCGGAACATGATTTGGGAGTCCTGTGGTTCTTCCTTGGCTGTGTTTGAGGACCCGGCTGTGCAATTACCAGTTGACGTCTGTGTAAAACAACAGACATCGTTTGAGTTTTGTCTTAGATTTGTCTTCAGTCTTGCACGTGGTGTGCACCCATCTATGATGTTTTTTACCTGCCTACCCGAGCTGACCCTCTGGTGCTGACCCTCTGGTGCTGACCCTCTGGTGCTGACCCTCTGGTGATGGGGTTTGGGGCCCAGAGCCTAACCCTCCTGGGCCACTGCAGATAAACCCGAAGTTGGCAAATTAAGCATTGGTGCTTGCTCTTAAATATAATTTTTATATTTGTCTTTTTTTCATTTGCGTAATGACTTGTATATAAATGAAAATTCACAAATACCTTTCCAAATATCTACTGTCTTCCTTCAAAGGGAATGTTTTTTTTCTGTCTTTTGGGTTTATTGTTTGAGTTATTACACAACTGTGCTACTCTATTTCAGCACCTTTTTTTTTTTTTTTATCTCACAACTTCTCACATTCCAGATTTTTTTTTGTTTTGAAGATTTCTTAAAACAGTTTTGTCCTGCTGTCAAAAAGGAGGAAGCAGCCTGTTTGTACTTGTGTTTCAGTCAGTACACTGTTTAGATCTTGGCATATGGGCCACCAAAATTACCTTGTTTTACTTTGGATTATGGAGTTTATCCTGAAAATCTTTTATACAGATTGAAGGATGACATGGGCTCATTCAATCCCTCATTCTTAAACGGTGGCTGCAGCTGTTGATTTCTCTTTCTCAGTTCATTACCTTATGAAAAGGAACAAGATGTTTTAAACAACGGTAAGATTTTGACAGAAGTAAAAAATAAAGTTAAATCATGCCCTTCTTTAACTTCTGTAAATGAAATGCTAATTACTACAGTGAATCAGAGCGCAATAAATCCTCTTCATATAATCTCTGTGCCGACCAGTCCCATATTCTGTGACTTCTTTCTGTTGTCTCTGAAAACAAGTGATAACGTCTACCTCTTCAGATGCTTGTTCTGTTTTTATAATACTCCGATATGATCCCTAGCTCTGACTTGCTTTTCTGTAGCCGTCTTATTTCCAGAGCTTTGTCCTCCTGCTTTGTACCTCTGCCCTGACGTCCACTCTGCTGCTAACCTAGTCATGCTAAGAGACTTCAACCTCAAGTCTGTTTTCATCTTTATTACTTTTAAAGTTAGGCTGAACTCTGCCAACGCTAATGTCTTTGGGGAGTGTTTGTGGCACACACGTTTCTGATGAACCGGATTTGTTCTTTCCGTGTTACGGTATGCGGAATACCTCTAACAGCTTGTGCACCAATCGACCGGCTGTCAGGAAACCTATTTCAAGTTGAGTAACACCGTAATGATGTGAACAAGCTGCTGCATCTGTTCATTGGGTGGTTTCAGGTTGAATGTGGGCTTATTCTCCTCCAGAACGTGTTCCCGTCTCCATTGTTTGGCCACAGGCCCAAGCAGGAGAGTATCCCCCCGTTCTCGTCTGATGTGATGGTGGGCAGGTTCTTTGAACGAGGGAACTTTGATGTTAGCGAGAGCGATGAGGTAGACTGATAAGATGTCTGCAAGTCCGTACAGCTTTCGTCAGTGTGTGTAGTTAATCCTGACTTTGACCTAGAGTTTAAATGCAGGCTGTGTTCCCTTGTAATTTCACATCCTCAACTATGACAGCCGTTTTTCTTTTTTCCTTTTTTTTTTTAAATGGTTTGGTCTATCTGCGCATCATTAGGAATATAATTGCCGTGACCGTGAAAGAGATTGACACATTGCGTAATTACTTATTCGTTGGCCTTTATGTACACTGTAATCCCAGTTTAGCCACCATACTGAACTTTGTTGTGAGCAGGCATACAGCCGCAGTGTGAAAAAACGGTTCATGTTTTATTTTGCTCTTTCCATTTTCTGAGTGTGTGTGGGGGGGGCTTTGGAACGATACCTTGTCTGTCAAACGGGGTGCTTACTTGGTGGTCTTGGAGTCAAATGTATCCCTGTTAAGTTGATTAGTCTAATTGCTACTGCCTAGGTTGCTAGACGATGATGAAGACAATAAACAGAACACCAGCAAGTTCAGTTTAATGAGTTGCTTTGGGCCCTTTGGTTTCAGGCAACGCCACAATGTCATCCCAATGCTGTAGCCTGTCATTAGCTTGACCTCTACACTACTTGCTTTTACAAAATGTATTATTTTGTATTTTTTTTTGTCACTGCTGGTTAGGTCAGTTATTGTTGCATTCTAGGCTTTGCTGTGGCGTGTTTCCTGATCCGCACCAATGTTGCTGTTCATTTATTCTGACTCCAAATGACCCATTCTTTGGGGGGCAATGTCCTCAAATGTTTGTTGTCTTGAAACTTCAGTAGCTACTTGGAGTTGGCCGTTAGTGTTGACATGGTGCATTTAGAGCTGCTGAACGTGACCTCCATGAGGACATTGGGTTGCAGCCAGGTTTAATCTCATTGTCCAGAGATCCTGTCTCTACATGCCTTGGCAACAGGTTGCCAGGTCAAAATTGTTTCTGTGGGCGTTAGAGCAGAAAGCGCTGTTCTAAGTTGAGGCAGAAATATGCTTTCATATGCATTCTGGTGATCGGCGCGCCAGGAGACCAGGGCTCAATACCAGTCTTAAATCGTCACACTTCCCTACGACTGTGCACCCCCTCTGTGGCAGCCGGGTGATAAGAACCACTTGTTGGTGGGCTGGCATGTCTTGATCTTTAACTCTCCGATATGTCCTGTGGAGTCTCTTTTAAGTGAGGCAAGGGTTGTTGCAGATTACCTATTAAGATCTTTTTAAACATATTCTATACCCCATTTTCTTCCCCTCTCAGCTTTTATTTTGTTCTTCATGCTACTCCCCCAGAATGCCGTGTTTCTTCACCGTGCAGCACACTCTCTCTCTAGTCGGTTTTATAACTGCTGTTTTTAAATTGATCAGCAGGAAGAAGCCCCCTTTAAGCAATGTCAGACATCTGAGGACTGCTGATTGTGTGCTAATATTCCTGAGGGCGGCACTTCTGTGAAAAGAAAAACGCAACCTTAAGAACGATATGTCATCGCTAATTCACGGTCAATTAAGCATCAACCTGCTTGCAGGAGGATGTCATTCGCAACTGAAACAGACTCACTCCGTCATCCCTACAGCTTCTCATTAGGTCTGAGTCAGGAAACCGTGCTTGGCAAGAACCCCCGGGGTGAGCTCATGGATGTTTGCCTGTTTGTGTCACTTCAGCTGTGTGTAAGCAAAGGACCTTAGGGCAGATGAGGTCTCTCATGGCGGTAAGCCCAACAACCTTACCTAAACCACACTCTGCCCGGGCTTCCCCCCCCCTCGAAGGTGACGGGCTCAAATCCGGCAGACAATGCCGAGCAGAGCCGGCGCACTTGCGTCAAGTACTGGATCTTTAGCCATGGCGCAGTCTTCCACACACTCCGGGCCACAATGAGGAGACAGGAGGATCTGTCCAATAGGATGTGACAACCTTGGCTGAGACTTCCTGGACTTGTAAACAGAGCGCTCACTCTGGCTCCCCTCTTTCCTGTGGGGGGAGGGGGGGGCTTTCCAGAGAAGGCACAGAAAATCTTTACTATCATCACTGGATTACCCAGCCTGCCCCCAGTATTTCAGCTATGTCACTAAAGTGTAAGTCTTTGGGGCTAAACCTTTATTTAGCATCTTCTGCTAATCCGCTAGGCTCCTGTTCTTTGAAGTGGAGTCTTTTGTGGTGTTCTGCTCTATTAACATCTCCTGATAATTACGCTACAGCTCTCTAAATACTCCATTCTGTCCTATTTAGCCGATCAGCTCCTAGAGACAATCTGCAGTGTTTTGAATAAGACACAACTCTGCCAAGTTTGGACTGCAAAGTCAACAATAGGATGTGGTTTGATTCTTCATATATTCTGTCTGTTTTTTGTTTTTTTACAGAACGTGTACTAATGCAGAGTTCTACAGGATAGTTACTATGCAAGTCAATACTTGTTATTGTTTGAAGTTCAGTGCTGATGAGAATGTCCAACCCTTCTCTGACATTGATTGAAACAGGTAATGGATGGATGTTTTAAAGGCTATGGATGGAAGGGGTTGGTGAGGGACTGGAGATTCACCATCAGAGGGTGGCTGTGTTCTGTATGCCTTCATTACTCCTGCATATGACAAAGCTCTGGTGTTACTGGATGACCGGTATCTTCGTGCTGTGAATAAAAAAAGCTAATTTGTTGGTAATTTTGTTAACATTAGAAGACTAGTGCCTTTAATTGCCTCGTTGGTTTTAGCGCCAGCAATTTACGACGGCTGCAAAGTATAGTGCTAATGCTACCAAGTACAACCTTGTCTGTTTCCAGAATATTGCTTGTTTACTAGTTAAACTGCAGAATATGTGCTAATTGCACAATGTAGTATTCATGTACTGTTGATTCCTTTAGACGATAAGTTGAAATTAATGACATCCTGTTATGTATAAAGCGTTAAAAAAAACTAATGTAACGGCCTGCATATAACCATGCACTTCACATTCCGGGTTTTCACAGTCCGGGTTTTCACATTCCGGGTATTCTAGATGTAATCTGCATTTAATTTGTGATCAGATTCCAGAAATTCTGCTCTTTTGATGCCACACCTCGTTGTGGTCCCCTTCTAAAGGCAATCCTTGAATGGTGGGTCGGGGGCCCGAGTGCTTCCCAGACGGCGCACATTTAACCGGACAAGCGGTGTATTGTCGGCATATTAACTGCTGTGCTGAACTCTCGTTAATGTGAAATGGGCCTAACTGTGCCGTCCCCCTGTTGCAGGCAAGACTGAGTGGTCTACGCCGCTTTCACCGCAGCCACGGCCCGCTAAAGCGAAGGAACCGGAGGCGTGTGTTGATGGACCTGCGCCGGAAGCCAAGAAGTCTGGAAAGAAGGGTGAGTTCACCTTACCGGGATGCTAAAAGCGGCGTTATAACAAGGCAGGTCTGGACCTCACACGTTCTGCTCTGTGTGAGTCTGCTTAATCACAGGAGCTCTCCTGTGCACACGGTCGCCGGTCTGCAGTACTGGCACAAGACGCACACCACGAACAACCTCATAAAAAGACGGATGTTCTGTGTCATAACTAATGCCCTCGTAAACCCTGTGCCGCACTCAATCAAATAAGCGCGTTGACATTGTCGAGATGTGCCAAGACAAAGTCAGCGGAAAATGTGACTGCACGGTACTTTTGGGGAAATACTGCAGGGGAAGCGATTGAACTTTGTTTGTCGGAAACCCTGAGAAAGTCCCCAGTGCCGAACCCACGACTTCAGCTCGTCAAGTTTTGGTGGATAGTACACATGAACGCGGTTCGACAAGAAGTGAAATGGAGTAGTCCTGATTGTGGCAGCTGTGTAAATTCAACTGGTGTTATCTGTGAAAATAGCTCCCAGCCCCCTTTTCCTGTTGTTGAGATGACTGCGTAAGATAATCTGTCATTGAAATCCGGGGGTGCGTACGTGTGGTTGGCATGGATTTGGTCTACCTGTGAGGTGCTCAGCGGATGGACTGTATCACCTGAGTCCCTGTCCCTGGCTGCTGATTACATCCATGCGTTCAAGTCATGGACCACCTACTGCCTCTGAGGGGCGGGGCTGTTCGCCTGGCAGGCCGAACACCATGCACAGTCATGGCTTTGACAAAATTTAATCCAATCTACTTTTTTTTTTTTTTTGCTTCTGACATTGCTTGTTTTGTCTTGTTGATTGAGTTTGCTTAGGCTGCAAATATGTTTTGTGGGAATTTTGAAGCCGAGGATTACTTGACACTTTTGATCACTTAAATGGTCTTTCAGGGATTTCAGGCGAGGGAAGGGGAGGATGTTACTAACGTGACTGGAAAAAACATCTCTAAATATTTCTTTCTTTTGAGGCCAAATGAATAAAAAAATATTTCCCCACATTGAGTAATTAGGTAATGTGTAAAAGAAATGGTAGGAAATTGTGTAGAGTTTAATTCTCGTCCAAATTAGTTTTCATACGTTAAAAGCTAATGCTTTGTATGCCTGAAACAGACAGGAAAGTAGAAATTTGTGAATTTGGTGGAAATCCTCTTATGCTTTTCTTAATGTATGCATGACAAATGCTTAATACGGAAGTGGATCTTTATTTTTGACTTGGCAGTAATTCTAGCCTCTTTAAGGATGTAGTTGAATCGCTCTGCTGTAGGGGTTTATGCACTCTTTTAGCTGGACCGTGTAAGCGGACCCAGCCTAGAAGAGCGAATGTCTCTTACTGAGTCCGTCCATCCCTGACTGACTGACTACCTCTTGTTAAATAGCATTAGCATAGTGGTTAGAGACGCAGGCGACGGAACAACAGGTCCCGTTGTGGTTCAAGATGCAGCCTTTCACGTGGACGACCAGGGTTCGAATATCGAGAGGGCAGACACGATCAACACTTTGTGTGGCGGGCCGGCTGAACTAGGCTCGCCTGTTTTATAATGGATAGACATCTTTTTTTTTTGTGTCCCACCCTTTGTCTCCCAATAGATTCATCTGCGACCGGTCCTAAGAACATTTTCAGTCGTCTTGTGCAGGTGGCCCAGTGCCTCCTGCTGGATAAAGGTCATCGGAGTGGGAGGAGTAAACCCTCCCCTGCCAGGCGTCGTTCCTCCAAGGCCAGCAGGACCTCCTCAATCAACCAGTCACAGGTAGGCAAGCCAGAAGGACTGCTCTCCTAACCTGTGGAGGAAGTTACTGAACGGATGTCTGAGCCTTTTCTAGAGTAGTCCGTCACAACCCGTTCCTTTCCTCATTTGTCTTTTCTGCTTTATCTGCACAGTGTTTTGTTCTTATTTGTCTAAACCATGCTGCTCTGCAGGGACCGTCTCAGTAATCTCCATCTGTAGGTTTTCTACACATTGCTCTTCAAGTGTTGCTTTTTTTCTTTGTAGTAATGCTCTGTAAAACCCAAACAAAGGGAGAAGTGTTTACAACGGGCAGGATTTTCACTGCATCAAGACCCTTTTGGACCTGAGGAACCCAAAGCCTCAAGCCTAACCCTGCTGTCTCAGACTGGCCTGTGGCTGTTTTCCAAAGGCCTGCTCTATTAGGAGGGCTTTAGTCTTTAGTTTGACCTTTTGCGTTCAGTTCTCTGCTAGGGTTTGGTTGCTATTTTGTTTTAGAAAGTAGTTCACAAATTCTACAAGATGAGGGGTTTTATCCATTTCCATAGTACAGAAAACCGGTTTAAATGATGGCCTTTGTGGAGGAGCAATGTCTGAATTAGTATTTAAAGATGTGCTTTTGTCCAGACACTTGGAAACCATTTCCGGACATGCTAATTTAACTTCTTATCCTGTGTATAAGAGCGTTTTAGCTTGTTGCCAGATTTGCATCAGAGATACACCAAGACTGTTGATGTAGGACGTCTGGTTCTGAAGTTCTTCTGGCTCCGTGTATAAACAGAATCAGAACCAATGGCACCTCAATGTATTTTATCACTAGCAACAGCATTTGTTTGACAGGGAGCAGCATGTTAGTTAACCGCTTAACAACATTGTTAGTGAGTTGCTTTCCGGGTCAGCGGTCCGGCCGCACACTTTACAGGCTAACCTCTTCAGTGAGAGTTTCCTGTTACTACTGTGAATAGAAACTATTGTTATTTAAATGCTATTTAAGTTAAATTGTCCTCACATTTGTTGTAGTGAAAATTGGCCCTTTGTTTGTCCTACTTCTGAATTGTATATTCCACTGTTAATACACTCTCTACCTTGTCAGTCCGTAGGTTAAGCCTGTGGGTTAAGTGCTTTCTGGTTGTTGACATGGTCCTCCTCACCCCTCCAGATCAGAGCCAAGAGGAGGAGTCTGGCTCAGCAGGGAGGTGGGAGTCTGGCTGAGGGGGGAACCACTCCCACCCTGGTCTCCGAGGGGTCAGTCAAAGACAGGTTGGTCAAAATCCTCTGTTAGACACATCTGTTACAGTACATGCGCAGCAACATATTTGCCATAAAGCAATTTTAAAGGTTTAGTAATGGAACATTTCTACGCAGTGTGTTATTTGATTGAGGTTGCCACCTTCAATTTATGTATATTCTTTAAAACTTAAACATCTCCAGAGAAAAATCCACTGAGATGTAAATTCCTACATTTGTCTGTCATCTGTCAGCCAGAGGAGATGGCTCCAAGCCAGAGGAGACTTGACTTTCCCACACAGAGCTGTTGCAAAAGGAACCTTTATGATCCCTGTTGTCATGTCCCGTGCAGTTGAGTTGATGCAGCATGGAACAGTATGAAGATGTATGTAGTTATTAGTGTCTCCTAGATGAGAGCATCTGCTTAATGACAAATGTATAGGTAAACTTCTTAGGACCTGGGAACAACATTCTCTTTATTATTTATTAAAAACAAAATGTTATTTCTTCAGTTGTGAGGGCTCAGGAAACCCACGGTTCAGTAACTTTTTGCAGTTTTGAGGTCAAGTATCGGGAATGCCAGGAAATTGAAATGCCAACAGCACTGTGGTTAATTTTTATTCAAAGATGCCGTATGAAACCAAGAATAGACCATGAGTCATTCAATGCTAGGTGACAGGACAAGCAGGCCGGCCAACATTTTTTGATTTTCTCAAATGAACAACATGTTCTGTGTCTGTGCATTCCCGTCATGTAAGCCTGGCACAGATGTTGTAAAGACCAATTCTACAACGGTTACACTTCCTTCAGAGCTTCTGTCAAGCTCTCTGCGTTCATATCTTGCTGGATATGTTCAGGTCACTATTTGTTTCTTGTCTGAATGAGTACACCCCAGATTGTGTGTGTGTGTGTGTGTGTGAACCCTAACCCAGCACATAGTTATCGTCGCCCATCCCTGGGTAATGGGATTGCCTGTCACTTATTAGACTCTGAAGGTCCATGAATCCATAGTTATTGAGCAACGCAGGGTTCATTGACCAATCATAGATAACTTTGGCTTGTGTTTGCTCATATAATGCGAGTAACCCACCTATTTTATGAAATCGGGGTGAAGGAAGTTCATCTTGTGGCTTGAGTGTTCTCTGAATTTCCACGGCTATGAACCTATTTACCTTTCGCATGTCAGGTTTCACAACACTGGGATTGATATTGGTTCAGGTGGTGGGAACACTGGGGTTGCTACTGGCTATCTTAGTAGGAATACTGGGATGATATTTGCTCTGGTGGTGGGAACATTGGGGTGATAATTTCTGCCAGGCAGCCTGACCTCAGTCTCCATCTCATGACAAAAGCATGCCACATCTCTGAGCCGTGGGCAGAAGGCTGTGTGCATACTTGTCATTCCTCACAGGTCCCGTATTAGTGTCAAGTGGCTGAAATTGCTGAAATGAGGAGCAGGTTGGCCCAGGGGGTCAATGAAGGGATTACGCTAATTTGACACAAGATTAGAGAGGGGACAGGAAGGACAGGAGGGCACTCTTCTCTTAGCGACTTGCTGACAAGCACTTCTGCACTGACAGGGCTTGGAGCCCAGGAGCTAGGGGCTGGCAGTGTCGGTTGACTGTAGATGACTCTGGCTCATGTACTGAGTAAAGAGTTCTGTTCCTTTGATCTGCGAGGGATATCAAATGAGCGTAGATGAAAGAGAAGGGGCACATTGCAACACCCCCCACCCCTTAGGTTTCAGCCAGTGTTCTGGAGAACTGTACCTGGATTCAGAGAGTTTTCATTCCAGATTGTGAACGTTAAAGTGTCAGGATCGCATGGATCAGTTTTTCTTTGCTGCTGCTGTGTGGGTGCCCGGGCTAAGGTGGGCTTGTATGGACCGTTCAGGTCCAGTGTGGTGATGTAGGTCATTCCACTAAATACCATGGTCACACGCCAAATGTACCATTATCGCCCAAGAATTTAGGACATCAGGAATCCGGAAGTGCAACACGAAAAGCTAGTGTGTGTTAGGGTTTCCCGTCTCCTCTGGTGTCCTATCCAGCCAGCTCTCCCTTGAGCGCTCTCTCCCTCCAGGTGCTTCTCCTTTAAATACCCTTCACCTGTTGATGAATCAAACCGCTGATGTGTGTGACATTCATCTTTATAAGCGTGTGAGCGAGTGAAGTGGGCGGAGGAGTGAGTGCATACAGTGTGTTTATGAAGCCCCTGTGTAAGTTGAGTTTCACACTGAAGTAGCAAACTGTTGAATGGTTGTCAGACTCCTTGGCTTTTAACCTTTGGTTAAAATGACATCAGGGCTTGGAACTTTGACCCGTCTGTTTCTTCAGAGCTTAGGGTTGGTCTCTATTCAGTTTCTGAACTGTATCGTATAATCAGCAGTGCACAAGGGGCTGTTTCTTTCCACACCTGTTTTATTTATTATTATTGTTGGGTTGGTATTCAACATCATACTATTTGCATTTCCAAATACTTAAATAATAGAAATGAGATACGGCCCAAGTGTAGTGTCTAATTGTCGGACTAATTTAAACAGAGTTAAGTCGAGTTGGATAAATCTGTTAAGTGTACTGGGAATAGCTGTACTACTGTAGATGTACTGGGAATATCTGTACTACTGTAGGTGTACTGGGAATATCTGTACTACTGTAGATGTACTGGGAATATCTGTACTACTGTAGGTGTACTGGGAATATCTGTACTACTGTAGGTGGGAGTATCTGTGGTTTTGTAGGTGAACAATATTTAACCCTTGTGCTCCTGTCTTCCCAGCAGGCCCAAGGCCGCAGTGTTCAGGAGGATGTGTTCTGGTCCCGTGGGCCGTGTGGCCCGTAGACGCAGCAGCAGCAGCCAGTCCCCCCGGATCAAGTCCATCGGTGTCCTCCGGCCCCGGACCACCCAGAAACCGCCAGAACCCCCCCAGAACCCGTCTCCCTGTGACCCAGCCCAGAACCTCCGGAAGCTGTAAGCAACGCGACGTCGATAGCGGCCCACACCTGTTTAGACACTGCGGGCATAAAAGCCAAAAATAAAACTGTCAGGCGGTATAATTTCCTGTGTTTTGGCCCTGTCTCTGTGGGGAACACCTTGCTGTTAATCAGATCCGCCTGGTGGGGGAGGGTAGTATGAGGAATTTAAAACCTGGATAAATGAAAATGCCCAAAAGGTTATGTCTTCATGGTTGTGTGGATGGCTGGATCAGGACCTTTTACATGTAGACCCCATGTCAAATGTACAACCACCTATTTACTGGATTTGTTTTCTACCTTGGGGCTTAGAGTTCCAGGAACTAGGCTTCTCACTTCTAAGTCTGTTTCTGACAGGGGGTGGAGGGGATGAAATCAGATCCCCCCCATTCTGTTTGTGTTGAGATTGAAGGATTTTATGTCCACTGACAGAAGTGCAGTTCTACTGATATCATTTAATTAGAGGGATCGCCGTGAGTTTTGAGTAATCGCTTCATAATGTCCGATTTTTTTCGTTAACCTGGAATGTGACGTAAACAGAAGTTCGTTCGTTCGTTCGTCCATGTCAAATGGGTAAAAATGACAAAGTTTCTCTTAACGACAAAACAATGTGAAACAAGTGGAGACCGTTCAATGGGCTCTCTGGCTGAATGACCCTGTTACTGGGCTTTCCACACCCAGTATACGGATGTACCTCATTACATGCTCTCATCCGGCCCACCTGTGTCCCGTGCCTTGACCTGGATGACGTGGCGTCCGCGTTGCCCTGTTTTCACGTTGCCGTGTCGCCGGGCCGGGCCGAGCCACAGAACGGTACCAAAATAAACTCCATAGCCGGCTGCCTGCTTTTGGCGGTACCTTCGGTGTCTGTGGGAAGCCTGAAAAAAAGCCAGAATCCCTGAGGAGGAAATGGATCCACGTCTGCTTGGTTTGCGTATGCACAGGCTCGGCGGGGTCCGCGCCCCTCCCGGATTATCCCTGCTCAGCACTCCGATGTTTTTATCATCAGGGACATCCCTGCCACCCTCCTCTGCCAGAGCTCTGCTGTCTGACTAGTGTTTTATTTTCTCCAGTCGATTGTAATGTACACAAGCCTCAATCAGCCACCCTCTCCCAGTACATGTGCCATTACACAGTCGATAGATTTATCGTAGTCCGCTGTGAATGATCCCATGTTAAGTCGGGGGAACACTTAATGCTTTGGTGTGACTCTGATAGTGGCTGACGCTTTCAGGTCTGGGTCATCGGTGCTGTGATGCGTTGATATTCTGCGTGCACCGTCCATGAGATCCAAGCCAACTGACAGCCATGTTTTGACGATATGCATGGATGGTTGTTGTCAGCCTGCCAGGGGAAACCTGCTTGCTGCTGTAGTAGCTGAATGAATCGAGTCATTTTATCAACCGTACTGAGTGGACCGAAGTAGAGGATGACTGTGGAAAAACCTTGTCACAGTGACCAAACACCTGAGGAAAATATCAGTTTGTTCCATTCATATTATTTTATAATGTATAGTTCTGTACATGCCTGTACCGACACGATTTTCCTTGACTGGCACCAACAATAATCCTGTGAAATTACATTTTAGTGCGAGGACTAATGGATTTAAAGAAGTTTGTGTCCCTTACATTTTTCTTCTTTAGCATCAACATTTTCAAATTTCTGTATATTGAATATTGCTCATCTCTTTCCTTGACACCTAAAAAGTAGGCACGTGAGAATAGATGGTGTGAAGCTCAGCATAATTTTGGCAACTGGGTCCACATGGAGCTCCGTAGAAAAGTATCTTCATGTTGTGTCACAGAACAAGTTGTGCTTCTGGTTTATTTGCTTTGTCTGGTGGTTTGCTAGAGTAGCGGGTGTGAATGTCAACCATCCCTCCCCATTAAAGGCTGTATAATTGCTTCTGTACCGATGACCCATTTATGACCAGTTTTGTCTATAAATTGTAATAAAA
This sequence comes from Esox lucius, assembly GCF_011004845.1. NCBI lineage: Eukaryota > Metazoa > Chordata > Actinopteri > Esociformes > Esocidae > Esox > Esox lucius. Next base: position 8,407,043 of record NC_047587.1, on the reverse strand, counting down.
TGGCAAGAAAAATATGTGCAACAGTAATCACTGTCTCTTTTAAATCCAGCGACGCCACGGGCGCCATAGAGACACCTGTTTGTCACAGACTCGCTGGTCAGCTCCGCCCCCAACCTTGTGTGTTCTGGATGTTCAGTGGGGGGGGGGGGGGGGGGGGGGGGGGCTTACAGAGGAACATACATAGCTTCTACGCCATCGGAGGAGCTCCGAGTTGATGCCAAAGTAGGGCCCAGTGGGTGGCTGTTCTGCAATCATGTCACCTGATATGGCCGTGTTGTGTTCAGGGAGGTCAGTGTCTGTCTCCTGTTCCCCCCCCCCCCTCTGAGCTATGAGGGAGGAGGGGTGCGGTTCTGGTCCACTGGGACCCGATTAGGACATGGCTGGCGGGCCAACACGCAGCGACGATGTACTAAATGCGCTGGGACTCAGGAACCTGATCACTGTGGGTGCGTGTTCAGTAGCACTCATCCAAGGAGTTATTTAGGGAATTCTTCATTGGTTCAGGTAGGAGGGTTATGTAACCAACAACAACAAAGACGGGCAACATTGGGAAATGGGGCATGGGATGGCTGATCCAGCGCTAGCTGTTTTTCTTATTTTAAGAGCTCAATGGGAAGGTTTGTTTGAGAAAATTGTGGTTTGCCATTTGTCAAAGCCTTGAGGCAACACACGAATGGTGTTTTCTGGACCTGTACATTGTTAGCCTCCCATGACACTGTACAACAGTACCCTTAATTTTTCATGACCTCAGTCTTGATTTCCCAGCATTGGCCTGCTGTTCAGACAGGCTTGTGTTTATCTGGAGACAAATCCTGACTGTGCGAATGTTGGGAAACATGATTCCACGTGAATCTTTGAAGTTTGTAAGTCACAGAGGGACAAACAATGCAATTTTCTTTGTCTACTGTATTCTTTTCATTGCCACTGTAACAAACCCACACTTCTTAATACTTTGTCTGACCCCACGTGAGAACAGCAATGAGTATCTGCCAGTGGCAGGTCATGTTTAGGATCACACCTACTAGTTCCTCCGGAACAGGACCTTGGTGTCAACGACCTCCACGCTGGTCTGATTAGCCATGAAGGTACCATAAGAGCCCAATCTCCTCCAACCGGCCTCCTTCTAGTGCACCTGTATTCTCCCTTCATCAGGGAAGCCCTTTAAACTGCATGAGGGAACAGGCATCGGTCTGTCCACTTGTGAAGAAACCCACCTCTGTCAATTGCCGTCATCGGACCAATGGGGGGGGGGGCGCTTAACTGTCACGCTCTTCAGAGCTCTGTGAGGTCATTGTGACCGTAATACCCTTCCCCACAATGACTGAGACTGGGTCCTTCATCCACTGAAACATTTCTGTTAGGTGTCATGTTGGGCCATCCAGCCATGAGAGGAGATCTCCACCACTTTGGTCAAAGGTGCTCTCTATTGCCTTTCTGCTTAAGGGGAGACTTAGTAGGCATAATTTAAGTACAATGCAGTCAAATTCTTGAAAGGTGAGGGGGAGGGTATTTTCAGAATCATTCGCAGGACAATGAATGTCTTGGAAGCGGGACTTTCCCAAAATAGTTTTCCTTGTTTTTAAAAAAGAGTGTATTACACCTCACAATCTAGCGGTTCACATAAAACCTTGTCCCTCTTTACATTGTGACATTGATGAATTCTAATGTGTTGTAATGCAATTTATATATCTATATATCTCTAAAAAGGATTGTATTGTGCCTGTGCTGTTGTAGCTAACCCCAAAATTGCTAATGTAATGACAAATGAATAAATTGTTAGCATGTGCAGCTCTGGAAAATATTAAGAGATATAAAGTTTTGAGTGAGGAACAGAAGCATTCAATTTGCAGTGGTCTCTTAACTTTAACCCTTCTGTTCCTACCTTAAAACCTTCCTTTCCAACTTTTTTAGGAAAGGAAAGAAAAAGGTGCAGTTGTTTAAGTTTACATACTGCGATTAGTCAGGAGTTTACCTCATTTCTTTTTCCAGGGGTAATATTACCGCCCCCCCCCCCCCCCCCTTTTTTTTCTCAAAGCGAAAGATTGGAAGTAATTGAGCACACCACGTTCCCCTGCGCGAGACAAATGCTTGAATGCGCCATGCGACTGAGGCCTACTGGGGCCGTTACCTACATGAGGTCGTATTGTGCATCTCATGTAGCCCTGGAACACGCCGGCCCACCGGAGTAGAGTGTTGCATGCAGAGCAGCATAGATTCAACTCTGATAGATTGTCCCAGGAGCTGAAAGGTAATATTGGAGTCTAATGTCGACAGGTGTCGTCCCCCACCCTCACCCCACCCGGCCGCTCTCAGGCCTTTTCACGTTCAGGTCACACATGGCCCGTGTTGAGCTGGAAAATCCCCCGGAGGCTCACTCCCAAAGGTGCCTTTGTTCACAGCAAGATGTGATATTTGCTCCCTTGTGTGGCCGCCTGAAAGTCCTCAGGTTCCCATGCTGCCTCTAAGACTGTGTGTGTGTGTGTGTGTGTGTGTGTGTGTGTGTGTGTGTGTGTGTGTGTGTGTGTGTGTGTTGGGGGGTGTGTGTGTGTGTGTGTGTGTGTGTGTGTGTGTGTGTGTGTGTGTGTGTGTGTGTGTGTGTGTGTGTGTGTGTGTGTGTGTGTGTGTGTGTGTGTGTGTGGTGTGTGTGTGTTGGGGGGTGTGTGTGTGTTGGGGGGTGTGTGTGTGTTGGGGGGTGTGTGTGTGTTGGGGGGTGTGTGTGTTGGGGGGTGTGTGTGTTGGGGGGTGTGTGTGTTGGGGGGTGTGTGTGTTGGGGGGTGTGTGTGTGTGTGTGTGTGTGTGTTGGGTGTGTGTGTGTGTGTGTGTGGTGTGTGTGTGTGTGTGTGTGTTGGGGGGTGTGTGTGTGTGTGTGTGTGTGTTGGGGGGTGTGTGTGTGTGTGTGTGTGTGTGTTGGGGGGTGGGTGTGTGTGTGTGTGTGTGTGTTGGGGGGTGGGTGTGTGTGTGTGTGTGTGTTGGGGGGTGGGTGTGTGTGTGTGTGTGTGTTGGGGGGTGGGTGTGTGTGTGTGTGTGGGTGTGTTGGGGGGTGGGTGTGTTGGGGGGTGGGTGTGTTGGGGGGTGTGTGTGTTGGGGGGTGTGTGTGTTGGGGGGTGTGTGTGTTGGGGGGTGTGTGTGTTGGGGGTGTGTGTGTGTGTGTGTGTGTGTGTGTTGGGGGGTGTGTGTGTGTGTGTGTGTGTGTGTGTGTGTGTGTTGGGGGGTGTGTGTGTGTGTGTGTGTGTGTGTTGGGGGGTGTGTGTGTGTGTGTGTGTGTGTGTGTTGGGGGGTGTGTGTGTGTGTGTGTGTGTGTGTTGGGGGGTGGGTGTGTGTGTGTGTGTGTGTTGGGGGGTGGGTGTGTGTGTGTGTGTGTGTTGGGGGGTGGGTGTGTGTGTGTGTGTTGGGGGGTGGGTGTGTGTGTGTGTGTGTTGGGGGGTGGGTGTGTGTGTGTGTGTGTGTGTGTGTGTGTGTGTGTGTGTGTGTGTGTGTGTGTGTGTGTGTGTGTGTGTGTGTGTGTGTGTTGGGGGGTGTGTGTGTGTGTGTGTGTTGGGGGGTGTGTGTGTGTGTGTGTGTTGGGGGGTGTGTGTGTGTGTGTTGGGGGGTGTGTGTGTGTGTGTTGGGGGGTGTGTGTGTGTGTGTTGGGGGGTGTGTGTGTGTGTGTGTTGGGGGGTGTGTGTGTGTGTGTTGGGGGGTGTGTGTGTGTGTGTTGGGGGGTGTGTGTTGGGGGGTGTGTGTGTGTGTGTGTGTTGGGGGGTGTGTGTGTGTGTGTGTGTGTGTGTTGGGGGGTGTGTGTGTGTGTGTTGGGGGTGTGTGTGTGTGTGTTGGGGGTGTGTGTGTGTGTGTTGGGGGGTGTGTGTGTGTGTGTGTGTGTGTGTGTGTGTGTGTGTGTGTGTGTGTGTGTGTGTGTGTGTGTGTGTGTGTGTGTGTGTGTGTGTGTGTGTTGGGGGGTGTGTGTGTGTGTGTGTTGGGGGGTGTGTGTGTGTGTGTGTGTTGGGGGGTGTGTGTGTGTGTGTGTGTTGGGGGGTGTGTGTGTGTGTGTGTGTGTGTTGGGGGGTGTGTGTGTGTGTGTGTGTGTGTGTTGGGGGGTGTGTGTGTGTGTGTGTGTGTGTGTTGGGGGGTGTGTGTGTGTGTGTGTGTGTGTTGGGGGGTGTGTGTGTGTGTGTGTGTGTGTTGGGGGGTGTGTGTGTGTGTGTGTGTGTTGGGGGGTGTGTGTGTGTGTGTGTGTGTGTTGGGGGGTGTGTGTGTGTGTGTGTGTGTGTGTGTTGGGGGGTGTGTGTGTGTGTGTGTGTGTGTGTGTGTTGGGGGGTGGGTGTGTGTGTGTGTGTGTGTGTGTTGGGGGGTGGGTGTGTGTGTGTGTGTGTGTGTGTTGGGGGGTGGGTGTGTGTGTGTGTGTGTTGGGGGGTGGGTGTGTGTGTGTGTGTGTTGGGGGGTGGGTGTGTGTGTGTGTGTGTTGGGGGGTGGGTGTGTGTGTGTGTGTGTTGGGGGGTGGGTGTGTGTGTGTGTGTTGGGGGGTGGGTGTGTGTGTGTTGGGGGGCGGGTGTGTGTGTGTGTGTGTGTGTTGGGGGGCGGGTGTGTGTGTGTGTGTGTTGGGGGGCGTGTACTGTAGTGTCGAACTCCCTTGTGTCGCCAGGCTATGTTGCTCTGATGAAGACACCTCCAGGGAGACGTTTCATCGCCACGTATGGTTCCGACAGTGGTGTCGCTAGGCTGGGGCGGTCCATCGCCTTCTCTGGCCAAGCCCGGTGGGCATGCTGTCCAACTAAACAGCGTTTTGTGTCTCATGACGTTAGTCAAACCTTTTTATGTGAAGTCTGTCATGTTCGGTACCCTTTTCGAGTGCTTCAGAACCGAAAGATCTCCTCAACAAGGTCTGGTCCCCTGAGGTTGTGTTGTGTGGTCAGACACTCTGTGCTGTAAGCCCCTCACCAGCAGAACTGGGGCAGCTTTGTTTTCCTCGGACGCTGTTCAGAGGCGGTAGATCTCTGGCCTTTTCCCGCGGGCCAGGCCCTGCCTTTCAGGATTAGCCGTCAGCCCAGACTGGTGTAGGGCCCCTGTCTATAGCAGACTGGACCGACCTGCTGTCTGTCTCCGCCGAGGTCACTGCTGTACGGGCCTCCATTGTCTGCTGGGCCGGGCACTCAATGGCACAGGCCCTCCCTTATCGCCTCACAGCGCCGACACATGGCTAGCTAAATCCAGCGTGGCTAAACTCTTTTCGGGGTAACCTTTCAGTCCTCCCTCCTCTCTGTCAATGGGAGCCGGCCCAGCGGAATGGACAGCAGCTGTTCAGCGCCACGCCGGGCACGCAACAAAAACATCAGGCTTCTTATCCCCTCAAATAAAGAGGTGTTCATGAGTGCCGGGAGGAGCGCCAGGGCTTCGTAATGGGACGTCATGGCTTTGTGGGGAAGGCATTGTGACGTTGGGCGATTGAATCCCGGTGTGTATGCGTGATGCCTGGTTTGTCACTACATCATACTTGTGTCCACATCACTCTGGGGTGGGTTTGCCATACGTCAATGACACGCTTGTTGGTATTTCCATCCTTATCTCAGTCGGGTCAACTCTGAATAAAGCATGTCCAAGGCCATGCTGGCTATGGTTTCCATTTAGGGCTGTTAAGTTCCACTGTTTGGTGACCAGAAACTCCCACGGAGTCCATGGCGGTTTAGCGTTAAGCTAAATCGTTTGAGCCGGATCGCAATTATCTTTATGACAATGATGTTTTTGCACAAGACGTTTATTCCCGAGATTGTGTGTTTTCAATTAAAATAATGGATTTCATGGCAATGTTAGAAAACATTGCCCGACATTGCCCGACTTCCGTCGGTTTGGGTGTCTAGCCCTGGGGTGCCAAAGAGCGCCTAAGCTCTGTGGGAAGTTATTGGTGCTATAAAATATCAACTTATCACTTCTATTCATTAGATAATGCACATTACAATCCATGGATAGAAATATCTGTTGTCCAGTGGCATAGCATGGTGACACCAGGGCAGTGTGCAAGATGTCCTTACAGGGCCAAGATACAGCTCTGGAAAGAATTAAGAGACAAGGAAAGTTTTTAGTGTGGAACAGAATTGTTCAATTTGCAGTGGTCTCTTCATTTTAACCCTTCTGTTCCTCACTCAAAACCTTTTTTGAGGAAAAAAAGGTGCAGTGGTCTTGTAATTTTTTCCAGAGCTATATGTGCCACAGGAAAATGTAATTGTCATTGCTTTGCCGTTCCATTTTGTGAAGAGCAAATGTTAACAACATCGATTTAGTGGTGGTTCCAAAGCCCAACACAACTGCAACGCTCTTGGCGCATTTCGGTTTTTAGCCAAATTAAGGAGGTAAGCCCAATAATTTGGAGTAGGCAAATTGCCGGATTTGCTCCAGAAAGCTGGCGCTCAAAAGCGCAAACACCAAAAATCTGAAGAATCATCTCTGGATCCACCATGTGTATTTTTACAATATTATTAGGCTACACTCTAATAGTGACATGATATGTACATTGTAGACCGTTAAACAGTTTATCACAATTATTTGTGACAATCGTCATCTAAAATGTCATAATCGTTTTAGCCCTAGTTTACGCAGCATTTTACATAATAATGACCCCACTGGACACAATTTCCCCACACGTCATTACAGTACCATTAGGATCACACCACAAACACAAAATCCATGCTGTCTTGCTCCTTGGTGCTAGGCACAACTTGATCTTATCACGGACATGTTTACATCTCTCTCCCTTTTGTGACCTGCCCGCTACAATAAAGTACATGACGTACTGACAGATCCATGGGCCTTTTAGTGGAGATCCATGGGCCTTTTAGTGGGTTCCTCAGCTGAAGTCTTTGTCATTATCTTTAAGTGTCTTGCCTTTTCTCCCAAGTTTAGAGGAATCTATTTTAATGTTGGTTTAATGCAAATCTTTCATTTGGTTTCAGGGACCTCAGTGTGTGTGTGTGTGTGTGTGTTATGTCTCTAAATTAATTTTTTAATATTACAAATTTGTCAGAACGACTTGGGTTCTGGATGGTGTAGATCTGTATAAAGCTAAAGCTAGCTAATGAATGCCGTCTCAAAGGGATGATTAAAAGCGACGCCACAAACGCCCGGTAATGTCGGGCGGGCCATGTCTTTAATCTATGTTAAGCGGGTGAGAATGTTTTCGTTACTGACCACTCACTTTCCTCTTGTTTGTAGGGAGCGGTCATCTCCAAGCCAGCCTGAATGTAGCCTGAATGAGACTGCCAACCCTGCGAGGATGACTGAAGAGTCCCAACTCATCTGAGGGATGGTAGAGAAACCACACGGGCCATTACCGTATTACGCTCACGCATGGAAGATCCAACCATCCTGGATGATTCCTCACAGTTGTCCCCTAGCCCTTCCCCATCCTGTTACCCAGCATTTCATTCCTAGGGGTAGTGTTGGCTGTCACTGTTTAATCCCTCAGTCCTCTGGTGTGTGTGGGTGTGTGTAAGGCTACTGCAGGGGAGGGTTTGCTGGGTCCTACACACACACATACAGTTGCAACAGTTCAATGCTACGTGTGGGAGTGTATGTTCGGTGCAAAACCCGCTGCTGGAATTCTTTCTCCGCTGGAGCTGTTTATTTTTCTCTTGTCGGTTGATAGGTTTGGTTTTATAGTGTTTGTATTTCTTTTTCTCTTATTGTCTAAATAAATCTTTTAAATGAAACGTTAATAATCCAACTGTCGGTCATTTATTTACTAGCGTGTTGCAAAGGTGGAGTGGGTGGTCATCTCTGGGTTTTGGTTTTGTAATTCTTATAGTCTCACTGAGAGTCTGAGCTGGTGTCTGTTTGGTGGTTATTACACCATCAGTCTACATTTAGGCATTTGATCATAGGCTGTCTGTCTTATGTTTTTTTTTTGTGAACTTGGTTACAAATATTTTCACTGCATAAACCGTGTTAATTACAGTCTTGTATGGGAGAGTTTTTGCAACATTTAATGAATTGGCCTGTCATTCATTAAATGTTGTGAAAGAGACAATGAGCCCCTGTAATTAGGTGTGACTGCTGTGTTACACAAACACACAACCACACAACTGTGTTCACTCTGATGGAACAGCTTAATGGTGTTGTGGAAGAGCTGGTTTCCTCCCCCTGTAAAGAACAGCTCTGTAGTACACACTGACAAACCCATTTTAACCTGGTTAGGTTTTCATTCTCATTTTTATAGTTTCGGTATTTTGACACCTTTCTTGTGATTTAGTGCTCTAATAATTAATCTGTCAGCCCACAAGGAAAACAAAGTGAACCATAAAAGCTGTTTTAATGAGGGGTGTGTGCTTTCGGTCTATTTTTGATCCCGTAAACCTGTACTTGGCAGATATAGGAGAGATTTAATTTTATCTTATTTACATTTTAGTGGGTTTAATAGGTGTTGCTCTGTGATGAGGCATATCATCTATACTTTCTAGTATCTCTGACTATTTTGCTTTGTCTCTCACTCTCTCATCGTTCTTAGTGTAGTAAACTATTAAGAGGTCAGGAATGCTTTAAGTGGATCCTCTGACCTTGTATTGGCTCTGACCCGGTAGTTCATGATCAAAGGCAGTAAACAAAACCTGACCCGAAGGGGGAGGCCACATACTTCCCTGTACCTGAGGAAGGGGCGTGAGTTTAGATGTGAGGTCACGGTCAGTGACTGCATTCCAGAAGGTCTCCCCTTACCTACTTGGGTTAATGTTAAACTGTAGATTTCATGCTCTAGCTTTTAAATTTATACAAACGTGTGACGGTCTATGTTAACAGTGTGATGCCTTGAGGGGTCTGAATTGTTAAATATGCTTTGAGAAACTGGCTTCAAAGGTAGACAAATCCAGCGCGACAGAAGTCGGCCTCAAACAAACCGAGACATTAACATTGGAACAAGTTATTTTGATGTTGTTTCCCTGCGCCCTTCTCCTTTGTCATGTTTTAGTATTAATCATCCTTACATCTTAATGGTTGTGAGTTCTCTCCACTTGATGGATGTAGAAGATACCTGAGGCATGCATGTCCACCAACAGGATATGATCGGTCATAGTTATTCTCAGAGAGAAGATTTGTCAGCTCTTGTCAAAGATCTGTTTCCATCTGCATGGAGAATTATTTAATGATTGACAGCACACTCTTTCACAATTTCCTCTAGTCCAGGTAATCTGCAGTCAGGTTTCGGCAGTTACAGATTAACGTGTAATTTGAGGTACAAGTATATAGTGAAAGTGTCATATTGGTTCATTTTGAAACACAACCTTTATTTACTTTTTTTTTTTTTTTGTTGGGAAAATAAAACATTTTCTCAATGACATTCAATACAACATAAAAAAAAAAAAAAGAGGAACGTTTTTAAGTTTGTTATATCTGAGCAAGTCTGGCCAGTGTACACATACCTGACCAGTCACAGACCAGGTACACACACCTGACCAGTCACAGACCAGGTACACATACCTGACCAGTCACAGACCAGGTACACACACCTGACCAGTCACAGACCAGGTACACACACCTGACCAGTCACAGACCAGTGTACACATACCTGACCAGTCACAGACCAGGTACACACACCTGACCAGTCACAGACCAGGTACACATACCTGACCAGTCACAGACCAGGTACACATACCTGACCATTCACAGACCAGGTACACACACCTGACCAGTCACAGACCAGGTACACACACCTGACCAGTCACAGACCAGGTACACACACCTGACCAGTCACAGACCAGGTACACACACCTGACCAGTCACAGACCAGGTACACACACCTGACCAGTCACAGACCAGTGTACACATACCTGACCAGTCACAGACCAGGTACACACACCTGACCAGTCACAGACCAGGTACACATACCTGACCAGTCACAGACCAGGTACACATACCTGACCAGTCACAGACCAGGTACACACACCTGACCAGTCACAGACCAGGTACACACACCTGACCAGTCACAGACCAGGTACACACACCTGACCAGTCACAGACCAGTGTACACATACCTGACCAGTCACAGACCAGGTACACACACCTGACCAGTCACAGACCAGGTACACATACCTGACCAGTCACAGACCAGGTACACACACCTGACCAGTCACAGACCAGGTACACATACCTGACCAGTCACAGACCAGGTACACACACCTGACCAGTCACAGACCAGGTACACACACCTGACCAGTCACAGACCAGGTACACACACCTGACCAGTCACAGACCAGGTACACATACCTGACCAGTCACAGACCAGGTACACACACCTGACCAGTCACAGACCAGGTACACACACCTGACCAGTCACAGACCAGGTACACATACCTGACCAGTCACAGACCAGGTACACACACCTGACCAGTCACAGACCAGGTACACACACCTGACCAGTCACAGACCAGGTACACACACCTGACCAGTCACAGACCAGGTACACACACCTGACCAGTCACAGACCAGGTACACATACCTGACCAGTCACAGACCAGGTACACACACCTGACCAGTCACAGACCAGGTACACACACCTGACCAGTCACAGACCAGGTACACACACCTGACCAGTCACAGACCAGGTACACATACCTGACCAGTCACAGACCAGGTACACACACCTGACCAGTCACAGACCAGGTACACACACCTGACCAGTCACAGACCAGGTACACACACCTGACCAGTCACAGACCAGGTACACATACCTGACCAGTCACAGACCAGGTACACACACCTGACCAGTCACAGACCAGGTACACACATCTGACCAGAGAGCAGTGACGCACGCACGCACAGATGCGTTAGATGGATTCGTTTTCAACTTGGAATGCCTCTTAAGGGGGAAGGAAACCGAATGTGGCTGTAAGTAAGCGTATTATGTTACTGCGATTCAGACCTTACACAGTCAAAACAATTTAACTTGATCGTCAAAGTGCCTAATCTTACCCAGCCGAGCACCCGAATGGCCTAATTACAAAGGTGAGGAGGCTTCAGTGTAAGCTTTTAATCGTGTCGAAGTGCATGCTAACACACATCCATCCACCCACATGCATAACTACGGATTAAGAAACATCTTTGTTTGTTTCCCTGTTCTCTGGAATCCCGAGGCACTGTTGTGTGAAAAGCCTAAGATGGTGGCTGTTCCTGGAACACAACCGGTACGGTGTGTGGGGTGTTGTACTCCGATTGTGCCCATTTGGCTTGGTGCTGCTCAGATGTAACTTTCCCCATACAAAATAAATGAAATGTATATTTATTCCTCTGCCTGGTTGCAGCCATGTGGTCTCAGGCCCAAGGACTTCAGCCCTGGTAACCCATGACGTTTTTCTGGCCCCATCTCACACACTCGCACATCCTAATGTAATGGGAAGTGGTGAACAGGAAAGGAAAAAGTACCACCTGCTTCCTGGCATCCAACTGTTGGGATGAGTGGGAGGGAATAATCAAGAACGTCCAATCCAGCACATCTGAACTAACGTGAGAGGGCGAGGGAAAGACACTCCTTTTCATTGGCCAGATGCAGAGTTGTTTTTTTCCTAAGATTATTCCACTCTTGTAAAACCCCCAAAGTATTATACAGTATTTTTACTCATGTCATGTCCCCATGTGGAAACCCTGATAGATACAATAACTCTACTTTCATCTTTCTGAGGTTTCAACATTTGTAGAGAAGCTATGCTCTTGTCGATAACAGAGTAATGCGAGATTTCAGTAACCTTTACAATAATCTATTCATATGTGAGGTCAAGACATTCCATTTGTCCTGCCAGACTGACCTGATGTGTTCACAAGCACTTCACCACATCAACTTTGAAATGGTGCTTTTGTTGTGTTATTTGAAATGGTGCTTTTGTTATGTGTTATTTGAAATTGTGGGTTTGTGATGTATTTACCAATGTCAGTTGAAATATAGAGGGTCATGAAATCCCAAATCATAATGAAATCTCCAACTGCTGGTTTATGTCATTAACTCTTCTGGTTGGTAGTGTTGCCATTGTTGTGAATCATTTTGGTTAGGTCTTTAAATTGTGTTTGTGGGGAGCTCAAGACCAAAGGTTCTAGCAGAGATTTTAGTCATGAATGTGTTTTTTCATAATATTTGCTCTACAGGTGGTCCTTATTGTGCGAAAAATCTGATTAAGTCAAATTGGGGCGAGGCCGAATATCATACGTGTCTGCAGACATCTTTGAATTTGGTGGAACATTCAATTTGCAATTCAATCATATAATGCTAGGTAAGAGTGTAAGTAAACCAGAAAAGGAACCAGGCAAGCCTAGTTCAGCAGGCCCGCAATTAAAATGAATAAACATTAGGCGTGTTCACCCTGCACCTTAGCCTAGGGCTAAGAGCTTTCTAAGCCCTGGGCTAAGGGCCTCCTAAGCCCAGGGCTAAGCAAGTGTTCACACATGCATAAATTGAAGTGTGCTAGCACCACCCTTAGCCGAAGGCTAGCTGGCCCTGCCCCGGAGCAGATTTTTCCGGGGCTAGCTCCAGAAACACGGTGCCAAAATAACCAGTGTGAAACGGGGTCAACAATAAAAACATAGAACGTTTATTGTCCAATCACAAAACCTGCCCTTTCACTTAATTTACATACGCTCGTGATGCGCGCCATTACCCACAGCTCCATCTGTTGTGGTCCTTTCACTCTGCTAACTTTTGTCCTTTCGCAGAGACCTTACTATTTTTAGTAGAAATATTCTATCTGAAGCTGAAGGTATTTCCAAAGCAATTTATCCATGCCACTCTGTGTATGTTTCCTCCAATAATATAAAAAAAAGTCAACTCCATTATTTTCCAATTTCTATGGAGAAATAAGACTCAGTATATTAAAAGATCACAGCTAGTTAAAGATTACGATAAAGGTGTTGTCAAGGCACTAGAATTTGAATCAATGGTTGGTACACTTAAGATTAAGTGGTTTTAAAAGCCTTTCTGACTCAGCCAAATTCAATGTGGTTTCATATACAGAGGTTCTTGTGTGATAAAATAGGGGGGCTTGAGTTTCTTATAAAATGTGAGGCAAATAAGATCCCTATTAAGCTGACATGTTCTTCAAAATTGGAAGATGATATTTACCCATAATTCTTCTCCCCATGGATCAACTTTGTGGAAACATAGAGTGATTACAATTAATAAAAAGTAATTTTTTATAAGGGATTGGTATAAGAAAGGCGTTTTGTTTGTTAGTGATCTGCTGGACTACAATAGTGACCTTTTGGACTGTAAGGCCTTCATAGATTTAGTTTGAATTGCACTCGTAAAGAGTTCAGTAAGATATGTAAAGCGGTCCCTCTTTTGTTGATTCAGTTAATCCAAAATACCTAATTGTACTCTAATGTTGAATCTGTGTTGCCAAATCTAGAGATTAATGGTTTCAATTTAACAGATCTTAAGTGTAATGACAAATATATTTGTGCAGCTTTGAAGTCAAAAGTGTTTCATGTTTACAATAGAGTTATTGCTGAGCAACCTTTGTCTAAATTCATGAAGTGGCCTATTTCCCCTAAGGCCAAAGAAACTCATTTCTAAATAATCCATAAGGTTTACGCAGTTGTGCAATTTCTTAAAGAAAGGTTTAAATTTGATGTAGAATCTTGTGCCTTTTGCAACCTGGCAGATGAAACAGTATAACACTTTTTTTTCTCATGCCCTGTGTCCAAAAGATTTTGGCCAGATATTATTAATTGGTTATCACTTAAGATTGATGGCATCCCAACTTTCCCAAATCTCTCATATCTTACTTTATATGGACAATCTAAACTCCTCTGTTTCAGACATGGTTAACATGATCATCCTTATGGGTAAATATCATATTCACTGTACGAAATGGGAAGCCCTCGTTTGTATGTTCTTTAAATGACTTCAAAAAAAAAAATCTTGACTCTTAAAAAAATATATTCCCGTAAAATTGCACGAAACATTTGTAAAGATATTTCACAATTTTAACTTTTTTGATTTATACCCCTTGTATTTCTCCTCACAATTTTATGATTGCTTAATATTTGTGCCTGCATATTGTTTTTGCCTGAGTATTGTGATTTACTTATTTCTAGCCTATAAATCCCCTGTTTCTATTTTATGTTTTTATGTCCGTATTCTCCATGAGTTTTTGTATGTCTGTTATTGTGTGTTCAATATATATATATATATATTTAAAAAATTAAATAAAGATTGTGTTAAACTGAAAAAAATACATTGATAATTTGTTAGTGATGTAGGCTACGGTAACATAATTTGCATGCCAGAGAGAATGTAACATTTGTAGCTAATAGAACGTAAAATGGTATTGTGTCGTATTTGTCCGTTAGCCCAGGGCTTGGGAACACAAGTGTGAATCCTTAGCCTAGGGTTAACAAACTATTGAGTGAACACCGGCTAAGCTAACCCAGGACTTTGAACAATGCAGTGTGAAAAGGCCTAATGCAACAAATGCTTTTGTTTTTGACCGTGGAGAGTCGATCGTGGGACATATAGCATACAGGTCCGCTTCCCTAACCACTACCCTATTTAACTCGGTCGGCCGCGGTCGGTCGGACGGTGACATTCATTGACTCAAGAAAGGGGAAGACATCACAAACATTTTCTGAAATTTGGGACTTGAAAAATAGCATACATTATACAGATCAAACCTCATAGTAGAAAGTTCTTAGTCATACAATAATAATATTGTAGGTTCTTGTCTCCCCGATAAGACTCATCTCCCATCACTTCTCTGCACCAGACATAACGGGGATTGAGCAATAAACTCAGAGTATTGTGGCATAATAAATGCAGATGCATACTGGCACTTAAGTAGTGATAGTTTCGTACTATTAGATCGCGGCATTTTCCAGCTCTACGTGAAATGTCTCTATGTTTGTATTTAAATAATTGTTACAGTTTGTACAGATAGAACCTCATTCCTAAACAGACTGACATTTTGGAAACATTAAGATTCCATCCACGATTCAGTAATGCAGATGGATTAAGGTGATTTTGATGCTCTGCACTTGAAGACATCCTTTGGTTATGAGCAAAGAATTTAGTACAAAACTGCTCTGAAATCTGGGTTGTGAGATCTTTAATTCTCACGACCTCAAACCAATGCTTTGTGCACATACACATTTCTAGTCCCATGAAGCTGTTGTGCACAGGAACAAAGGGTAACATTAGCAGGCCTAATTTAAGACCTGCATAATAGATGAGTATTGTTGAGTAGCACTAGAACAACTCCCTGCTCAGCATAAGTGTCATGACTGTCTCCTGTGAGAACCCGTTTAAGTGCTGTGACCTGGTTCCCTCATTTCACCCACCATGGCTGACAGATGGACACATAACAACTCCAACCTTTCCCCAAGGATATTTCAGCTCCGCTTGCTGCGTATGGATGTCGGGTTTAGAGCCTATGTTTGATATCAATGGAAAAAAGCAAGGAGTCAAGGTCCTCGCTTTTCTAGTTCAGTTGACATCGGGGCTCAGTGGCATGGATGACGTGTGGGAATATGTCGTACAATGGGAGCGTGCGTACATGTAGTACACACAGGTGTGTAGGGGTACACTAGGTCATTGAAAGTGGTTGCTACACAGACAGCCGTGTTTACCTTGGACAGGCCCGCGGAGGCCGAGGTCAAAAAAGTATTCTGGTTAATGTTTAAACCAGCCAACGTTTTCAGAGTAGCGGCACCGACTGTCTCTCTGCAACTCCATTTCCCACGCAGTTGTATGTCCCAAACTCTGAGCGTAGCAGAGGCCAGGTTTAATCATGGGAACATGTTGAGTCACTGGGGAGATGTTGGTGAGTTTAGTCACAGAGAATACCTGACTTGTGATTGTATTCTTTGTCCAAAAATTTTCCATAATATATTAACAAATTGAGTGGCCAACTATTGAAATACAGTGGGGAGAACAAGTATTTGCAGGTTTTCCCATTTACAAAGCATCTAGAGTCTGTAATTTTTATCATTGGTACTCTTCAACTTTGAGTGATGGAGTCTAAAACAAAAATCCAGAAGATCACATTGTATGATTTTTAAGTAATTAATTTGCATTATATTGCATGACATTGATACATCAGAAAAGCAGAACTTAATATTTGGTACAGAAACCTTTGTTTGCAATTACAGAGATCATACGTTTCCTGTAGTTCTTGACCAGGTTTGCACACACTGCAGCAGGGATTTTGGCCAACTCCTCCATATAGACCTTATCCAGATCCTTCAGGTTTCAGGGCTGTCGCTGGGCAATAGGGACTTTCACCTCTGTCCAAAGATTTTCTATTGGATTCAGGTCTGGAGACTGGCTAGGCCACACCAGGACCTTGAGATGCTTCTTACGGAGCCATTCCTTAGTTGCCCTGGTTGTGTGTTTCGGGTTGTTGTCATGCTGGCAGACCCAACCACGACCCATCTTCAATGCTCTTATTGAGGGAAGGAGGTTGTTGACCAAGATCTTGCGATACATGGCCCCATCCATCCTCCCCTCAATACAGTGCAGTGGTCCTGTCCCCTTTGCAGAAAAGCATCCCCAAAGAATGATGTTTCCACCTCCATGCTTCACGGTTGGGATGGTGTTCTTGGGGTTGTACTCATCCTTCTTCTTCCTCCAAACACAGCGAGTGCAGTTTAGACCAAAAAGCTCTATTTTTGTCTCATCAGACCACATGACCTTCTCCCATTCCTCCTCTGGATCATCCAGATGGTCATTAGCAAATTTCAGACGGGCCTGGACATGCGCTGGCTTGAGCAGGGGGACCTTGCGTGCGCTGCAGGATTTTAATCCATGACAGGGTAATGTGTTACTAATGGTTTTCTTTGAGACTGTGGTCCCAGCTCTCTTCAGGTCATTGACCAGGTCCTGCCGTGTAGTTCTGGGCTGATCCCTCACCTTCCTCATGATCATTGATGCCCCACGAGGTGAGATCTTGCATGGAGCCCCAGACCGAAGGAGATTGACCGTCATCTTGAACTTCTTCCATTTTCTAATAATTGTGCCAACAGTTTTGGCCTTCTCACCAAGCTGCTTGCCTATTGTCCTGTAGCCCATCCTAGCCTTGTGCAGGTCTACAATTTTATCCCTGATATCTGATGTCACAATGGCCAAGCTCTCTGGTCTTAGCCATTGTGGAGAGGTTGGAGTCTGTTTGATTGAGTGTGTGGACAGGTGTCTTTTATACAGGTAACGAGTTCAAACAGATGCAGTTAATACAGGTAATGAGTGGAGAACAGAAGGGCTTCTTAAAGAAAAACTAACAGGTCTGTGAGAGCCGGAATTCTTACTGGTTGGTAGGTGATCAAATACTTATGTCATGCAATAGAATGCAAATTAATTATTTAAAAATCATACATAGGGATTTTCTGGATTTATATTTTAGATTCCGTCTCTCACAGTTGAAGTGTACCTATGATAAAAATGACAGACCTCCACATGCTTTGTAAGTGGGAAAACCTGCATAATCGAAAGTGTATCAAATACTTGTTCTCCCCACTGTACATCTCATCAGACGGCAGGCAGAGGAGGCAAGATCAGGTGGGATATTTCAAGCTAATGAGAGGGTATATAATCATGTGAACTGGCAGAGCCAATATAGGTAATATTCTAAGCAGATAGATTTCAGTAAACTGGAGACGAAGGCCCCAGGTATGCAGAAGTGATCATGCAACAACACATTTGTGGCGACTGGCTAACATTAGCCAGCTCAAGCAAGAGTAACAGCGCTCAGCTCAATAAGTTCACAACAGCGCATTTTTTAAAAATATTACTGATAATGCAAAGAAAATGTATTTTCTTGTAGGATAGTGGATCAGGACGAACTATCCCTATCCCCTGGGTTGAGTTGCTGGTCTAAATTCTGGATTTATGGCAATTAAAGGTGAATTTCCCACACCTGTGGCTTTTCAAATTGAAATTAGTGTCTGTGTATAAATAGTCAGTTCATTTGTTAGCTCTCACTTGGATGCACTGAGCAGGCTAGATACTGAGGCATGGGGAACAGAAAATAACTGTCAAAAGACCTGCATAACAAGGTAATGGAAATTTATAAAAATGGAAAAGGATATAAAAAGATATCTAAAGCCTTGCAAATGCCAGTCAGTACTGTTCAATCACTTATTAAGAAGTGGAAAATTCAGGGATCTCTTGATACCAAGCCATGGTCAGGTAGACAAAGAAAGATTTCAGCCAAAACTGGCAGAAGAATTGTTCGGGATACAAAGAAAAACCCTCAAGTAACCTCAGGAGAAATACAGACTTCTCTGGAAAAAGACGGTGTGGTTGTTTCAAGGAGCACAATATGACGATACTTGAACAAGCTGCATGGTCGAGTTGCCAGAAAGAAGCCTTTACTGCGCCAATGCCACAAAAAAGCAATATGCCTGACAACATCTTGACACGCCTCACAGCTTCTGGCACACTGTAATTTGGAGTGATGAGACCAAAAGAGAGCTTTATGGTCACAACCGTAAGCGCTATGTTTGGAGAGGGGTCAACAAGGCTTGTAGTGAGCAAAATACCATCCCCACTGTGAAGCAAGATTATGGCTCAATTATGTTTTGGGGGTGTGTGAGCGAATGGGCAGCTATACCGCCTGCAAGAATTCGGGGCCTCATAGACAACTATTACAAAAGACTGCATGCTCTCATTGATGCTAAAGGGGGCAATACACAGTATTAAGAACTAAGGGTATGCAGACTTTTGAACAGGGGTCAGTTCATTTTTTTCTTTGTTGCCATGTTTTGTTTTATGACTGTGCCATTCTGTTATGACCTACAGTTGAATGTGAATCCCATAAGAAATAAAAGACATGTTTTGCCTGCTCACTCATGTTTTCATTACAATTGGTACATATATTACCAATTCACTGAGGGTATGCAAACGTTTGAGCACAACTGTAATTCCAAAGAAAATCTGTATAGGCATTTTTTAACATGCCTGTTTTCGGAGTTGTACACAACCAGATTGTGACCATAACAAAGTAAGTAAGTCTTTGAACACACTCAGTTGTTTTATGCCCTTAGTATAACATGACATTAATTGGTACTGTCGGACCTGCATGTTAGAACAACCATTTTGAGATGCTCTGGTTTCGTGCAGGACGAGCTGTCCCATCCATATCCATAGAAGGCCTATAAATCAGTGTCTCCGAGATGCTCCTGAGGTTGACTGATTCATGCCAGTAACCTGTGAGGTGACAGTCTCTGTGTAATTACTCTGTCAGATGGGAACACAGCCTGCTGAGCTCTTGCTATCAGAGACACAGGAGGCCACACCCTGGTTGGCACCTCGCCATGTTCTTTTCAGGCAGATCACAGTTTGACCGACCCCAAAACAGACTAAACTGGCTCATCGGGTTCATAAAAGACTTGACTAGGACCTCTGACAGAACCAAATCATCACTCTCTGCTCATTTAAATCACCTCGCAGATAAAAGAAGAGTGATGTCTTGTCTCGCACTTCAGGGGCACGTTTGTTTGGGCCGGCCTGAATGTGTCCTAGGATTCAGTATGACTGATGTCTCTTGTGGATCTGGCTCCAGTAGGGAATAAACCCATACCAGCCTGTCTACTTCCTCTCTGAAGATCTAGACGGCCTGACCCGCCACGGCCCGACTGCTTCACACACTCACTGCCGTCCAGATGTTCACATAGGCAGTCAAATCCAGACCACTAACGCCTTGTTTCATGAATACAGGAATTCATTCACTCAGTGTTTTTGTTTCACTTAAAAATGATTTGTATTCCATCTCTGTCGCCTCCCTCTCATCCTCCGTCCCCCTTGTTGTGTTTGTGGGCTCGCAGTAAATGCTTGGGCCCAAACCATGCAGGCCGCCGCACCGTAGCCCGCGATGCCCGTCTGTCCACACGGACACCTGCGAGGCTGCATTCCTTCATACGTGCCCCCGCTCTCTTTCCCTCTTAACAAAGGCCCTGTCTGAAGCGTAACAGCGGCACTGAGCTAGGTGTGTGGAAACGCACGCCCGCCACCGTGTCCCAGGTCACCCTACACAGGATGCCCGTCCAGCCTTCATCACAGACTGATGTGTACGGGTCAGCTGCTATCTGGTCTCACACACAACCCCGTTTCCAAAAAAAAAACAAAAAACGAAGAAAACCCAGTTGTGACGCTGTGTAAGATTTAAATAAAAACAGAATGCTGTGATGTGCAAATCATTAAAACCCTGTATTCAATAGAAACATAGTACAAAGACAGCATTTCAAATATTGAAACTGACATTTTATTGTTTCTTGAGATATATATGCCCACTTTGGATTTGATGCCAGCAACACGTTTCAAAAACGTTGGGACAGAGGCAGCAAAACACTGGAAAATATATGTGATGCTCAAAAACTAAACCTGGTGGAATATCACACTACTAATTAGATCAATTGGCAATCGGTAAGTAACATGATTGGGTAATAAAAGATCATTCCAGAGAGGATGGGTCTGTGTAAGTATGTGCAGGGAAATTGTGCAACAACTTAAGAATAATGTTTCTCAATGTAAAATTGCAAAGAGTTTGGGAATGTTATCATCTACTGTACATGAAATTATAAAAATATATATATATATATATATATATATGTTAAATAAAGAAAGAAAGAAATCTCTATATGCAAGGGACAAAGCGGAAAACCATTACTAGATGGCTGGGATCTTTTGGCCCTCAGGTGGCACTGCATTAAAAACAGACACGATTCTGTGGTGGAAATCACGGCATGGGCTCAGAAACACTTCTGAAAACCAGTACATCGCTGCATCCACATATGTAAGTTAAAACTATATCATGCAAAGAAGAAACCATATATAAACAACATCCAGAACCACCGTCGCCTTCTGTGGGCCCACGCTCATTTAAGAGACTGAGGTGAAATGAAAAACTGTCATGTGGTCTGACAAATCAAAATATGAAATTATTTTTGGGAATCATGGATGCCACATCCTCCAGTCTAAAGAAGAGAGGGACCATTTTCTTGTTGTCAGTGCACAGTTCAATGGTCAGCATCTGTGATGGTATGGGGATGCATTAGTGCACATGGCATGGGTGACTTGCACATCTGTGACGACACCATTAATGTTGAACAATATAACAATATACAGGTTTTGGAGCAACATGCTGCCATCCAGACAATGTCTTTTTCAGGAAAGGCCTTCCTTATTCCAGGAAGACAATGCCAAACCATATTCAACACGTATTACAACAGCATGGCTCCGTAGTAAAAGAGCCCTGGTGTTAAACCTGCCTGCCTGCAGTCCATTGAAAACATTTGGCACATTATGAAATGAAAAATACAACAAAGGAGACCCCGAACTGTTGAGCAGCTGAAATCCAATATCAAGCAACTATGGGAATACATTTCACTTTCAAAACTACAGAAATTGGTGTCCTCAGTTCCCAAATGCTTACAGAGTGATGTTAAAAGAAGGTGATACAACACAGTGGTAATCATGTCCCTGTCCCAACTTTTTTGTTGCTGGCATCAAATGCAAAATGGGCATGCATTTTTCCAAAAACCACTACATTTCTCTGTTCCAACATTGTATATGTTGTATTTGAACTATTTTCAATTCGTTATAGGGATAAATGATTTGCACATCATTGCATCCTGTTTTCATTTTACATTTACGTGGCATCTCAACTTTATTGGAAACAGGGTTGTACATTCTGGTGCTGTGTGTCTCGTGTTCCTCACTCCTCCATAATGTACACTATATAGTATCAACGTGTGGTAGAGGGCATACGTAAGTGGTGCCCGGACTTCAGGAAGTTCATATATACTGTGGTTTCCGTTACCATGTTCCGATGAACGGATTTGGATCAGAGCTTTCCTGGTCGTCCTGGTAAAGTGAAAACCAAGAAAACAACCAGGCCCATGAGGATGATTGTCTCTGGAAAGTGTACTGTCCCAGACGAGGTCGCGGACATTAACTAGGTACCATACTATTATCACACTGCCAAGAAACCAGAGAGCAAGTGGATCGGCTACATGGATGAATTACACGGTGAGCGGATCAGGTGACCGTGAGTCTAGACAATTTGAACTGAATGTGCGATGCCTCCACATTCAATGTGAATCATCCAATTGTTTTCTCTGAATACGAGAGGTTAGCCTTGCATGAGACGGCAAAGAGGGTTACCATTGAACACAGAACATTGAGGATGTCCTCCAACCTCTCACAAGGTGAAACTCATCCTGGCGCAAAAAAAGTGTGGCTGCATGGCCAATGCTTTTTTCCTATTCATGGAATTACTAAATCAAACAGATCATAAAATGTTTTAATACTTTACATCCAGAGTAACTTGCATGTTTATAGCTGAATCATCATAATGATGTGGGATTTTGCAGTTCAATGCATTCGTCATTTTCCCTAATTCTAAACATTTTAAGATAAATAATACTTGTGACACAAAGAAACAAAATAGCAAGCTATAACAACTTTGCATAACTTTTGTCAGGATTTTAGCAGAACTGGCATGAACCCCTAAAATCTATTGCTTGTCTATACTGACTGAATGTCTGTTAGTGGTCTGTTTCAAGACAGCATACTGTTAATAAAGGTGACAATAATAGGTTTCGTTTACAGTGTCCATGCTGATACCTTTTGGGAAAAAGGTTAATCATATTGCTAATTTTATAGAATTCCAGTGTCCCTGAGTTTGCATTGCATTATTTTCAGCGCTTCAGTACAGTTAGCTACACTAGTGATTCACACACCGGTGTGTTGTCGGAGTCCTGGCTATGCATAGAGCTCAGCCCTGTATCTGAGTCCTCATCATTCGTGTTGCAGGTTTTTGAGAGACCTCTGGCCTGCTCCACCCATCCACAACTCTTCTCCATGGAAGGCAGCAGTTTAGGATTATTGACTCCAGCATGTTGTTTGTCATCCTCCGTTAACTTCTCATTCAATTCCACAGAGTCAATTATTGCAAGCAATTCCAGCAGTTCTTTTTCTTTCGCGTCCCACATCTCCTGGCTTAGGTCCAAATCACCCTTAATTGTCTCTAAATCCGTGTTGAGACGAAGACCAATATATAAACTGGTATCCAGCTGCGTTTTGATTCTTTCCTCCTCTAACACCAACTCGTTTTCTGATATTGTGTCCACGTCTGGTTCTGTAGCGCTGGCGCCTGCCTGTAAATCTACTTCACCCACAGGGCCCTCTCCAACACTGTCTGTGTCTTTGCCCGACAACTCATCTTGTCGTCTTTTCATCCACCTTTGGTTCAGCTCCTCCTGAATTTCACCGGTAATGCAGTCCACGAGAACTTCGCGCTCTGTCAACTCCTCCTGAAGTCGCAGCACCTCCTCGCACCTGAGTGCGTACTCCTCAAACTGCGCAATGGCCTCCGCCGAACATGGAACGTCCTCTTTTTTATCTGCTTCGGCGCGCGATTCCACCATGTACGTGTCTTGCACATAATTAATGCCATGTCTCTTAATTCTGTCAAAGTGCACTTTGGCCTCATACCTCTCTATGTCTCTGTCCAGTTCTTTGATTCTTTGGATCTGCTGGCGGATGGTGTGATCTTGTGATATAACCAAGTGCACCAACGTTTCCATTTTCTCCACAGCTGATTCATCTTTAGGTACAGTCTCTTCCCTCTTTTTGTTAATTTTGTCCAGCTTCCTAAAAGCTTTTCTAACAATCCGTCGCTGCTTTTCTTGTGAGAAAGCCATTGTGGTCCTGGCTGCTCCCTTGAATACGCAAGGGCTGTCTTTGCTCTGAACCACACGCGCCTCGGCGCTCCTAGGTCCGTTGTTTGGTAAGGATGCCTCGTTTTTTACCAACACAAACCTCACATTTTCCTGCTCGTCTCCCCAGGCACTCCATAGACGCAGGATTTTAGTTTTATTGGGTAAAAACCTCTCAAAGCCTCTCCATTTCTCCACTATGCAGTAGGACTGGGGTGTCCCGGAAAGCATCGCCGCTGACGCACCTTGCTGCAAGTTTTGGTCCTCCAGTAGAACTTTTACAACATCGGCGCAGGTGGTGCGTTTGGAAAGCCCGGAGACCAGCTTCTCTTCCCGACAGACCCATACCGACACCTTGCATTCTTCCTGCTCCATACTGGAAAAACCTCAAGCTCAACTGCTCATCGGTTTCAGATCTCGTCTCGACTGAGCGGTCCCACTTTTCAGGCGTATGAAGTATGACTCCTACCTTCGTATGCAGGGGTCTTTATTTTCGTGTAGGCATATCATCTTTCTCATTAAAAAAGCGCAGTACTTCCCTGCATTTATTATTATTCCCGCGGCCGATTCATAGGTACCCTGAAGTTGTTCAGAGGGGGGCATCACATTATCCCCGAAGACTTCTTCGATGAAAACTGAACAGAGACAGAAACATGCGTCCTTCCTCTCAGTCAAAACGGACTGTGGGTACAATTCTGTGCGAACACTAAAGTATACGCCCTCTGCTCGCATCGGGAAGATCACTCTCCACTCTCCCCAGTCTCAGTGAATCACATGACACTAAAACTCCAGCAAACCTGCTCCAACCAGAAATGTAATTTCGAATGTTGTTAGCCCTAACCCAACCGCCCACACAGAGCACATTTTATCTCTTGAACTAGGCTACAGCTATAGGCCCATTATGTATAAATGGATGCTAATTACATTGATTTCTGATCTGGTCTTATATGAAAAAGCCAAGTCAATTGAAGCTACTCAAAATATAAATTTCATCTAGACATTTAGTTATGAACCTTACAACAAAACAGCTTCTCACAACGATCTAAAAAAAAGGGACGTATCTGAGAATATTGCAGAGGTCTACGGTGGATGGGAAATGTTCTCCTGGTCAAATTTACAGCTTGTCATTAAACCGCCCATTGGAAAGAATATTTAATTCAATTGGCCTACATTGTTTTAGGCTACTGCAGTATGCTGCATATAGCCTACTGCGTCCAAATGAACAACTTTTTTATACTGCTGTCGTTTTGCTAATTACCGTGAATGTAGTTTAACTTAGAATTGCAGTAGGCCTACGCTGCATTTATTATGCCATTACCTCGCGCAAAATAATATACTCAACCCACCTGCAGTTACAGAATTGCAATATTTTTTGTTGTTGTAAAAGCGGCCCGTTTATCCACCTATGACCCTGACAGTTGATGAAATACTAGGCCTACGTTAAACCCTAAGCAGTAAGGTATTCTCCAACATCCGCACAGACAGGAGATTTATTAAAAGTGGATTCCAATATCCGGTCGACAAAAAAGGGAACATTTAGAATTGGAGTTAATTCGTGTGCGTGAACCGGAGAAAAGTATCACCGGTTTCCATTATTTTGAGTATACCGTCCTCTGGTGTTTGTTGGGAGTATTGCTTCATTCCAGCAATATCAACTGAAACAATTAAGCCAATTCACCAAGTTCACCAAGAAATAATGATATCAATCAGAAACAGAATTGACCATTTATTTTAACGGGATATTATATGCATACAAAGTTTCTAGAAAGCTATAAAAGATCTAACACTTTAGCAATGAAGAAAAGTTACTAAGCAAAGAACAGACCCTGTGCTTTAACAACACACATATTGTCAGTTTCTCTCATATTCTCATCTCAAAAATTCACAATCTTTAAGAAAATTGAACATGTGTACCAAGAAATCTCAGAATACATTATCTTCTTTATACAAATTGCCTTTTAAAATCTCTGCACAAAATGTTCTGAGAATGCGATCCCAACTCAAAGCCAATTTTGAAAAATAGATAGGACAAAAAGGTACCAGTACCTATATACAAAGAGCATTGTCCCAGAACTTTGCTGCTGATGTTTGCGTCAAAATTCTTCTTGTGTCCATGTGAAATAGCATCTTCCAAAGTTATCATGTAAAATCTATATTCCAGGTTGACATACGGAGAGCCCAGCAGTGAAACCAACCGACTTGGTTCTGGTTAAATTGCAATCACAGAAGCACTGTAAAATACAAACTACTGCAATGGTGGACTGTGCTGTTCACGTCAGAATCTAGTCACAATTATAAGAAAGAACACAAGGTCTTCCAGATACAACATGAACCCTGATCAATTGTCTTCAGCAACAATGTAACACAAGTATACAGTATTCTGTTTCCTGGACTGTAGTGGGTTAGTGTGTGTATAATGCTATGATGACACATTCCACTCCCTGTGAAAATGATGTGATTGATAGACCCCCCCACAGGGGTATAATGGATCCTCCAACTATTGAAAATACTTTACATTGAACATGTACCCAGGGGTCCAATCTTTGTTTTTTTTGAAGTAGTGTTATTGTTCTATTAATGAGTTCTACAGGGAAAGGCATTCTGGTGATCTTTTCTGCCATTTCTTGTACTTTTTGGTTTTGCTTCTTTTAAACCTTCTCTAAGCTGCAGAGTCATAAGCAAAGGCACTTTATGATACAGTGCAGGGGACAATTGCACATCTGACATGTCTCCAGGTTTTTTTGGTTTTTGATAGGCAAGATAAAGTTATTACTGCTATGACATGTGGAACTTGTTTAGTCTAATAATCTATGACTTAACCACGCTGATTTTGTAAAACAAGGTAAAACAGAGAGTACAGGTAAAACCACTGACAGTCGAGTGTAATGACAGGCACCGTGCCACACCTATGGGATGCATTTCTTCCCGAACAAATCTGGTGCAAAAGGTACTCATTAAGGCACTGCATGCGCAACACTGAGCCGTCCTCCGGCTTGGGGGAGAGTTCACAGCTTGAATGCCAGCTGGGGCATCTGTAAGGATCCCACAGCCAACCACCAATGCTAAGGCACCCCGTAGCGAGGGCCCACAGACGGGCTGAGCCAGGGCGATGCAGGGTTAGGGTTCCACTGAAGGAACCGGGTTCATTCAACAAGGTAAAGCCCACTCCTAATAACTATGCAGGGGGGGGGGGGGCTAAGTGCTTTTGTGATGGGTGCTCATTGTACAGCACTTCCCCACTCAACGTTTAATACGGAGATTTTGTGATTTCTTTTGTTTTATTGTCATACGGGGGGGGGACCTTAGCAGCTCAGAGAAAAGACAACGTACGAGCAATCTCTGGACTCTGACGTCCATTGTGGTGCTGTAGGGTTTTCACAGTGCTTTTCCACTTCCATAGAGCGCTGTGCCGCTGAGTGGTGCCTCTCTGGCATATTTTTTCATGTCTTATAGTTTCAGTGTCCCCGGAATTATATCTATAATCTGTCTCCTTCATAGTTTAATATTTGCTATCTATGTTATTCCAAAATGTACAGAATATTAAAACTACATACTTTCTCTTTGGAAATTGTTATAGTGACGTTCACATGATTATGTAGTGATGGTCTGTATAGTTTTACTATGCATCTAATTAAGATAGGCTATGGTGATCTGTAAAATGGGTCATACCGGTGATGACTAATGAATGAAAGGCAGGAAACTGACAGAAGTTTCCAAATGTAATTCACAGAACGTCCTATGTTCCACAATGCCTCCGCCTCTGTACAGTATCTACATCACAGACATCACCTAGTCCGGGAAAATGACACAACACATGGCACTCATACAAATATACATTAAAAAGACAAAAATATAAGGATATATTATCCGAGATAGACATCACCCCAATAAAAACCAAAGGGCATTGTGGGTGGATTTTGCGTAGAGGCACAGCCACTTTCCATGAGGTTGTCATTCAGTCTTTCCGAAGGCGTGTTTTTCGCTGGGCCGTTGCCTCAAGTCTCTCCCGCAACCAGCCCAATCACAGGAGTGATTTCTCTCTGTCAAAACTCCGGGACGGTCGTTTAGTTTTGTCCCTCTGTCCTTCATTAGCAACATGCCCTGGTAGGTCTCTGTCTTTCCCAGTCTGAATGAAGCATGTCACCACAAAGTTAGTGTCTTATTCCTTGACTAGCCGGTAGATGTGATGTTGGGCTCCGTGTTCACTGTTGGACACCTCGAACACGCACGCCATACAAAGGAGTGTCTCCTGAGTGTCTCTGTTGGTCACCACCTACAACACAAGACAAATGCAGTGTGAGACGTGCTAACTATCCTGTCTGGGCACAATTTAATACATGACCGAGGGACCTTACAGATGAGGTATATAGATACACAGCGAATTTATATCACTACCCAGAGAAAGGGGCAGTAAAATTAAGCCTAAATCCCTATCATTTCACTGAATGAGTCCATGTAACATACATAGGTATTTGTTAAGCAAAATGTTACCTCTGGACTAAAACAGATTGCCGACTATCAGTAAACAACCTGATTACATTTTCCATTTGAGTAATTTAGCAGACGCTCATATCCAAGCGCCTTACTGACAGTGTAACTGTGCTGTGCCAGTGTAAGTGTAAGCTGTCCCCACTGGGCGCAAAGACAGAAAACCAGCTTCGACTAGGCTGAGGGGCGCTGCCCTCCTGTAGGTGTGGGACAGCCAGGAGACCAGAGGGAGCAGGACAAAGAGAGTAAAAAGGTTTGGTCATTGCCTGAAGGCAGGGAGGGGGAGCTCCGTTAGCTGCTCCCGTAGGAAAGAGCCACGGTTTTGTTATCGATGACAGCCTCAACCGGGTGCCAGTGGAGTGGGGGGAGGATATGGATTTCACGGGGGGGGGGGGGCTAGGGATGTGGCATTCTGGGTAAGTTGCAGGGGGTTTGTCGGCACAAGTGTACCGACAGTCGTCCAAAAGGGTGATGACTGTTGCCCGGATAAGTACCAGCGCTCCTGCCTGTGTGATGCGAGGTTGGAGGTCGTACTCGACCACTGTTCTAAAGCAGGACCTCTGGGACATTTTCAGGGAGGGAACCGAGGGGGAGGTATTCTCACCAATAGGATGGTGAAGTTCTCCAGGACGCTGTTCATCATGTATTTCTCAGGCAGGTGTTTCAGCTTGTGGATGAAGTTGATCATGTATTCACACATGGGAGATCGGCTTATCCTGTAGACAAAGCGTCCGTTCTCAAAGCGAGCATACTCCGTCTGGGGAGAAACAGAGGAAAGCTCTTAACAAGGCACGAGGGGGAGAGTGTCCATTCTGATTAAATGACAGTTGAGACCATAGTAATTCAAGGTTGTAAAGCTCACGGAAGCAATTGTAAAACAAACAGAATGATGTACGCCTGCAAGTCACTTGGGGTGGTTATTCATGGTTGCTCTCCCACCAAGGAGTAGGACTCACCTCCACCTTCTCCACCACCTGTTTGCCGAAAGAGCACACCTTGGTGGAGCAGGTGATGGTCATGTTCTCCGAGCTCTCATACTGGCTGGTCACGCCGTAGAAGGCCCCGGATTCATCCTGGATGTTACAGTTCAGGTCCGCCTGCATAAGGACAACACGAATATTGAGCCCTGGTCTCTGGCAGGGAGCTGGATACATTTCCTTCCAAAAGTATACAAACCCCTGACTAATTGACACATTTTGCTGTGAACCATTACAGTTACAATCACATTTAACTTTAACAGTAAAAATCACATTTACCTTTAACAGTAACAATCACATTTACCTTCAACAGTAAAAATCACATTTACCTTTAACAGTAACAATCACATTTACCTTTAACAGTAACAATCACATTTACGTTTAACAGTAACAATCACATTTACGTTTAACAGTAACAATCACATTTACGTTTAACAGTAACAATCACATTTACCTTTAACAGTAACAATCACATTTTCTAAATAAAACACCCACCATTGAGGGATCTTCGGTCAGGCTGTACATTATTGCAGCAAATGGTGGCTCTGCTAAATTTGAATGTTTGGGGTTTGAATATTTATGCAAGCAACATTTCTGTTTTTCCTTTTCCTAAAAAAAATAATCTCCAGACATTAAACCAAAGTCACCATAAAATAATTGATTTTGGGTGTCAATTTTTTTTTAATCAAATCTCAAACAAAACTGAATGTCAATATTCTATTAGTAATTGAGTGATATTAGAGAGTGGGTTAGGGCATGGCCCTGAATGTGCATGGAGCTGGGTGTTTGAGCATTCAACTCTACATATTGGCAAGTAAACGTTAACTGACACCAGTAAGACAATAATGTGTTATTAACACATTCATATTTATTATCCTTTTCCTTTAATGTCAACGGTACTAAACGAACTCAAGGTAGGCAATACGATGTCAAGGTTACTAGGGCATTGAGGCCCTCTAGTGGCAAATGGTAATACTTGCATTATTTGTATATTTATATCTATGTACTGACAATAAGTAGAGTTCAATTCTACTGGTAAACGCTTGAGTTTTAGTATCTCAAATGAGACCGATAGAGGCTTTTATTCATGTCAAATGATTAAAGAAATGTCCTGAATGGATTTAAAAGTGAACAATGTAATAAGAGTTTGCTGAATAGGTCAATCAATTCTAATAAAAAACTAAAAATAAATAGCTCCTTCATTAAGTAAGCTGTTTATGACCTGTTGTGATCAGAGGCAGGCTATTATTTAAAAGGTACGTGCCCGTGTTGGGAAATCAGAAGCAGTGTCTGAACAGAGAATTTCCAAAATGTAATTCTTTAATAAAATTAATGTTTATTTGTAATAACATAGTCCATTTCAAATCCTATAGCTGACTATAAATTACAAGTATTTTCCTATATAATAAAATACATACTTATTTAATATCTAAAGCTAATACAGAACCATCGTACATGTAACCAACAGATGGGGGAAAAAATTAATATTTGTAGTCGCAACATTATCATTTTGCTTCTAAGAACAAACCAAATACAGTTCTCCTTTGTCCGGTAGATTCTATAAGGTGTGATACTAAGTAAAGACTTGGATAAAGGTACCAGTCCATATTTATGTTTCGAAAGAAAGGAGAGAGATGGAGACCATTGATAGGGAGCTGCAGCAATCTCCCAATTTACCCCGATCTCTCACACCTATCAGGGGCAGGCAGGTGTTCAAACAAAGCCCTGATGCAACCTCATCAGCCCCCTGGGACTCACACACACACACACACACACACAGTCAACAACACACACCCATATGCTGCATTCGTGATGCATACACTGCTTGTCAAGACTGTGTAACGTCACCGTGAGGAGGCCAAACCGGGTGGACAATAAAGGCCAATGGATCTGGTTCACGGTGCCTTATAAAGTAGCAACTTTTAAAGGCATGATCACTTCCAAGGTTAATTACCTTTAAAAGGCACTCACTCGTGCCACAGGACTCACCCAAAACTTAACCAGGAAGAAGGAATTGTAAGGACCCTTTCCAAAGAGGTCCTTCAGTCCCCCTTTCTTCTCCGGGAACTTGTCGTAGATCTGGCGAATGTCAACCGACTCCAGGAGAGGATCACTGTACGAGTAGTTCGTCTGGCCAATGTGCACAAACAAGTGCTTGTTGTACTGAGGAGAGAGAAAACGGCTTTAAGCAAATCTCTTAGATTACAACGTCTCCATTTAGAGCCCTTTAATCCAGAAAATAAAAGGTAATGCGTGTCTAGGGGAACCAGATCTATGAGTTCTTCAGTCCTGACAAGGTCACTGGTGTCGTAAGGCTTTTAATTCAATTCGTATTATAAAAATTACTTTAACATAATTTGTGTTAGCTGACAACACTATCAGAACAGAGCATTTTCTTGACCGGTTTGTTTTAAAGTCACAGATTTTAACAGAGAAGGCAGAATAAACACTGGTTTCAGAGATTTCACTACTCAAAGATAAATGCCTACTGTCATAAAATACAAAGAAAAAAAGGTCTTGCAAGAAAAAAGTGACAAATTGACAGTGCCAAGGCTCAGAGTCCCTTTGGTATTTTGAGGGATTCTGGCATCATTGTCCTCGTAGTTACTTCTTCTGCGAGTGTGTGTGAAGATATGCCGCAGTTTGAGGAGTTAGACCTTTCACAAACTGCCACTAGTTTGCCCTGGATTAGGAGAAATACAGTAGTGCAGGTACTCACAGAGTCTGGGTCTCTCTGCTGCTCCAGGAAAGCGGAGAACTCCACCAGCCTGAGTTTGGTGGTCCCAATGGACCGCCCCTGCCATGCTGGGGTCGTCAGAGCGGGGGCAGTGGGGGGCTCGTATGCTGGAGTGGGGGGAGGGGGGGGGCAACACAGTCACTTCACTGTCCGCAGTTGTCTTTATCCAACATTCATTAACACCACGCCTGTAATCAATGCTGTCAACACCATATCAACACGTAACAGTGCTGGCAATCCTAGACGCTGCCGGACCGATGAGCAAGGGAACAGGAGAGTTAGAAACCGGGTAACAGGGAGACCTCACCTGACATGGTGGTCGTTAATGCTGTCTGGATGGGGTAGGCCTGCTGGGCAAATGGCTTAATACTGATGAGAGAAAACACCACGAATCAGATGGTTGACACAGGTGAGCAACACTTATCTTGCCAGCTATGGCAGTTATCTCTTCAGGCTAACACACTGAGGGCCATGTACAATTAGACAGAGTCATTATGACTACTTACTCCTGTGAGGAACCAGGCTGGCCAGTAGATATCATGCCTTGCCAGAACTAGGGAAGAAGAGGACAATGAGTGGACTACGCACAGAGAGATCACTCGTCAACGGAGATGTGGGTTTAGCGAGGGCCGTCTTACCCCAGCCGCCCCGGGGAAGGTGGGTTTCGGGAGGCCCAGCTTGTTGTGGATGGCGGTGGCGGAGACTATCTGAGCCGAGGACATGGAGGCCATACTCTGCAGAGCCTTGTCCTTCACGCTCTGGTCCTTCAGCAGAACACAACACAATGCCTTAGCCAGCGGGTGGCGGCCCAGCAACAAACAGACACACTTAGAGAACAACAAGACGCGGGTGATTCCAGCAGGCCGCAGGATGTCCAGGCCCGCCGAGGCGCAGAGTGTACTTTGACAAAAAAAAGACGTTATTCTACAGCTTTGTACCGGAGAATGAAAGCACACACACACACAACACGTTGGTGGATCATGTCATGGATTCATCGTCCAGAGGCGTGAGAACAGTGCATGAGACGACTACAATGCCCAAACAGGTGACACCACCACGTGAAAGAACCCCAACACCAACGACATCAGGGAAAAGGTTTTAGTGTGCGCTACACTGTGAGAAAGACCCACTCGGGCACTTGAATTCTCTACATCGGCCGTTTTAGCAGAACCTTCGGAAAAGCATGTGTATTTTGGTTTTGCAAGCATGGGTTAATGGACAGCCTCACTGCCATTTGAGGGAAAGAAGCCTTGGGAGAGGACAAACATGCTGGCACAGACGGCACACTGAGATGGAGTGGGGTTGGAAACGGTGGAGCTGCTGCTGTTAGACAGACACAACAGACATCCATTATACAGCACAGATGCCTTCAGCACAGCTAAAAGAGGGTGGTACTTACCATGCAAGTAACCTGAATTGAAAAAGATTAGAGTGGTTTTACTCTTACAGACCACTCATCGTCACCCATACACACCTGGGCTGAACAACACTACTATCACAAGAACAACCACCGTGTCCTGGGATGGAACGAGGTGTGGACAGTGGGATGAGAAACACGACAGAGTATACACGCACAGACACAGGCTTACTTACACACACACACACACACGTACGTACCTAAAACAGCTTTGGTGTTAAATTATGACAATGTCATGGCCTCTAGCTGACTACTGTCTTGAACATTAAGCTGCTCATCTAAAATATACAGCAGAGCACATCTTGCCAGCAGTCTGCCCTCATTCCCTGTCCTAACCTCAGGCATCAAGTACTATAGCCTACAGTCCTAGCTTGTTCTCCAGAATAATATTTATAAATGTTGATACTATCACTGAAATGTTACAGTGTTTTCTTGCAAGGTGATGAAATATTACGTGTCATAAAATAAATGTATCAGTGAAAGATGGTAAGAGGTGAACTAAGAGCAGGAAAAGTGTAGGACTAGCCCATGCAATGTAAAACATGGGATGTGATGAATCTAGGATACAGGAGTTAACAACATTAGGCTTCCAAACTGTCACCACGGCAACAGGAAGTCACACAGACTGTGCACAGAGGTCCAGCCACTCTTACCTTTAGTTTGGTGTGAAACTCACGAGATTTCCGTCTGGCAAGGACCTGAATGTGACTGGAGACCTGTTGAGAACACACAGTTACCATGGAGATGAAAGGAAAAGGGGCCTAAACCCAGCCGGTGCCGCACCCCCCCCCCCTCCCCCGACAACGGCAGCCATCGCCCTGCATCTCGGCACATTTCTAAAGCATCTCTTAAATCCTCCAGCTGTTGTGATTCTCCGCTGCGTGACCACACAGGTCGGCGCCGCGGCTTGGCCAGTGCCGCCAGGTGACCTTCAGCGCCCTCTGGGGGTCAAGGTGGAGGACTGAAAAGTGAGCTAGTCCACGGGACTCACAGACAAATTACTCTCACCTGTTTCCTTGTCCTCGTCTTCCCCGTTCGTAATTTGATGTATCTTGCTATCAGTTCGTTGCGACCTGCGGGAAGAAACAAAGCCCCGAGGTTAGCCAGGTCAGCAGCCTTGTGCAACTGTGCCTCACAGGCATTCTGTCCACTTCAGACAGGTGTGTGTGTTTCCCTATGAGTGCGTGGAGGGTTTCTGGGGGCCAAGACCAACCTTAAACCCCTCGATGGCTTCCAGGGGACCATTTTGTTAAGGCCCCACGGACTAGCGGACAACATGTGACCTCGGCCGAACAAACAGCATCTGGGGGATTTAGTGGTGCGACCCGCTCCCAGCATGGACACACTGTAATCTCCCATCGGCCATGCTGGGGCCTCCCCACTCCCAATCACTCACACACTGTGTACACATAACACGACAATACAGGCATTCATGCAGACGCCCAATTCCCAGATCAAAGGCCCCCAAACGGCCAGCTGTAAGCATGCTTACTGCTGAATAATTCATTCTTTTCACCAGCTTGAAAACACGCTCAGCAGGACTTGGCAAGCGCACTAAACAAGAGAGGGAGAAGGAGCGAGGGGAAGAGAGAAAGAGAGAGAGAGAGAGTTGGAGAGAGGGAAACAGAAAGGGGAGGAGAGAAAAGAGACGTTAAAAGAACGAGTTTAAAGACGCTGAACTTAACAGACCAACCAGGAAACCCCTCCCCCATTGGACTCAGAGCCTATTCGGTGAGTAATCTATTTGTTAGAGCTGGACAGAAATATTGCACAGCAAGTAGAGAGACGAGAGCGAGAAGCATCTGCACAGATGGACATTATCAGTCAAATGTCTCATTATGTTTAGAAGCGGTAACACTGCTCTCTGCTTTCTTCTGAACCCTTGTTCAAAACCAGGTCCATCAAAATCCCTGCTGTTTTGGTTTTCCTCGGTAAACCACCCATTTAAGGTAATTATAGACCCAGCCGTCAAACAGGTACAAATTCAAATAGCTTTCCCTCGAAAACACTTAGAAATAAATAAATATTCAAAGGCCTCGCAAATCCCTCAAGCTAAACATCAACTGGACAATATCACCTTTCACAGGCTATTCCTTAAAGCATTAAATCATGGTGGACCTACTGACTGAGGTCTATGGGTTCTACATTACACCAACGGTAGCGAGGGATGAACAGGTTGGAGTTCAGTGGGTTGAACATGTAGGATCTGTGTGTGGATTGGAGAGGTTGCAGGTTAGATCTCCCACTGCTCTGGTTTAAGATGATCAGCAGACTGAACGCAGATGTGACCCCCTGACAGTGTGTGGTCAGGTCTCTATTCCACCGGTAGACTGACCGCTATCGTGGTCAGGTCTCTATTCTACCGGTAGACTGACAGCTATCGTG
Organism: Esox lucius; assembly: GCF_011004845.1. Lineage (NCBI taxonomy): Eukaryota > Metazoa > Chordata > Actinopteri > Esociformes > Esocidae > Esox > Esox lucius. Next base: position 8,371,390 of record NC_047587.1, on the reverse strand, counting down.
GTCAGGTCTCTATTCTACCGGTAGACTGACCGCTATTGTGGTCAGGTCTCTATTCTACCGGTAGACTGACCGCTATCGTGGTCAGTTCTCTCTTCTACCGGTAGACTGACCGCTATCGTGGTCAGGTCTCTATTCTACCGGTAGACTGACCGCTATCGTGGTCAGGTCTCTATTCTACCGGTAGACTGACAGCTATCGTGGTCAGGTCTCTATTCTACCGGTAGACTGACCGCTATCGTGGTCAGGTCTCTATTCTACCGGTAGACTGACCGCTATCGTGGTCAGGTCTCTATTCTACCGGTAGACTGACCGCTATCGTGGTCAGGTCTCTATTCTACCTGTAGACTGACAGCTATCGTGGTCAGGTCTCTATTCTACCAGTAGACTGACCGCTATCGTGGTCAGGTCTCTATTCTACCTGTAGACTGACAGCTATCGTGGTCAGGTCTCTATTCTACCGGTAGACTGACCGCTATCGTGGTCAGGTCTCTATTCTACCGGTAGTTCCCACTGGACAGGCCGGTGTACGGAAAAGGACACTGACCCACTGTGACCCGGCCCCAGTGCCCCTGTGATGCAGGTCATGGGTTAGAGGTCAGGGGTCAAAGACAAAAGGCATAGGTACTTTATCACGACACACCACGAGACACCCACTCCCCAGAGTTAGTCTGTGTTAGGCTCCAAAAAATGTATATTTTAATCGGTAATGGTATTAAAAAAAATAAAAAATTGACTGCCTCGTGTTTCAAGATGGACTCTGCAGTGGGGGACAAAGTGCCCCGCTCAGCCTTTGTTGTTGTTTTGTTGACAAACAAGCCGGGGAGCCCTGGGGGAGATCAGTGTGTCCAGGCAAAACAGTCTCATTCTCTGCAGTAACGTCTTTATTGGTGCAATATTGCAAAACCGATGTGTATGTGTAACCATTAAGGATTCCAGGAACAGCTGACCATACGCCCACACTGCTCTACACGCAGGGTGATGTCAGAGAACCGGGACAACACTGGCATCCTCATTTCATCCTCTTCATCAATGTTCCTCCATAGGATTCTATTGCCAGGCAATATGACTGGTTTCCGACATCAAATCAAAGGACTTAAAGGCATGTATCCAGCCTAGTTTATAATCTGTTCCAACATTGAGCCTTCATCCTGATTTTTTTTGTCCATTATTCTGACTGTGGCCACATTGTTACAAATGTTACAAGTGTAAACACAGAAAACCAAGTGTCATAGTGAATAACAAACTTCGGGAAAGTCAATTGTGACTTGGCCTGTTCCAGAAATTCCTTCTATTCCATTAGTGAAACAAAAACGGAGTAAATACCAAACGTTCTACAGCATATAAAATGAAATAATCTTGAACCAACTGAATATTGCCATGAATATTGTACTTTCAAGACTTCAAATGTATAAAAATCCACTTCAAGATTACAAATCACAAGATATCCATGTAACCACAACCAATGCCTTTTATATTGGTCCTGTGTTCAACTTGGTCACCGGCACCCTCTTTCCTTTGCCCTTTGATTGGTCCATATTTACACAACGACAGGCGCCCTAATCCTTTCCGCTCTTCACTCCCCCATCCCAGAATGCACTGGGCCCCAGGCAGGCCCCCGTCTCCCGGCGGAGCAGGGTGGCTGCAGGAGAGACCCAAATCCACTGGACAATAGCCTGGCTGTCCCATCCAGCCATGATGGACGACTCGAGGGTCTCAGGCACAAATTAACATCACAAAGGTCTGAGCTAACAATATGGAGCCTTTCAGTGGGAGGTCCCTGGCTTGGCAGAGTGGGGAGAAGACGTAAAGACACAACCACAGGGATGGATGGATAGCATAATCAAAGCAAGGCTAACACCAAAGATGGAAATCTCCATTTTGAAGTAGTACATTTCCTTATCATAAGTACAACACATTTTCTAATCCCACCCGAAGACTTGATTGGATACTCAAACAGTGCCATCAGAAGGGACCAGCCAATGAAGTTGGAAGTCCAGGTCCATTGATTACTTTAAAAATAGTGGAAACCCGCAATGGCAATGTCCATGCTGAGACACGTTACATCCAAGTCAAGTCTTCTATGGCTATTACACATCAAAAGACTACAGTGTCTAAATCTGCTATAGGTTTGCTCCATCTTCATTCCCAGGACTCTGGCTGGTCTGGCCTTGGGTGATGGAATGAGAGAGTAGACACCTTGAAGCTCCACAAAACAACTACAGCTAATACGTTTCAGAAAGATCACAGGTGACTGGATAATGGCCACTTAACTTTGAGCAACTTAACTGCAACAGAAAGACTGTTTCTTCTGGACCTTTTAAGCCTGAATGGACAGAGAGCTGGAGCTGTAAGCTAAACCTCTAGCCTGCTGTTTCTAAACCAGACGGTCCTGATCTGACCCAATCCCTAGCTCTGAGAGGGCTCAGTCTGATACCATCTACAGCTCCAATGCAGGTGTTTTCCTTAGAGTATTCAAAGGGTGAGAGAGTCACTCCTTCTGACAAATAAATCCTCACACACACACGCACAGACACACACACTCTCCCCTGGCAGGCTGACATCTGACTCCATCCCCGACCAGCTGCCCAAGATGGCTTAACAGGGTACATTATGATCCCCCACCCCACCCACCCAACCCAACCCCCACCCCCATTTAGACAATGGACCCGAGAAGGACTTCAAGGCCAATGTCAGATGGTCTGTAGCCGTGACGACGGCTTCTCTTGTTATCAACGCAGCCCTTCCAGCCCTCCCATATGGACGTCTGAACCCCGCTCCAATCGCAAACACACCCCCTCGTACACGAGGAGCCTGCCGGTCAGCCAAGCACGCATCAGAACACATGCGACTTCCCCGCACGCACTCGGTGAGTGTCAGCCATCACTGGCTGCTCCGTCGGCTGTCTCTGGCGGACTTCGGCACAGTGATGCACATGCGTGAAACAAACAGCAGGAGAAGCGATGGCAAGCCACTGATTACGGCCCCCTGCTGTAGGCACGCAGAGGTTTCTTTGGGGGGCGTTTGTTTGCAGAACCATTTCCATTTCAGGGGGTGCTTACAGGCCGCGCCGTTTCAAAGACACATCTCTGTTTTGTTAATGCATGATATTTAGGAAGGCAGCTGTATACCAGATGCTGGTAGCCTCTACTAACAATGAAGCACTTCAGTTGTTTCAGACTGACTCCAAACTTCAACCCCCGTCTCTGATGAGCTGGAGTAGGTAAAACCCCGAAGTGGCCACAGACCACGACAACCACTTCCTGGATTGGTGGAGGAAATGTCCATTCACTGCATTTTTCAAAATTAAAGAGGCTGTGTGTTTGTAATGCAATCATACATATTACATTACACAAACAGCCTTATTCATTTTAAATGTGTTGTATAATATCATATATATATAATACATATTTTATACATCAATAAATAAATAACATATCTTGGGGATATAATGTTGGATCTGCATGCAACTTCTTTTTTTTTTTTTATCCACAATGATATCATTAACTATTGATTTATTTCTATTGGGCGCATAACAATCAGCGGTAATTCTGCTATTCAACACATATTGCCATGAGGCTGAGAGGAATCTGTGTAGCATTAAAGCAAATACCATGCTTTTCATCACATCTAGCCATTACAACTCATGGCCTGTACCATTGAATCTAAAGTCTAGGTAGGAGGTGAGTGTGAGTAAAAGGTGCTGGCTGGTTGAAGCCGTGTGTTGGTTTAAATGGGACTAATTAGACATCCTTCTTGTGTGTTGGGACCTCTTAGTGTTCTACAGAAATATTACACCCACATGCTGGAAATCACACATGGAAAAATGGAACCATCCAAGTGACCTCCCCAGAGACCTCCTCCTGCTGCCTGATGGATGTTTTTGTCTTCTAAGCTTCACTTCAACTTAGCCAACAAAAAAGGCAACATATTGTGTTGTATATCCAAATTGCTTAGGCAATCCAAAAAAATATATATATTGTACAGAGACACCCACAGACTGAGAAACTGACAAAAAGAGACTGTAAGAGAGAGAAAATATCTGGAAATCCAGACCCTAGGCAACTGTGACTAGGGTCTGGTTTCAATGGACATTTTTGGCAAGAAGGACCTGTATTATGTCACAGGGGAGGGTCCTCTTCAAACAGACAACTCTCCCAACGAATCATGAGGCAGACAGGGAAGAATGTTGCAATATGTAGCAAAACTTTGCAAGTCGTCACTAGCTTCTATAGCCACAGCGTAAACCCTGCCCATTTCTACAGTTCGTTGCCTAGACATCTGGTCTTTGACCATGGAATCTAGTAAAGAGATAGCAGAGGTTAATTATGTTGAATGCAATGGCTAGTTTGCATTTATAACTTTCCAAAAAAATTCCTGCAGGGATTTTGCCTGCAAACTTCAGTTGTCATCAGCTTCTGTTGTGACAAACTTGATAAACCATGCCTGCTCAATGTACTCGTTAAATTACATAACACTTAAACCTAAACGTAACAGTAACTTTAAACACATGGCTAACCAAACAACAATAAAATAAAAATGGAGACCACGTTCAGTTGGTGAAAACACAAGCACTGTGTATGGAGTCATTGTACCGTCCAAACTTCAGTGAAATGGGAATTTCTAAAATGTCGAAATATATTTTTTGTTGTTTGACTTGATGGAAATCGTAGAAATAGAGCATGGGCAAAGGCCTAACCGTAAAAGCTTTGAACGAAAATCACAGGTCTATAACTCATATTTCTGTGTAGATTTGGTCTGTTCAGAAAGTTACCTGGCATGTGCCTTTAAAACACAACGTCAGCAGTGACATAGTTCCTCCTTACCAGAACAGTCCATCACTGATACCAGACCCTAGTCACTGTTGCCTAGGGTCTGGGTTTTGAGACTGAGTTAAGCAAAGAGAGAGGTAGATAACAGAGAGAGAGAGAGAGCGAAAAGCAGAGAGAGGGAGAGCGAAAAGCAGAGAGAGGGAGAAAAAAGGAAAGAAAGCAGCAGAGACAGAGACAAAGGAAGGGGCAGAGTGAGCGTGGATCCGCTTTGTGACCTTTCACATTCTCCTATCTCAACAACAATTTCTTTCATCATTACCTCAGTGTTTCTTTATCTGCGTGAGCCCGGCCTTCACACAAAGTCCCATGTATCCATCTCGTTTTCAGAAGAGACTATTTGTTCCTGGCATAATTACATTACAGGCAGGGAAACTAGAACCACAACCTACAGATCAAGTACACTCCAGACAGCCACGCCACGGATGAGAGGCTCTGTTTGGAACACATTTCAGCCCCTGAAGGCCAGCGAATCCTTAATAAGATTTGCTTACATCAAACTCTGTTTATGCATAATAGGCAAGTCTTTTATGTCATTATATGGATATTCTGGTTTCATCGCTGTGTGTGTGTGTGTGTCAGCGATGACAGGCCCAGGCATGCCCTGGATGGTCACAGCACCACAGCCTCCACCCTGTTAGGGACATGCAGGCTCACATTACGTTCTGTACTTTCCTCTTCCGACCATCCCACACCTGTGGCTGTTTATGTGTCTTGCTGTCGCTCATCTTATAACAACAGATTTCATCCAACCGCACAGTCTGTCACAGTACAGCAAGAATGTCTTTTGTCAGCGTGTCCGTGATTCTGGGTTGGAGAGGAAAAGCGTCCGTGTTTTGAATCCTGCTCACGGATTGGTTCCCGAGGGAGGCGTGTGTAATTGGCCGGGAATGTCTAGGTAAACCTACAGAAAATTCTCTTCAAAAACACCTCCTACACAATAAACTACTCCACTCCAAAAACACGTTTTCTGGTTTTACTCATTTTGAAATTCATGCCCAGCTTATGCAGCCATATGTAGAAGAAAGGAAATACAAAGAAACATTTTGATTAAACTCCCTGAAGATTGATACTTTTAGCGTTTATATATTTAGGTTCCCATCAACTGACACCATGGTGACAGCTAATATTACAATGTTATGACCGTGAAATAAAATGACAACGTTTCCAATCGACAGACTTTCAAGGAAACCATGAACATGTAAGCAATACGGACATTCCTATTTCGAGACAATATATGTGAAATAGGAGGCGTATCTGTACAGAGGAGGACTACATGCTGTTCTCGTGGGGACCAGGTGGGTCTTGTCCCGGGGGTTTTACAGATCCGTGCCAGGGAGATTGACAGTAGCTCAGACCCAATAACAGCCCTGCCCCACAACTGACAACAGAGGTCCTGTCCTGCACACAGCAAGCTGGCATGTGTGTGTGTTGGCTGACAGAAAAGTAGCGGACTGTCTGTTACAGGACTAAGAGTAGTCCAGTTGTTCCCAACCCGCTGACTGAATTTGGTTCTCCCCCCCAGTTGGCCTAGGGCCTCGTGAGCATTAAGATGAATGAGATTCACTCGTAAGAGGCATATCCCAGGCAAAGTGTGCTTGAGGCCCAAAAACGAATCAGAAAACCAGCATAAATTTACACCAAAAATAGGCGTTAAACAAATGAATTGAGTCAGTACAGCACGCGTCTGACTCTGAGGCATCCTTATTGTCGCTCCACGATTCTGTGTACACCATAGAAGGAGGACAGCCTGAAGGAGAACCCGGGATGACTCGAATCAGGCAGGATGCCTCACCGCTCCCCTGAGGGCACGACGACGGAACGTCTCGGTCTCCAAGTGGCCATGGTGCCTGCTTAGCTGCACCGGATCTTGTCCACTATAGCCAGAAGGCGGACGTGACTTGCTCTCCATTACATCACTGTTGGTGGCAGCGTTAAAACACTGCATTTCACACTGACATTGTCTCTTCTAAATTGAAAGGGAATCAGATCCTGGAGTCACTGGACAGGGAAGCGGTTAAGGGCAAACGGCCGTGTCTCTAATGCTGCTACACAATCAGCCTATCCTCTGGTCCGGCTCGGCCATGCTGCGTTATTTGGCCTGGCCAACAGAGACGGCAGATTGCTATGGTCTAATGATGATGAGGAATCATGACAGGCCTCTCCGCTCACAGAATAAATGGTGGCAGAACGGAGCCTCCCCGCTCATCACCCAAGCCAGCAGGACACTGTCAATACTATTTAAAAAAACACTGATTTCTCTCTGGTGTTTCCTGCTCTGACAAAACAAGGGCAAGGAGGCCCCTGATGACGACAGTAGGAAAGCGTCGCCTTCTTGACAGAACTGGATTAGGCAGGTGTGTCTGATGACGTCGCAGGCTCTTTCCAGAGGAGTAACAGTGAAGCAGTGATCCAGGATGTGGTGGCCAGTTTTGTGATAAGTCAAGTCTGTGGGATTGTTGGCCAGGCTGAGGTCATGTCACTTCCTTCGACTTCTATATGTGATTGCAGTTTGCTCCAGAGCAGCCTGCGGTCTACAGAGAGGAGGGTGCCCCTACCCGGCCCCTTGTCCCTCCCACAGGCTGGGCTTGGCACCACGCCAGGCCCCATGAAGACTCACAGCACCCGAGAGCCCTACAGGTAAACACAGAGATGAGCTCTGAAAAATACACATTGTTTAGAGGCAATAGGCTGTTGCTATAGAGACAGTTGCTAATTAACTGCACTGAGCGGAGGAAGCAGACCAGAGGACTGAAGAGGGGCACTCAGAAGGGACCTGGGCCACACTCTGTCTCACTCTGTCTCACTCCGCACCGTTCCTCCAGCCTCTCAGTGGTTAGAGGCCAACGCCGGCCCACACCGTAAAGCCCTGCCTCTCAGGGGTTAGAGGCCAACGCCGGCCCACACCGTAAAGCCCTGCCTCTCAGTGGTTAGAGGCCAACGCCGGCCCACACCGTAAAGCCCTGCCTCTCAGGGGTTAGAGGCCAACGCCGGCCCACACCGTAAAGCCCTGCCTCTCAGTGGTTAGAGGCCAACGCCGGCCCACACCGTAAAGCCCTGCCTCTCAGTGGTTACAGAGGCCAACGCCGACCCACACCGTAAAGCCCTGCCTCTCAGTGGTTAGAGGCCAACGCCGGCCCACACCGTAAAGCCCTGCCTCTCAGTGGTTACAGAGGCCAACGCCGGCCCACACCGTAAAGCCCTGCCTCTCAGTGGTTAGAGGCCAACGCCGGCCCACACCGTAAAGCCCTGCCTCTCAGTGGTTAGAGGCCAACGCCGGCCCATACCGTAAAGCACGGCTCTCATCAGACAATGTCTCGTATTGTGAGTGCTCAGCCAGTGGCTGTTGACTGATCGGGATGCAGCCCGACGGACAGTAAATTAAGTTGTTATTGAATACCGGCCATCTGTGTGGTCCCAATGTTAACTAATGCACAGCATTGTATTTCTAGCAATCAGCCCACTTAATCAGGCTGGAGATCCTCTCTATCTGTTTCTCATCATCAGGACCGGGGCAGAAACACTGTGGAGGCCAACAGGAGCAGAGTGGAAAGACGAATTCGCATTCGGCTGTGAGGGGGATATTCAGTGTCGACAGATAAGTGTGTGTCATATCCTGCTACTTTACCCTTTAACCTGTGGATACATTTCCATTTTGGGACAATGTTAACCCGGAGCAAAATGGGTTTCCTGCCTTGCTAAAAGTCACAGATATTTTCACCTTGATGGCCCAGGATTCGAACCAGGAGCCTACCGGTTACTAGCCTCGTGCTCTGATCACTAGGCTACTTGCACCTCTGAATCAGAGTCAAGGGGACCAAAGTGACGGACGGCTGAGAGGAGAGGTTGGAGTGAGTTCCTGTACATGCCCAGTAAGAGCCGCAATTACAGGCCTCTTTCAACCTCCTCACGTGAAATACCAAGATTAAAATCCACAAATTACATTTAACTATGTAATACATTACAATTAGTGTCCAATTCATTTACTGATCAATGTGTTAGTTTGCATCAGTTGAAGTGTTTTTGGAGTAAAATCCCTGAGAGATTGTGGTTATGTGTTAAAAAGAAAGCAAACAAGTAACGCAGTCTGGAACAAATTCAATACTGAGGGTCTACTCAGTCTGATTCCGGTCAATACATCCCAACTCTGAATCATAGGCCACACGTCTGCCAACACAAGGGATTGTCCTAGTCTGACCAAATTAAATAAACAAATACTTAATCACTGTAGATGACTCCCTTTGATTCATACATATACATACCCTAACCACTGTAAATTACTGTTTGATTCATATGTATACATACCCTAACCACTGTAAATGACTCAATTTGATTCATATGTATACATACCCAAACCACTGTAAATGACTACCTTTAATTCATACATACCCTAATCACTGTAAATGACTGTTTCTATGTTTATAAAAAAATTACAAAAAGAAACATACCCATTTTTAACCCTTCCCCAATTCCACATAGAATGTACAGCTATGTCTTATGGCAATTACACCAAAAAAGTTTGGGGAGAGCTGAAGATTATGGGAATCATTCCTCCTAGGCAAGCTATTCTGCTTTTTCCCCTCCAACTGCTTTTCCAAACAGGAAGTGACATGGGTCGTTGAACGAGGGCACTCCTCACTTGAAGACCTCTGTTAGCTTTGCAGGCATCCAATACGCAAACGCAAAACACCAGAGCACGATGAGACAAGGAAGTCCCTGCTGACAATGCCACCCCACTCCCTGGGCGATGCTGGCCAATTTGTGTCACCAACGGAGCTTCCTCAACAGCTAGCAGCACAGTCAAGGATCAAACCCAGACCGGTGTTTGACTCCACTGTTTGTCCAGTTATAACCTGAAGACATAGCACAGCACATACGTGTATTGAATTCTAAGCAGAAATCTATAGAATGATGGCATATTGTCCAGTCTCCTTTTCACCTCATTTAACACCTGATAAGAAAAGGTGTTCTGCCTGCCTTATATCACAGGTTTCCTCTTGTGTTCTACACAGGCCCAGTATGGTTCCTGAACCAAGGGGAGAGTCCGATGACATCTGCAGACACCTTCAGACAAATTCCTTGAATGCTGTACTCCTTGACGTTTTGCAGTTGTATCTACATATTGAGCTTAAATACACTTCACTCATTGTGCCTCTATTGTTCCCACAAGCAAGAGAGAGGGAACGGCGTCGACGACATCCAAGGAAACATTTTAAACTTCCTCTGGACTGTGTACAGGAGTGTGTACAGGAGTGTGTAAAGGACTGCATACAGGAGTGTGTACAGGACTGCGTACAGGAGTGTGTACAGCCTACACACCTAAAACCACTAAAAGTTCCACAGTGCTGTTACTAGGGACCCTGACACAGTTTCTTGTTCCAGAATATAATCTGTCTTACATCACAACTGTGACTCGGTCAGAGGCCGGAGTTTGACACAGACTGGGTCTGAGTGGAGGGGTTAATGAGAGCAGCCACTGGCCACTGCACTGTGAGCAGCTATTATATTCAGAGGAGGTGCCCTTTCACTCCCAACACCACCAGCCAAGCCCAAGAAGAGAGAGTGAGGGAGTGTGTGCGTGTGTGCAACTGAGGAGGGGGAGGGGGAGTGTACAGCGCAGCTGGTGGCAGCCGCACGACCATCTGCTCCCCTCTAATGGTTCACACTGGCGTTCGGTTCTAAACTCCTCCCAGGCCGCGAGGAAAAGACTCGCTGGCCACATCCCTCCTGGCCCTTTCCCCCTGTCACTGACCCCCTTTCCTCTGTACTCACCATACATCTTGCCCTCATCCGAGAGGATGATCTTCCTTCGCCCGCACGGGGGGTAGATGGCCAGCGCCTCCTGGAAGCTCTGCTCAATGTCGGGGCTCCACACCCCCTCGGGGTCCCCGTCCATGCCCTTGTCCGCCTCGTCGCTCATCCTCTCCATGTCGTCGGCAGGGCTCTCGCTGCCACTCCAGTTGCTGGGGTCCATGGTGGTGGTTGGCTCGTCCAAGCCCAGGCCCGGAGCCCAGTATGCAGGGGACCTGGAGGTTTGCGGGCAGGACAAACAAAAAAGGGACGGTGAGTCAGTCAGAGAGGCTCCCGGCGAGGCCACGGAGCGCAAGCGCTGAGGAAACGCATGCAGGCCAGGCTCATTGTGGCCCGGGCCAACAGGAAGACCGGGGGGACTGCAGCCATGTTCACCCAGAGAGTTCGACAGGCCAATGCCCCACGCTGGTCATTTTTACACAAGTGTTAAGTTTGAGAACATCCAAAGACTGTCGCCAAGATTGAGGCACAGGGACTGTTCCCATTATCATGATCCAACGTTTCCCAGGATCCTGGGGGGGGGGGGGGGGGGGGGGGGTCCTTAATTCTGTAGACACCTGGAGACAGAATCTAGTGATCCGGCCCCAAAACAAACATGTGGACACAATAAAAAGGCTATATAAGGAAATGGCAAATGGAAGGTACAAGCTGAGAGCTAATAGAAGGGAAGAACTGGGCCAGCATTAATCCAGAACAGCTGCCATCCACATTGAAACCACCATCGCAGTCAGTTACCACTAAAACACTGCACATACGGGTTGTCAAGCAGGCTCTTCAGCCGGTGTGGGCTTCCTAAAGAGAGGTCACTGTAAAATGGCTTTACAGAGCTCCCAAAATACTAGTCTATGTTCACAACAAACTACTCAAAACAAAATCCATGACATTTTCAAGTCTTAACGCGGACGTTGGATCTTCTAAAGTTTCTAAATGGCCTCACGTGACGTCCAACCCAACACGTACGCCGTCTCCAACAGATAACATACATGTACAGTTGAAATGTGCTTCAGTCCCTGGGGTTTTGTGGAGTGGGACACACAGCTGCCCCTCCCCTCCCCCTCCAGTTGCTGAGCAGCAACTCCTTCCTCTCAAACAAGATCCTATTCATGGAGCACGCTTTGTTGTAAAGAGCGACTAGCAGCATATGTTTCCTCTAGAATGTCAGTACACTGAAGGATCTGTGTGTGCGAGTGTGTGTGCACGTGCGCATTCATGCGTGTGTGTGTGTGTGTTTGTGCGTGCGGTTGACAGAGGTGGGGGCTGCTGGTAAAGAATCTCCCACAGAGCAGGCGGAGCTTTGACTGAATTAGTTTTTTGTGTGTCGAGCGCTGACACTGCACAACCAACTACTGCTAGTAGGGGGAACCTTCCATTCCAACCGCTAAACGACCATCTTTTATTCCTCTCCCCCTGACTGAATTATGAACCAAGTGAGTAATCACTAACAGCACGCTGATAAACAGAGGTTATCAGATGGGAGAAAGGAGTACTTCGACAGTTAAATAAATGTGATTTTATTCAGCACTCTCATGTAAAATATCTTAGCTTGACCTAGTGGCATGTTTAGGAACAAGACAACAGGGACAGTTTGGGTAGAAACAAGAAATTTCACTAAATGGGATTCTTTGGCACGGTTGACAGGCGCATTTCTGAAAAAGACAACACTGACACTCAGACATGTTTTTGGGATGTCCAGCAAAACTGCCCCCTGCCCAGCAGGATATCTGTGGAGCTGAGATTTTCCTCCTCACTCCCACAAGTGGCTTTCCCAGAACCCATCTTTCTTGGAAGCAGAGAGGGGCTTACCGCACCTAACCTGATGAAATATTAAGCTCTTTACCAGGGCTGGGAATTGTCAGGGACCTTATGACCTAACCACAGTTTCACAATTAGTCATGGAGGGGAAAAAAAGGGTGCTGAAAACATACTGGCTGTAACATTGGCTTAAACCAAACCCATGTTTAAAAACTTTGGGATCAAGGTACAAAAGGGGAAAAAAACTAAGAAAAATGTTCCTATACATTTTATTAATTTGCCGACTCAAAGCTGGAATTTGCTCAAAGGCACAAAACATTTATTTTACCCTGCCAGGTCCAGAATATGAACCACTGATTGTTCAGTTCCTGGCCCAACATTCTAACTAATGCGCTATAACAAGTATATGATATATATATATATATATATATACGATATGTAACAGCCGGTTATTCACTGTAAATGCAATTAATTTCCAGTAAACAACATCAGGCAAATTTCAGTGGTAAGTAGACTGTACGTTCAGTGTCGATCATTTCTAGTTTCTTGTCCCAGCTCTAGTGCATACTGTTGTCCGGTACAGACCTGTGGTAACCATGGTAATATTGCCTATTGTCCAAATACTTTACATTTTGGGAAACACACAGTGGTTAAGTGCTTATGTGTACATGTTTTTACAGGGTTTTGTATAACATACGACGCAGAATGAGAATTAACATGTGACGTGGGGACGTTTTCTACGCGGAACAAATCCCTCCAGATTAGGGTTCTGGTGTCGAATTGGCATTGAGCAGAACCCCGGTCCTGTAGTCACATGTCCCTATAAGGAGTAACAATTAACTCCTTCGTTGGGCTTAAATGTATCACCTCCCTAATCTGCATCCAATGCCTCGACTGTTTCCTGTCAGAGGGCCACTGGGAAAGATGAAAGCACCTCGATATACCACATCACAGAAAGCTTTGCAGACAAATCCATTGATTAGGGAGTGTGTGTGTGTGTGTGTGTGGGGGGGGGGGGGGTAAGAGGGCACAGTTGGATTAAGTAATAAGCCAAGTGTCTTTTTTTTCTTAGCGTTACATCTTGTCCGGTAATCCAGACTCATGGCAGAACAACATCAACATATGAGACCATCCAGTGAAGATTTGTGTTTTACGGGTGAATAACTAGACATAACTGGAGATTCTGGACCTCCTCATCTGAATCAGATGTGTCCACACAGTCGCTGTGTTATTATATGCAACGGTATACAATGTGGGGCAATGTCTCAGCTCAAACCGGCCCTTGCTCCACCCACTCCAGGGCTGGGGGGGGGGGGGGCGCGGGATCCAGAATGTTGTTATTGGTGCAATATGGCCGTGAGAGATGCTGGAGTGGGACTGCTTGTCTGAGGCCGCGGTGGCAGATGGGAGAGGGAGATTAGTCACGCCACAATATACTGTGGCTACACTTATACTACACTTCATCCTTCAGGCCCGGGAAAGCCTTCCAAACAAACACCATGGCATCAATGTGATTCCACAGAAACCAGGGGCACATACACACACACACACACACGCTCGCCCATACACACGGCAGCTGTCTCAGTGTCTCTCACCCGCCCTCCCTCCCTCCCCCCCCCCCTCGCTCTCCTCCTCTAATGCCAGCTCTTCAGGGACTGCCTCGGTGTATGCAATGTGCACAGCTTCAGGCAGGGAACCAATGAGGTGGCCAGACAGCGTGTGTTGTAATGAAATGTAATTCTATTCCTATAGGAGCGCTTGCATCACCAAGGGGTGATGTTGGTAGGTGGTTGATCATGTTAGTGGTGTCCTCCTCTGCATCACTGACATGTTACTTCTCTTGGAAGCTGCACCCCTTTAAAGTGCAGCCAAAACACAAGAACATTGTGTTTTACCAGAGCCTCCTTGGCATCCAATAATCGTCCATTTCTAAGAAAGCTGTTCCCCACAGAGGTGATGTGAAAACCCCTTCAAGAAACGCTGCTAAATAGATAATGTCCATAACTGAAACCTACAGAGAGATGTGTATCAGGACGTTTCTGCAATTAAACTGACCATCAAACGAGAACTGGACTCTACAGAAATAAGGCTTTCTGAAGTAGCCATAGAAGCAGAGACAGATGCCTGTTACAAAGCCCGCCCTGTACATATTTCTAATAACTGACTGACAAGTCTATTCATGCTATTTAGCATTTCATAATGATGATATTTGAGGTGTAATAATGAATAATAATTAATACAAAAGGGTTAATTAATCTACAAGAGGCTAACAATGAATTATGTTCTTAGATCTTTTTTTTTAACATCTAACACACAAGTGTTGAGAAGAAAGGCTTTTATCCCCAGCTATTCAGTCCATTTCTACTGATAACATGAATTACTTAAGCACGTTATTACTTGATGAGTCTATCATGAGGCTGGAAATTCAATTAGGGATAACCTGACAATCCAACCTTTCATGTTTTTTTATGCGCAATATCTCTTTGCATTTCAATAGCATGATGCGTCTGTGCGTCTGTGACAGTGTGCCCATGTTGCTCAGTGTGTCACAGCAGCGTTGGGCAACGTGAGACACAGGTCTTTTATCTCTCTCAGGCCTTACCACAGCGCCAGTATAGCTCCACCTGAACGGCTCTGCCAACCTACTACTCCATGGATGTTTACTCATCCTTTGTCGCCTCGTAATTGGAAAAATGAAAAGGCAGGAATATTTCTGAAAAGCTGGCTTCTGCTTCCCCTTCCAGGTTGGCCACGCTGTCTGCAGATGGCGTCGCATTTTATGTCATTTGAGTTACGTAACATTCATAGCAGGTGTGTGACTGAAGAGTGACGTCCAACTGTTGAAAGTGACAGTTGGACGTCTGACTGACGCGAGTACGCCCTCTCACCTGACAATGGCATTCCTCTTTACCAGACGAACCTGGCCATCAGTGAGACCAAGCTAGAAGGGCTCCAGCCTCAGGGCCCGATTCTTCTAAAGTTATCCATCTGAATTTTCACAGACACGATTAAATGCACAGAAATTAAAAGGACTGGTTCCAGAGGTGGAACTATGGGCTCCAGCCAGAACCTCACCGAAACCCAGTCTCAACCAGGTGGCTTGTTCCAGTCAGGCGGCGGTAACTAGACAGACGTGACAAAGTCATTGAGGACTGTTGCCACGCTCCTTAATAAGAGACACAGGCTGAGAACCAGGCTATTCACAGAGTCACTGAGTGGCGCGCCGAGATTTCCCCCGAATACAAAACACACTGGCTAATTATCACTGGCTGTGAATGGAGGAATTGTCAGTCCGTTCTGAGCAGATTACTACATACCACAAGCCCTCCGAGTGCACACCATGGAAATGCTCTTATTAGTGACATAAAGGGGGAGCCATAGGAGCACGAGCCTTCCGGGGGTTTAAGAGGGGCTTGAGCTGTGACCCGGCGTGACACGACGGCTGACAGGGTGGACGCCGTGGCAACACAACAGCAGTCACTCCGCAGAATCGTCCATTCAAAGGAAGTTCACAAATATTAGTCATTCCAGAGTCCCATGTCAGTTATTGTTTAGAGCTCAGCAAAAATAAAACTGTACCGTGATGAGTCACCAACAGTTCAAGTTCAGTCAGTGCTATTCAGTTTAAAAGGTGAGCTACACTTCAGTGAAACTCCAGATACATTGAAGCCCTGTGTATTCTATTCAGTGCAACAGCTTATTAATGTACCCTACATACTGTATTTACCACTTCACTCAAATACAACAAAACTGATGTCAAATTTTATCATTCTGAAACGTGTAGTAGCAAAACCGATTTGTTACAGAACCTATTGCTGAAACACTGGGATGCTGAATTTCCTTGGAATACAAACCCTACACACAAATGGGAAATCAATTTTGACTGCATTAAAGCAAAAAACATGTAGCCGTTTCCAGGCAACAACTTAATTTATGAATGTTTCATAAAAGGATTATGTAAAAACAGAACATTTTGTTGAGAGAAACTAAGAGACTAATTCAGATATAAAAAGCAAAAGCAGTAGTAGTAGCCAACACTAATGGTTACCAATGGTTTTTGGACTGTAAACCCATTTCAATATTACTTTTAAAAGGTTTTAATAACAACCCTACCACGTAGAAAAGTACTGATATCCAACCCATGTATTTTATATACAGAATCCCTATGACCCCTGTGTAGTTCTGAACTCTTGATAATGTTGACAGTGTCCAGATCTACAGTTCTGTAGCCAGGGTGATCCAACTCCAGCCGCGTAACTCTTTTAACATTCAGGCCCAGTGTGACAGTTACCAGGCTACTTCAGTAGTCCCACTACCAGAGCGGGATAGGAGGGTGCTTGTTGTTTGCTTCCCATCTGTGTCATCTCCTCCCAACCTAGTGCTAATGACACAGACGTGAAATGCAATCCTTTGGAAACTATTTTGTTCGCCATTCGACAGCCAGCCAGTGCAAATTCCCAAATGCACCGGTTCAAGTGAGGCTTGTGTCCTTGAACGGCAGAGAGGGTCAGCAGTCACACTGTCGTATTGCATAGTGAACATTTAATGTTCTATTAGAGAACTCAAAGGAACACCAAAAACACTGTGTATTGTCCATAGGTCTGTGAACAGGCTGACTTCCTTCAGGTATTGTTTCCCATTTAGCAACAAAGCTTCCTTCACCAACGCTGAAAAACATACTCTTGCAAAAAAATGACCATCTTAACAGTCCAGGATTTTGGCAGCATAATTTATAGGCTTGCCACAAATAGTCACCATAAGAAACTGGATGTTGTTTTTCACAGTGCCATCTGCTTTGTTACCAGTGCCCAATACAACACTCATCAGTGATCTTTACGCTCTAGTTAACCGGCCATCGCTGCACACACACAACGCCAAACTCACTGGTACCAGTTGATTGGGAGCACCTCTCTACCTCAGCTCGCTCCTCAGTCTTTACATCTAACCTCACATAGACACCACACTCTGGTCATTCCTAAAATCTATACTTCATTTGGCAGTCACTCTTTTCAGTTCTCTGCAGACAACGACTGGAATGAACTGCAAAAGGCCGTAAAATGTGACACTCACAAGCACCGCTCCCACTCTGGCCCAGGCAGCTGGCTACACAGCGTTGCTGAGTCAAAACCTCTCTAAGATCTGTCGTCTTCCTGGAGCGTCACTCTCTCCCTGAACAATAGGCTGTATCTGGAAAGACAGGCCTGGTTGTGGGAGTAATATCAACATGTTCCAAGAGTGTGAACTCCAGAGGAACCTGCTGAGCGTATATGGGTCCAATGCCTTCATGACACTCTGCAGGGCGGGAGCACATGGTTCCAAAGAGGGGCTGTGAACCCTGCGTGATCCTGGGCTAACCACTGATACAACCTCCCTTAAATAACACTCATGGTGCTCAGGGCTCAACAAAGAGGCCCATTCAGCTCCACCTAATGAAATGTACCAACCAATATTGTTTTGGCCCTGTCCCATTGAATTAGTCGAAAACACCTTTTATTTGGTGGACGGGGGTACATCTTAGACACGAGAGGAGATATTTTCTTTATAGAGTTCATCCTACTTCCTCTACATTAGTGTGTGTGGTCCAAAGAGACAAGATATCTATTCCACTGAAATTATCTGATTTCCTGTACCAGAGCTGGCGGCACCAAACCAATGCTGCAGTAACGTAGCCAAATTAAAGCAGCACCACTGTGCCAAAGGAAAATCAACATTGTATTTTACTTCACTTGTGGTATTAGCAGTACATGCTGCCACTACCACTGTAATTACACAGTCCAGGGAAAGGAAGTAGTTGGAGCCTGAATTTCCAGTTTCAACAGAGGCCAAGAACGTTGAGTTTTGTTTTTGTTTCAGTTTCTGAGTCATATAATGATGGATGAGTTGCACACTACTCTCATGACATCGGCCGCGGATTCCAACATCTGTAGCCTGAACAGCATTATCGACTGATTTTGTAACCAACATCAAAGAAAGGCGTGTTTGCAGAGGGGCAAGGTTAACATTACTAGGAATCTACTAGTGCCAAAATTTGACTGCAACGTGTCAGCAAATATAATTAGAGGTTTCCTTAGTTAATACTATGCAAATATCCTGATAGATTTCCGGTTTCAGCTGTGTCTAATGTTCACTAGTCACTGGCTAGAGAAGTCTTTAGCAAAGCATGGATGAATAGTGCAGGAACACTTTCTGTAAAAGCACTTTTTCAAATCTGAATTTGATTGAAATGGCTGCCAAATACTGGCAACCCCTGAAAATGTATACCAGTGTCTTCAATTCACTGAGTCACTTGATCACGATATGGCAGTAAATATATTTAACAAAAAGTACCCGGACCTCATCCTAAACGGTTTTAACTGAAACCTTCAACGATGAACTAGCTTGTTATCTTGATGAAGTGTGCTCTCAATTCCATTTGACCTGACTAACTATTGGATAAAAAATTCATAATCTGTGAAACCATCATGTGGTGATTTCAATGTGAGTGTTGACCCTATTCACTATGTTCATGTTGCATGACAAGTTACTATTTAAAGAGCCGTTAGTCAAGGTGAATCTACTAGCTATGATTTTTAGTAATCAGTAAATAATACTTATGGGTGATTTAACTTCAAAGGATATTTTATCCCCATGGCTGTTGGAAATCAATTATTTAAGTAAGTAAGTGGTATGAAATGGTATATACATTTTCCTTTAGTTTCTGAAAAAATATA
Organism: Esox lucius; assembly: GCF_011004845.1. NCBI lineage: Eukaryota > Metazoa > Chordata > Actinopteri > Esociformes > Esocidae > Esox > Esox lucius. The sequence continues at coordinate 8,352,291 of NC_047587.1, read as the reverse complement.
TTTAATCCCACTGATTAAATAGATGATACATTTCAACTTCTAAAATGTGTTATTTATTAATTCAGGGCCGTTGATACTACTTTGTTGTTCAGCAGTTTTCTTTTTTCTTGGGGGAATGCACCAATGTTCTTGAGGTGAGCCGAAGAGTTTTTACACTACAGTAGTTTTATTCACATGAACAAACTTCAATGCCAGATTTGCATCAGAGGTATATTTAGTTTTAGTTTATAAGGCTGAAAATGTCAATTGTCACCTTCCGGGTGTAACGCTGGCCACTTTCCCAACAGATACTCCATGCAGCTGCTGATGTCTAAAGACGTCTCGCTCAATGTTCATTGAAGGGTAACGAGTGGTGACGTAGGGAAGTCTGTTTATTTAAGTCCTTCCAGCACCATAAACAATAACATAATGTTGTTGGGAAGCAATTAAACATTTCTCACACTGACACTGAGACAATTCTACTACGACCAGCAACAGTACTTGCTTGACGGAGAGTGCCATGCTAGTTACCACGCTAGCAACACTGTCAGTGAGTTTATATGCCTCCCAGGTGAGGGGTCAATCCAAAACCATGTGTTATGCTTTGCAGTGCAGTGAAAGTTTCTCATTGCCAATGTGAAACTAACATTTTATTGACACATTATGCAAATGTTATCTACATTGATGTAGTCTAAATAGTCTCCAAAGTTTGTTTACCCAACCTCTGCCCCTCTTGTCTGTGATTAGTCAACTGTATAGTACCCCTGGGTATTGGATGGCAGAGCTCCATGTAGATGTTTTTTTGAATGTGGGGCCAGTGAGTTTGAAACATTTTCTTTTTTACTGTCTCTCCATCCAAAGGTTTTAATTAATCCGTGTTACAACATATAACCAAATTCTTTTGTTACTTTACATGTTTAACCCCTTTATGAAATGCATTCTGGATATTTAAAACATAAAAAAACATTTCATCACATTTCTAATTATAAAAATGTATAACCTGAGCTAGCATGCGAGCGGCTCTACACTCCAAGCCCTGTGGTCTTGTGTTTCCTAGGTAACCCTAGTTTCCCTGGTGTCGGGGGGGGGAGGGGGGGGGGGGGGTGGACGACGACGACGACAGCCCTGGTGGGCAGAGGTTCCCTGTGGCCGCGGGCTACCCGTCACCGGCCGGGCGCCAGCTGTACAGTTTTGGTGGCACCCCCCCGTCTGCGTTGCGGGGCCGTTTGCAGCCGTACAGCGCGGCGGTTCCGTGCTGAAACGTTCTCTTTGTGACACAGGGTTTACCTCAGGGCACCGAGGGAGGCCCGGAGAACAGGCTGGCAGAACCGTGGCCAGGCCCCGGGAGGACGCCCATTGTTCCCCTGCTCTCCAAACAAAGACCGCCCCCCCGTGCCCCTGCCCCGGCACTGCTACACACAGGACCACCGCGCCACCCATTGTGGCTCTAACAAACGCGCTCCCAAATGTCATTACATGTGAATTTTCTTTCTTCTCTTTTACACTCCATGTCTGCTATAGCAGAAAGTACACTTTCTGTTGAATTGGCTCCCCCTTCCAAAATACGGCCTTTCTCTGAGCGTTTTTTTTTTTGTCCTGCGAGTATCAGATAACAAGGAATCTTATCAGGCCAGAGAAGACATTTTCCCAGGCAATCTCTCAGCATTAATAGTCACTACTCCAAGAGTAGGACACAGAAAGGGAAGACAGGGACCCAGTTTCCACTGACATATTATTTAGTTTCCATGGATTCTATTAATTGTTAAAAATGGCTGTTTAAGATGAACCCTCTTTAGAATAGTAGCAGGAATTCTATTAATAATCAGATGAAACGATGAGACACTATTGTTTCAAAAAGCCATGCATCATTCCCCCACTTAGGCTATGAGTCACCTGTTGCAGATTCTTAAAACACATGTAAATAATGTTTCACCTTTGGGGGAAAAGTCCAGGTAGCGTATATACATTCAAACTACATTAAGCCAACCTGACAAATAAACGTAACCTATCCGAATGACTTTAAAAGGCCGTCAACGCGTCGGTCTGTTTGGCCTACCCTCTTCACAGTACCAAAACATAATAGAAAATAGCCAGCAACCATATTATAAGGCCATTGATAAGCTAAATGGACAGATATCAACGACTAGGCACACAAGAGCCATATGGTGCCTCGGCCAATACCGCCTGTTGCAGGCATAACAATAGGCCGGCCTAGACAGTGTGGCAAACACAGCCGAACAAATGGTCGTTAGTCGGCATTTCTGCAGCATAGAGGGGCGAGAGCAAACGTCTAGATTTGCATTTTTTTTCCCTCTACAGGTGCATGAAGCACCAAACCAGATGTCAATGAACTGGAGAATAGGACTGTTTGCCCATGGTGATTCAACAGCCCCATACGCTCACAGCCTAAACACAGCAAAGACAATAAAATGACCCCCCCCCCCCCCCCTTTCCCTCCAGCCCTCCCTCCCACAGTGCTGCCCACAGTCCAACACTCCCCAAAGTAACTAGTCAGTTTTACACACCCCCACCTCACACCTGTGATTTCAAAATAGATTTGACGCCTCACTTGGCAGACAAATTATTTGAGTTCAAATAATAAAAAGCTTAGTTCAAAGTGAAGAAAAAAACTAAAAAAGAGTCAACTTTTTAGTAAAGTGATCACATTAACTCTACTCACATACAAATGGTCTGATTGAAAAAAAAATGTCATAACCTAATGCAGGGAAAACATCTTAAATCTTAGATATTTTATCTTAGATGTTTCACAGTATGGTGTCAAAATAATTATACTAAGCTGGTTATTTTGTAAATAAGCTGTGTAAAAAATTATTAAGCAGAATTAAAAAAAAACATTAGACCATGGGCTAGTTGTTAGCATATTATTTTCTGATATGTGATTCTATTAAAAACATTCATTCATGGACCTAATAACTAAAGTTGTTTTAGTTATAAGATGATCATGCATATTGTAGCTTGTCTGGATTCATGAAATCACAGCAGGGTTTGGTGTGGTATTACACACAAGTATCTAGTTGAATGAATCATTAACAACGGCCCTCCGTAATATGGACTTTCTCCTTCCCACATAAAAAGCGCCAGATAGTGAAAATACTGAAGATTTTTTTTATTCATGAGGAATAAAAAAAAAACATCTCGAAGTATATCCCTTAAGTGATGAATAATTATTACCAGACTATTAACAAATCCAAATACTGTAAACAGAAATGTTTCACCAAAATAATAATTCTCTAAGCGATACAGACTATTAACTACTATTTACTTTTTACATCTGTTTTAATCATTGCGATGCTAGTTTATTTTTTGAAACCAAAAAAAATGTAACCTACTTACAGATACTATCGAAGGGCCAAATGAAATCCCACGGATGCAACAAGTCCTCTGGACTTGTATGTTTTCCTGAGCTCGGAGTCGGAAAGCAAAATATTCCTGTTGGCAACTCCCTGCCTATGGGGGGAAAACACAAACATTTTGATCAATCAAGTGGGTCCGAGTAACTCACACCCATGTTGAACTAACAATACATGTGTTCTATAGTAATTACGGATACATTGTTGCGCCGTGGCAATATCCAACGGAGTCTTAAGAAAAATGTAAAAAATGTCAAGGATGTTCATGCAATGTCGGACGATGTCTACGGACAAAGTGAAAGCGACAGATCCCCGACGTAGGCTAGTCCAGCCAGCCAATATGGCACGCTTGTATAGTTTCTACATTCTTTTTCAGTAGTGACCGCTAATTCTATAAGATAAAAATATATATATAGAAGCGTAATGGGCAACCTTGAAAATGTATTTAGCGATAAAATTAGACTACTTTGATTTCCCAGTAGCATAGAAACGTATCACAATACCTTATCATACAAAATAGTTGCAAACTTACCTTAAGCACCACTATAATGGTAAATTGTGATATTTTTCGCTGTATCACGATTTAGTTGAAGGGCCGTAAGGTTATTTTCAGAATTGCCTAGGATTTTTTTTTTTTTACAAACCAGCCAGCTGAGTGCGTAAAATTCGCCGCATATCTACAGGGATGTGAAGTATGCGTGGAATGAGAGCAGGAATTAAATGAACGCAAAGATTGAGTTTGCGGGGCGGGGCATGAGTGGCGTCATGCTAAACTCTCAAGCCACTGAGCCAGACCGGTGGGTGGGACTGTAGACCTACATTCAACAAAAGAACACTAGTGGGCCGAAACTCAATTCAAATAACGTTTTTTTTTTGTTTTTACTGTTTAAATCAAACAAAATTAAAAAAAGACTGATAGTATCTCACTGTGCTTAAAGGCACGGTTTGTAAGATGTGTACTGTATCGCGACATGCATGACCAGAAGACATCTGCAGGGAATGTGTTAAGTTAATCAAACATTTATCTACAAAATAGTTCAAAGTGCCTGAGATTCCCGTTTGAAACTTTCTCACAAGTCACTCTACCAGTTTGCATTGACTTTGGAGTCAACAAAAAATTGCTTTAGACACTTTCAGTACTATTTGCCCCCTCCCTAAACCTGTTAAATTTACACATGGACTAGCTAATACTATTTTGGTCTGGTTCAAGGCATGTGATTAATTGAAATTCATTTTTTTAATGGTTAGAGGCAGGATTCTACACAGTGCCCCTTTTAAAGGTACAAAATAAATAAAAAGAAAAACTACAGGCTCCTTCCTCAGGCCAGCCAACTCAGGCCAAGATTTTGAATGCCGCATCGTAGATGGTTGATGATGGTGGCAGATTCTATCTTGATCCGTTGCTCTTAAAGCACCTGGACCTCTCTTGCCTTCTGTGCCATCCACTTGACTGTGGCTGCAAAACATCAACATTTATCAAACCCTTGTCACTGTTTTCTTGTGTGTGTCAAGTCTAACCTTCCCTCTTGTGTGGAACCGAAACCTGTGTGGATCCAAATTGTTTTAAAAACTGCAAAAGGTGTAAAATCACAAATGAACCGGGTGTGCTTCACCACAACCTGTTTCTTTAAAGGAGATAAATTGTCAAAAGAGACGACGGAAATGTTTTCAGTGAAACGTTTATGCCTCCTTAGACGTATCACATGTAGGAATGGGTGAACACTGATGCTGGCAGTTATATTTTGAACTAATCTCAGCTCTGGTTTCAGCCCGGGGCCTCTTCAGCCATGTCTTCTGATGGGTAATGTTTTGACACAAAGCCAAGAGGTATTCTTGGGTCACGACCTGACTGAGTAGTCAAAACTAGTCACCAAGAGGGCATCCTGACCCCTCTTAGTGGCAGAGTCTCTTCATCTACGGCAGGGGACAGATAAGATTGTCTTCCCCATTTCTCAAATCACTCACTGCGATACACCCGCGCACACATTCATGCTCACACATACGCACGCACGCACGCACGCACGCACGCACGCACGCACACACACACACACACACACACACACACACACACACACACACACACACACACACACACACACACACACACACACACACACACACACACACACACACACACACGCACGCACACCCACACACACAAAGGATATGAGGTTCGTGCATGACGTGCTATTTTCACAGTGAACAGAAATTATCAAAAAGTGTTCAAGCAGAGGGCTCCATGCTTCTCCATCATGAATGTCACTGTTAATGACAGATAATGTCTCTGCTAACATGACCTGTCCCAACCTGAGGTCAGTGGTTATGTTAGCCTGTTATACATCCTGTAACCTCTCCTCATCCATCGCCCACGGCAGCTAAATTAACTGGACATGGCTATTAAATAGAAACTAACTTCTGGACTGTGGGAGCTGATCCTGTCCCTTCTCCAAACCATCACTGGCAGATGCACCACTTGTAGCTGAAAAACAAACCAACCATATCCCTGTCAATCTCTTTACGTATTAATGGTAGAGTCCATCCTCACCTCCTTCATAGGTTTTAATCTGCCATGCATTGTACGGCCCCGCAGAAAGAGTAACCAGGTGTTGGCAGCCGTCGGTTCAGCTCCTCCATGACTCCATGGTGGATGGAGGACCGCCACCAAAAAATTGCTCCACTTTCATACATCCCATAGAGACTAATGTGGCTGTTCCCACCACATCAAGCCACCTCCAGGCTCTAGACCAAACAGCTGCTGAACTCAGATCTGTCCTTCTTCCTGCATCTACAGGTACTCTATTGATATTGAGAATGTGTACACCCACTGCTCATATCTCCTTGATACGTGTTCCACACTCATTTGTGTGTAATTGTAAATCAACTTTGTGTAGATTCTGTGCATTCTGTCGCTATATATTGTCTACAATTAGCACTATTTTACCAAGTAACATTGTGAGAATGTCCAGTGGGTGTTCTCGGCATTGGCCCTTGGCAGTCCCTTGGCGTTAGTATCATAAAGTGACTGCTTGATTAGATCATCATTTGCCATGAGAAGAAGAGCTGGTAAATCAGATCTCAGCATGGGAGCAGTTGCCATCTAGTGGTCACAGGAAAGGACTGTTGATGGGAGCCAATAGAATGACAGAAAGGGTTGTGGCGATGCTTGAACGTCCAAATGCTTTCAGGTCATTGGCAATTGAGCCTCTGGGACAGTAAATTTAATTTGAGCCCTACAGTGATTAAGAATAATGCAATTTGTAATTTCTTCCTAGCAACATTAATTAACTTGCATTCATAAAATAAAATGTGCATTAATGACTACTCCGTCGTTACACCAGAAGGTAATCTGAGGAGGCATATGACAGATGTCAGTCTGACTAGGTTAATACTTTAAAAAAAATAAGAAAATAAATTATGGCCTAAGCAGTACTGTGATAATTGTGTAAAATCTATCATATGACCCAATCTTTCTATAACTAAAATGGAGTCTGAATTCAATCTCTGCATTCATATATTACAAATGATTTTCTGAGTGATGGCTAGGCCATTCACAGAAGGTTATGTACATTCATTAGATGACTGTGGCTGATCTCAGGGATTGTGTTACCAAATAACAGGTAATTAAACTAAGATAAGAGTCAGCAATCTTCTTCATGCGGAATGCCTTTTTACTAACATTTATACTCATCTGCGTGCCAGTTATAATTTTCACATGCGCATGTCTTACCGCCAGCCTGATTAAACCAAACAGGTGCTATCCATTTATTGACCCAGAGCTCCGCCCTAATAGATCCCGGCCTGTGACAGAAGGTAGACTCATGACACCCTAATAGATCCCGGCCTGTGACAGAAGGTAGGCTCATGACACCCTAATAGATCCCGGCCTGTGACAGAAGGTAGACTCATGACACCCTAATAGATCTAAGCCTTTGACGGAAGGTAGGCTCATGACACCCTAATAGATCCCGGCCTGTGACAGAAGGTAGACTCATGACACCCTAATAGATCTAAGCCTTTGACGGAAGGTAGACTCATGACACCCTAATAGATCCCGGCCTGTGACAGAAGGTAGACTCATGACACCCTAATAGATCTAAGCCTTTGACGGTAGGTAGGCCCATGACACCCTAATAGATCCAAGCCTTTGACGGTAGGTAGGCCCATGACACCCTAATAGATCCAAGCCTTTGACGGTAGGTAGGCCCATGACACCCTAACAGATCCAAGCCTTTGACGGTAGGTAGGCCCATGACACCCTAATCCAACAAAACTGTCATGGGCTTACTTGATTAGAACTTAATTTGCCAATAAAGCTTGTCTCATGCCTAATAAAACCTAAGGGAGGCTGAATCAGGCTCAGGCTATTAAAATCAATTAATTGATCACATTTATTTATAAAGCCCTTTGTACATCAGCAGTTGTCACAAAGTGCTTTTACAAAACACCCAGCCTGAAACCCCAAGGAGCAAGCAACAAAGTGTTGATGCACAGTAGCTAGGAAAAACTCCCTAAAATGGGCAGAAGCCTAGGAAGAAACCCAGAGAGGAACCAGGTTCTGAGGGGTGTCCAGTCCTCTTCTGGCTGTGCTGGGGGAACATTAAAAGGCATATGTAGATTTTTTTAATTTTGCACTCAACATTGTTATTTTAACCATAGCTTTCGTGTACTTTATTTCAAGGCACTATGTGATTAGACTTGACAATAATGGGTTTAATGCACTGGTTATTTTGATGCAGGCTAATTGGCAAGGCAGCCTGAAATGTAGTCACTATTTTAGTGGTTTTAATAGCCTATCCCTACTAGAATGTTGTTTTGCTGGTTTTGTTGGTTTTGATAGATTACGTTATTCTATTGATCAGTTAAATTTATCGATAACTTGCAACTGATGAATGTGGAATGGCATTCACATCTATGCTCTTCTAAGAGCCACACCAAGTAAGTGCATTTCTGTTATTGTTGGTTTGTGATTTTGGAGTAGTCTTCTCCATCAAGCTTTCAAACTCGTTAGGAAAGCCTCCTTGATATATTCCCCATCAGCAAATGGTTTTCCATGTTTAGCAATGAACTGCGCAACTTCACTTTTTTCCCCCTGCATATTCCGGAACACATTGCATTGAAAATATAAGCTGACATTTCTGCGGATGACATTTTGTCGCTGAACTCAATAAAGTAATGAAAGAATGCCTGCCAGCTGCTGTCAATTTGAAACCTTGTAAGCAGAGTTTAGTTTTGAATATAGTAGGGAAGGAAGAGGCATGTTGATCTCAATTAAGATTGAAATCCACTAATTCACAACCAAAATCAATGCAATTTCAATCACGTCCTCCTCTTTTTTCAACGGTTTACTTAATGCTAGTCATGACTGAAAGTTTTACTTAACGTTACACATAAATATACGTCACAGATATGCTTTAGCAACAATCCTCCCTCTGATTCGTACTCCACAGGGCTTCTCGTGATGTTGCAGCCTCAGCTTTTGATCTTACACATGGTTTCTAAGTATCCTATGAAGATTTGAACACTACAAAGAGAGGGCAGCCAGGTCAATTGAACCAATGGCGAAATGGGCCTAACAGAGCAAACAATGTGTCTATTTAGCCATTATTGTGTTTAGCCTACTTGTTTTTAGCATTGTCAAGAAATGAATTAGGAATCTTCGCAAGAAAATAAAGGAAGCCAGTGGTATCACGCTATCTTCACATCTATGCCAATAGTCCCTTTTGCCTTGTGACTTCTACATTCCTCTCCCATCTCCATGCCTGCTTACATTTGACATTTTAGTGGGACACAACAACATAACTTCTTTGCTTCAGGACAGAACAACATTATTGTTGAGGACTCGGTCCAGCAATCTTTCCGCTACTCGTCAAAGACTTTAACTGCTGGGTTATCTGCCTGTTTGCTGCTCATGGTGAGGTACGTACGGGAAAGGCTTGGCAGATGCACAAGCCCCTAGCTCTACTGTGAGGACAGGTAATGAACAGATAAATGGAGGGAGGGACGGGGAGTGGGACAGCACGGTAATTGCCCTCTAATGGGGGGAACACAATTGCTCTGGAGTCAGGACACCATACAAGAGCAGTCAATTACTTGTGTTATTTTCTGTTCTTTTTTTTTTTACTGCAATGTACTGAAAGCTCTAACTCCCCTAAATCAAGTGATAATATTTCAGTAGTAAATGTCAGAGACCGAGCGTACAGTCATACTAAGTCTGCTGATGTCTACCTTCAAACCAAGAGAACAATAAAGCAGAGCTTCACCCTCGCATATCCAAATACCAAATAGCTCAGAGTAGCAGGCTCCTAATATATTGGTACAACAGGTTATGTTAACCTTAAAATACAGAAATAACCTTGTTTTGAACCTGGCTTTCCTGCTGCTACCCTTTCGCTAACCATCTGCTCCCACATCTTTTATAGTTAATGGTATTGTAAAGGTCACTCAGCCTGATTGTAGAAATATATGACAGGCAATTTTCCAAGAGGTTGAAACTGGCCACAAACTCTTCTGATGAAACCTCAGGTTCTCGAAAACATTGAATCCTGTTCTGAAAAGGGAGAGGAGAGTTTGAAACATGTAGTAACACATTGCGGTGACTAAATAAGATTTAAGTCAACACAATATCTAAAAGGTCAAATGTTTTATTTAAAGATTTCACAATCTGTAATTAACTATTTTCATGTACCAACAGTAAATTTAAATACAGTGTTTATGGTTTGTAGTGTCTCACTTTAAAACAGTGTTTGCACAAAACCCAAGTCTCAACATTTACACCTTTAAGACATTAGTTTCAAGTTTAGTGTTTTAACAATTCTATTTTGGATATAAAACATTTCTTATATGAATCATGTAAAACAGTGGTGATATTAAAATACCATATTTAATCACAGTCAGGACTAGGTGGTGTCTTCCTAGTAAAGGCATTCAGTATATTTAACACATATTTAGACACGTACCAATGATAAGAAATAAACAATAAAAGCGAATAGAAAGTGAACAGAAATTACAGGTATATAAAATTAGGTAATTGAACATTTGTTGACTAAATAAATAAAACAAGTGGAAGAAACATCACCCCTCAACCTTTTGTGATTACATTTTAAGAAAGAAAATTAGAATTATACATCCTTTATTTTTACCACAAACATATATGTTTTTACAGATTAATGTTAGCATTTTTACTTACTCTAATAAGCCTTTTAACAATGGCAAAAAGTATTATTACTGTTCTTTCGTTACAGACAAATTCCATGTTTTGAACTAATGCACAGTGCTCTAGGCAAAATGCTTTCCCTTGAATCACACAATTGTGGAAAAATGCTTTTATGTATATGGTGCCCTGTAAAACGAGCCCCCACAACACCTTCTGTTCAGTCCACGTTTTTGTACCTGGTGAATAGGTTATACAGCACCCTCAGTGTTGACTTGAGATCACAGTTCACGATATCTGGGAAATAAGAAAATCTCAATAAACCCAGCCATCTTTATAACAACAGAGTTTGTAGAAATGTTTGGACGGCGTCAACACAAGCAAAGATATTTCTAATAAAATTCCATCAGGACGTGCGGTATAAAGGAAATCTTTTGACCATGAGAAAAGCATTCTGATTCAGTCACAACAATAACACTGCCAATTAAAAAGGACACTGAACATGAATGTGTTTTCTTCTCAAAATGCATTCACAGACACACAGCATAATACGGAGGACAAACTTCCAAAGGCGTTTGGTAAACACACATAGAAGCCAGAGAGTTAAGCCAAAGGGGCTTGGTCTGACGCCTGTGCTGCTGCATTTGACATTCACTATGTATTGGGAGTTGAAGAGCACAAAACCGATTCACTGGGAGAATAAAATGTTGGTTTCATGGGAGAATACTGCTGAGGGGCTTACTGCCAGACAATTCCCACAGACACAGTTATTAAGATCAAAATAAAGACACATTATACTAGCAGGAATCAGAATATACTGAACTATTAACATTTTACACTAAATGCACTTCGCTGAAAATGTCAACCATTTTTTTTTTTTGGTATATAGCCACCATATTGGCATAATGAAAAGAGAACACTGACCTTCAGGTCTGGGTTTGGGTCTCTCCAGACCTCCATCTTCCATCAGCTCAAAGGAGAAGGACACATTGTGCACCTGCATGATATGACAATGACTGCAAAAATCACACAGAGGGCGTCGCACAGACAGGCCTACAGGGTGGGGAAACGCATCCCTGAACCAAAACACAACTATTTCATCAACATGAGCCCTTACTGTTCCCCAGCCACATGTTCCAAGCCGTGAAAACATCAGCTCAATAAACCCATAAGCCCTTTTCCAGCTGGACAAACAGCCGCGCCGCACCAGCTGAAACACTGGAGGGGAGGGGAGAGCGTTCTGTCAGAACATGGCTGTTATCGTGGTTTAGGTCGAGTTGTTTTTTTGTAAACAGGCAGTTTGCCGACAAGGGTCAGTGGTGCCGACAAGGGTCAGTATCGTCTAGAAGGTAAAGGAGGTTTGGGAGATAGGAAGGAGGTTTTTAGTGGCCAAAGCCCGGACAGCGAGTGCCAGAGGGCAATAGGAAAAGAGGACTGAGTGGGCGGGAGAGGTAGAGCTAGCAAGAAAAGGAGACAGCTGGTGGCGAACAAACATGAGACCAATGAACAGAGGATTCCTCCAGGCGAGTACCAGGCGCTCCTATATAGCAGCTGTACCTGAAAGGACCCCATGCCTCACCCCCCCCCCCCCCTGCATTAGTGCTAATCTCCTGGCCACTTATTGATTTCCTGTGCAGGAGCAGATTACAGATGCTGCCTGCCGGGTGGGTGCCCACGCTGCCTGGCACAGCTCAACCTGCTGGAGAGGACCCAGGCTCACTAAAGGGCGTCCCTTTAGAAAGCCTGCTAAGAATAGCCCTCAATAGGCTTTTGGTTGCACGTTGTTTTGTCTGACACTACGGAATAATCTGCTAATAAATACTAATGTCAGTAAAGGGTAATAACTCTGAAGGATTCTCCTCTTGATTGCAACAGCTAGGGCCATAAGGTCATATGTAGCCGGGAAAACGTGTGAAACGGACGTGAAAGAAGCACAACGCACAAAGAAAACACATGAACGGGCACAACGGAAAGTAAACGAGAACATACCTTTTGATCAAAGTTCTCAGGGGTCAGGAAGAAATGATAGAGTGGAACAAAGTAGCCCTCCAGCAGTCCCATCAACAGAACCAGATACACACCATCAGCAAACTACAGATGGAAAAAAAAAACAACCCACCGGGCAATGATTCATAAGAGTAGACATTATGGGAAGATTGTAATTTGATCATTCTAGTTAATTCTCCACCTGTGTGTCCAGTTCTGCCACCTCCAGATTCAGCTTGTTCAAGTGTTTGTTCACAAAGGTGATGAGTGTCTGTGGAAAGAGCGGCGGTCACTGTGGCGTGTGCCACCGTAGCAACAGCACGACAAAACACTGCGCAGAGAAACGCGCGTTACCTTCTTCACCACGCTGAGCTTGTCCGGCGCGTGGTCAAACAGCGTGTCGAAGGCGTCTCGTTCTTCAGGGGGGGCAGAAAAAAACGGAACAGCGTTTTACACAGAGGAACTGGGTTGGAAACGCTTCACAGTGGTCAAGTGCGGAGAGTGGTGCTACTAAAACACGTACCGTGTCTCCCGGATAAAGCCCTGAGGAGGAGCGGGAGGGGAAGAAACGTTAAGGACACCTTTGTCGGCAAGGCGATATACATTTCTGTCATGCTACTTCTATTCTACAACTCCTTAAAAAGCATCTCTCGTTATAGAGGAATGCCGGTGGCGCACCTAAGAGGTTGACCTTATTAAACATATACACAAAATACAATGGACGTGTCCCTGGTGGAATTGTCAGTGGAGCCAGGCAACATCCCAGCAGCCACTGCACAAAGGAGGGCGAGCAGAGATGGCCCCGAACACACAAGCACGCGCGGCCGCTCCTCCTCGTCACGGTGTAATCTCAGATGGCAGTGACGGCCTGGGCAGCGGTCCTGGTCCTATGATAATAGCCCCATGACCGTGACCGTCATGTGAGCAGTCCTCTCGCCCACTTATCTCCCCAGCTGCTGTGGGCCTGCTGGAACGCTCCAGACTCAGCTGTGGCGGTGACACACTGGCAGTCCCCGTCCACACAATGGTCTTTGGTGCTCATGCTGAACACCGACCAATAGGGCGCAGTTATTTCATATAGGCTAGCGGAGGGATGGCGTTTGAGAGCATTAAAGTAAGTCGTTTAGAAGAAAAGGCCGTATTGTGTTTTGGGTGAAGACAGTGTTGTCCAGTGATGTGCTGTTAAGGTGATGTCTACCCTGATTTCTGCCAAAACAAAGCTCCTGGTCAGAGCCGAGCGTCGGGGATGTGAGGGGACTTACTCCGTGTTGCCGGTGATCTCCTCCTGGATTTGGCGAGACTGCAGAATTCCCTCCCTTTTCTGAGAGAAAACAAAGACAAAACGGTAGATGAAAAATAATAACCTGACAAGCATTAACTGGGCCATTCCATCTGAACAGTATCACCGTTTCATTACCATCAAATAAGAATTAATTATTATTATTATTATTATTAATATTATTATTATTATTACTGTAGTGTTACAATTCATTGTTAAACCGGCATTGATAAGAGTGTATAGCAAAGTTATAAGAACATTTATATGACTTAAGGCTCAATTCAATCAAACCTGTACTGCAGTATTAAAGCTGTTTTTCTAATTACCTCACAGACAGTTCTGGAGTACTGTATTAAAACCCACTACTACCAGGATGACACCCCACACAGGTCTAAATTTCAGAATTTAAATAAACCCAAGTCTCAGGCTACCCCCGACGTAGCCCAGACCAGAGTATACAGTACCTGAACAACTACTACTTGGACGGACACGTGATCAGGAAGTCTGATTGGTGCTCTGAAGTGTTGAGAGAGAGCCACCAACAGGTGAAGAATAGCAACAATACTCTTAGCATGAACCGCTGGGAAAGAGGCAGACACAACATTTGATTTGTTTAAGTTATGAATGGTTAAAAGGACAATCAATGAAGAAAACAAGGCTTTAATTCCTTCCAGTGGTAAATTAAAGGAGAAACATCTAAAAGCCCTCTGATCCGTTTGATCCTCTAAGTGGATCAGAACAGAGAAGTGTGTGTTTACCATAAGTGTTTTCCAGCTTAAAAGAACAGGTTGAAAGCCTAAACCATCGATTTAGTTAGCCCTGTTTCGACCAAATTCTGCAGTAAATTCGATCAAACACTCAATCATATCATACAAGTTTCTCATTTTTAAGGTAGTAATTTCATGTATTCACACTGCTTTCAAAACCAACCTCTTACGTTAATGAAAATGTATATTACTGGTCTACTTAAAATGATTGATCCCTTTATCTCACATTTTCTCAGACAAACATGCAAGCTTAGGCTAAGACAATTTCTAAGTGCTATTATAAAAGCATGTTTGGGAGATCCATGTCCCATAGAGACATGAGGACAAAACGTAAGTCCTAAACAGCCCTTCCTGTTTATTAGAGAAAGAGCTGAATCGCATGCACAGACCTGTGAAACTAGTATGGACTTTAACTACCTGAACATCACCCAAACATTCAATAACTTTGGGATGGGATTCTTTAGACACCAAACAGAGGAAAACAGCCTGAAACATGGTCACCAAACCTCTTCAACAACATTTTGCAATGGTCTGCCCTTATAGTTTCCAGCTTCACTTACAGTCAACGTTCCATCTGATACCCCTGGTGGAGACCTTGATGGAATCGTTGATCCTCTCCAGAACGGTCTGCAGCTTCTGTTTCTGGGCAATCTCCGACTGGGTCACCTCAGCCACATTCAGCTTCTCACCCTCCAACTTCTCTGAGACACAAACACACATAGCAACGACAGGATTCGTCAATCCGTTCTTCTTTAGCATGACTACAGGCATTTCACGCGTTGCATAGCATCCATTCCTGTCAGTGAGACAAAAACCCTGAAATAATTGTTAAGATCGAGAAGGTAATTGGTAGTAGTAGAGTGGAAATGGCAGTCATCTTAGTTTGATGAAGGAAGTAACCACTAGTTGCTCACCAAAGAGTTTCTGCAGAACCTGTCCGTCGTAGAGGTCCTCAGCAAGGTCCTTCACAATGATCCTCTCTCCCACCAGAACATCATTGATCCAGTCGATCAGCACCTTCTGAAGCTCCTGTAGTTTGGGGTCATTCTTGGAGTTTGGGTCAACCATGGTGCGGACCTCATTCTCCTCTGTAAGAACAGAAACAAAGGTTGGATACGGCCAGGGTCAAGGGGCAGGACATCTCCTGTAGGAATAGCTGGTGTACAGTACTGTGCTGAACCGACCCAGCATGGTGTCCTCTGGGTCCAGATCATATGTGGTGGGACTTAGGGGTAGGTTGATGGCGTTTATCCCCTCTTCCTGGAGCTCAGACACTGAAGCGAGAGAAAGATGGAGGAGTGAAGAAAAGGATGGTTCTTTGGTGAGAGGAATGTAATTGTAATTATTTATCAGTTAGGCATTTAGATACAAATGTCAAAGTTGGTTCACTGTATTTATGACGCTCTGTCCTTTCAGACTCTATACTGTTTTATTTGTTCTACTGTTTTATTTGTATGTTCTACCAAGGATAAAGTGGTGTCAATTGGAGCTTGAACGGCTTGCTTTGAAATATGCTGTATTTTGATTTCAATATACAATTTTACATTAATTGACTAATATTCAAAAACCAACATGAATATGCAAAATATTAAACATACTGAAATATTACCAATGCTTAATGTGCACAAATTTTTTACCATTTAACACTTACACGGGAAATGCTTTATAAGTACAATGACTATTCAACTACTTGGATAGGGACTAAAATGTATACCAGTTATTCTGAAGTGCTTCCTAACCCATGATAGCACTATAACAATGTTCCCAAACCACGAACATGGAAGCTACTACTGTCAAAACCATCTGGTGCAAATAGCCTACATTAACACAGGGAAAGAATTGGGCCTTGCTTTCTTCATTGTGGTCCAAGGTGTTCTGTTACTATGGTAAAAAAAAAAAAGGTGGCATGTTACCATACTAAAACGAAACTTTCTGACCGTCAGAGCTGGCACCATTGAACCCCAAACAGGCAGTGACAGAGACTAGCAAGCACCAACAACACTTGGGCTTATCTCTGGATGTGTGGGATAGTATGGATCACCAAAAAACACAACCACCTTCAATATAATTTCCACTGCCATCTCTAACACCACTCTAGACATCTCCATGTACATGATTCCTGTGCCTAAATGAATGGTGTGTTTACTTCCAGGCTGCCTTATTGACCTTTAACCTGGGGCGGTGTCAGCGGGTAATGGACTAACATGTAGAGCCATGTGACTTTCTTTCATTTGCAGTGGGTTAACTTCCTGGTTCGCTGTCTATCCTCGAGGATTATGGAATTTCCCTATAGGCTACTGGACATTGGCAATCTCAAAACAATTTAATCAAAAGTCCAAGGAAAGACATTCTTATGTCGTACATACAGCCTTAATGCATTAAGAGCTTATATTTACTGGCCCTCCTCTTAGGCTACATTTCACACAAGAGGAGAGCTCTAAATGGGAAAATTCTTATTTATTTTTAGCAAGCAAGCAAGTTTATTTATATAGCACAATTCGTACATCGAAGCAATTCAATGTGCTTTACAAAGAAAAAGCACAAATATTAAAATACAATAACATAAAAACAAATACGAAAATAAAAACATCAAAACAACAACATAATAATAAAAAAAGAATAATAAAATATAAAAAGAAAAACAGAATAAAAACATAGGAAGCTATAAGGCTAAACAGTGTGGATAAGTTTAAGAGCTCAGTCACAGGCACGTGAAAAGATTAAGTGTTTTTAACCTGGATTTAAAAACGTATACGCTTGGGGCACATCTAAGATCTTCTGGTAGTTTATTCCAGTTGTGTACAGCATAACTGCTAAAAGCAGCTTCTCCATGTTTAGTTTGGACTCTGGGCTCTACTAGCTGACCTGTATTTATGGATCTAAGAGCCCTGCTCGATTTATATTCTTCAAACATATCAGAAATATATTCGGGTCCTAAATCATTCAGAGATTTATAAACTAAAAGCACCACTTTAAAATCTATTCTGTAACTGACTTATTATTAGTCAATAATAACAAGAACCACTGATTATTTCTTCATCCATATTGTACCCCACTGCACCACTTCGGTTGTCTATGTAACTGTTCCCATCAACATTAATTTAGATTGTATTAACTGGTATTGTTGTCAGTTAGTACAATCAAAATGAACCTGTTAACAACCAATATCTTACAAAAGAATGTCCTGGTTTCTTGTCAACCTTTCCCCGCCCCAGCATGCATTTCACCGTTCTGCTGTGTGTCAGTGACACCTGTAGTGGTGTGAACATCCGGCACCAGATTTCTCAGCCCTCCTCCCCAGAGCGGATGCCATCCTCCTTATCAACACCAACATCAGCCTTGCTTCGGACCACCTGTCTAGCGCCATATAGAGAATACCATGTCTTAACAGCACGACATATGCCTTCGCTCAGGAATAATTGGACGGCTGAAAATTGCATGCATTAGCATTAGTCTACAGAGAACAGAAGAGGTATTATCACTGTCCTCTCTTTACATCCACTCAAGACAAAATGTCTTCTGGGCCTGCTGGGATTCACACAGAACATTGTGAGCCTGCAAGGTGCTAAACGGCTAAACCTAGCACAAACCCGCTATGGAGACATAAGGTCTCCCTGTCTCATCTCCTTCAGATGACCTGTTGAAGAAACTGGATGGGTCAAAGCAAATAACTAGTGGGTCCATCATGTCGCTTTTGCCTAGTGAAAACTAACAGGTTGTCTTATATGGTGTGTAGCTAGGTGATTACCAACAGGTTGTCTTAGATGGTATGTAGCTAGGTGATTACTAACAGGTTGTCTTATATGGTGTGTAGCTAGGTGATTACTAACAGGTTGTCTTAGATGGTGTGTAGCTAGGTGATTACTAACAGGTTGTCTTAGATGGTGTGTAGCTAGGTGATTACTAACAGGTTGTCTTAGATGGTGTGTAGCTAGGCCAAAACTAACAGGTTGTCTTAGATGGTATGTAGCTAGGTGATTACTAAAGGTTGTCTTAGATGGTGTGTAGCTAGGTGATTACTAACAGGTTGTCTTAGATGGTGTGTAGCTGGGTGATTACTAACAGGTTGTCTTAGATGGTGTGTAGCTAGGTGATTACTAACAGGTTGTCTTAGATGGTGTGTAGCTAGGTGATTACTAAAGGTTGTCTTAGATGGTGTGTAGCTAGGTCAAAACAAACAGGTTGTCTTAGATGGTATGTAGCTAGGTGATTACTAAAGGTTGTCTTAGATGGTGTGTAGCTAGGTCAAAACAAACAGGTTGTCTTAGATGGTATGTAGCTAGGTGATTACTAACAGGTTGTCTTAGATGGTGTGTAGCTAGGTGATTACTAACAGGTTGTCTTAGATGGTGTGTAGCTGGGTGAATGCTTGGTTGTATTAACCTGGCGGGCAGAATGCTCCATCTACATCTCTCTGAGATTGCCTCATCTTCCCTTCCCAGCAGGGAAAATCACTGACTCATCCTCTCTTCTTCTCCAGCCTGGTCTGTTCAACGTACACTGTCTCTCCCTCTGCCTCTCTACATGCTTTCTCTCTCAGCGCGGTCCAATCAACAAGCTTGTCCAAGGCTGTTCCCTCTCTCTTCGTCCCCATCAGAGTGCTTCAAATTAAATATACTACCGCCACAAGGGACCTCAGACGTTTTCCATCAAATCACCAAGAACGCTGTGGACATCCTGGTCACTGCAAGCCTCTTGATGTATGTGTGTGCGTGCACGCGTGAGACAGGATGGGGCTCAGCTGTGCTGTGTTGGCCACTCTGTCCTGTGCTCCCTGATTGACACAATCCAATCACAGCACAAGTGCACTCTGGGAACAGGACTAACCAAGAGGAAGCATTACCACTTAAATGTGCAACATAGGCTTTAATTTATTTGACAATGAACTTAAGGAGTGGGGGTTGGGTTTGGAATCCTTTAACAGTGACACACAGGATGGGCACTAGCTATGCAGCTGCTCCAGCAGTTCTGTTAGAGCTTGCCTCATTCCTGAGTAATTGTATCTGAAGTGTTAGCATGCCCTACATGGTGTTCATAGCCTGCAGCTACGGGCGTAAATGAAACGATACACTGTAGCGCCTGCGCCCCCAGCCTCACCTGCAGTCCAACTTAGGTCAGTAATATGCCGCACATCCAATTATTTCAGTGTAGATAGGCCTTCTGGTAGCTTAAATAGAACTATTTTGGCCCCCTTTTGATATTGTCAATGTATTTTACACTGGGGAAGGCACGCCGTTATTGAAGACATTTGGTTTTACTACACTTTAACATTTATAGTCTGAAAACAGTTAAAATTATAACATTTTGCATGATATTGATCATCCCACATTTATGACTATTTCGATACATTCATTTAAAATGTGAGAAAATTAAGCAATGAAACATCTTCAGAAATCAGCATTTGGACAGGTGTTGGGCACAGTTTTAGCACAAATCTGCACCCATCTACACACAATCTCCATTCGATTCTCGGGCCGACACTATTCTCTGTGTATACTGTATTAAATGCTGTGCTTGATATAGGTAAGGTATCAAGCTTAATGCCGATGACCTTAGGCCTATATGGTATACAACTCTTCCCTCACTGAATACTGTGCTGTCCACTCTACAATATAGCCGAAATTACATTAAATGCCTTATCTGACCTTCATCTACTCCGTAATACCAAAAACAGAATGTATGCTCTTCAGTCAAAGCCTACTTCAATCTGCCCGACCGACCCAAATATCCTTGTTCTGAATCGGTCTGAATCGGGGGAACAAATATCTTGCTATATGGCTTAACTACTCTCACTCATTACTCATATCATCCAACACCAGTCTAAAGTCAAATTCAGAATGTAAATCTTGTTCCGCAGTAAGACAACCTCAGTAAACACAAACATCCCGTCGATCCGTGTCTACGACAACGCAGTCCATGGGCTTGTCTAAAAAAAAAAAAAAAACTAAAATGTGATTCACCACACCACTGTCCACTAAGTCTCCAGCACCCCCTTTATAACACTCATCACTGTGTCCTTTAAACTTTGGGGATCTGGTCCTCACTACATACACAACATCAGGCTCACTGATACAGACATATTTAAGTCCCGTTTAGGTAAATTCCCCTACTACCTTAGCTAACTCCTTAACATCTGCTATTCCAAAAGTGACCTGCAAGATACATGTATATCACTCTGGTCTCTTAAAACTGTGAAAGACTGGAAAAACTGTGAAAGACTGGAACGCCACCGCCAAAGACTGGAACAAATTCCAAAACACCTTTTTAGCATCACACCAGACTCCTTATCAATGCACCTGTGCAATTCGTCAAACATGTACATCCCTTACTGTGTTAGTGTACATGTTTATAGTAAATACCGCTGTAGGTAGTGTTAATGTGTTTTAATTTTGTACATTTTGGGGATTCTGTGTGTTGCCTTGTCCCCCTGTAATCTAATGCCTTAGACCAGCATGTCATGTGTTTTCTGACTGACAAACCTTGTTAAATAACTGTCACATAAAATAAATTCAACTCTGTGAACATTATAAGTGTGTGTGTGTGTGTGTGTGTGTGTGTATAGATCTGGCACATCTGGCTAATTTAGTTTTACATGACTATGATGATATGACAGTCCATGCTACAATCATATTTAATACAGGTGTGGTCATGGGAAATGTATCTAAGAACTGTGGTCAGAGTAGAAAATTGATTATCAGAGGTTAATGACGGAATTCTTTGAAAGCCATGTATCCACAAATCAAATTTTTTTATCTGTGTATGCATTTTACATTCATGTTAGTACAATATGGGCTGTATTTTAAGACCAGTTGTAGGTGGTGCATTCAAGTTTTTTTTATATAGAAGTGAAATGAATTACCTTTAGGACACCAAATGTTTTAAATGAACAAGGGTTTCCATTTTAAAGCAATACGTAAACAGTTAATTTTGATGTGTAGAGGTCAGAGTGCAACGTTATGTTGACCTGAACTTAAAAAAAAAAAAAGAGACTTTCTAACTGCTGGCACAGAATATAATGCACTGATCAGATTGTTTCGTGTCGTGATTTTATTGCACAATACATTTTTGTTTCACTTAAGTGGCTCTACCGAATTCAAATGGGTTAAACTAGCTATAATGTAGAAAAAATATTGTATACTATTATAGGCCTTATCTGATCTGCTAGCAAGTGACGTTTACAAATGTTTAGATCTAAAAGTTACCTTCTTTTGCCTTCTTTCTTCTTACTAAAGTTCCACCAAGTTTTCCCAGGAAGGAGTCATCTTTTTTTCTAAAAGAGGGTGATTTCGGACTTGGAGACGTAGGCGACTTAGGAGAGGACGGCGATTTTTGCGGCGAAGAAGCCATGATCCAACCAAGCCAAATTTACAATCAAAAAGTACTGTGATTTAGAAAGTTTTTCCCAATCACGGTCGGATGAAATCAATGGTTTCTCCCAGGAGCGGAAACAGAATTCCAGACATTCGTCCAGCCTCCTCTAATCCCTTCCTTGTTTCCATGGGTGCATTCATCGGCAAGCAACGTTTTAGGACGTTCAAATAGAAATAATTAATGTAGAACCAAAACACGCTTCTCTGACTTGTGGTATAAGGAAACACTTTACGCACTATTCATGATATTTTTGTTTCAAAAGTTCAAGAGGGATTGCAAACTGAACGTGACCCGGAACTCGGTCGTGTACATAAATATATGTACACGAATTAATGTTAACAGTTACTGTAGTGCTACGTAACCAGTGCTACGCAATTTTGAAAATATGGATAACAATCGACTGATATAGCCGACACGTAATAATACCCATAAAACCTAGCGTCAAAATGTGATATTTGTTAATTTCGCGTTTCATTTATCCCATAATGTATTTTAAAATATATTCACCTTCAGCTAGGCGTTTTGATAACCATGTACATTTCGTCAGAACACATTGTCAACATATGTTTCTTTTAGGTCTACGAAAAATATGTTTGCTTGTATTTACACAACATTGATAAAAGTCACCTTTGCCCTGTATTTACACAGTTATCAAAATGCCGAGGTGAAAGCGAGGTAAACCTACACGAAACACAGACCTTACTTCAACTGCATCTAAAAATGACCTATGGATTAAATGAATGGTTTTATGTAGATTATGATTCATACTACTTTCAGTTACACAGAACAGAATTAACTAACTACCTCTATAAAAATATAGTTCACTGATTTCAAGTTTATTTGAATAAGTATGCACTACACCCAAAACCCATAAATGCAGTGAGAAAACTATTTGCCTCGTCTGATAATTTTATTATTGCACATTGCATTCACATTTTCGTCACTTGGCACCTGCGTTTTCCAGAGCAACAGCAAATAGGGATTTTCTAAAGAACAGCATTACATATTTCTCACCTAGCTGGATTTGGGATTCAATCCAAAAACCTTTCAGTTACTAATCTGATGCTCTAACCCAGGGCTGCCCAACCCTGTTTGTGGCGATGTACTATCCTGTAGGTTTTCTCTTCAACCCCATTTGTGACTAAACCGATTTAAGCTTTTCATCCAGCTAATTATTAGAATCAGGTGTGCTAAATTACAGCTGGAGAGAAAACCTACAAGACAGTAGATCTCCAGCAACAGGGTTGGGCAGCTCTGCTCTAATCACTAGGTTATCTGCATCCATCTACCAAGAATTTTACCATATTGCCAGTGTAAATACAAGCATAAATGAGAAGACATCTGTGATTAATATTTTAAGTAAATGATTCAATATGTTTCCTTCAAAATATGTCAGTGCCAGACATATTGCCCATTTGACATTTCTCAGTTTGCATTGATGTTGACTCCTCATATTTGCTTTAGACTTGCATTACCATCCCCCTACTAAACCACCCTGGACAGCTAAAACTATTTCAGTTTTGTTCGGTAATGGAAGAAGAGGAGACAAGTTGTGTTATTGTTTAAATTCAGTCTTGTAAACATTTGAGGGATGATTACACACAGGCCCCATTTAAGTTCATCACCAAGCTACTTAAAAAAAAAATGACACCAGGTAAATATAAATGTCAAAGCATGACCAACCACATTTTAATTCTCAAACATATTTACAATGAACATCGACAGTTTAGTGTCCATTTAGGCACTAACAGTGCTCAGCAGAGACCCCTTACGTCTTGTCAAACTAGCATTTTGGAACAAATAGACCAAATCATAATTTACTTGAAAGAAGCAACGAAAAATAACGAATTAAAGTGAAGAAATCACACTGACTGGGTCCAGTCTCAACATGTATGACTACATACAAAATGCAGAAAGTCCTGAAGTCCTGTGGATGTTTTCAAACACAGACATCTATTCCCTTCACTGACAAAATGCTGTGTTGGATTATAAAGTGCAGATACATTTACAATAAACCGTTTTATTTTTCCAGTGTTCTTTCAACACAAAAGCAACGATACAACAGACAGACATATCATACATCCCAACACATACATGTCACATTTTGCTTGAAGAGGGAAAACATTTGATAGGCTGAATCTTTGGGTTTCTACGTGCTTTTCGTTACAACTGATAGCAGTTGAATATTTAATTCAATTATTTCAGTTCAAAAAGCAGCATATATTCTGAGGTGTTCTTTTGCAAGGAAGTGTTTTAATTATTCTATTTAACTGCTTCAGTTCATAAGGCTTCATACCTTCTGAGATGTTCTCAGTGAAGTGTCGCAGTTATCTAGGAATGCAAGAGACTAGGCGTACTGGAAGCCAAGCCCTCCAGTCCATAATAAGTGTGATTATCAAGTAAGAATTGACAAGAAATATATAAATACATATTCAAAACATCAAAATACATATTCAACATCACTAGTAATGAAATCACTAGTAATGCTGTTGCTAACAATAAAGTCTCTTTACATCTTGGGGCTGCATAGTAACGTTGCCTTCTCCTTGCCCAAGAGGGCCGCTCCTGTTCAGGTCCAGTGGAACTGGTAGCCCCTAGACAACACCAGACTCTCCAGGTCTCTGTCCTCAGCCCGTTCCTGTATCCGCTGCTCCTCCAGCAGGCTGACAAGAGTGTCCCTCTTCTCCACCACCTCCATGATCTCAGTCAGCATCTGCTGCTCCTCGGCCAGCTCGACGGAGCTCTTCCTGGAGTCTGGATACGGCAAGCGGGACAGGACACACGGCAGAGAAAGGCAGAGGATAAACGGACACATGGACGTCATTAAACTAGTCACTGTGCATCAATTCTTGTTTCACGCTGGATATCTGCAGAAGCACTTTGTGACAAATGCAGATGTAAAAAAAGGGCTTTTCAAACCAAACGTGATTGACTGATTGACCGATGTACATGGCGGTCTCATTTCAGGGATCAGTGTTGCAAAACTAGGAAAAGTGTGTGTGTGGTGTGCGTGTGTGTGTGTTTATGTGCCTACATCCATGCGTGTGTAATTGTGTTTGTAACTCTTACCATCTATGGACATCCTGCTCCGCAAATCCGTCTGCAGTCGGCTCTGCCTGTCCTCCAGTTCAAGTTCCTGAGCGCTAATAGCACACAAGGCCATTTCAAACAGGATTTCATCCATCGGACGCTCTGGGACTGAGAATAATACACTGCGCCTTTGTATACTTACAATATGACCAGCTCTTCCTCGTAGCGGGCCAGTCTGTTCTTCTCCAGGACCAGCTTGAACCACATTTGCAGGAGTTCATGTTCATCTGACAGACTATCGCCTTTGTCTGACAGAGGGAGAGAACAGGGTCACAGTCAGCTACCACAGAAACAAGAAGTTGGATCATCTTGTTTTTTAATCCCCATGACGTTCCGGGGGGTTTAGCCGGCTCACTGTCACCAGGTTGAACTGTCAGTGGACCTGGTAATGGTCCTGTAGCAACTGTACACGGGCCTCTACTGGAAATACTAACGCTGTTGACTTAACCTAAAACACCTTATAGCAGAGCTCCTTAACTATTAGAGGATCATCACAATGGAATTTTTGGAAAATGTATTGACATCACAGAATGACATGCAGACAATAGACACAGTACATTATGTTTGACTGAATGAGAACATTTCTCTACCAAGGTGTCATTTTTAAAACGGTAGAAAGGGGGCAGTGTATAAGGGCTTTTGTTAGTAGGAGAACGGCTGGATCCAAACGAACGTGTTGTTTCAGAAACTAACACTGAGACGGAGCTTTACACTGAGTGCTATGAAACACTGGGCATATCTGCAGTGTGTTTGATTGAATGACTCTTCATGCCTCCCAATCCGTTCTGCGTCTTCTGAACCATTATGCCAGGCATTCATCACCAGACAGAGCAGAGGCAACGTACGCCAGTGTACACAGTGACCATGAGCAACAAACATCCCGGCAAACATCCATTAAACAAGTATTTTCTTTTGACCAGAGGAGAAATCTGTATTGACGCAGGAAAGACAGATACAGTGGAGAAACGCACAAAAAAAAAAAGTGATACAACTAATTGCTTCATCCTCAGAATCTTGCCACACACACAAACTCTGGTCGTTGTCAGCTACCTACTCATGCCCTCTTTGCATCTAGTCAGAGTCTGAATAATGTGAACTAACAAAGGGGCCTATTGAGCCAAGAGCCCTTTGCCCTCCGCCTTAGTACAATTACCCAAACAAAAGCCATGTAAACAGGCACACAATGGCCGCCACTGCCCTTCAGACCTGCATCACAAGAGACACTCTCCCTATAGTTCTGAACTCATAATTTGAAAGGCCATTCACCAAATTGATAGGAGCCTGCCTATTAATGTCCCTGTCTCAATGGTACTTAGGTGGGAGACAGTCAGTCTCTGTGGAGGTTTTTAACATTGAGGGGAGAAAAAAAAAAAACATGAGCTCCAAATGGTCTTTACACAGAAGATGTGCTTTCAATTTAACAACAGAAGGAAAATAACTTGATAGGAGCACTGTCTTTACTTAAAGAAAAGTTTTTCTGCGTTTAATGAATTCTAATTTTATTGAATGAAATTATACTAAAAATAAATAGCTAATTATGCTTATGAAAACATATAATTTTTCTTTATCTGAAGACACAATTCTGGAAAATGTGTTAAAAATCCAATTGGCCATTCTGGCAAAACACAATTTACCTTTGAGGAATATGATTACTGGTTTAAAAACATTACTTGTTAAAAGTCTAGCACAAATTGATGTTTTTCATTCTAAAAATACTGTCTTGTACATCAGCATTGCACTGTATATCATCATAATGAAGCATGGGAAAGCTTTCCTCCTTCCTCTCTTCACAAGGCCAATTGCCACTGTAGTGATTTCAATACAATTTCCACTTACATTTTTATTATGGTTGAATGCAAATGCACTATAATTTGTTACTGTTTTATTATATATTTTCCTTGGAAAAAGAGAGTTTGGTAGACTACTCTTGATGGAAATTGAAATAATGATGAGAAAAGCATTGTATCCAAGGGCATAGGTTTGTGTCGCACATTGGGTGTCAGGGTCAATTGTTCATAGGATTTTCACTTATTTCAGAGGGGGGGAAATTTACCTGCCTGTAATGGGGGTGGGGGGGTGTAAGACACCCCCCCCCCCCCGCCCCCCCCGCCCCCCAAAATGATGCCCCTGTCTAAAACTAGCCAAAACTCATAGAAACAGGACTAAATTGACAGGTCATTCTAAATCCGGTACGTTATGTCTAAACACACTTGAGCACAGCTCAGTCATCATGTCTATGTTTTTCTACTTCAGAAAGAGGCCTATCCAATGCAAGGACAAGTGTTGTTACAAGTGTTGGCCAAACAGATTGAAAGAGCTATCCGTTTTTACACAAGTACATAACAGTGTCTGACCTTTCCATTTCTTTGTCATGACAAAATAAAATGATCTGGCCTTGAGTCGTACGCTACCGTTCAAAAGTTTGGGTTCACTTAGAAATGTCCTTGTTTTCCATGAAATGAGTTTGAATAGGAAATATACTGAAATGAATAGGACATATAGTCATTGACGAGGTTAGAAATAATGATTTTTAGTTATATTATTATATTAATATTAATTGTGTCCCTCAAACTTTGCTTTCATCAAAGAATCCACCATTTGCAGCAATTACAGCCTTGCAGACCTTTAACTTTCTAGGTGTTACTTTGTTGAGGTTCTGAAGAAATTTCACCACATGCTTCCTGAAGCACCTCCCACAACTTGGATTGGCTTGATGGGCACTTCTTACGTACCATACAGTCAAGCTGCTCCCACATCTGCTCAGTAGAGTTGAGATCCAGTGACTGTGCTGGTCATTTCATTATAGACAGAATACCAGCTGACTGCTTCTTCCATAAATAGTTCTTGCATAGTTTGGAGCTGTGCTTTGGGTCATTGTCCTGTTGTAGTAGGAAATTGGCTCCAATCAAGCGACGTCCACAGGGTATGGCATGGCGTTACAAAATGGAGTGACCTTCTTCAAGATCCCTTTTACCCAGTACAAATCTCCACTTTACCACCACCAAAGTTCCCCCAAACCATAACATTACCATCTTCCATTGAGTCCGACAAATGTTATTCTTTGTGATACAAATACCTCAAACTTAGATTCCTCTGTCCATAACAATTTTTTCAAATTGTCCTCTGTCCAGTGTCTGTGTTCTTGTGCCCATCTTAATCTTTTCTTTTTATTGGCCAGTCTGAGATATGGCTTTTTCTTTAAAACTCTGACTAGAAGGCCAGCCTCCTGGAATCATCACTTCACTGTTAACATTGAGCCTGGTGTTTTGCGGGTACTATTTATTGAAGCTGCCAACTGAGGATCTGTGAGGCGTCTGTTTCTCAAACTAGATACTCTGATGTATTTATTCTCTTGCTCAGTTGTGCACGAGGCCTCCCAATTTTCTTTCTGTTAAGATTAGGGTCAGTTTGCACTGTTCTCTGAAGGGAGTAGTACACAATGTTGTACGAGATCTTACGTTTCTTGGCAATTTCTTGCATGGAATAGCCTTTCTTTCTTAGAACAAGAATATACTGATGAGTTTCAGAAGAAGATAGTTGTTTCTAGTCATTTTGAGCCAGTAATTGAACCCCAAATTGCAGATGCTCCAGATACTCCACTAGTCTAAAGAAGGCCAGTTTTATTGCTTCTTTAATCAGCACAACAGTTTTCCATAGTGCTGACATAATTGCAAAACGGTTTTCTAATGATCAGTTAGTCTTTTAAAATGATAAACTTGAAATCGCAAACACAATGTGCCATTGAAACATAGGAGTGATGGTTGCTGATAATGAGCTTCTCTACGCCAATGTAGATATTCCATAAAGAATCTGCTGTTTCCAGATACAATTACATTTACAATACAGTGTACACATTAAAAATGTCTACACTGTACTGTATTTCTTATCAATTTGATGTTATTTTAATGCACAAAACAATTTGCTTTTCTTTCCAAAACACAGATATTTGTAAGTGACCCCAACCTTTGAAACAGTGTATTGTAAATACACTTCAACCGAAGAAAATCATTTGATTTTCGATGTCATGCAGCAGTTGGAATTGACACTGCTTGTGGTAACAAACATACAGAGCTCTTTAAACGTGAAACACATGTTGTCGGGAGTCTGCGTTGCTCACCTGGGGCTTCACCTCGAAGGACCTTCTCAATGGTCACACCTCTCTCTTCCAGGTCTCTCTGCTTCTCACCCACCTCCTCCAACTGCCTCTGGATAACCTTCACACCAATGAAACAGAAACAACCGAGGTGGTCTTACAATACAGCTCAATACACGATATCTGAATTCCCGTGTATCTCTCGAACATACAGGACGGTTTTGTTGAAGAGGTCACAACTGATTCAAGTTCACGAAAGGATCCTCAGCATGTGAATGAAGGGCAGGCAAACACAGAAGCCTACACCTACACTATTACATGGCGGGATTGTCGTTTTGTTCTCTGCTGTACCTGAGCTCGGTGGAGTCTCTTCAGCTGCTCTCTCTTGGCCAGTTGTATCACGGTGTTCTCCTGTCTCCTCCTCATGCGCCGCTCCAAGCTCCCTCGGGACTAAACAACACAAGGCCACATAACTGTTACAACACAGCAGATTTGATCTGATCTTAGTCACAGATATTACAGGTCTGGGCTGGGCATTTATCCTGACCTAGCCCAAATAACAGAGGTGGTTGTTAGCAGCAGAGGAAGGCTTTCTTTGGAGAGTTAGGTCAACAGAACAGGTCCTAACAAAGTGTTGTCAAATTGAGAGGATGGTGGGTGGTGTGTGTGCGCCCAGGCTTATTACAATACCAAAGTGGGATTTCCACTGTCTATGTAAAGCGATATGAGCAGGTCATGATGTGCTGTTTCAGCCTTCCTAGTAATCTCTGTCTAACGGCTGATGGATTATGTGTTCCTTGGTCCTGACCCATCGCTCTACATGCCTCCTCTGGATCTTCAGCCTGGACAAGTGCTGCTTCTCACTCATCTGACATGATGTAGAGTGGTGTAGGTAAGCTTTCCGCTTTATTTCTTTTACCCATTATATCATAATCAGTGATTATTTCCGAGCAATGTTGCAAAGCTACAGGTAAGTTACAAAAATATACAGTAAAGTCATATTTCTCATCATCGTAACTTAAAAATAAACATTCATATAATATGTCTTATATATCTCTGTTCCTGTGTGTTAATAGTATATAGATAATCATGTTTGAGAAAATAGCCTAATTAATGAACCGTAATTATTTCCAATGAACTCTACAAATCCTCCAACAATTAACTTTTTGTAATTGTCAGTTTGATGCCAAAACATTCACAAAAATGTGTGTTGACAAAATGTATATAGAGGAAATATCATGCCAAAACCATAATTCTAAACATCATTGGGATAAAATATTTGCTAGTTTGTATTTTTGTTATTGTGTCTACAGCTATGTCATTCTATTTATTATTTGAACATTATCTTATTCAATGATTTCAAGGCCACACAGAAGGAAAGAGATAATGAAACACCTGTGATAGTCTCAGGCACCTAAAAGGGTCACTAGCGATAACATTTATCACATATAGATTGATTCTGGTAGGTTACTGATTGACTTGGCACATTTCCAGAAAAATTCCCTCTTTTCCACTTCCAAGGATGTGTTTTGGAACAGGGCCTTCACCTTCTGTTTAGCTGGGATGTGCTCTTCGTCACTTGAGGAGTTGGAGGAGTCTTTCTGCTGTTCTGGGGAGGCTGTGTAAAGACGAGGAACCACGATGACATTAGTCTGGAGCAGTGGCCTTAAGGCCGTAAAACACTAGTCATGTCATTAATGTCACGTGAAACACAATGATGACAACGGAGTAGAAGCATCTAACATAACCCTCATCACGTCCTCCCTTGGGCCCTGACCTTTGTTCCTGATGTTGGACAGGATGGTCCTGATGTCCTTCCCCTGACCTCCCGCTCTCACGCTCTCAGGCCCCTCTTTCTTCTTCAGCCTCAGGGAAGAGAAGAAGTTCAGCTTCCTGGGCGGCAGTGAGGCCACGTCGTCTCTGGTGGATTCGGCAGGCTTGTCGCTGCCGAGGGACACATGCTCCAGGAGTTTAGGCAGGTTTGACAATTTGTCACCCGTGGATGCCTTGTGAGGGCATGGGGTCGGCTGGCCCTCCCGCTCCACTCCTGCTGTTCCGGCCTCCTGGCTTTGGACAGGAGCCCCGAACAGAGAACCAAAGCTGAAGGCTCCCTCAGACAGAGGCCGGGGCTTTGCGGGCCCATTGTGGCTCCTCCTGGTGACAGCGGCACCCGGCTGTGTTGTTGTCCCAGTCAGCCCCAGAGACCTCCTGAAGGCGTTGGCCCACACCTGGAATGCAGATGGAGACGGCTGGGCCTGAGCTGGGACAGGTTCTGCCTCTGGCTCTACCTGAGACAACAGGTCCTTCGGCGGGGTCTGTTCCCTCGGTTGGCTTTGTCTAGACGGGCGTCCTTCCGCAGCCCCATGAGCCTCCTCTGGAGGACCCAGGTTCCAGTCAAGGAGCTTCTCTTTCTCAGACAGGGACAGGGTCAGCCTCTTCTTTGGGCAAGAAGAGCTGACTGCTTCCACTTGCTGGTGGGTTTTAGTGACAGGAAACTGTTCTTTAGTTGTCTGTGGATTCTGAGAATCTCCAGGGGTTTCAGAACCATCGTGGGAGACCTGCTGAGGAAATAAAAACGTCTTAATTGCTCTGCTGCAAATACAGTATATTTATTATGAAAGCTGTCTATTACTGCGCTTTACCTGCGGTTCAATCTCTTCAAAATCAGAGTTTGCCTCTTCAAATGTGGGTGCCTCATTTTTGGCAGCTTGTTCACGTGAGAAGTGCTTCACCAGGATAAGGGGCAGAGCTGAAGGAGTAGAGTGTAACACACTGTAAACAGAATGCATTCAGCAGTGGTCATGAGGTAACATGCATTGCTGAAGACCAGACTTACAACAATACCCAGAGACATTCACATCAACATGCATAGGCTATATATATAACCTGGTTTGTCATTGTCCATAGTATGAGGGTCATTACGCATGAACGACCAATCATGTGGGAAATGTTACATTCCTTTATTCAAAAACCAAATAGTTTACAATAGTTAAGCCTGACCCAAATCACCAGCAAGAGAACATAGTTGTCATTCTGTTTAAAAAAAAAAAACTTTCCAAACACTAACTAATCTCACTATATTGCAGACAACCTCAGAAAAAAAACAACTATTTTTACCAGAGACCACCAGCACCCTCTAGTGTGGAGAACAGCTCCAATACCTAACGGCTTTTCTCAATTAAACTTTATTTAACTGCATCTCAGTTATGACTTCAATGCAGTTAGTCTAACGATTTTCTAGCATGTAACCTGCCTAAAGACATATAACATCAATTCCCGCATAGAAAGTCATTCATCTGAATTTACGTTCAATTCAACCATGGGTCTTTGAGTGAAAGTAACCCAACATGGCAGAGCTGAATGGCCATTATTATTATTAAAGTCATTATCATGCTTGTCAATAGACATAATCCTGTCAGTCTTTCAACAGCAGACGACTCACCTGAACGGATCTTCCTCCTCCATCGGCTTTCTTCAGAAAGGAGGGATGACATGGAACCGGAACATTCTGCAGGGGTCAGGCAGGACGCCATAGAGAGTAACCCAAATCACAATAACACACACGGTATACGTTTCAACTTGCTTCATACGCCTGTCGCACAACAACGACAATGAACGACGCCACAGCATTTCACTTATGTCACGAGGACATGTCTTCGCAAAGTCTCAGGGTGCAAGACAGATTTGAATCAGCCACGGGGTGGCGTTGCAAACTTGAAACTGAGCCTGGTAAATGCAGCGTGGAGAACGGCACAGCTATGGCCTAGACAGCCAGCAGACAGCCCTATCAGTGCAGCTGAACAGAATGTCCAAGCCAGTCACAGTGCTCAAGCGCTCCACATGCCAAGACAAATATTCACTGAATGTGGGAGAATGGCAGTCAGCCACACCCAGCTTTCAGAGCCTCCAAAGGAGGACTGGGATCTCACATTGGGGAAATGGCATAGTGGGCTACTCCTAACTCAATCAGACTCTAATACAAACAAACCACATAGCCCCGCGGACCAGGGGCTATATCACTTAACGGATGCAGGAATTTCCTACACGCTCCAAAACAACAATTCTCAACTGGGGGTTTGCAGCCAAAATTTAGGTTGAAAAAGTTTCAAATGGGTTTGTCAATAGAATTACTGTGGAAAAGATGGGAATGTTTTTCATATACAGTGCTGATTTTTGTTACTGTCATTATTGCATAACATAGCATGAATGTTTTTTGGAAATTTGGGCCTTCTTTTCCTGCAATGCAGAATCCAGTGTTACTTTGCTTATTCCTTTTGTAAAAATTGTTGCACCAGTGGCTCGATCAAATACCTTGTTTGGTGTGAAACTTACTTGGCAATTAAACTTTCTGATTCTGGACTAAACAACTTGGTCCAGTTTGGATTCAGAGGCAAACCCAGTTGAGAACCATACATCCAGACCGATGCATGTTAAGAAGCTTGGAGAAAAGTAAAGCATCTATCAGGCCAAGACTGTGGGCAGGAGGAACAACAACAGGAAAGTACCTATTTATGTAACATCTGGAAAATCATGAAGCTAAAGGAAAAATCATGAGGCTAATGGGAAAATCATGAGGCTAACGGGAAAATCATGAAACTAACGGGAAAATCATGAAGCTAACGGGAAAATCATGAGGCTAATGGAAAAATCATGAGGCTAACGGGAAAATCATGAGGCTAACGGGAAAATCATGAGGCTAACGGGAAAATCATGAAGGTAACGGAAAAATCCTGAAACTAACGGAAAAACCACGAAGCTACGTGTTTCACATGGCATCGATCGTCAGGGAGACACGCACACACCTTTCTTCTTCTGTGCTGAGTCTTGTGGTGGGGAAGAGGTATCGGAGTGGTCCTGTTTCTTCAAGTCAGCACTGCCAATAGTAATGGACGACAAACACACAAGCACAGACACACACACAATGAGCTACAGCGGTTACCATGTGCATACCCATATGTGAATAAGAACGTGTTCTGAGCTGTAGCAGTGGATCAGACTCACATCCTGTTGGAGCCCTGTATGCCCAGGTCCACTGTGTCCGAGGGTTCCTCCGCCAGCTCAGGTACCGTACGGCTGGACACTCCATTCATTAGGCCTGTGTATTTATAGTGATGTCCTGAAATCAGAAGGTCCTTTTAGGCTTTACTCACATCCTTCATTCTTCCATGTTATTCTGGCTATGTGTCACAAAAACCTCACTAGGACAGCTAGAATAGTTGCAAAGCTACTGGTCTTAATTTTTTAGACAACACTAGCTAATACTCTTACTGTAATTGCATCTAGAAGAATCTAACAAGCTGCATTCCTGTGTAACCCTTCCTTTATATATTTACATCAGACAGCATGGAATGAAACATCTTAACCATGTATAAGTTAGATTTGAACCGACTTTGTGGAAAAAGAAATCATGTTATGAAAATATAAAGGTAACTCTCCTGGTGATTTCACACATAACCACACCTTAGCCATGTTGACAACATACATACATTTCCTACTATTAACCACAAAGAAAAGGGAAACAATTATATATAAATGTGTGTTGGACATGCTTGTATAAATGTGTGTTGGACGTGCTTGTATAAATGTGTGTTGGACATGCTTGTTATCCAAATAAGTAACTCGTATTGAATTACCCAACCCTGACTGGGGTTAGGTTTAAATTAGGATTTTTTGGCGTCGAGGACCTACAGAGAACTTCAAAAGTACTTGATAGTGAAATTTTCTTTCTTTGGCTATGTATTCTAGGTCGGTTTTTAAGTTATACATTTACTATTGGGTTAAAGTGCAAACTGTCAGCTTCTATTTAACAATATTTTGATAAACCACTGAACTATTTAGAAATTGCAACCAGTAATTAAAGACAGTCCTGAACATAGTCCCTCCCTTTTAAGGTACCAAAAATAGTGGGACAATTGGTTTCAGAACGGTTTCTTATTTGCCGAGTGTGTTTGTTTGCAGCACTAGTACAGTACAACAGAACTGTCAAAGTCTAGTCTTCCAGGCTTTGCATTTGGAGTCTGTTTCTGGTATCTGACAACTCGAGGACCAACAATCTGTCAATGCAGGACAAGCTGGCCATCATGAGGTAGATAATTCAAAATGACTTAATCAGAGTCAAAGCTAAAATTACAAAGTTCTTAAATGGCCAATCACCCCAATCTGAGTATGTTTTTCACATGCTGAAGACAACACTGAAGATAAGAAGGCCCGAAAACAAACAGGAAATGATGGTGAGATCTATTGGTGGCAGACTTAAGGCAATAACTGCATGCAAAGGATGTGACTAATTAAAAAAAACACGCTCTGGTGTCTAAATGGTTAATCTGATGTAGACTGTATTTCAGAAGGGGCTAAAACTGCTGCTAAGGTTTTGCCTGCAAACTTTAGATTTCAATGGCAATGTTCTGGCATGATTTCTTGGGACATTTGTCTGTCTGAAACTCATATGCCATGGCAGATATTAATAAAAGGTCTGAATCTTTTATTCCCTTTTCAACATAGGCAGTGACAAAGCTCTTCTATGCTAATAGAAACCATCATTTAAACCAGTCTTTGTGTTTCCTATGGGTCAGGTTTGTCAGCCCTAACTCAGTGAATAGATTGGTTATGTTATGTAGTATACTAATCCCTGAATGAACGGGTTGGTTAGGTTATGTAAAATGCTAATCACTAACTGAATGGATAGTTAGGTTGTGGTATACTAATCATGGACTGAAATGAATTGGTTAGGTTATGTATTATACCAATCACAGACTGAATGGATTGGTTCGGTCACGTATTATACCAATCACAGACTGAATGGATTGGTTCGGTCACGTATTATACCAATCACAGACTGAATGGATTGGTTCGATCATGTAGTATACCAATCACAGACTGAATGGATTGGTTCGGTCACGTATTATACCAATCACAGACTGAATGGATTGGTTGGGTTATGCACAGGAAGTATAGTATGGGTCTGTGCGTGTGTAATTGTGACAGTAACATAGATGTAACACTTCTACATGAACAACAACCTACTTGTGCTGCTAAATCCAAATAATGGTGTTGTCACATTTTGTTAGAATTCAAAAACAAAAAAACCAAAAAAACATCACCACTCAGTGAGAACTCTTGTATAGCAGAAGATATTTGCCCCCGGGAATGAAATAAGATGGCCCAGAAGGAAAGAGGAAAGACATTAAAGAGAAACCCATGAAGTGAAAAGATAATGGTCTATTATGTGAATTCAGTTCATAGTTGAGACGCTTTTGCATTGGGTCTACTGTATGGTTTGTTGTGACCGATTTAAGCGGCCATGCCACTTAGGGGAAAAATATATTCTGTCAACCTTAAACCCCTCTCTATAGAAGTACCGGACATCCTCGAGACTGAAGAGGTGTGAGCGTCATTATCCGGGACAAATTCAGGTCTGGGTAAATGTGTGGGAATGTGCAAATCATCAGTCGATAACGTTTCTCACGAACAGAGGTCATGCTTGTGACAGGGTTATTAATGTGAGGCTTCTGGTGTATAAAAAAACAGTGGTTAATTCTGCTGTTAATTTGAAAGCTGTGAGAATGGCACGCTATGAAGAGTATATCAACTACGGGACGCTATCTGACAACTATTCCCCACTCATTGTCATGGTTGATCAAGCTTAAGTGTCATGGATGGGGGGCTGATCAATTTGGCAAAGTCGGATTAAAAAAGGGAGGAAGCAAATAACTTATCAAATAAATTTATTTATACTTACAGCTTTAAATATCATAAATTAAACAATTTATTCACTGTGGGACAAAACAAGGTAGGAGATCAAACAAATAAACAACTACAATTTTACAAAATATTCTGAAGCTGACTCGCAGAAATGTGCCGAATAAAAACGATTATCTTCCCATGAGCAATGAGCTCAGCTCATCTGAGTTAGGAGGAACATGAGAGAGCCCTTGAGAAGGTTTCTGAGAGGTACGCGCCTTCTGCAAGAGAGAATCACAGAGGGACATACAGAGAGAGATGAGGAGACAGGGGGGTTATAAAGAGATGGGGCAGCAAAAAGGGGGTTGATAAAACTGCATGCCAAAAACCCCACGGGCACTCAGACTTTCAACAAGCTGTGCATTAGAGCAATTAGAAGGAACATGTCTGTTAGGTGAGATAGCTTTGCAGGAATGAAAGGCTTCCGAGATGTGTGCTGTACACCTAGAGACTGAGTAATGAAACATGTAGCTAACCAGATTAACCCATTGCCATACACAGGACCCATGCCGCGTTCTCAACATGAATGGTTACTGCATGGATAAGGAGAGTAATGGAGGCAGCGAATGCAAAGCAACACTATCGACCATGTGACCCGAGTGGGCAGGCCATCACCTTCCTGCTTCCAGGATTCAGCCAATCAGAGGTTGCAGCATTGGAAACTTGAGATAGACTACATATAAAGTGGAAGAAAGAATGGAGGAATGAAAATATAGAAAACATAAGATCATCCTTCCCAAAAGCACAAAATAAAATAAAAAGCTTTGTTGTAACACTTAAAATATCACTGTATAATTTGACTTTATACGTAGTATAACAAAAAGAATACACTATTACCAAAGCTTTAGTTTGCATGTATACAGCACTTTGGCATAAACATCTTTGCATCTCTGTAAATGTGCGTCATACTGAAGGTATGGGAAAGCAAATAAGTATTGGTTGACAGAAAAATAAAAGTCTCTTTGGCTGAATGTGCTACAGTTCCTTTTGTAGGAGTTAAACATGAAGACTATCACCTTTCATCCAACTGCAATAAACACATTTTTCTAAATAATACTGTGTGAAAGCACCATCTTATACTGAAATCCAACGAAACACAAAAATAAACACATGAAAAAATTGCATCCAAATAGTCTCCAAAATCTAATTTACAGAAAATAGTTGTGAGATAAAAATAATAATACTGTTTGGCATTTTCCATTGCTGCCTCAGAGGTGCAAATTAGCAGTGCAGTTTGAGGAAGCACACAGATGCTGTATCTTAATTCAAACCACCCTGTTAGATGATATGGCTTCTACTAAATGTTTAAATAGGCCTCTTCAGTTTGTAATTTCCAGTTTTAAAATGTCAGACGTGTTCAGCCCTCATTAAAATGTAAATCAACCCCTAGGAAAAATTCCCCTTTAATTATAACCCACATAATTTATATTTCTGTGGCTATAGGATTATTTTCCTTCTGTGTGAAACTGTCCCAAATTAAGATACAGCCTCTGTAACTCCAGACCTAACAGGCACACCAAGCACTACAACCAGGCCTCAGCAGTTCTGTCAAGTGCTTTTAGTGGATGCTTTTTTCAGTTCAAATAAAAACAGGTTTAACCAAAACGTAAGAATGGGAATACTTGAATAAAAAAAAATAAAAAAAAAAAAGAAGAAAATTAATCAAGCAATTGAAAGGATGCCTGACCTTCCTGTTGAGGACCATGCTTCCCACTTGCTGTACTTTCATACACACAAAGACCGTTCATCTCTTGACATTAAAATCAAATAAAGGAAAAAGCACACACTTGAAAGCACACGCACCCTTTCAGAGTCTACGTCGAGCGTGGTACAATGTGCAGGCTATGAAGCAAGTGCTTCGACTACAGCGGCGACTACACCACAGTAAAGAGCAGTGGCGTCACTGGGTCCCTGAGACCCAGGGCGGACCAGGGACCTAGCCGCTCTGGGCCCAGTGCAGCGGGCCATGGGGCTGCTCAGCCTCCGTATATATCTGTCCTAAGAGGTTGTGGAGAACGCTCATCAGGGGCAGGCCTATGCTGAGCAGCTCATACAGGAAGCCATAGTCCTCCAAGCGATCCCTGAGGTGGGTCCCCACCTGGCTGACTACCCCATGCACCCGGCAGAACAGACGGCGGGGCGTCCACCACGCCACCTGGCTCGCCCGCCGTGGCCCGCTTCCCGCGCGGAGCCCGCTTCTCTTACGGAAGGAACTCAGGGTACCTGAGGGCTGGCTCTGCAGGCTGCTGGTGGCCGAGTACGGGTCGCTCCCGTCCAGCGAAGGCGTCGGACATCCCGCGTCCTCCTAGGTGCGGGACAGACCAAAACACAACGTTGAAATTAGACACGAAACTGGCAACCGGACACCAATATCATGAAGTGGCGCTCGGTAATAATCGTTATGGTGATTGGCCGTTACTGAAAGGTGTTTACCGTTCTCCTCTGGAACCTGCTTGAACTTTGAAGGCTGGGTCGACGCTGTGAGTAGTGAAGCTTGCAGTAAAACTTACCTGAAATGAACACAAAGTCAGCTGACCAACAGGTCCAGTAGCCCCGGGGGGGGTGGGGGGGGAGGGGGGGCAACAGGCCGGAGGGTCGGCGTCATACCTAGTTGGGAGTCGTAGGCGTGTCCCCCCAAACGCAACGTGGAGCCGCAGACGTCACAGCGGAAACACTCCCTGTGGAAGAAGTAGCCCTCCACGCTGAAGCGCTCCACCACGTACACACGCTTGGAGCAGTGGTGACACGTGTCGCTGCCTCCCAGGTTCTGCGGGAACTCCTTCCGCACGACACACTGTCGCAAAAAACAAACAAAAAGCAGGTCAGGATACAGAGAACAACGGAACAGGCAGCCCGTCGTCAGTGCAGTCATCGGCAAGGAGGGGGCCACAAAAAGCCAGTCACTGAAGCCTTCGCGGTTCTATAAAGAACCATGCCACTGACCCAACTGATGGGCTCAACACGTAACAGGGATGTTAACACAGGCAGTGCGACTGAGCTTGTTCTGCTAAAGCTGCCATCACAGAACATTCCAGAATCCATGAGTAACGACACATAAGCCCTATATAAGGTCCAAGCTAATCTAAACTTCTACACGTGTAGTAGGATGGTAAAACAAAAGCTTGGTTAGTAGTGTGTTCATTCAGTACAGAGAGATGATTATGACAATGAATCAGAGATCAACCGTTCCATTGACCATAGCCGAGAATTGAAGGGGAATGACAAAGAACATATACCAATTTGTCCATGTTCATAAATCACTTGAAGTAATTGTTAGATTGTCCATATGCATTACCCTCACAGAGAGGACAGGGTAGAACTGGCACAAGTGCAGCATCAGAGGGGTTTTGCACTCTCCTCCAGTGCCATTTGATAGAACTTTGAGTAACAACAATTACCAATGTCACAGCAAAAACAACATTGGTGAACCGCCATCGATTGTGGGACACACCGTGAACATAACATGTGATGTCACTTGCTGTTTTTTTAAATATGGCTGGGGTTTGCCAACCAAATGTGTTTTTGCTGCAGCTGAACATTTGGTGTTCACATGGATAATTGTCATTTCCCAAAGTTCTATCAAATTGCATTAGTGGGGGGAGAGCAATGTAACCAGATGATGGCGGACTCACGCTAGCTCGACCCTGCTCTCCCGGAGTGAGAGAGTTGTGTGCAGAGAGGCAGTCCAACAATCACTTTAGGCGATTCATGAACTATGACAATCGAAGAGGTTTGTTGGTATTTCCCTTTAAGTCATGGAATACAGGAGCTTCACAAGGCAGAACACAAGCTTGCATCTGGCGTTTGCCTTGCCTGCACACGGAGGCAAAACAAAAACGCTGTTTACCGCTTTAGACTTGATGACCTGATGTGGTGAAAAACCCTACGGGAATTGAAAGCCACATGAGTGTATGGAGTTCCCATGATGGTTTCCCCCTGGGGGGGCCTTTAAACAAAACACCCGGGCTGATAACGGGGGAAGTCACAGATTCAGGCCAGTGTTTCACAGTACACAGTCCCTATTTACTACTGATAACAGATCGAGTATCCTAAAGGAGTAGGCATGACTTGTTGCTTACCAACAACGATGTTTACCAACACTAAAAGCAGGAATTACAGACCCTAGGGTGGCAATAGATATAAACCCTTGTGTGTGTGTGTGTGTGTGTCTATTAGGTCTTGTGATTTATATCTCCACTGTGCTTTGATGGCAAAAACTCAATCCAGTCACACTGTGCTTACCGGTGAGGCATTCGGCCTGTGGTCAGATTCATAGAGGATGGCTAGAGTTTCAGCCCTAGCACCTATTGCAGAGGACACCTTCCCAACTGTCCGCTAAAAGAACCCAGTCGCAGATGTAAAGGGTGGAAGAGGCATAGAAACAGACAAAGAGAGTGGCAGAGGGGGGAAAAAAAAGTAAGAATAACCAAAAGCAAAATGAAGGAAAACAGAGACATGCATTTCTAGTCAGACTCGAAAAGATATTCAGAAATCATTCTGGCAGAGAGGTTGTTACTGATACCTGTTTGGCAGGCTTTGAGGGTTCAGCTGGACAACTTTCAGATCGTACAATCATTCTGTTAATAATTGGACTTGGTTCGGCATTTCCTTTGAACTAAAATCAATAAGACAAACATGGTAAGACTAAGCTGATTTATTACACATAAACTCAGAGGATTCTTCGCATTTTCTTAAAGGATTGTGGTTTTCTTTTCAAATGCTTGCTTACTTATAGCTGTTGGACAGACTTTAAGGGTTCAGTCTGAGAACTCTTAGATTCTATTATTCTACTAGACTCACGATTCCTATGACCCTCAAAGCTAAATAAGACCTGGTCAGAATAAGCTGACAACGGTCTGATCTACTCTGACAACTCAAATGCCAAGGTTTCATACGGACAACTTTCAGATTGAGCAGTAGGCTTTTAGATTAGATTTAATCTACCTGATGCAGCATCCTTGTGGCACTAAATCCGATCAAAACACGGCCAGAGTGAGTTGACTCAGTGATAAGTTGAGTCTTTCCTCTGTTCCTACATACAACTCTTACTGGTACCTCTTCAGCACACTTGTCAAACATGAAGGCATCCAACTTATAACACATGGACTGTCCGCCTGGCTTTTCAACCGGTCTACTTGGAGCAGCACTTCCATTGCGCTAACCAAATAAAACATTGTCACGGTGAGCTGATATATTTTTTTTATATGAACTGAGGATCACAACGGGGAGCTGATAGCGGGGACTTTCTTTACCTTGTCATGGGGCACAGCAGACGCTGGGGCAAGAGAAGAGAAGCCGGGAAACGCAGAGGGTTCAAGTGCAGGGTGGATTGGAGTGGACAGAGGTTTAGAGACAGTGGGAGATGGGTGCGGAGCTGAACTAAATTGACATGTCTGTAGAGGAAAGGTTCAGAAATGAGAG
Organism: Esox lucius; assembly: GCF_011004845.1. Taxonomy (NCBI): domain Eukaryota; kingdom Metazoa; phylum Chordata; class Actinopteri; order Esociformes; family Esocidae; genus Esox; species Esox lucius. The sequence goes on along the minus strand of NC_047587.1, from coordinate 8,310,044 downwards.
GAATCTTCCAGGAAACACAGCCCTTCACATCTCAAACCAAAAACACTGGCCTGAGGTACAGCTCAACCCATACCTTTTCTAGTCTAAGATCTATCGAGTCTAAGATATGAGCATTCAGTCAATAGCATCATAACAGGTTACTTTCACCATGCAGAGAGAGGTCACCTGACCTGGAATTCTTAGAACTGGAAAACCATGGAAACAAGACAAGCCGCAAGAAAGCGACCTCTGCCAACAAATGGATTTAAAATGGATTATCAAGCTGTTACCAGCCTTCAAAAACATGCTTCACTCTCAGTGAATAAGAGTAGGTTTGACTGGTGACATTTTATTCTGGTAAACAGGCTGAGACAGTCAAACAGAACATGCTCTGGCTTATTTCCTCAGATGGGGTTAGATCGGCAGCACACTAGTTTCACCTTGGACTCTTTGACTGGAGGAGTGTCGGCCCCAGGGAACATAGAAGACAGGAGAATTGCCCTCTCCTTTATACTCTTTCTGTTAAACTCCCTAGTTGTTAGGCTTTGTGCTTTCTTCTAAAGGACAGCAAGAAGCAGAAGAAAAAAGCAAAGTTTAGAAGTGAGAAAAGGCAGGAAGTAGGCAAGTAAAAAGTGAACACCAATCGTAATCCACAGTAAAGTCGACGATGTGGGGTATAAACACCGTTCAGCAATTTTGTACGTTTTGAACAATGGTGTTTTTGTTGCTATGTTGTTGCTGTCTGCTAGACTTTTGTGGTAAAGGCACAATTGGATTTACTGTTCAATGGGCTTAAACCCCATTTCCACACAACCCTTTCATTTTTGTTTGTTACTGTGAGAGGGCAGAAAAGGCATGTCTGTGAATTGGGCAAACACACTGCTTCCAGACAGGCAGCCCACCAGTCACCTGGGTCAGCTTCTCCTCCAGTTTCTCTGGGCACATGCCCATTCCTATGGGGTCAGGAAAGGGGCACTCTGGGTAATCTGCATCGTCTGGCCTCTCAGTTTGCGGAATCCACACTCTCTGTCGCACAAAGTCGGTGCGCGGAGAGGCCAGAGTTTGCTCCTCCGGTGGAGTCCGGAGCGCCACGGGAACAGACAGGGGAGCGGGTTGTGCCATGGCCCCAGGCCCTTCTAAGAGTCGTATGTAGACGGACGGCTGAAAGCGGAGATACATACACAGCAACGTGTGAGGAAGAGGTGACCTCCAGCCAGTCAGAGGACAGCCTCCTGGGGGTGTCCGTGTTTCCAAAGAGCAGGATAACAGGGGCCTCCATGTAGAGATAGATGGTTTAACTATTGGTCAGTTGGACTATGTGGAACATTTCTATTGCGGTTTGGGGTTTCTCAGACGCTCTGGTGAGAGAATGTTACAAATGTAATTTTCGGGTGTTGGATGCTGTGGCTGCCAACGTTTGTGGTGTCCACACGGTGCTTTGTGACGCGACGGTACCTGCCACTTCGGGGCTGGGGGGGGAGATGGGGGAGGAGGCTGCTCCTTGGGCTTAGCGAAGCGAAGGCTCTCCGTCATTATCGGAGGAGATGGCGAACGGCCTGAGTCACAGCCTGAGTCCCAATCAGACTGACAGACAAGCCAACACATTGGGAGGGGCGGGTCAGGGTCAAGCAGGACAAAGCAGGAAGAAAAGGAAAAATCTGATAAAGAAACAAATCCTTCAGCTGTGCTTTACCACTACCATTAAAAACCACACGTCTCAGACATCCATTAAACTGTTTTCTGTGTTGCACGCCATGATCAGATATTTCAAGACATTTAGAGTAAAAGTGAACATGTAAGTGGAGGCCTTGTAAACAGAGCCATTCAGCCCTTTACTAGGGCTCATAGGCACATTACACTGTATTAACAAAGGCCCAACCTGGTCTTTTTAATCCTATAGTCCAGGGACAGCCTCTCTTCTTATACTATGGTTGCTCGTCTCAGATATACTAGAAGCATGTTATTGAGAATAGATAAAAAGAATACAGTAGATCTCTTTTTGGTTGTCTTGACTACCACCACAAATAAATTACCCCTTCTCCGAGAACGAAAGGGACTAGTTTGGCTCGGACGTGGACTAAGTACACCCGATGGCAGTGGGAGGACAGGTCCCATTCAACAGTATCACATCACAATGGGCTGTATTCAAACAGGATTATGACCGCAGTAAGAACAGGGCGAATACATGGGGATGTTTTGCTCTGAAGTGAAAGCAGGTTTTGCTCATTCGGTTTGAGGTTGGAAAGAAACCGAGACACAGCCCAACACAGTCTCCCCTCTCCTTGTAACTCAAGTCCCAGCATAAACAATGACCTGCAGATGACCAAACATAAAAAAAACACGTTTCATAAACACAACAGACATTTGCAGACGGCTCACAGGCCCGTACAGCGGACGTACTAAGTCTCAACGGTTCTGTCATGTGTGGTTGATACACAAAAGCAGAACTGAAGGGTCTCAGTGCAGACGAACAGGTTACTGGAATATTACGGCCTCCACGCGGTACAGTGTGCAGGGGACCTTGACCCCTGACTAAGCACCAGTACACCGGGGACTCAACTCACCTTACTGCGAGGGGCACCTCCAGGAGCTGCGCTCTCCTCAAACTTGGCCAGCAGCTGGGTTGCCATGGAGCGCACCTTGTTCTGCTCCCCACCCTCACCTGCAGGGGGGGCACTCTGACAGGACAACTGGGGACGATTGGATATGTTGAGGGAGAGGAAGTGCTTAAATGAACACGGAGTCCTTCTGTGGACACTACATGACATCATTTAAGGCCTTCCTTTTAAAGATACACACCTCATCTAAATAGTTGTTGCCCTTTTTGCGCCTTTTGTTCATTGGGTCGTTCTCCTCCAGCTTCTTGTCATCCTATGCAGATTGTGTGACAAAAAAAAAACCCATCATATCACAATTGATTTCCCCTCATTTATAGTCAGTCAAAAGTTATCAAGTTGGAGTTTTATTGGCAAGAATGATCTAGATCTCTCAGTCCTATTCTTATACCCAATCAAATCTATCTTTCAATTAATTCAATTCGGTGGCATGGGGAATTCCTTCCTCCACCACATTAAACATGTACCAAAGCGGACATGAAGGAAATAAAAGAAATAACCGCACCCCAGGTGAAGGCAGCTTGTGCGCTAAACATTGGCGTTCAACATTGCATCGGAGCATACTAGTGTGGGGCTATTTTTTTCATTCCTTAACTGTTCTACTCCACTAGCCAGCAACTTGCCTAACAGGTGTAGGTTTTCTTCACAGTCAGCCTATATAATGCTTTCCTTTCAAAGTCTTCAGGTGTGTGAGGAAGTGAAGCGGGCGGACACACTGTACCTTTGGGATTCTCTTTCTGGCCTGGGTTGGCTTCAATAAGGTGCAAACGGAGTTCACAGGCTCTGATAAGACCTGCTCGTTGTTCTCATCCATTCCTCTTGTACCTGTAACACCACAGCAGTGTGTCAGCCTGGGCCTTTCCATACGCGACATACAGTAACACCACAGCAGTGTGTCAGCCTGGGCCTTTCCATACGCGACATACAGTAACACCACAGCAGTGTGTCAGCCTGGGCCTTTCCATACACGACATACAGTAACACCACAGCAGTGTGTCAGCCTGGGCCTTTCCATACACGACATACTGTAACACCACAGCAGTGTGTCAGCCTGGGCCTTTCCATACACGACATACAGTAACACCACAGCAGTGTGTCAGCCTGGGCCTTTCCATACACGACATACTGTAACACCACAGCAGTGTGTCAGCCTGGGCCTTTCCATACACGACATACAGTAACACCACAGCAGTGTGTCAGCCTGGGCCTTTCCATACATGACATACTGTAACACCACAGCGTAGTAAACCGGTCTGCTAAGGTCAAACCATACCAACCAGGCCAACTAGTTAACGGAGCTACATAAAGACGGCAGTTGTGAACGGATTGTAAACTGCAAAGTGTCAGACACTTTTGTGAGGGTATTACAGTGGTCTGCAGGCTTAGGAACCTGGGAACAAGCCTGAGGGCTGGAGGCATTGTAATGCTCCCTGAACTGGGGCGTATGTGCATCTCTCACCGCCCCCTCAAGAGCTGACTGGTGTAACAGGCAAACACCTGCCTCGTCGCCACAGGGAGAAAAGTCTCCACCGCTCAGTTTCACTGTTCCCCCTTACAGAATCAAGCTTAAGCTCAATCTAATCTCCAGTGTTGCATGTAACTGTAGTAGTTCATGTATAAAAGTCAACAGTATAGCAACAAGTATGGTCAGTAGTTAACATTAAACTTCAGGGCTCCTACTATGCAGGAACTGTTCTGAACAGGAGGAGGTGGAAAGACATTGCGTTCTGCACAGTGTGATGACTTGGGTGAGGTGTGAGAGCAGGACAGAGGACTCCAGACTGCAGCCTACCAGCGACGGACGCAGGCGAGTTGTGGAACATCTCGTATAACTTTGAGATGTACAGCACCATCATCAGCTTGTCTGGGTCTTGGTCCGCAGCCATCTCCTTCCCCGTGGTCACGGGCTGGATTCCAAACTCAGACTCAACAATGTCAAAGGCCAGCTGGTTGTTCTTGGCAGAGTCTTCCTCATTCAGGGAGTCAAAGTCACTAGGACGGAGATTGAAGAACGATTTACAAGGTAGAAGAGCTCAATATAAAGTTGTTTTCTCCCATGAAAGTATAATGTTAGTGCCAAAAAATGCTTTTTTTTATTTGAACAGACATTAACTCCTGCTAAAGCAGAAGCTACTGTTCCCCCGGGTCCACAAAAAAAATAACACAAACAATCTGAACGGACCCACACATTTAAGCTATAAGATCTCAACTAAAGACAATGTGGGCAGACGGTGTGTGTGATAGAGTGCGTGAGGTTTATTAGTGTGTTTCTATTTACAGTTCTCTAGATCTTGTTTATCAGTCTTTAAAAGGTAACTTCCCTGTTTATTTCAGTAACTGAGGATGGGAGGGAGTACCATGTGATCGGGCTACCATTAGTTAGCAAGAGAGATTTGGGTTAATTAGCTCATCGGTTCAACTTCGTCACAAACAGGGTGATTTATTGTGCTGAAATTGTATCAGTAAGGTGAGATCTCTTGCCCTTGGTAACAGCCCATAGTAATGGCACAAACACACTGTAAACACATTTCTTTTTCTATATGAAAGGGGCTCCATTCGGATCAAACGTCTAAATCACATCTACCTGTGACACAGAAAGGAGGGAGAGACGAACCAACCGGGAGCTAGAATCAGAGGGGTGAGGTCATCATAGCTGCACCCTGAGCCCACACTCATATTGACTCACATCAGGATGAGACCGTATTGACACAGCTTGTTTGATGAAACGCACCATTGTCAATGAGGACGTCTGGAAGCATAAAGGCGTGGTGTTCCCAACAGTGTCCTTGGTAAAGAAAAAGTTTAACCGTTTGTAAACTTTGGCTGCGCGTATTGAAAGCCAAAACAGAAAACTAATTTCCCTCCCTGTGTAGTTTGTGTCATTTCTCTGCTCAGAAAAACGCTGTTGCCTGCCAAGGTCAGTATATGCGAACTGTTGCACTATATTTTTTTGCAAGATGTTTTTCCTTTCCCATGTCTCCTGAGGAAGTCTCAAGAGGACGAGACCAGTAAAACCCTGCTGTCATTTTTCTATGTACATTATTGCCATACATGCCGTATCTACAATATTCAATACTACTACCAAAGTTGCTGCTAGTTTACAGCACTCTTTTTAAACTGCTGCCATGTACAGTGTTATGCATATTATTGCTTTATCCTCTTGCTACATTTTGCTGTGTGTACATTTTTCTTAATTCTCACCATGTAGTTGCAGTGTGCTATGCCACCATTCATAAGCTTATTGCACTCATATGTATATATAATATACAATAACTCAAGACCAATTGCTGCCAGTTCACACTTGTTTATTACTGCCATACCTATATTGTTCAATAATACTACCCAGTTTGCTGCTAGTTAACTTTTTTTTTTAACTATTGCTAGTGTATTGTATTATGTATATTGTTGCTTTATTTTGCCATTTTCTGTCTAGCTATATTTTTGCATATATACTCCTCTTAACTCTCACTACATATTTGTCGGGTGCCATGTCACAAGAATTGCCTTGTGCAGGATGACGCTGTGTTGATCGGTGCATTTGACAAATAAACCTTAAAACTTGAAACATTCAGCCACACATCAGCTAGAAGCACCCTGTCAAGGCTTTATCTTAGACTGTGGTGGTCAGCTTGTTGCTACCAAAGACTACCCTAGACTGCAGGGCCACCGTGGCGTTCCTACTGTTTCAACTTTTAAGTCCAACACCTTCAGTTTATCATTCGATTTTACACGGTGTAATCCTAGTCTCTCTTTGCATTGTCAGCAGACACAAATTCCAAGGAAGTGCGATATCCCGGCCAGGACGAGAGTTAGTGCGTGCTTTGATGATGGCGACTGTGGGTGTGTGTCTTACATGAGTTCTGGTCGGAGGCGGTGTATGAGAGCACAGAGCGCCAGGCCGTTCTTCCAGGAGGAGGTGAGGTTGGTGACATCCACGCCTCGGTAGCCCTGCGTCTGTTTCTGACACCACAAGAGGAGGCGGCTAGGACGGATGTCAGACTCTGTGGGAGGACAAGGCTCATGCAATTAGCCAATCATCCGCGCCGACTGACAAACACAGAGGAAGATAAGCATACCGAGGCTACAGAGGCCAGAGAACACAACATCTAATGATGTCACACCACACCACAGCACGTCACAACACAGTACAGCATCTGTTGTGGCACTGCGACATCACAACACATACAAACGCACCACAACACCACGAAACAGAATAAAAAAAAAAACACATCCCGCCCTTTTAAAGAGAACTGGGAAGTCCAGCATCATTAAAGCGGGCATGTCAGACCCTGCTTCATGTAATCTGAACACAGTTCTCAAAGTAAGAGGCGTGTCGTTCTGGAACTTTGATTAGCCTTTGGCTCTTTTATTAACTCTCATCTTACTAATCACATTTATTAGGACAAGCACATATCAGATTAGCAGATCCTCATAAAGAGCCACTAAGCCATAATGCCAAGTGTGACAGATCTCAACGCCTCGCGGTTAGCTCCCGGTCCGCAGATATGCGAACAGCAGAACAGACATTCGCAGCCTAGTCAATGTTCCATTACGGGTGAACCTGCAGCCGTAACTGTATTTCTATGTGACGGCCTACATGGGCGTGTCCACGTCTGAGCCGGTCTGATATGATTAGAGGACGGTGCATCAGACATGGATTAACCAGGAAGATGACAGCCCCAGGAACTGACAGGGCCCAGACTCACCTTGTCTGGACAGATTCACAGATCTGTGTGTGGGTCCACCACACTCCAGAAGACCGGAGTCCTGCTGCCCATCTATAAACAGGTGACGCACCTGAGAGAGAAGCGGAGAGGAATCACATTTATAACATACCCATACAAAATATTATAAAACACACGCTTTGACCACTGAATACTGATTGCCTGAAAGCTGTGGTAAACGAGTCTGTCTTTATTAAACAAAATCACTACTAGTCATGGGAGTAACCGAGAAGACACCTCATGATTCTGTGGTGTTGGGACAATATACCAGGGCTAACAACTGTATAGAGGCACTACATGTTGGGTCTTGCCTAGAAGCAGCCCTTAGCAGTGATGTTTTGGCTGGACACGACATGCCCTCAGGTCTGATTGCTTAAAAAAATACTGCCTATAAAAAAAACAGAGTAATTACATGCTCTAGGCAACCTTAACATTCCCATGTCAATACACGTAAAAAGCATGCAAATCTACTCTAACTCTAAATAGGACAACACAGCCTTTCTGTTTAAAATGGAGAGGTGAGACATTTTCCATCTCACACGGACCTGATGTGGCTTGACACAGCTGGAGTTGAGGTTGGGATAACGCGTAACTGGGTCGATGGTGTACTGATCAAAGTTCTTTGAGATGTTCTCTGTGGTTGTCTGGGGTAACAGTCGGTACAGACTCTCCCTAGGACATGCCATGAGACAAAAAAAACACAAATTTTTTCAGTCAAAAAGCTGAAAAACTAAAAGCTGTCATACTCTAAGACATCAACCAATACAGATGCAACCGGACTGCCACGAGTAGGAGAACCAAACATTAGCTAGCCTGTGGCAACACGGCTGTAACCCCAATGTTTTCTAGCCAATTGACTGCTATTCAGCTACTAAGACTGGTTTCTCCTAACCTGGATGAAGCGTCACCTGAAGCAGATCCCATTTACAATGTCTGAGTGCTTGGACAAGAACACAACTTGTCGGCATACAGTACCTTTCTGCCAAGATCTCCAGGGGGTTCCTGCCCTGGGCCCAACCTCTGACCATCCACACTGTATCAAAGGCAGCCAGGAAGCCTCTAGCACAGCCTGTCCCCATGGGCCAGAATGGCTGAAGACAGAGAATGCCTACAAGGTCATCACACTACATAGAACTTGTACAAAGCAGGACACAGTAATACCATAACAACGCTAAGCAATGTAGGAATTAACTTAAATTTGCATGTGTGTGATAACCAAGCTCATGGTGACTATTGTAACCAGCCCAAAAGCAGAAGAATACCAACACAAAGAGAGCTTCTCTCTTGATTCTTTAAACTAGTTGAAACACGTGGGGACAAACATGTGAGGACAAAGCTTTGAAAATCGATAGGTACTAGTGTGAAAAGGAATGTGTAGATGTGTATGAATGTATGCTTGTTATATTCAGATTACAAAAGAACATTTGTACACAGGAAGTCACGTTCAGGCAAACCACGACAGTAATTAGCCAATGGGCTTACAGTACTGTGATGTGTATTGTGGGTTGCCATGTCTGTGAAGTAGAGGTACGACTGGATGTTCTTGGAGGTGAGATTGAGTTTGTAAGACTGAGTAGTATAGAGTCTGTAACATCATGAACAATAGACAGTCAAATGCTTCAATAAATAATTGAATTACTCTCTCCCTTGACGACAAGGCAAGCGATCATTATTTCAACCACCATACAAAACGACTGGTTTCTAACAGATGCAATTCAGACATACAGGGAGGAAAAACGTGAAGTGGAAAAAACATGATCATCCATCTGAAATGTGCCACCTGGAAAACAAATCAGGGACAAAAAAAGTGACAGATTGTAACTCATTAAAAATGACTGCAGCTTGTCTCTCTCCACAAACGACCAGCTGTACACCTTCAGTTTGGCCCAGTGGTGGCACTGTTTCGGAAAAAAATTCTTCATGTCGACACGTAGCCGCCATGTTGTTTTATAGTAGCTGGAGTGCTGGAAAATATGGAATTTGATGACATAACTTTATGTGGATGGTTGAATGGTTTCAGAGGAGTAGAGCTCAGGAAATTGTACTTCATGGTTTATTTGTGATGTTTTGATGAGCACACTAAGGCCGAGAGAAGTAGTAACGGGGAAGTGTCACATTTCTCAGTGGGCACACAGCTTCAACTCAGAAATGATTTAACTTTGAATGGAATTGTGATTGGCAATGATGCGTGTAAGATGGTGAGGTTACTTTGAGAACATCGTGGCTATCTGAATAGACGTGATCATGCCAAGTTGCTTTCTTTTAACGCTGTAGAATAAGGAATTGGTTTTAATTTCCTGATGAGACATGGTCCGCCCTGACGCAATTGTATACTGACGAAAGAAAAAGAAAAAACAGTTCTAAAGCCAATTTCCTGTGATTCTACACATTTTGCCAAGAGACAGAAAAGTGGATTTATTTTCCAGTAATTCATTTGTGGTTGGGCCACAGAACAACATCCAGTCTGAAGAAAAGCCTCTCACCTCCAGAAGGCTGTCCCCCACCAAAGCCACCAGAAGCTGGTGTCCATTCTTCTCCCTGAACAGCGCGGCGTTCTCTGAGGCGTACATGCAGGTGAAGTCAAACATGGCCACGTCGGGCTGGTTGCAGTGGTTGACGGCGTAGTCCAGAGAGGGCAGCTGGTAGTTGGTGCCAAAGTCAGCTGCCTCCCGGGCGTAGGAGAGCAAGGCCTCCTGGTTGACATTGTCTTGGCCCAGCAGCTTCTCTGTCTCTATGTAATCCTGATGGCAAGAGAAAGAGCAGGGAGGGTTGATGGGATATCATGGGAACCCTTTCTTTAACCCACAGTGGGTTTGTAAAAGACCAGAGAGACTGCCGGCTTTGTCTTTTCATTTTAGCCATAGGAAACAAATACTAGAATGCTAGAACTGTCGCTGCCCAACACAAGACTATTCCTCCAATTATTATATCGGGACCCTGTTGATTCTGACAAGATCAGAGTACGGGGGGTGATGACCTCCCAGTTGCCCTGTACCACTTTGTCCAACCTTTCTGAACACGTGAGAAGGATTTTCAGTTTCCAGCTGCTAAAACATCAAAAGGCATGATTTCAGCTCAGGGAGTAAACCAAATCCAGGGATTACACCTCTATGACATTTTAGTTAAAGATCAGCTCTCCTACAGGCAATCATAAACTGATAACCATCATCACCTAATGAAGCATATTTCTTTTGTAGGAATTCAGACGTAATTAAATATCTTCCTCACACATCTAAGGGGTCACAGTGGCAGTGTCGTAATGAGACATTAACAAGTCAACACACAGAAGTTCATAATCGGAGCAGGAGGGAGGTAGAGTAGAAAATGAAAGGGCGCCTCGGGGGAAGACCACAGAGAGTCAGTGGATATCAACCCAGAGATGATGCCTGTGCAGGTTAATACACGTCTTCCTCGTTCAACGTGTAGTAGCATAACAATCCCCTCCAGCATACTCATCCCTGAGAGTTATGTTAACGAGGCCACTGACTGTTGACTGCACTGGCAACGCACCAGTGTTCATTGGCGCTGTACAGCACGGAGACAAATGCTGGGTCAGTGAGTGATGGGCTTCTCTGGGGATGCTAATGAAGCAGGGCTGTAATCGATGGTGCCCCCTTGGTACACATTGTTCTGGTAACACACACGTTGCCAGAGAAGGGCCAGATTCCTTCTCAGCCAGCAACACCTCAATATATCTTGTCCGGCTCTTTTATTCCCAGCTCAATGCCGAGGCAGAGACTTGGCACCCTCTGGCAGAGTGGGCACAATGGCATGGCAGTAAATATGTTGGGAAGCTGCTGGGAAATGGATGAGTGACAGCCTAATGGGGTGGCTGACCACTAGGACAAAACCAATACCACTCACGTGAATGATGACCCCCTTGTCCAGCAGGCTCTGCTTCTTCGCGGTCATCACAAAGTAGTGCGTGTTATCTCTGTAGTACACAATGTTCTCCAGGTCAATCCCTGAAAAGACAAGACAGTCGATAGAGTCATAAAGAGCCCTGTGTGCCGTTATGTGGGTTAATGGTGGTTGTCTTGGCTGAGCCGGTCGTTCGTTAGGGACTGGGACGGGGTCAAACGTCCTCACAAAGCCACGCTGGCCAGGAGGATCGGCATCACCGGACCCTTCGTGGTTGTTTTCTACTGGACGTCAGCGTAAACACCAAACCCCAGAGTGCGTTCACTGACCCAAACACCTCCCACTGACCCAAACACAGAAAACAAAATGTAGGTGTGTGTTCCCACCGGTCTCTTCTTTGAGCTCCAGGAAGAACTTCTGGTTGAAGATGAAGGCCACTCCGCTGATCTCCTCCACTTTGGCCTCAGCGGTGGTGTTCCGGTTGACAAAGTTGGCTGTGATGGCGATGGCCAGCTTGCCTCTAAACTCCTTCCTCCTGAACCCTGGGGGAGGAGCCGTGCTTTTATTGTCGTGCTAAGAACCCTTAACATCTCGGAAGTCCAACGTTTAATATTCGATTGAACTACCGTGTATTACTCAGATTTGCAGATATTTTACAGTTTGATAATGTTTTACATGGTGATGTAAGGATATACTAACCTAACGCTCAGACAATGATTAAACATCACAAAAATACTACATCGGAATGTGGTGTGATGAATAACCTAGCATTTTCTTTTTTGAGGTAAAGAAAATAATCAGGACTGATACCAATTCTGTAATAGATTTTTACCCCTGTCGCATGACCAGGGTCTGTCTGCACACGGTATCTAAGGCTGCCAGGTATAACCTCGAGGCAAAATTCTCTGAAAGGAAGCATTTAAATCTCCAAAGAAAATTGCACAACCTCGCCCAAATCCGGCTTTGAATCTTAGCTTTAAAGCGGCCATACATTCTTTGTAATCTAGTTTTTAAAGGGGCAATATGTATGCATGTGTGTAATATAGGTGCTACGAGCATTTAAACAATAAAAATTTACCAGTAGACATCTGCAGTTAATGATTTAAGTTAATGTCTCAAATAATCTTTTACTGCAACATCAGAGTGACATATTCCCCATGCCAACCATCTAGCCACCTATCAGTTTGTATGGACTTGTAATGTCCTCATACTGGCTCTAGACATTGGCATTACAATCCCCCCACCCTAAACCACCCTGGACTAGCATGTAAGGCAGGATTCTTCACAGTGCCCACTTATATAATGATACTACTAAACATTTAAATAATTATTAAATGTCTAGCAAATCAGTGTGTTTAGAAAACTCCAACACAGTAAATTTGCTGCCAAACAAATTAAATCAAATAAGTAAGGGGGCAGGGGGGCCGTCCAGGAGCAGGGTTGAGAAACACTGCTCTAAGCCAATCCCATGTTTATGATCCAATCTGTTCCATTCAAGGTCAAACTCCTCTAATAAAGGACTAGGAGATAGGGAGGCCACTTACGGCTGCCCGGGTCAGAGAAGAGCAGATTTTTCTGACCTGGAATATTTTTTTATTATGGGATGCTTGTCACCAGGGTCAGAGGTGTTGGCATCGGCAGAAATATGAATGTAGCCCATCAAAAATTAAAACCTGTCTCACCCTTTGAGAAAACATTTAACTTAACCTGGAGACAATTTTATTATTCTAAAACAAATCCAATGCAATCCCATTTTTAACTTAATTGTAAAGCCGCAAAAAGTGTGCAAAGACAGCACTTGGCTGCACTGTTAGCCATTAACCAGGTGAGTGTGGTTCAGGCATGCTTCTTTTGACTACCCCCCAGGGTCTAGCAGTACGGTCAGTGTTAACCCAGTCAAACACGCTGTAAAGTCGGGATCATCCCAATCACAGGTCCGTCTCACCGTCTAGTGTGTTTCTGCGTCCATTTGCCCCAATCACCACATCGAACTCAAAGTCAGCGAGAGGGTGGTTTAACGGTCTGATCTCTGCTCTCCATCCAGTCTCTGGAGGGAAAAGAATTACACAGAGCCAATGAAAAGCCATGTTAGTGCGCCAACAAAAGGAACATTGCCGAAATGTTATTCTTTCCAGGTATGTAAACTTCAATAAATATTTAGGTAATCCAGGTTATCCAGCTAATAATTAGAATCACATACGATGGTTTGGGGAGAACGTAGAAACAGGGGCTGTACTGGGGTTCTAATGTTGTACACAAAAAGGTTGCAACTTGTCCTTCTTGATTTGAGGGCACTTGCAAGCCAAATCACTGACCACATGTACCTACATGTTTCCAACTCTATAAATAGCTGGAGTCTTGCTTAGAGTTGGTAATCACAGCGCAGCATGGCGAGTGGCAATGACGCAGAGAGAGACCGAGGGCCTCTCCTTGTCAGCACCCGATGCTGAGAATCACGCAACACACACATCCCATCCTACTGAGGTACCCTGTGAGGAATGTCACAGCGCCAGAGAGGGATTCTATGCAACCCCAGATCCTACCTCAGTTTTCGGCAAACTCAGCATGTCTTCTGTGTTTATTGGTCTAATCACGAGCTCGGGGTCTTACTTCCACAAGCTGATGTTGTACCTGATAAGCCGTGCGTCACCGTACTGTAGACAAAAAAAGTGGGAAACCAAATCCTCTAACTAAACACCAAGTCACCTCCATTCTCCTGGTTCTCTGGTGGCTCCAGCAGTTGAACAAAATCCACATTGACATGGACCTCCACTCCCAGGATCAGGGCGACCTTTAGCAGCATGAGCTGGAGTTGGCGAATACCTTCACAGAATAGACATAATTAAAAAAAGCATCCAGCTACACACAATTAGCCTCCAGTAACCAATAGCCTTGCAGGACTTAGAGATCCATGGTAATTTAACTCATTACTCTATTCTAAGGTATAGGTGTAGCTAGCTAGCAGCTGGCAAGTCAGATTGAACTTCATAAGTCAACCTGAGAAGTAGCAACCATTTTATTGAGTATTTCTGACCCTGTTACTAAAGGAGATGCTTAGAAAAGACTGCATATAGACAGGGTAAGAACAAGCTGGGGAACTCATTGGAAAGAGCACCTCATTGCCAAGTGTTCCGTTAAAGGACAATGGAAGGTCAGTTTATGTGGCAGCAGTGGTTTAAAAAAACTGGCAGTACTTTGCATGGATATGTATCACTCCCTCACACAATCATCAGATTACCAGGTGAGCAACCCGGATACATTCTGAAAAAACAACTGAAGAGCTTGGAGTGGCAGGGGAAGAGATATCGCGTTACAATGTCGGCATCTGATAAAAACACCCGGTCACATTCCACTTCCTTGCAGCAGAACTCCAAAGCAAGGAAGAAGGAACATCACGAAGCAAACGTCCCCGCCCAAAAGGACACCAGAGGCACTCACTGATATGGTCAATGGCTCCGGCACAGAACTTGCCGTAGAACTTCTTGGCTCCGAGGCCCCGGAGGTCGTGGATGGTGTAGGGCCAAAGGTGTAGCACGTTGTTCCGGGAGAAGGTGTCCCTCTTCTCCATCACCACCACCTTGGCCCCCAGCAGAGCCAGCTCAATGGCTGTGCGCAGGCCACACGGGCCCCCTCCGATGATTAGACACTGGAAAGGGAGACAGGGGCCGTCATTACATTGCAATGGTTTTACAGAATAAAAAAAATATATAATAATTTTTTTTCCTGCATTGTGAAGCGAAACACATTGACCACAACCACCGACCCAGAGGATGTAGAACCTCACTAACAGCGCGGTGTACCTGGTAACGAACATGGCACTCTGAACAACTGCTGTCGCTGCCGATAGAAGAGCGGTTTCGGTGCCAGTGTGAGAAGTTTTCAGTTGCTTCCCAACAAGGTTATCTTCTTCTGCCCGATTCAGTTTATATATGGGGCCATATTTCATGTCACTGCTCTTTCCTCAATCAAAGTGTAGCATGGAAACCCAGGAAGGTAATGTGCAAAAGCACACCAGAATAAACCAAGTATTAGAGGTGAAATGTATGATTAGGGAAAATGTTAATTAATTATATCAAAGTCAATTCCCTCTACATGTTATATTACAGTGCAACCTTTGGTGTACAGCATGAAAGAGCAAAGGGTTAAAGGCCTGATGGGAGAATGTGAAAGGGGGACAACATGTGAATACGGTATCTTATAGAAATTTTAACGGCCTGTAATGCATCACATTTCATACTGTATCTTACAATAAAACAGGACCACTGATAGTTCACGGTATTTAATTATTCTCAGCAGTGATCCACTGACCTCAGCCTTTACTAAAAGCATAGAAGCAGCACAAAGAAAATATCCTCCTCCGTCCCTGTGATTTTAAAGAGTTGATTCCAACATTGATTACAGGGAGTTTTTCACAGTCATATATTTGTGGGTTCCTGGGCCAGTCTGGGGGGTGTGGTGTCTCTGAATGGGCTGATCTCACTCCACTGCCCTCCCTGGACATGGTGCATGACTGTCTACTATGCATTATGGGGATTTGTCTCAACAATCAACCAACTTTGCTGGAAGGGGTCCTCTGACTTCAGGAAGTCATTGAAGCCACTCGAGGAATATTATATTTACCTGCATAGTCGCAGGTGAAAATTAACTGTTACAACGAAAGAAACAAATAGCATTTTTCTCATAGTTCTCCTGCCAACAGGACGTGTACAATTGGAGATTTGTTCTCTGCTATTAGTAGTGAATGTCAAAGCCCACGTTGAGTACAGCGTTCCGAGCTTGTAATTAAGCTTCTACAGATTGCATCATAAAAGAGGCCAACTAAGTAAAAAACAACTGAATCACTCTTGTACTGGATTCAAAAAAATAATAATCGAATGACGAGTTAAGACCTGCAATTCACCGGCAGATCCAATCCTCAGCGGTTTACTCAAGCGTGAAGGCAGTGTTTCTTGTGAAAAGCAGGTTTGTTTTTGGTCCAGTTTTAATGACACTGATTAGACTTGTTTGGCTTAGCCGGAGCCGAGAGAAACAGGTGACTGCTCATCCCATGGGTGGGTCCAGGGCTGTTCAGAGACATTGCCCGAATAAGGGATTACTCAAAAAAACAAGACGGTTTTACAACAAGGATGCTTTTCCTAACCTCTGACTTCTATTTAATTTCAGACCAACATTCCTAGTGTTTGAGAGAAGTGGTCAGAAATAGGGTTGCAAAATTTACGGTAATGAACTTTAGTTTACAAAATCTTCAGAAATGTTAGTAATGATCATGATTTTATACTTAAATAGCTTCTTTAAAAACATTTTGAAATAAACAGTAAAACATTTAGACACGCAGTATTAAGCGACATCACTATAAATAACACCAGGATTGCAACTTTCTCCCCATAATCTACTGTACTATACCATGTTGCGTGCAATGGTATTAATCTTGGTTTTGGACTGTGATCCTGGATATGACCACAAACTTAGTTAAACCTTAGGCATCCCAGTTTAAAAACGATAAAGCTACCCCACCAAATCAACTGCTTTTAAATGGAGCCATTTAGGGATCCTTTACCTATTTAAAAGAAACCACCAAGAATTTGATGTATTCCAAATTCAACTTAATCAGCAAGTTTTAGATTCAATGTAAATCAACAAAGTACATTTTACAGAGAAGAGAGTACTATCATAGTGTTCTGACTACTAGTGTGTGAGCCAGTAATATTGTATGAGTTATATAGTGAACTATTGTGCATTTGAAAATAGTATGTATTTATGAAACACAAAGTATGGTAGACATGAACTCTCCATAACATGCAGGTTATCCCAGATGGGGGTTACTAAAAGGTCCAGATGATCAAAAATGTAATTATAGTGATGAATAACATACTGAAGTGATGGAATGTGACCGTATGTTGTAAGGAAACAGTGTAGATAGGAAGCCGTTCTGAATGAATATAAAACGGAAATATATGTTTGACACAAACTTGTCTAAGCATGAGAACCCAGGCTATTCCAGTGCAACAGCACTGAAACACACGAGCAACGGGACCACCCTGAATTTCTCACTACTGTCAAGATCTAACTTGGGTCGCCTTCCCCCAGGAAGTCGTATCTTTTGCAATGAGATTTAATAAATGCGACACTAGATGATAAACATGCCATGAAAAAAGTCATAAACAGGCTAACGCAAAAGCACTTTGTCAAAACAGCCTGCATTGTTTGCTCCAAAACTCTGACTGTGTAAAATCTATCAAAACACAACACATTCTGGTACACATTGTGTTTATGCCAGGAGTTTTATTGTACTCTCTTTGTTTGTTTGACCCGATGTGTTGCCTTCTTACACGTCTCCCAGGACGAGCGTCAGCCAGCTGGGTGTGCAAGCAGATCTTATCAACACAGGGACACGAGACACTGCATCAGTCTGTGTGCCACAGGCATCATAACACAGAAAGGGTGGTCATATTACGTACCTCAACATAACATACGATCTGTGACCTAAACCCCACGGACATAAGGACACAACGCTTGTATGTAACAAACCCTGACAGGACCAAAGACAGGATCGTCAGGATAAGCTTATATCTCCTAAGCTCTATGGTATAAGTAGGCCCAAAAAGGCTTTACAGTTACTTCAAACAGATATCGTTGGAAGTGTTTGAGAATTGCTAATTTCTCCAGATAATTGTTTTCATGTACTATGTATTTGTTTTGAATGAACAGCTTTACGATTTTGACATTCAAAATATGCCGCCCATCATTTACAGAAATAAATGTTTGTCTGATCAAAGCAGTGACCCCCTCTGAAGACACCCCCTCCAATCTGGAGTCCCTCGACAGGCGTGGAGGATGCTGGGACGCCAAGGCTCTCGGCAGCAACTCTGTTCTTTGAACGTGTGACCGCGTTTATTCCCGGAATGTCAGAGGAGTGGAGTAAAATATGGAGTGATGAGGTCATCCTCATCCATCACGTAAGACCATCTTATGCAGAGTCTGTGAGCAAAATCATCCATCAGGCTGTGGGAGGTGAAGTTAAAGGGACACCGTCTAGAATCCTACCTGATTAAACATTTATAAGACTGAACTTCAACACTGACACAACTTCCTCCTCAACTCATCCCTTGAATGAGACTGGGATAGTATTATCCAGCCCAGGGATGATTCAAGTGGAGGATAGCACAGCAAGTGTCTAAAGCCATTAAGACGAGATCACAAGTAAATGAACCTGATAAACGGAACAGCAAGAAAGTGTACACGAGGAACATCTTGGGGCACTTCGAATAATTTGTAGAGAAATTATATTTCCAACTTACAACATCAACGGCAGATGTCTTCTGGTCATTCATACTTGTATTCATGCCAGTAGTACAGTAAATATCTAACATATGGCACCTTTAATCAAAACAGTGGAACTTTCTTGAGACATTTCTCTCCATCCATTTCCTTTCCCCCAGAGGATGTTTGGTCTTCAAAATCAGAAAAGCCAAGTTACCGCCGTTATCAGTGACCACAGAGCAGGGCAGATTTCGGTCCAAGATATCCTTGTATATGCTGGCAATGTGTTCTCCAGCATGGCAGCATTTAAAACATTTACTTGCCAGCATAACATTGTTAAGTGTCCAATCCTGTAAGATTACAGACTAATACTAAGACACTCCGTTACAAAATTTGGACCAATCGATTTGCCAACATTAAAAGCAAGTATTTTGACACAGAGTTTTCATATAACAAACTATATGCACTGAGCTTGTCTTGAAGCATTAAAAGGCACACTGAACTATGTAACATCCCAAGAAACATAACTATATAAGAAGCCAGAGATCAAGATAAGACACGACCAGTCAAATATTCCGCCAAATCCTGTGATTAGTTGGACATCAATGACAATGTATTTTGATAATGTACTATAATGCCTTCCAAAAGTAATGAGAGAGTTAATGAGTCTTTTGTTTCGATACTTGGAGTACAGAAACTGAACATTAATGAAGGCTCTTGGTCACCTCCCGGACCAAAGTCCTTATCCAGAGGTTAAGTTTGGCCAGACTGAGTCTTGGAAGATCCAAACGTCAACCTTTTCACAACTTCCTGAGAACCTTTCTATGCTGCAGTAATTTGTCTATAACCTTCCCATGATCTATGCCTCACACAGTTCCAGCATCTCAGAGGTTTACGGAACATTGCTTGAACTTAATGGCTAGGTTTTCAATCTGAAATGCACTGTGAACTGTGGGACCTTACATGTATATAGACAGGAGTGTGCCAATATAAACCATTTCCAATAAAGTGAAATTGCCGCAAATGAACACCAGGCATGTTTTATAGACATCTCAATGATGATCAAAGGGGCTCATATGACAATTTGGAGTGTTGTGGCAATGAGCCGGAATTCTTATTTACATGCAGCATTTATATTTTTCAATTTCAATAAATTGGAACCCGTTTACTGGGTATTGTACGTAGATGATGGGGGGAAAAAGATGGAATCAATGATGAGTTAAGTGTATATCACAATAAAATGTGGAGAAGGTGATGGGTTCTGAATAACACATAGGCACTTTTTCCCCCCCTTCTTTTTTTTTTTTTTTTTTTTACATATCAGGTACTCTTACACCTGGATTCGCATCTTACCCGCATGCCTTCGCAGGCTTTGGCTTTACTGTACTCCTTGTGATTAGCTCTCTTGTCCAGTTTGGTCCAGAGGGCCTTGGCCTTCCAGTTTGTGGCCGTGGCTTTAAGGTTGCTGTAGAAGTTCCTGTAGTCCAGTGGGTCCAGGTCCATCTGACGACACAGGATGCTGAAGGCCTGCAGTGTGCCCTTGCAAGTGGACGCCTGGGCGAAGTTCTCAAAGAGCTGCCCTGCCTGGGCGGTCCTCTCATCCTCCGTTTCACCCATCTTCTGCATGGGTCTCTGTCCGCCACTCCCCGTCCGCCACTCCCCGTCCGCCACTCCCCGTCCGCGTTTCCAGGCACCTGGGAGTTATGAGCCAACTGCCATCTCAGTGGGTTCTGAAAGATAGAAAACCCCTTGGATTTTATTATAGCATTCATCCCCAGTCAGACTGCGGTGTTACAGTATGGACAGAAAGAGAATCAAGACCTTTTCTTGACTTTCAAGACTTTGTGGTCTACCAAACTGATCCATGTTACATTTTTGTTAATTACAACTATTACAGAAAAATTATTCGGAAAAGTCCAAGCAAGACAATGATTGTGACGTTGTATTATTTTCAAATGAAACCAACAACAACAACAGGTCACACGGTAAATGTATGGCATTTCCATAGATGGGTATAACAAAACCCAGGTAGTACACAAGCTGCTGTTGTGAAGTTAGTCTGTTCGAGCGGGCAGAACTTCGTTAAAGGTGGGTAGAGTCAAACTGAAATCCTATTGAGAAATATTGGGGCCTTCTAGAATGTTTTGACTGTTTAGGAAAATTAAACTGCATTGAGATCAGAGGAAATATGACATGACGCTTCCGGTGCATTCCGTCGGCTACCTGGCACCCTGTTCTGCATAAAAATGTGCACATAGTGTGATCCAAGACCAAAAAGTAACCGGGGAATCTGCATGGCACAGTACAACCATAATACGAGGAGGGCATAGCACAGAATAATAGTGGAATGATAGGGTTTTGCAACCTTTAGTCACCAGAAAAGATATTTGGTGTATATAAAAGAGCATCCTAAAATGCATAATGCATTTATGTCTAATGGAAATGCTGCCCTCTCCCCACTTACTAGGAAATACGATCATCTCTCCTCACACGAAAAATAGCAGACAGACAAAATAAAATCCCTCAGACATTTCCTGGTGGCTGATATTCAGTCCACTCAATTTCTGTTTCAGTGAAAAGAAAACGAACAGTGTAGGGAAGCTTTTTTTTTTTATATAAGAAATAGAAACACCAACATGGCATAGTGAGATATTCATCAGCTCAGTGATAGCTTGGAAACAAACCACAATTCCTCAGGATTAGATCTAGTGCTCAGTTGATGATCTCCTATTACCAGCTTGAATAATAGAACACCATACGTTGAGTTTCACTAAACAGCCATTCAATAGTTAATTCCCTGTGTGTGTTCATTTCAAGCAGCATATTGTATCTACTGAAAAAGGCGTGACGTCAAAACATTTGTGTCTGCGTTTACGATCCAAAATTGGAAGTGTGAAACACGAAGTAAGCATTCTGAAACTGAGTGAAAACCCACCACAGATTTTATCAAATGAACATCAAAACAGGTCACGAAGCCCTACAAAACACCACTGAAAGAGATTTCTTAATGTTCTCACCTGATGCAGCCAAAGAAATCAAATCTATTATTCACATTATTCATTATCCATGTATAATACATTATCTTAGTAACTTGTCTAGTCATCACGTCAATTGGAATTGTAAAACTTGAGTTGTCAAAGAAAGTGGACAAAATCACAATATGGACGCACTGTAGTCGTCAATATGGACGCACTGTAGTCGTCAATATGGACGCACTGTAGTCGTCAATATGGACGCACTGTAGTCGTCAATATGGACGCACTGTAGTCGTCAATATGGACGCACTGTAGTCGTCAATATGGACGCACTGTAGTCGTCAATATGGACGCACTGTAGTCGTCAATATGGAAGCACTGTAGTCGTCAATATGGAAGCACTGTAGTCGTCAATATGGAAGCACTGTAGTCGTCAATATGGAAGCACTGTAGTCGTCAATATGGAAGCACTGTAGTCATCGGGACGTCTTCTCCTGACAGGAATGCAGTTTCCATGAGGCTTGAAACAGGATCCCCTTTGATATTTTGATCAGTTGAATAGCTATGGGAAACTTCACAAGTGTGTAACCTGAACAAGTGAGAAGTCTGGCTGTAGTGGCCAAGGCCTGTCTGTCTACTGCTTTTAGTGGACCAGAGGGGATGTCACATCTCTTAAACCTTAAACAAGTTTGGCAGATAAAAGTGACATCTCATCTAGCATGGAGGCTCTGCCGTAGAAAGACAGCTGCTGACCTGGCTCAACACTCATGGGAGGGGACAATTCAGTCAAGAAAATAAAGAAAATGTAGCTCTACACGACTTGATTTACTTTCCCCTCGGGGGGTTAAAGACACAAACTACCTTACATACAGTTCATGGCCTAATCTATAAATAACCAGCTGAAGCACTGTGCATTGTGGGAATATGCACAGGAAGTGCCTAACATGTTAGCGCACTCACAATCTCTCTCCATTTGAAGAAATAAACACTGAGAAGGAAAAACCGAGTTTCCACTGGACTCTGTTTAGACATGCACATGAAGAGAATAGCTTTGGTAAATATTTCTGTCCGTCTTGGTCATTTAAATATCCTGAGCACTCAATATACTATTACTGTCATGGGTGGTGTTGAAATGTCAGCTTGTGCCAAAATGTCAACGCAATGTTCATTGCAAATAATTGTATAACAATTACATAGAAGCACTATACATTTACCCCTCACAGGGTAAATGTGCCTCATGGAACCAGTGTCCAGAAATCAGCCAAATCTGATCTTTATCAACAGTGAGCAGAACCAGAACTAGTGCCCACAGAGTACCATTTAAAAGTTGTACTTTGTTGGAGTGACCATAGCATTCTATGTGAGTGACCTTAGGGAATAAACCCTTCAACTATTAGTCTCACCAAAAGAAAATACTGTGAGCATAGTCTGAAATGATGTTTGACCACGTTAACGAACACTTGTCCATTTTATCTAGGCGAGCCTCCTCGTGACACAAAAAAAAGCTTGTATGAGCTAGTGGTCTACAACATCGAATACAATGTCCCTTCAAGAAAGCAAGGCAACTAGCTACTGTATTAACATTATTTTATCACCATTTTAGAATGAAGTGACTTTATCTTCCCAGAGACTGCTCAGTACCAAGACAGCTATTCCACAACACCGTTACAACCTAGCAGTGTCTGCAAATGAACGGCTCATTAGCTCCTTCATTTCAAATAATGTAAAATAACTTTTTACAGGTGAAAACATATTAGGTAAATATTGTACACCCGTACTGCCTAATCAATAAATAAGAAGAACGGGTCTGTGTGTCCGATGTGCATTCTTCCAAACTATTCGTTGAATAGGCAGTTAGAATGGAAAGGAACAACTTACAAAGCTTCATAGTTCATATAAAACTTTACATATATTTCTGCTGTTGAAGCGTTTAATCATTCCAGACCAGCTGTGGTTGGGGGCTGTGTGAGAGCTTATTAAGCACAGTACAGTTCATTCATTTTCGTTTGATCCGGAATTTAGTTTTGAACAATGTTAGCAGGATTTTCTAGCGACAACACAGCCATTAACAGAAAGTACTTGTCTGAAACTGTCCTGTACAGGCCTTCAGGGTGACCCTGCAATATTGTATTTTTTCTAAGTACAAAAAAATTTGAGTTCTAAGAGAAAATGCAGATAAATGTTAACATTTTAAGATGCATCCGAGTCGGGGGGGCGGTTTGGCCTCAATTTGACTGTCCGGGATCAATTTGGGTCTTGCTCAGGAACATAAATGCAGGTCTTTAATTTCACTTTATCCTGCAACGTTTTTGGATACTGGTAAAATGCTCCAACCATTAAGCCAGTGGGACACACAGCAACTTCATGCATTATATGAATTCCAAAGCAAGAACCCTAGAATCAGCTGGTCAAGTCCTCTGCATTAAGCCAGCTGCCACCCGGTATGACATGTCAAATATCTATTTTTTTTTAAACAATTATGGATAGATTGATTCAAAATGCTGATTCTAAAGATTGCAAGGCGGTGGAAGTGCGATGTGTAGCATGACAGACATTGGCTTTTATCTCTGCAGTCCTGTGACCTTGACCTGAACTAATGCACACAGGGTATCTTGACAGAATCAACCCTTTAATCATTAATACACCTAGATTGCCTTATCAAACATGACTGGTGTTTTTTTTATTTATGTAACGAACATACCTACATTATCTGCAACACATTTTCACACTCAGTCGGCACAAAAACAAAGTAACTCTGTTCAACCCTAACAAAATGCAGAAACCATGTCTGATGTATTAGGCTTCAAGTAATTATGAAACAGCAGCTTCAGAGTCTAGGCAAAAAACAACAAAAATCAAGCCTCAGGAAATGCACAAAGTAGGTGTTGTTTGTAACACAAATAAATTCTCACTAAAACACACAAGAACAAACATAATCCATCACTTTTTATGTTTATGTGCAAATTAGTGCAAGACACTGAAATATACTGTAGGCATATAATTGTTGCACATTCACGACTCAACGGTTGACCTATGAGATGTTTAATTGTATATCTGGGTCCCTTGTTTCAGTTGCAGCCCATGCATATTAGCTTTACACTCTGAAGGACATAAATAGGTTCTATACAGATATTGACAGTAGAATATAACAGAATTACAAGTAGCTAGAGGGTTGGATCAGGTAACCCTTGAGAAAGGCACTTAAAAAAAAACTAATGACTCCTTAATCTTGCGTTGCAAAACAGCATTTACTAATTTACTATCATGAAAATGTTAAAAAGTTGTAATTTATTAGTTCATCCGTTCTGGATGGTTGAAATTTCTCTTTGAGACGATTCTGGGATGGTATCAAATATTACGTTTTAATTGGAAGACAACAGTGGTGCCGTCTGTCCAGCAGGCACAGTACGAGACCGGGAGAGTCATGCCTTCCCTGCGTGAGACAAGAATCAAAGGAAAGCCGACAAGTGCACGGCCAGAAAGAGCCAGGAACACCTAAAAAAACACATCAAAGACTGATTCACTAGTTCTGAGCACCAATTCAAATGGACTTGACCACTACTGCCTGTGTAAATGGATCTCTTTACAGTACAGGCAATGAAAATAACAACTACAATCATCCCTTTACTGGGGGAAAATCCAATGGTCACAAATTAAAAAAGTCAAATATTTAGGCATGTCAGAGACATGTGGTGACACAGAATTCAAAGCATTTGGCTGGTGACATCTAGGTTTTAATGTGATGCTGATTAACTCCAGCCTCGTTTCCTCTGAGGCAGAAGACCTCCACTGGAGGAATGTCAGAGATGTAAAATGTGGATATGCTTGCAGGACAGACAGGCATGTTTGTCATGAGGGAAGAGAGAAAAACAGGAAAGGCCATTTATTAAATGTTATCCTACAGTCAGTTGTGTCCCTTTCCTACAATCAGAGGACAGAACATACTATAAAAACAAATGAGCAACATTCAAACCTAGATTAAACATGAAAGGAAATACACATCGAGCCAGTAAAGACCACGGTCCAACTAAGTCACGGTTATTTTTCCATTACCTTTAACTACAGATTTTATAGTTGACTTTATAATTCTTGTCTTACCATCGGCCCAAGGATAGTTTCATACAGTACGTTGGTTTTAATGACCAGGGAATGTGGGTCATCCCATTACAACGCAAGCTGTAATTACATCTCTGGAGAAACATCTACAGACCAAATCTATCCACATCAAACCAGAGAACACCCACACCCAGTCTCGGCAGAATACACCATAAAAAGCCAGTGATTAATCACATATTCGATATTCACCTCTTCCTTTGGTTTGAAAAGCTACCAAGTCCCAGCAGCCTGCCGGCAAGGAAATGGACGTATAGTTTACCATTTGTTCGGATACAAAACAACGGTTGGGAGGGAAGGACCCACCACACCAGTAATTAGTGCAAATCTACCCAGAAGGAAATCTGCAGGATCAGAGGAAGTGTGACGTCATCAGCAAGTGCAGATATGGTGATCGGTTGATGTTCCTCAGCATGAGTTTCAGTAGAAAACTATACCCTAAATATACACACACACACACACACAACCAACACTATTCTGTCCATAGTAACATGCCTAGTGTGTGTGTGTAACAGGCCTGGTGTTTTAAGTCATGAAAGTGATGCATAGAATGAAGAGGAACAGAGGACAGATAAGCACCAGGTCACTTCTCTTCTCTACACTAGAAGGGCTCCATCTTGAAAACTGGACCGCTGACATGCACACTTCTTGAGATTGCGATATCACTGAATTAATAACCAAGATACTAAGATATTGTCGGGGGGTAAAATATTCCTTGAAGTGTATTTTTAGGTTTCTGGCCCAGTATGGAAACATCTTTGAGGTCAATCCATCTGAAAATGTATTTAATAGAAGCCATGTACCAAGCTGATGTGTTCTATGCCCAAGCAAAGCTCACTCCAGGACAATTTCCATCATCCATAGGCCTTCCATGCCACTCACCATCTAGTGGCCCAGTTCAGGCTTGAACATAGACCGCGGTGGTCAGAGTGCTTTAGAACGCTACGCCACCTGTTTGTACGCTTTAAAGTAAACATTAAGATTCTTCAGTGATGAAGACAAGCATGTCTGATGGTATGAAGTATTCAAAATGGGTCTGAGCACCTAGAGCTCCAGAATGGTTTGATTTGCAGGATCAGCAAGTCACTTTCTGACCATTTCATACAGGGGAAAACCTGCATGACAAATGTGGCTCGGCCAAAACGCGAGTTTATTCTAATGGGTACCCTGGACACAGTCAAAAACCTCATTGGTTTCTAAATTTTCCCACACTATTCCATTGTGCGACAAGAACATGTAAATAATTCAACAATAAACACCAATTACCTCAACAGGAGGTATATTGCATTATTAAAACCGCACCGAGCATGTCTGCTGTTTCCCTACATACCGACGACTGACCAAAGCCAAGCGGACTGCACAACTGCAGTCCAGGATTTTGACCGCGGGACTGCAGGCCCAGGAATCAATGAGAGGGTAAATGAGGAGAAAGGGGAACGGTCTCAGAGTGGACGCCAACTAGGGACTTGAAGCTCAGACGAGCGGCGTTGTCCACCGCTATAAAGCTGCCGTTCACTAAAGAATTTTATGTTGCAGTTTGCAATGTACTATTTGCAGGTGAACTAGTAAACGCATGAGAAATCATAATTATACTTTGAAAGGAGAAGGTCGGTCTCCCGCTCACATGCTTCTGCCCTCATGGACCCTTCTGTCTCAGTCAACCCACAGTAGAAAAGTGCCAGTCTCAGACAGAAACCCACCCAGCACTACAGTGACACTGCTAGCTACCGGTGTATTTTTGTCTGGCATCTGGGCTGATATGCAGGCAAAGGCCTTATATGTCACTGGCTTATTCCGGGAAGTAGTGCCGGGTAGCTGTAACGTTTTTTTTACATGCAACAAGTAGGATTATTATAAAAAGCTCACATGAAAAGGAAGAAGATTAACATCTCTCTAACAACGGTATTCAGCCCCTTACAGAAAAATGCTTTGGTCATTGAGACGGCTCAGGATTAAATACATATAGACAGGAAGTACCGCCATAAAGACATACGCTAGAGGACATACCGGTACTGTACATAAAATGCCTACGTTCCCAGAAAACGTCTGCCTGATATTGAACCTTGACTTGAAATTCCTTCATGTTTCACAGACAGTCATATTATGGAGCCTTAGGGTGAAAAAGGGGTGCAGGTAGTTTTACTTGTGCCATTATCAAAAAAAAAGTTACAGGAAGACATTAACTGAACACATGTGCCCGGCAGATAAGCCTATGACTTGAGGAAACGTTCATACATACTCATAGTCACTGTGTCATTTGGTTTCCTAGTGTGCCTTACTAAACGCTCAGTAAACATGCCTGTGTGTGCCACTTAACTTCAATCCTCACCACCTGCCAGCCAAGGCACATGGTCCACTCACCTCTGATCTGTTGATGGAGGTAGGCCTATCTGTCCACCATTTCCATAGTAATCAAATACTGGTAGTCAAATCCGGCTGAGCCACAATCTTTTCTCAAATCTGACAGTCTTGGTTACAGCGTGACACATTTGATAACCTATATGTGAGCTACCTTGGCTTATGGTGAAGAGCTAAATTACTACACTATTTTTATTGCGTCTAAAATACTATGTCACGCACCAGAGAATACACTTGACTTGGATGCCCATGTCATCTGTATATGGTTTGGTTAAAGCAGGAACTTGTAACCACAATTATATATAGTATTCGGAATCGACGGCGTCACCTTAGAATTACAGCAAAATGTATTAAAAATAATACGAGGAAAAGTTGGAGAAAAGAAAATACAAGCAATTTATGTCTAAAAGTTCGGGGGGGAAAAAACCACCAGAATACGATGCAATTTTAGATAACATTCCAGTTAGGTCTGTCGTAAATTCACGCTCAAATGAGAAACAGGCTGTCATTCACTTACATACTGTATGTCTGTCAATTGAACCGAACTTCAAAATGACAGCTGTCCTAATCAAGACGGCTTGTTTTATCCAGAAGGAACTTTTGTCCAAGCGTTACAAAGTTTCCACGGAGCAATTAACTTTAAGTATCCAACTTCTGTTGGACCTATCTGTCAGTTGACGACCGAAATGTTCTCACTTTTCACCGACAAACGGGAGCTGTGCATAATGCCTGGTAAGTCTAGAGGCGGTACTTCAGTGTAATGACGTCCAATAAGAAGTTTGGCATGAATTTAGAGCGTAACGTACAGCCAGACGAATCCTCAGATCAACGGTCAGCTTTTTTTAATTAGGCTGTAGCTTTCAAAGGTCTTCCCAATGGACACTTTTTTTTGTCTTTCTACAGGACGCTTAGCTTTGAACTGATTTCCAAACCTCGAATGATTATTTTCAAATGTTTAACATATCAGGTCTTGGTCGTGGGATCCTTTTTAGAACTCATTGAGCATTTGAATGGACGTGTGATGATATTAAGAAATAGTCAGTGGGTTGTGTTGTGACAGTAGTGTTACCATTTGTCATCACCGTCGGAAACCGAATCTAGCTCTATCGTCATCTACATTAGGTCCTTTGCCGGGTTGCTGGTTTTGTCATAGGCCTACAGAAGCACTAATGGCTTACACTAGAGGAATTGCTTTGCATACTGTGTGAGAAGCTGATATGCCTCTGGAACTCAAAAGCCCTCCAAGACAGCTGTCACTGTGCAATAAAACACCCTGCAACGTGGCCAAACCTCCCTGTGTGTGTTATAGCATGCTAAAGTACGAAAGCCATTAAGCACAACATGGGGTCAATGGTCCTAAGAGGCCTTTGTTAGTGTTTAAGTGTATGTTATCCCCATACATTGTAAATACAGACCATATGGAAAGTTATCCTATACATTAACAATACATACATTATAAAAACATGTAGGTATGTTACACATCATTAAACAATTCTCAATTAGCAATTTCATTTGTATAAAAGGTTTTCTTGGGTTTTTACACCAAAATCCATGGCTGAACTTGACAGCGTGATCATCTCAAAAAAGAGGACTACCTTGCCATCTACAGGACTAAAAACGCTAGTGCCAATCCATAAAGACTATTATTTGCACAGCAACGTATGCTCAACAAATCTCTGGTTTTTTGACTCTTCCTAAATTGATCAGTCAATCAACATTTATTTATAAAGCCCTTTTTACATCAGCAGTTGTCGCAAAATACCCTGCCTTAAACCCCAAGGAGCAAACAACAGTAGTGTTGAATTTCAGTGGCTAGGAAAAACTCCCTAAGAAGGCCAAGATTTTGAAAGAAACCTAAAGAGGACCCAGGCTCCGAGAGGTGACCAGTCCTCTTCTGGCTGTGCCGGGTGAACATATTGAGATTACAAATTGTAATAATTAATACATTTATGCGGGCTGAGTCCAGAGTCTATTTAAACTTAGTCCAGGTCGGAAGCATGACCAGATGGACAAGTACAGGGACAACACGGAGGAGGTGTCTGCACAGTGGCAGCTGAAATCGTCAGGTATCGTCTTGATCTGCAACACGACCAGGAGGACTTTGGACAGGGGAAGGAGCCTGAGATCGTGTGTGAGGTTGAGAGGTTCCGACTAGAGATAGTCAGGATCACCTCCACGCACAGCTTGGGCTCTGGAACCACACTCCTTGAGAGAGGATGGACTCTTCACCACTCTGGAGTTGCCCATGGTGAGAGGCGGCGGGCTGGTGTGGGTTTGCTTATAGCTCCCCAGCTCTGCCGCCATGTGTTGGAGTTTACCCCGGTGAACGAGAGGGTTGTTTCCCTGCGCCTATGGGTCGGGGATAGGTCTCTCACTGTTGTTTGTGCCTACGGGCCGAACGGCAGTGCAGAGTACCCAACCTTCTTGGAGTCTCAGGGAGGGGAGCTGGAAAGTGCTCCGACTGGGGACTCCATCGTTCTACTGGGGGACTTCAACGCCCACGTGGGCAACAACAGTGACACTTGGAGGGGCGTGATTGGGAGGAACGGCCCCCCTGGTCTGCTGGGAACGTCTGGCCGAGTCTCCTGTCAGAGAGATCTTTAACTCCCACCTCCAGCAGAGCTTCGACTGGATCCAGAGGGAGGCTGGAGATATTGAGTCCGAGTGGACCATGTTCTCCACCGCCATTGTCGAAGCGGCCGCTCAGAGCTGTGGCCGTAAGGTCTCCGGTGCCTGTCGAGGCGGCAATCCCCGAAGCCGGTGGTGGACACCGGAAGTAAAGGATGCCGTCAAGTTGAAGAAGGAGTCCTATCAGGCCTGGTTGGCTTGTGGGACTCCTGAGGCAGCTGACGGGTACCGGCAGGCCAAGCGGACTGCAGCCCAGGTGGTCCGGCGCCTCAGGAGAGGGAAACAGGCCGATAGTAGAACCTCGGATTTAGGAGGAACAGTGTGGTTTTCGTCCGGGCCGTGGATCACTGGACCAGCTCTATACCCTCTACGGGGTGCTGGAGGGTTCATGGGAGTTTGCCCAACCAATCCACATGTGTTTTGTGGATTTGGAGAAGGCATTCGACTGTGTCCCTCGCGGCATCCTGTGGAGGGTGCTTCAGGAATATGGGGTCCTGGGTCCTTTGCTAAGGGCTGTCAGGTCCCTGTACGACCGAAGCAGGAGCTTGGTCCGCATTGCCGGCATTAAGTCAGACTTGTTCCCAGTGCATGTTGGACTCCGGCAGGGCTGCCCTTTGTCGCCGGTTCTGTTTGTAATTTTTATGGACAGAATTTCTAGGCGCAGCCAGGGGCCGGATGGTGTCAGGTTTGGGGACCACACGATTTTGTCTCTGCTCTTTGCGGATGATGTTGTTGTGTTGGCCCCTTCAAACCAGGACCTTCGGCATGCACTGGGACGGTTTGCAGCCGAGTGTGAAGCCGTGGGGATGAAAATCAGTACCTCCAAATCCGAGGCCATGGTCCTCAGTCGGATAAGGGTGGCTTGCCCACTTCAGGTGGATGAAGAGTGCCTGCCTTAAGTGGAGGAGTTTAAGTATCTAGGGGTCTTGGTCACTAGTGAGGGAAGGATGGAACGGGAGATTGACAGACAGATCGGTGCAGCTTCTGCAGTAATGCGGTCGATGTATTGGTCTGTCGTGGTGAAGAAAGTCGATTTACGGGTCAATCTACGTTCCTACTCTCACCTATGGTCATGAGCTTTGGGTCATGCCCGAAAGGACAAGATCCCGGATACAGGTGGCTGAAATGAGCTTTCTCCGCAGGGTGGCTGTGCGATCCCTTAGAGATACATTGAAAAGTGTGGATTGTATTTCACCTTCACCTGATCAAGAACCCATCCTTTTCGTTGTCCTAAATTAGTTGGTTTTTTAACGGGCGAATATGAATATGCACTGATTATAAAACTAACTTTACCTCTTGAAGTAGAATTTGACCAATTAGTTCATATAGAGTAAATTCGAAAAAGTTTGGCAGGTAGCCAGGTAGGTAACAGCAAGCAGCGTACATCTGGTGTGATGTAATCACCGTAATTAAGCCATCACAAACAGCACAAAAAACATGAACTTGTCACAAATAATGCAGTGCCTCTAATATCAATTGAGATGTTACGCGAATTTCTGCTGAATTTCAGTTAATTAAAATTGCAACACTTGCAATCGAAATAGGTCAGCTCTTTATTGCAAAATGCACATAAAATGCACATGAACTGTTTGCCATCTGTGAGAGTCAAAGATCAAGACGTCTGTCCTCCAGTGCACAGCTCATTATCTCTTTGAATGTACAGTAAGTACCCTATTATGCTTGCAATAGTAGGCTACCCAATGTCTGGGCTAACTGTTAATTCAATTCAGTCTGATGTGAGAACAGTAGGCCACACCTGGTTAA
The DNA here is from genome assembly GCF_011004845.1 of Esox lucius. Taxonomy (NCBI): domain Eukaryota; kingdom Metazoa; phylum Chordata; class Actinopteri; order Esociformes; family Esocidae; genus Esox; species Esox lucius. The sequence goes on along the minus strand of NC_047587.1, from coordinate 8,277,767 downwards.
ACAGGGTGTCTGCTGAAAGCTAAGAGTCCATACACCTATGGAACTGGAGGACAGTGCAATATCGGGCAAAGAAATAAAACTGACTTCATCAACTTCATTGAGAAGAAGCTTGAAGAAGGCCGCACCTCATTCAAACTAAGATTGAAGAAATCCCCACCTCATTCACCACAGTTGACCAAGCTGAGACTAGGAAGTTTGACACTATTGTTTGAACATGATGAAACTTTGAATTCATAATTGTACTTTGTTTAATAGCCAGTTTCACTTTTAAATGACATATTTTCACTTTCACCTAACATTTCAACATTGTCACGAACCATACAAAGCCATTCATTATTTTGGTATTTCAACTGAACATTCAATTCAATTTGACATGTAGACGTTTCTTTTTCAAAACACGATTTATTTACAGGTTAGTTTGCATTAGTTTCATTAGTCCCTAAAACCCACTGTTATTGTATTCATTTTTAACTCTTCATTTGAACAAAAACCCCTCAATATTTATAATTACCACGTTTTAATTTTGGATAAATTGTCGAAATAGGCGGGGTTTAGTCATAATGACGAACCTTTATAATTGCCATGGATCCCTTCGTCTGGTTATAATTCACCATGATTCTTTTTCCGGTTTCTTTCTTTTTGTACCCTTAGTTAAGTATAAAATCTGCGTGCATGCTCTGTGCGTCAGCATCCTAGTGCGCTGCCAGGCACAACTATATCTGATTCCGCGGTGAGAATGATGCAGGTCGCGTTGCTTACTTTATTTTTGTGTTTTGTGAACGGAATTTCTAACCAGAAGACCATCCCGGACTCATCGGTAACGGGTGTTTTGAAGGGCCATGTAGCTCGAGGACATACAACACTCAACGAAATGTTCCGTGAAGTCGAGATGTTGATGGAGGACACGCAGCATATATTGGAGGAGGCTGTGGACCAGGTACATGTTCTGTAATGTCTGATGTAATAAACCATAACGCGATTTACTATTGAAGTAGATATTTAAATTGTTGTTTTCAATAGCAGACCTACAATTGAGTTTTTCATTAAACAGAAGTTATTACATGTTTAATATAAAGGCTAATGCTATTTTATTATGTTTTATACTTGGCGAACTAGCCTGTATAGTCTGCTTTAACATAGATGTGTTTCATGGTACACACCAGTTTATGGAATAAAACAACTAGGCTACTGTACTTTAGTTTGCTTTAATAATGACGTGCCAATAAATTATTACCAGGTTTCTTATTCTTATAATTTTTTCAGATCCCCAGGTTATATAATACCTCCATTCCTTTTTTTCCCCAGATAGTCAACGAGAGTGCCAAATCACTGCTAAAAGTACAAAATGTGCTTCCGAACAACCATAACAGCACCTCTGGGGAGGATAGAAACCACACGGTTCACATAGTGGAGAGGCTTGACAAGGTAGGTGCACTACAAACAGGTACAAGATGATGTGTTGTAATGTGGCATTTTGTCTGGGTGTTTTATATTCTAGATTCAACGTTGTCGAACCAGTTTCATGGAGGGCTGAGGGTCTGCAGGTTTTTCCTCTCACATTGTACTTGATTGATTAGGTCAATAATTGGTTCGGTTCTACCCTTGCCTGGTTGTTTAGGTCTGAACTGAGAACCAATTTAAAGGAAAAACCAAAAACCAGCATAGACTAGCCCTCTGTGGGATCGGTTTGACAGCTGTGCTCTAGTAGATAATTTGACAATCGTGGTTGTCCTTATTTGGCCATTAGATGTTTACATTTTCTGACAAGAAAAGCAAACTGTTTCTCTTCTAGGAAACAGACAAAAAAACCGGGGAGACTCACTTCCATACACAAATCGAGATCAATGGCCAATGGAACGAAATTGATCATGTGAGTTTGTGTTTTATAATTATTTGACATGCTTGCTGCAAAATTCGAATGCAAACCCGTTCTGAGTATAGGTGTGTTTCAGTGTCTTAAGTCTGCATCAGCTGATTGTCAAAACAGTCCTATGAAAGCAATGTATCTAGACTAGGATGTCTGGAAATTGATGTTTGTAGAGTCAGTCATTTTAAATGTAGGTTATTCTATCTTTGTACCGTACCAATGTATTCATATTATTTATCATGTAATGTTTTATATTTTGTGCGGACCTCAGGATGAGGAACTGCTGCTTCTTGCAGTGGCCAATGGGCATCCTAGTGAAATCCTGAAGCCAGATGAACTTATGGCATCCAGGCCTTTTGAACAGACAGAAGTGTTCATGCTGTGCCAACACTGAGTAGATAATAGCAGGATATGACAGGTGATGGAACACTCACATGAGGACTCCTTGCCCAACCTCTGCTAGTTCCTTATCTTTTTACAACATTATTTGTATGAGTTGTAAAATGGGCCACTATTCTGAACTTGGTGGTGAGCTTTCTAGTGCACCAGATCTTCGAAGGTATCACTCGGGTGGGTGCCACACAGGAGGGGACAGAAGCCCCAGCGTAGCTGTAAGACTCTGTTTCCCAGACTTGCCCAGCTACCGTCCTCTGTGGTACATATGTTTCTTTACATAGTAAGGAAACAACTCTACTCATCCACCAACCATCCGCTGTCTGGCATCTCTGTGGGATGCTACATCGAAAGACCTCTTGACTATACATCCTGTCATGATGTATTGCTTGTTTTAAAGAGCAACAGGAGGCTATGAAAGTCCCACTGAAATGAAATGGGTCATTAATAATATTATTGGAGATAAGTTAAACTGTTGGACCAATTATCTCCTCTTGATCTGTCTGAATGTGCTGGAATGGAAGTAAATTGATATAGATTATTTTGGAAGATAGTTGCATAGTAAGTTTGGGATGGAGTGTTAGGAAAAAATTGTTTTTTACATTTCTATTTGCTCTAAAACATTTAATAGAAAATCCTGCTGAATAACTTGCCTTGAATAATGTGTCAAACCATTACAGATGTTCCTGTGCTCTTCAGTCTAAAAGCTCATGCTAGGGAACAGGACATTTCCAGGTGAAATAAATACCTGAGTGTTCATTGACGAGGTCAGAAACTTTGCACAGAAGCAAGATAATAGTACAGAAAGCAGATACCCTAGCAGTTAGAGCATCTAACTAAGTGAAAGTTGGACAGAATCCCAGAGCCAACAAGGTGAAAAATTCATTTCTGTAACCATCCGCTGAATGTAGATGTTATTGACCTTAAATTCCAGGTTCACCCAGTTTCCACCCAATGTTCTTTTCCTAGTCATTTTGTAGTTAGAATTACAACCATTCTCAACAACTGCAGGAACGAGACAGTGTAAATGGATTGTGTCAGCATCTTTTACAGTGAATGAGATCACACTATGCTTTAAACAGTTAACCAAAATGAGAACACCAATATAAAGTGTTTTTTCACTTTAAGATGTTTTGATCTTTTTCCTTTCCTGGCACCATTCCAGGATGTGGTTGAATTAATAGACCTGGAAAAATGCATGTAAAAGCTGCCTGCTGGAAAACCCAAATGAGTCACACTTGAACCTTCCAACTCCTTAAAAACAGCTTTTTTTTTTATATTACATTTTTGCTGCTGTGTAGGCTGGTCCACATTTTAAGCTGAATATTTTGTGGATGGTAAATGTTCTGCTTTGGAATAAAAGGAAGATAACAAGGCGCAGTACGATGCCCGTGAACATCTGCGATGAATCAACCCAATTCCATATTTATTAGGGTCGGTGAGCAACATGTCTTCCCCAGTGTCTCCAAACAGTCCCACATCCTGGAGTCATCCCACGTAGCCACGGGGAATAATGACCGCCACCATGAAGCCTTTGCCGAGACTTTCTTATAATGTTCTCCGGCGTGTGTTTTCATGCGTGTAGGGGGATGGTCTGTGATGGTTGCCAGACTTAAGTGGCTGTTAGTGACATAACCCACGTCAGTCCAGACTAGCTCAGGCTGATATGGAGATGGGTGTGTGTTTGAGCCTGCCTGCTATTTGAGCCACACATTTTTGTGGGTCAAAGGGGTTTTAAAGAGATGGAAACAAACACTCATCAGGAACTGGGTATGCCCACCTATTCAGTTCCCACAATGGGAATAATTGGGTCACGATAGAGCACATCACACACCCAACCAACGTTATTAAAGGATACAAAACGCTCAGGTTTATTAATGTGAAGCAGATACTGTTTGTGCTGTGAAGCACTGTCTTCTCATGTCGCTGTATGTGTGGGAGTGGGTTCTTAGGCATATCTACACATACAGTTCGGGTCCCTGTCCATAGTAACCAGTTGCGGACAGACTTGGGAGCTGTGCGTTGTAGCTTAGCGTGTTTGCTTTTGTAAGGCTTTCCAGACTCCACATAACAGTTTAGATGGCTGATTGTTGATAGGAATCATTTTTGGAGGCTGACGAGAGAGGATGGGTGTTTACATCATTGTTTACAGAATCACATGAAGATCATTTCCAGGTTTTGGAAGCGCAGCACCACAGCCATTCATTCCTTCTGTGCTCCATGTGTACTGTAGGTCCGTGCTCTTCCCGTGCAGCCATTTTGGGTGTAACTATGTGAGGAGATTTTGGATGGTGTGTGTGTGTGTGTGTGTGTGTGTGTGTGTGGATCCTCCACTGGTTTGTCTTGTCCGATGAATGTGATTTCTCTTACCAGGAGTGCATGATTGATGAAGACTGTGGTGAGGGCAGCTACTGCCTATATGAGATAGTAAGCTCCAGATGCCTAGCCTGCAAAGCTGTTGATATGGTGAGACTTTTTAAAAACCAATATCTGATGACTATATATCGATATTTCTGATCTTGTCAAGGTTTCGTCTCTTTCCTTGCTCGTGTAACAGTATAGCTTCCTCTGCTTTATGACGTCCCCACGTGGGGCTTGAACCGGCGGTTCTCTGAACATGAACATCTGTCACCCGTGAAGTGTTATCACCATTGTATCACTAAAGCAGATGCCTTTATGGATTAACATTTTTTTAAATAAATAAAAACTTCAACGCTGACCACTAACTGGAGAGACCTCTCACCGGCCACACTTGTCCCAATCAAAAACCTTTCGTCTTCACTTCCATTGTGTGTGTTTTTTAGACCTGCACTAAGGATGAAGAGTGTTGCTCAGACCAAATGTGTGTGTGGGGACAGTGCACTATGAACGCCACCAGAGGAGATGAGGGCAGCATCTGTCAGTACCAGAGTGACTGTAAGCCAACGCATTGCTGTGCCTTCCTCAAAGGTAGCCGGTGGTCAAAAAAACACACACACGCACACTTGATGCCCACAAATGCATCCATTGAAGAAACTGTCGAAGGTATGGTTAGGTAATGGTAAACACAGTTCATTTGAATTGGAAGCACTGGTGCCTTCACAGGTTCTTACCTTTTGAAATAAATCTCTGATTGTTTTTTATAAAAAAAGAGTAAGCAACTAGTGAATAGTTAATATCTTTGTGATTTAGCAGACTCTCGTGCTACAAATTATTTGGTCATGTATGAATACATACAATTGGTATGGCCCCAGTTCTCAAACCCAACCTGCAGAGGCCCAATTCAAGCAATTCAATGTAAATGTTGAATCTGCAGTTAGGGGTTATATTTCTAGGCACACTGGGGCTACCAAATCTAAATTCCTGTTCCACAGCAAAATTGCACGCCTGAATTTCTAAGCACTCTATGTACTAATCTGCTTTCATCACCCGTTCTCCCCTCTCACCCTCCTTGTCTCCCCCATTCGTACTTCCTCTTCTCCCTCTCATCCCTGTGGTACAGAGCTGCTCTTCCCAGTGTGCCAGCCCAGGCCGGAGAAGGGAGAATTGTGCATTAGCCACCCTAACCTGCTTATGGACATGCTATCCTGGGACCTCGAGGGCCCAAGGGAAAACTGCCCCTGTGCTATTGGGCTCCACTGCCAATCCAATGGGTGAAATAATCTATAACCCTCGCAGAGTGCTGTGTTTGTTTGCATGCGGGTCTGTCAAATGTTTTATTTACTCAAAGAAATGTTTTTGTTTCAGGCGCAGACCACTGTGTGTGACCTAGAAGACAACCAGACAAAGTGAAGAGGCTGACACTTTAAGAACTTGTTTGTTTCATGAAAACCAGTGATTGTGCTCTGGTATTCATCTGGCAGTCATGCTGGACAGACAATAGCCCAACCAAATGACAGATGTGTTCTCAGTTGCATTAACTAACCAAACGAAGCACTCATGATGTAATTGAAATAAACATGGCGACAATTGTATTTTTTTAAATTTCTTTACATTCCAGCCGTTGCAACTGATTGAGTTGTTGGCCAGTGCTAAATATAAACACTAGGTGGCAGCATGGTACACCCATTGATGTCCTGTTTGACATTTCAACTGCAGTTCTGCAGACTCTTGGTATCCTGTTGAATGTACACTGGTTAATCTGGTTTTACACTCACACCTGCTTTACAAAACATACATGCACACTGTCCATGTTCACAGGACACATTAGTGCCTTCGAATAATCTCACTTGTAAGTCTCATCCAGGGATGTTTTCCTCCTACAATACAGAATGGAAATTTCAGGGCTCCGGTGGGTTAGTGTGCATAAAGCCAGGGTTGGATGAGTCATGGTAGTACATGGCCTTTTCACTGCATATCCGATTGTAGCCAGAATAATGGTCATAAAGCTGCAAGACGAGGAAAAACAGGCCTTTACCACATCAGGATAAACTGCAGACCTTAAAGCATTATGGTAATGTACACCACTCCTCGTACATTAGTGGTCAACTCCAAGCCCATCCCTGAAGGCCTCTCCATCCAGATTGTCCAGGGCAGCCCAGTTCAGACCTTTTGCCCAATTACTGGCAAACTAGCTGATCTGATCAATTAAATTGGTACCAGTTAATGGAAAACGTGGGCTCTGTACATGCAACAAAGATTCCTCTCAAATCCATTTTAGGATAGGCTTATAGTTGCCTAATTTGGTGCTTCAGTGTAAATGCTTTTCCTGTTGGTATGAAGTAAAATAATTTTTGAGTTAATTGGCTGATTAGGAAGGCCTGATTATCGAATAGGATTGTATGGAAAGAAATATAATGGATGGTCTTTCAATAGACAGAGAAATTATTGACTTCAATGGGGATTCATTCTGTTGCCATGAATGTTATCCTATTAATTGGCATGGCCTGGTTAAAGGAGTTGGGTTTATTGAGAAAATGTATACAGTTGGGTCCGGAAATGATTGGACAATGACACATTTTATTTTGGCTGTTTACCAAAATATATTCAGGTTCCAGTTGAATAATGAATGTATTCACATCCAAATTAGAGGAAGGGTTTAGCAATTACAGCTCTTTAATATGTAGCCCCCTCTTTTTCAAGGGAATTGACTCAAAAGCTGTTCCATGGTGGGGACTATTCCTTTGTTATTCCTTCATCAGTTAGGCAGGTAAAAGATCTCGAGTTGATTCCAGGTGTGAAATTAATATTTAGAAGCTGTTGCTGTGAACCCACAACATGCGGTCAAAGGGGCTTTCAATGCAAGTGAAACAGGCCGTCCTTAGGCTTGAAAAAAAATTCATCCAAGAGATTGCAGGAATATTAGGAGTGGCCAAATCAACAGTTTGGTACATTCTGAGAAAAATGAACACACTGGTGAGCTCTGCAACACAAAAAGGCCTGGACATCCACGGAAGACAACAGTGGTGGATGATCGTAAGATATTTTCCATGGTAAAGAAAAACGCCTTAACAACATCCAGCCAAGTGAAGAACACTTTCCAGGAGGTAGACATATCATTATCCAAGTCTACCATAAAGAAAAGACACAACAGCAAATACAGAGGGTTCACCACAAGGTGCAAACCATTAATTAGCCTCAATAATAGAAAGGCCATATTAGACTGCCAAAAGACATCTAAAAAAGCCAGCCCAGTTCTGGAACTGGTTGCAATTCCTGAACGTTTCATACATTTTTGTTCAACCCCTTGAATTAAAGCTGAAAGTCTGCACTTCAATTGCATCTTGGTTGTTTCATTTCAAATCCAAACAGTATTAGTATGGTGTTCCGAATAATCCTTTATGTGAGTGTATATCACACATTGGGTCACAATGAATAAAATATATTAAAGATCAAAATATTTACTGTATATTGTGTAATTCGTTGAAAACAAAATGACTTAACAATGGTCAATGGAAAGCAAAATCACCAAGCGATTGTGGGCTGTATTGAGGCTGACACTCACGTGCCTGTATGCACTACCGATAATGTCTCGGCATGCTTCTATTGAGATGGCGGATGGTGTCCTGGGCTCCTTCCAGATCGGGATCAGGGGGGTCAGTGAGCTCCTGGACAGTCTGTGGCCCTACTTGGTGCAATCGGATGCACTGATACATAACGTCCCAGAGGTTCTCAATTGAATTCAGGTCTGGGGAACATGATGACCAGTCAATGGCATCAATGCCTTCGTCATCCAGGAACTGCCTACACACTCTGGCCACATGAGGCCAGGCATTGTCCTGCACCAGGAGGAACCCAGGGCCCACTGCACCAGCGTAAGGTCTGATGATGGATCTGAGTATTTAATCCCAGTACCTAACAGCAGTCAGAGTACCGTTGGCTAGCACGTGGAGGTCTGTGCGACCCTCTGAAGATGTCTCCCCAGACCATCACTGCCCAATTGCCAAACCAGTCATGCTGGATGATGTTGCAAGCAGCATAACGTTCACCATGGCGTCACCAGACTCTTTCACATGTACTCAGTGTGAACCTGTTAAGAGAATGGGGTGCCAATGGCAGACCTGCCAATTCTGGTGTTCTCTGGTAAATGCCCATCAAGTTGCACAGTGCTGTTCTGTGAGCACAGGTCCCACTAGTGGATGTCGGGCACTTACGCCACTCTCATGCTACCAGTAATGACAAGGACACTAGTAAAACACAAAACTAAACAACAATCAGACAGGAAGGATAAGGAGAAAGCAATTGTCTGTGGCCACCACCTGCAAAACTATTCCCTTCTTCAGGGTTGTCTTGCTGTTGCCTCTCCAGTGCATCTGTTGTCACTTTCATTTACACCAAAACAGGTGACAATGATTCACAATCGCTTATGCTTCCTAACTGGACTGATTGATATCCCTGAAGTTTTATTGACTTGGTGTAAGACTGTGATGATTGTGTTCCCTTAATTTTTTTAAGCAGAGTATAACAACGTTACCCAGCTATCCTAAAGATTTCAATAAATTGTTAGTTGTTCGCAAAAGTTCCAGATAGCAACATATTTGGACTTTTCTACTGACAAATTTTTTGGTTATTACTCAAACTAGGACAAAATCTGAAGAATTTGTAAACGATTGTTGCGGGATTCTTAACTTTAATTTTAATTATGTACTATGCAATGAAAACTGTTACTTAGTACTGTTACTGACCTCGGACACCCCGAAATGGACACCTCAAGTTAGTGACCCAGCTAGTCCGGCTACAGTCAGACCACAACAATTTGGATACCGTTGGTTGATGTTGACGTCACATTACTAATAATAAATCGGCTATCCGTCACATTTCCTGTTCTCCCAGCCCGGAGAAATTGAGCAGTTGCGGTGCTGTGGCTGCACTTGCAACCGGGAGGAGAGCGACTGAATTAAAGCAGGAAAATCTGCCTCTTCGAAATTTCAGGTACATACATTTGTCTTTGGTTTTATTATATTTAGCTCGCTGGCATCGGCGAAATGTTCGAGAACACTGCTAATGTCTAGTGTTTCCTAACGACGTGCGACAACATGCCATTGCCACGGAAGAGATGCGCAAGAGGGAGGGGTAGCTAGCTAGGTAGTTAGCGCAGTTATTTCCATACAGGAAGTGTAGCTAGCTAACTTCGCTCATTCACGTCCATCCATTTCAAAGTTGTAACATCTGAGTTTTGTTAGTTGTAGTTTTGCTATCAGCTATTAACGTTGTCAGCTAGGGATTACTCACCAAAGAACTTGGCTTTTGCTAACGTGGTAGCTGGCTAGCTAGCTACTGTACGCTAACTAGCCAAGCTTGATTTGCGCTTGCTTTGTGGTACAAGCATACACTACAGCCACAAGTCGCTGCCAATTCTTTCTTCAAAAAAGCTTAGCTAGCTAGTGACTGATTATGAAATGATTGTAATATTCATAGTTTCTTTTTAATCCAAATTGACCCTGGAGTTTAATGCAAATAATCAAGCATTGACAGCTCATGCTGTAACTAGTACTTAGTACTGTAGTTGTCAGACTTTTTATCAGGTCAGAAGATCTTTAGTCTTGTCACATGACTTAACCAATTCGGCATGCCTTTTCCATATATTGCCCATCACTATGGACTAAAACAATCGTTCTAATCCTGGCCCAATGTAACCAAAGTAGTGCACCGGTTTGTGCTTTCCTTTTCAATACACTTTCTCAAATAATCACGGAAACGGGCATGAAAAGCTAGTTGATTATTTTTGAGTCGTGTCATTCTTATGCTTTTCCTTCCCTGTAAATAACATATTTAGTGTCAAATGTGGTTTCTGAATCGCTTTAAATAAAGCTTGGTGTTTTTAACCAATAAAGTTTGTATGGATCTCAACGGTTGGTTTTATGAAGAAAACTGGTTTTTTTCTTTTTTTGATTGATCTGGGCATTTATGGGTGCTATTCATTGTCTCCTGATGGACACTGAGCCTTTTATACAACTCTCACACTTTGTTAATTATAGTACAAATTCAGGGAATGCATTTTTACAAGTAATTTCTGAGTAACCAAAGTTAGCAAGATCAATGTTGCAAGCTCAAATTCCAGTGACTCTGAGGTGTGAAATCTGTCTTCCTGTCACTGAACAAGGCAGTTAACCCTAAGCATCCAGGTCATTGCTGTAAATTTAGAAAAAGTTGTGAAAACATTTAACTTAGTAAAATAGGGGTATCATGTCTATTTGAAGGCCGTGTAAATCAAAAATACAATTGCTGGGCCATCGTATTTGATCCCACCTTGTACCGTTTTGCTCTTGCCCGATTAGAATAACTACCATGTTAGGTTACTGTCTAAATGCCTGTCTATCGGGCACTTTGTCCAAAACTGAATCGGGCAAGCTCTTCCAGGTATTGTCTGTAACTGCTGTTTGGGCTACAGTGTTGTTAGTGAGGCTCTGGTGGGGGCCTGAACACAGTAGATATCTCCTTTAATGGACTTCGATTCAATAGTATAAACAAATACTTGTCTTATCAAATTAGTCTTAAATTGATTGAATGAGGTTCCCAATGCACGGGTACTTGAATAAAGGGCAGATGTGGAAGGTAGGCAAGACTGCTGAAGATATTTGCCTACAAACTTCATTCAGGGCTGATATGTAATTTATGCACAGCATGGAAATTGTTTTATTTTGCTATTGAAATATGCTTAGGTGGAGACTTGACTTGCGTAGACCATGCTACAAGCTAGGTGTTATTTGGCTGTTTATCATTCAGTCTATCACTCTTTTATTGACTAGAGCCCTGCCTGATGCAGAAATAATGTCTTGATCTCTTTCCCCTCGAGGAACAACACACTTGGGTACCGGCTTACAACACAATGTTATGGGACAGGTCGGAGAAGAGGGTCAGAGGGTAGGCAGGATTGGGGGGGGGGACGCAAGGAGATGTTCACAACATCTAACAACTTGGAAAAGTGTGTCCTGTGCACTAACGGATGTGTAATGACAGGGGGTGGAATCATTTTAATTCCTACTCTCCATTGCTATGGAGAAAATGTAGCTGTAAAGCTCTTTGACCCAAGTCAAGTGGCAAAAAGTTACTTGTATACTGTAGCAAAAAATCCTATGTGTAGGTATCAAGATACCATGTTGTATTGCATTGCTCATTGATTGGTGAGAGGGGCATGTTTGTATTCACAGGTGCTCTTGCTAGTGTGTGTGCGTGCATGCATGCGTGCGTGTGAGGCTGTTGACGGAACTGCCTGGGTTGTTTTCATTCTGGGTTATAACTGTATTGCCAAATGTTTTTTGCTCTGTTTGAAAAAATGCTTTCCAAATAAATTGTTTTGTTTAGCAGAATATTGTGGTAACTACCAGTAGCCTGTATTTAAACATTTGGTGGCCCAGTTCTGGGACGCTAGGATGCGTGTCGCTGCACTTCAGGGAGATGACAAGGGGAGGTTATGCAAGTCATGCTGGGAGCTCGTGGCCCACATGTGTGCACCTGCTCACTCCATTTGTGACACATTGTCACTATGATCTTAAAACGTGTTTCGGAATCCGCAGAATTCCAAGCATTTTCTTGCGGTTGCAGTAACAATTTAACCTGACCAGACTTTACAATTTGGCAACACTGACCTCTGCTACATGAATAAAAGACAAACACTGATCCCATCCATTTCAACTATGAAGCCCTAGTTTCGCCGTCTATGCAATCTGGTGTGTGGTTGTCAATGGGTAAAAGTAAAACCAGAATATCTGCCTTTACTATGCTACTCATCCTGTAGAAGAACCGTGAGTGTACCATCTTGACAACCGCGTTGACAGGACTGTTATGGTGCAGCCATGTCAAGTTTTCAGTCTAGTGTCTCTGCATTGTTAAAATAAAGCAAGTACTTGTTTTTGTGAGCATTTTTGTCTGCCCTTTTTGCTGCTCATTAGAACAGTCCCCATATGCGGTCCTACTGTTGTTGAAAACCAGTAAAACTGGTTTAAATGTGCTCGGTAAACTTCAGCATTGAATATGGTAACAATCAGTGTGTTTATGTACATGGGATACTATCAGTTTCTATTGAAATAAGATAACAAAGACATTGTCATGAATCATTAACTAGAATATCTTTCTGAATGGTGTGTTGTATAAACAGTCAGGTACCATCCACACGGCCACTATCTCATACAGATAAGTCCAAGCCAATGAAGTGGGACACGGGCATATTCCAATTCTTCAGTTTCAATTGACTCCAACATTTCAGTCGGCAGAAAATAAGTTAACCTGTGGTTTGCGGTGAAATCAGACAATGGGGAAACAGTATTGCCTGCATTCCATGTATAGACATTTTATTTACACTCACACAGCGTCATCTGATGCCCAGCTCATGAGCTCCATCAACAACAAATAGTTACTGACTCCACCCCTCCTAACTTATTTTATGTATAATACTTTATATATTTTTCCCATGTGCATATGTATTCCAGTCATGTGAAATCTATAGATTTGGGGCTCATTTAACTTGTTTTCCTTATATGAACCGTAACTCAAATTACTGAAGATGTTGCATGATATATAACAAAGTTCTCCTGTATATGGATGCCTGTTGAATCGTCATGAACGATACACATCCCTTGGATTTTTTTGTGACACAGCGCTCCCAAAATAAAACAAACGGTTGTACAGTTAAATATTTAGTGGCACTTTAGAGCCCTGGCTGTAAGTGATTTGGCTTTTTGGCAGGAACTATGGATTGGTATCACTTTTTCCACAAATGTGGGTTGTTTAAAATGTCTATCTGCTGAAATTCCTTTATACTACTGTAGCAGGATCTTCAGTAACTAGAGTAACAAAGACATTACATTTCATACTAGTAAGATGTTCAGTAACTAGAGTAACAAAGACATGACCTTTCATACTAGTAAGATCTTCAGTAACCGATGCTGGCGTTCTCCTTCTAAAGCTGGAGTTGAGGTGGTTTGGAAGACTGGGACAACATGGTGACTATTCCTGAGTACTACGAGGGGAAGAATGTGCTCATCACCGGGGCAACGGGCTTCATGGGAAAGGTTCTGCTGGAGAAGCTGCTCCGGTCCTGCCCCGGAGTCAAAGCTGTGTATGTCCTGGTCCGGCAGAAATCAGGGCACGCCCCCCAGGCCCGCATAGCAGATATGATCAACTGTAAGGTGAGTGGAGCAGGTTCTATGGTGTGGCGGCCAAGAGAGGATCTCTTGGTCATTTTGAGCGGTGGATCTTCAGTTTGATGATCTGCTTGATACTGGAGACGTGGGCTCTGTTTGTACATGCCCCCCAATTCTGACAAGGTATTTTTTACTTAAGTTAATATATATATTATTTTTAACTTAAGTTTCCCGTCCACACATTCCCCATCTGATCCAGCTGGTGACCCTGTCAGAATTGGGCTGCCTGTCAACTTGCAGCTGTGATGGTCCCACAGCCCCCTCTAGGGTCAGTCGGGCCAGGCCGACCCATTATGTAGGCTAGACTAACACAAAGGATTGTGTGCTTTGGGTTCTTGCAAACTAAAATGCGTCGCCTCAACGCATTGTCTTCATGAAACATTATCATCTTTATATATATATATATTTTTTTTAGCTTTTTGACAGATTACGTGATGAGCAGCCAGACTTTGCTAAGAAGATAGTGGCTGTGAACAGTGACCTCACCCTTCCAGAGCTCGACCTGAGCAGGGAGGACCAGGAAGTGCTAGCTGACTGTGTCAACATAGTCTTTCACTGTGCTGCAACCATCCGATTCAACGAGCCTCTCAAGTGAGTTCTCCAGATACGGGCCCTCCAGAGCTTTGTTCAGCAATGCCCCATGTTCATAGGGGGAAGGAACATTGACTTTTCTCACTTGCTTCTACTGCTGAGATATTATTTCTCTCTCCCTTGCCAAGTTTAGGCCGTCATTCTAGAAGTAACTCTTTGTGTGCTTGTCTGTAGGTTAAGGTTAAAAACGTGTGTTCTCCGTGACGTGTTTTTGTCCTTCTTCTCCCTCAGAGATGCTATGCAGCTTAATGTCTTAGCCACCCAGAAAATGGTGGTTTTGGCCCATAGCATGAAGCACTTGGAGGTGTTCCTTCACGTGTCTACAGCCTATGCAAACTGTGATCGGACGCTCATTGAGGAAGTTGTGTATCCACCTCCTGTTGACTACAAGAAACTCATTGCCAGTTTGGAGTGAGTAATGTGTTTTGCAGATTATTTGGCTTTTTTATTTTCTGGCTTTTTTATTTTCTAGCTTCCAGTCAGGCACATTGTTCTCCCCTGCTATTTTAGGCTTAATGGTGATTGCTTTCTTGTGGTGTACTCTCTGTGGTTTTGCAGTTGTACTGTGGTGTATGGCGTATGACTTTAACACAACCACGCCTATCTCCTGGAATATGTCCCTAATATGTTGGACTTTTGTTAGTTTTGTTGTTGTTACCATTTAACAGTATAAATTAACAGCGCTTTAGATGATCACAGAATCAACAATGTCAATGTCCATTTCTTTGAGTTCACGGTACTTTGGCCAGCTAAACCTACTTTGCAGTTTTGGGGGAAGTTCAAAGTATTTCTGTCGGTCCAGAACCCTTATTTCTAACTCCTGGCTAAGCATGGTGTGTTGGCTCTCAATCGAGGGTTGGGGGGGGCCCTTTTTAAAACGGGAAGCCATGGAAGATGAATACTGTATAAATAATACTACTTGATGAGATGAAAGTAACCAACGGTCTTATTTTTAAGAGGATATACAAATAGATTTTGTTGTCATTTCTGACTTTGGTACCCTGGCATGGTCTAGTATCTTGCCTCTAAACAGTAACACAACTTGTCTCCTCCTTGCCTTCCCGTAGGAATGTTCCTCCCTAAGTATTGCAAAAGGCACGTGTGAATTATTTTAAGATGTACATGGGTTGGAAAACTGCCTCTCCCGAGTTTTTAGTAGATATCTTTGTACACAAACTCCAGGGCAGATAATTGACCCGATGCTGTCGGTTGTGTTGAATGTGTCCTGGTGTTTGTTAGGTGGATGGATGACAAGCTGGTCTCGGCCATGACCCCAGGGCTCATTGGAAAGAGGCCCAACACGTACACCTACACCAAGGCCATGGCTGAGTACCTGGTCCAGCAGGAGTGTGGAAACCTCAACGTGGCCATCATCCGACCCTCCATAGTAGGGGCCAGTTGGAAGGAGCCCTTCCCAGTAAGACCAGCAAGCTGTCAGCACGCCCTCTTCTAATCCCCATTGGTTGTGTCCTTGGGAATTATCTGCTGATCGTAACTCTGTTTCCACTTTTCTTAGGGCTGGATTGATAATTTCAATGGACCTAGTGGAATTTTCATTGCGGTAAGTGCTTTGGTAAAAAAAAATGTTTAAATCCTGAGGTGAAATGTTTTGTCTCTGAAGCATTCTGAAACCAGAACTGATGCTTTCACTACCCTGTCAACGGCTTGGTAATAGCCTGGTAGTAAGCCTGGTAATAAGCTGAGCATGTCTGCCCGGTTTAGGCTGGCAAGGGGATTCTGCGCACCATGAGGGCGTCCAACAACGCTGTGGCTGACCTGGTGCCGGTGGACGTGGTCATCAACACCACGCTGGCTGCAGCCTGGCACTCTGGCTCCCAGAGACACACCAGGTCAGTCTGAAACCTTTAAACCCAGATGTCAGGTGTACACTCGGACACAAGGGCCCGCACCGGACGGCATTAGGTGCATTTGGTAGGCCCGAATCCGGCTCGCCGCGGTGCCCCTGTGTGGCGATGGATGGACGATAATGTGTTTGTGCTATCTTGGCAGGTAATCTATTTTGTCCTGTCTTGTCTCCGCAGGCCTAAGAGCATACTGGTGTACAACTGCACCACGGGCGGCATCAACCCGTTCCACTGGGGTGAAGTTGGTATGAAGCACGTCTTATCCAAATACACAAAGGCTGCGTTTGTTCTCGGGAAGGCCGTTGAGAATTTGATTGTTGTAATTCAGGCCACTCCCACTCTTATCGCTAGAGATTGTATGCAGGTTCGGTTTATTCCTGCGCTCGTCAGGCTCTTAGCTCAGTTTAAATTACCTCTACTGGATTTGGCTCCAGTTTTTGTAGTCTCTGAATGCTTAAAATGCCTGGTACGCTCGACAGGGAACGATTAAACTGTTTCTCCGTGTAAGATCTGTTTAAATTAGTGGACTGAATTGAAATGGGATTTTTTAATGGCAGTTTTACAGTTCATCTTAAGGTACTAACCTGATAGTGAATGTCCAAATACAACACAGGAAAAAAAAAAAAAAGACCTTTCCCAAAAAGTCAAAAGGAAGGTTTTGAGTTAGGAGCAGAAGGGTTAAAATTAAGAGACCACTGCAAATTGAACACTTCTGTTCCTCACTCAACTTTCCTCCAACTTTTTGGGAAAGGAAAGAAAACGGTGCAGTGGTCCCTCTTTCCGGAGCTGTACAGTTTGTCATTTACTGTAGATTATGCTTTTCAACTATTTCCAGTGCCTATGTCCCTTCATTAGGACCTCTGTAATATCCCTAGGGACCTGCAGCAACATGTACGATTTAAAAAGCCCTTTAGATACTGTCCGAATCAAACATCTGGCTTTGTTGCTGCTGTGTTTTTCCGCTTGCTACTTAGTATCTTTCCACTGTGGAGAAATGAGTCACTGTGCCACTGTTGAACCCACCTACCTTTTGTCTCTTAGAGTACCATGTAATATCCACTTTCAAGAGGAACCCCCTCGAGCAGGCCTTCAGACGGCCCAATGTTAATCTCACAACCAATCACCTTATCAATCAGTACTGGATCGCTGTAAGCCACAAGGCACCAGCCTTCCTTTATGATCTCTGCCTCAGGATGACAGGAAGAGAGCCCAGGTAAATGACGCCCTGCTCGGTCAGTGTCCCCCCCCCCCCCCCCCCCCCCCCCCCCTGCGTTCTCGCTCAGTGTAGCCCGATGTGTTACGCACCTGTGATGTGATGCTTCTGTCATGTGTTACGGGAGCTGAGGGTGCATAAGCCACCTGCTTGTTGACCTACCGCTGCTGGGTTCTGCACTCTCACCCCTCACCCCCCCTCCCCCTGTGTTTACCTCCATGTATCCTGGCATTGAATGTCCTTGATAAAGGGCTCCTCCCTCCTGTGATGTCATGTTCTCTCTGCAGAGTACTGTGT
Organism: Esox lucius; assembly: GCF_011004845.1. NCBI lineage: Eukaryota > Metazoa > Chordata > Actinopteri > Esociformes > Esocidae > Esox > Esox lucius. Next base: position 8,259,980 of record NC_047587.1, on the reverse strand, counting down.
AAACACCGTCTTCAAGACCAACCCATTAGAGCAGGCTTTCAGGCGCCCCAATGTTAACCTGCGCTCCAACCCCTTTACCAATCAGTACTGGACCGCAGTGAGTCACACTCTGCCCGCCCTGCTCTATGACTGGTATCTCAGGGCCACGGGCCGGAAGCCCCGGTAAGGTCTGCCACAGTGCCCGCGCCCTCTCAACCCCCTCTCCCCTCCACCATGGGGTGCTGGTCGTGGGGCATGGTGGGTGGGGAGGAAGCAACGCCCGGCTGTTTGCTCGACTTCATGGCATCAGACTCGGCTGGCTGCCGTTGGGCTATTGTGTGGTCATGACACGCATGGGTTCCCGTCAAACGCATGCCTAAATAACGTGTATATATTTATTATTATTATTATTATTATTATTATTATTATATATATTTTTTTTTTGTCACACCCTGTGTGTTTTGACCCCTTTCGCCTGGTACTGCATTAATCATTTGTGACGCAGTTTGAGTCATTTGGCTCCAAGCAGGTGCAGAATGGGTCCATTTAACTTTTGATTTTTGTGTATCTAAGCCATGCCATAAAGTATTCTAAAAGGATCTCCGTGATCTGTCTTCATCCTTCTCCGTTCTTTAGTAATCCTCCAAACTTTGAGAAACTAGGGAACCATTTGGGAATATCATCAGGTACCAGACATGTCTCTTATTAACTGGCCCTTCAACATTCCTACTCTTGGTAGTCTTACTCGTTTTCCTAGGCTTTTTGAAGCACATTATGGGCTAAATTAAATGCACTGGCATCTGTTTATTTTTCTTATGTTTGCCAGTGGCATAGGATTTAGTTACCTAGAAATAATTAATAGAACAAGTCATTGACTTGAGTGGGAGCCTGTTCTATTCTATTTCTATGCTTTTTGTTCTGTACAATGTTAAAAAAGTAAGCCTTGACTGTAATTTATTTGGCTCTGCGACTGTATCCGTGAGTTTCTGTGTGAGCCCGCGTTCAGACCCTGTCTATTGGCCTTGTTGAGCATCCAGGCGAAGGTTCAGCGTTCAGAGAGCTTGTTTGGTATCTGATGTTTATGGTCTTAAACCCCAAAGGTTGATATTAAAACAGAAACATTTCAGCAGTGTTGAACATTTTGTTTATAGGTAAAATAATTTGATATAAAGTTTTTGTTTTTCGGTCTGAAATGTTTTTGTTTAGTATACAACACAAATTGTAATTGTTTTGGGCATATACAGTGGGGAGAACAAGTATTTGATACACTGCTGATTTCGCAGGTTTTCCTACTTACAAAGCATGTAGAGGTCTGTAATTTTTATCATAGTTACTCTTCAACTGTGAGAGACGGAATCAAAAACAAAAATCCAGAAAATCACATTTTTAAATAATTAATTTGCATTTTATTGCATGACAAGTATTTGATCACCTACCAACCAGTAAGAATTCCTGCTCTCACAGACCAGTTAGTTTTTCTTTAAGAAGCCCTCCTGTTCTCCACTCATTACCTGTATTAACTGCACCTGTTTGAACTCGTTACCTGTATAAAAGACACCTGTCCACACACTCAATCAAATAGAATCCAACCTCTCCACAATGGACCAGAGAGCTGTGTAAGGACATCAGGGATAAAATTGTAGACCTGCACAAGGCTGGGATGGGCTACAGGACAATAGGCAAGCAGCTTGGTGAGAAGGCAACAACTGTTGGCGCCATTATTAGAAAATGGAAGCATCAATGATCATGAGGAAGGTGAGGGATCAGCCCAGAACTACACGGCAGGGCCTGGTCAATGACCTGAAGAGAGCTGGGACCACAGTCTCAAAGCAAACCATTAGTAACACTACGCCGTCATGGATTAAAATCCTGCAGCGCATGCAAGGTCCCCCTGCTCAAGTCAGCGCATGTCCAGGCCCGTCTGATGTTTACGAATGACCATCTGGATGATCCAGAGGCGGAATTGGAGAAGGGAATGTGGTCTGATGAGACAAAAAATAGAGCTTTTGGTCTATACTCCACTCGCCGTGTTTGGAGGAAGAAGGATGAGTACCATCCCAACCGTGAAGCATGGAGGTGGAAACATCATTCTTTGGGGATGCTTTTCTGCAAAGGGGACAGGACGACTGCACCGTATCGAGGGATGGATGGATGGGGCCATGTATCGCAAGATCTTGGCCAACAACCTCCTTCCCTCAGTAAGAGCATTGAAGATGGGTCGTGGCTGGGTCTTCCTGAATGACAACGACCCTAAACACACAGCCAGGGCAACTAAAGAGTGGCTCCGTAAGAAGCATCTCAAGGTCCTGTAGTGGCCTAGCCAGTCTCCAGACCTGAACCCGATAGAAACTCTTTGGCGGGAGCTGAAAGTCCGTATTGCCCAGCGACAGCCCCGAAACCTGAAGGATCTGGAAAAGGTCTGTATGGAGGAGTTGGCCAAAATCCCTGCTGCAGTGTGTGCAAACCTGGTCCAGAACTACAGGAAACGTATGATCTCTGTAATTGCAAACAAAGGTTTCTGTACCATATATTAAGTTCTGCTTTTCTCATGTATCAAATACTTATGTCATGCAATAAAATGCTAATTAATTACTTAAAAATCATACAATGTGATTTTCTGGATTTTTATTTTAGATTCCGTCACTCACAGTTGGAGAGTACCTATGATAAAACTTCTGCATGCTTTGTAAGTGGGAAACACTACCGATTTTGCAGGTTATCAAATACTTGTTCTGCCCACTGTATGGTGCGGGTTACTGGAAAGTAATTAAAAGTTTTTCTTTTGAATTTTTTTACATTTTAATTGTCCACCATGCATGTTTGATTATCTGCCTATTGGTTCACCTATTTTATGGAGGGCATCTGAGCTCTGATACGAAGCATGTTGGCAATTTGGCATGGCCATTAATCCTCAAACAAGTTTGTTCATTGATATTTTCAAATACGATTTAGATGTTTTCCTAAAAACCACCATGTAATGAGTGCACGTTTTCAAGACCTTGAGCTTTTGTCCATCAGACGTGCTCAAATGCCCTCCCAGATTGTACAAGCCCTCTATGCATACATTCTGTGTGTCAAGTAAAGGTAATTTTGGTCAATTAATGCTCGAGAGCCAAGCGGGTCTATGTGGGGAAAATAAATCTAATTTGTCTAATCTGGTTTTGTCTGATCATGGACCTGTTGGGGTATAGGTCAGATGTTCAATTGCGTTGGTGTCTGAATGGTCTCACGGCTGTCTTGCTCCTTGTTCCCATTGGGGGTAAACGATAATACCGGGTCTATTCAGAACCAATGCCTTCGAGTCGAAGTCGAACCATTTGGACTGAAGCCCTGTAAGTGTCGACCGTCAAGACTCAAAGGGATTTGGCCTTGAATGCTAGAATTTGAAAACGCCTGTGTTCTATTAATCTATTTTAAACCGGGTGATTGGAGTTCTGATTGTCTGAACGCTGTGGTATAGAGGATGCTTGTATACCACAGGTACCACATGAGTTCTTATTGTGTTGGTAATCAGTTTTTAACAGCAGGGGTTGTTTGGCCCCGGTACCTCTGCTAAAGACTGTGACCTGGCACTGTGTTATGTTGTGTAAGAACAACCCTTAGCTGTTTTCACCCTGGGGCCTTGTTGATTAAATATAGGTACATGCACTTTGTTTAAAGCTGTGAAATGAGCTGGGGTCAGATATTTCAATACGATACATACACTAAATGTTTTGCTTTTAAAACCATGTGCACCATTTGGCTTGACGAGAATGTTTTCCCAGTACCAAAGACTCAATATGGGATGCTAGTTTTGTTCCATTTGACCTCTTGTCTGCTTAGCAGACCCCAATCCCCCACCCCTGTCCCGCTCCACATTTTCAGCAGACTCCACTTAGTTGGGGTTCGATATTGCGCTACAAGTCTGCGCTGTGCTCCCGCCTGTCAGTGTTTGGTTGCCACAAATGTATTAAAATCTTTGTTGCAAACAGCACGTCACTTCAATCTCTGTGCCGGCTCCCTTGCTTCTGCCCTAATGCCACCTCTTCCCTGTTCCCATGCCAACGCCAGGATGATGAAGACCATCACGCGGCTGCATAAGGCCATGATGGTCCTGGAGTACTTCACCAGCCACTCATGGGTGTGGAACACGGACAACGTCACCATGCTCATGAACCAGATGGACGCTGACGACAAGAGGGTACGCTTTAAATCCGTCGGTCGTTTCTGGCCTCAGGCACGGGCGATGTGAGCAGCTCTATGGCGGCTATCCCCGGCCCCCTATTGGCTTACTACAGCCGCGGTTTGATACAGTACACTAGGTGCACTTTTAAGATGTGGTTGTGTGCAGGGTAGAGACATTCAGTCCTTGTGTCCTGGTTCCAATGCTACTGTACTGCCTGCCTGGTAGCTGGTAGCTGCACCAATGGCCTACTGCTGAGGTCTGTGGGCCTCATTTAGATGTATTGTGTTGAAACAACCCTACATTGGTTCTTGCAAAGGGAATTTATACTGATAATCTTGTTATCATGGAACTTGTCAGTGGATGGGATATATTAGGCAGTAAGTGAACATTCTGTCCTCAAAGTTGAAGTGTTAGAAGCAGGAAAAGTGGGCAAGCGTAAGGATCTGAGCGACTTTGACAAGGGCCAAATTAGATGAGTGGGTCAGAGCATCACCAAAACCGCAGCCCTTGTGGGGTGTTCCTTGTCTGCAGTGGTCAGTATCTATCTTTAAGTGGTCAACAAACAAGTCCGATCCATGGAGACCCCACCTTGCAACTTACAGGTCTTAAAGGATCTGCTGCTAATGTCTTGCACTGTGGTATCTGGCACCACCATCAGAGGTCTAGTGGAGTCCATGACTCGATGGGTCTGTTTTGGCTGCAAAAGGTGGACCTACACAATATTATCCAGGTGGTCATAATGTTATGGCTGATTGGTGTATATGCCCCATTATCCTGTGTAACGTCGCAGGCATCATGGCAGGGATTCTTTTCAGGTTACTGTAAACCCAGTAGGATGTGTAAATGGGTCGGCCTGAAACAATACTTCCATATCCTGAAGTGTGCTTGTCAAAGTGGTTGTTGATGGACAGGAGTATAAATTGGATATATTGGATGGATTATAGGGAGGTCTCAATCAGATCATAAAATGTTGCCCTGAGAGATTCATAGAATCTTATTGGTTGGTAGAATCTTATTTAAAATGATTGACAGCTGCAATCTCTGCTGAAGGTGCTTCCACTAAGTATTTATTTGGAGTTTTCTATTTAAAATGTTTTGTTCGTGTTACTAATCCTGCTCCAAAGTATACGTTTTATCTATGTTAGTTTTCAGCGTAGGTGGAACAAATGAGTAAACCCTTGACGTACATTTTTAAGGGCCATGTGGACAGTGTGAGTGTTGTGTAATCTTTCTGTAGGAGCTGTGCTGGACACAATAGTGAAGTGGCAGTCTTGCTATTGAACGAATGTTTGCGTTGTACTTGGCGAACAATTGAATAATTCAGCTTGGTATTGAATGGAGTCCTTGTATTGGTTAGTCAGGGCATGGCTGAAATGATGTTGATTTAACTCTTCGTTTAGTATAGGACTGGGTTGTGTGGTCAAATCCCTGTCACAGTGTTTTACAAATTTTGGACTGTAACGGAATATATCACAGTATTTTCAGTTTTCCCTTTAATTTCAATAAAAGACACATTTAAGGAGCACAGGACTCTGGGATGGTACTGCTTGTAGGAGTTAACTATGCTGTGTGTTTGGCCAAATGTCACAAAAGCAATAAACTTCAGAACAATAGTATTGAAGGTCTTAAGGAGGAATACTTTTAAGGAAATAATTTTGTAAGCTTATAACATTAATTCACAATACTGTGCGAGCAATTTTTATTTCATTTTTTATAATATAATAAAATAATAAAAGCAACACCATGAATTTGCATTAGCCATTTCTTTGCCATTGTGGTCTTCCTCAGGCCAACATTTCTGTGATGTAGCGTTTTATGTTCTAGATGAATGTCGCTGAATCGACGGTATGGGCAAATCCACACCATGGCACATTTATACCAGCATACTGTTTATACTGTCCGTATCGCCAACCCCAATATAGCACGGTGTACATTTCATTATAGCATTTAAGTTAACATTTACCTCATGTACAGACATTTCTCCTACCCATTGATTTGTATGCTCCTGGTGATTATATATATTTTTTTTTTTTTTTCTCCAGACTTTCAACTTTGATGTGCGCCAGCTGAACTGGGCAGAGTACATGGAGAATTATTGTATGGGGACAAAGAAGTATGTTCTGAACGAGGCTGAGTCAGGCCTCCCAGCTGCACGCAAACACCTCAACAAGTAAGACAGAAGTCCCTTCCTCTCATGGGAGCTGTTGGTCTTAATGGGAAAAATGCCTGCATAATCTAGAAAAGGTTATGGCTTTATAAAGTATCTATATTTGAAGCAAGCTTCTGTTCAAAGGTCGCTCAGTTCTAACTGTATTAAATAGTTACATCTATAAAACTAAAAATCAGGTGACGATTTATTTAAAAGTCCAATTCATCTGACATTTTATTCCAGCAGATACAATTTTCATAGGGTGTAGCTTGTTTATTAATCTCCTTAGATGGCACGTGAGAGCGTCTTCACACGCAGGCTTCCCTGAACAGTCTTTCTTCACTTAACTCCATTGGATATCTGTTGCAGCTACAGTTCCTGTTCATAATATAGAAAAACCAACTAATCCGTCTGTGCATTTCAGGTTGAGGAACATTCGCTACACTTTCAACACTGTGCTAGTTGTGTTCATCTGGCGAGTTTTCATTGCACGATCCCAGATGGCCCGGAACATCTGGTACTTTGTGGTCAGCCTCTGCTTCAAGTTCCTGTCCTACTTCCGAGCGTCCAGCACCATGAAATACTGAGGGCCACCTGGTCACCCAGACCCCATCTGCCTGTGTCAAGTTGAGCGACCCTGGTCCTGTCTGCCCTCACTCCCTTTGTCCTGGCCCGCCTTCAGATACTGTAGCTATGCATTTAACAAAGCTCTGCAAATCCCTGGACTATTTTGGGCCACCCAAGGGTCTGACATATCCCACTGTATGTCCCCTTCTGTTTGCCATGAGTCTCCTGGTGCTTTCAACTGTGATGTAATAAGCATGAATCTAGCCAGACTCAAGATCCTTTTAATGCTCCCTTACGCCATGCTGGTCAGTCAGGCCATTGTGGTTCATGCCGAGGTAGGCCGTCATGGTTGTGGAGCGCCCTGTTTTGCTGACAGCCCCAAGGGTGGTCAGGCTGTGGTGTTTAATAACAGTTTACATTTTCTGACTTGACTAGGGCATGAAGGTAGCCATGTGCTGTTTAGCTGGCTAACTCCCAATGACATGATCAAGGCAGGTGGATGGTGACGGGGGGTCTTGTTTGGTGCCTGAAAGGTCAGTCTACTTTCATTTTGGTTTTTTGTTTTTTGCAAATTGTTTGCTTTGTTTTGCATTCAAGACATTTCTAACTGTATTGTCTTGCTGATGATTCTGGCTTAAGTAGCTCTCATCTCATGTAGCTCAGAACAGGCAACTGGTCTGAGGGCTTGATGTTGGGGGGGGTTGAGGTTCTTTACACTGGTTTCACTGGACAGCTTTTAGGTTAGTCTATAACTGTCTATAACCGTCTTCCCACATTGGTCGACGTCATAGACAAAATGATCTGAGTGTCTGATTGGAGCTTTGTATTCTGCTTTTGCATCACATTATTTTGCCTGTTGTCGTGTTTTGGGGAAATGCACAGGAGAGATGTCTCCTCTTCCCATCGCAACACTTTGTGTCTTGCCATAACGTATCACTCAGAGGTGGTTCCTGTTTGCCTAGGTGGGTTGTGCACTTAAATTAGTTTTCTATTGGAATTGTCGAGGATTGACAGTGCATTTTTCTGTGGTTGTATGTTGTGTGACGTGCATTGGGAGTGTCCATTTTGCCATATTGTTACTTATACCTACCGTTGGCGTTTGGCCCAATTTGTAGGGAGGTCTTTTCATCAGTTTTTCATTATACATTGGAAATATGTACTTTGTGTGAACTGTGCCTGAACTTGTCTATAACAATGTACAAAAAAATAGCAGTCAGATCTGATATCTTTAGATAGACAAACATTGAAATCTTACAGAGTGTTTTTATGCTATTAAAAAGTGAACGGCCGCACGGCTGTTTATTCACTAAAGCAAAGCTTGGAAACCAATTCAACTAAACCAGCTTAAAGGACTAGTTGACTTTACAGTCATACGGCATATATGCTGAAAATGCCAACGAAAGGCACTTAAATGAGAAGACCGTACAAGTTGCCATCCTTCCTTGTTAATTGAACAAGATTTGCAAAAAAATAAATTGTTTGGGGAAATGGCTGTTAATGTAGCTACTAACGCTATGTATTTTGAAAGATGAGGTGTTGAGGATTATGAATAAGCAATGAGGCATGGGGGGGGGGTGTTCTAGCCAATATACCATGGCTAAGAGCTGTTCTTAGGCATGGCGTATTGCAGTGTTCCTGGATGTAGCACTTGTGTTGGCGATATACAACCAACCCCTAAGGTTGCTTGCTATTATGAAGCACGTACGCAATTATTACAGTAAAAAGTTGTGATGTCATGATTGTGGCACGTGTTCTCATACCGCAGTTTTCAGCCAATCGGGCTTCAAACCACCCGGTTTATAAAAATGTTTGATGTCATGCAATCCAGCTACACTAGTTTCAGTTAAAACACTTCAGAGTTCCATATCAGAAAAGCCATGTCATATTCTGTGTCAGTGTTTATGACCACTGGTTCTTCATTTCTTGTATCACCAAAATGGGAATGTGAGAGCTTTCACATGCTTGCACGTGAAAAAATTGAATTTTACATTGCTGATGAAGATTGGAATGACTCCATTTAATGAGGAAAAACATAAAAAACAGATTGCATTAGTATGCAGAGCATTGCGGTTTCTATAAATACTTTATTTTTTTTTGCTTAATGTTTTATCCCTGCCTTTATAACTGGAGAAATGAACCTACAGAAGGCTGTTGCTGATGTAGGTTCTCAAAATGAAGTAAAAAAAAAAGTTTGAACGCCTCTAGAACGCCTTTTTCCTCAGAAACAGAGATTTAGGGTTAGATTTCACCTAAAAGCGGATAATGGGCATTTCAGCTTTTTTGTGGTTTCTGAAATGCCAAATGATAAACTGCTTTTTAAAAGCTCCAATTCTCCCTGTTAGTATTGAATGGAATGTGGCAGTCCCACCCAGACCTGCTATTATGCTATCAGCCAGAAAGTTCTGCTAGCCACCAACATACGAACTGATTAATATACATCTCATTATTGTATTCACAAACTGAGGGTGAACTTTTGTTTTTGTTTTTTTTTTACTTGTTTTCCACACATACCTGTTACCTGTCCTTGCAAACCACAATTTTCATACTTTCAAGGCTGAATAGCCTGAAGAAGCAGGCAAAATTTTCCTGGGTTTTTGATCTGGTTACAGATTATTATAATTATTTTATTTTTGTATCTGTCTTTTTTTTCCTCACAAATCAGAAAAAAATTGCTTTGTTTACCATATGGATCTGTTGGAAGACCACTTTTCCGACCTTGTATAAGCAGGGCGTCATTATGAATTGAAAATCAGATGGGAGATTGCCAGTAAGCCTCTGTTAAATTGAATCCAGGTCCTGTTCAAAAATGGTCAATCTGTCCTTTAAGCTGCTGTATACCATCCCACTGAGCAGCTGTTCGTTGAATCAGTGTTTCCATATCATTTCAACATGCGATTTAGTTAAGTTGAATCAATGTGGAAAACCAGTTAGAGAACTTGAAAATGTACTCTGTTCTTTTCACCCAACTTTAGACCTAAATCCACTGACATGCTGCTTTTTAGTTGATTTCACCTTGGTTGACAAACAAATGGACTGGTGTTCGTGCCCAATGGGATGTTACTTTATATGTGACTGACTGCATCATGTTAAAGCTGTCAATTCTGTGTCAGTTTTTTTTTATGTGTAACATTTTTCTATGAATGTAATAGTTAACACAGCCTGACTCTTTGCACAGCTTACTTAAAAGCAACCTATGATTCCTGAATCCAAGGTACAGTAATTCTGTAGTTGCTTGTACGGAATATTAAATAAGTTGTCATGTCTGTGGTGAACTGTTTTGATCGCAACCTTTTTTTTTTTTAAAGGGATCCTTGATTTTACTTTTGCTTTTGTAATCATGTTCCTTGTTTGGATTAAAGGTTTTGAGTGTGTGACTTTCTGGTATGTGGCTTTGCCGTTTGGTTTTCTGTAGTATTTACATTTGTTTAACAAAAGCAATGGAAAAGCGAATTCAGGGTTTCCTATTTCTTGCCAGTGATGAAGTAAGCTAAGGATCATATTACTGGATCTAATGGTCTTCTATTCAAAGGGCATTGCACATGTAACATTTTACATTAATTCTCATTTTACTGCATCATATCACAAGGCCCACATGGACAGAATTGGATTTAGTTGAACATATTTTTCTTGCCTTTTTGTTTGCCCCTTCCTGTTACTAAATTGTTGTATACTGTAGCCTCACTGAATAAAAGCTTAGGATTATGTGCTGTTTTCAGAGGGTTCAAACTTTTTTTCTTTTTTCCCCACAGTCAATGTAATGTTTTTTATTTTTATCAATGGGTGCCTTTTGTTTGTAAACCAAAAAGGAATAAACTCTTAAATCCTCATTGAATCCTGTATTTTGTTTAAGATTAGCATTTATCTATATGTGGTGATATTTAAAGGGAACTGCGTTGACACACAGTAGCTTTTTTTTCCTAACTTTTTGGCGCAGCGGTCCTCCATAAAGAGGATCTGGGAATTGTGCTTTAATAACCCAGTTTAAGTTGCTGGTACAGTCTGACGTTTGAGAGTGTTTATGATACAATCCTCAAAGAAATTAAGGGAACACCTATCACACAGGTTCTCAATGAAAAAAAAATATTAAAGAAATTCTTATTGTTTATTTTTAGGAACTCCTACAGTACTGTGCAAATGTTTTTAGCGGGTGTGGGAAAATGCTGTAAAGTATTTGTATAAAAAAAAAATACAATGCTCAAAAAAAGACCGTACATTGTGCAATTTGTTTAGAACAAAATGATGTGACCGCGATCAATGGAAACCAAAATCCCCAACCGATTGATGGCTGGATTAAAAAATGACTGTCTGTGAGGATTCAGTACTTGGCGGCGGCGGATTCACCAATACAAATATACAGGTGCTGGTCATAAAATTAGAATATTGTCAAAAAGTTGATTTATTTCAGTAATTCCATTCAAAATGTTAAACATGTATATTATATTCATTCCTTACACACAGACTGATATATTTCAAATGTTTATTTCTTTAAATTGTGATGATTATAACTGACAACTAATGAAAATCCCAAAGTCAGTATCTCTGAAAATGTTAATGTTTCTCAAGACCAATACAAAAAAAATATTTTTAGTAATGTTGGCCAACTGAAAAGTATGAACATGAAAAGTATGAGCATGTACAGCACTCAATACTTAGTTGGGGCTCCTTTTGCCTGAATTACTGCAGCAATGCGGTGTTGATCAGTCTGTGGCACTGCTCAGGTGTTATGAGAGCCCAGGTTGTTCTGATAGTGGCCTTCAGCTCTTCTGCATTGTTGGGTCTGGCGTATCGCATCTTCCTCTTCACAATACCCCATAGATTTTTCTATAGGGTTGAGGTCAGGCGAGTTTGCTGGCCAATTAAGCACAGGGATGCCATGGTCCTTAAAGCAGGTACTGGTAGCTTTGGTACTGTGTGCAGGTGCGAAGTTCTGTTGGAAAATGAAATCTCTATCTCCATGAAGTTGGTCAGCAGCAGGAAGCATGAAGTGCTCTAAAATTTCCTGGTAGACTGCTGCGTTGACCTTGGACCTCAGAAAACACAGTGGACCAACACCAGCAGATGACATGGCACCCCAAACCATAACTGACTGTCGAAACTGGACTTCAAGCAACGTGGATTCTGTGCCTCTCCTCTCTTCCTCCAGACTCTGGGACCTTGATTTCCAAAGGAAATGCAAAATGTACTTTCATCAGAGAACATAACTTTGGACCACTCAGCAGCAGTCCAGTCCTTTTTGTCTTTAGCCCAGGCGAGACACTTCTGATGCTGTGTCTTGTTCAAGAGTGGCTTGACACAAGGAATGCGACAGCTGAAACCCATGTCTTGCATATGTCTGTGCGTGGTGGTTCTTGAAGCACTGACTCCAGCAGCAGTCCACTCTTTGTGAATCTACCCCACATTTTTGAATGGATTTTGTTTCACAATCCTCTCCAGGGTGCGGTTATCCCTATTGCTTGTACACTTTTTTCTACCACATCTTTTCCTTCCCTTCGCCTCTCTATTAATGTGCTTGGACACAGAGCTCTGTGAACAGCCAGCCTCTTTAGCTAGGACCTTTTGTGTCTTGCCCTCCTTGTGCAAGGTGTCAGTGGTTGTCTTTTGGACAGCTGTCAAGTCAGCAGTCTTCCCCATGATTGTGTTGCCTACAGAACTAGACTTAGAGACCATTTAAAGGCCTTTGCAGGTGTTTTGGGTTAATTAGCTGATTAGAGTGTGGCACCAGGTGTCTTCAATATTTAACCATTTCACAATATTCAAATTTTCTGAGATACTGAATTTGGGGTTTTCATTAGTTGTCAGTTATCATCAAAATGAAAAGAAATAAACACTTGAAATATATCAGTCTGTATAGAATGAATGTATACATTATACACATTTCACTTTTTGAATGGAATTACTGAAATAAATTAACTTTTTGATGATATTCTAATTTTATGACTAGCACCGGTATATACACTCACCTAAAGGATTATTAGGAACACCAGTTCAATTTCTCATTAATGCAAAAAATCTAATCAACCAATCACATGGCAGTTGCTTCAATGCATTTAGGGGTGTGGTCCTGGTCAAGACAATCTCCTGAACTCCAAACTGAATGTCAGAATGGGAAAGAAAGGTGATTTAAGCTATTTTGAGCGTGACATGGTTGTTTGTGCCAGACGGGCCGGTCTGAGTATTTCACAATCTGCTCAGTTACTGGGATTTTCACGCACAACCATTTCTAGGGTTTACAAAGAATGGTGTGAAAAGGGAAAAACATCCAGTATGTGGCAGTCCTGTGGGAGAAAATTCCTTGTTGATGCTAGAGGTCAGAGGAGAATGGGCAGACTGATTCAAGCTGATAGAAGAGCAAATTTGACTGAAATAACCAAGGTATGCAGCAAAGCATTTGTGAAGCCACAACACGCACAACCTTGAGGCGGATGGGCTACAACAGCAGAAGACCCCACCAGGTATCACTCACCTCCACTACAAATAGGAAAAAGAGGCTACAATTTGCACAAGCTTACCAAAATTGGACAGTTGAAGACTGAAAGAATGTTGCCTGGTCTGATGAGTCTCGATTTCTGTTGAGACATTCAGATGTTAGAGTCAGAATTTGGCGTAAACAGAATGAGAAAATGGATCCATCATGCCTTGTTACCACCGTGCAGGCTGGTGGTGGTGGTGTTATGGTGTGGGGGATGTTTTCTTGGCACACTTTAGGCCCCTTAGTGCCAATTGGGCATCGTTTAAATGCCACGGCCTACCTGAGCATTGTTTCTGACCATGTGCATCCCTTTATGACCACCATGTACCCATCCTCTGATGGCTACTTCCAGCAGGATAATGCACCATGTCACAAAGCTCAAATCATTTCAAATTGGTTTCTTGAACACTACAATGAGTTCACTACTGAAATGGCCCCCACAGTCAACAGATCTCAACCCAATAGAGCATCTTTGGGTTGTGGTGGAACGGGAGCTTCGTGCCCTGGATGTGCATCCCACAAATCTCCATCAACTGCAAGATGCTATCCTATCAATATGGGCCAACATTTCTAAAGAATGCTTTCAGCACCTTGAATCAATGCCACATAGAATTAAGGCAGTTCTGAAGGCGAAAGGGGGTCAAACACAGTATTAGTATGGTGTTCCTAATAATCCTTTAGGTCAGTGTGTGTGTGTGTATATATATATATATATATATATATATATATATATATTAAAGTCCCAGAGGTTCTCAATTGGATTCAGGTCTGGCGAATGTGACGACCAGTCAATGGCATCAATGCATTCATCATCCAGGAACTGCCTACACACTCTGGCCACATAAGGCTGGGCATTGTCCTGCATCACGAGGAACCCAGGGCCCACTGCACCAGCATAAGGTCTGAGGATTTCATCCCAGTACCTAACAGCAGTCAGGGTACCTTTGGCTAGCACTTGGTCTGTGTGACCCTCCAAGGATTTATCTCCCCAGACCATCCCTGACCTACCACCAAACCGGTCATGCTGGATGATGTTGCAGGCTGCATAACATGGTGGAGTCTGTTTCTAACAGTTTGGTCAGAAACATGCACATCAGTTGCCCGCTGGAGGTCATTTTGTAGGGCTCTGGCCCAGCTCCTCTTGTTCCTCCTTGCACTATGGAGCAGATACTGGTCCTGCTGTTGGGTTGATGCCCTTGGGTTGACACCCTTAAGACGTCACGTATGGATGGGCCATCCTGGAGGAGCTGGACTACCTGTGCAACCAGAATGGGCTGCAGGTACCGCCACAAGCTACAAGTAGTGACAAGGACACTAGTAAAATGCAACACTTAAGAATCAGTCAGGAAGGAGAGAGCGGTTGTCTGTGGCCACCACCTGCAAAACCATTTACTTTTTGGGGGTTGTCTTGCTGTTGCCTCTCCAGTGCATCTGTTGTCACTTTCATTTGCTCCAAAACAGGTGAAAAACAAGTTTAATTGACTTTGTGTGTTATACTGTGTTGGTTACATGTTCCCTAATTATTTTGAGCAGTGTACTTGGATGCCAGACCAGCTGCTTCTAATGCTGAATCGCTCTCTCACCTTGTTAGCACACTCTAGATGGTGTCAAGTTTTTTTCTGTTCAGATGCTTAATTAAGCTTAAATTTAGCCTGCTGAGATTTGCTCCCCTAGTGAATCGAACGTGTTTTTAGCTTCACCTGGCCTTCTTCTGGCTGTGCCAATTACTTCGTTTACCATTGTTGCCAAGAAACTTGACCCCAGTGATTCCAATAGCACAGGGGAGGATTTATTTTATGTGCATTCTTCAAAGGAACAAATACTATTTACTGTACTTGTTTGGCTGAAATACATTTTAAAAATGCTGCTTACCCTAAAGGAATACAGTTTCCAATGTCTTAGGTTTCTTTTATAAGATGTTTAAATGCAATATCTTTTTATTTGTCTGATTAGACTTTTGCTGTTGCCTTTCTTAGTTATTTGTTGAAGACTCCTTCAACAAAACCATTCAGTTTTTATGAAAGAACCTGTGTGTTTAAAACTGCATTTGTTTGTTCTTTTCCCTACAATAATTTGTCTGTGGCAATTAATTTTTTGGTAAGTAAATTGAGACAATGTTACCAACTTCACCATAATAATCCATGAATAGTAATGCCCTCAGTCTCTGCTCAGCTTGGACAATGCTAACATGAATGCAATGGTGTTGACTTTCAGACAAATAATTACATCAGAAAGTTATTTATACATACCCACTGTAGGATGCTTTCACACAATCCCGATTTATCCATACTCAAAACCCATAGTCACAATTCTCCAGTGTGCCTTGGTCACCTTGTTCAACATGCAACTATAAAAATTGAAATACAACTTTACAACTGCTTAACAAGAAACACCAGGCCTCCAAATCAGTCTGAGATTTGTAGCAATTGTAAGATGTGTAATCATGTCCCCCCACCCCCCCCCCCCCCCCCCCCTTCTCAGCATCACCAGATGCATGTTGGGTAGACGGTAAGCCTTGAGCTGAAACACCTGGCGACAGTAGTTCATTGAGGGCTGAGTCACTACTAAGCCTGCCAAGTGGGAGCTAGACCCCATCTGCAGTGTAAACAGGATCCACAGGCTTAGGGGCTTAGACGGAGGGATGCCCTCCTGCTTTGACGCAAGACACACACAGTACAGCAACTGGCCCCCGTTGTAGGAAACACACAGGAATAAGTATGTTACAATAATAGATAAAATGTGTTCAAACTGGGTTTATCTGTAATGTCTATAAAGTACAGGACAGTCAGTTGCATTCCCCAAGGTTGCTGGCCCTATGGCTGTTCTCACAGACGTTCTCTGTCCTCCCTGAAGACCAGACACTTCTGCTCCTGGTAGGTTAGCCCTCCTGAGTGGTCTGTCACATAAAATGTATCTGGCTTAATAGGACAGTCTTGGTTTGTGTCAAAGGTGTATGGGCGGTAGAAAGAGTGGGAAAATATGCATTCACATTTAATAAGATGTTGTCTTCATAAGTCATTGTCTTCAAACTAATACCAGTTCGTCAGATTACATTGTATTTTAAACAATGTCCATTTAATAACCTTAATGCTGGTAAATGCATCATCATATTATAAAAATATTCCGGATTTTTGGGAACTATCTATCTGTTAATAATATATACCAAACTCTCAAATGATTATGTCCTAGATCATGTTATATTTACTTTATGTTTATTTGTGTGTGTATATACTTTTAATGGCTATCATTTTGTACATAAGCTTAAGCTTCAACAGTGAACTGTACATACCATTTTTTACATTTTAGATTTACATTTAGAATTAAAAAAGATGAAAGAGCATGTTCACAAAGCCCCAGGATTGCATGCCAAACACACAAGTGTCCCTTCAAATGTCGTCCCAGTAAATGTAATTTTTTTAACCGATGTATTGTGACATCAGACTGTGTAGTTTGGGCGGGAGGTTCACATTGCCTCGTCCCTCTGTGGAGTGTTGGTTGGTGAGTGATCGACCCCACGGGTCCTATATAGACGCTGAATAAATTTTTCAACTCAATCTCTGATGATACATTCCTGTAGTACTGCACATACTGTAAGGACCATTCAACTAAATGAGATATTTATGAGATATTACAGCAAGCTCCATATTAGCTCACCTAGTAGAGAATGATTTATTAAAAAACTCTTTAGAGTAAATCATGAGTTCCTGTTGGTGTCTGAATTGTGTGAACTAGTTGGCCCATGACCATGCCAAACCTGTTGACCAAACTCTTTGCTAATCAATCAATCAATCAATCAAATTTATTTATAAAGCCCTTTTTACATCAGCAGTCCCAAAGTGCTTTTACAAAACACCTGGCCTTAAACCCCAATGAGAAAACAACAGTAGTGTTGAATTTCAGTGGCTAGGAAAACTCCCTAAGAATGCCAACATTTAGGGGTGATCAGTCCTCTTCTGGCTGTGCCGGGTGAACATATTAAGATTACAATTGTAATAATTAATAAATGCATGTGGGCTGAGTCTAGAGTCTATTTAAACTTAGTCCAGGTTGGAAGCATGACCAGATGAACAAGTACAGGGACAACACAGGGGAGGGGGAGGTGTCTGCACAGTGGCAGCTGAAATCGTCAGGTATCGTTTTGTCGGCAACATAACCAGGAGGACTTTGGGACAGCAATGGGTCTTTCAGGCCAGGTACTCCGCAGGTGTGGGCCAGGACCTCACGTCCTCAAAAAGGGAGTTCAAAAAGGGAGGAGACTGGGAAAATTCCGAAAATACATTCCTCATATCAACAAAGATTTATAGTGGAGAAGGAGAACTTAGTGGAGAAGGAGAACTAACCCTACTCACCCAGCACAATAATTTAGCAGCGTAAGACCTTGGGTCCAGTGACACTGTGGCCCTATCTGGGGGAGGCCCCGGACACGGCCCAACAGGCAGGAAATCAATCCACCCACATTGCCAGGCATCAACCAGTGGAACATCCACCAACCGCTACCACTCTGAATGAGGGCCGAGTATTGCCAGCAGAGTACAGCCCAATTGCACAAGTGCGCAACAGAGAGACAACAACAAACCAGTGACTCCGCCCCCGAGAGGCATTGGAGGGAGGGCATCCCAGTGGCGATTAGAGCCCACCTGGCAAGACAGCAAGGGTGGACAGTATCAAGTCAAGTTTGTTTAGAAATTCTAGGTACAACTAAAAGGCCTGCATCTTGCGATCGTAGGTTACGTGTAGGTATGTATGGCTGGATCATTTCAGCGAGGTAAGTAGGAGCAAGTCCGAGTATTGATTTATAGGTTAACAATAAAACCTTAAAATCAGCACTAACCCTAACAGGCAGCTAGTGTAAAGAGGCTAGTACAGGAGTAATTTCTTCAAAAAATTTGGTGCAACACTAACTGATGTTGATTTATTGATTTGTCAGGGTAACCGGAAAGAAGAGCATTGCGGTTATCTAGTCTAGAAGTAACAAAAGCAAGGATTCTTTTTTCAGCATCAGTTTTTGATAAAAAGTCTTAGATTTTTGCAATGTTTTGAATATGAAAATAAGCAACTCTTGAGACATATTTTATATGTTCATCTTTTATATGTTCATCTTGATTTTAAACTCAAGAAAAACCGAAATGCTTATTTTAGGACCCAAGAAACAAAGAGCTTTGTTAGCAGATCTCACTGTGAACCTCGAAGGCTGCATGGTTGTATCCCAAAAAACTGTAAGAAACCTTGGCGTTACCCTTGACGCTGACCTCTCATTGCTGGAGAGAGATTGGTCTTGGGGTATAGCAGCTTTGGAAAGAACACTGAAGCTATGGTCCAATACAAGGTCAGCATGACATCCCATGACTGATTATACACCAGATTATTAGAGATTCTGACAAAAAGACCCACTGTTAAGAGGTTTTTAGACTCTTCCTTTTCAGTCTTATGAGACTCAACAGTGCAACATTTGGGAGATATTTTAATACTGTTAAACTACTTGGGAGAGTCCACTTAAAACCATGTTTTTTGTTATGTTCCAACAGAGTTTTTTTCAAATAAGGTTTCTCAAAAGTTTTATTATGAATTACACCAACAGTCACATACAGTACTATTCTACAAATAATCACATATTTGAATTGTATATATTATTTTACTTGTTATTTTACCTGTTCCTTGATAGTTGAGCAAGCCTCTTATGTTTTGCTGTTCTTGACATTTTGTGACAAAGACCATTGAGCTAACTTCCAAAATCATAATAATTTCATGGCCCCTGTATCCCCTCAACACTGTTAAAGATTCTTTCAGCCTTCATCCAAAAAGGCAGAAGAGCTCAGGAAGTCAAATTACTTGTTCCCATGTCTCATAAACTCGGCTTCAAAGGTTAACTTCATCATGAGAGGATGTCTTTAAAGATAACCCACTTTTCATGTGCTATACAGTACATGAGCTGAATGATGTAAACTGTAAACTGCTGTAAACTGTAGCCTGGAGCACATTCCAAAAGGTACAACATAGTGAAACGCTCAGATTATGTTGTATAGAACAACACACCTTTTTAATAAGATACATGTTGTTGTATGCTCTATTTGTTACATTTCTGTCTGCACTGTTAAAAAAGATTTGTTTACTAATAGTTTCCTATTCCACGGCATGGCCCAGTAATAAGATGAAAATCTGACTTTGGTAAAATACTTTTTGACATTTGTTTACAATTTTTGTATATCTTTATTTCTCAAGCCAATCCTCTCGTGGCTGTGGTTCCTTTTACAGTTTGGAGCTCTGAGGTTTCTCAGCATTGTGCCGCACAGTTTATGGTTGTCCCCGCCTTACTCTTTGGTTCATTTTATGGTCTTGTTTCGTCACAGACAGCAGGGGAACTCTGTTGTTCTATTATACTTGGTTAAGCCTGTCCTTGATTTAAGACACAGACTGCATACCTGGATGTCTGATTACAATACAGCCACTTCAGTTTAAAAAGGACAGAAATGCAGGCATGGTCAAAATATCTGAATATGATATTGTCTGACTGCATACAATACACACACATCCATGTGTGTTTGTTTCCGAAATAATTATTTTTCAACTTTATGTGCATAAGTCTCCTGGAGCCCTTGTCTGAAGCAGTATGAGGGGCTGACGTGTCTCACTTGACCGTCTTATCGTCTGTCTCCAGCCCTGCTTTGTTCTTTACAACAGCCTGCTGTCTGGTTAACAAGCCACTCTGCACAGTTTTCCAGCCACCATATAAACCTTGTTGGTGAGCCGGCCAGACCCCAGTCAGTATGGGAGGTTCATGGGTGAAGACCATTGAAGTTCTGTTCTGTCTGTGCTACTGTTTGAACATGGGCATTTCAGATCATCTCTCTGGTAAGTTATGACATGTATACCGATAATAATGTAATTACTTCCGTCATTTTGTTGGACGTACCCTTGTTCACTTCCAGATGCAAAGTGTGGCACTCCACTGGTCAGGAACCTCCTTGATCACTCTTTGAGAATCGTTGGAGGGTTAGAAGCAAGATATGGATCCCACCCCTGGTTGGCAAGTGAATTTGTTTTCTATGTATCACATACAAAATAAATTTGGCTCTGAGTATAGCAGAAATATACGCTCACAGATATCACTTTGACATGGTTCTTGGGATGATTTGAAGGTTTCGTTGAGGTTCAGGGGTTCTCATTTCTGTGGAGGGGCCATACTGACTGACCATTGGATCCTGACTGCTGCCCACTGCTTCACCAGCGTCTCCCAGTAAGCTCCTTCCAATCTCAAATTCAGGTTTTGGTGACAGTCCATCTGTTTGGTGCCTAACACAACCTATCACTGTAGAGACTTTCTGAGAAACCTCAATGCTGCCATTGGGGAGTTTGACCAGAGAGTTCCTGACGAGGGGGAGCTGAACTTCACTGTAAAGACGATCCAACTACATGAGAAGTATCGGCATGCTTCTCCTATGAGCTATGACATAGCCCTGCTGGAAATCAACGGGCACATCCGATTTGGCAGGTTTTCTCTCTTTCATAGCATAGGATGTTATGCTCTCTTCTGTAAATACAACCCACTCTTTATGGACAGCATGTCTCCCGTTGACTTTGCTTGGGGACATTTTCTGAAGGTTCTGCGCTTACGTACTCTGTAGGCCCCCGCGTTCAGCCCATTTGCCTGCCTCTGCCCCGGGAGAGCTTCCCGCCCAGAACCGGCTGCCTTGTGAGTGGATGGGGAAGGACAAAAGAGCGTAAGGCCTGCTTTGAGTTTTGGACTGACATTAATTCCAAAGCAATACGCGAACTTGGACACATTACTCTTTGCATGGATTTTCTGGATGTTTCCCAGATCGGCTTTGGTGCCACAATGCCTATAAAGACAGCTCAAACAGATCTGGGGTCAGAAACTCACTGTATCTATATTTAGGTGGTCGTCTACCTGCTGTCCTAAGAGAGGTGCAGCTGGAGTTAGTGGAGCCTGCTAAGTGCAAGTATGTTCTCAAGACCCTAAGACCCACGCAGCAGGTCCTCACAGTGCTATGTGCTGGACCAGAGGAAGGAGGAAAGGATGCGTGTCAGGTAGAGACTCGTGCATTTGACTTTCTGACAGTCAAATGCATGTAAATACTACGGCCATTTAACATGGGTTCAGTGGGTTCAATGGTGGAGGATGTCTGGACGAAATAGGGTCCTTTTCAGTTCATCTGTCTATACACTTATCAAATGATGTTTGTTTCTCCCATCTCCAGGGTGACTCTGGGGGTCCTCTGATCTGCCCCAGGAAGGGTGGCCACTGGGCTGTGGTGGGCGTCACCTCCTGGGGGAAAGGCTGTGGTCGGAGCTGGATCAACAACAAGGCCAAGTCCCCGGCCAAGAGAGGCTCCCCAGGGGTTTTCACTGACGTCAGGATGCTACTGCCCTGGATCAAAACAAAACTGAGAGAAGGTTGTCAAACCATTTCTCACACTGTTTTATCCCGTGACGCCATTCAGGTCTGAATTTGTTTTAGGAATTCACACAACAGATGGGCTAAGAAATTACAATATTGTGTTGTGTTTTGTTCAGCAGCAGATGCAAATCTTAACCAAAGGTCCATATCAAGTAAGTATTCCTTCTCATTAATTCCACGGTGCATTGACTCATGCTTTTGCACTGCACCCACGCCCTCTCTGTGTGTGTGTGTGTGTGTTGTGTATTGTGTGTGTGCTTCAGGACTTTGCAGTGTGATGGATGGGGCTGTGAGTGGCAGTGAAGGTGTCATCAGAAACCCCAGTCTTCCAGGTCGTCTATACAACAACAATGAGTGGGTGTCAGCCAGTGACAGTATACAGGCCTCTTTCCCGGAGCTCGGAGTGGGGAGACGGGCTAAACGCCATGTTCTCATAAAATACTTTGATTTATTTTCAAATATTATGTAATCATTATGTAAAAAGGCAGAATACTTGTGACAGCTTTTCACAAAGTAAGTAATAGACTGGCCTAACATATTTCAGATCATGAAAAAATACAGTTGTTGGACATCCAATATGCATGATTCATTTTCCATAACATCCCCTTCTCATAGGCTATGTTCCTGGTCCATTAACATTCCTTTTGGGAGGAGTATTCTGTTGGAATTCCTGGAATTTGACATTGAGAATGACACCTTCTGTCAGAGTGACCAGCTCACAGTATTTGTGGGTACAAACCCAGAGAGGCCTGTTGGTGAGAGATCATGCTGCTTCATTTACAGTCTGTGTGACTCCCTAATTCCCCATTTACTTAGTGACCTCCCACTGGCTGTCTCTTAGGGAGGTTCTGTGGCAGCGCGCCTCCGGCCCCAGTGCTCATTGACTCCCACAGTGCGTCTATTCACTTTGTGACTGACGTCAGTGGAACTGGAAGTGGATTTGCTGTTCGATTCCGAGCTGTTCAAGGGATTTCTGAGCCTGGTGAGTAACCAGTATGTCAAGCCACACCTCCTTGGTTTATCCAGCCTAACCCCACCCACATCAGACAGATCAACTCTCTGCCAGGCCACACCTTCTTGGTTTATCAAGCCTAACCCCACCCACCTCAGATAGATCAACTCTCTGTCAGGCCACACCTTCTTGGTTTATCAAGCCTAACCCCACCCACCTCAGACAGATCAACTCTCTGTCAGGCCACACCTCCTTGGTTTATCAAGCCTAACCCCACCCACCTCAGACAGATCAACTCTCTATCAGGCCACACCTCCTTGGTCTATCAAGCCTAACCCCACCCACCTCAGACAGATCAACTCACTGAGACCCAGAGTCCTACTAGTGTTCAAGAAGTTCAGGAGGTTTTGCATGTGAACAGTTGATGACAGGGATGGATGGATCCTCATAGCGTTTGTTTTCTGCTAAATATTTCTCATGTTCTCTCTGTTTATACCCTAAACGAGTGTGTATAGAATGACCAGTTGTGTGGCAGAGACCTTCAGGGCTGTGTGGTGCCAGGCCCGTTGTCCGTCTCTTCTGACACGATGCGTCAAGCCCATCTGACTTCAGCACAATGGAATCCGCTCCCTGAACGCTCTCTTAAAATTCCAGCAGAGCCTCACCCTATCCAACTGCTGCTAGACAGTCACACACACACACACACGTCATCATCTTCATCATCTTCATCATGGGTCTCCCTCTGATCATAACTGCAGAGTAGCCAAGGGGCCCGTGGGCGTCCTGTGACCTGGTAATGAGTTGCAGAGGGTCTGTGATAAATCGTCTGGCACGCTGTGTTCCACATAGGCGCAATGCCCTGTCAGGGGTTAAGCGTTGCCACGGCAGGAGCATGGAGCCACCAAGAGGGCGGGGCCACAGAGTGGGCGGGGCCCGCAGCTAACAATGCCTCTTTTCTGTTGTGTGCAGCGATGGGATGTGTGACCATGGCGCTGGTCCAGGAACAGAAGGCGGTACACAGTCTGGACTACCCACGATCCTACAGCAACAACTCCGTCTGCCGCTGGGTCCTCTACGCCCCGGAGGGTCACGTTGTCAAGGTGACACATTACGGGTGGTGACGTTATGAGTAGTGGCCGGTGAAGTAGGCCCTGGGGAGGGAATCGGCGGCACACGCACAGATCTCTCCACTTGGGATTATGAACACATTAACCGTGTCACGGAGAGAGTCTGACTTCCTCCGCCTGCATAGGGAGAATTCTGTAGATCAAGTCTGACTGGTGACATCCACTCTGATGCGGTTTTGACAGCCACAGCACAATACAATACACCTTACATTTTATTGGGGTTTTTATTTGATCTTCTTCCGTTCTCCTTCATCTTGCAGCTTGACTTCAATGACTTTGACCTGGAGCAGTCGGAGTTGTGCAAGTATGATTCTCTAACCGTGTATGGGGATGTGGACGCAGGAGACGAGATAGGTAATCTATCCCCCCGACTCGTCAAAGATCTGTCATTCTACCCCTAAGCAGGAGAGTTATTTCTGACTGCACCTCCTCCCCTCAGTCTAGTATTCACCCAGGTCGGTGCTGAAAATATGAAATGGTTCATGATCAACTTGCCCGGGGGAATAAAAGTGATAGGGAATTAAAAAAAACTCACCCGCAGTCAATTAGTGGAGTGTAATGTTTGTCTACCTCTGTAGCAAAGCTCTGTGGGAGGACTGTGCCTCCTCCTGTCCTCAGCTATGACAACGTGATGGTCCTTCAGTTCAGCTCAGACAGCACGGTTACCTTCCGAGGCTTCCACGCCACCGTCTCATTCATTAGCAAGGCAGGTGAGTGGGATATCTAAATAAAACCAGCACACACAAGCCACACATTCTGATCACTAAATAACGGCCTTGCAGAAAATGTCATCATGACAACCTTCAAGCAGATCATGTATGACTACATTTAGATACAGTCGGAGCCAGAAACACTCGAATGCGCTTTTGTGTGTGAAAAAACCGAAAGTTCTGCTCCCTGTATCCCTGTGAAGATAATGAACACCAAAGAACTGTCTGAAGAAGTCAGAAACAAAGTAATTCTCAAACATAGACATTCCCAAGGTTTCCCAAGTCCATGTTGATTTCGCTGATGCCCCCAAGCCGCTTGAGGTTTTTCTGAATTGCAATGATAAACACGTGTTTCGGTAAGACAAGTTGGAGACGTCAGTGATAATACTTAGGTATTATTAATTGGAAATGTATAAATAGTGCACGAGGATGGATATTCCTGGCCACAGCCATAAGTACAGATATTATTTCTGTTGCATGATTTAAGTTTTTTAATATTTTGTAATGATTTAGCTGTAATGTCACACATCTTGACTGTTCTGGCTCTTCACTCACTCAGACCTGCTAGAGGAGGATGGGCGTGAACTGAACATGGAGGCAGATCATGTTCACATACGTCACACACTGCCAGGTCGGTTCTGGGTCTGGCTTCAGATCTGACTTTCCTTCGCGGTGTGGTTACACAATGTTCTGGCTTCAAATGCATTCATAATGGAACATGAGTACCAAAGGGTCCTCTGTCACAGCCCCACATTGTACATAGCTTCTTTTGAGTACTGTGTAATTTTGTGTTGCAAATGAGAATTTATTCTCCACTGGCCCAATTGGTAAAAAATAAAGGTGACAGAAATAAAATAAATAGAAATAGCCCAACAGCTATAATGGACATGAGTAACTGCCACAGTCCCCCTACCGATTACTGTCCTCACGTTATGGTTTGAGTTACTAACATGTTACTCAAACTTAAACTTAAACTGGTAATTATAAAACAATAGTCCCATAGTGGAATCAGAGACACTAAACAATAGGAATGCCTAATGATTATGAGCAGGAACTCATAATCCCATCATTATATGTGTGCGTTGACCAAGTCCGTGACAGGGCTACAACAGAGCTACAACTGTGTGTGTGTGTGTGTGTGTGTGTGTGTCTGTGTGTGCTTACGCCCGCCGACACATGTGACCTCTCGTGTGTGCGCGTGCGACCGCCCAGACTCGTGTGGAATGCCTGATATTCCTGCAGCCTCCACCCACAGTCAGTCTCTGGTGGTACAGGGACCGTCACAGCATTCCTGGCCCTGGGAAGTGCGCCTCAGCCTGGACATGGAGGACATCTGCACCGGGGCCATCGTCCAGCCAGACTGGGTCCTGACTGCTGCTCACTGCCTGCCTGGCCTGTATGTATTGTATCAACATATAGACCTATCCTAGAAGTATCTATATGAACCGTACGTTCAGTATACACACACACACACATACTATACTATTCAGAGTGGAAAATGGTAATAACAATAAGACATTATTGACGTGTGTATACACAAATATACCTTAATATTAATTGTGGGGTATTTTTAAAAGGTTTGTAAACTCTTGTTGTATGCTTACTGTTGATTGAAAAACTCCTCAGGGCCTCTGTTTTCCCCCCTAAAAACAAACACAGGAAGGAAGAATCATTAAGCTCCCTTTTGGTGGAGACAGGAGGCCCAATGCAACAGGTAGGATGAAGAATCCCCCGTAAGCCTCACCTGTCTCCCTCTCCACGTCTCCCTCACCTGTCTCCCTCTCCACGCCTCCCTCACATGTCTCCCTATCCACGTCTCCCTCACCTGTCTCCCTCTCCACGCCTCCCTCACCTGTCTCCCTCTCCACGTCTCCCTCACCTATATCCCTCACCTGTCTCCCTCTCCACGCCTCCCTCACCTGTCTCCCTCTCCACGTCTCCCTCACCTATCTCCCTCACCTGTCTCCCTCTCCACGTCTCCCTCACCTGTCTCCCTCTCCACGTCTCCCTCACCTGTCTCCCTCTCCACGTCTCCCTCACCCATCTCCCTCACCTGTCTACCTCTCCACGTCTCCCTCACCTGTCTCCCTCTCCACATCTCCCTCACCTGTCTCCCTCTCCACGTCTCCCTCACCTCTCTCTGTGTTGTCTTTCTGGGTCCCGCAGCGTCGGGGGGTGAGGATGTTAGTAGTACACCCTCAGTATGACCCCTCTTCCCAGGACAACGATGTGGCCCTGCTACAGCTGGATGTCTCACTGCTTCTCAATGAGCATTCCCAGTCTGTCTGTCTGCCCCGATTGGGACAGGAAGTCCCAGCTTCCCAGGTCTGCATGCTTTCCCGGTGGGAAGGTCAGACAGGTACGGACAGTTCCATGCCATCCTGTGTTCAATAAACAAGACAGCATGATGACAAAGCAAAGACATTTTTGTATCACATTGAGTCTGTTAATAGCTTGTTTATGTGAACACAGGGGTTGTGTGTATGTACAAACATGACCCAGATAGGAACCATTTTCATATATGAGAGTGTACATGACCAAAAAACTGGGTTTTCAAATAAATGGAAACAACTTTTGGGTATCTCGCAGATAGCATAGCATAACTGGTGTAAATTTGCTTATACTACAAAAAAATGTAATAGCATTGGATCTGTGACCAGGGACTCTATTTCGACAGTGCGAATGCTGAAAGTTGATCTAGGACGAACATTATGAGCCATCTTCATTATCTGTGAGTCAAGAATGATTGTAGTTGTATCCAACTGTGGTCAAGTTTTATCTAACCTTTACCCAACTTCCTTGACTGCGGCAGGATAGAGCAGCTACTTGTTTCTGGAACATTCTCACTGCATTTAAGAAATAATCTTGGTATTTCATTATCATAACAACACACAGAAGTTTAAATTCATACTATTTTTTATATTTTAAAGGTTGTGGATGCAGATCTACAAAAAACTCCAACTTGAGATGGTTTTGTGTGATGTAGGGTGAACAGGTTTTAGCACAGATGGTGTTAACAAACTTTTGTATTTCGTGCACACAGTTAAATCTGATCCCAGGTATTTTGGTATGGTGGACTAAAGACCTGAATAATGTCAGATCTGTATTTTTCAATAATATAAAACAAGATCTATATTTTGAAATAATTAGTTCAAGGACATAGATGTTGTTTTTAATCGATTTATGGTCATTAATATGTAAATGTGTTTGTGTGAGAGTGTGTGTGTGTATGTGCGTTTTCAGGATGTCACCTAACATATACTGATTATTGTACTGCCAGGTGGACCATGGAGCGGCACTGTCAACCCTCTAGAGGTGCCTCTGGTAAGCCGTGCTGATTGTGAACGTTATTACGCCGGTCGTCTGAGTCTGACTCCCAGAATGCTGTGTGCTGGGATTCCACAGCTTCATGGACTGAACACCTGCACGGTGGGGAACAGAGAGCTCATGGCACCACTGTATACACAGGAACACAGAGGATAGATGGTTGCTGGTGATAGCGGTAGAACAGCAGTGTACCCAACTTTAGCCAACAATGTTATCCTACATTGCCCTCTGGTGGTGATGTTCAAAACTGTCGTTTACAATCATGTTAATTTGAGACTTGGTCACACTCCGTTATGGTAGGGTGCATTCACACAATCTTTTACACCTAATATGACACAATACTTTAGTATACATGGTCATCCCGGTCTGGTTCGACAGGAATGTTCAAAGATCACCTGTCCATCCCCCAGGGAAACACTGGAGGGTCCCTGGTGTGTCAGACAGAGGGCTCTGGTTACTTTGTCCTGGGAGTGAGGAGTCAAAGGGACAGCTGTGGAAAGTTCCAGAAGCCAGGAGTGTACACCTCCGTTCCCATGCTCACTGATTGGATCCTGGGACAACTTCACGGTGAGGGAGGAATGCCAGGTGGCTCTGTGGTGCTGCCTGATCACTGGTGATCCCAGAGTTACACATCCTAGTGTAACACTCCCAGTTACACATCCCAGTGTTACAGATGCTGAAACCATGTCAGAGACATTTATAGACTTGTGGAGATAGTGTTAACGAGAGAAAATATAATTTTCATAACGTCTCCATTGGTGTGTAATGAGAGGCGACAGAGAGAGATTTTTGGGCTTGAAAATAGAGATGTGCACACTGCAACCTGACCTGTGTCCAGATTACTTTTCATACATAAGGCCGTATGGAGTCATATATTTTGTTACACAAAGCCGAATAATAGAAGTAGGCTAGTTGCCATTTTCTTGCACTAATAATCGGCTTGGGTTTTCTTAGAATATTTTCTGGAAATATCTGGTAATGCAAAGGAAACCTCTAAACCCAAGCATGGAATGTTTTCCATCATTTATATAGACTGCCTTCAGGGTAACACACCACTGTGTACTTTTTTACTTTTGGTAAACTATCCCTTTCACTCAAGATCAGTGTATTTATTTTAATGTTCCTACAGATAATCAGTAAACATCCAGTGTGAGTTTATCTGTATTTCTCTCTGTTCCCATTATGGGTTTCTATGTATTTTTATGTATCCAGAGTGGGTCTATATGTATTTCTATCCGTTTCTAGTGTGGGTCTATTTGTTTTTATATGTTTCCAGTGTGGGTCTATTTGTTTTTATATGTTTCCAGTGTGGGTCTATATGTATTTATGTCCATTTCCAGTGTGGGACTATTTGTTTTTATGTTTCCATTGGGGATTTACATGTCTTTCTGTATTTCCAGTTAGAGTCTGTTTGCATTTCTGTGTTTCCAGTGTCGGTCTCCATGTATTTCTTTGTTTCCAGTGTGGTTCTAAATGTCTTTCTGTATTTCCAGTGTTGGGTCTACTTGCATTTCTGTGTTTCCCGTATGGTACAATATGCATTTCTGTGTTTCCCTTGTGGATCTATTAGTATTTATGAGTTTCCAGAGTGGGTCTATTTGTATTTATGTGTTTCCAGTGTGGATCTATTTGTATTTATGTGTTTCCAGTGTGGGTCTATTTGTATTTGTGTTTCCAGTGTGGGTCTATTTGTATTTATGTGTTTCCAGTGTGGGTCTATTTGTATTTTTGTGTTTCCAGTGTGGGACTATTTGTATTTATGTGTTTCCAGTGTGGGTCTATTTGTTTTTATATGTTTCCAGTGTGGATCTATTTGTATTTATGTGTTTCCAGTGTGGGTCTATTTGTATTTATGTGTTTCCAGTGTGGGTCTATTTGTATTTATGTGTTTCCAGTGTGGGTCTATTTGTTTTTATATGTTTCCACTGTGGATCTATTTGTATTTATGTGTGTCCAGTGTGGGTCTATTTGTTTTTATATGTTTCCAGTGTGGATCTATTTGTATTTATGTGTTTCCAGTGTGGGTCTGTTTGTATTTGTGTTTCCAGTGTGGGTCTATTTGTATTTATGTGTTTCCAGTGTGGGTCTGTTTGTATTTGTGTTTCCAGTGTGGGTCTATTTGTATTTGTGTTTCCAGTGTGGGTCTATTTGTATTTATGTGTTTCCAGTGTGGGTCTGTTTGTATTTGTGTTTCCAGTGTGGGTCTATTTGTATTTGTGTTTCCAGTGTGGGTCTATTTGTATTTATGTGTTTCCAGTGTGGATCTATTTGTATTTATGTGTTTCCAGTGTGGGTCTGTTTGTATTTGTGTTTCCAGTGTGGGTCTATTTGTATTTGTGTTTCCAGTGTGGGTCTATTTGTATTGAAGTGTTTCCAGTGTGGGTCTATATGTATTTCTCTGTTTCCACTGGGTCTATAAGTATATGTCTGTGTTTCCAGTGGGTGTATAAATATTTGTTAGTGTGTTTTCAGTGTGGGTCAATACGTATGTCTTTGTATTTCAGGGGTTTTCTCCACAGAAGACCCAGTTGACTCCTCTAGGACCCTTCCAGAGTGGGACGATGAGGGGCCGGCGGACCTGTCCTTCACAGATGATGACCATAATGATTCTGGGGTTGAGTCATCTGGAGAAGCCGGTTAGACTAGACCCACCCAGCCTGTGTGACCACATGTTAATCCACTGGAGCCAAGGAGTGTTTTGTTACTGGCATTTACAGCACAGACATGGAGAAGACACAGTTTTACCATCCAGCTTAAAAAAGGAAGATTTAATCAGCATAAATTCCATGGACTTCAGCCGGAATGATTATGTAACAAAATTGTACTGGCATTGTAATTTTCTTTTAATAAAGAAATTCATGAATATAATATTAATTAAAAACTGCTGGCAGCATTTTCGGGACCTGAACCTCGCAATGATCTGTTTACTGTGGGATATCACTGCTATAGACTACTGTCCTTATTTATATAATTTAAAACTAATATCATAGCTATAGACTACTGTCCTTATTTGTAAAATTGAATACTAAAATCACTGCTATAGACTAGTGTATTTATTTATATAATTGAATACTAATATCCCTGCTATAGACTACTGTTGTTATTTATATAATTTTATTCTAATATCACAGCCATAGAGTACTGTCTTTATTCATATAATTTAATTCTAATATCACTGCTATAGACTACTGTCCTTATTTATATAATGTAATATTAATATCATAGCTATAGACTACTGTCCTTATTTGTATAATTTTATACTAATATCACTGCTATAGACTACTGTCCTTATTTATATAATTCAATACTAATATCACTGCTATAGACTACTGTCCTTATTTCTATAATGTATTACTAATATCACAGCTATAGACTACTGAAATTATTTATATAATTTAATACTAATATCACTGCTATAGACTACTGTCCATATTTATATAATTTAATACTAATATCACAGCCATAGAGTACTATCCTTATTTATATAATTTTATACTAATATCACTGCTATAGACTACTGTCCTTATTTATATAATGTAATAATAATATCACTGCTATAGACTACTGTCCTTGTTTAAAAAATGTAATACTAAAATCACAGCTATAGATTACTGTCCTTATATAATTTAATACTAATATCACTGCTATAGACTACTGTCCTTATTTATATAATTTAATACTAATATCACAGCTGTAGACTACTGTCCTTATATAATTTTATACTAATATCACTGCTATAGACTACTGTCTTTATTTATATAATGTAATAATAATATCACTGCTATAGACTACTGTCTTTATTTATATAATGTAATAATAATATCACTGCTATAGACTACTGTCCTCATTTATATAATTTAATACTAATATCACTGCTGTAGACTACTGTCCTTATTTATATAATTTAATACTAATATCACAGCTGTAGACTACTGTCCTTATATAATTTAATAATAATATCACTGCTATAGACTACTGTCCTTATTTATATAATTTAATACTAATATCACAGCTGTAGACTACTGTCCTTATATAATTTTATACTAATATCACTGCTATCGACTACTGTCGTTATTTATATAATGTAATAATAATATCACTGCTATAGACTACAGTCCTTGTTTAAAAAATGTAATACTAATATCAAAGCTATAGATTACTGTCCTTATATAATTTAATACAAATATCACTGCTATAGACTACTGTCCTTATTTATATAATTTAATACTAATATCACAGCTGTAGACTACTGTCCTTATATAATTTAATACTAATATCACTGCTATAGACTACTGTCCTCATTTATATAATTTAATACTAATATCACAGCTGTAGACTACTGTCCTTATATAATGTAATACTAAAATCACTGCTATAGACTACTGTCCTTATTTATATAATTTAATACTAATATCACTGCTGTAGACTACTGTCTTTATTTATATAATTTAATACTAATATCACTGCTATAGACTACTGTCCTTATTTATATAATTTAATACTAATATCACTGCTGTAGACTACTGTCTTTATTTATATAATTTAATACTAATATCACAGCTATAGACTATTGTCCTTATTTATATAATTACATTTAATATCACATCTATAGACTACTGTCTTTATTCATATAATTTAATTCTAATATCACTGCTATAGACTACTATCTTAAAATATATAATTTTTAGCTAGTATCACTGCTGTAGACAACTGTCCTTATGTAATTTGGAACCAATTGCATTACTGTTAAATTCAATAAGTTTTCACCTTGCATGGACATATTGTCACTGATTAGACACACATGCGCTGTCACCCAACCAATCAAAACACCCGAGCCACGGACATACTCTTTCACACTACTTCTTTTGGAAAACAACTTCTCCAACCCGGAATGACCATACAGTGGCGTGATCCTGGTCTACTCTCCTCCACGCGTGTGGATCACAGCGGCGCTTTCCCATTGCTGTGTCATGGTGAGTTCCTCTTTCCTATTGGTCCATCAGCCCCTTCATTACCTTTCCTCCAGCTGGCCCTCCCTTCCCCTAGGCAGCCTGGGTGCAAAGGTCAGCCTCCAGGGGGCCGGACCCAAGCTCAGACTCGACGGGCCGCATAGACTCTGATCCCACTGTGCACACAGCGGTGGAGGCCTGAGAGCAACACACCGTCGTTTGGCATGGAGAGTCTGGTGAGGAGATGTTCCTTTTTACCGGCCGTGTCTGTGTACCGCAGGGTCTTCGTGATCTGATGTCTGTGGTTTTGATTGGCAGACAGTCTCCGTTGTGGTCGCCGCGTCTGTGGTGGTCCTCTCTGTGCTTTACTTCCTCCTCCGAGGTGGCGGCGAGAAGCTTCCGAAGACACTGCTGGATTCCACGGTTAAATATTCCCTGCCACTCACTGAAAAAGAGGTAGGCAGAGAGTCGCATGTCTTCCTTCTCGTACTTACAGCTGCTGTGATCTTACACCTGCCAGGCTGTACGATTAGTCACTGATTCATGCAAGTTCATGCTGCAATCGAGTTGGTCCGCCGGTGATATTCTGATCCAAAGAGATTTTTGAAATTGCCGCAAAGTAATTCCAGTATTCCCATTTCGCAGGACATAAGTCACGACACAAAACGGTTTCGCTTCGCTCTTCCCACTCCCACACACATCCTTGGGCTGCCAATAGGTACTGATGCTATTCATCTCATTAGTCGGGCGGTGTAAGAGCGCCTCTACCCTATCACACCAGATAGGTGCTGATCTGGGGCCAGTACTACCTCTCCCCTGCCTCTTTCACACCATGTATCGTCTCCGCCCACCCAGGACAGCATGTGTACCTGTCGGCCAAGGTGAATGGGAGCCTGGTGATACGGGCATACACTCCTGTCTCCAGCGACCAGGACCGGGGCTTTGTGGACCTGGTGGTCAAAGTACATGATGAATACTTTCATGTTATTATTTTACAGTAATGTAATATTCGTATCAATTTAACAGCAAGACTCTGATGGGTTTCGATTTAATGGTTAGAATTTCAATCTGCTGAATGACTTTTAGCGCTAATCAGGGGAGTGGATAGCATGACTTGTGTCACGGTTTCCCCCAGATATACCGCAAAAACACTCACCCCAGCTATCCGGAGGGAGGCAAGATGTCCCAGCACCTGGACACCATGAGCATCGGAGACAAAATAGACTTCAGAGGGCCCAACGGACTGCTCGTGTACACAGGAAATGGTGAGTGTTCACAGGCATGGCGGCAGTTGGCCTAGTGGTTAGAGTATTGGGCCACTAACCGGTTAAAATCCCAAAGCTGACGAGGGAAACACTTTGTTGTTGTGCACTGGAGCAAGCACTTAACACTTATCGCTCCTGTAAGTCACTCTGGGTGCATTTATTAAATTATGAAGGTGTAACTCTCTATTCATAGGGTAGTAAGGTATTACTCTCCATGGACACTATTCGAGGGGTATTACCCTCTGAGCTCTTACCCTCTGAGGTCCGTAGACTGCTGGTTTTCAGTTCTACCTCCTCATTAGTGCCAACCACCTGTTGTCTTAGGTCTACATAAGTCCCTTATTAGGGTGTTGCAATGAGAAAATGGAGTGGGACTGTCTTCAAGGGCCCAAGTTGAACCTGCTCTATGCTGTGCTTTGTCACGGCATTATCATATTGTGACCAGTAGAGGGCAGTGTAATACAGACAACCCACTCAGCTCATTTCAAACCAAATTTAAAAATGTTTCTCCTCTTTTTAAGGTAAATTTGCCATTCGACCTGATAAGAAATCTGAGGCCAAGGTCCGTAAATTTAAACATCTGGGAATGATCGCTGGGGGAACAGGTAGGAACCTCTTTGAGATGAATACCTTGTAATAAATACAACTAAATATGTGAGTAGCACCCCTTTGGGGGAAGGATCTTTTCTCCTCAAGGGTCTAAGAATTGTGTAATTTTTTTTCTGTAAACATGGTAATGGTCTTTAATGGGTTGGTGCTGTTTCAGGCATCACTCCCATGCTGCAGCTGATTCGCAGTATCACAGCAGACCCAGCGGACCAAACCAAGTGCTCGCTCATATTCGCCAACCAGGTCAGTCTAACAGTCGAGTGTGAAATTCTGTCCAAATCTGAGCCCTAACTCACAAAACACTGTAACAAACCGCCAAAGAACAAGTTGAATGAAAATCACTGACATGGTCTCACATAACCCAGATGCGTTCCCACGACAGTATTTAGCATGCAGAGTAACTGCTGATCTGATGATGGTTTCTGGTCATTCAGACTGAGAAGGATATCCTCCTGCGGAAGGAACTAGAAGAGGTGTTGAAGAGTCACCCTGACCAACTGAACCTGTGGTACACTCTGGATAAGCCTCCGCCGGGTAAGACGGACAGGAATCAGAATGTAATAACAGCCGAAACAACTGTCGTAAACATTCGAAATAGATTTACTGTAATGACCAAGACATTTAAGTACATTTATGTCTTTCTCTTATGTGCGCCGTCTTGTGCAGAGTGAATTAAAGTACAATGTTATCTTGGCCTGCTGCCAAGGCAGAGCCTTTGTACTGACTGCTGACAGGAACTAAACCTGAATCCATTTTTACTTGCTGTAAGCCAAATTAATGGAAATCTTTCTCCTGTAACTCAACAGCAAGATAATATAAATGTTCAACTTGGATTAAGTTTAGTCATGTGACCCGCCAGCTATACTGTAGTGTCCTAGTCTAATACAGTATGCAAATGAGCCTCCAGTTAATTGTTAATCTTGGCACACATCCATTTTGTTCCACACAAAGAAAACACGTCTTCACTAACAGGGTGGGATCGTTTCATTGCCCTGTCGGGCTGATTCTTGTCGGTTGATTAAGAGGCCGGATCCGTCTCCTGTGTTTTCCTTTGATTCCAGCCTGGAAGTACGGCTCCGGGTTTGTGAATGCGGATATGATGAAAGAGCACCTTCCACCGGCATCCAGCGATGTGCTCATTGTCATGTGTGGCCCCCCCCCCATGATCCAGCACGCATGCCTACCCAACCTCTCCAAACTGGGCCACAAAACAGAAAATACCTTCATTTACTAGTCTGATAATGCCCAGGCCTCCAACTAGACACATACAACTATTCAGTACTTACAGTAAGAAAAACACCAGGACCATCTGTTCAAGATATTGTCATATTTGTATGTTACATGTTAAAAGAGCAGTTTAGACCTGTGTGACCTTGTGTGAGAGAGACTGTAAAAGGTTGGTTCACTTTAGGATTGTTTAAACTGTTTCATTAAGTATTTTTCTGGCTAAGTTCTGAATCTAAAGCTTGTGAGTGTTTTATTTGATTTCATTACACATTAAAGCCATCTTTACATAATCACTTCTAATCAAAATAGTTTTTTACCCTTTGTACTTCACTACAATCTAAAAATGTGTATTTTAAAACTGAAATACCTTTGTTTTCCTTATGCTACAGTACTCACCACTGAGCACAATCCTCAACATATAGCATCCTTTTCTAAACAAGATACCTAAGACATCCAGAAATACGCATTTCATACATTTTCTGAAACACAGTTGTAGTGATTTCTTTTTTTCGGTGGACTTAAAAAATAAATAAAAAGACCATAATCAAATGAACCATCTTTGACTTAATCATAATTCTAATTCTCCTGAGTTAACGGTACTAACGATGTAATAAAGTCTGTCAGAAATGTCAT
Organism: Esox lucius; assembly: GCF_011004845.1. Lineage (NCBI taxonomy): Eukaryota > Metazoa > Chordata > Actinopteri > Esociformes > Esocidae > Esox > Esox lucius. The sequence continues at coordinate 8,223,436 of NC_047587.1, read as the reverse complement.
ATTAGAGTAGCTATGTCAATGTAATCCAAACTGTCACTGGGTAGACATATGCATGATGCGTTGCCAGTGTTAAGTGTTAAGTCACGTGTGAGCAGCTATGAACAGGCACAGATCCATAGTCCCCAAAAGAACATTTTCAGCAGACCGGGTCCCTGAGTCCCAAGTCAAGCACGAAGCCGCCAATCTCTAGTCTCCTCCCCTTATTCAAAACGCTGCAGTAAATCCAGACACCTGTAATGTGACGTGGTGGCGAGGTCATTCCCACGCGGGTCAGGTGAACTTGATGAGCAGAGTTAAAGGGTCCCCAGGTCTCTTGGTGATGATGGCCTGCAGCATTCCAGCGGGCGTGTGCAAGTACCGGGACCCTTTAAAGAAATTCTCAATGAGCGCCCGGTTGATCTTCGTCCTCCCTGTCGCCGCGCTAAAATTGTTGCTCAGCACCCCGTAAATGTTGCCCGGGTCGCCCTTGCGACCGAACAGAAGGAAGAGGGCATAGCAGTCCCTACCGACGGAGGCGCAGAAATCCACCATCCTCTCCGCCTTGTTCCTATTGGCGGACTCCATCTTGGCCATCTCCATGGATTCGGCGCAGACCTCTGGGTGCTCCTCGGCCAGCCCCCTGTCATTCTCGGACAGGTGCAGGATCTGCACGGCGATCTGGATGCAGGGGTTCTTAGTGGGCCTCTCCAGCACGGCCCACACCCAGTCAGCCCCCAGCAGGACCCGCTGCTGCTTGGTCATGGCAGTGCAGTTGAAGGAGTCGGTCATGTGGAGATGGCTGCTCCGGGAGACGTAGGTCATCAGGAAGACCTCGCCAAGGGCCGCCGGGCTGGGCTTGAACTTGCCCTCCGGGTCCACGAACAGAAGGTACTCCTGGGTCCTGGCTGCAGCCCGACCCACGCTGTCACTGAAGTGGGGGACAAAATTGTTGGGGGTCTCGTGGGTCCTCCACAGGGTGGAGAATACAGTGGGGCTGTAGTCCGGGGTTGGTGGGCTGTCACCTCGGCTCCCCCACAGCGTGGGGAACGTGAAGTGGACATTGGGAATGATCAGGGTTGGTCGTTGTGGCTTCTTTTCGATAGTCTTCCACCAGGCAGCGATTATCTTGGGGATGTCTGGGTCTGGGTGCTTGCTCTCGACCTTTCCCATGACTGCAGGACCAGGTCAGAGGGTGGTTTCCCTTATAACCTGTACGGGTGAACATGTTAACAACAGTTCTGTTTACATTAGGGTGTCCGGTATGAAACATTTAAGACGAAACAAGAAGTTAAAACTTTTATCTTACTAGCCGTGCTTGTTTCTGAATGGGAAAGGTAAATTCCCAAACAAACTCACCAGTACGGGTCTGCCTCTGGTAGATGGATCACCTCCAGCCCCTCTCTCCTCTCTGGAACCCTATTGAGATATTAGGATGTGCTCGGTTGAAGCAAAACAACAACTTGCAGTAGGATCCTCAACAGGGATGTGCGTGGACTTTGACACTTCACTTGGCTACCTCCCTCCCAGAGAGCAGGCGTCCCTCAGCCGCTCCACTCATACAGGATCATCGAATCTGGTTACATGTTGTAGGGACTTACCTCAGCCTATCCACATATGCCAAATATATGTGGAAAGGTGGGGAAACCAGTTTCTTATTGTTCCAATGCAAATGAGCTGTTTAAGTGGGGTGTGTTTTTGCTTGCAGTATGATGTAATGCTTATGTTTGCATTAGCTTCAGGGATATATTGACATGATCTCTAAGAAATCCAACAAGTTGAAAAATAGTGTTTAGCACAAAGGAACAAACCGTAGTCCATATTACAGGGTAGACTGCATAGGGTAAAGTACTTCAACGCTCAGGTGTCTCATGGTAGGCATAAACCTTTCACAAAAAAATACAGTTTATTATTTTTCGGGGGAAAAGCTACACAGCAATGACACATGCGACAGAATTTCTTCAACATTGTGTTTCTGTCGCTAAAAACAGAAGCAGTGTTGATTAGGGGTATGCATTATGCTGAGGTAAAGCTGTGGACGGTTCAATTGGCTGCTGGTATAACTTCCTGCGTTAGGTTGTCGTTTGCCTTCATCACCCTTCAGCGATGCCAGAAGACACCGAAAACATCCAGTTCGCAGGGATGCAAGACCCCTGAAAAACGGACGTGGGTACTGATACCGGCATGTTCTTTGTGCCCGCTATGATCGGTTAGTTAGAGGCAGGCAGGGGTTTCCCATGGTTGACTGGCTGTGTTGGTTAGTTTGGCCAGCGTAGTGTCCTCTCAGACTAGTGCTGTTTGTGCCCGTCTCATCTCCTTCAGAACCTCGTCTCGGCTTAGCAAATACTGGAAGCAAGAGGGCCAAGGGCCTGGGGTTAGCACCAAGCATTAGGCTGCAATGTTGTCAGTTAAAGGCTTTAGGGTATTCTCCCAGCAAAGTTATATAAACTATTTGTTCAGGCCGGTATGTTCAGTTGCTAACCACACTGTCAACAAATAAAAGAACCACATGATATATTGCATTGAGAAGAATCAGAAAAACAAACCAACAGCCTAACAGAAAAAAACTTTGTTAGCAACTTGCTTAGTTCATTATAAAAGCTGCACCAGGTAGAATTTTTGTCCCATATAAACATGTTTTGTAACCTGATGAGGCCCTCTTAGAGTTGTTTAGCAACACAGACAGTTCAGTGCCAGTGGAATGTCAATTTATAATGTTTGGAGAGTGCCGCTACTTTCTAGCAAATTCTGTTCCAGCAATCCCGTTCCAGCCAATTGCTTTCTGCAAGGTGAGGCTTCCAGCCAATCACCTTTGGTGAGGTGGGCCTTCCCCCTTGGCTTGCTTTGTGAACAGGCATTTTCCCTGAATGATATATATATAGGATAACTATACCATAAGAAGCATACACTACGAAAACCACAAAAAAGCAAAATAAGACCAGCTCTCTATCGCTAGCAACCAGGAACCCTATGCTAACGTTAACAAGGTTTTACTGAAAAGAATCCTACCCAGTGCTGCTTTAAACAGATACAAATATTTATAGAAAAAGCTTGTTAATTGAATGAGAATGACTTGACGAGCTACTTACTGTGAGTTGGTTAATTCCCTCTGACAGAGCTTCTATCTGCAGAACGGTCCCCTCTGTCTCCGCCATCTGCAAAGTCAGGCCCTTCATGAAACTCTACCGCTGCTACACTACAGGCCAGGACATCAGTGACGGAACAGTGTTCACAGTTTATATGTACTTCCATGCATGATGGATGGCAGGGTGGTAGGACCTAGCTGCTGAGCATGCACCACAGCTAGCGTTCCAGGCTAACCTCATTGCAGCTGTTGCATCACATGAACACATGATTGCGTGACATATCAGATGTGGATATGTGCTGTACATGTCGGCGAGTCTCTGAGATCTGCAAGGTGTCTGCAATGGGAACGGCCTGGAAGTTTATGCCGGTGGGTCATTATTATAGAGTTGTACCTGCAGCTGGTTGAGCCCCCACCCCCAAGTGCATGATGGGATGGTCCTTTTTCCAACATGCACTCCTCCATCTTGCACACATGGTCAATCATGATGATAAGAAGCATTGATGAGAGCCAGTTAGTGAATGATACTGGTTAATTAATGATGTCCCTATGCCGCTGTCATAAAAGTGTCATAAAACTGAGAGAAGACTACTGTCTCCTTTATCAGGAAGAATAAAACGTCTTGGTCACACGTGATTTTTATTGATGGATTTGGATAAGGCTATTTACAATAAATGACAACAACAGCGCTTCCTTGATTGAAGTGTTTTCTTCAACTATAAAAATATTATAACAGTCATATACTGTATGAAAATAACAGTGCATAATCACAAACAGGATCTGTCAAAATTAGCACAGTTAAAAAAATCTCATTGTACTTCCGTATTTTAAACTCACCAACATGAATATATTAAATGTATTCCTCCATATGCAAATATTGCACAAGTTCATTTTGTAACTGTCCGACAAACAGCAACATCACTTTCTACTGGTCAGGAATATCTTAAAACACAATGGATTAATACCATTAGGGTGAATACACTTGTTAAAAGAATTAAAATGACGCACAGTGCTGTCTGTGATAGTGGCGTAATCCTGATTCATCTAAAGAGGCGAGGTGATGTATCACAGCTGGAACGCCAGAGAACCCTGGAGGGGTAGGCTGTCCCACTTACCCTCCCACTCTGAGTGCCCAGGTCATGGCCGGGGCCAGGCTTGGTGGTTGGGTGTTAGATGGCACATGAGGAGGGTGGGCGGGGGGAAGGGCTGGTGGGCGGGGGGCATTGCAGGAGGAGGTAGGGTTATTGGCTGCAAGCTGAGTAGTGATGGGTAGATAGGTAGGGACAGTAGCGTGACATCATCAGCTGTTTGGCCCCACCTGCTCCCGTCTGTCCGGGTCTCTGTCCAGGATGGGGCTGAGGCCCCTGAAGCCGGAGTAGGGCCGGTGGGCCCCGTTCAGCCCCGCCTGGGCCTGCGCCACCTCCAGGGGGCAGATGAAGTCTGTTGCGTCGTCACACCTCTTCTTCCTCAGGTGGCCGAAATTTGAGAAGCCCAACTTCTTTGGCTGAGCGGGAGATATCACAGAGACAACATGCTTTACGATTAGACCGGGAGCAATGCGGTGTAGATCATTTCATCATTGGAAAATTGCTTTCTAAAACCTGTACAATGTATAGTAGTGCTGCTATAAGCGATTGCTGTAAGCCCTGCTGACTAAGACCATTATACCATCTACCATTCTTTCCTAAGCACATTTTCTGTTGGGCTTAAAAAACATGGTGTCAGAGATGTGCTCGGGCTACAAAAGCCAGCTGCACCCAAAGCTGCTGGGCGGAGCAGCTCGGGTCTTAGAGCTTAGCCAGGACTGAGGTGTCAAACCCAGCATTACGGTGTCGCCCATCTCCCCTAAGGAATGTTAGAGAGAAGGAGGGCGCCATAGGGAGAGACAGAGGACACGAAGAGAAAAGAGGGAGAGAGGAAAGGGAGAAACAGGGAGAGAACAACGAGCAGGAAAGGAAGTAAGAAGAGGGCTTGTTACAGGGTGGCGGTTCTGAACATCTCTCACCCTGACTTTGGCTGTTGTGCTGAGTGGATTGTAGCCCGAAGACTCCATGTACTCCCTCTTCTCCTGCTGAGCCTGGCAGCCCACCAGCATGTTGAAGTTGGTGGCCAGGTGACGTCTCAGCAGGGTTTTCTGTGGGGGAATGTTCAGCAGCATGGCCAGGGTGTCCGAGTTAAAACGAGGCTCAAGAATCTAGACAGGCGACAAAAGAAGGTTCAGAGGAGGAGACAGGCTGTGTAAAGGCGCCTACGATGGAGAATACCTGAATGGTTGCATTACATTTATTTTATTTTTTTATCATTAGAAAGAGTCTCTTGGGAATAGGTATCAATGTGTGGACAGTCTGACACAGTTGTCCATTTGTCCTTGATCAAGGGGATTTGAAGGAACTGCCCGTCCACTTACAATGAGGCCCCCGTGCACCCCGCTGCCCCTCAGGTTGGGGGCGTACTCCGCCAGGTCCACGGACCTCAGCCACTCCATCACCCTGTGGTTGGACCACTGCACCACCTCAGAGGGGGAGGTCTGGTTCTGCCGGGAAATGTAGCACACAAATATATGAGCGAATACAATACACACACACACACACAGGCGCCAGTGCGAGCGTGCACACACACCTCATCCCCAGGCCTTCTCTTCAGGCAGTAGGGGTTGAACCTGTTCACGTGGAGGACATGGATTGCGCACTTCACGCTCAGGTGATGCAGCTGACTGGTCACTTTCAGGAACAACAGGTCGTTCTGAGGGGAAAATTATTGAACGGAGGTGCATTTCAATGGAGAGCCCAATGCCGACAGGACAAAGATGCTGAGACACCACACTGGACGTTAATGGATGTAATGGATGTACTTGCCACTGTCAAGTACTGGAGCATTCTGCCGTCCACCCTCCCTTCGTGAAACTGGTCCTTGTACTGTGGCAAGCCGATGTCATCAAGCCAACCTTGTAGGACAAGCCAGACAACAGCCAATCAAAAAAAAAAGAATCGATTGAACCGAACCCAGTGCGACGTCTGATGCAGTTTAACCAACAGCTAAATAGGGCATCTCCATTATCTACCACTGCAGCTTTGAGAGAATCCTAATTGGCAACAAGTGATTGTTTCGTCTGCAAAGTAATTTTTCTTTTTGAACAGTTTTTGGTGAAAGCTGGGAACCCAAATTGCACTGGTGAAAAGAGGCCTTCATTTGGCTCCTTCATTCTCTTATTTTCTTACAACGCTGTTTCGAAAAAAGTTGGGATGCTGTGTAAAACGTAAAAAAAAACAGAATACAATGATGTGCAAATCATTAAAATCTTATATTCAATAGAAAATTGTTCAAAGACATAAATATATTAAATATATGCCCACTTTGAATTTGATGCAAGCAACCCATTTAAAAAAAGGTGGAACGGGGACAACAAAAGACTAGAAAAGTTGTTTAATGCAAAAGAAAACATCTGACAATTAATTAGTTTAATTGGCAACAGGTCAGAGACATGATTGGGTATAAAGAGAACATCCCAGAGAGGATGAGTGTTTCAGAAGTAAAGATGGGGAAGGGTTCACCACTCTGTGAAAGACTGCACAGGCAAATAGCGCAACAATTTAAGAATTACATTTCCCAATGTAAAATTGCCAAGAGTTTGGGGATCTCATCATTTACGGACATAATATCATTAAAAGATTCAGAGAATCCGGAGAGATCTTTGTATGCAAGGGACAAAGCCGAAAACCAATATTGGATGGCCGTGATCTTTGGGCCTTCAGGCGGCACTGTGTTAAAAACAGACCCGATTCTGTAGTGGACATCACTGCATGGGCTCAGGAACACTTCTGAGTGTCTGTGAACACAGCACGTCGCTGCATCCACAAATGCAAGTAAAAATTCTACCATGCAAAGATGAAACTATATCTAAACAAGATCCAGAATCACCATTGGCTTCTCTGGGCCCGAGCTCATTTAAGGACTGAGGCGAAATGGAAAACTATCCTGTGATCTGACAAAAAAATTTTGGATGTCACATCCTCTGGAGTAAAGAGGAGGGACCGTCCGGCTTGTTATCAGCACACAGTTCAAAGCCAGCATGCGTGATGGTATGGGGGTGCATTAGTGCACATGGTATGGGTGACTTGCACATCTGTGAATACTTTTTTGCTGACCTTTTTGCACATCTGTGAAGACTTTCACCATTATTGCTGAACATTAATATACAGGTTTTGGAGCAACATACAGTATGCTGCCATCCAGACAACATATTTTTCAGGGAAAGCCTTGCTTATCTCAGCAAGACAATGTCAAACCACATTCTGCATGTATTACAACAGCATAGCTCTGTAGTAAAAGAGTCTGGGTGCTAAACTGGCCTGCCTGCAGTCCAGACCTGTCCCCCATTGAAAACATTTGGAGCATTATGAAATGAAAAATATAATGAAGGAGACCTCGAAACTGTTGAGCAGCTTAAATCCTATACTAAGCAAGAAGAACACTTTCAAAACTACAGCAATTGGTCTCATCAGTTCCCAAACGCTTACAGAGTGTTGTTAAAAGAAGAGGTGATGCAACACAGTGGTAAATATTCCCCTGTCCAAAGAAATTGGAAACATGTTGCTGGCATCAAATTCAAAATGAGCATGTATTTTTTCAAGAACAATAACATCAGTTTCAACATTTCACAAGTTGTCTTTGTAATATTTCTTAATTAAATACAGGGATACATTGATTTGGACATCATTGCATTCTCTCTTTATTTGCATTTTAGGCTGTGTCTCAAATGTTTTGGAAACAGGGTTGTTGTTTAAAGAGCGATGATTTGGTGGATATGTATCCACAAAAGACTGTATATCTGCACGGCAGGATCAATAATTAGTGGCTGGAGTGCATCTTTGTGTTCCATGTGCATTTGTCCAGTATGATAACGTCAGTAAAAAACAGATAAGATGAAAGTTATTTGAATGTGCATTTCAAGCTGTAACTGATTTTTACTGTGTCCTGATACATACGTGTTACCCAGATGTGGTCCAGCTCGGAAGATTTCTCTGTCAGTTTGGTGCTGAAAGACTTGAGGGCCAGCAACAATTTCTTCCTGTGCAGTGGATTCTTAATCCCCATCTCCTAATGCCAAGATTAAAATAAATATTCATCTACGTTATACACACAATCCCGTACTACAAAATAAGTGCTGCAAATTACTTTTTAACAATTCTAATTGAGACTGAAAGAATCTACATACATTATTTCAATGTGAGAACCTGTCAAATGCACACCATGGATGGAGCTACATCTGAAACAGCTCTAAACAAGGAAGTCAATGGTTGACCAATATGATGAATGCGGAACGTAATGGGGTATTGAGAACGAGACAGGTAGAACTAAATGGTGAAGAGAATGATCTGGCCAAACAATGACTGGACAGGTAGAACTAAGTAAAAATTGGAGGGGGGGGGCCTTGACATTGCTTTGACAGCCATAACGTTGGGAGATTAGTGTGCTGTTAGATCAACACCAACAGTGTTCACTGGGAACTAAACAGTGTAAAACTGTAACACTCTACATTGTGTACCTTCTCTAAATCCTGTGGTGAGGCAGAGAGGAGGGTGTGTCCACTGCTGACCCAGTGTCGGGACAGAATCACATACTGGCCCAGCCCAAACTCTTCCAGCCAGCAACACACCTGCTCAGGAGTCCAGTTGGAAAAGGGGGTCTTCAGATCCCTGCGGGCACAGGACAGGCAACAGACTGAATCATGTAGAGTGGAAGATTTGTACTTCCGGATGTGTCTGTCACATGCAGAGAATAAACTGCATCCCGTTATTTGTTGAAAATGGTCGTCCCATACCGAACAGAGGTTAACGTCTCTCCGGTCCGGGCAAGACGAGGGCCGGCGGTGGCTCTCACCCCCCCCCTCTTAAACTCTCCTGGCTCAGGGTCTCCCCCCTGCAGACCACCTGACTGGCTCCTCTTAATCCTGGAGTAGAGGAAATAGAATACATCAGGACCAAGACACCTGACACAGTCATTACCTGTGGGCTACTGCAGATTGGAGATTTACAAGTTAAAATGTCCAAGTACTGGGTAAAGATGCCATTGACCCAGGACCAGTGGAAGCACATTAGCCACATAGCACGCAGAGTTAGCATGGATGATGTTGCAATGTAAACCAGTGAACTGCCACATGACTGTTTGTGACCAGTCCGCGTTGAGCCTCAATTTAGTGCAAAGTCGGGTAGTTATTGGATTTGTGCTTGTAACGACTGTTAAAGATAATTTCAAATCTAGTTACAAATAAACATACAAATATTTGAAGTCAGTATTGCTCCTGCTGTTTTTGCAACAACATGAAACAACATAAATGCTAGCCAACCGAGAGGATGTTCCCATAATGAATGTTGTTGATACAGTCAAACACATTTTCATTGTGACTGGTAGATAGAATACATCTGTTCTGATTCCAGACTTGAATACCTGAGATATAGACTGAGAATTCATAATCAATAATGTTTTGTTTAATTTGATGGGAAATTTGTTTAAAACTACAGTTGTTTGGAAACAGTTAATATAGACTGTTGGTGCTGTTCCTGAAAGAATGTAATTTGTTAGAGTGGTAGACATGATTTGTGTTGTGATTTCATTTTAGAATTGCAGAGAATCATGCATCCACAAAGTCATGGTGTTGGATGACTACACACTCTAGCTGTTTTCTAACTTGTAGGATAATTTGTCAAACTAGCAGTCAACATCGCAACACCTAAATCCACAGCAACGGGGATGAGAAGTATTTTAGCTGATGTTTAGCCCGCTCTCTAAAGTCTAACTATCAGTTGAAACTTTTGATTTGAAGACATATCTTTTCTACTACCAGATACAGCTCCGGAAAAAATTAAGAGACCACCGTTCCAAAAAGGAAAGAAAGGTTAAAAGTAAGAGACCACTGCAAATTGAATGCTTCTATTTCTCACTCAATACTTTCCTTTTCAACTGTTTTGCAGTGGTCTCTTCATTTTTTCTGGAGCTGTTTATACAGCAGAGACATAGAGGAAGACTTTGTATGCTTGATAATGTTTTCTTCTAACGAGTTGTTCTTCAACAGGGATCTTCAGCAGTGTGTGCGTGTGTGTGTATGCGTGCGTGTGTTTATGTGTGTGTGTGTGTGTCTTCATTGCATAGGTACTCACTTGCCCCAGAGCTTCTTGATGCCACGGTGATTCTTCCTGTTCTCTGGGGAGACAGGTGATTGCTGTCCTGAGTCCACTCCAGAGGACAGAGGTGACAGGTCAGACAACGTGGACTCATCCAGTCGTTCTGACTTCCCTACGGGTGTAACATGGGAGGTTTAGTCAGTATTGTAACATATTAACATTTCATAATTTCAATTATGGTTTTCTTCATTCAAGTCATGCAAGTCAGGCTAAGGATCACTGTGACTTTCTTCAGTTCTTTAGGGCCTAAAGCACAGGCCTACGCTGAGTTTCATTCATGCTCGACTCAGACATTTCAAATGGATCAAGCTTTCCATGAGGTCCTGCTGTGCCAAACATTAGTAAAGGGAAACGTTAAACCGTGCTCCGACGTTTAAGGGCTGCCAATACAATTTTTTATATTTTGTTTATTCTTTTTATAAGGAAGTAAACATATATAATAATAATAATTATTATTATTTTTATGTATTTCTATGTTTATTGTGTGTAAAGCACTTTGTGTAATTGTATTAGAAAAGTGCTGTACAATTAGTTGTTATTATTATTATTAAAGTTATTATAAAAATATCTTAAGGGAAATTACTCTAATTACAACATTTAATACATGAAAATTATGGCTTTAGGGAAATGGGATATCGAGTCAATATTTGTTTGCAGCATATGGCTAAGCCTGTTCAGCCACAATCTATCCCTGTGGATGCAATTATCACCTCACATGGCCTAAGTAGCTTTTTTTGTAGCTACTTTTGAGGGTTATATTAGCTTTGGGAAGGGTGCATAATCTCTGACACTTTCCTCTGACTCAGTACAGGCTAGAGTTGTCCCAAACTGAATCCAAAGTAAGAATAGTAGGCTGCTGCTTGGACATGCACAGACCATCTTTCCGACTGGGGTGGTACGGTACCTAAAGCTGGAGCGCTGGCGCTTCTGCCTCGGTCTTCAGCCGTAAGACAAGCAGAAAGCCACGCAAAGCAAAACAGAGGACGGGAGAAACAGAAAATAGTGCAACCCAAGAGGAGGATTAGAAGAGAGTGAGGTTAAGGGAGAGGATAGCCACCCCATGCAAACCAACCACAACATGGCAGAAGATTGAAACCACAGACGCGTGTTCGTTGATTTATAACATTCTTTACAGGAAGATGTGACTTACTTAGGTTAAACTCACTGTCCTCGCTATCGTCGGGGGACAGCTGGACTGGTGTGGAATATTGATCTCGATCTCCATTCAGGTTGGGTCGAAACAGTTTCCCCGGCAGCGTCTGATATTTGTTCATTTCCATGTGTTGATTCTGTTGGGGGAGGATCATGGTTACGGTCAAGTGAATTAAATGGCATCTGGTGACATTTGATTTCAGTTGGAAATGCTACTGCAATACAAAATAGAATTTAAGAAAAGGATTGCTTTTTTCTCCTCTCACGACAAAATCCGTGCTAATTCGATTGGACTGTCATTGGAGTCACGAGCGTTCAGGAAACAACAGAAAAAGGGCAGATTCGAGAGCCTGAGGGCCAACTAGACCCATGATGACTAGTACATTCGGCAGGTTTCCGATGAACCCATGACTCCGTTCACGTCAGGTAATCTCGGGAGAGGTTAAAGGTTAGCCACGGTGAGTTCATGCAGTGAATATACCTCTGAAAGCGGTTCAACTGGTTGACCACCTACATGCTACGGGAGGGTTGACCGTGCATGTAACAAAGAGAACATACACACTGTTAGTCTAGTAATGTGTCGGCAGAATCAACCCAACAAGCAGGATCTGAAAATACATCGTTGTTTTTGTTAGGACAACAGTCACAGAGGCACGTGATTGGTAGCATGATGTCTTGGGTAAATCACAAATCTGAGGTGGACGCGTTATCGTCTTTGAATGTAATCAAAACGCCCGGGCGATGCCGGACAAATCCTGAAACCTTTGGCAAGGATCCGCTTGGTAACTCCTCCAGGCTACTGGAAAGCATCCGTGGTTGGGACCTGTCAAGAAGAAAATACAATACTGAAACCAAACAAGCACCAAAACAGTCAGCTTGAATGAATGGTTCAGTGCTTCCACAGTGCCAGTGTTCAGAGTCGGAAGTGGTTGGCTGTGGTGTGTGCTCTTTGGGATGCCCTATGTCCCAGAGGGGATTGTGGGTAATGTGATATGACAGGTCGAGCTCTCCATGAGGGGAGCGGAGGGGTTGTTTGTGCCAGGTGAAGACATTGTAGTGACAGGGTCACTCGCAGCCACTTCAGCGAGCCCCTAATGAAAGACAACCCGTCACACCAGACAAACCCAGTCCTACTTGCCATTGTCCGTTGGGGAAACAACCAGGGTCGCTCGGGGAGACCGTTACCACCGACGTCTCCTGGGGCGCGTGGACGCTCCGGTAGCTGGGACACACACACACAGGTCACACGCTCAATAACACTTAGTAAACATCAGGGCGTGTAGCAGCGCCGCAAGGGGTGTCTGTGTGTGTGTGTGTGTGTGTGTGTGTGTGCGTGGGTCAGAGAGTGAGCGTGACAGCATGTTTGTTTTGGCAGGGGCACATGTCATCGGAACAACAACAATACAAGCTCCCTTGGGGAGCTGTTGCCATCTGGCCTGTCTCTTCACCTGGAGTCCAGCTCTTTCTGAAAGGACGAGGGGCACACTAACAATGGGGAGGAGGTTCTGGAAGACATCTGCAGACAGAGGGATCACAAGGGACGCACTTTAGGCCAGCAGACACATTGAGTGAGCACAGTAAGTCCACTCACACACCGGCCTGGTATGTAAGGGCGGAGGCAGTGAGTGGACACCTACACGGCGCTTCAGATCCTCAGAGTCACATAGGAGGCAAGGCCAGAACTCAGTGCTAGAGATATACAGGGCCATTCTGCCTTTAGAGGTTCATAAAGGATGCTCACGCAGCGCTCTTACCTCTGACTGGATGATGTCTGAATGGGCTTTATGGGTGACAGCCCTCATCCTCAGACTTCCATTCAGCTCCTCTTCACTGCTCCCCACAAGAAGCTTCTCACTAGACACTAAAGACACACACACATAAAAGCGGTGAGTGTGTTCCATCTGAGTGTGTGTGTGTGTGTGTGTGTGAGTGTATTACCTTGAGCCAGGGCGATCACATCCTTCATCTTCCTGTACTGACCCAGGAGTATAGTGAGCTCCTCTATGTGACGGTCCTGACAATGCAGGAAGACTTTAGGAACATACCATCATTTTGTACAACGGAAACCAGTGCTCACAGCAAAATAAAAATATACCTTTTCATCATTCGCTGCTAACAAAGACTCCATTCCCATTTTCAAACTTTGGAATTCGTGGTCTGAAAACAGCAAATTAAAAATGAAAATGTTTAAAGCATGAACTTACAGCTTGGCTTACATCACTTTTCACTTGAGTGATTTGCCCAATGAAGAACATAAGTTATATACCTCAATGAGTATATCCTCATTAACTAAACATGATATTAGCCAGCTGTAGCCTAAATATTGCCGACTGCACCTATAAAGTTCCGTAATAAAAGTGGCCACTGCGCCTGTTGGCCTTAGCTTCATAGATGACGAAATGAGAGCGATGCATACAGCCCTATGGGACCGAGGAGTGACTGTTCTCAGTTTCATACACCTTGTGTCCTCTCTCCTTCAAAACCATTTGGAAGAGAAGGTCGGAAGGTGCCGGGAACCTCTAGCTTTCTCCCCCAATGGTTTTCGAGGATATGAGGACAGAGGATGCGAGGACTATGCAATTAAGGTCTTCCCCTTGGCGTGGTGGAGTAAGGAGGAAGTGTCAGTCTAGCAGAGCGCCCCCCGCCCCCCCCCCCCCACCTCCCCGCGTTCCCCTCCCCCCGTCTCTCTGCAGCTGCTGGGTCTGATGGAATGGGTGTGACAGACATGACAGCATGCCAGCGTGGATTAGACAGCAGAACGGAGAGGCAGTGGCAGCGGAGCAACATCACAGCAGAGCCACAACTACAGACTTATGACTACAGCCTTACATTTGTCCGTCAGCTGCCTCCTATACAACTCCTCTACAGCAGGGGGCAGCGTGGAGTGAAGAGACAACAGAAAAGGGGGCAGAGAGAGTGCATTTGTTAGGTAGTGACTTAATGAGGCATCACACCTGACGTCACACACGCAGAGGCCTAGCTTCAGGACAAATTCACAGCTCATAACTTGGGTTCAATATGTATAGTTAGTTTGTATTTTAAATTTCCCATGCCTATATAGTACAATGATAATTTTTGGATAAGTATTGGTGGGCCTCATGTCTCTTAGTGGTAAAAGGTTGGGGTTTTGAATCCGTTAACTGACAAGGTGAAAAGGCTATTGTACTGCCCTTGAGCAAGGCAACTATGTCACTGTAAGTACAAGTGCATCTGCTAATAGACTGACATGTAAACACCGATCAGCCATAACATTATGACCACCTGCCTAATATTGTGTAGGTCCCCCTTTTACCGCAAAAACACCCTTGACCTGTCGAGGCATGGGCTCCACTAGACCTCTGAAGGTGTGCTGTGGTATCTGGCACCAGGACGTTAGCAGCAGATCCTTTAAGTCCAGTAAGTTGTGAGGAGGGGTCTCCATGGATCGGACCTGTTTGTCCAGCACATCCCACAGATGCTCGATTGGATTGAGATCTGGGGAATTTGGAGGCCAAGTGGACACCTTGAACTCGTTGTTGTGTTCCTCAAACCATCCCAGAACAATTTTTGCTTTGTGGCAGGGCTCATTATCCTGCTGAAAGAGGCCAATGCCATCAGGGAATACCGTTGCCATGAAAGGGTGCACATGGTCTGTAACAACGCTCAGGTAGGTGGTTGGTGTCAAAGTAACATCCACATAAATGGCAGGACACAAGGTTTCCCAGGCGAACATTACCCAAAGCATCACATTGCCTCCGCCGGCTTGCCTCCTTCCCATAGTGCATCCTGGTGCCATGTGTTCTCCTGGTAAGTGACTCACACGCACCCGGCCATCCATGTGTTTTAAAAGAAAACGTGATTCATTAGATAAGGCTGCCTTCTTCCATTGCGCTGTGGTCCAGTTCTGATGCTCTTACCCAGTCATCTAGTCATCAAAATTAGGCTCTTGTCAAAGTCACTCAGATCCTTAAGCTTCCCCATTTTTCCTGCTTCTAACACATCAACTTTGAGGACAGAAAGTTCACTTGCTGCCTAATATATCACACCCACTGACAGGTGCCATGATGAGATTATCAGTGTTATTCACTTCACCTGTCAGTGGTCAGAATGTTATGGCTGATCGGTGTATATAATTCATGCTAATAAGTTTGGGGCAAATGAAGATATCATGGGTTAAAATGACTGGCTCCTCTGTACTACTGAGGTATGTTGTGTGTTTACCTCTGTCTGAGATTTCATTGGACATTGGGCCTCTGGAGACCAGCTGGCTATGTAGAGCCTTGATCTCAGTGTCCTTGGAGGCCAATATCCGCTGGAGATCTTCTATTTCGCCCTGTAGAGAGAGGTCCAGTTGGGTCAGTACTGCATGTGTATAACCATGTTATTACAATTGGTCTCATTGTACTGCACCATTGAGGAGCTAGAAACACGCGCACCCTTGAGGAGCAGTACAATGTAAAATCTGCTAACCCTAACACCAGTTATAATACCTGACCTAACACCTGTTATAAAACCTGATCTAACACCTGTTATAAAACCTGGTCTAACACCTGTTATAATACCTGACCTAACACCTGTTATAAAACCTGATCTAACACCTGTTATAAAACCTGATCTAACACCTGTTATAATACCTGATCTAACACCTGTTATAAAACCTGGTCTAACACCAGTAATAAAACCTGATCTAACACCAGCTATAAAACCTGGTCTAACACCAGTTATAAAACCTGATCTAACACCTGTTATAAAACCTGATCTAACACCTGTTGTAAAACCGGGTCTAACACCTGTTGTAAAACCTGGTCTAACACCTGTTATAAAACCTGGTCTAACACCTGTTGTAAAACCTGGCCTAACACCTGTTCTAAAACCGGGTCTAACACCTGTTGTAAAACCTGGTCTAACACCTGTTCTAAAACCTGGTCTAACACCTGTTATAAAACCTGGTCTAACACCTGTTATAAAACCTGGTCTAACACCTGTTGTAAAACCTGGTCTAACACATGTTATAAAACCTGGTCTAACACCTGTTGTAAAACCTGGTCTAACACCTGTTATAAAACCTGGTCTAACACCTGTTGTAAAACCTGGTCTAACACCTGTTATAAAACCTGGTCTAACACCTGTTATAAAACCTGGTCTAACACCTGTTATAAAACCTGGTCTAACACCTGTTGTAAAACCTGGTCTAACACATGTTATAAAACCTGGTCTAACACCTGTTGTAAAACCTGGTCTAACACCTGTTATAAAACCTGGTCTAACACCTGTTATAAAACCTGGTCTAACACCTGTTATAAAACCTGGTCTAACACCTGTTATAAAACCTGGTCTAACACCTGTTGTAAAACCTGGTCTAACACATGTTATAAAACCTGGTCTAACACCTGTTGTAAAACCTGGTCTAACACCTGTTATAAAACCTGGTCTAACACCTGTTGTAAAACCTGGTCTAACACCTGTTATAAAACCTGGTCTAACACCTGTTATAAAACCTGGTCTAACACCTGTTACAAAACCTGGTCTAACACCTGTTATAACACTGATTCTAACCCCCGGTGTAACATCTCCTAACCCCCATTTTAACACCTGGTCTAACAGATGGTATTTCTCATCTATAAAGTGTTACCAGTGACACATGGTGATACCTATGGGATGAGGTACGGATGTACAATGTGATACCTATGGGATGAGGTATTGGTGTACAAGTTGATACCTATGGGATGAGGTATGGGTGTACAGGTTGATACCTATGGGATGAGGTATGGGTGTACAGGTTGATACCTATGGGATGAGATATGGGTGTACAGGTTGATACCTATGGAATGAGATATGGGTGTACAAGGTGATACCTGTGGGATGAGGTATGGGTGTACAAGGTGATACCTGTGGGATGAGGTATGGGTGTACAAGGTGATACCTGTGGGATGAGGTATGGGTGTACAAGGTGATACCTGTGGGATGAGGTATGGGTGTACAGGTTGATACCTATGGGATGAGGTATGGGTGTACAAGGTTGACAGGACCAAGTCATAGTGCTTAATGCCTGCATCCTAAGTGTCATCCCGAGAATGAGCAAACCCTGATCCACTCAGTTAGAATCAGAGCGCTGTGCAAAACTGCCCTTCAAAGCCACCTATTCTAACAAACTCTTACACAGCAAACACAAGGGATCCACCCACACAGAGACATGGGCAGCAGCGGGGGCTGGAAAGAAGGAACTGAAGAAGACATGGAACTGGAGTTTGAGGCGAGATGAGATCGCAGCAGTTCGCGCCACCGATGCAGTACGAAGCCAAAAGGCCACATGCACATTAAACAGAGACTCTCACAAAAACCTGCTGTAACCGACGGGGCAGGCTGGAGGTGAGCACGGTGATTGACTGAGCCCCAACCCGGGCCTACATGCCCGAGGAGTGGGTGGTAGTCAGTGACCGTAGAGACTCATAGTGGTCACTGAACTGAACGGAAGTCTGCTATCAACCATTCACACCCACACAAACAAACACTTGTGACTCGTCTCCTCTGGATAAGCACCGCGAAGAGACAGGCTGCTAGATCTTCTACACGTGGACATCCTGCCAGCAGCCTGAGACGTAAGTGCCCCCCCACCACCACCACGCCCCCCTCCCCGGACCTGAGTCCACTCCCTCCTGCAGAACCCGTACATTGAATTCTCTGTGTTATTAGGTAATGGCTGAGGAGGATGGGAAAAAACTATTGGGCTGTCAGACCGAGTCAGTGTTAAGAGCATCGCTTGCTCTTTCTCTCTGCCCTATTATCCTGTATCACATACTGCACACAGGAAGCAGACACCCCCTTGTGTCGTCCAAAAATGTCATGTTAACTGTAGACTGATTCTAGGACTAAGACTTTAAATGTAGACTGACTCTAGGACCAAGACATTAACTGTAGACTGACTTTAGGACCAAGACTTTAACTGTAGACTGACTCCAGAACCAAGCAAGACTTTAACTGCAGAATGAATCTAGGACCAATACTTTGACTGTGTTTTTTTGTATTTTTTCCTTCACAGGAAAATATGGGGAATGTTTGATAATCAGCGACCATCATCGTTTTTTGTCTTTCTGTCCTCATATTCAGTATAACAACGTTTATATCCTACTATGTATCACTCCCTACTATCAAACAAAAACATCTAGGTTTGAAGGAAATAAAAAGGGCATGGGATCCATATTGAAACATGACCAGAGGACTGACAGTGCTTCTCATTTGGAGTCTGTACGGAGAACAGACAGCTCAGGATCCCAATAGCATCCCCTACATGTGAGGGAACGGATGGATGAGATTCCACAACTGGGGTAAACAAGAGGAGTGAAGGAAAAGGAGGAGGAACAGAAAACAACAGGAGCAGGAGCAGGAAGAGGGTGAAGAGAAGACACAGGGTAAGGAAGAAGAGGCACCTGAGCGGACCGCCATCTCTCCTCCCAGTGCTGCTTCTCTACCTGGGTGTGCTCTACAGTGAGCTTCAGGCTAGAGAGCTGGGTCATGAGCGACTGGTAACACACATGGAGAGAGTATGAGATAGAGAGCTAGAGGAGAGAAAGCCAGAGGGGGGGGGGACAGTAAGTTGGGAGACAGCAGCACAGATTACCTCCAAGAGCAACCAAATACAATTAATTATGTTATCTTTCTAGAAATATTAAGCGTGAAAGCAAGCAACTGAACATAACCAAGCGGACATCACCTTAAAGCCTGAGTAAACTAAGCTGACAAGGTTGTCAACTGTGTAGAAGAAAGCTGACAAAATTACACATTACAACAAGAGAATGTATATAAATGTTTTTACCTTTGTGGCTTTTAGTTTTCTCTCATACTGTGATTTCTCCCCCTCCAGCTCATCCACTTTACTCTTAAGAAGACGTAGTTCTTGCAGTAAACCCTGTCAATGAAAACAATTATTTGTAGTAATATCTCCAGCCCCAAAACATCATGCTATTCCTTCTGCCATCCACACTAGAAAGAAAACTTCTTCCAAAGTTCAAAAACAGTGCTGGGGTACAAACATTACTTTTCAAGGTTTTCAAACGGGGACACAACAGGCAGAACACAGTGCGGTTAAGACATGGAAAGCTCAACCGCTACATCCCAGGAAATACAGCAGGTGAATATTTTAACACGTGATCCGTGAGTCCGTACCCTGTCTTTCATTCAGCAGTGATCAGTCAATCAAACGAATGTACTGTATTTTATAAAAGCCCTTTTTACACCAGCAGTTGTCACAAAGTGCTTCTACAGATGCCCAGCTTAAAACCCAAAGAGCAAGCAATAAGGTGATGGCGTAGGCTTCTCAAAATGGACCAATGTTGATGTCCATTACACATCAGCTGTTTGCCAAATTGTTTCAACAAACATTAGGTCCACTTCAAAACGTTCTGTAAAGGCTACATTTTATAATGAACTGGCAACAACCATATCATCTTCCTTGGCCAATTTCATAAAATCATAAAATACTTCAACATCGAGAAACTAGATAGATTTGAAGGGAGACAGATTTGAAGGTATTCAGAGACAGGGTAGAAGCGTAAACCATCAACCGAGACCAGTGTTTGGAGACAGTAACCTTTGAACCCTGGTTGCATAAACAAGGTGAACCACGATCATGCAAAAAAAATAAAAATAAAAACACCAGTTAGAATGAGTAACCCAGGTTGAGACAAGACCCATATATGGAGGAAAACCCACTGGCTTCCCACACTGTAGCCAAACTAGAGCCCCGGGGCCTCTGAGGAGAAGCGGTTAATGTTAGTGACTCCCGAGGGGTCTGAAACACGGTGGTTAGCAGAGGTGGGGAGAGGCGCGTCCATGGGGGTGCTGCCTACATTCTGTCCACCGCAGCGACAGCAAACCTCCTCCACGTCAGAGCCACCCAAGCCCACGTCGGGGCTCTGGTCGTGGGCCTCGCGGGACCCACTCTCCCCCAGGGCCTCCCCCTGGGCCTCCAAAGCCCGTTTTTCCATGATGCGGGTGTGGATCTCTTCCTGAAACCTACACATCTGCTCCTGGAGCTCGCTTATCAGATTTACCACACACTGTGCGAGAGGGAGGGGGGAAACAGAAAGAGGATAAAAGTTTCACAATGACATGCAATGTTTGTACAGTGGGGAGAAAATCGGCAGTGTACCAAATACTTGTTCTCCCCACTGTATTTTTCTATGTAACATATACGTGGAAGTGTTTACTACTAGAGTGAGAGAAAAGCGTCCTCTGAGCCTCAGGGCTGATTTGAACAGTGCCAATCATTCACATGGATAAACTGTCCCGCTGCCAGACCGTAAACCAAGTTCCTGACCTACTTTGCAATTCTCAAAGTGCAAATGTGAAGACTGTCTTGTCTGGGTGCTGTCCAAAAGATCCCTTTACTCCACGGGGGAGGTGGAGATAACCAATGATTTAGAAAGGGATCAAAGCAACTATAATATTATTATATCATTTGTAAAGTAAATATACAAAATGTACAATTAGGGTAAGCGGGAACTATGTTTTAATATCACTCTGACTCAAATACCGGGTAGGATGAATTCAACTCTCATATCCTGAGTGGAAAGGAGGACAGGTGTGGGTTTTTAATGTCCAAATCTTGGACACACTGACAGAAATGCATGGCCTGCGAAGACAGGAAGTTTCATATGAAAGTCCCAGTTGATGTTACACTTATAGTACTTCTAAAGATAAGACATATGTCCCTCCACTATATATAGCTGTACACTCTGCGCTCGGTCCTGACCGGGAGGTCTCCGCAGGGAAAGTGTTTGCACTTGTGGAATGTTCCTAATACATTTCTGCCATTTCCCCCTTTGCTGCATGGACCCTGGCAGCTGGAACTCCCAGGGACATGGTTTGTGGATTAAACAAATGCAGACTGGTTTCATGTTTCCACGGCACCACGTCCGGCACGGAGTCCAGCTCTTCACTGAGATCATTACACTTTACATTTCAGTCTTCTATCTTAAGATTGCTAGGTAGGACAAACACACAAAGTTGAAAGAGCAAGAACATTTGCACTTCACGTAGTAGCTATCAGCAAAAGTCTAATCTAGAAGTTGGGAGAAAAAGTCAAGTACAGTGTTAGTTAGTGCAAGGCAAGATAACTTTTTCTTTAATTAGGTTTTTAATGGGATGTGTGGGGGAGAGGGCTGTGGGACTACTTAAGAGGTTGTCTAAGAAGACTTGACGAGAGACGGTGGCGTCCTAGTATAATGTTCTTGTCTGAGGTAAGGTCATGCTCTAGAAAGAGTCGGAGAGCATGAACCTGCAAGGCACACTTTGATACCCTGTCTCTTCTACCCTTCGTAATGTCTCACCAGCCCCTTATCCTGTGTCTTCTACCCTTCGTTATGTCTCACCTGCCTCTTAACCTGTCTCTTCTACCTTTCGTTATGTCTCACCTGCCTCTTATCCTGTCTCTTCCACCCTTCGTTATGTCTCACCTGCCTCTTATCCTGTCTCTTCTACCCTTCATTATGTCTCACCTGCCTCTTATCCAGTCTCTTCTACCCTTCGTTATGTCTCACCAGCCCCTTATCCTGTCTCTTCAACCCTTCATTATGTCTCACTAGCCCCTTATCCTGTCTCTTCTACCCTTCGTTATGTCTCACCAGCCCCTTATCCTGTCTCTTCTACCCTTCGTTATGTCTCACCAACCCGTTATCCTGTCTCTTCTACCCTTCGTTATGTCTCACCAGCCTCTTATCCTGTCTCTTCTACCCTTCGTTATGTCTCACCAGCCTCTTATCCTGTCTCTTCTGCCCCACGTTATGTCTCACCAGCCATTTGCCCTCTCCCTTCTGCCCCTTGCATCTCATCACCATTGTATGGCAGCAGCTCTTGTTCAGGCCTCATTGAGTGGCAGCAGCTTTTGTTTAGGCCCCACTGACTTTTTCTCTGGTTACTTCTGGCTCTTCTCAGCCTTCCTATAACCATTTAGGACAGTGGGCCATTTTGGTTTCCTAGGCTTCATCATGTCTACAACCCTAAACCCTGTTTATTTAACACAAGGCCAGCCTTTGTTGTACAGACAGTCTGGAGGTTGTGTCGGGTCTGATTCTCTTGTGACAGCCATGCAGGCAGAGTTTAAATGCTGCCAACGCCACAGGATAAGTCTGTTTTATCTCTTCTCTCCTCGTGCCCTATCCTGCTCAAGGTCTTACACTCACATGTTTCAGTGCCATAAGTGCAGCTGGGTGTGATACAATGAACAAAGCAGCACAAAGGGCTTGTTGAGCAGAGTCCGAGGTGCCGTGGAATTGGAATGGGGTGTTTGTTTTGGGGTTGTTTGTCAGCTTTCTGGATTTAATTTGACTGCGGACAAGACTGCCCATTCTCCAGAGGGATAACGCAACATTTGACCTTATGTGAAATCCAGCAATTGTATGGGTGGGACCTGACTGGCTTTAGATAGAGGAACTAATATCAGCCAACCAGCAGTGTTCAGAGCCGGGGGTGGAAGTGTTTTAAGGAACAGAACTGAAAAACAGAAAGCAACAAAAGAACATCTTCAGGAACAGAAACTGAACTGGAACAAAAGGGATTCTAGTGTTCCGCATCTGGACCATAATTTCAAAAGCACGGGAACCCGTTAAGCCCGACTGTTTTGCATTCCCGAGAATGTTTTCCTAGACACACGAAAATGCAACAAAGCGTCTACGCAAAACACTCACATAAGTCTCCTTCCCATATTTGGCCTGCCAGACGTTCAAAGGGCATTGTGAGTTCCTGCATAGTCTCCACAACTCCATAAGTATCTAGCCATGCTGTGATTCAGTTCACATAGTGTCCACAACTCCATAAGTATCTAGCCATGCTGTGATTCAGTTCACATAGTATCCACTACTGCACAAGTATCTACCCATTCTGTAATTCAATTATGTATAGATGCCAATAGCCATAACATAATAGGTATCACATCATAATTTGCAGCACCTCAAGCCAAGCCGTCTTCACGTCAACCATCTCTCTCCTCCACCTCAGAACAAATATAACTCAGTATATCATGCCTTACACGCCTGTTAATCAAGCATGTAAACAAGCAGCCAGCTTGGCCATTTTATAGCAAGCTACTATGATTGAAGTAATTAACGAGTTAAATAATGCCAATTTTAATGAAACAAAAAGGAACATATAGGTTCTGACAGACCCACAGAAGAGGTACTTCTGTGAAGGGATCTTTCCAGCCTGTCTGCCCAGGAAATCTGTTTTGTCTGGGGGAGTGTTTGATCTTGTCAGGTTGTCCCATGCTCTGAAAACCTTCAGTTCCTCTTTAATATAAATAAAAAGGTTTTAAGTAACAGAACGTGTTAACTTGTGTTGTTATTATTATGGACGTCCGTTACTTCTGCAGTCACTCTGCCCAAGCCATGTGACTCTTCAAAAACCGTGAGCAAGGCATTGTCTGCTTTGCCACACTCAAGGTCTGTGTCTCCATATCACTTCCTCCAAGTCCATGTCCCCTGAACTATCTGACAGCTCTAGATAGGCCCGACGACACGCTGTGGTCTGGGCCACATCAAACGCACATTCCCCTGATCACGTTCCAGCGTCAAAGGGCACAACAGGTGGAGTTGAACGCGGTGAGAACAGACCACAACCTGGGGGTCAGAGGGGTGAGACATCATGCTCACTGCTGATGGAAGGATGTTTGTTTTTCACTCCACATTCCTGTCATGTTTGAACAAAGACACTGTGCTGTCTCACACCATAGAACCCTGTGAGACTCCTGCTAACAGCTGCGGATAAACAGTGACACCACACAAATCCCAGAGTGGAGAAACCAGTTCTCAGTTTCTTTTTTAGAGACAATTAGCTTAAGTCCAATTTTACGGTGTACAAGCCCAGAGTCTGGGATTGTTCCACACACATCCTCTCCCCTCTTGGCCCGTGCTATGATTCTATACCTCAGCTTTGTTCTGCTGGTCCTCTCTGCTATCCCTGTGGTTCTGTTCCTCCTCCATGCCGACCAGCTTGAGTTTCAGGTAGGAAACCTCATCCATCAGGTCTAGTTTCTGGGTCTCCAACGACGTCCGGCACAGCAGCTCCTGTACCACACACAGCCACGGAGACACACGCGTTAACACTCCGCTAAACACACACACACAGCCACGGAGACACACGCGTTAACACTCCGCTAAATACACACACACACAGCCACAGAGACACACGTGTTAACACTCCGCTAAACACACACACACACAGCCACGGAGACACACGTGTTAACACTCCGCTACACACACACTCACACACAGCCACGGAGACACGTATGTTAACACTCCGCTACACACACACACACACACAGCCGGGGAGACACACACACCTACAGCCGCGGGGACACACACGTTAACACTCCGCTACACACTCACACACAGCCGGGGAGACACACATACCTACAGCCGCGGGGACACACATGTTAACACTCCGCTACACACACACTTACAGCCACGGGGACACACACGTTAACACTCCGCTACACACACACACACACGCCGTATCCAGTGGACAACCTTAGCGGAGCGCAGTGCACAGCCAGTGTGCCGCTCCAGTGGACACAGAGTTCCCCGAACCAACAGTTGAGCCTGCAAGCCTGGGACCCAGCACTGCTAAATATACACAACGCCTAGTCGCTCTATTCTTACTTCCTCTGTCTGACACGACATGTGAGAGGTGGGGGGTGGGGGGGTACGGGGGGGGGGTATGAAAAGGTTTGAGCACGAGAGAAAGACAGAGAGAAAAAGAAAGAGGTAGAGAATGACAGCGAGAAAGAGAGAGAGAGAAAGGCAGAGAGATAGAACAAACAGAACAAAATGAAAGTCTGTAAATGGTCAAAAGACATACTGTAGTCACAGTGGAGAGAAATGTACATGTGTGTGTGTGTGTTTGTGTTTGTGAGGAGGAGGTGGGTGTGTGAGTTGTGACACATAGTAAATACACTTCCCTTATGCTCTTTGGATTTCCTGTTCCTGCTCCAG
The DNA here is from genome assembly GCF_011004845.1 of Esox lucius. Lineage (NCBI taxonomy): Eukaryota > Metazoa > Chordata > Actinopteri > Esociformes > Esocidae > Esox > Esox lucius. The sequence continues at coordinate 8,198,078 of NC_047587.1, read as the reverse complement.
AGATAGGTCATACTTTCAATACTACAGACGAGACTTCATTATTCCACAGTGGCAAAATTACTTCTGTTCATGCTTCTGAAAAAAGTGTCCTTCACGTTAGTCTAAATGATCTGCCAAAAGCTGTTCAAAACACCCCAAACCACTAACCTATTGACGGCTAAATTATTTGGAAAGTTAATTACGGGACACTAAGTGACATCACAGGGAAAAGAGCGAGTGCACAGCAGCCGACAGACAAACAGATGGAATGGAAACCCTATAATTACCAAAAGCTCAGGGGAAATACACTGAACATGTAATCTGTAGGATAACCTATGGCACCCTGTGACATCTGAAACTCAAAACTGAGATGACTTAGTGCTGGATCAGACGAGCATTTAAAGCAATTTGAAGGTTATTTCCATTAAAGCCCAGCAACTGATACTGTACCTAGCTAACTGAGCCTGTTAAAATCTTTCCTTTGAACTAATTAAGAAGTAAAACAAATGTAGGCTTATCAGCCCCTCCAACCCAGATCTGCAGGCTGTGACGTTCTGATATCCATCTATCTGTTTATCTGCGTTGGAATGGACTGTGTTCCTCACAATAGTCTCTCAGACAGAGCACTGTGCCATAGCCTGACTACATCAAAATGCCACTCAGGCTTTCAGAGACATTACCTCAGTCACCTCCAACTCTTCTCCACCTGAAACAGGAGCTCATCCTTTACCCTGGTCAGAGTCCGAGATGTTTCAGGGTGTCAGAATGCAGCAGGTAGACTGTAGACTGTCTGGTTAGTGATGTAAAACGAAGAAGTACATAATCTTTTACAGTTTAAATGCCTATAGGAGTTGGCTAAACAGCCCATCAGATCTACTGTAGGAAGTCTGGGCCAGGAAGTGGAGTGCTCATTAAGTAAAACCATGTAGAAGGAAGAACAGTCCTAATTAGGTGACCCTATATGTGGTGATCAAACAGTTTTATGCGTGAGGTGTGTGTACAGTGTGTCTGTGTGTGTGTGCGTGTGTGTGTATGTGAGAATGAATCCATTTGTGTGTGTGTGTGTGTGAGAGAGAGAGAGAGAGAGGCAGGAAGTGAAAGAGTAAGAAAGAGAGAAGGAGAGCGATGGAGAGAAGCCTGTTTGACGGCCACCCCCTCACTGCATTCCGCTCTCAGGGATTGTACGCCTGATAAGTCTGTTGGGGAAATGTTCTACACCACACATTAATCCATTACCTTTCACTGGTGGCAGACACTGATAAGTATTCTCTTTGAAAGCGGCTATCTCCATTTCAGTTTAGGAGAAAAACATTGACCTTGTCTTATCACACCTCACACAATGTTTGGCCAGATCTGTCCGAAGGGGCCATGTGAAGACAGAGAATGCCTGGTTATCAATGCAAGTCAAACACAAGGGTCCCCCCCCCCGCCCACTACCCAGCCCTGACACATACGCCTAGCAGGGGCCTCTGTAACCACGACAAGCAGCTATATTGTGCATGAATATGTAATGAGATGACGTAGTAACAAAAACAGATAAACAGATGAACAACAAATTATAAAGGTTGTTGAAATGTATATATATATATATACACAGCTCCGGAAGAAATTAAGAGACCACTGCACCTTTTTCCTTTCCAAAATAGTTGAAAAGGAAGGTTTTGAGTGATGAACAGAAAGGTTAAAATTAAGAGACCACTGCAAATTGAACACTTCTGTTCCACACATAAAACTTTCCTTTTTTGGAAAGGTTAGAAAAAGGTGTAGTGGTCTCTTAATTCTTTCTGGAGCATTTTAATATATATATATATATATATATATATATATATATATATATATATATATATATATATATATATATATATACACACACAGTGGTGAGAACAAGTATTTGATACACTGCAGATTTTGCAGGTTTTCCTACTTACATAGCATGTAGAGGTCTGTAATTTTTATCATAGGTACACTTCAACTGTGAGAGACGGAATCAAAAACAAAAATCCAGAAAATCACATTGTATGATTTTTTAATAATGAATTTGGGTTTTATTCCATGACATAGGTATTTGATCATCTACCAACCAGTAAGAATTCCGGCTCTCACAGACCTGTTAGTTTTTCTTTGAGAAGCCCTACTGTTCTCCACTCATTACCTGCATTAACTGCACCTGTTTGATGGCCAAGACCAGAGAGCTGGGTAAGGACATCAGGGATAATATTGTAGACCTGCACAAGGCTGGGATGGGCTTCAGGACAATAGGCAAGCAGCTTGGTGAGAAGGCAACAACTGTTTGCGCAATTATTAGAAAATGGAAGAAGTTCAAGATGACGGTCAATCTCCCTCAGTCTAGGGCTCCATGCAAGATCTCACCTCGTGGGGCATCAATGATCATGAGGAAGGTGAGGGATCAGCCCAGAACTACATGGCAGGACTTGGTCAATGACCTGAAGAGAGCTGGGACCACAGTCTCAAAGAAAACCATTAGTAACACACTACGCCATCATGGATTAAAATCTTGCAGCACAGGCAAGGTCCCCCTGATCAAGCTAGCGCATATCCAGGCCCGTCTGAAGTTTTCCAATGACCATCTGGATGATCCAGAGGAGGAATGGGAGAAGGTCTTGTGGTTTGATGAGACAAAAATAGAGCTTTTTGGTCTAAACGTGTTTGGAGGAAGAAGAAGGATAAGTACAACCCCAAGAACACCATCCCAACCGTGAAGCATGGAGGTGGAAACATCATTCTTTGGGGATGCTTTTCTGCAAAGGGGACAGGACGACTGCACCGTATTGAGGGGAGGATGGATGGGGCCATGTATCGCGAGATCTTGGCCAACAACCTCCTTCCCTCAGTAAGAGCATTGAAGATGGGTCGTGGCTGGGTCTTCCAGCATGACAACGACCCAAAACACACAGCCAGGGCAACCCTGCAAAATCGTGAGTGTATCAAATACTTGTTCTGTCCACTGTGTATGTATATATATATATATACATATATATATACATATATATACATACATACATACACATATATATATATATACACATATATATATATATATATATATATATATATACACAATTTAAACAAAACACAAAGGTTTTATTTCAGAAGTCAAATGATATTAATTAAATCACAAAGCCTGCATGAGGTTTTCTTTAACAATAGGTGGCTAAAGAAGCAGAAGAGACATCACTATCTAGAAGAGCATTGAAAAGCCCAAACAGAGCTTGTTGATTTCCAAGTTGAGTAGCTTTGTGTGCCAGTGCTTCCACACAAAGCCCGATAAGAGGCATCAGCAGACAGATCAATGGATCTTCAGCCTTTCCAACTCACCCCGTCACGGACGATACAAGCACAACTCATCTCCCTCCACGCCTATCCACCACAGACACGGTCCAATGCCTTACTGTCCAGTGCTACCACGGAAACAACTGCTAGCGCTGTCAACTGCTAAGTGACAGCTTCATTAAGTGGATGAGTTTCATGCCAACAATGTGCAATAAGAAATATAAAAATTGCATATTTAATTACAAGCTTTTTTTAAAGATCTTGAACATAGATTACATCTGTGATTTTACTAATGCAGAGACTGCCCTAGAGTGTTTTACTAGTGTTTTTAATTCTATTGCTGATATGCATGCCCCATTCAAAAGAGCAAGATTACGGAATAGATCAAATCACTGGTTTAATGCTGATGTATTTGACGCCATTTATAATGGAGATGTGGCTTGGGCCAAGGCTAGGAAAACTGATTTAAGCTCTGACTGGCTAGCCTTTAGGCCACTATGAAATATATGTACTAAGTTTATTAGAAATACCAAATCTGACTACTACCTAACTATTTTACTAGAATGTAATGGAAATTCAGCAAGATTTTGGAAAACAGTTCAATCATTGAAGTACAGCTCACACACCTTACCAAAATAAATTATTCTTAGAGAATGGTCCTACTCTATTACTGACCAGAACACTATAGTTACTGATTTTAATGGCCACTTTATTAGAGCAGGCAACCTCTTTGAAAAACATTCGGCTACTGCCCCATATGATAACTGGATATACAGTATAAGCAGGAAAACTTCTGATAATAATCAAGATCTTTCCCTTATACTATTCTCAGAAAAGTGCTCGATGCATTGATAACTATAAATGCTAGGAATTCAGGTCCTGATAAATTAGACCCATGCTTACTGGTCAAGGCAGCACCATTTATCTAAGGGACAATAACACATTTAATATAACTTTGTCAACTGGGATCATTCCAATGATTTTAAAACTGCACTTGTGCACCTCTGCATAAAGGTGGAGACACTAGTGTCATGTGCTGCCTCTAAATAAAGGTGGAGACACTAGTGTCATGTGCTGCCTCTAAATAAAGGTGGAGACACTAATGTCATGTGTTGCTTCTACATAAAGGTGGAGACATAGTGTCCTTGATAATTATGCACCTATTTCCAAATTGTTTTGTCTTGCTAAGATATTGGAGTCACTATTAAACATACAGTTGTGTTCTTTTTTAACTGAAAATGGCGTATTGAACAAATTTCAATCTGGTTTTAGACCAGGGCACAGTCCTATTACTGTGACCATGTTGGTTGTAGATTGTATTGCTAAGGCCTTGGATGCAAAACTAAATTGTATTGCTTTATTTATTGACCTTTCACAAGCATTTGACACTGTTGACCATGCTGTCTTGCTGTCATTGGGCATGAAAATGAATTATTGTTCATGGTTTCAGAACTATCTTAGTGATAGGACTCGAGCAGTTGCTTCGGATAGGTGTGAATCTAAATTTATTGCAGTTCATAAAGGAGTTCCCCAGCGTTTGATTTTGGGTCCATTATTGTTTACAATATACACTCACCTAAAGGATTATTAGGAACACCATACTAATACTGTTTTTGACCCCCTTTCGCATTCAAAACTGCCTTAATTCTACGTGGCATTGATTCAACAAGGTGCTGAAAGCATTCTTTAGAAATTTTGGCCCATATTGACAGGATAGCATCTTGCAGTTGATGGAGATTTGTGGGATGCACATCCAGGGCATGAAGCTCCCGTTCCACCACATCCCAAAGATGCTCTATTGGGCTGAGATCTGGTGACTGTGGGGGCCATTTCAGTACAGTGAACTCATTGTCATGTTCAAGAGGCACTCATTGTCATGTTTAAACGATGCCCAATTGGCACTAAGGGGCCTAAAGTGTGCCAAGAAAACATCCCCCACACCATTACACCACCACCACCAGCCTGCACAGTGGTAACAAGGCATGATGGATCCATGTTCTCATTCTGTTTACGCCAAATTCTGACTCTACCATCTGAATGTCTCAACAGAAATCAAGACCCATCAGACCAGGCAACATTCTTCCAGTCTTCAACTGTCCAATTTTGGTGAGCTTGTGCATATTGTAGCCTCTTTTTCCTATTTGTAGTGGAGATGAGTGGTACCCGGTTGGGTTTTCTGCTGTTATAGCTTGTGCGTGTTGTGGCTTCACAAATGCTTTGCTGCATACCTCGGTTGTAACAAGTGGTTATTTCAGTCAAAGTTGCTCTTCTATCAGCTTGAATCAGTCGGCCCATTCTCCACTACATGTAAGATCAGAATTGGGTTATTTTAGAAATAAAACATGCTTGTCATCTTGACATAGAAATGAAATTGCTCAGGCCACTTTTATGTTGATGTGAGATCATGGTGATTAACTATACATGCATGCCTTGGCTTCTGTTTTAAAAAGCCTGGACTCTGTTTGTCATGCTGCTTTATGTTTTATGACTAAAAAATGTAAAACAATTATACAATCAATGTTTTTTTAACTGATCATGTTGACCAACCTTTCAACTGAACATCATCACAGATAGAATACTTTTTGTGCCTTATTTTCACATCAGGGCTCAACATAAACATGTTTTGACTCTGGCCCAGTGGAGCCAGTGGGTTTGAAACGTACTGGCCCCAAAAAATATTTTACTGTGCCTCCTTCCAAAAGTTGTAATTAATCAGCGGTACTACATATAATGAAATACTTTTGTTACTTAACATGTTTAATCCTTTATGAAATGCATTCTGGATATATAAAACATCAAAAAAATATTTTTATATTTCTTTCATCACATTTCTAATTATAAAAATAAATGAAAACAGTGAACCAAACATTCGAATTTTAAACAAAACACTTACTCATTAATTCCCGGGGGAACAAGGTGAACGTCTGGTCCATCTTAGTTACTAGGTATGCGGTTGTTATAAGTCATGCAATCACCCAATGGGCATCTGCATTTAAATTCCTGACCAGTACGGTCAAGGGCCCTGAAGACGGATTGTCAACCACCGGCTTGGCTGTCATGCAGACCAGGTGCTGTTTGCTATTGGTATGGCTGGTCAGGGACTGAAAGTTGTTAGTGTCTTTGTAAAAAGAACCACATTTGTCCGCTCCAGCCGGGAACTTCCGACAGACAACACAGTGCATCTGAGTTCCATCGAAGTCAAAAAAGCGAAATAATTTTTTGCACTGAGGTAAACATTTTTGCTTTCGTTTGAGCTCATAGTTATCTTTCACAGCCTTCTTTACTTGGGTGATTTGTGCAAGTTTTAATTTTTTTTATTGAAAAACAATACCAGACATCCACGCGTCACATCACTGCTCAACTCTTGACTGTACAACAGCGCACGCTGAACTGCAAGGTAGTTATGTGTGCGTGTGCCAGATTAGTTTTATTAGTCCCGACTTTTTACTGGCCCTGCACATCGGGGGCCCTGCACATAATTTTGGGATTCCTCCAGACCGGTAGAAAGCGATGCTTGGCATGAATGGAAAACTGGTATAACAACTGTAACCAAAATGTCACTTAGGAACCTCCCATACTGTAAGGGGAAATTTCTCAAAATGTGCAATGATTTATAAATACATTGTTTGATAATATTCACTTCATGCCAAACTTTGACTACAAGTTCTGAATCACAGAGTTGACACTCGCAACACGACATTTGTTTTCCGGTCTTTTCTGATAGGTGACCTATAGACTTTTACTTACTAGTGCTTTCTTTGTCCTTACTGGACCTGAGGCAAAGACAGACCCTCTACGCTCCTGACAAAGCCTGTTCGGCAGCCTGTCCTGGTACATACAGGGTTTCCTCTGTAAAATGGCTGCATCTAAATGTGATTTGCCTCAATAGGACATTTGTTCATTTGTATTCGATCTTCATAAAGAATGTTCTGTAGTTCTTGTAAGATTTTGCAGTGTTGTCTTATAAATCATACTACGGTAATATCTCTTCTCTTAACCCTCTACACTTATAAACATTTCAAAATCATACCAGATTTACACTTGCTCTGGAGTCCGTCAAGGAAGCGACCTTTGAAATCTACATTGCACCCCCCCCCCCCCACACACACACTTTCTTAAGTGACATTGTGTGCAATGTGTGTTTTTCATGTTGAAGTTATGAATGAAACCACACCTTACACGCTACAAACTAAAGACTATATACAACGTTGATGTGGGAAACAGGTTCAGGCTGACAATGTCCAGCCACGAGTAGCTCTCCGAGCTGAGAGGCTGAGCAGGGCAAAGGTACTGGTATTAGCGTCCCTCTCTTACCTGCTGGAGCATTCCCTCAGTGGAGTTGAGTTTGTGGTGGTGCTCTTCCAGAGAGCTCTCCAGGTCTCGGATCTTCTCCCCCTGGGCCTCCACCTGGTCTGTCAGCACACTCACCTAAAGCAAACAAAGACAACGCAGAGACGACTCACTCAGGTTGAGCAACACTTCCTCCCACTCTGGACTGGTGCAGCCAGTATGCTAATGCCACTAAATCCTCTGACAACACACTGGGAGTTCTACTTAATTCCGAGTTGAACATGTCAACATCCGATGAGAAACATGGTAATAGAAAACCCACGCTTTACGGAGCTGAATAAACTTTGAGTAAATGTTTAATCTTTGTCTCTGGTCTAAGTCAACTGCAAATCGGGCCACTCCGACAAGGAACAGGTAAAAGGGAAAGCAACATATCCAAACCACCTTGGGGGAGGTAACAGCCATTCATTTTATCAACCGACACAAGCCCATCGGCCAATCAGCAACGATTCTCTCTCGGGGCTTGCGGAATGTGCTGCCGTTTGCAAAAGAAAGGCTACTTTGGAACAAGGCAGAGATACAGCCAGTTATGAGCAGTACATGTTGAGCCAGACAAGACGTGACAGAGCCCGAAGGAGAGAAAATATAAATATACACTGCGTAGACTAGATTATAGATGTATAAGCTACCAATTATAGAGATTATAAAAAAATATCAAGGAGCATCCTGACAAATCACTTGAGCCTGATATTTACAATACAACAAAGGATTAAGGCACTGTCCGGACACGTTTGTTTGGGAAAAACAAGATAAGTACTAGTACTGCCTCAGGGCCTGTACTACAAACAACTGCCCCCTAGTCTGCCCTGCACAGTGTCACATCTCTGCGATATAGTGGTGTCTCCGTTTTCACAGCGATGCTGCGAAGGAACCAAGTAACGGAGACGTCCCATGTCCCGGTCTCCTAACTATCTTCACACTCACCTGGTTGTGAACCCAGTGACCACACCATGTCCTGTGGGTCTCCGGACAATATTACAGATTCTCTCACTTTGTTCTCATTCATGCTACTTCCTGAATCCCAACTCTCCCGCTCGCTCTCTCTGTCTGTCTGTCTTTTCCTGCCTTCAGTTTTTAAAAGCTACTCTCTAATCCTGCCAGGGTGGCAGGGAGCGATGACAGGAGCACCTTACCTGAAGCACCAGGGACTCTTTGTCCCCCTCTAAGCGCACCAGTCGCTCCTGATAGCTCTCATTGTTCCCCGGTGAGAGGAGGTTAACCTGCAACAATACAGAGACAGGAGGAGTCAAAGACAGGGAGGAGGTCGGGAGGAGGTCGGGAGGACAGAAGTGAGGACAATGAGAGAAGGCGAAGAAAAGGTGGGGATGAAAAGAGAGGAGTGGAGGCGAAGATGAGCAGAGAAGGGGAGAAGAAGGAGAGCCATGGAAAGGAGAGCAGGTTGGGAGGAGATGGGAGGAGAAGAGGTGAAGAGTTCTGTCAGCTGAGTCTTAACCATGGGATGATTCCCATGCACTAACCCCTATGATTAGCCACAGTGAGCACTCGGGTTCGAATCCCGATACGGGAATGCTATTTTATGGCGCTTTTGTCCAGGCTTCATTCCGTGTCGGACACAGCGTTACAGGCTGTAGGAGACAAAGGCCATGACAACTGCCTCCATTTTCTGCTCCAATAATGTAAGGCAGCTGGTTGAACATAGACGTCAGTAGACCAATGTTAAGGCAGCTGGTTGAACACCGACGTCACTAGACCAATGTTAAGGCAGCTGGTTGAACACCGACGTCACTAGACCAATGTTAAGGCAGCTGGTTGAACACAGACGTCAGTAGACCAATGTTAAGGTTGTGGCGGAACAGAACCCAGACCCCCCCCCCCCCTTTGCCATGTGTCTGAATCTGGGTCCGGTTTATAATCCTCATCAATCTCACAACAATGTGACGAGTGACCAGTTCTCACTAGGGCTTCAGATAGTCCGGTGTTAAATAGTGCTGTTCTGAGGCCCCCTCCAACTGACAACACACACGTCTGAAGCATTTTCCCCTGAGGTCATCGGGAAGGGCTGTCCACCCAGAAAGTACTTCCATCACTGACGTCATTGGAGCTAGGGCATGTCCACGCCCACTCAGTGTCCTCTAGGGTTGACTCCCCAGAGACTCAAATGTAGCTTGTCCAACCCTTCAGTGTGCTGGGGGGGGGGGGGTGAGAGGGAAGGTCAGCTGGACCTGGCAATGTGGACGAAAAACTCCACACGAAGATAGACTCGCTGTTGTCAGCCCGCTTAACCGAATGCTTCGTCATACTTGTAATTGTATTTACATGTAAAGAAAGAAAAATCGGCACAAAGGTTACTGCTGTGCTTCTAGACGTCAAGGAGTTCAAAAAGCTGTGGGTTACATCCCTTCCTGAATCCTGACAGAGTCCATATGGAGTTCTCTCATGGTGATGACTAGAGCCATCACACAGTGTGTAAACAAAAGCCAAAGTGGAGAAGAGCCAAGCACCCGATGTGTGTCAGACAAACGACCACTTCCCGTCCTTATCTGGACGCTAGACATGCTACAGAGACCATAGTTTCATTCATCACAATAAAACAAAAAATGACTGAAACGAGATGGGACTACCTGAACTGGTACAATAAGAAATGCCCGGTGTGCTGGTTTGTTGCAAAGTGTTTTGTCACCGTTTGCACTGATGAACAGGACTCTTTAACAGGGCACATATGCTGTAATGTACTGTACACACATGGAAGCAAGTAAGCCCCGATTGTTCACTATGGAAACTACTGAGGCCTCTTTCCCAGACTACGCCAAGCCACAATGGAATTTCCCTTAACTCCTCCCTCATCCCACAAGCTTCACGGCTTGTTTGATGCCTCTTAAAAGCATGGTGTATAGAAAGAGTGAAAGACTAATCCAAAACGACCAAATTAGCATCCAACTGTCTAAGAATTCACCAGTCCAGTGCAGTAAGAGAGTCTGTGTGCTTCTGCCCATTTCTAATGGACTTCAAGGTTTCTTTTGCACGCTATTGTTAATATAGATCCTAGTCTATTTCTATGGAGTTATGAGCGACTTTCTATGGCTGCATGTTGCTGTGGTTCCAACTCTTGACCTGTACTGCATACTTGACATAACTCCTAGTCACCTAGCTCCATTCACATCCTCACAACTCCCATTAACCATGATCAGGCTTGCCACTAAATTGACTCTATTGTTGACATCCACTCCGACACTGCAGAAACATTTTCAACCTATCATTTAAATTTCAAAAGTCTGCTTGTGGGAAAACCCACCAGACCAAACCCACCTTCTCAAGTCTTCACCTCAGACTATGATTAAGGCTTTGTTCGTTTTTCTCCACCTCGCATGGAGGCCCTGTGCTGTGTGATCACTTGATCACAAGGCATGGAGACAGAGGGACAACAGTACAGACAGTGTCGGGCTGGTTGGTGGGGCTGTCATCTCATCTGATAACATGTTCCCAAACACAACACTTCGACGCGACATGCAACCACCCAACACAACAATAAACTATTCTTCAGGAAAACCTATATATTATCGTTAGTACGATTGGATCAGGATAAGGTCCATTCTAAATTTGAGCAGTTTATTCTGACTGTTCATTCTTGCCTGCAAAACCCTAAGAATGGAGAAAACCTCAACAAGTACAATCCCTCCAACTGTCTTGAGGAAGGTAGAAGAGCGAGACAGACATTACCGATGAGGCCCACTCACCCTTTTAAGCCAACTGAAATGCTTGTAGAAGTCAATATCACTCTCCATGGTGTCGGCCCATTGCTGCCTGCACCTCGTCTAGTTTCTGGAGTGGTCTATCCTGTTCAGGGCTGCCTGGAGTGAGTGCAGCTCCGTTCAGAGCTCTGCAGAGCTGCAGCCTGGATGCATGAGGCTGTAGGCAGCCCTGTGCTGCTGGCTGCTCAGCTGCCTTCTATTAGGTTTTATTACCCAGGTCTCCCTGAATCAGGCTGCAGACCGAAGCCTCAGAGCAGCTCCCCTCTTCACCCTCCTCTCTGACGTGGTGAGCCAACTGCCCAAACCCAGCCACCCAGTCAGAGACAGGGGGTGACAGAGAGGGAGGCAGACAGAGAGAGGGAGGGACAGAGAGAGGGGGAGACAGAGAGAGGGAGGGACAGAGAGAGGGAGGGATAGAGAGAGGGAGGGATAGAGAGAGGGAGGGAGACAGAGAGGGAGGGAGGGATAGAGAGAGGGGGAGACAGAGAGAGGGAGGGATAGAGAGAGGGAGGGAAAGAGAGAGGGAGGGAGACAGAGAGGGAGGGAGGGATAGAGAGAGGGGGAGACAGAGAGAGGGAGGGATATAGAGAGGGAGGGAGACAGAGAGGGAGGGAGGGATAGAGAGAGGGGGAGACAGAGAGGGAGGGATAGAGAAAAGATAGAGAAAGGAGAGACAGAGAGCTGTCTGCCGCAGCCAGGCCCCCAAGGCCTCCCCAGGGCCCCATAGCCCCCCCCCCCCCCATCTGCTCTGACTGAGACAGGGCAGAACAACACAGAGCAACAGGCTCAAATGACAGCCTCAACACAAACCATGCCAATGCTCTATCCTTCATTCTCTTCTTCCCTCGTTCTCTCTCTTCTCTCTCCCTCTCGTTTCTGCTAATAAAGTCACAACGTAAGCCAAGTGGATTAAGATGCAAAGGGGTACCACTTAAAGACATCTCTCTCTCTCTCTCTTTCTCTCTCTCTCTCTCTCTCTCTCTCTCTATATATATATATATATATGTATATATATATATATATATAAATATATATTTCTCTCACTCTATTTCTCACGTTTTTTCTTCTTTTCCCTCTCAGTGCCTTTTCATATCTCTTTAGACTCACTGATGTAGCAACAGCCCCTCAACTATCCTCTGCACTGCCTGGAAGTCATTGTTTGGACGCCCCATTTCCTGTCTGCGGGACCCGTTAGCTAACTCAGCCCTCTCCCCACTGAACCGTTTGGCTGCTTCTGACAGGTTCATGTAGACACTTCACAGGGCATAGTCATAAACATGTATGGAGGACGCACTGCAACAAGGCTCCTCCTCACAGAGGTCAACTCATCATGGGCAACAGTCAGTAAGGCTGTAACTCAGACTGTTAGTAAACTCTGTTTCAGAACGATCATGTTCCTTGCAAAGCTTGACTAGAGTGAATCAGACTTCCCTGTGTGACTTAAGAGATTTAATCTCCTCCAGTGATCCCATGACTTAACACCCTCAGAGGGTAGAGTGTGTTACAAAGATCCAAGATCAACCCTTTTTACTTCAGCCATTCCTCACCCTGGGCATTTCCTGCTTGAGTCACAGGGAGAAACTGAGACATTTAGACAGGGAGAAAAAGAGTGTGGGCGGCTGGGGTCCATGAGACCACAGGACAAACAAAATGTTCTCTGTTGAAACACGGATGGTGCGAACAGAGCCAGGAATGCATACACATCGTCAGGGATACATGCACATCGTCAGGGATACATGCACATCGTCAGGGATACACACACATCGTCAGGGATACACACACATCGTCAGGGATACATGCACATCGTCAGGGATACATGCACATCATCAGGGATACATGCATATCGTCCGGGATACATGCACATCATTAGGGATACATGCACATCGTCAGGGATACAACCATATTGTCAGGGATACATACAAATTGTCAGGGATACATACATATCATCAGGGATACATACATATCGTCAGGGATACATACATATTGTCAGGGATGCATACATATCGTCAGGGATACATACATATCGTCAGGGATACACACATATTGTCAGGGATGCATACATATCATCAGGGATACATACATATCGTCAGGGATACACACATATTGTCAGGGATGCATACATATCGTCAGGGATACATACATATCGTCAGGGATACATACATATCGTCAGGGATACATACATATCGTCAGGGATACACACATATTGTCAGGGATGCATACATATCATCAGGGATACATACATATCGTCAGGGATACATGCATATTGTTAGGGATGCAGATCACGCAAGTGTCATCAGATGCAACAAGAGAAAACACTTGGGTCATCCATCTTGTGTGCATGTGCTTTGATCCTATTCCCATTTCCCAGTCCTATTCTGGACCTGGAACAAGGAAACTGAGTGCTCCAGTTACTCCCCTGCCACAGAGCTACAGTCTCAGCTTGCATGGCTTGGAGTGGCTGACAATGGATTCTGTCCTGCGCTTGTCTGGTTGACAGTTGGACAAACACCAGGATAACTGTCTTCACCTCCCTCTTCTCTGCTTCCATCCCTGTTTCAGTTTCTGCTGTTTTCTCCATTCTACATCGCCCAACAACCCGTTCCTTGTGACCAATGGCTGTACCTGAAAAAAACGGAATGTTTGGCATGTCGCTTAACCTCAGCGCACTCAGCGCACAGGGACCGAGCGTTCTCTTTTTCCTCTGACATTCTGCAATCAACAGTCACAATGTGGTCAGCGATAAAGAGTAACACAGGGTCTCTGACCTCCCGGCCAATCGCATACGGGGGTGGGGGGGGCTTTATCACATTTCCTCTGGGGAGGGGGCTCAGATCCTCAGAGAGCAGCATGTTGTGAGTAAATGAGGAGCGTGTGTTTGATCCCGCTCCGCGCCAGTAAAGAGGCGATGGAACCAGGAGGAAGAGGATGAGGAAGAGGGGAACGTGAGACCCCTACCGTAAAGACTGAGAACGACGCCCCTCGAAGGGAAAAACAAGAGCCTTTCATTGGCCACTTTGCCCGGCCAACAGGTGTCTACTGACGAAATCCATGACGAACAGCGTATTCCGTTAACAAGGACCAGCATTCATGTCACTGCCCTGTGAATAAAGGCCCAGCTCAGGTAGAGGTATGATCATGTGCTGGTCATATGTTTCAACGTGATCCGGACAAGTAGAGAGCTGCAAACTCTAGTAAACCTGGTCATGAGATTCACAGACAGCCGACAATAAAGAGTACCAACTCTGGATGTAGCGTGACATTCACATGAAATAAATTAAATAAAGGAATCAGTTGGCAAGGAACTCAGGGTTCTGCCGAACAGTGAACAAGAGTGAATTGATTCAACTTACCCCTTCCTACCACAGACAGCTTCATGGCTTGAGGTGACCGGGCAGACATAATACTGAGCTGACAGAGGGGAAGGAGAGAGTGTGGGAGTAGCAGGAAAAGGAGAGAGGAGTGATTAGAGAGAGAAATAGGGAGAGTGGGGAGAGGGAGGGAGAGTGGGGAGAAGTTGTGAGGCCAATAGAGGGAGTAAAGCAGGAAGTTGAGCTCAGCCCTATTAGGAGTCTCTGTGGAGCATACTGGGTTTGTTTTAACCACGGCCAGCCTTAGTTTCCAGTGAAAGACTCCCCAATCATGGCCAAAATAAGACCTCCTGACAGTCCCAGCTAGACAGAGTCCCAGACATAACCATGCCAAGACCGAACAGTACCCAAGAATAGTCCCGGGTCTTACACTCCCAAACAGCTGCTGAGACTAATCAACCCTCCCTCTTTTAAACAGCAAGCCAAAATATTACAAAGAAAACATTTTATAGCAAAATGGCTATTGACAGCATACAGCTGAACGTAATAACATTTTCGACAAATTGGGCTGTATAATGTCCTCCCACAGCTGTGAAACCCCAGAAACCACATGCCTGAGTGTTAGTAAACCAGGACCCAGGACGTTCCATAGATTTCTCTCAGTGGCCCAAGCTGGCCAGTGAACAACCACAATATCACATACACACAACAGTGATGACCATACAGAGCGCACCGCTAATGAACACAGAAGCACGATCGCGGATGCTAGAAAATGCTTGGCTAACGTGACAGTTTCTTGTGAGGGTTTTGCAAAAGGAATGAATGGCACCTGGTTTGTACAGACCCAGGAGGTGCTCCCCGCTACTCACCGAACCCCTGTCAGAGCCCCCGGAGTCCAGCCAGTCCATGAGCATTTGGGTGGTGCTGCTGGAGACCCGGGCCCTCAGGGCGTCCCTGTCCTCCTCCGTGGGCTGCAGCTCCAGAGCCAGCCTCAGGTCCTCCACCAGCTGCAGAACCTGGAGGGGCCCGGAGCTTCCCGGGGAGCCTAGCTCAAACAGGCCGTTGGTGTACTCGGCCGCAGCCTTGGAACCTGCCGGGGGGGGTGGGGGGGGGGTGGGGGGGGACAGGACATCGGCGATCAGAACACAGGGGGACACACCCCCGCACCAGACCCACTCAGCTCCTTCTCCGGGGGTGGGGGGGGGGTTCAAACCTCACCCTACAAAAGTCAGGTGAAATGCGGGTTATCTGTCCTATCTGAGCATTAATGCATCGACCAGGTATCCCAGGTGTGAATCGGGCCCCGATTACAGGGAGAGACACAAAGCAAGTAGCCCGTCTTTAAGGTCCAGATTGGATTCTGCAGGCTCTGTACTCTACGTCCACGTGTCTTTTGGATCGGCTCACTGAGCTAATACTCATCAGCACCAGCTTCTCTCTCGATGAGCCGCAGAGCAAGTGAAAACCCCTGCTGTAAACGCCTAGACATCTGGAGCCAGTTGGCAGTTAGTTGAAGCATGCAGCAGGGAGACTGCACGATCATGGATTCCACTGAAGACATCCAAAATCAATAAACTGGAAAGAACCTGCTGGCTACAGTAGCACTGTGACATGGTCCCCTTTTCGTTTCTACGCTGAGGCGGTCAGGAACAGGCTTGTCGGACCCTGTTCCAGGAGCTACGTCCTGTAGGTTTCTGCTTCAACCTCAATCTTGTTGATCTTGTTCTGATAATTAGATTGCTTAATTAATACAAAACAAACATGTAGGATTGGAGCAAGGTAAGCTAGTGGTCAAGAGCTTTGGGCTAGGGAACCGGTTGTTGTAAATAAGAATGCCTTCTTACCATACTTCCCTGACAATGTAAACACATGCCAGAGTGGTCTATGGTGGCTTAGGGAGGTCTGAGATGGTCTAGAGTGGTCTAGAGTGGTCTAGAGTGGTCTAAGGTGGTCAAATGTGGTCAAAGGTGGTCTAAGGCGGTCTAAGGTGGTCTAAGGCGTTTTAAGGTGGTCTAAGGCGGTCTAAGGTGGTCTAAGGTGGTCTAAGGTGGTCTAAGGCGGTCTAAGGTGGTCTAAGGCGGTCTAAGGTGGTCTAAGGTGGTCTAAGGCGGTCTAAGGTGGTCTAAGGCGGTCTAAGGCGGTCTAAGGTGGTCTAAGGTGGTCTAATGCGGTCTAAGGTGGTCAAAGGCACTACCCCTGGTATGCTTATACAACTTAGCATGGGTTCAATTCCAGCCCACTGCTATTTAAGAACACCGTCTCTCCTCCAACAATAAAAGCACAAAAAATAAAAGCCCCGGTAACATATCTTTATAACCGGCAGGAGGCCAGCTCTTTGGGAACAGGGTTGAAGACCACTTGAAAGCAACACATGGAAAGTGTAAAATGAGAGCTTCCTTTTGGCAGATGATTCCCGATCAGAAAGAGAAGTGATTTATTATCATGACCTCTTAACACTGCATCACACTCCACACTCTTTTCTCTTTTCCTACTGTACACATTTGCATCAGATTAAGACAAAACAGGCACTTCCTTTGTTTTGCCATCATAATGTTGTTTGTTTCAGATTGAAAATGCCAAACTGTTTAAGAAAAGTTGGATAGGGCTAAAGAGGAAATAAGAGTTGTAGATACTTTTTAAAAAGGTAGCACATTTTTCTGAAAATTAGCAGGGACTCTGGTGTCCCAGCTTCAAGAGGGAATGGAAGAGTGGGGTGACATGGGAGAATTAATTTGAAATTAATGAAAACAATTCTACCGGTCTCCTAATCACTGTGATCCAAAAATCTAGAATATGATAAGAATAGAGGCTGTATAAATGTTTTTGTTAAACTGCCTTGAATGGTCAGCAATTGGAGAAAAGAAACATCCACAAATATTTCTCATATGTAGGACAATGAGAAACAGATGTCTCTTGCTATTTCCATGGTCTGTATATAAATCCTGTTATTCTTAAAGTCTGTACATGAATGTACGTGCTGGCAGGTGATTTATACATCTTATGTAGAGTGCATTCCGTTGTTCTTTATCTTTTCTAGTCACTCTATCTTAGAAGAGTGTGTGTATATATATATATATATATTTTATTATGTTATATGCCTCAGAAGGGGGGATTCAGCCATGCTGCATTACGCTGTGTAACTCTGTTTTCCCCCCTGAGCTCAGAATAAAAGCATCAACGACACCTTTATTTCATTAACTAGAAATATTGACGATATCACCAAGTATATGTCTGTTTATAAAATAGTCAGGTCACAGTGTTGACAGGATCACACCGTCTGGATGTACTATTTCACCCCATATTAGAGGCTATTGTAACAGTAGCTTGGTGTCAAATAACTCAACCAACCTAACTCACAACTGAAAAAACAGGAACGTTTACCAAATATGATTTTTTTTTTCTTTTATTCCACGATTATGTAAGTATACAATATTTAACACCAGTTTGTGCATGGCCAATCAATTCCTCTCGAAGCATCTTGAATAGAGTATTCTGAAGGTGCCCATATTATGCTATCTTTTTACAAATCATATCGCATACTACACCAAACTAAAGGTTATCTTAAATGTATATTATTAATAAATGAATTAATTTTAAAATCATGCGTTTTCCTAATTTGGCAGCTTGGCTCAAGGTCATTTCTACATTTGCCCCCCGAACCCCGGCAGCTGTGACAAAACCTCAAGTGACAGCAACAGTGAATGTCAATGGTAATAATTAGGCATAGTAATGACAATTATGCTAATTTGACTGAAGTGTCAGGATGACAGGAATAAAACACAGCTGAAAAGCATTCCGCCTTAAAAAAAACATACATTTCTCATAGAAACGTGCAATAGTGAGATAATCAGCTGAGGGCAAGTAGAGAACCTTGTTTCTGTTAGAAATCATTCAAGGTGTTGCCCCCCCAGTCCCCCCTAAAACAGCCAAACAAACTGATCGTTTGGTAGTACTTATTCCAGATATGCTGAACTGCTACGGTCAATATCACGGCATTCAGAAAACAAACGGACCTAAGATTAGTCCATTAGCAAATAAACCACTTGAAAGAGAAACTAGCTGGGGAAACTTTGTTAGGTTGACTGCATGCTTTGGTTGGCTTGACTTTTGAGGCAAATTGAACAAGAAAACAATGTAGACAAAAAGAGTGGAGATGTTCTGTAAATACTCCTGTGCTCGCCTGAGGGCCAGGGGGTGTAGAAACTCAGAGGAATGGATTATTCACGCATGTTCAACTGCATCTCTCCAGAAATATCATGACCATGGGTAGCCCATTGTTCACCTAATATCTAGTACATACTGGGATTTATTTAGACCACAAGACTGTTACAAAACAGTTTGCATATAAAATGCCTGGAACAAGTTCCCAGACCTCCTTAGATGCAGAAGCCACTGTGTGCTCTATGGTTTGTGTGAGCATGGTTTGGAGCCCGTTGAGGTTGAAAACAACGAAATAAACATTCGGTATTATCCTAAAATCAACATAAAATGAGATCAAACCTAAATTAACAAATAATTTTACACATCATTATAACACAAAAGCATCTCTTATCTCATGCGGACATTCCAATAACAACCAGCAGGTGGCATATTCTCAAGACCACCACACAACAGCAGCAACTCATTACAACGCCAAATGACCTGTTCCAAATGTCTAGCTCCTTTCACGGACGCATCCAGCATATATGCTGAGACTGGAAAACGATGTCCTAATACAGAAATGTAATCAGCTCAAAAAAAGGCCTGACGATAGCTGTTCAAATTCCTTGTTGATGATTGAGATTCCTCACGGTAATAACATTTTACATTTTATTATTATATTTCATATATAGTCAGTGACATTGCCCCAGATAACCACCATGATGAATCCGCTGTCTGTCGGGTTGTCCTTCCTTTCACCGTTCACTAAAAGGCACGCTGGACTCCGCCAACCCACTCTGTGATGTGTTGACTGACGGTATCAGTAAATGTTTCCTCCTTTACATTGTTAAATCATGTTGGCTGTAGCTAAGCCTGCTTCAGGAAATGTGACCTCCTGGCCAAACTCTTGCAGGTGATGCCTCTAATTTAACAACCAAACACACACGCACACACCTAAACAAACACGGACACCGAAAAACAAGACAAACACACTCTGAAATTACACGGAGGTCCGACATACCGTAAGCCGGTGAGGATTCCTCATTTGAATGCTAGCTAGTTCACTCATCCATATCTGTTCAGCATCAACTCAGCATTTCCAAACAGCGGCCTGGTGTGGAGTCTATTTGGCATGTCGCTACTAAATGCATTCGCTGGAGATATCCATCCACACTATGAGTAATATTTTTAAATGCTACATCTTACAAGCCTTATTGAGTTCAGTGTCTATAGTTGAGGCCAAAAGTGAAAACAGGGAATGTCCACAGACAGGCCTGATCTGATGTTTTAATAATGTATTAGGAGGAAATCTCAAAATGAAATCTTACCTGCGATGATGTCATCCATTTGCTCCAAGGCCGCTTCCAACATGTGACTTGCATCGGAGGCCATGGCAACCGATCACAGCATCAGCCTCGGTACCCGATGTCCTGGGGAAAAATGATTCCAAATCTAATATCGGTTACCTGTGAACACAATGACCCACATTTAAATGCCTAAATTGAGTACTGAGGGTGAGCTGTGAAATTGCTTTGATACGGTATTATCCATCTGTATGTGTTCAGATACTACATGTCCCTGACGTCTAACCGGCAGGATTCAAGTCATACATTCCATTGTGATCTGGATTGGTTAGATATGGTAACCAGTAGCATTTTCCCTGGGTCTCCCCGGTCAGGAGGACAGAGTATGGCTTAAGGGCTCTCCCTCCTCCCGCTGTGACTGTACAGTGGAGGACTGTTTTAATGAGGCCTCGGAGCCTCCTAGCGGGGTCTCTTTCCCCTGTCACCCAGCCCTACAGCCCCCGGGGTTCAACCTCAGAGGGAACACAGCGTCCCTGCCCAACACCCCAGGTAACGGGATCTAAACACACTGAGGAGGTCGGCCCTTCTGTGGGTCAGCGGCCGACAGACAGAGAGGAGGGTTAGTGGGCTATATCCCGATTCCACACAATCATCAATGAGTTAGTTAGGATCCTTCAGAGGGACCTAGGTCTGTGGCTGGTGGCTGTGGCCCCCCGCAAAAAAATAAACATATGTCTCATCGACTTTTGAAGGATTCCAAAGATCAGAGTCATTACAAATATCCCAAACAGGACAATGACTACTTAACTCTTTCAATCTCACCCACTAACTCCATAATATCACATGACAGAAAGTGATAATATTGAAGTTATCCTCCATGGCTGTGAGATGGAAACACATCACATAAAGCTCGCCTATCAAAAGACAAAAGGCAAGCGGAGAGGCAGGGAGGGATGGAGGCAGGGAGGGATGGAGGTGGGATGGAGGCAGGGAGGGAGTGAGGGAGGTGGGTAGGCGAGGAGGGATGGAGGGAGGCAGGAAGGGAGGGAGGGAGGCAGAGAGGGATGGAGGCAGGGAGGGAGGGAGTTGGGATGGAGGCAGGGTGGGAGTGAGGGAGGTGGGTAGGCGAGGAGGGATGGAGGGAGGCAGGAAGGGATGGAGAGAGGGATGGAGAGAGGGAGGGATGGAGGCGGGGATGGAGGGACTGAGGGATGGAGGGAGGCGGGGGAGGGAGGGAGACGGGGGAGGGGGCTGAAAGGAGCCAGGCGTAAACCCAGTTAATTATGTGGCTGTTCAGATTTAGCTGGTCACGACGGAGGGTGATGGCTCCATTCATTCAGGACCTCTGTCCTGACAGCTTGTCTGGGTTACAGCAGACAGTTGTATTCTAATAATCGGCCTGAATGCCTGATCATACAAATCTAATTAAAAGCTGCAGTTAAAGGCCACGGGGAGATAAAGACTCCCTGGTACAGAAGGGCTCCAGTAGACAGGCCAGCCTGTCCGCTGCTGGTCAATCAAATGTATGTCTCAAAAATGAAAGCACATTGACACAACTTGTGACTTGTTTTCGGCCATCGTTGTTGAGGTGTGTCAATTAAATTTGTACATGCTGCACCAAACATAAAGTTACAAACAAACTGGAGATTTATTATGATAATATTAGAAAATGATTGTGTTCTGTCATACATTCCTCGTATTCATAAACAAGCTGAAACTATCTAATACATTTATATGAAGTGATTTAGCTATAGCAGACGCTCTCATCCCAAAACCATTAATGAGAGGATACATTTACACATCATTAGGTTACTCACAGTTTAAGTAAAAGCAGAAACGCCTTCTTCACACACCTTTCCCAGAATAACAAGTTTGACAAGTCTTGTTCCTCTTACTAGCTACACCCGGCCCTGACAACAGTTAAAACAAGTACATTTTCTTCTAGGTCCTATACTTTTCCAGCTGTCAAAAAAGCATAAGGGATTTGCAGACAGAATTATGACTAATAACACAGCAGAAAGACCAATCAAAACCTGACAGCACCTAGACACACTTAAAGCCTTCTATTTAGCCCGCCTTTAACCTGATCCATCCCAGGAATTCTCCCACAGAGAAGTGTAGGCAGAGTCTGTTTGGAGAGGATAACATTAGCCAGAAGTGCTCAGACTGTCCTTCTGTCAGCTCAACTGACAGTGCAGTCTTGCAGTCTCTCACAATAATTATCTATGGGTCAGCACCTTTCTTTGATGGTCTCCATTCAAACACCTGGACCTGCTCCTGGCTGGATAAGCCATTGACTCAACAAAAAGTGAAATCCAGTCCAGTGCAATCAAAAAGCATTTCCATAAAAAAAAATCCAGCACTTCAGCAATGTCTAAATCTGTCAAAGTAGAAAACAACAATGTATAGCAGCCTGGGAAAGGTATACAGGATTTTGAACTCCTAGAACCACATAAAATGCATCACATCCTTGATCTTGAATGCTGAGCCAAACTGAGATGCCAGTGATTTTTTTTAAACAATTACTTTAACAGACAACGCCATTTAACCTCCCTGAGCTCAAATTACATCTGTAGCCTAATAGAGTCAAATTTCAATATCCATGTTACACTGATGAAATGATTAAATCTGCTCTAAACAAAAACAACCATTAAAACAAAAGAAAACAAATATGTATTATTCGTTCCTTACCACTTGTAAAAATAAACTCTATAACTCCCTGTCCAAGAGATCCTTGACCCAATTGAATAAATCCACAGCACCCGTGTACTGTATTGTCCGTACAGTGTCAAACCTCTGTTTCCACCACAGTCCTGCAGCCGTATTCCGTGCTGCTGCTCAGTCAGTGACTTGCATAAGTGCATTTCTGAACCACCCACTGTTTGGAGAGTCACCACACAGCTGATTGCTTCTGCTGCTATCAGTAAAATGATTAGTGACATAAAAAAAAAAAAAACTCCCATGTCGGACAGTGTCCTAAATACATTACAGACTATCAACGGTGTATCTGGTTCGTCCACATCATCCATTCACAGAACTCTGATAAGGATGATGACGGACATGCCTAAAAAGGTACAACACTCGCCTGTAGGAGCCCGAATGTTACTTAGCAAATTCCTAGTAGATTATTTCCAAATTATTTTCTGTCCAGACCTACAAAGGTGGCGTGTTTGTGACCCTAACATGATGAGAGGGAGCAGGTTTCATGCCAGTCAGACTCTCAGGCGACCTCTGTATGTCTCTGGCTCAATAATTGTGCCGTAACTATACCTGATGACATCTTCAACCATGTTCATGTTCTTAGTCTGGGCTGCTACCGCATGGCTTGTACATTGTATAAGGCTTAATGACACTTTGTCAAGTACTTTTTTTTACATTAATTGCATGCATCATAAAATGTACCAGTGATGGTCAATTGTGATCTGTTAATCAGCAGTTTACTGTCACCATGGAACACAGGCCTAATGATGAACCCACCACAACGCAAAGTCCAAAAGGGAAAATTCAAAACTGGGCTCAGTTAACTGTTAACCCTGTTGAGTTGGGTGGACCGTTTTAACAACAACACCCGAATCCAACAGCCTGTTGTGCTGTGTACTGTATATGATCAATCAATCAATCAAATTTATTTATAAAGCCCTTTTTACAACAGCAGTTGTCACTAAGTGCTTTACAGAGACACCCAGCCTTAAACCTTGGAAAAACTTGGAAAAACTCCCTAAGCAGGCTGAATTTTAGGAAGAAACCTAGAGAGGACCCAGGCTCAGAGTGGTGACCAGTCCTCTTCTGGCTGTGCCGGGTGAGATATTAGGAGTCCAATTGGAATAATTAATAAATCTATCTGGGCTAAATCCAGAGTCTTTTTGATTTTAGACTAGGTCAAAAGTATGACCAGGTGGACAAGGACAGGGACAGCAACAGGCCCCCCAAACCAGGTACTCCGCAGGTGCGGACCAGGACCTCATATCCTAATAAAGTTTAAAACTGGAGGAGACTGAGAAAATTTAGAAAGTGCATTCCTCATATCCCACAGCACAGTAATATAGCAGTGTAACACCTTGGAACTGAGAAGGGGGGGTCCGGCAACACTGTGGCCCTACCCGGGGGAGGCCCCGGACACGGCCCAACAGGCAGGAAATCAATCCACCCACATTGCCAAGCATCAACCAAAAGGACACCCACCAACCGCAACCACCCTGAAAGAGGGCCGAGTATTGCCAGCAGCGTACAGCCCAATTGCACAAGTGCGCAACAGAGAGACAACAAGCCAGTGTCTCTTCCCCCGAAAGGCATTGGAGGGAGGGCATCCCAGTGGTGACGAGAGCCCACCTGGCAAGGGTGGACAGTATCAAGCCTATTGGTCACCTTCACGCCCCCGGGCCAGGCTACACCTAATTATAAACCATGTTGTAGATATGAGTTTTTAGTAGACACTTGAAAGTTTGCACTGAGTTTGCATTTCTAACCTTATTTGGCAAATCATTCCACAGTAGTGGAGCTCTATGAGAAAAGGCCCTGCCGCCAGCTGTTTGTTTAGAAATTCTAGGTACAATTAAAAGACCTGCATCTTGCGATCTAAGGTTACGTGTAGGTATGTATGGCTGGATCATTTCAGCAAGGTAAGTAGGAGCAAGTCCATGTATTGATTTATAGGTTAACAGTAAAACCTTAAAATCAGCCCTAACCCTAACAGGCAGCTAGTGTAAGGATGCCAGGACAGAAGTAATGTGTTAAATTTTTTTTGTTCTAGTTAGGATTCTAGCAGCCGTGTGCAGCACTAATTGAAGAGCATTGCAGTAATCTAGTCTAGAAGTAACGAAAGCATGGATTCATTTTCTGCATCAGTTTTTGACAGAAAGTTCCTAATTTTTGCAATGTTTCGAAGATGAAAAACTCTTGAGACATATTTTATATGTTCTTCAAAGGAGAGGTCAGGGTCAAGGGTAACGCCAAGCCGTCGAGGTTCACAGTGAGATCTGCTAACAACGCTCTTCTTGGGTCCTAAAACGAGCATTTCTGTTTTTCTTGAGTTTAAGAGCAAGAAATTATCTGTCATCCACTTCCTAATATCTGAAACGCATGCTTCCAAAGTAGCAACTTTTGGGGCTTCTCCATGCTTCATTGAAATATATAACTGTGTGTCATCAGCATAACAGTGAAAATATACATTGTGATTTCAGATTACATCGCCCAGAGGCAGCATATATAGTGAGAACAATAATGGGCCCAGAACCGAGCCTTGAGGAACACCTAAGCATACTTTTGACTTGTCAGAGGATATGCCATCCACACTAAAAAACTGATATCTTTCAGATAAATAAGATTTAAACCAGGATAGAACATGTCCACGTAGCCCAATATGGGTTTCAAGTCTCTCTAAGAGAAGGGAGTGATCAATAGTGTCAAAAGCAGCACTAAGATCAAGAAGCAACAGGACGGATGCAGAACCTTTGTCTGAGGCCATTAGAAGGTCATTTGTTACCTTCACGAATGCAGTCTCAGAACTATGATGGGATCTGAAACCGGATTGGAGTATTTCCTAAATGTTTTTTGTCTTTAGGAAGGCATTCAGTTGTTGGGAAACACATTTTTCTAAGATTTTGCGAGGAACAGGAGGTTCGATATTGGCCTATAATTGTTTAATATGTCGGGATCCAGATTATAATTTTTTTAGAAGAGGGTTAAATTCCGCAATTTTTTATGAGTTTGGTACACATCCGGAGGAAAGGGAGCAATTTATTATGCTCAACATTGGCTGACCTAGCACAGGAAATAGCTCCTTAAGTAATTTTGTTGGAATCGGGTCTAGCTGAGAGTTTGTGGGTTTAAAACTCATTATAAATTTAGTAAATGTGTCGAGCGATATGGTATCAAAAAATTCAAGTGTCCCCATTGACACCTGGTCAGGGCGATTCAGGACTTTTTTAGGACAACTGAGATTTTGAGGACCATAACCATTTAAGGAGGGGTCAGTTATTTGCTTTCTAATGGTAATGATCTTTTCATCAAAGTAGTTCATGTATTCATTACTAAAGTGAAGACCCACTTCACTTGCTAAGCTTTGTTTTTTTGTTAACTTTGCAACTGTATCAAAGATACATTTTGGATTGTTTTTGTTTGCCTCAATTTATACAACAATTTATAGTACGGCTTTTAAAACTCATTGTTTGCGGAGCAAGTGAATTTCTTGTTTTGACAGTAAATGTAATAAGACAGTGATCCGATAATCCAGGATTTTGGGGGGAAATTATTAGATCTACAATATCTATTTCTCGTGACAGGACTAAATCTAAGGTGTGATTGTGGCAATGTGTTGGACCTGAGACATGTTGGATAAAACCCACTGAGTCAATTATGGCTTCAAAAGCTTTTTGAGGAGGATCATTGGACTTTTCCATATGAATATTGAAATCGCCAAAAATGTGAATACTATCTGCCATGACTACAAGGTTAGACAAGAATTCTGGAAACTCATTGAGGAACATTGTGTATGGCCCGGGGGGCCGGTAAATAGTAGCTATGTAAAAGGATTTATCGGCCTGGTTAACTTTCATGAGTAAAACTTCAAAAGAATGAAAATCAGTGATGTGTTTGAGATTAAATTTATATTTACTGTCATAAATATTAGCAACACACCCTCCTTTTCGGGATGCACGAGGGATATGATCAATAGTATAACCAGGAGGAGAGGCCTCATTTAGGGCAATGAATTCGTCAGGCTTTAGCCACGTTTCACATAAACTAATAACATCTAGTTTATGATCATAGATGAATTAATTTACTGTAACTGCCTTTGGAGCAGTTGCAGTAAACATTTAGGAGTCCCATTTTGAGATGCGAGGTGATACAGTAATTTTTTTTTTTATTTGTGACCGAGGTGGAGGAAGGCTTTATCTTAATAAGTTTGTTTTTGTTAGCACTACCTTGTTTAACTTTACTCAGCCTGGAACGAGTCACAGTGACAATAGGTAAAATTGTACTAACTACTCTGGCTATGCTATCGACAGACTCCACTATGCTAGCAGGCTGGCTAACAGCTTGCGGCCTGACCTGCACCCTATCTCATGGTGAGGCTATAGGAGTGAGAATCCTGTCAATGTTCCTAGATAAAAGACACCTTTATGACACCTTTAATATCAGAACGTACTATACCCCTTGATGTCAGGCAGTCCCAGTACAGATAAAGCTCCTGTTTTTGTCCAGGTTGTCCTGGCCCGCAGCCTGTCATGCTTTACTGCAGACAAACAGAGGACTGCTGGGTAGAGTTACAGCCATCGTCGGTGTCTTGTTCTTTCACATGACAACAAGTCACACAAGCACCCAACCAGGAGAGCTGCTGCTTGTTCCACTATCGTTATTGTCTTTTGACTGTCCTGTTGGCAATCCACCTCCTCAGAGTACAGAAGTATCTTTGTTCTAAAGAAACGAACGCTCATTAATTTAGCAAATCCTTTTACGTGTTTTTAGTGTAGTGTACTATATATACTGCACTAGGGTAAAAACAGTTGCACACAACACAATGTTTCTGATAAACTGAGGTACATTTGAGGTATGTACCTTTTCTAAGAGTATTATTGTGTTGTTCATCAATTAACTATGGCTTGTAAATCCCTAAACAGGGCTATTTGTAGGGATTATTTCAGATGAATGTTGATTGTTGATGCAGAGGCCTTATCAGAATCTTCTAATGATCCAGTTTTAATTGGGTGGTACAGTTTTAAGATGAGATGGTTGCACAGCACAAATCAAGCATTGTTTTATGCATCAATTCCTAAAATATGCCCAGGAATCTTTAAATCTCCTCCCAGGTATTTATCAAATAGTGTGATGCAGCTATCAGCATTTTATATTCTATTCTCAGGAGTTCGACCACCAATGTCTGTATCTAAGTAGTCATACAGACCATAGGTCTGGTGGTAAATGTGGATGGAGATGCCAGAGCATGTAAACTTGCATTATACGAAGAGGGGTGTGAGTTTATCTTTTCCCTCATAGACTCTCCAGTAGCATGTTCGGATTAGCAGAACATGCTGGTAAAGAACACCCTGGAGGCCTGCCTGGCATAAATGCAAATATAAGAGGTTGAGCAGGAAACAGAAGTATCAAGCCCACAAAAGAAGAGATGAACAGAGGATGACGGCGCTGACATTTATGGATTTTCTTTCCTTTCCCTGTGTCTGAACTTGGCGAGACCCTTCACATGCTAACTAATGCTTACAGGAAAAAAGGCTCCTTCAAAATGTGTGAATATCTGAATTATACTGTACCTCAACTGCATTAAATTACATTGGGGAAAAAGTACTCACATACACACACACACCACGCAATGCCTACAGTTAATATACCACAGACCATAGAAAGACAAACCTCACAAACCTCAGACAGACAGATGATACTCTTGCTTTGCAGGTCAACAGAAGCATGCATCCACTTAATATGCCTCAACAGGTTAAATTAAAACCATGAGTCATGAGCATTCAATTATCAAATTTCACAACAACATCCTACCGAAACTCTCCCTTTGGGAGTCTGGCAGATGATTACAACATACATTACTCTATAACTAACCAAATAAATAACTAACCTTCAGTTAACTGATTTACTTTCAACATGTGGGAAATCATGCCCTGGCCTTGTGTTTGTTTTGCTTTGGAGGGGGGGCAAATAATGTCAAACACTAGTGTCCTTAGACTTCATTGTATCTTTTAGTAGAACTTTGTTATGTGTTGTTGTAACTACTGTGGTGGCATCAATAGTGCTCACACGCTCTGGCTTCACTATGGTTCAGGTCAGGAAGTTAAATGCCCTGTCATTATTTCCATACATATTTCCAAAACATCGCCTGTTCACATGCTTCCAAACATTGAATAGATAAAGAAACCTATTTGGTAAAAAGAAGTTGTTGATAGTATATCTGGGAAAGGTAACGTTACAAAACAGTCATCAACACTGTGTCTACAGAGTTGCTGCAAATATTTTGTTTGCCATATACATGATTGTAATTTTTGGAATGATTCCAACCAGCGATATTGTTGATATTTGTATGGGGAAAATGAATTTCCGTTTTACTTTCTAAACCTGAATCTTGGAAAGAGGGAGCATCTGAACCCTATGTCCTTGAAACATTAGAAAGAGGGGTCGGAGAGTGGCCCCTATGTCCTCTGAAACATTAGAAAGAGGGGTCGGAGAGTGGCCCCTATGTCCTCTGAAACATTAGAAAGAGGGGTCGGAGAGTGGCCCCTATGTCCTCTGAAACAGTAGAAAGAGGGGTCAGAGTGTGACCCTTATGTCCTCTGAAACATTAGAAAGAGGGGTCAGAGTGTGACCCCTATGTCCTCTGAAACATTAGAAAGAGGGGTCGGAGAGTGGCCCCTATGTCCTCTGAAACAGTAGAAAGAGGGGTCAGAGTGTGACCCCTATGTCCTCTGAAACAATAGAAAGAGGGGTTGGAGAGTGGCCCCTATAGCCTCTGAAACATTAGAAAGAGAGGTCAGAGTGTGACCCCTATGTCCTTTGAAACATTAGAAAGAGGGGTTGGAGAGTGGCCCCTATAGCCTCTGAAACATTAGAAAGAGGAATTCAGGATTGTGAGTCTTGTAGCCTCTGAAACATTAGACTGAGGGGGCAGAGTGTGTTAGCCTTATAACCTCTAAAACATTAGATTGAGGGGGCAGAGCGTGTTAGCCTTATAGTCTCTGAAATATTAAATTGAGGGGGAAGAGTGTGTTAGCCTTATAGCCTCTGAAACAATAGATTGAGGGGGCAGAGCGTGTTAGCCTTAGAGCCTCTAAAACATTAGATTGAGGGAGAAGAGCGTGTTAGCCTTATAGCCTCTGAAACATTAGATTGAGGGGGCAGAGCGTGTTAGCCTTAGAGCCTCTAAAACATTAGATTGAGGGAGAAGAGCGTGTTAGCCTTATAGCCTCTGAAACATTAGATTGAGGGGACAGAGCGTGTTAGCCTTAGAGCCTCTAAAACATTAGATTGAGGGAGAAGAGCGTGTTAGCCTTATAGCCTCTGAAACATTAGATTGAGGGGGCAGAGCGTGTTAGCCTTAGAGCCTCTAAAACATTAGATTGAGGGGGCAGAGCGTGTTAGCCTTATAACCCCTAAAACATTAGATTGAGGGAGAAGAGTGTGTTAGCCTTATAGCCTCTGATACATTAGATTGAGAGGGGCAAAGCATGTTAGACTTGTAGCCTCTGAAACTTTTAGATTGAGGGGGAAGCGCGTGTTAGCCTTATAGCCTCTGAAACATTAGATTGAGGGGGCAGAGCGTGTTAGCCTTATAGCCTCTGAAACATTAGATTGAGGGGGAAGAGCGTGTTAGCCTTATAGCCTCTGAAACATTAGATTGAGGGGGCAGAGCGTGTTAGCCTTATAACCTCTAAAACATTAGATTGAGGGAGCAGAGCATGTTAGCCCTATAGTCTCTTAAACATTAGATTGAAGGAGAAGAGTGTGTTAGCCTTATAGTCTCTGAAACATTAGATTGAGGGGGCAGAGCGTGTTAGCCTTATAGTCTCTGAAACATTAGATTGAGGGGGCAGAGCGTGTTAGCCTTATAGCCTCTGAAACATTAGATTGAGAGGGGCAGAGCGTGTTAGCCTTGGAGCCTATAAAACATTAGATTGAGGGGGCAGAGCATGTTAGCCTTATAGCCACTGAAATATTAGATTGAGGGGGAAGAGCGTGTTAGCCTTATAGCCTCTAAAACATTAGATTGAGGGGGCAGAGCGTGTTAGCCTTATAACCTCTAAAACATTAGATTGAGGGAGAAGAGCGTGTTAGCCTTATAACCTCTAAAACATTAGATTGAGGGAGAAGAGCGTGTTAGCCTTATAGTCTCTGAAACATTAGATTGAGGGGGCAGAGCGTGTTAGCCTTAGAGCCTCTAAACCATTAGATTGAGGGGGCAGAGCGTGTTAGCCTTATAGTCTCTTAAACATTAGATTGAAGGAGAAGAGTGTGTTAGCCTTATAGTCTCTGAAACATTAGATTGAGGGGGCAGAGCGTGTTAGCCTTATAGTCTCTGAAACATTAGATTGAGGGGGCAGAGCGTGTTAGCCTTATAGCCTCTGAAACATTAGATTGAGAGGGGCAGAGCGTGTTAGCCTTGGAGCCTATAAAACATTAGATTGAGGGGGCAGAGCATGTTAGCCTTATAGCCACTGAAATATTAGATTGAGGGGGAAGAGCGTGTTAGCCTTATAGCCTCTAAAACATTAGATTGAGGGGGCAGAGCGTGTTAGCCTTATAACCTCTAAAACATTAGATTGAGGGAGAAGAGCGTGTTAGCCTTATAACCTCTAAAACATTAGATTGAGGGAGAAGAGCGTGTTAGCCTTATAGTCTCTGAAACATTAGATTGAGGGGGCAGAGCGTGTTAGCCTTAGAGCCTCTAAAACATTAGATTGAGGGGGCAGAGCGTGTTAGCCTTATAGCCACTGAAATATTAGATTGAGGGGGAAGAGCGTGTTAGCCTTATAGCCTCTGAAACATTAGACAGAGGTGTCAGATAAAAAATACGTACATTATTTACAAACACTAAACTGGTCAAAGAGGAATTAACAATGAACTGAATCAAATCTGGGCGCACAACAAAACAAACTCAGCTTTCAAAAAAGCCTTTACCCAGCAGCATGCTGTCCTAACCTGCTGCCTGTCTGTCTCCCCACCAAAGACATCACAAACATTTATTTCTGAGACAGTTGATGAACTAATGAACTGACATAACATCACACATTAAAAAGATGTGAATCACATTACCTAAAAACCTTTTCTGTGTCTTGTTCCTAATGTTAAAAGTCAGAAAACAGGGTACAAACTCCTGCAGCATACTACTGTATGATGACTATGTCAGGGGCTGCAGTCATTTTATATAGCTTTAAAATACTATCAGATTTTCACACAGCCACAACAAGCCTCACAGCATTTCCTGCAAAGCTGGTTAGATAAAGCCTTGAAAATAAAGAAAATGTGAGCCAAATTATTATTATTAGCCAGAAAAAAAGCTTTAAATTGCGTATCTTACACACTCCGCTTGTAACGCTTGAAACTTAACATAAACAACTTTATTATGAGGAGTACATGGGGGAGGAACAAGTGACCCACGTAAAAAAAAATCTAACATTAGGGAAAGAGATATATCTTCCTTGACTAATATGCCCTTGGCCAATTGCACCTCTCCCCTCACTGGCGAAGCTTTGTTAGCTCTCCAAAATGTCAACATCGGGCGACTTGAGTATAATCTTCCTGGCAGCCAATGTCATCCTCTTATCAGCAATCAAGCACAATCAGAACTGAGACCATGTCAAGCAAATGTGATATTCTATACCCCTCACAACTGCATTGCTCCTTTCAGTGGAATATTTAGGATTTGAGTGCTATAAATGAAATCTATAAAAACAGTAGCCATAAACAGTACATCATTATTACCATACTCTACATTTAAGAGGCCCCTGAGAGAGTATGTGTAGACACATAGATGCAGGTTTCAGGTTTTACTACCTCAGAGAAGCAGGAAAGTATTTTAATCACAGTCTATGCGTACTACAATTGTCTGTGACAAAACACCAAATGTCCTTTTTATGATCAAAACTAAACATCTATTATTTGCTAACAAACATTTATCTCGCGTTTGAAACTTCCAACCGCTCTCACCAACTTTCTGCCAACATGTTGCAAGAGGTTAGCAAAGCCAAATTGATGCACAGCATTTTCCACACAATTATTTAGACATGTTGGACCGAGTTAAGCCTGAGGCCGTGAAACCAGCACGCACAAAGGCCAGCGTCAGCAATAGGAAGCAGACCAAAAGGACCAGCATGTCAACACAGCTTAATATGTACACATCAAAGCCAGAGCCCCACTGACAGCTCCAGTGTCCTATCAGAGCCCCATTCTGCCACTTACATGTGGTCATGTGTTAGTCGACAAGATGAAACATCTGAAGGGTCTTGCAGCCTGTGGGCCTTCAGTTTACACAACCTTCCATTTCGGCCAGGCGCTTGAAAAGCTGTCCTCAAAACAGAAGTACTTCTCGTCTTGTGTCTGTGGCACTGGGCACATGCGTGATGAAAGGTGATCTGATGCATAATCGAGGAGGCCTCATTGTCACAGCGCTGGCAGAGGGCCGAACATGCCACTGACAGACGAAGTGTTTATGTGTTTGGTGCTTCTGCCTTGTTGGAAGAACTAAAGATCAACAGTAACTAATTCAAAATGGCTGACAGACTGGACTCCTTTCTATACAATGCATGACTCCAGATACACAACATGATAAGGCTACATGGTGTCAAAATCTTAACCCACAAGCCAGCTCAACCAGAACAAACCCAGTTCAAATGACAGGATGATGTTACAGTCACACTGTGCAAAGTGTCTCATAAACGGTGGGCAACGTTTGGTGGGTAAACACTAAATTAAATCAGCACATCACATGCTGCACTGTTAGTCCAGGATACATCACTTTTAAACTCTGACTTTATGTACCTCCTATTGTAAAGTGGATGGGTCAAGGAGTCAAACACATTTGAAGAGCATATAAGGAGACTGATACAGAGAGTATATTATGGAAGGCAAGTATGAAGTCCTTACATTAGCTGTAGGTTGGTACAACTTATCTTCAGTGAGTCTTTCAAACCAGAGCTCTGAACTGTGGTGAGTCTGGTCCAATGAGCTGGATGGGGTTGACTTTCTGACAGCTCACCTGCCCGCTCATTACTCAGCTGGCAGCTGTTACGCAGGGCGAGTACAGGACGCAGGACCGGAGAAATGTCATCCACGACCAGGTGCACATCAGTGTGTCACAACCATCAGACAAAAGGCCAGGAAGCTATTCCACTCCACTCTGAGAGTCAGGCAGAGTGGGGCTCACGCAACTGAGACCTTATCCTCTGGCTTCCCAAAGCCGTCAAAAATTGAAAATCATCTCTATAAATCGAGAAATTACTTTACCAGGTTCTTACACGGTGGCAGTGGCTGTCATATTGAGCAAATATTACGCTTGTTTGATCAGGTAAATTGACTGAGAATACATTATCATGTGGAGCAGTGGTTCCCAACCAGGGGTACTAGGACCCCTGGGGGTACTTGGTCTCTCCACAGGGGGTACTTGAAAACACTCATGACACCATAGACTTACTAGTGAAATTAACATGAGGGGGTACTTCAGGGGTACTGAAAGCAGTGCAAAAACATTTTGGGGGTACAGTAACTGAAAAAGGTTGGGAGACACTGATGTAGAGAAACAGCCTGGGAGAAATAAGGGGTAACTGCCTAAAAATCTAGGAACTTTTCAGTTACTGGTCAGTTACTGATTACTTTAAAAACAACGTAATTACAATATAGTGCCATCTTCTAATGTCTGAGGACAACCAGATCAACGAGAAAAACTCACTTACACATTCACTTGGCTTACCTGTACACTTCTTTACTCGGCCTCTAATTAGTTCATGAGCTAACCGATCACTGGAACACCACAAACTTGCTTTGAAAACCACCCAACTACTCCCACAGTTTTTTCCCATAACCTAGTAGCTCCCCGCTCCAGTCTCCCGTGCTCTGCCCAAGGCGACGGTCGTATTACTCTGTCAGATTAAAACAATGCTCATTTCAAGACTCACTGTTTGGCTTCCGGCTGACTGTGTTCTGACTTTTTCTTTTGGCCAAGGAGCTTTAAACCTTTTTGTCAAGCGAGGAGAGAGAGAGAGAGAGAGAGAGAGAGAGTAAATGTCCTGGCCTAGTGGAGGTCAATTACCTCTGTCTGCTGAATTCTCATCACCGTGGAGGGGTAGCACACAAGTGAACCAACGCCACTGGCTCACCCCGGTGTCATTCAACTTACGTAACAACGTTGTCGTTAAAAAGACGAGACACTTCAGCGTAGGAAAAGACAGCATGGATATTTAATGACGTCCACACAGAACGCCTGCCTAGGCAACGGTCGAAATGCCCGTGGAAATATGAAAGTCCCGCTGAAATGAAACATTTCCAGCCGTGCCGAGGGGGAAGCTGCTAAACAATTGCTATGTCTGTTCATGCATTTGGCCTGGGTCTCGGGATGGTATGTAATCTCAAAGACATACAATCACATACTGTTTCCCATGGGTCTGGGGAGTGGCAAAAAGTAGAGCTGAGGACAAATAACGGGCTTTATCCATTTGTCTGAGCGCATGATCCACAGAGCCCAGCTCTTCTGTCTGCCTACAACACATTCATTACCAAGGGAAATTAACACTGAAGCTGTGGGACCACCGATGTACTGTAATGACTACATTACGTTTACCAACACAACAGACGCTGATCACTGGCTTTTCATTTTCTAGGTATCTTATTTGCCATCTTATTACAGAGCTGTCCATGCAACACCACGCATACGCCAGCCAGTGAGCTGTCCATGAGTATTACACACGGACCAAACTCTGGTAACGTCTAAAAACAACTATAGGGACATACGTATATAGGGAGGATCCTTTAGGGCTTCTCTGTTGAAACTGTTGGTCCTTCAAAGCACAAACAAAGAGGGTATTTTGAATAGCACCTCAATTTTATCTCTCAAAGAACCATTTAAAGAACATTCCCTCTCAAACAAAGCCCTAAAATGTTATTTAAAACGAGTTATTTGAAATAAACCTTTATATTATTCTTTGAAGAATTCATACAGGGTTCCTTTACAGATCCTCCCGGATAATTTATATGGGAACACCTAAAAGATCCTCCAGGATAATTTATATGGGAACACCTAAAAGATCCTCCAGGAGAATTTATATGGGAATCCCTAAAAGATCCTCCAGGCGAATTTATATGGGAATCCCTAAAAGATCCTCCAGGAGAATTTATACGGGAACCCCTAAAAGATCCTCCAGGAGAATTTATACGGGAACCCCTAAAAGATCCTCCAGGATAATTTATACGGGGACCCCTAAAAGATCCTCCAGGATAATTTATACGGGAACCCCTAAAAGATCCTCCAGGAGCTCTAGAGTGTAGAACATTCATTAACGGAGGCATAACCAGAGCAGCAACAACATGTACCATTTTATTTAGAAAATAGTATATAACTTAACTCCAAGGTGCTACATCATCACTGAAGAACTTGAGAAATCCTCTTTGATTTGTCAAACCCTCCTGGGAGCAGTAAGCTCCCTCCTCTCTCTGACATCCAGTATCTGACTGGGATTACCTCCTGCAGATGACTCAAAGGAGCGCAGCCATTGGAGCTGACAGAATAATTATCTGAACCTTGGACTGGAAGGAGAGCTACTCCTATTGGTATTAAACTCACTCTTTGATCAACAGAGTATAATGGCCTGATCTGCTACTATGTTTGTGTCTTTTCTTTCCCATTCTGAGACTTTGCGCAGGACGACATTAAATGTATGCATTCTCAATATTGAGTAGCCTACCACTTCTATGTTGCATTTTTCTCCTGGAAAATGTGTATTCCCACTTGAAATTGAACTCCAAACTGATACTCCAATCCAAGGCCCACCACGGTTGCATATTGCATGAACTGAGTTATCAAAATAATTGGTATACCCAAAGGATTAAGAATATAAAATGTACTCATAACAACAGCATTCTACATTAGTTTGGAAACCATTTAAACGCTGATGTTCAGGGAGAATCATAGTCAGATTAACCGGCTATGTTCCACTTTGGATAAGCATGGCAACAAAATACAATCAGTAACCTGGGTGCCTGTCCCCTCCAACTCTTAATCGATATTCAAGACCCTCAAGCGTTTCTGTTGTATGAATCATATATGCTGTTTGATGGCAAGCACACACAGCTGTGCGCTCTAAAGCCTTGATATTCAGAAATTTGCATGTCTTTCACAGCAAGAAATATTTAGCTGCTTGTCATGCAGTCCAGAATGGATTGTCTGAGATTAAATTCTGGTAAATAGGCTGCAGCATGTTTCCCCCCAAACAGGTTCCTATTGCCTGCCATAGTGACATCAACAGAACTACTATTTAATAAACAGGACCTATATAATAAAATATGTC
This sequence comes from Esox lucius, assembly GCF_011004845.1. Classification (NCBI taxonomy): domain Eukaryota; kingdom Metazoa; phylum Chordata; class Actinopteri; order Esociformes; family Esocidae; genus Esox; species Esox lucius. The sequence continues at coordinate 8,160,984 of NC_047587.1, read as the reverse complement.
AGGTAAAAGAAAATGCAGTAACTGCAATTAACTGTAATATTTTGGGTGCAGTAATTGCAGAGAATCAGCATAATTAGTGGTACAAATATATTGTTTTTAGCACATTATTTGCAACATACTGCCGTCATACGCAGTTGAATTGCCACTTATTGCAGTGATACTTCACTAACGGCAATCTTTTTGTCAAGACACCAGAAAGCAATGTAAATGCGGGAATTGTGACTACAGTACATTGCTTATAATGAAAAACTGAAAACAATATAATATTACTACTAAGTGTAGAAGAACCTGCAAGTACATAAAAAGACTACTGTTTGAATTAGACTATTGTACTATATGACTAGTGCTATAAGGTTCTACGGTAGAACATGTGAAACCATGTGGAACGACGTGACACATAAGCGAACCAGTGAAACTGCAAAGCCATGTTTGGACAAGTTTTATTCTGTAGAACTCTACAGTCACATTTCCTGCACTAATACACCTGTTCCGTATGCAAATCATTATATTGAACACATTCTGAAATAAAGTATATTATAAATTAAATAATTTTTATTGAGATATTATACAGATAGGATTTACATCTAATCTTCTTGGTTTCATAACCACCTGCAAATAGCATACCAATACTTAACTCGAAATCGGCGTAAACAATACCTAAAAAATGATCTCTGGCATATTACTTACAATATTCCTCGACTTCGGAGACTTGACCTTCAACGGGTATCCCTCCCTGCAATTTGCCAAATACGCTATTCACACTTTGAAAATGTCCTTTGCAGTGAAAATGTTTCCTGCGTTCGCTGTGATGCTCAGCGCCTAGCACGAACGTGCGTTCAAAATAAAGAAGTGTCTCCATCCAATGACCTGTCATATGATTCCAGGGGTGTGCCATCCCATCAAACTAAAACAGTTCACACACGTGAGTAGATATAGATGCTGTTCTTTCTTAACGCACTAGACAAGTTACTACCTCACAGGTACTGAGTGTACTCAAAAGTAGAGTTAAGGAGCGATTAGTGTAGCTTTGGCCGACTGCAGCTCCGACGTGACATACCTTTTTTTGGGTCAGAAACGAGATATTTCTCCAGCCAAAGAGTAGCCCGCATTCCTACGGGACATTCCCTGTAAATGAACACACATGACAATAGCATGTGTACATTATTCTACTGGTGACGAAATCCGTAGTTTTTGAACCAAAATATTTTGTCATGAAACCATACAAAAGGACACTGTAGTTTACAAACTATATATATATATATATATAAATATATATATATATATAGAGAGAGAGAGGGAGAGAGAGAGAGAGAGAGAGAGAGAGAGAGAGAGAGAGAGAGAGAGAGAGAGAGAGAGAGAGAGGGAGAGGGAGGGGGAGGGGGAGAGGGAGAGGGAGACAGAGAGTTTCAAAACTATTTTGGCACCATATGAATATATATTTTTATATATATATAAACAGAGTATTCATTTAATGACATGACTTTTAGAGGCTACAGACACAGGTATGCAGAGGGAGAAAGGGAGGTGGGGAACTGTGTCGCTGAGCCAGTGCAGCTTTCTCACCTACTCAGTTGAATTCATCACTTACAGCAACATTGAAGTAAGATTGCAGCACAGTATAACTGTATTATCTTATAATTAACATGCCCAACAATACCACAGTTCACTTCAGGTAAGGTTCAGACAGACAACTTTGAAAATGCAGTTTATTATATTATGTTGCAGAAGGTAATGAGGAAATACGTGCCTCTGCTTAAATATATTTCAGCAAGAATATGCACATTTTTATTTGTTATCTTTTGTACTGGATACATGTATGGTTGTAGATTTAAAAACATCTTGACTTCATCGATTTTATTATTTACTAACAACATCTGATCCAACCTTGAGGATAAACAACGTGTCCTCGCTCAACTTCGGAACACATTACGTTCAATGGCCTTGTCTCAGTCTTGCTTGCTCTTGACACCCAGTTTGTAAATGGTCTGGAAGCCATCGTCCCAGGCGTACAGCAGCTTGTCTTTCGGGTGGTAGTGGATGCTGTAGTGGTTGGTGTAGCGCTTGGGGAAGAACATGACGGGGCTCTCCTGGCTGTGGATGGTGTCGTGGATATCGTACAGGCAGTCGATGCTGGAACGACCTCCGTGGCGCGAGTTGTACACCACGTACAGCGTTCCGCAGATCATGAACGCCGTCTCTGCGTTGTGGCTCCTGCAGGAGGTGTCCCAGCTGTGCTCCACTGCCAGGCTGCTCTGGTCCAGCTTGGTAATCACCAGGTTTCCCCCTAACTCTGGGTCGGCATAAATGACCCACAGACCCAGCTCGTCCACTGCCAGGTCCAGGAAGGTGTGGGTGGTGAGGGCGTACACCGGCAGGCGGCCAGCCCCGGGAAGCAACATGCTGTCAGCCACCGTGCGGTTGAGGAGATGCACCTTTAGGATCTGGTTGGGTGTGTCTGCCTTGTGATAGTACACAAAGCCATTGAAAACAGTGTGACCAGAGCCCTGCCAGGGAAACGGGAGATGGATTTGACGAGCTTGGGCCGGCCTCCCTTCAATGACACTCTTCAGGGACTTGAACTCCAACAACGTGTTATTCTTGTTCCCGCTGAATACATAGATTTTGACGGAGCCTTTTGTAGGGTCTTTTAGCCAGGATCCATATACGTTCTCTGCTTTCTTCACTATCTTCATGGATTTAACACCAGTCAAAGTTGTGCTGCAGTCTGGGAAAAGACAAGAGTCAGATGAATTACAGACACTGTCATGCACAGTTCCACATACCTCTGCAGTTTGATACTCCTTTCCACCACCTACACACACGCACACAGGCACACACACACACACACACACACACACACACACACACACAAGCATACACAAACACAGGCACACATTTACTGCCCTTAAAAATACCCTAATTCTAACTCTAACACCAATTGTAAAATTAATCTTAAACAACTTAAGAAAATGTAATTGCCCTTTTTAAATTTTGGACATGAAAAATGTTTGCTCCCGACAACTATTTCTGATTCAACCACAGTTTATAGACATTTTCATCCTGATTATTTACTGTAGTTAAGTTAGAAACACACACAGTACACACACATTTACGTAGATATATTAATGGGGACACCAAAATTGCCATTAAAGAAATCCTACTTTTACTAATCCTAATCCTAAACGGTAATGCCTAATCCTAATTCTAGCCCTAACTGAAATTGTAACTTCTGCCCTAAACTGAACACTTAAGCAAAAAAAACTTTGTTCAAAATAGGGACCAGAAACATGTCGAGATTGGTCAGCTTTTCCTGATTTAACCAAAGTTTAGGATAATTTCTGTCCCCGTTTCTGTCCCCGTGAAAAAAATTATAAACGTAACACTTTTGTTTTTGCCCCAATTTATCATAAGATGGACTCAAAGATCTAAGACTTTCCCTATGTACACACAAGGTCTATTTCTCTCTCTCAAATATTGTTCACAAATATGTATAAATCTGTGTTAGTGAGCATTTCTGATTTGCTGAGATAATCCATCCACCTCACAGGTGTGGCATATCAAAATGCTGATTAGACAGTATGATTATTGCACAGGTGTGCCTTAGGCTGGCCACAATAAAAGGCCACTCTTAAATGTGCAGTTTCGATGTATCTCTGTCTCTGTGCATTCAAAATGCCATCAATAAAATGCACCTGTGTTGGTTGTCCATAACACAGGACTGCCCATACCATAACCCCACCGCCACCATGGGCCACTCGATCCACAACGTTGACATCAGCAAACCGCTCACCCACACAACGCCATAAACGCTGTCTGCCATCTGTCCTGTACAGTGAATACCGGGATTAATCCGTGAAGAGAACACCTCTCCAAAGTGCCAGACGCAATCGAATGGGAGGATTTGTCCACTCAAGTTGCTTACGACGACAAACTGCAGTCAGGATGACAAGCATGCAGAAGAGCTTCCCTGAGACGGTTTCTGACAGTTTGCAGAAATTATTTGGTTCTGCAAACCGATTGTTGCAGCAGCTGTCCGGGTGGCTGGTCTCAGACGATCTTGGAGGTGAAGATGCTGAATGTGGAGGTCCTGGGCTGGTGTGGTTACACGTGGTCTGCGGTTTTGAGGCCGGTTGGATGTAATTCTCTGAAACGCCTTTAGAGACAGTTTATGGTAGAGAAATGAACATTCAACTCATAAGCAACAGCTCTGGTGGACATTCCTGCAATCAGCATGCCAATTGCACGCTCCCTCAAAACTTGCGACATTTCTGTGGCATTGTGCTGTGTGATGGAACTGCTCATTTAAGAGTGGCCTTTTATTGTGGCCAGACTAATGCACACCTGTGCAATAATCATGCTGTCTAATCAGCATCTTGATATGCCACACCTGTGAGGTGGATGGATTATCTCGGCAAAGGAGTGCTCACTGACACAGATTTATACAGATTAGAGAAATCTTAGATCTTTTGAGTTCATGATTAATGGGGGCAAAAACAAAAGCGTTAATAATTTTGTTCAGTGTAGTTCAGTCAGGAACAGAAAACCAAGCAATAATCAAGTACCTATCCCCAGTGTAAACTTCACTTTCTTCTTCTGGGCTTCTTTAATCTGCTGTTCCAACAGATCGTCTTGCACCTGGATGTGTGGCTGGTTGGGGATCTTAGTCTCCAGATACTCCACGTCCCTCTCAATCCGCTCCACTCGCAAGGCTACACTGTCCACCTGGCTCTTCATCTCTGTCCTGTGGACCTCCACGCCAGCCAGCTGGCTACGCACTTCTGTCGACACGTCGTAGATCTTCTGGTCCAGTCGCAGGGTGTTTTGCTCGCATTTGATTAGACGCTCCTGTGCAAGAGATGAGGAAGTGTGTCATGATGCACAGTGTGATCATAAGCTAGTGGGCCCTTGGCTGTCTTGCCAAGGGGTACAAATCAACATGAGTTGGACGGAAACAGGTGCCACATAGAGGATTTATTTGCTGGGCCTTCAGGTCCAGATGTTTTGGTGGAACCATAAATATTTCTTAGACACGCAGACATTTAAATTTTTTCTAATTTTAAAAATTACAATCTGTAAGACAGACTGGGAATGAAGTGAATCAGGCTGATTTAACCAGTTTGAATATGTATTAGAAAGTTATATGGTTAGCTGTCGTAGCTCTGAGCTAAGGTATCCTTCCTCAGTCTGGAAGTTCACATTACTTGTGGTAATGTAAACACAAAACAGTTTGGGTGTACACCCACTTGTTTCTGTGTGTACACCCACCTGTTTTTGGGTGTACACCTACCTGTTTTTGGGTGTACACCAACCTGTTTCTGGGTGTACACGCACCTGTTTTTGGGTGTACACCAACCTGTTTTTGGGTGTACACGCACCTGTTTTTGGATGTACACCTACCAGTTTTGAGGTGTACACCCACCTCTCTGGGAGAAGATTTGAAAGAGAAACGTTACAGCTTAAACATTTTGGACTACTTCAAGTAAATTCAAACAAATCACTTGCAACTGGACACAGACTGAGTACAATTTGGCAGGGCTAAAGAAAGTTTTGCCAATTACTGCTAATGTGTAACAGCTGTTTGAAAGCGATCACAGATCAGGATCAGTTAATAGAAACTCTTAAATCCCATTTGAACAATTCATGAACTAATGACCATTAAACTGAGGTCTAACATTAGGCTACTTGAATCTAAAATCCAATACCAAGATTATTAAAAAGCAACTAAACATATAATTTATAATATAATCTATATAATTTACAATTAAAAGATGCTACACTTTTTGCCTATTATTTTCACAAGACATTCATAATAGATAGTGTTGACAGTTGAATGGCTCTGTTTCACAGTATTGCTTACCTGCCAATGTTAAGATTGGCCCGCAAAGACCTAAGCTGACTGTAGATTATGTTTGTGGGGATGTTTTGATACACTGTGCTGTGTGTTTTTTCTACCACTGAGTTTTTCTATCACTACTATAGCTCAAGTGTCTAAGTCATCAGGATGGAAACACTGGCGGGAAATACTGTCTGATGCGACAACACTAAAGTGTAGAAGGATGTTTTACCAGTTCCTTTAATTTTGAGATTGGCGTCCTTAGGCCTGTTCGTTATAGTTTCTGTTCAGCCTCTATGAAAAGCAGGCTTCCCTGTAAGAACAACATCCCTTCAGATGCATGGCCTCGTGAGACTGAATGGGAGGCAAGTGGGCTAAAGTAACTGACAGGCTGCTAGTGCACATCCCTGAGCTTACAAGTTGAGCTCCAGAGTTGCTGTATGAATGACTTGGAAAGCCAAAACTGTGGAACACACCATGTACCTCTGTGAAATAGGACACATGCAAGCACCCACCTATTTACCATTCATAGGCTACACAAAGAATACTGAACAATGAGTTCGAGTATAACCTGGAAATAGTGTATTATAGGATATTAGTTGGTTAACTTCAGCACAAAGCAACACATTCATGCTGTGTAATGAAGGAAACTTTCAGTTTAAAAACCTCAGAACTTCGGTTTGGTTTCTTACCTCAAGTTGGGCAATCCTCCTCTCAAAGTACTGAAGCATGAAGGCTTCTTGGGTGGACCTCTGAGCAAGCCCCATGTTCATGCTCAGGAAGAGCAGGGTCCACAGCCAAGTGTACATCACACACACACCCACACACAGGCGTATAGGACTTATTTGAAGTGTCAGAATAAAAAATTGCCCTTTTTTCGAGAGAATTCGGTTCAGAAATTGCAGTTTCTGAACCTAGAGAATTGCGGTTTAGTTTCAGGGGCGTCTGTTAGTTGTTCTGTGAGACGCTTCCAGAAGGTTGTGGATCCAATAGGCTCTGGGTCCAAGTTATTCTGAGAGAGAATTCTACTAATATTATCCAGATGGGCCTTTGACACGTCTCCAGACCTGATAAAATACAAAACTATAAAGGTTAAAACGTCTAAGATGTTATAAATATTGAAGAAGTCAGACCAATTTCTGAACAGACGCTGCCGCTGAATATATTTCTTCTAGTTATTCCATGTGTTTTTATCCCGTTAAGTTAGCTTTCTGCCAATAGGGTCAGAGATTCCAACACAAATTACCTTGTTTCTACCAGTAGGTGGCGCCACATTATCTAGAGTAAAAATTTATTTGTGATGACCTGGCATGGTAGATGTATCCAGTCCAGTAAATGTATGTGTTTTTGTGTGAGAGTTTTGCTAGTTTTACTCTTATTAAATTCCTGTTAACAGTCCAGGTTGTGGTGCTGTATGGATTAGGAATCCAAAAACCACATTTGCTCTTCAAAGGCTAATGATTAATTACGAATGCAATTGAATAATGAAATTGAGTCAGGTGTTTAACTTGACCTGGAAGTAGGGTGCAAAACAGGTTGCTTGTGCTAGAACATTTGTGCGTCTCTGTAAGTCTGCTGTAAATTAAACAACATCAATGATATGTCTGGTTAACATGGTTAACAACTCCCAAAAACCTGATTTGCATATAACTTGTGTCACTTTGCAATTCATAACCTCATCATTATAGTTGCAGTTTCAAACTGTTCTTTTGGCTTGTGTCAGGAAAGTATACTGTAACAGTTGTGAATGGTAACGCCAACTTCCACTAGGGGACAGTAGAGCTTTGCTTCTGTCCACAGCGTCGAAGCCTTGCGATCAACTCCTGTTGAGGTGTGACTGTTCATCGCAAGTTGAAAGGACATGACGACTCAAAGCGTCTTCCAATTATGGTGAGATTCGAGATGGCAAAATAAGAATGACTAACTCCACGATTTCACATTTATACTATGCAAATGTATACTGTGTATGATAATGTTTCAGTACGCACAACAACACAGGAGTCGCTGTGTTATATGCCCGCACTTATAGCCATGCACTTAAGACCAATCGAGAGACACTTGTGACTTAATAGTGTTGGTTTTCTATATGTTTATGGCAGTCCAAGCACTCCTAAGTTAGTCATGACTTACCAAAAAATGTTCCCGAGCTCACGGGTTCCCTGCTCAAATGGAAGAAAACGAGGTGTTTTTGAGTTTGATGCTTTACTCGCCTTGACAGTAATGGCCCTTGCTATGTCTCGAGGGTTCTCTGGAGATTCGTAATGGTTATCAAGTCAATACAACATACTATACCTTAATAAAAGAGTGCTGCTTGGTAATGTCGTGCCTTGTATTGACCAGCCTCTCCTCGAGGAGCCAGGTTCTGCTTTCCCATACTGGATTTACTGTAGACTTAGATCGTAGTCTGAGACCTGGTCCTTTTCATACCCTGTGGTTACCTAACTGGCTGTGACGTACTCAGCTGTAGATTGCACAGCCCTGACACTTACATTGTTATTTCTGTAGTACATTTACTACAGTAGCTACCAGTGAACTGGTAAGGTCTTCTTCATCTCCCAAAAGGAAGTCCCCGAAACAGAAAAACACTCCTAACATTTCCATAATTCTCTCACATCATAGTTTTTTCACACTTCCGCCAGTATCCACTATTTCTCTTCCGTCAATGTGGATCGGAATACTAAATTATGACATTCTCTGTTCCTTCAAAGTAAATTATCCCAGATTCCCAATGGGGGGGATGTCACTTCCCTCAGTGCTTTGTGAGACCAACTTTTAGCCTGAAAGTCTGGAATGTATCAGTGTGCCTGTGTCTGGAGATGATCTCAACGCTTGTGTGGGGTTCATATCTTCGTCATTCACTCAATGTTTGTGTGTTTGGTGGACGTACAACATTATGTGGATTTTAAAACCATACCTTTCTTAGTAAAAATATTTTTGTTCACATTTTCATATTTTTATGTTTGTTTTGAGCCACAATTACAAGCAGTATTTGCAATTTACTTCTGCTATTATCCCATTCATCAATAAAAGTGCAATACATTTTTGTGAAAAGAATGAACTGCATTTAAGACATGGTGGAATACATCATATTTATATTGTACAAATATAAATGAAACAAGGTTTTCATCACTATGATGTTTTGCTTTGATGTGAACAAATTGGAAGGATAGATTTTAGTATTTTATGGAAATTATAAATGAGTCTACACACATGACTCTTACTGTGTGTGTGTGTGTTGCAGATGTTTTTCTTGCATTTTCTGCATGTGTGCTGTGTCCTCCTCTCCTTTGTACACACACACTGCGGTGCTTCTTCTTGTTGCTAATGCTTTAACCAAGAATTATGAAAACAGTAGGTTCAGAAATTTTATTAACACCTATCTCTTTCTCTCTCTCTCTCTCTCTCTCTCTCTCTAATTCACACACACACACACACACACACACACACACACACACACACACACACACACACACACACACACATATACAGTGGGGAAAACAATTATTTGATTCACTGCCGATTTTGCAGGTCTTACTTACAGAGCATGTAGAGGTCTGTAATTTTTATCATAGGTACACTTCAACTGTGAGAGATGGAATCTAAAACAAAAATCCAGAAAATTACATTGCATGATTTTTAAATAGTTAATTTGCATTTTATTGCATGACATAAGTATTTGATCACCTACCAACCAGTAAGAATTCCGGCTCTCACAGACCTGTTAGTTTTTCTTTAAGAAGCCCTCCTGTTCTCCACTCATTACCTGTATTAACTGCTCCTGTTTGAACTCGTTACCTGTATAAAAGACACCTGTCCACACACTCAATCAAACAGACTCCAACCTCTCCACAATGGCCAAGACCAGAGAGCTGTGTAAGGATATCAGGAATAATATTGTAGACCTGCACAAGGCTAGGATGGGCTACAGGACAATAGGCAAGCAGCTTGGTGAGAAGGCAGCAACTGTTGGCGCAATTATTAGAAGATGGAAGAAGTTCAAGATGACGGTCAATCTCCCTCGGTCTGGGGCTCCATGCAAGACCTCACCTCATGGGGCATCAATGATCATGAGGAAGGTGAGGGATCAGCCCAGAACTACATGGCAGGACCTGGTCAATGACCTGAAGAGAGCTGGGACCACAGTCTCAAAGAAAACCATTAGTAACACACTACGCCATCATGGATTAAAATCCTACAGCGCACGCAAGGTCCCCCTGCTCAAGCCAGTGCATGTCCAGGCCCGTCTGAAGTTTGCCAGTGACCATCTGGATGATCCAGAGGAGGAATGGGAGAAGGTCATGTGTTCTGATGAGACGAAAATAGAGCTTTTTGGTCTAAACTCCACTCGCCGTGTTTGGAGGAAGAAGAAGGATGAGCACAACCCCAAGAACACCATCCCAACCGTGAAGCATGGAGGTCTTTGGGGACATCATTCTTTGGGGATGCTTTTCTGCAAAGGGGACAGGACGACTGCACCATATTGAGGGGAGGATGGATGGGGCCATGTATCGCAAGATCTTGGCCAACAGCCTCCTTCCCTCAGTAAGAGCATTGACGATGGATTGTGGCTAAGTCTTCCTGCATGACAACGACCCGAAACACACAGCCAGGGCAGCTAAGGAGTGGCTCCGTAAGAAGCATCTCAAGGTCCTGGAGTGGCCTAGCCAGGATCTGGAAAAGGTCAAAATCCCTGCTGCAGTGTGTGCAAACCTGGTCAAGAACTACGGGAAACCTATGCTCTCTGTAATTGCAAACAAAGGTTTCTGTACCAAATTTGAAGTTCTCATTTTCTTATGTATCAAATACTTATGTCATGCAATAAAATGCAAATTAATTACTTAAAAATCATACAATGTGATTTTCTGGATTTTATTTTAGATTCCATCACTCACAGTTAAAGAGTACCTATGATAAAAAATACAGACTTCGACATGCTTTGTAAGTGGCAAGTGTATCAAATACTTGTTCTCCCTACTGTATAGTTACAGCAGGACATTATAAGAGAGTCAGACACACACATGCAGCAACATCACACACTTAAGAAATGGGTGTTGGTGGTCCTGTTGTCCAGGTGATTCGGGCGCCAGCTTCCCCCCCCCTGAATCCTCTCCCCGATAGCTGAGGAAGCAGTTCTCCTTGAGATGTTGTCACCTCTGGATTTGAGGTCTTACCAATGCTTCACTCAAATCCGCCAGGGAGGGCTGTGGAGCTTCTCTTTGTTCCAGTCTTGGTCCCACGTCATCCGGAATACAGAAAGCGTTGCACACGAGATGTCCAAGATGTTGAAGAGTATTACAAGTGGCCGGAGTAGGGTTCTTCTTGATTTGTGGCATTTTAATCCATCATGATTTCTGATTTTTGATGCTCTTGGCCACAGATTCTTTTCACAAGCATCACGGTGGACGCCAGGGACGTGTCGCCAGTGATGGTTCTGTGTTCTGTTGATTCAGAAGCTGAAGCAGGAGCTCTGGCTTGTTTTCCTAGAAGGTTCCTACTGTACCATTATCAGCTTCCCCTTTAGGAGCTCCTGTCCAAGCTCATGGAAAGTAAAAAGGCTGTTGCATTTGATGTTGTGGCCACAGTGTTCCGGTATCATTTCCAGGACTACCAGGCACCCGGACATTTCCAGGACTTCCAGGCACCCGGACATCCCATAATATGTAACAACAAATTCGAATATCGTGGAAAAGTTCATTCTTTTCCATAATTAAAATCAAAAAGTTACATCTTCATATATTCTAGATTCATTACACATAAAGTGAAAAACTTCAAGCCTTTGTTTGTCTTGATAATTACGGCTTAATAAAAAATGGAAATAAAAAATCCAGTATCTCAAAATATTTGAATAATTCATTTATAATACAGAAATGTCAACCTCAGTAAAGCTCAGTAAAGCTAATTAACTCAAAACACCAGCAAAGTTTTCCTAAGTATGTTAATTCATGCACTCAATACTTGGTCGTGGCTCCTTTTGCACAAATTACTGCATCAATGCAGCGTGGCATGGAGGCAATCAGCCTGTAGCACTGCTGAGGTGTTATGAAAGCCCGGGTTGCTTTAATAAAGGCCTTCAGCTAGTCCGTGTTGTTGGGTAAACCAGTTACCAGTCGTTTTGGAACTGTGGGCAGGTGGCAAGTCCTACTGGAAAAGGAAATTAGCATCTCCATGAGCTTGTCAGCAGATGGGAAACATGAAGTACTCTAAAACCTCCTGGTAGACAGCTGCATTGACTCTGGAAAACACAGTGGACCAACACCAGCAGATGACATGGCACCCAAAATCATCAGTAACTGTGGAAACATCACATTGGACTTCAAGCAACTTGGATTCTGTGCCTCTCCAGTCTTCCTCCAGACTCTGGGACCTTGATTTTCAAAATGCAAAATGTACTTTCATCTCAAGAGAAGACTTCGGACCACTGAGCAACGGCCCAGTTCTATTTCTCCTTCGCCCAGGAAAGACCCTTCTGATGTTGTCTTTGGTCCAGGAGTGGCTTGACACAAGGAATGCAACACTTGCAGCCCATTTCCTGGACACGTCTGTGTGTGGTGGCTCTTGGATGCACTGACTCCAGCCTCATTCCACTCCTTGTGAAGCTACCCCCAAGTTCTTAAATCGGCATTGCTTGACAATCCTCTCAAGGCTCCGCTCATCCCTGTTGCTTGTGCACCTGTTCCTATCACACGGTTCCCTTCCAGTCAACTTTACTTTGATACAGCACTCTACGAACAGCCAGCCCTTTCAGCAATGACCACCTGTGGCTTTATCCTCCTCATGGAGGATGTCAATGAGTCTTCTGGACAACTGTCAAGTCAGCAGTCTTCTTCATGATTGTGGCTGTGTATACTGAAGGCTCAGGCTGTTAATTACATGATTTGAGCTCTTTTCAGGGTGAAATATTTTGAGATACTGGATTTTTGATTTCTATGAACTGTAAGCCGTAATCATTACGATTGAAACAAAAAAGGCTTGAAATGCTTCACTTTCCAGTTATGGAAGGAAATTAACTTTTCCCAGATATATATATATATATTTTTTTAGATGCACTTGTAAATGTGTAGAGGGCCACAGCGTGCACTGAAAGGCCAATGAGTCTCATATTGAAATCATTATTCATTCTATTATAGTTTTTCTCTTAGTAAACATTGAATATGGGTCCCACAGACCCAAACAACACAGGGGTTAAATCTACATCTTCATAACCTATGCGAGAGTGATTTGCTAAGGAAATTCCACCATATGACGTGACTTGGAATATGAATCTGTCAGTGAATCTCTGATGAGAAACAGAAATGACTTGTGCATACTGCGTATGCCATTCTGCCATTTGTTTATCTGCATAATTTAAATCATACATCGAATATAGTAGCCTTGTTGCAACACAAACAACACCTTATGATGTTACAGGCTAATACCAACCCTGCTCCTTGGGTTGCTCTCTGTGTAGCCGTGGTTGTGTTGTGGGTGAATATAATAGCCACAATCTTGATTCCACAAAGGTGCCTGACAGACAGCAGGAGGAACAGGAAAAATGCTCTGCAGTGGGTCTTTGTCCGGGTCCAATGTGCAGTAACAAGAACATTTACTGTCTTGTGTTAAATTGCTTTAATACGCTACCAAATCTTTTTGCTCGTTTCATATCATGCTTTGTATTATTTTGTTTTGAATCACATTGATGGTTGATATCTAGTAAGCATAATGAAACAGTAAAACCGAAGAGACGGGACGCGAGATGAACTGCAGGGAGTGATCTTTATCATGATCCAGGATAAAAGACGAGTCCCTTTAATATAGATGGGTGGATTAAAAACACTGTCACCCTGACTTTGAAGTGCTATCCTTTCCTTACCCAGAGCTGTTGTCTGATCCTGGACGCCAGACCCCACAGTCCGTTTGGGCAGAAGCACGTGGCCAGATAATCCTATCCATCCGATTCCATTGTCTGTGTGATCAACATCTGGGCCACATGTGGATGACTCATCAACACCAGCTTCCGAATGTACTCTTGACTCTTATAGGGCTTGTGGAGTAAACTGCACCACAACCAGCATGGCTAGTTGTTACTGTGAACCAATGGCCTATCGGAGATGAGGGCTTCTAAAAAAAATTGTTAAATGTCACAGCAGTGAATAAGTGTGGAAATAAAAAGTCCTTGTAGTTAATCCCCCATGTGTGAACACATAGTGAACGGTTGGGGGTTAACCGTACACCAAAAACACATTAGAGGGACAGGTGAAAATAAACAAGCCAGAAAGTGTTTCTATTGTTTTGTCACGGTACGGTGAGCCGCAGCGCCACCGTTCCGTACACTCTCACTTCCCATCACATATGAACTCATCCTTGACATGTTATGTCTTAATCATGCACACCAGGTCCCTATCTACTCATTGGTATGTGTTTAAATGTTTCCCCTCTGCTCCCCACATCGTGGATCATTGTTGCTGTTTTTATGTTTGACGTCGTGTGTGTTGCCGTTAAATGTAAGGCTTGAGAACCTTTATGTACAGTCGTTTTGCTGCTGAAGTCAGCCATTTACTTTTGATGTGTTTTTGTTGTGCTCGGTGTTCGTTTAATTAAAAGATCAACACTGACTACCTCTGTCTGCGCCTGGTTCCCTAACTCCCGCACCGCATGAAGGAATACCTTACGGACATGCTTGTTTTTGCTCACTAAATGTTAAGTCATCTCCATGACCATATATTAATTAAGTCAAGTGAACTCCCTGACCATATATTAAGTCAGCTGATCTCCCTGACCATATATTAAGTCAGCTGATCTCCCTGACCATATATTAAGTCAGCTGATCTCCCTGACCATATATTAAGTCAGCTGATCTCCCTGACCATTTATTAAGTCAGCTGATCTCCCTGACAATATATTAATTAAGTCAACTGATCTCCCTAACCATATGTTCATTAAGTCAGCTTATCTCCCAGACCACTTATTAATAAAGTCAGCTGATCTCTCTGACCATAAATTAAGTCAACTGATCTCGCGGACCATACATTCATTAAGTCAGCTGATCTCCCTGACTGTATATTTAGTCAGCTGATCTCCCTGACCATATATTAATTAAGTCAACTCATCTCCCTGACCATATATTAATTAAGTCAACTCATCTCCCTGACCATATATTAAGTCAGCTGATCTCCCTGATCACATATTAAGTCAACTGATCTACCTGACCATATATTACTTAAGTCAACTGATCTCACTGACCATATATTAAGTCAGCTAGTTAAGTATCTGGAGCAGCAACAATTGTGGGTTCGGTAAACCATAAATAAGGTAAGCCATAAATAAAGAACTTTCTTCTGAAACTGAAGATCTAGTACAACAATGTGTAGAGTAGTACTCCCTTCATAGAACAGCACAAACTGGTCAGCATCCCGGGGCAACTGGTGTTTTGTGTTTACTATTTAATGAAGCTACCATTTCAGGACCTGTTTAGCGTCTGTTTCTCAAACTAAACACTAACGTTTAATCAGCACAACAGCTGTCAACTGTGCTAACATAATTGCAAAAGGGTTTTCTTTTTTGTCTTTTCCAGCTTCAATAATCATTTAAAACATTAACAATGTCTACACTGTATTTCGATGCAATGCTATTTTATTTCAATGGAAAAGAGGAGTCTTGTGCAGGGCCCTGGGAGGGGAGGTGACCCAAAATTGGTTCTGTTCAGTTCTTACTTGAATCTAAACATGATGCACCAATCAAAAGGCCAAACAGTTCTGTCCACCGGGGACTACAGGCTGTGTTCCAGATCATCACCTTTAACTATTTTTTATTTCTGTTTGCTCCCTGTCACTCTGCAACCAATTCAGCTTTCTTCATCAATTGCTATCTGTAATAAAGGCTTTGCAATTTCTTTTCATTATTTGTTTTCAAATCAGTAGCCTGTTGTAATATAACTGCACCTGTTTGTCACTTACTGTCACCTGTTGGATTATTGTCTAATGACGTAAAACATTTAAAACCAATACACATTTCTTTTGCCTAATAAAAGGTTATAAAAAGTAATAACATGATTTAGAACTTGTCATTGCTGGGATGGATCAGTTAGATGCTTAAAGGGGCAGAACATTGGAACATGCAACATTGTAGGCACTGTGCAGGCAGGTGACTGTTAGTGACACTGACACAATAGCTATAATCTTACTTGACACTAAAACGTAAAGGGCTTGTGGCTATCTGACGCAAAAAAAAAAAAGGACATCAGGAAATGACTTGCAGTCCAAAGAAAAGGCTGCCTTCTGAACAGGGCGGAGATGAGGCAGGAAATGTGTTGAGATCCTCGGCATCATGCCTCGACGAGCGCAGTGGTGCAGGTGCTAGCCACAGAGCTAACACTGTCGCTGCATCAGCACCCGCTAAGTGCGTAGCTGCATAACTGTCTCTCGGCTAGGGGGGAGCCGGCACCAATCGGCGACCCCTTCCACGCTTCTGCCCAGGGATCAGAGTTGGCTAAGGTGCTTGCTGTGCTGGATAAATAAAAACACATTTCAAGTGTATCACAATGGAAGATCATTAAAATAGCATATGCAGTTGCAAAACATCTCAAGTGATTGCAATTGCAGTAGTGACTGGATAGACATCATCCTGAGGAGGTCCAATATCTTATCTAGTCTTCTTCCGCTCTGCTAATGCCAAATTAAGTTGTTGTTGTAATATTTTTTTGTTTCATTTGTGTGTGCCACTCTTGGTTCTAGCTAGGTGATAGATATAACTTGTAGGCATATAGGCCTGGATATGTAGTAGGGCTACTTGATAAAACAATTTAAATTTTTATCATGATTTAAAAAATCTAAGATATTGATGATAAACTTTTTGGTCAAGTCATATTTTTGGGTAGTTTTGTCAATTTCTTTAAGAAATCAAAGCCAAGAACAAAGAAATTGTCTAAAGGGAGGAAGCACATCTTTGCTACCTCAATTACATATTGCCCCACATACAGTAAGATATGCTGCCAACATGTGGATCAAATGGCAATGTTTCAGGCATAGACTGCACCAAGCCATGGGTAAGTTATCATTTTTGAGGGGGGGGGGGGGTGCAAATTTAACAGATTTTGCTAGTTAAGAATAGTAAGAATTTTCTAGGCTTTTGATTATTGTTGCCCTCATTCAGATGTCAATGTGTGCTTATCCATGGAAACCAAATGTCGGTCTGATTCTTTCTGGAGCTGATTTTGACATTGTGTCATGCACAGGCACTTACATTTCTGTCACTTGTTTTATTTAACACAGCACAACAACAACAACAGAAAAGCCAGATCCATAACAATTGCCTTTGCATTCCCAAGTTATTTTTGGGGTTCTCAATGATTCAGTGAAACAGCACACTTGATATCGATTCTTATTATTATCAACGAAATGTGGTTTATATTGGAAAATCGAATGAAATGTCAATGCATCATTTGTCATTCGGTTAAATAAGTCCATTTCCAGGGGTTCGAAAACTTTACTGGATAGTTTACATACAGATGGATGAAAACGAAAGAGAAAAACCTGAATAAGTGATTGGAGGAACATAACTAATGCAGAAGCTTCCATTCAATTTAAGAATTAACATCCTAGATGCTCTGTGGCATGTATTACTATGTTGAGCAGGCCCAGCTGAACTCGATTTTGGATCAAGATGGCAAGAGGAAAGGAAGTGACTTTGAAAGGGAGTTATTAGGTCTCGGTAAGGCCTACGATGTCACCAGACCTCAACCCAGTTGAACACTTATGTGAGATTTTGGGGCCGCTGCTTGATTTGTGACCTGGTGGTTTGTTATACCTTGCAATTCTAAGGGGGGTGTTTACTTTTCCAAATAGGGTATTTTACTGTTTTAATTTTCAGAACTTGTTCACTTTTATACCGTATTCACTGTTTGTTGATAAAGCTGGAAAGTCAGATTTTATTAATTTTTATTTCAGTATATAAGGCATCAAAAGGTGAACATTTTGAAAGGGGTGGGGACTTTCTAAACCTGTGGTGTGTGTGTGTGTGTGTGTATACAGTATATACATAGAAAGTTGGATTGTTTGAAAATGTGTTCACGTTGAATTCACATTACAATCAGATGTACATGTGAACTAACATCTGTGCCCTTTGGGAGAGTCTTAAATTAAAGCATATAAGCAGGGTTTCATGAAGTGATGAAAGTCCATCTCACTTATTTAAATAACCACGTCACAGCTTGTCAACACAAACAACGAATCGTCGACTTTCTGAAGGCGAAACAAGTTCTTTCTATTTTACATCAGGAATGCCAAGGACGAGCTTAACAAGCCACATCTTCTAGTCCTGTGATGGTGAGTGCCAGCATGGCACCACAAAGCCCTGTGCATCCCCAAGTCATTTTTCTGGTAGTTGGCATCTTAAGTGAAGGCAAGGCCCAGGGGAGGTCCAGTACTCCTGTAGCTGTTCTTCCCACCAACCCTCGGGCTTCAGCGCGGACCCATCTCTCTGAATCCCTGAATAACATTAATAATTCCAGTTTTTCCTCTTGACTAAGTTGTCGTAACTGGTTTCACTGATAGGCCCGTTTTAACACCAGCATGTATTACGACATCGCCTATAAACACGCACCCTTTTGCTTTTAACAGTGCTCAACTGATATTCCCATTCATATTTCTTGGGGGCAATCTATCTAGACCCACCAATGTTTTAGTTGTGGTTCTGAACCCCATTAGAGACAACAGGCCTTCTGTCTAATGCAGTGAACAACAGTTCAGACGATATGAAGCCATTACCGTGCAGTGATGTAGACAAGACAATGATCCACTAATAGTCAATGTGTGCAATCAGTCCAATCAATCTCTCGATCATACAGTAGTGACTGCAGAGTAAGTGACCTCATTCGCAGCTCTTTCAACTAAGTGCTGCTTACTGGTGGAATAATCCAAAATGTGCCCCTCATCGAGACTGGCTTTGAATCGCAGTGCTAGATAGATACCAGCAGCTCCATAAGGCCTCTCCTGTGATTACTGCCCATTAAGATGAGAGCATGGAAGTGGGCCACACATCCTTTTCCTGTCGTAATGAGCGGAGAGTCAGACTGGCTGATGAGGAACGATACCACTCCATAAAGATAACCAGGGTCTAATGGGCCGGCCGTTTTCTGCGGGAGAACATTGTACGGTACATACGGGCGTACATGTTGGCACACCAACGTCGTTATCCTGTCAATTGGAACTCTCCGAACCTGGGGCCTCCTGTAGCAATATTGCGTGGGAACGGTCATGAATTTTACGGTGATGAATCACCCCTGATTATATGGTCACCATGCTGTGCATGGTGATGTTAAGTGCATGGTAAAATGATTTATTTGGCTCGCTCTGTTGTTGCCCGCTTTAACGGTAAATAGGGAAATATGCCGCTCTTCAAATTCATGTACTCAAAAATCACCGACAGGCAACCCATCAATAGCTCCCTCATGTGGCCTAGGTACATATGCCAATGATTTTGGTTCTGCACCACATTCAACAGCTTCTTTAATGCATCGCATTGAGCGGAAGTTAGTTCTGTTCAGTCCTGATGGTACTGTCATGTTGATCTGTGTGCCCTCTATTCCTTACACCGTTTTTAGGAACTCACATGGTACTGTGCAAAAATTTTAGGCAGGTGTGAAAAATGCTGTAAATTTGAATGCTTTTAAAAAATACACTGCTCAAAACTTTTTATTAAATTGTGTAATTCGATGAGAAAAAAATTGTTACAAAGGTCAATGGGAATTGGGAACCAAAATCACCAACTGAGAGCTGGATTCAAACTCAAATCAAAGGTAAAAAAAACCAAAAAAACAATCGAAATAAACAATTGAAATCACAGGCAATTCCAACTTGTGTGAATGTCATCATAATGTGACTCAGTAGTATTCCCGGCCCCAAGTGAGATGGCGGATGGTGTCCTGGGGGATCTCCTCCCAGAGCTGGATCAGGGCATCAGTGAACTCCTGGACAGTCTGTGGCACTAATTGGCGGCGTCAGATTGACAGATACATAACGTCCCAGAGGTTCTCAATTGGATTCAGGTCTGGGGAATGCGAGGCCCAGTCAATGACATCAATGTCTTCGTCAACTGCCTACACACTCTGTCCACATGAGGCAGGGCGTTGTCCTGCACCAGGAGGATCCCAGGGCCCACTGCTCCAGCGTAAGGTCTGACGATTTCATACCAGTACCTAACAGCAATCAGAGTACCGTTGGCTAGCATGTGGAGGTCTACGCGACCCTCCAAAGGTAATCCTCCACAGACCATCCCTGACCCGCCACCAAACCCGTCATGCTGGATGATGTTGCAGGCAGCATAACGTTCAACATGGCGTCTCCAGACTCTTTCATGTCTGTCACACGTGCTCAGTGTGAACCTGCTCACATCTGTGAAGAGAACGTGTTGCTAGTGGTGGAACTGCCAATTCTGTTGATCTCTGGCAAGGGCCAATCGAGGTCCATGGTGGTGGTCTGTGAGCACAGGTCCCACTAGAGGACATCGGGCCCTCATGTCATTCTCATGGAGTCTGTTTCTGACAGTTTGGTCAGAAACATGCACACCAGTAGCCCGCTGGAGGTCATTTTGTAGGGCTCTGGCAGTGCTTCTCCTGTTCCTCCTTGCACAAACGAGCAGATACTGCTGCTGGGTTGATGCTCTTCTATGGCCCTGTCCAGCTCTCCTCCAGTCTCCTGGTATCACCTCCATGCTCTTGAGACTGTACTGGGAGACTATTCTAGGTACACTTGCACCCAGTTTATGAAGGAACTTGGCAGGTAGGCTAGACTGAACATCTTGGAGAACTGACTACAATTATTCTGTGGATTTCAGCAGCCTCAGCATCTCCTCTGTCTTTATGTAATCCCAGACAGACTCGATGATGTTGAGGTCAGGACTCTGTGGGGGCCATACAATCACTTCCAGCGCTCCTTGTTCATCTTCATGCTGAAGATACTAATGACGTTCTTAATGACTTTCGCTGTATTCTTGGGTTTGGTGTTATGCTGGATAATATATTGCGTACATAGTTGAGTCACTTGGTTTTGCTTCCATGTCGATGGTATATAGCTTTTTGACCACAATTCGTCCATGAAGGTCACTTCTGACTTCTCCGGACAGTAGATCATTATACTGGGGTCCCAGTTCTGAGCTGATGGCGTCTTCCGATTGCGAAGGGAAGTAAGCATGATTTGTCATTCATCTGCAGCAGTAAGTCTCCTTGGACGTCCACTATGCTTCTCAACGTTGCAGGTTTCTTTGTCCTTCTTCGGAAGAGCTTGGACAGCACATCTGGATTCCCCTGTCTGCCTTGACATCTCTGCCTGGGAGAGACCTTGCTGATGCAGTAGAACAACCTTGTGTCTTGTTGCTGTGCTCAGTCCTGCATTGGTGTATGTTTGATAATAAACCATCTTCAGCAACCTTGCCTTGTTAGCTGAGTTTGGCTGTTTCTCACCCAGTATTATTCCTCCTACACAGTTGTTTCTGTTTCAAGTAATGATTGTGTTTCAACCTACAACCTACCTGTTTGGTGTAACTGTTTAATTATACACCCAACATCATGCCTACAAAATCCCTGACTTTGTGCAAGTGCACCTAGAGGAATTGATGCTGTTTTGAAGGTAAATGGCGGTCACACCAAATAGTGATTTGATTTAGATTTTTTGTCTGTTCATTCACTTTGTTTTTTGTTAACTGACAAATACAACATGTCTATTTTTGAAATCACTTACTTTACACCATTTCTTCACACCTGCCTACATCTTTTGCACAGTACTGTAAATGTAAATTCAAATATAGATTTGTGCTAATGCACACTAGATACATGAAGCACCTGGAAGTTGTTATAATTCACAGCAAACCTTTACTTATTTTAGCTGGAGTTTACATTACACCGAGAATCATCCACCACACAAAACCTACAGGCTGATCAGATCACCGACGGGGAAACAAAGTACACAAGTTCTACATTCACAACAATCTTCAATTTTAAACACATTAGCCTTGAACAGGATGGTTCCAAATGGAAGCAACTGATCAAATGTCTAAAAAGACAATTCTGTCTTACAATTCTGGAAAATGATGACATTGACACCCCCCCCCCCCCCCCCCCCGTGTGATGCAGACCATATATTGATTACTGCATTATTATCTGCACCCACCTGTTGTCCCAGATGCAAATAGGTGCCTGATTTGGGGTTTACAATGAAAACATGGACTGGAACTGGCTTGGAGGGCCCGAGTTGAAAATCCCTAAACTACAGTCTCATGAGTTTACGTAGAATGGCACGATAACTAAAAACCTTCTGTAAGCGGCTCATCTGTAAGGGAAAACACAGTAAGAGAGGTCAGAGGACAATGGCCAGACTCGTTCAAGCTGACAGAAAGGTCACACAGAGGTCTCAGAACGTATCCAGATCCATTTTGAAATTAACTCACGTCTCTCCCATCGACCCAAAATGCGTAAATAAATAAGAAGTGTGCACCTGTTTCAAATGTACACGATGACAAACTGATCCGTAGCAAAAACTACTGAGGTAAAAAAAGGGGAAAAAAATAACTGTGCCTGTTTGGATCCTAGAGACCCATTTGGCATGTTGCTGCCAGAGGGATAATTAGTCTAAACAAACACAATGGGCTAAAAGTGATGCAGGCTACCTAATGGAAGTTACGTCCTAAAATGAAACAACATGAAACACTGTATGCTCCCGAAAGGCTGGAGGATTAAAAGAAAACACAGCTTATTAGATAACAATACGATACCATTTAGATTGTCTACTTTTCCTTCTTGCCATATAATTTTTTTGTTGGCAAGCCTACTGTACTTCCAGCTAGATATGCAAATAGCCTCTAGGGAAATCTCCCGGTGCTTGTAGGATATAAGCAGGAGCCAGCTGGGAAGAAATGAGAATCACTTCACTAGGTATAACCGAACTTAAAGTTTTCTAAATATAACATGTTAAAGCTCATAGATCAAATAGGTTCGGCGGTAAAGCATGCAAGTCTCCATAAAGCTGTCAAGTGAACGCTGAATGAGTTTGTCTACTGTCCCTTGTTAGATTTGAGCTCATCTCGCTGTGACTCCTTGATGTTCTTTTGTGGTTGACGAACACAGCAGGGTAAGAGAGAGAGCCCACCTTTTCATTGTGGTTTGATCTGCAATGCTATGTTCCCGAATGTAAAAACATTTGTGAGGTATCTACATTTTTCGCATTAAAAAAAATTCAGGGATGATCTAAAGTAGCACTACAGCCTGTAAACACCAAGTGAACCAGATATCACTGTGTGGCAAATGGCTTGTTTATATATAGGCCTATTGTAGCTCTGATTGGTAATGGCTCCCATGTCTGGGCAGGGTTCAAGACAGACACGTTTCCAGTCATTTTTATTCACTGCTGTTTCTATTGTCTAGTCAGTTGGATCCTAGATTGGTGTACCTATAATCAAGTGCACGGCCACACATACTCGGTCACATCCTACATAAATGTATGTGAGGAAGTCTGCATCTCATCGAACACCTTCGTATCACACAGCAACACTAAGCCTTTGGTAATTGGTGAGGTTAGGGGCCTCTGCTGTGCCATAGAGGAAAAGCCCAAGACCAGGTGCAGAGTCCTCTTTAGGATGGCCTAGAAAAATCATCACTCAGTAATAAGGTCAGCCAAACACAAAACTAGTCAATGTGAGTCTGGAGCAACAGTTCTCCAGCAATGACTGCCTGTCTTGAAACTCGTTAGACAGACGTTTCCCATCTCAAAACCATCACAGACGTCTCGCTCGATCCGCTGCAGTTTGCCTACAGAGCCGACAGGTGTGTGGACGACGCCATGAACTTGGCCATCCGTCACATTCTTCAAAGCGTCCACCGCCCACTCTGCCCTCAGCGGTGAGTTGTTGCAGGATGCATAGTCCCTCCCGGACTGCCCTCGCAGCGCTGACGACTGAACCTCCGACAACACGTCTGTCAAACGCCTCTAGTTAGCAGATGACAACTCCATGGTTGGTCCCGACGACTGTGACTCCGTGTCCAGTGTAGAGGCAGTGAATATAGCCTGACACCTAACTCAGGCAAAACCATGGAGGTTCAGGTTTTCTTCAGGAACCCCCCCCCCCCCAACACACATACACACACACCTCTGCCCCTTGAGATCCAGGGCTCAGCTGTCAGTTCAGCTGAATCATTAAAATTCCTGTGGACCCTCATCTCCCACAACTTCAGAAAGCACACTAGTGGATAGAATAATCAAGGCATCTGAAGTAAACAAATCCCAATCTGGTTTTATAATTCCTAGTGTCTGTAGTGAGCCCTGCCGCAGTATCCGGTTTGGGTCAGTGTCTTGTCTGTTGTTGGGGTGTATGTCTGGTTTGGGTCAGTGTCTGTCTGCTGTAGGGGTGTATGTCTGGTTTGGGTCAGTGTCCGTCTGCTGTAGGGGTGTATGTCTGGTTTGGGTCAGTGTCTTGTCTGTTGTTGGGGTGTATGTCTGGTTTGGGTCAGTGTCTGTCTGCTGTAGGGGTGTATGTCTGGTTTGGGTCAGTGTCTGTCTGCTGTAGGGGTGTAGGTCTGGTTTGGGTCAGTGTCTGTCTGCTGTAGGGGTGTATGTCTGGTTTGGGTCAGTGTCTGTCTGCTGTAGGGGTGTATGTCTGGTTTGGGTCAGTGTCTGTCTGCTGTAGGGGTGTATGTCTGGTTTGGATCAGTGTCTGTCTGTTGTTGGGGTGTATGTCTGGTTTGGGTCAGTGTCTGTCTGCTGTAGGGGTATATGTCTGGTTTGGGTCAGTGTCCGTCTGCTGTAGGGGTATATGTCTGGTTTGGGTCAGTGTCTGTCTGCTGTAGGGGTATATGTCTGGTTTGGGTCAGTGTCTGTCTGCTGTAGGGGTGTATGTCTGGTTTGGGTCAGTGTCTGTCTGCTGTAGGGGTGTATGTCTGGTTTGGGTCAGTGTCTGTCTGCTGTAGGGGTGTATGTCTGGTTTGGGTCAGTGTCTGTCTGCTGTAGGGGTGTATGTCTGGTTTGGGTCAGTGTCTGTCTGCTGTAGGGGTGTATGTCTGGTTTGGGTCAGTGTCTGTCTGCTGTAGGGGTGTATGTCTGGTTTGGGTCAGTGTCTGTCTGTTGTTGGGGTGTATGTCTGGTTTGGGTCAGTGTCTGTCTGTTGTTGGGGTGTATGTCTGGTTTGGGTCAGTGTCTTGTCTGTTGTTGGGGTGTATGTCTGGTTTGGGTCAGTGTCTGTCTGTTGTTGGGGTGTATGTCTGGTTTGGGTCAGTGTCTGTCTGCTGTAGGGGTGTATGTCTGGTTTGGGTCAGTGTCTGTCTGCTGTAGGGGTGTATGTCTGGTTTGGGTCAGTGTCTGTCTGCTGTAGGGGTGTAGGTCTGGTTTGGGTCAGTGTCTGTCTGCTGTAGGGGTGTATGTCTGGTTTGGGTCAGTGTCTGTCTGCTGTAGGGGTGTATGTCTGGTTTGGGTCAGTGTCTGTCTGCTGTAGGGGTGTATGTCTGGTTTGGATCAGTGTCTGTCTGTTGTTGGGGTGTATGTCTGGTTTGGGTCAGTGTCTGTCTGCTGTAGGGGTATATGTCTGGTTTGGGTCAGTGTCTGTCTGCTGTAGGGGTATATGTCTGGTTTGGGTCAGTGTCTTGTCTGTTGTTGGGGTGTATGTCTGGTTTGGGTCAGTGTCTGTCTGCTGTAGGGGTGTATGTCTGGTTTGGGTCAGTGTCTTGTCTGTTGTTGGGGTGTATGTCTGGTTTGGGTCAGTGTCTGTCTGCTGTAGGGGTGTATGTCTGGTTTGGGTCAGTGTCTGTCTGTTGTTGGGGTGTATGTCTGGTTTGGGTCAGTGTCTGTCTGCTGTAGGGGTGTATGTCTGGTTTGGGTCAGTGTCTGTCTGCTGTAGGGGTGTATGTCTGGTTTGGGTCAGTGTCTGTCTGCTGTAGGGGTGTATGTCTGGTTTGGGTCAGTGTCTGTCTGCTGTAGGGGTGTATGTCTGGTTTGGGTCAGTGTCTGTCTGCTGTAGGGGTGTATGTCTGGTTTGGGTCAGTGTCTGTCTGCTGTAGGGATGTATGTCTGGTTTGGGTCAGTGTCTGTCTGCTGTAGGGGTGTATGTCTGGTTTGGGTCAGTGTCTGTCTGCTGTAGGGGTGTATGTCTGGTTTGGGTCAGTGTCTTTCCGTTGTTGGGGTGTATGTCTGGTTTGGGTCAGTGTCTGTCTGCTGTAGGGGTGTATGTCTGGTTTGGGTCAGTGTCTTGTCCGTTGTTGGGGTGTATGTCTGGTTTGGGTCAGTGTCTGTCTGCTGTAGGGGTGTATGTCTGGTTTGGGTCAGTGTCTTGTCTGTTGTTGAGGTGTATGTCTGGTTTGGGTCAGTGTCTGTCTGCTGTATGGGTACACGTCTATAGACATGGGCTGCCATCTGCCTTCCATCCAGGTCCTACATGACTCCAGGGCCAGAAATGTGTTGAATTTTTGACTGTTTCCACTGTTCACAAAATGATCTCCCGGCAGACAGAAGGCAGGTGGGCAGTATGTGTCAATCCTGCCACCTGAACTGTTTCTTTCCCTGTGCTGTGGCCCTCAGACACTGGCCATGCATTCCACTAATGAGGCTATGCTCACCCCATCAAGTCAACTCCAAACTTTAAACTAGGAAATAGCTAAACTGTACAGCCTTCAAAATCTGTCAGCATCTACAGTAAATAACAAATAGTCATATTCAAAAGGTATACATCAACTGTGGATTTATTTTATTTATTCAACACTCATCTCATCAATCTCATCTCATATGCTCACCATCCATTTGTCTATTTCTGTCCATCTTTTAGTACAATATTTCAGATACCACTGGTCCTATTTTGATTAAATGTGGAAGAATGATGCATCTTGCCACAGAAATCTGGCATTTACAAAATTAGACTGATTTGCCCAAGGGGGAGCAATAGTAATCAACTGAAATTCATTAGTCACATGCAATACCTCAATTTGCCCAAGGGGGGTGACGTTTATTGTTGCATTGTTAATTTATTATTTAAGTATATGTTTATACATTTTCCTAAAGTTATGGAATACGTTTTTCAAAAAATAGCAGGCAGATTTTTCAGTGAAGCTGTAGTAAATTTTTACTCCGTCTACTCTGTTTAAAAGGGTTTTCTACTACTGTCCTGATGTGTGGAGCTAGATGGTGTTAATAACTGGCACATGTAATGGAGAGAAATCAGAAGATGCCTTTAATTGCATAATCCCTTTTACAACCATATCTATCATATCTGGGATTACATTCATTTTATTCTAAGTGAATTTATGCCCAGACATGATATAATCTGAAGACTAGACTTGCCCAACCAACATTAAGAGTCTCTGCGTCTTGAAACCCCAGTTTGTCGAGACAAACCATCATTCATAATAATTACAATGTTTATATTGAAGCAGCCATAAATTGCAATGATTATTTTACAAGTCACATGTTTTTCAGTCAATCCTGCAAAGAGACCTGACGGATTGTGTTGACAGTTGGAGTTTCACAAAAGCAAAGCAGTGAAGGAATATTCTTTGCCTCTGGTTTAAAGGACACAGCTGAGAAGAGCAGAGATATTCATGCAGGGAATACAGGGACCAGAATGAGCAGAGTGTACGAGACAGTACATACTTGAAAGCCAAGCCTTTGGCAGTCTTCTGGATGGAAAATGGAAAAAGTAGATTGAAATCTAAGTAGTAATTTAGGTCAGGCTCGACCATGGGGACAGCATACTGTATGTGAAGCACATCAGAGGATCACATCTGAACATTCAATATGGTGGTCAGCTGCTCAGCTGTGTATTTCTGATTTCCTGAGTGAGTGTGTGTTCGTGTGTGTGTGTGTGTGTGTGTGTGCACTGCTGTCACACTGGTTTATCTGTTAAAATAGGCTGCGCTAGATAGCATGCCTGGTGTGAATTCAGAGGTGGAATTTGCTGTGAGAGCAGTAGCATTTACTTTTTACAAACGTCTTGCAGATGTTATGTTGAGTTTAGAACACAAAGTCCATATTTGTTTCACATTGTATTTATACAGGTGTGTAGGAGGAGGACAATCTGCAAATTTGTCTCCCACACACTGTTGCTGTGGTATCTTTAACAAAACAAGATTATCACTAAGCAAACCAGCTGCCTTACCTTATTGAAGACTCTGGATTTTGAAACGATGACATTTTTGTTATTGTATACACCTATTGCATTGTGGCTATAAGGCTAATCTGTCATATCTTAATTATGGACTGCTTAGTTTCTATATACGTTTGTTTGTCATCTGCACCTTTCCCATTCCGTTCATCGATTTCCTTCCAGGGAGATCTATTGGGGACATTTTGTCCCCTGTCAGGCTGCATGTTTTCAATTAGTGCCTGACTCTGAGCAGACTGCAGCCTGGGAGCTCAGGTCTCCCAACATATCACCTGGCTGAGCCCGTCTGCCGGGGCTTCTCATCCCCGGCCTCTCTGTCACTCCGACTCACACCATTAGGAAAACCAAGACTGAAGACCAGCGGTGCGTAAAAGACACAGATTCAATTACATTTTCAATAAACAAGACATTTCATTAAAGTAAGATTAGACTGAGAGGTAAAATGTGGGAAGAGATTCATTTATACAAGGATAAATTACTTTGTCTGTATTCCCTCTTTGCCCCAAAGTCCCTTTTCAAGGAGCGGGGCCCATCTGCTCCCTGGTGGTGGCTGTGCCATAAGGAGCAGTCATGAGAGCACACCCATTTTGCCACTGCTTTGCACTTCAGAGAGATCACGATGATAAATTATTTATTTTCCAAACAGTAATTACTGGAGCAGAGGGGCCTGGATGCTGAAAGATGTGATTAGTGAGAGCGCAGGCGCACTACAGGCCCCAACCACCCCCACCACCCTAACCCTGAATATAATACACACACCTCCCCACCCCCCAACCCTGAATATAATACGCACACCTCCCTCCCAACCCTGAATATAATACACACACCTCCCCCCCCAACCCTGAATATAATACACACACCTCTCCACCCCCCAACCCTGAATTTAATACACACACCTCCCCACCCCCCAACCCTGAATATAATACACACACCTCCCCACCCCCCAACCCTGAATATAATACACACACCTCCCCACCCCCCAACCCTGAATATAATACACACACCTCCCCACCCCCCAACCCTGAATATAATACACACACCCCCCCCCAACCCTGAATATAATACACACACCTCCCCCCAACCCTGAATATAATACACACACCTCCCCCCCAACCCTGAATAAAATACACACACCTCCCCACCCCCCAACCCTGAATATAATACACACACCCCCCCCCAACCCTGAATATAATACACACACCTCCCCCCCAACCCTGAATATAATACACCCCCCCCCCCCCCAAACCCTGAATATAATACACACACCCCCCCCAACCCTGAATATAATACACACACCTCCCCCCCAACCCTGAATATAATACACACACCTCCCCACCCCCCAACCCTGAATATAATACACATACATCCCCCCCAACCCTGAATATAATACACACACCTCCCCACCACCAACCCTGAATATAATACACACACCTCCCCACCCCCCAACCCTGAATATAATACACACACCTCCCCCCAACCCTGAATATAATACACACACCTCCCCACCCCCCAACCCTGAATATAATACACATACATCCCCCCCAACCCTGAATATAATACACACACCTCCCCACCACCAACCCTGAATATAATACACACACCTCCCCACCCCCAACCCTGAATATAATACACACACCCCCCCAAACCCTGAATATAATACACACACATCCCCCCCAACCCTGAATATAATACACACACCCCCCCAAACCCTGAATATAATACACACACACCCCCCCCAACCCTGAATATAATACACACACCTCCCCCCAACCCTGAATATAATACACACACCTCCCCCCCAACCCTGAATAAAATACACACACCTCCCCACCCCCCAACCCTGAATATAATACACACACCCCCCCCCCAACCCTGAATATAATACACACACCT
Organism: Esox lucius; assembly: GCF_011004845.1. NCBI lineage: Eukaryota > Metazoa > Chordata > Actinopteri > Esociformes > Esocidae > Esox > Esox lucius. The sequence goes on along the minus strand of NC_047587.1, from coordinate 8,131,154 downwards.
CCCCCCCAACCCTGAATATAATACACCCCCCCCCCCCCCAACCCTGAATATAATACACACACCCCCCCCAACCCTGAATATAATACACACACCTCCCCCCCAACCCTGAATATAATACACACACCTCCCCACCCCCCAACCCTGAATATAATACACATACATCCCCCCCAACCCTGAATATAATACACACACCTCCCCACCACCAACCCTGAATATAATACACACACCTCCCCACCCCCCAACCCTGAATATAATACACACACCTCCCCCCAACCCTGAATATAATACACACACCTCCCCACCCCCCAACCCTGAATATAATACACATACATCCCCCCCAACCCTGAATATAATACACACACCTCCCCACCACCAACCCTGAATATAATACACACACCTCCCCACCCCCAACCCTGAATATAATACACACACCCCCCCAAACCCTGAATATAATACACACACATCCCCCCCAACCCTGAATATAATACACACACCCCCCCAAACCCTGAATATAATACACACACACCCCCCCCAACCCTGAATATAATACACACACCTCCCCACCCCCCTAACCCTGAATATAACACACACACCTCCCCCCAACCCTGAATATAATACACACACCTCCCCACCCCCCAACCCTGAATATAATACACACACACCCCCCCAACCCTGAATATAATACACACACCTCCCCCCAACCCTGAATATAATACACATACCTCCCCCCCAACCCTGAATATAATACACACACCTCCCCCCCAACCCTGAATATAATACACACACCTCCCCCCAACCCTGAATATAATACACACACCTCCCCCTCAACCCTGAATATAATACACACACCTCCCCACCCCCAACCCTGAATATAATACACACACCTCCCCCCAACCCTGAATATAATACACACACCTCCCCACCCCAACCCTGAATATAATACACACACCCCCCCCCAACCCTGAATATAATACACACACCTCCCCACCCCCAACCCTGAATATAATACACACACCTCCCCCCCAACCCTGAATATAATACACACACACCCCCCCAACCCTGAATATAATACACACACCTCCCCACCCCCAACCCTGAATATAATACACACACCTCCCCCCAACCCTGAATATAATACACACACACCCCCCCAACCCTGAATATAATACACACACACACCCCCAACCCTGAATATAATACACACACCCCCCCAAACCCTGAATATAATACACACACCTCCCCCCAACCCTGAATATAATACACACACCTCCCCCCCAACCCTGAATATAATACACACACCTCCCCCAACCCTGAATATAATACACACACCTCCCCCCAACCCTGTATATAATACACACACCCCCCCAAACCCTGAATATAATACACACACCTCCCCCCAACCCTGAATATAATACACACACCTCCCCCCAACCCTGTATATAATACACACACCCCCCCAAACCCTGAATATAATACACACACCTCCCCCCAACCCTGTATATAATACACACACCCCCCCAAACCCTGAATATAATACACACACATCCCCCCCCAACCCTGAATATAATACACACACCCCCCCAAACCCTGAATATAATACACACACATCCCCCCCCAACCCTGAATATAATACACACACCCCCCCAAACCCTGAATATAATACACACACCCCCCCAACCCTGAATATAATACACACACCTCCCCTCAACCCTGAATATAATACACACACCTCCCCCCAACCCTGAATATAATACACACACCTCCCCCCCAACCCTGAATATAATACACACACCTCCCCTCAACCCTGAATATAATACACACACCCCCCCCAACCCTGAATATAATACACACACCTCCCCCCCAACCCTGAATATAATACACACACCTCCCCACCCCCCAACCCTGAATATAATACACACACATCCCCCCCCAACCCTGAATATAATACACACACCTCCCCACCCCCCAACCCTGAATATAATACACACACCCCCCACCCCCCTAACCCTGAATATAACACACACACATATCCCATTATCCCCTGGCCCTGAATATAACACAAACATCTCCCTTTATTCCCTGGTCCTGAATATAGCACACACACCTCCCCCAGGCTCGGCCTCCCTCCCTAACCTATTACAGTTTCAACATGTTTGTTCACTGACTCTATTCACCGGAAGAACATGCCAGAAGTGTCCGTGGAAAATGTCCCAACTGGGGCGATGAAACAGGAGCCGAGAATATTCCTGAAATCAGTTGTTAAACCTTCATTCTGACTTTTTTTGTATGTGGTGTTTTTTGCAAGAAGCAATTTCAGTTATGCACGAAAAAGACAAAGAATAAATTAATATTGAAAGAAATATTGAGATTTGCATCCATTCATTCATGCTGTTTGGCATTTAATTAACACTCACATGTGATTGATGTTGGAATGTGTGGACATTTAGCTTTTTTTTTAATGTGTTTACAGGATCCTCTGTAAGAGTAATCAGTGATCCTGTTTTTCTGGCATGAATGTGTTCACATGATCCTCTGTAAGGCTAATCAGTGGTTCTGTCTTTCTGACACTAATGTGTTCACAGGATCCTCTGTAAGAGTAATCAGTGATCCTGTCTTTCTGGCATAAATGTGTTCACATGATCCTCTGTAAGAGTAATCAGTGATCCTGTCTTTCTGGCATTAATGTGTTCACATGATCCTCTGTAAGAGTAATCAGTGATCCTGTCTTTCTGGCATGAATGTGTTCACATGATCCTCTGTAAGAGTAATCAGTGATCCTGTCTTTCTGGCATTAATGTGTTCACATGATCCTCTGTAAGAGTAATCAGTGGTCCTATCTTTCTGAAATGAATGTGTTCACATAATCCTCTGTAAGAGTAATCTGTGGTTCTGTCTTTCTGACATTGAGTTCTCCACCCAACTGCTGGCAGGACCCAGTCCTCCTCATCAGACCTCATGGACTGACTACCTTGCGGGCTGCAGACTGAATGCTGGGTGGTTGATGGGATTTCACTGGGACGTGCAGGAGGGGTTCTGTCTCCAGCACTGCCAAAGGATCCTGCCCACGTCTTGTATGGTCTTTCCATAAGAAGCCCAGTGAGCAGCTTGTACACACTGTCAATCGTTCATACTCAACGTCATAATTTTCCTCTTGCTTCAACCTTGTTGCTGTCATCTTGCCTCAGCTGATTTGGAGCAGGGTTTGGTCTCTGTCATGTGTCAGCGTATATTGTAACGGGGGAGAGAGACAGGGAACAGACAGAATGGCAGTGTTCTGGACCCTGCAGGGCATTTTATTAACAAAAATAGCAGAGGGAAAGAGAAAACATAATGCCAGGAGAAGATGGCAAGGCAACATCCCGTAGGCAGCCTCCTGGTGGCGCTCTGCAAATACCACGTCACACTTCTTTTCGTCCACTGTTACCCAGAGCTGCTTGTCAGGGGCCTTTTATCCTCCCCCTGATGAGGCCTGATTAGGGGCAATGTCGAAGGGTGGCAGCTAAGCGGTGTTCAATGGCCACATGTTGAAGCCCAAGGCCAGGCGGTTCTCCCTGGGACATTGGTCTGACACTAACACTGGAGGGGGTGTGTTTGCGACACACCCCTCCCCAAGTGCTGGACAACACCCCACTGGGAGTGGAGCTGCTGCCGGGCAGCCTTGGAGCTTCCCAGAGCTGCTTTTCTCTGGCTGTTTTGTTCTCCCTCTGATGAGGCCAGATTGGGGGCAGATGTGCCTCAACAAGGGGTGGCAGCTGAGGTGCGTTCAATGACCCTGTTATCCTGCCCTGGGTCAGGTTGTTCTCTTTGGGTTGGTATGGTGTTGATACAGGAGAGGCCGTGTATTTGCCACAGTATGTGGCCGGTTAAGGACTTATGACTACAACCACAGGTGTAAAGAAAGAGGCTTTCTGGTGAATAGAACTGAGGAAAGGCTTGTGTGGTAATTTTGTTCAATATCCTGTCACAGCAATTCACACTTGGCACTGGAAAACTGACCTGTCTTTATGTGGTACACACAACATTAGTTTTTTATTTGGCACAATTGCACTTCAGGAAAAGGTTGGAAAAAGATTGGTTTTGTTCCCCTGCTCAGACGATGCATGCATCAAACAATGGCTGTGTGAAACCTCATTGATAGTATCATCGATTGTCAGATTGCTATGACATAATGATGTGGTAAGCTGATGTCGAGAATTCCTCTCAAGCTTCAGCGAAATCTCAGCAAAATGTTGTCAAATATTTATCAAAACATGTACACTATTAGGTATGATAACTGAACATACTATATATATATATATATATATATATATATAAATATTTATTTAATAACAACTGAATGAACAATTTACATACTAAGTCTTAGTTTCATGGTACATTGTGTGTTTACAGTATGTTAATATCTCACAAAGTAATCAACCAAAGAGCATAAGAAATAACCATTTACACAAAAAAGAACCCCATGCACTGTACTCCATGAAGAAATATCAATTAATTGTAACAATGTGTGATAAAACGAGACATAAACAAGACTATACAATTACATCCCAACTGAACAGCAACACTTTTAAGATGTCCATATTGTTTTAAACAAATAGTACTAATGAATGGCCACTGGACATGCAGCTGAATATGTGTACGTTCCCTGAGGAGAGAGCACATTTGACTGGTTTCCTGGACATGATTTCACCCTGGTCCTGGACTCAAAAGCTCTTTCAAACTGGAGGTTCTTTATTGACCGTGCGTTTTAGTCCAGCACAAAGTTTAATCAGCGTGGTAGGAAACCAGGTGTAATATCTATTATCACTAGCATACTGTGCTTTACTCCTCTCCCGACGCGGAGGCTCTCTACTTCTCCTCTCCTTCGCCGCCCTTTGGGGTCTCCTCATGGTGTGGGAGGAGTCTTCAGAGAGTTGGTGGAACCGCCTTGGCTCCCACCCGCAGTCCCCTGGCACACCCACTAACGAACACACAGACGGGAGACATTCAGAGGGATTAACAGAACGAGCAGGTGATTGGAAGTCAGATGGCTGAATGGCACAACGAGGGACGACTCAGAGGCGAAATCTACTTTCGGCGGATGGAGCCTGGTGAGGCCTGGAGTAATATAATGCACTCTGAAGATTGTATTCATAAAAAATAAAAATCCTTGCTTTGTGTGGCCCCCTGTGGTCTTTGTTGCGCTTCTGTCCCCAAATCAGCTGTTACCACACTGTGCCTCTGAAACACACCACACGGTTATCAAAAATAAACGCTGTCGCTGAATTGTCCGTCTTTCAGAGAACTTCCAATTTAGATTGCAGCCTGCTCAGCAACTAGAAAGCGTTGCTCTTTCTTAGCATTTAACCGGCTGAAAAGCAGGTCAGGAGAGGAGAGACAACTGAGAGGCGGATGTAAGGACTGAGCCCAGTTTGAACCGTGGTATAGCAGAGGCACTGCAACCTTGGGTCAAGTAACCTGGGATGTGAATTATTGATGAGAACTGTCTGTGGTCTTCAGGGTCAGTGAGTCGTGCACAAATATGACAAAACACCAACGCATGAAAAAGCCACCAAGACGCGTGTGTGTTTGAGCCCTTCGTGTTCTTCAGCTCAGTAGGAGCACCACAGGCTAATACTTCTAATGGAGAACATTTTGCCAGGAAACATTTCAGAAGGTCCCACACCAGTTCATTTAGTTTGTTAATTTTGTTTCTTTTAAGTTTCAAGAGCAAACACCACAGGGTGCTACACACAAAAACATACGGAAATGTGTAATTAATCAAATGACGGCGCGCTGAACGACCAATTCAAAAGAACATGGAGGGGTTGGGTTATGGATCGGGAAAGCTGTCAGCCATTCTATAATTGCTGCTGCCCTTGAAATACTAAATGTGTTGCTTCAAGACATACAGTGCTACAACCACCAAACATGAGCAATGATCTTTCAAAATATGTTAAAGGAAAATGTTTGAAACTTGTCCAATACATACATTTGTACATATTAAAAAACATGTACTGGATTTCAGAAGGGACTCACTACAAACCGTTCCACAATGGAGCAAAAAACTTTAGAGGGAACTGAACACAATTCAGGGCTTCTGATATGCAGCTACCATAATAGGGAATGACAACCCAGTTACATCACTGTGTGCTACATTCCATTATGGGGGGAAAAATGCATGTGAAGTGAAAAACATTATTTGGCCAATGATGTTATCTTATTTTATGTTTTTACACACCTCAAAAATATATTTTACATTTAAAATTTCTGGTCTGGTTACTCTTCAGTTTTCAGCTTTGATCCTCTCAGATGAATATGAATAGATGTTGTATCAAGATAAATGTTGATCTAAACTATTTTTGGTCTCCACTCTCTGGTAATGAGGATGGAAAAGTACTGTTTTAAATACCTTGGTGTTCTCTTTTCCCACAACCAAAAATGGACGGTTTTGATGACGGCACAAAAACAACTCCATTATAGATTTGCGTTATGTAATCCTTCTCCGAAAGTGTGTTTTATCCAACCAAGAGAAGGGAACTTTGGCTCGCTGTTTCCTCAGTTCTGGCTGTCTACCTACACTCGGGTTACTCATGATTTCATACATAAAACTTTAACAGTCTTTCCTCTTCCGTCTGCGTTTCATGTTGAGTCACACCGAATAAAATGGAGGGATGGACCGACAGATGTCCGGGTAATGAATGGATGGATGGACACACATACCTCGACCAGGGGATGCCAGTGGGCGATGGGCTTCCGGGGGTAGGACAACATTTCGTTCCAGTGGTCTCGGCCCAGGCTCTCTGCTTCGTTGCCCACCCTACATACTCCAATGACCTCATTGTGACCTACACTGTGACCGGGGGCAACACCATCACATCAAAACCTTTTATTGCCATACATTACAGGCACTCACAATTATGTCTTTGACTTGACCACTGACCCTGTGGCCCTCTACACATTAAAACAAACCAAATCAAGGTCCACTTGGTTTTACAGACTGACAGTCCTGTAGATTTGTTTATCCCAGTGTATTCTCTGTTCTTGTTGAAATCATTTTTGTTTGTTTTCGGGCAGGTTATTTCAACTAAAATATTTCCTCTGAACAGCATCAGGGGTCAAACGGTCTGTGCTATGTTCGGTTGTTAAACACATCATCTCTCTCGAGCAGGGCGGGCATCATGCCTTCTGTTTTCCAACTAAAACGTGTTACACTTAGGGAGTATCAGCAATACGTTTCTATAGAACTACTGTACCATACTGTGTCTATAGAGAAATCTTTTTTTGTGTGTATTAAAGACACCATTTAAGCCATGTGCAGAAAGACACCACAAAATGCCATTAGAATGATACCAAATTAAGTGAAAGAAGCTTTACAAAACAGAATGTATTTACCGATCATAGTCCATCACTGCTATAAGGAGGCTGATCTGATCGATGTTCTCTGGAGGAACATCAAACACTATGGCTTCGTTGTAGATTGGATTCAGTGTGTTTCGCTTGGTGGACGTTTTCCTCTTCTTCAGTCTCCGGCCCTCACACATTAAAGACACCTTCACATAGGGATCTGGAGAGAGACGGGACACAGTGCTGGAAAGTGTCCTTATAGGCCTCTGCTCCACAGTAGGGTGCTATGTAGGGGATAGGGTGTCATCTCTCCATAGGGCTCTGGTTAAAGTAGGGTACTATGTAGGGGATAGGGTGTCATCTCTCCATAGGGCTCTGGTTAAAGTAGGGTACTATGTAGGGGATAGGGTGTCATCTCTCCATAGGGCTCTGGTTAAAGTAGGGTACTATGTAGGGAATAGGGTGTCATTTGGTTGACACGACCGTGCTACACACACATATGTTCTGTCACACACACACACACACACATGTTCAGTCACACACACACATATGTTCTGTCACACAAACACACACACACATATGTTCTGTCACACACACACACACACACACACATGTTCAGTCACACACACACATATGTTCTGTCACACACACACATATGTTCTGTCACATACACACACACACACTTGTTCTGTCACATACACACACATAAATATGTCTTCTGCTCAATGGACTGTTATTAAACGACTGGGGGACCGAAACGACAATTCACTTTGATATATCACAGGAGGTTATAGTTCTGTCTGTCCACCATGAATTCAGACAAATATTCCACAACACATTTGACCCCCCCCAGACGCCACATAAATGACCCTTACCCGAAGCTCCAGTGATGTCCATGGCTTTGAGGTTCCTCGCCTTGATCATGGTGATGGTCAGCCTCCCAGCCGTTGGTAGGTAACACAGGGAGAACATGAGATCGCCCAAGTCCACATTGTCCTGCGAAGTAATGAAAACACCCCTTGACATCTTTTATAGTTTTTTTACTGAACGTGTCACGATGTCACTGAACAGCCCTAGTCTTTTCTCTTCCATGGAAAAGACTAGGGCTGGTTCTCACTGAACCGTGTTTCAGTTAACATGTGGAGCCGCTCTCCAATTATCACCTCTGAAAATAGAGCGCCTGTGTGAGTGATGCGTTACTTTGACAACAGCATCACTCACAAGGTTAGTTAACGGCAAACACAGGAGGGCCGTGAGTCTCGCCTCAACTGAGGCATGCACCGCACTTTATGTAACCTTGACAACCCTGTTCAAACAGAACTGCAGGTGTCTGTTTGAGGGACTGTAAGAGCTGGGACTGACACAGAACTTAACAATGTGCTGAATAAGGGAGAATAAACTCAGTGTGTGTGGGCCTGCGTGTGTGTGTGTGTGTGGACCTGTGTGTGTGGACCTGTGTGTGTGGACCTGTGTGTGTGTGTGTGCGCAGGGTGGGGTGGGGGGGGGGCTGTACAGAGCCTGTTATAGCAGATCATTCTCCCTGTGTGAAGGTTCCTGTCGGCAGGCCCTGTGGCACTGTGGGAAGAGCCCTTATTCTGCATCAGTAAGAAAGGTCAGTCCAGCTCTTCACAGAGAACCGCTCATTACCGGGCCTAGCTTGGTAACCTCCTGCCTGGTCAGTGGTCAGTCCCGGTCTTTCTCTCTTCTCTCACACACACACACAGTTTCCAAGAAGAAGAAAACCCTTCTGCCTGGTCTGAGAGCTGTCAACGGTGGCAACTGGCCTTTAATACCCCCTATATAACACTCTATTCTCTATGGAGTGGATTTTGGGGGAACTACTTCACTGATAAAGTAAATGATGTCAAAATATTTAAATACACTGAAATGCAATCAGCTCCATAAAATTGGAACATTTATTTCTGTATGAATCGTGCCCCAAAACCATGACTTCAATGCTTTGAAGTTAATCTTACATTTCAGAGCTTAATGATGCATTAGATTTTGGTTGTAAAAGTGATGTGACGCCAAAACAGGTTTCCAAAAACTGTGCACAGTGTGACGTGTGTGTCGATACCTGTCCCATGTCATCAAAACCACTACCTTTTAAACTTGGCCAACTCAAGGCATGATAGCAGATAATGCAAACTAAAACAACGTGTAACACATCCAGCCTTGGGATGTTTAAAGTCCCAGACTGCGTCTTCAATGCATGTTGACGTGCTGCTTCGTTGACATGCTGCATCCTTCCCCCATGCATTTCCTCAGCGTTTGGCCATTAAGTTTGGGATGACATCGTTAGTCAGCAAACTGAACAGAGCCAGGCGATGTGTTCAGAAAACATCTGACCTCAGTACAGTCTTCCGATCATCATAGTAGAATATGGTACGAACAGCAAGTGTTGTTTAGAAGGGGAGTGAATTTGGTTATTACACAGGTACACTTCCCAAGGAAGTTGTTTTATTAGCTGCGTGAATGTACCAGCACTATAGGGCATCCTGGGTTTCTGAGATGGTTTCCTCAACCAGAGTGCCGGTCAGAGCACCTTTAAGATGCAGAAGGCTCGGAGTGTTGGCCATGTCAGGGCATTTCTTTTCTAGGTCTAGAGCTGGACACTTTTGGGAACTGCGCTTATTTACCACAGTGCAAGGTTGTAAATTTTCACGTCTGTAAACTAAATTTTGCCTCGGAAATTCAGTGCAGTTCGATGGACGCACTCATTCTAGGGCTGGGTTGACTCCAGATGGCTGGTAACAACACATAACCGGAAACAAATTCTCCTGTTTTCCCTTTTGTTCTGGAGTGTCCTGAACCAGTAGCGACCCGTTAACTAGTAATTCAGGCTTGTCACACAAAGTTATCATAACGAACATATCCCTGTGGGGATGGGGTTTCTATTAACCCATTAGTGTCCTACTTTGTTGCCTCCCCCAGGGAACTGTGGTTGTAGACATTATCCAACATTCTAATAAGCTGTAAATGAAAAATTCATGATGTTACTATTAATGGCTCAACTATTAGCTAATTACTTTAATGTTCCATTTCAAAGCATATCTTCAAAACACCTAACAACTGGCAGATCAATGGACGTGGTTGCTAAGGACTTGCGCTGATATTGTATGCATAACAAAGTATCATAAGATCACTCCTCTGTTAGCTTGAACTGTTTCTGACGGGATAATTGGTACCTTGCATATACAGTGGATATAAAACGTCTACACACCCCTGTTAAAATGCCTGGATCTTGTGATGTAAAAGAATGAGACAAGGTTGAATCATATCAGAACTTTCTCCACTTTTAATGTGACCAGATTTGGAGCCCTTTTGCAAAGAAGAGTGGGCAAATATTGCCACGTCAAGACATGCCATGCTAATAGACTCCTACCCAAAAAGACTGAGTGCTGTAATAAAATCAAAAGGTGCTTCAACAAAATATTAGTTTAAGGGTGTGCACATTTATGCAACCAGGTTATTGTGAATTTTTATCTTTGTCTCATTCTTTCACATCACAAGAACAAGGCATTTTAAAAGGTGTGTGTAGACTTTTTATATCCACTGTAGCTTAAACAGTTGTGTCATTGTCAATAACGGCAATCACTTAAGTTGTAATGAAGTGTACTTCCTGAGCCGAAAGGGATGTCAGGTTCATATTCTGATGTTTAAAGTATTCTTTGTGCATACACTACAACATTTCACAGTACAATTCATTGTTCGCTATGTGTTTTTCAGAGAAGGATATTCTTTTTAAAATGGTCAGCTAATAATAATGGCAACAGTGGAAAATATGGACTTGGCATATTCATTCAAGTACCAATAAGTGTTCTATCTGGTTGCTTCTAATGACAGATATAATGCAATCTGGGGTATTAAAATAACATTAGGGTGCTTATACGGCTCTCTGGCCTGTGCCCAAAATCATTACCAATTTAATCAAACAAAGGAGTTGATTCATCCAGGCTATTGACGAGGACGCCAGGCACCACACTGGGGCCTAACTTATGTCATTATCTGGCCAATACTGGCTACAACGACCTGGTCAAACCGTGCCACAGGAGCACATTTCACACCCATACACACACACATATATTTATACTTTCAGCCTCTCTTACAAAAACACTCTGAGAATGACACATACATGCGATTAGGGGTGAAACCATTAGTCCATCCCTCTCAGGCTAAATAATGAAATTACCCACTTCCATCAGCAGACTATAGAATAACAGTTACCTCCATTCTTTGAAGAACTTAAATCAAGTCACTGGTGGAATTATGGTCACTTGTGCTCGTTCAATCAAATTACACTGGAGCTCTAAAGGCCCTCAGTATGGCTGAGAGAGAATGCTGGCAGTCCATCTCGTGTAATTATCCATCTTACATCTTTCCCGCCGGGATCCCCTTCTCTTGCCCCCGTCTTTAAAGGGTCTCTTAATAGACAGACAGTGTGTTGCTACCATGTGAGTAAAGAGAAACAGAAGGAGACAAAGGCTGATGAAATGGCCTTGTAACAGCCGTCGTGCGTAGAACGACGTGTATTAGAGTAAGACAGCCGTTGAGACCCACTGTGGAGAATTATGATTCAACATTTTAAATGGGTTATACTAGCACCTGACGGAATCAAGTTAGCCTAACAAATCAGTATTACCCGGCAAGGAAATACTCATATTTGTCTGCTTATTAGTCATGGATTTGAGGATATTTAGTTGTCAACTTCTGAGTCATATTCTCAAGACTCTGGTAGAATGGTAATCAAACGTTGGAAGTGCTGATCTTTAGAGGTCAGAGACCTATTTTCTCTGTAGTTGGCTAATAGTGTATTCTTTTTTCTGGGAGTAGATCAGCCATGAACCAGCAGTCATTATCTATTTCTAATTCAGCTTTATTAGCATAATTACAACTCAATTTTTTATGCATACCTACAGTAGACCCCATACACTCCTACCTCACACAGACACACACACACACATACAAACCCAAAACTGCCTGACCACAGTACCACAGTCTGTAGTAGGCACTGGCACCCTGAACCTGGAGCAAATGTATTAGGCTGTGAATCGATGGTATGCCAGACTCAAGGGGGAACATGAGTCTGCATGAATTAGTCTGTATCTTAGATCCCTTGGCCATCACAGGCCTGCAGAGCAGCATTCTTCCCCATTAATAAATCCATTAATGAGGAGGAACATTAATGGTTTAAACAGGAAGAACATATTGAAGCATAAACGTTGTTTTCTGATTGACATTTTTGTCTTCTCTCTTTCTTTCACACTGGGATGAATGGATTGCCCTTTATGGATGTTTACTCCTCAATGAATTATAGATCACCCTAAAATACGAACAAAAATGTCAAGTTGCAACATTGGCATCAGCCTAAATAATGCTTTAAATTGTCTCATTAATACCCTAGTGTGTCTAATTTCAATGCATTTTCATAGGACATAGCAGTAAACGCCAAGTTCAATGTAATTAATAATACTTTTTTAAACTGTCTAACTACAAAGGTCATGGAAATGAAATTGCTCATGACCATCTAAAAACAATTCCATAAGTATATATCAATATACAACTCTGGAGAAAAAAAATCTTTCCTTTCCAAAGAAGTCAAAAAGAAAGGTTCTGAGTGAGGAACAGAAGGGTTAAAATTAAGAGACCACTGCAAATTGAACGCTTCTGTTCCTCATTCAAAACTTTCCTTTTCAACTATTTTGGAAAGGAAAGAAAAAGGTGCAGTGGTCTCTTAATTTTTTCCAGAGCTGCATATAAATATGAAATATATACAGTTGCTCTCAAAGGTTTTCACCCCATTGGACTTCGCCAGATTATATAATTTTACAACATGAAATACATAGATTTAATACTTATTCAATCAATTATTTGTCAGTATTTGTAATACATTTTCAATTTTTTTATTTGTAGATTTAATTTTGGACTTTGAAATTATGGACTTCATTTGGTGATCAGCGGGAAAAAAAACAAAAACATATTTCCATCCATGTTGTAACACAATAAGATATGGAAAAGTCCAAGGCGGGTGAATACTTTTGAGAGCCACTGTACTTGATGTTGATTCTTGTTGTTGTAAACCAGTTCTCCGTTAAATGCCTCAGGTTTCTAATGTCTGTTTAAGTCATGCAGTTCAAAAGGCCCTAGCAATAGGAGAGGGAACAAGGTTGAGCCGCAGGCCGATTTTGACGGCGTCAATGGTCAAGGAGACAGTAAAAACTACATAAATAGACCCCAAATGGACCACAACTAAATAGATTCATTTTTTGAAGATAACAATAATGTCATATCTTTATTACATCGACAAACAATCACAAAATGTCTCTTATTTTTGGGAATATTTGGGAATAGATTCACTCCTGTTACCTACACCTGCTATAAGACTTTCTGCTTCAGTGATTGTGGATCTGTATAGAAGGTCTATTATACTAGATCATTTAACACACTCTTAACATTAACCAAGTCCTACTTATGTCCCACTTTGACTCACATCAATGCTATTGACTAGGGTTGCAGGGACACAGATTATAATGTTCTTTAAAATCTTTGTTATAACAGACTGACAAGAGGCCATTTGTCTTCTATTAAGTTCTACAATAGGTTATTTAAGCTGGGTTTAATTAAAGAGAGTATTTCACAGGAATGGGTCCCTCTTATCTATGTTCTTTATCTTTCTGACAGGATAAGCTGCCGATGATCCTAGCCTATTGTCTAACAACCCTCATAAAGGTGGATTAGGGACCGCCTTAAAAGCTTGTAGGAACTAAGTAAACGTTTTTGAGCCAGGGCACTTGTCTGGATCTCTGTATCACACTGTCTGTTGAAGGTGTACTCCCATCAGCCATAACATTATGACCACCTGACTAATATTGTGGAGGTCCCCCTTTTGCCGCCAAAACAGCCCTGACCTGTCGAGCCATGGACTCCACTAGACCTCTGAAGGTGTGCTGTGGTATCTGGCACCAGGACGTTAGCAGCAGATCCTTTAAGTCCTGTATGTTGCAAGGTGGGGCCTCCATGGATCGGACTTGTTTGTCCAGCACATCCCACAGATGCTCAATTGGAATTTGGAGGCCAAGTCAACACCTTGAACTTGTTGTTATGTTCCTCAAACCATTCCTGAACCATTTTGGCTTTGTGTCATGGCACATTATCCTGCTGAAAGAGGCCAATTCCATCCGAGAATACCATTGTCATGAAAGGGTGCACATGGTATGCAAAAATACTCAGTTAGGAGGTACGTTTCAAAGTAACATCCACATCAATGGCAGGACCCAAGGTTTCCCAATAGAACATTGCCCAAAGCATCACACCACCTCCAGCAGCTTGCCTCCTTCCCGTAGTGCATCCTGGTTCCATGTGTTCTCCAGGTAAGCGACACACACGCACCCGGCCATCCACGTGATGAAAAAGGAAACGTGATTCATCAAACCAAGCCACCTTCTTCCATTGCTCCGTGGTCCAGTTCTGATGCTCACGTGCCCAGTGTAGGCGCTTTTCGGGACAGGGGTCGGCATGGGCACCCTGACGGGTGAGCGGCCACACAGCCCGATAGGCAACAAAATGCGATGCGCTGTGTGTCCTGACACCGTTCTATCAGTACCAGCAGTAACCTTTTCAGCAATTTGAGCTACAGAAGCTCATCTGTTGGATTGGACCACATGGGCCAGCCTTCGCTCCCCACGTGCATCAAGGAGCCTTGGGGTACTTCCTGCCTAATATATCCCACCCACTGACAGGTGCCATGATGACGAGATTATCTGTGTTATTCACTTCAAGTGTATACTGTGAAAATAAGCTTAAACGTGTCACTAACATGTTACATTACTTGCAATTAAATATCATCTAAGAAATAGACATTGGATTACATTTTCAGCCAGTATTCTTCAGCTCCTTACTCATGCAATTCGACAATGTATTCATGGAGAGTAAGTACTTTAATGTCAGATGTTATGCCAGTTTACAGATTGTATGTAGTTATGGCATTTCTGAAACCTATACTTAGCCCTGAGGTATGATTTATGCATGGACTAGTGGTTTGACTTGTGATGTCCCATGCTCTGGCTCCCAGGGGAGGTGGCCCAGTTCTGGGGATGTGAGTTGCTGTGTGTGGTCATGTGTTTGTGTGTGCTTCGAGGAAGATCCAGGTCACATCCTCTCACTCACCCATGACTCCCCCAGTCATCTCACCTATGACTCCCCTGTCAGCTCACCCATGACTCCCCTGTCAGCTCACCCATGACTCCCCCAGTCATCTCACCTATGACTCCCCAGTCATCTCACCCATGACTCCCCAGTCAGCTAAACAATATCTCCATACTCAGCAAACCCATGACTCCCCATTTAGCTTACCAATGACTCCATAGTCAGCTTACCCATGATACCCTAGTCAGTTAACTCATGACTCCTCTAATACTACAGTAATAGTTCCAAAAATGCACACATTAATTTAATTCTGTGGGACCACGTACAATACATAAATATTGCTCACAACTTATTCAGAACATTTTCAATGACGCAAAGTACCAGGTATAAAATGATTCTTTGTTTAAGCCTATTAACACTTCTGATTAACTTAAACCCTATGTGGGTGAATGTATATGTTCATAAAAATACTAATGAACATAGCCAGCAAAACAGGTAGTAGATTTAGTTTATCTGAACTTTAGACTGGCACTGTATATGTATAATTGAGACATAACTGAGACTACAGTTCTCTCTTGAGATGGCAGACAATCTACAATCTGTAAATTACATAGTAAGCCATATTTTAACAATGAGTCTCCAATGAGACTGTAGATTTCTTGTTAGACAATACATTGACTACCAATTCAGACTCCACAGCCTTTCTGACATGTCAGTCAGGGTCCAGTGAGTTTCATTTGGACAGGGAAAACCTCTCTATTGTGATAAATGTGAATAATGTGAAAAGCACCAGACTGATGCCCTCATGTCAAGTCAACATATTTTCTGCGAACAAAGATGTAGCTCACTACCCCATGTATTTCCTGGTGTGATTGTTTATAATTTAACCCATCTAAGTATATTTTTATGTTTGCCATTAGGGGTGTTTCTGAGGGGACAGCAATCTGGTATCATCCCTTGTCTTGATGTTACATGGCCTTTTAACATTTTGATTGTTTCAGTCGTTTTTGAGAGCCCTGAGGGATGGACAGGGTTGGTTCCGGTATGCTGGGTTTAGACAGGCAGTCCAAGTCAAATATTGTTTGAACGTACCTTTATAACTGGCCCGGGACATCGGTTAGTGAGTAAGAAAGTATGACCCATTTCATAGAATGAAATGAGCAAACTAAACAAATGGAGCTCATCACAGACCTTGTTTACTTGTATCACTGCACATCCTGCAAAACACGTGCAGATGTTGACCATTTCTTTTTATGACGGTTAATTTCTCCGTCTGTTGGCACGGTTTACAAATTGAATCATTACTCTGTGATTAGCCTGGATTAAATTCAGGAACTATATATGCCCAAATAGTATACTATTTCATAAATGTTTTTGCTCATTAGCAGAATGTCGATGTTGCTGTATATTATCAATATTGTTCTGAATGCTCAAAATCTCTGAATGAGATTTGAATGCTCA
The DNA here is from genome assembly GCF_011004845.1 of Esox lucius. NCBI lineage: Eukaryota > Metazoa > Chordata > Actinopteri > Esociformes > Esocidae > Esox > Esox lucius. The sequence goes on along the minus strand of NC_047587.1, from coordinate 8,114,225 downwards.
AAAATTTACATAAGAAAATAGTTATTGGAATGAAATTACAGAGCAAGCAGTAAAGCTTCTATGACTAAATCACCTAAAAACATAAAAAAATCATGGTTTATTTTGTCTGCGCTTTGCCTACACTTTGAGAGAAATTAAGAAGTAAACTCACCGAGGTAACGTATTGGATATCCCTACAAAGTTTAGTCTCTCTGGGGAAGTCCGGTAGGTCCAGAAAGTTATCCACCACCACCTGGCCAATGATGTCATGACGGGAGAAGCGGTCAAAGTCGTAGACGCTAAAGTGTAGTTTGCGCATTGGCAGCTCAGCATAGGCCACTGGGAAAAGGAAGACCTCGTCGAACACAGGGTTTAGAGTCTTGCGATGCACCTTGGTTTGGTGCTTGGTCTTGCGGTCAGGGAGCAGGTAGATCTTTACATAAGGATCAGAGGTCCCAGTAAAGTCCTTGGCCGGTAAGTCCTGTGCCTTGTGGATCTTGACGATGAGCTGCTCCAGGTCACAGTCGAACTTGAGGACAAAGTGTATCCGGCCACAGCTGCGTGCCCTCCGGCCCTCGTCCGCGTCCACTGAGCGCTGCTTGTACAGCTCAGGTTTGATCCGCCCCAGCGTGGCCACAGACTCCTGCCTCTGGAACTGGCTCAAGTTGAAGTCTGGGTTGGACAGGTTCAGCTGGCGGCGGATGGAGTTATGCCTGCGGAGGGTGGAGAAACCAGTTATCATTAGGTGAAGACACCACCCGCTAGGGGAATCGCCTCGCGGGTTTCCCCGTGCCGTGAGACTGACCGGACAGAGGAGGTGGGCTCGGTGATCTGACGCTGCACGCGGGTGATGTGGCGTATGTGGTTGTCCTTGACCTTGGACTGGGCCTCCAGGGGTATGTCCGGGGACGTGTGGCTGATCTTCATGGCTGACTCCTGGACCGACGGTCCTGAGGACTCCTTGACACAGTCCTCGCTGCACTCATTCTCCACCCCGTCCACCTCCGTCAGAACGGGCTGCTGGTCCCCCTGGCCGTCCTTCAGACTGTCGGGGAGGCCGCGGTCTCGCCACGGCAACCAGCACAGCTTCCATGACACGAAGAGGGAGACCCCAAAAAGGGCCAAACCGCATGTCATCACCACCAGCGACAGCAGGCTGACCGACACATCTGGGCAGCCGGGGAGAGAGAGGGAGGGAGTCAGGAGACAAAAAAAACCAGAACAAAAAACACGTGTCTGTTATTGACATTCAACGGACATTTTGACGGACAGTGTACTCTGGGTTTTTAAGACAATGCCTATAATTGTATCCATTAGCGATATCTATTAGCAAAGGAAGAGAAACAGGTTGTACCGGGATACAGGGTACTGTTCAGTCCACATGAACTCATTAGTAAGTGCTCCCCTCTGAAATGCTTCTTACAGACAGTACAAGGGAAGTAGCTAGTGTTTAAGGCAGTCTGTCGTTTTCCTCCAGAATATGTTCAGTTTCTCAGTAAGAGCATCCCACTATCTGATGAATGAGTGCACCCTGTGACAACGTTTCCTCCCCCCTCCCCAATCACTGGGAATCAGGCCGTACAGACTGAGAGGGCTTGTGGTCTACAGTGGTTATGCACCTATTAGTGTCACGCCACTACAGTAGCACATAGTTTCCCATCATCCACCAAGAGTTTCTGGAGCTGTCCTCTTTCAACCTTACTTTTCTGTCGTTATCTAGAGCAGGGGGGAACTGTGTTATTCCACCAACCTAGTGTTGCAACATTCCAGGAACCCACAAACCACGATTGGAGGATTCCCGGAATTGGGAGGTGAATAAGAAGGAAGTCCAGACTTTTCCAACCCAGATGTCTTAAAAACATCTACTCAAGCCATTATGTCCTGTTTGGGCTTTGCCCAATGATTCCTTTGGATCCATTGGCTTGTTGGGCTGGCCCAGATACTGCAGGAGACCAGCTGGGGCTTCTGCATTAAGCCACAGAAATAGATGGCATGCCCAGACATTGTGTGATTGAATATGAGTGGTAACACAGTTACTGAGCATTCTGGTTATACAATATATTGCTCTATTGACAATCATTGGTGAATCCCAATTTGTCTGTTCTGGAAAGAAAAACAAGAAGAAATCAAAGGCTCCACGGGGAGTTTAACAAGCTGGATTTTCTTGCACATGATCATTAAAAGTATGAGATGGACATGAGTGCCCATATGTTGTCCATTCAAACTCCTTTCCCCCTGTGACAACTATTCTTCCTGTCCCAAAACTGACAGGTTGCAATCAACATAATGAGCGGTAAATACCATTGCCTCTAATTAAATCTCAAGCCCAGTAAAATAACAACAGGTCACAGACAGGGCTAAAGATGAAACTTTCTCAAAACAACACTGTTAATTAGTGACTGACTTAATCACTTTAATTATAAATATTGTATTAATCAACCACCCAGAAACCATGCAGCAAAGCAACGGGTTCTGCTGTCATATGAAAAGTCTACAGCCTCCATCAGTGTCACTGTGATCTTCTCTATTCAAACAAACAATGGCAGGCAAGAGCAAGTGAAATCCATTAGTCAGTTCCTGGTTGCTAAAATTCTACACAGTTCACTCAATTTCGGTTCAGGTGAGAAAACAAGCACAGTAGGGAATCACTTTGACATCTAAATCGCATTTCCGTATTCGACATAGCTTTTACAGTTTTGTAAGCCAGTCGACCAACAGTGAGAGTCAATTTAGCAAGTGCACTGTGAGGGGAAAGTTGGTTTAAATATAAACTGTTGTTGCTGCAATTCACCCTGCATCCACATGGAACCAGATTCAAGGCACATTTGTAAGGCAAACAGCTTCAGTAAAATGACACATTTGCTCAACAAAAATGACACTATTTAAAAACACAATGAACTGGGATTGGAGGGTACATTTGTTCAACACAAATGAATGGATGATGTTTCAAGGTGCAATGTACTGTACATTAAATCCACTTCTATTTAATTTGTTTGTGCTGAAACAGTGCGTTCAAATTGTTTGAAATTATATTTGCATTGTTATATATTATTGGATATTGCAATACGAACAGGCCCATATATATTCCTGGTGTTTTGTAGGTGACAAAGTGCACAAATTAAACAGCTTTGCCGTGGTTGTGTTTGCTCATATTGTGAATTAGAGGACAAATTATGGTGTGACAATGTGCAGTGGCCTTGATAGGGACCATATAAATTAATTGGACCTCTATCTCTGAAATTCCACAGTGCAAGCAAAATAAGCCTGTTCAAACAGACAATGACATCAATGTATGTAAACACCTTTTAAAAAAGAAGCCGCAGCCCATGAACATCCATACGAATGCCTGTCAAACAAAGTGTTGGAAAATAACTTAGTTATAGAAACACAAGGGATGTCCAACAAGCCCATATAATTGTAGGTATGTGGTTGGGTTTCCACGTACTCTTAGCCATAGAGTATTTATTTTCAAACAGCGTTAATGTGAAATGTAACTGCTCTGTCTGGAAAGTGTTTATATCTCTATATGTTTCCTCACTTTTGAAGTAAAGAAAACTACTCAACTTAATTTCATAGGGACTAGTGGTGACAGTGCTTAACTCCCCTCTTTAATCAGACATTTGCATGAAAACTAACAAACGAGGTGCTGTTAGCCAAGGTTGTCCGATGATCAAAAAGAGAGCAAAACAATCGGAGTTGAAAGATGGATTTTAAGACAGCCTCCAGAGATTATGACCATACACTTGAAAATATATCTCCCAAGTGATATCCCAACTAAAGTAAAACACAACCACTTAAGGATAAAAAATTGGTTATGGGAAAAATAATGTTATAATAATATTAATATTAATAATATACACAACTGCAAACTGCAAGAGGTAATTTGTCTCAAAGCTCTTATTAAGGAACAATAAGAGCACAGTGCAACGAAACAGTGCAATAACGACATGGACCTTAAGTGAATTACATTTTAAATTCAGTGAAAAGAACACTGGAGATTCTACGAGCCATCATATAATCTCAGCTTAATGCTTTGTGCACTTTCATGCACCAAAACCATGTATAGGATGTGAAGAGTTAACATCATGCTCCTCGTTAGCCTCCCTTCAGTATGAAGATGTGTTTTGTTTGACAACCCAGTCATATATGTGGCTAACACACCATCGTCAGCTTTATTCAATCAAAATGGTTCTCTTACTGTCAGCCATGAACATAAGCATTATCCTAAGTATGCATAATGTATGACGAGCTAAAGGTGCATTCGTCCCCTTTAGTCAATATATAGTAGAGGCTCCTTTGGCAACAATTACAGCCCCATGAGTCTATTTGGATAGGTCTTTGACAGTTTTGAACATCTGGACACAGCAACTTTTGTCAACTTGTCTCTGCAAAATTGCTCAAGCTCCTTCAAGTTGGATGGGGACCTTTGGTGAACAGCAATTTCTCATTTCTTTCCACATATTCTCAATTGGATCGAGGCACAGGCTTTGCCAGGGCCCCTCCAGAACATTCACATTTTGCACAAATCTTCCAGGATTTGTCTGCACTTTCCTTCATCCGTTTTGTCCTCCATCTTCTCAAGCATTCCAGGCCTTGACGCAGAGAAGCATCCTCGTAGCATGATGCTGCCCACACCATGCTTCATGGTGGGGGTCGAGTTCTCAGGATGATATGAGGTATAAGGCTTGCAGCAAACACAGTGTTAGAGTTGAGGCCCAAATCTATTTTGGTCTCATCAGAACATAGATTATTTTTCCACTTTGTCCCAGAGTCTCCCACATGCCTTCTGGCAAACTCTAGCTGAGATTTAATATGAGTTGTTTTCGTTTTCCCCCCACTATCCTTTAAAGGCCATTTTTGTGAAGCATCCAGGTTTCTGTTTCACTATGCACAGCCTCCCAGCTCAGCTGTGGAAAACTGTAACTCCTTTAGATTTGCCATAGTCCTCTTGGTGGCTTCTCTGACTAGTGTCATTCTCGCCCCGAGACTCAGTTTTGGTGGACGACCTGCTCTACGCAGATTTACAGTGGTGCAATATTCTCTCCATTTCTTAATAATGGACTTTATACTGTGTTCCAGAGTATATTCAGGGCCTTGGAAATGATGTTATATACTGTACTACCCCTCAACGGTGCTTTATCCTTTGTCTTCATGATGTAGATATTGTTAGGAATTGTACTTTGCAACTGTGAGACCTTCCAGAGACAGGTGTATTTAACCTGAACTCATGTGAAACACCTGGAATGCACACAGGTGGACTCCATCTAAGTTATGATATGACTTTAAAGATAACTGGTTACACCATAGCTCATTCAGGGACGGCATAGCAAGGGGGGAACAGTTTCATGAAATTAAGATTTTTTTGTGTTGATCAGAGGCCAAAACCCCAAATTAAATCTATTTGATTTCCATTGTATTGTAACACGATAAAATGTGGAAAAAGTCCAAGAGGATTAATATTTTAGAGCATATGGAATCTGAAATTGGGGGAGCTGAATGGTAATCGGTCTCTGACCTTTCATCTTCTTCCACACATTTCTCATTCTATTTCTATTTTCTCATTCTATGTTTTTATTTAGTTGTTATTGTATTTCTATTTTTCTATGTTTTACCAATCGTTTTCTCTGTAATGGAAGTTCTGGTGCTCTCAGTGGAATAACCTCTGTGTAAATGTAACAATCTGCTGATGACGGATAATTCAAGTTCTTGTGCTGCTGTTTAGACATGGATGTAGGGTGTTATCTCACAAAAGAACCGAAGAGTTTATCCAAGAGCTGGAGCGCGAATATTGAGATACAGGGGTGGTTCAGTAAACCGTTCTGGGAACTGTAATTCAATGAGGATGAATATTAAATGCATGTACAGACATGGCATACATGTCCCCCTGGAGACGGGCGGGTAAGACATTGACATGCAGACATTATCTCACGAAGCGTTCATCCTAGCTCTGGAGTTAGGGTTGGAAAGTCCCCCTGGAGGGTGGTTAGAGAATTGTAACAATCTGACAGTTTTTTTTTTATTCTATTGCATATTTATATTTTTCTTTTCATTGTAAAGCACACTGAATTGCTTCTATGTTTGAACTGTGCTACATAAATAAACTTGCTTGCTTGCACTCAAACCTAAATTCCAAAAACCTTTGTTGCCTGTGTTTTTTCAGAACCTGGTTTAAATCTAGGGTAGTGAATTCAGATGGAAAACATCTGCGTTTAGTCACACTTCCCTTATGGATTCTTCAGCTAACCTCACAGGATTTTACTGGGTTTAGGTCAAGGGACGAGAAGGGGCACTGGATACATGTTTGTATGGATCTGGAGGAATACTGGAGGTAGAAAGACTTTGGTCTAAAATCTCCTGGTACTTGACAGAGTCCCAGACGCATTGTATTCTAACAAGGCGTCTGGAAATAAAACATAATAATCCTCCTTATTTTAGCCAGTTTGAACACAGATCCAATTTACTTTAGTGGGAGCAACGACATTGGAGGGAATATTTTTTCAGGTGTGTGCCATTTGGTTACTGGGATTGCCTAAACTATGAAGGGGTCATATCAGCTCCAAAACAGCTTCAGATTCTCTGAATCAATCCAGAAGATTTTCATAAAAGATTAATAAAGAAATTGAAAGGTCCATGGAAAATCCGCAAAAGACAGCAGCAGAGGAAAACACCAGCTGAAGTCACTCAGGGCAGGGCTTCCCAACCCTGTTCCTGGAGATCTACTGTCCTGTAGGTTCTCTTCAACTCTAATTTAGCACACCTGATTCTAATAATTAGCTGGATGCTTAACCGGGTTAGTCACAAATGAGGTGGAAGAGAAAACCTACAGGACAGTAGATGGAACAGGAGATGGAACAGGAACAGGATTGGGCAGTCCTGCTTTAGATAATCACAGAAATAATGTTGGATAATCACAGAAATAACATACTGTAGGCAAGGGATAATCAAATTGTGTTTGGTGAGTTGGCATGATGCGTTGGCAGAATGCCAACAACCACTAAAGTAGTTAGAAGGTTTACTAGATAGCTACAGTAGTTGCCTCGGTAACCAAATAAACAGACTCATGCAATTGAATTAGTAGTGTGTTATCCAGATATTATGCATCACCCAAGGATGACATTTCTAGACAATCAGTACAAAGTGTTCAATGATGTCACAGAATAGCAATAGAGACAGGAGTACCACTGTGCTGTGAATGATCATGTGGGACCACAACCGACACCAAGCCCGTGGCTCTGCGAGTAGCAGTGCCAAATGCCTAAGCCGTGCTGGAGACTATAACGCGGGGATGGATGATTGTCTTTGTTGACACTCAGCGTTAAGGAGATTAGGCCATGCCCCTATGATACACTAGGGTCTTGTCCTGGGGGTGTATCTGTTCATCAAGCTGCCTAACATTACAGAACCAGGGGCTGGTTTTTGTGAACTCTTTTGAGGCAATGTACATGACAACAATGTACTGACACCAATGTCAACAAAAAGAATGGCAGCATTAGCGGTAAAGAGTTGGAAGACAAACAAAGGGATGAACTCCATTAACCAGGGGACGACACCACAGTTTGGATGGCAGTTTGAATAATTCTACCAGCTTGAGTGGAATGATATGAAAATGTTTTCCTCTCTCAAGGAGCCCTCTGGTTTGACCTGCACGTGTTTTCTCTCACACTAGGCTGCTGCCTCCAGGCCTACCAGGGGCTAACCCTCTAAACTGTCTGGTACCGGGGACCTCAGATCGGGAGATGTGCCTCATTCTGTTGAAGGCAGGGATTTCAGAACTGTTTGAAATCGCCATAGTTCCGTACTGTTTGATCATAGGAGCCGTGATCGCCACATCCACACCACGTGCACATCCACACCACGTGCACATCCACAACACAGACAGTTTCAGATCTAGTTTAACTTAAGGCAAAATATTCAGCCAATAAATTGCCCTCGGGGGATCATGCCACCACTGGGGTCTTGTTACAGAAGGCTTTGACAGCATACAGGCTTGCAGGCCCATTGTGTTTGTATTGGTTTACTACTCATCCATAGAGAGGGCAAGACCAAACTCTAGCCTTTCATTAAAACCCTGTCTAGTCCCTCCAGAGAAACATTCACTGACATGGTTCAATAAACCCACAGCAGCCACGCTGACAACACTGTGTCATGAAGGCACCATCGGAAAGGGGAAGTGTCCTTTTTAAACAGGGATTGAGACACTCGGGTAAAACCCAGGCATCCCTGATGGACCCATACAACAGATTTATGGCTATCCCCCTAGACGTTCTGTGCTGCAGACTACTGGATCCACTGAAAAGCTACCGGATCCAGACAATGCTATCATCACGGGATACAGCTGCACTGGACCCAGGGCCAGTGGTTAAGAGGCCTCGTTCAGAAACACAAAAAAAGTGTGAGGAACACTGACAAAAAAATGTCCTTCATCCCTCGAAAGAGACTCTTCCTGTCTTTTGCCATAATGGATTCCAGCTAGCATGCTACGAATCGTTGATTACATACTCAGAGAATATCTAAACTGTCACTTGCAGTTTCTATGCATATGTTTTTAAGACATGCCGTAGCCTGTAAGTATTTCAACAGTTTATGTAGATAGATGCCACTTGGTTTCCACAGACTCCCATTTATGATTGTCCAGACCTGAGGAGATTTTACTCAAGTGGGCCTTACCATAACCAGAGCATCAAATGTCATAATTGTCCTATATTATTCAGACATGGGTGGGTCAAAACTAGTTACCACCATTTCCTGAGTGGGTGTTATCATTAGGCTTCTACCTTGCTTATGTGGAGCAGCATGCAGTAAATGGGTCATAGAGCCTTTCGGGAAGAGATCTGTTAGCAGAACTTCCGTAGGATCATGCATGTTTAATGGCATTTGTAACATGTTTAAATGCATATGTCAAGCCCAGCAGCTATTATTGAACTTACTGTAACAAAAGGTCTCACAGCACGTTGGTTTGTGACTGGATAATAGTGTAGTTTTGACAAAACTATATTTTTCACTCAAATGTAGTTTGGTCAATGTATTTTAATAAATAATAAATTAACAAATCATATAAATATTTTTAATACAAAATTTCAAATGATGTAGGGTGCTTCTGCTACTGGAAGGTTATGGCAGCTAGTGAGCATTTTTTCCCCCCCATGCAATCTGATATCTTCAAAGCATTGTTCCTTTAGGCTATAGTGAATGGGTGGGGCACCTATTTTCTACAGTCTATAAAACACATATGCACACGCACACACACACACACACACACAAAGATACATTATATTGTGCTACTTCAGACAAATTGGTGAACACGTGCAGACTCAAGTATGTTTTTTGAATCGAAATTCACTATTCAGTGCTATTGAGACCATACTCAACAAGTTCCTAAAGCTTCTAAATTACGACAAAAGTATTTTTACAAATGCTTTCAAAAAACAAACCGTTGCAATAGTTACCCTATTATTAATAATGTAGCCAATAGCTTACATATTCGTACATTTTGAAATCTAAGTTTCAGTTTAAAATCTAACCATACAAACGAAAATGTATATGTTTGTCATTATCTTTATATTAGTTCCAGCATTCCATAACATACCTGAGTCTGAGTATCTCGGACGGGCAAGATCTCGAAAATAGTATATGAAATTAACACAGTTGTCATTTTGCACTTCGCCCCTAGAACAGAGATCCGAGAGCAGTTCCAGAGCATTTCGACAAATCTCGTCCTCTCTGTCTCCAGGCATTTCCCACCAGCATCCTTCTGAATGGAGGGGCTCTCCAGCAGCTCCACACCACTCCTAACGCCTATCTACGATCCGATCTCGTTGCCTGGCGCATCCAGTCATACTCCCAAAGAGCACTTTAAATCAGAATGAAGCAACGCGAAAATGGAGAAAACCTTTATCCAGCGAAGTTTTCTTCTGAGGGATTACTTTGGTTATACTAAAAAGGGAAGAAATATACTGAAGATGTTTAAAATATTACAATTAAATTTGCAATTAGCTGTGTCCGATATACACTGTCTACTATCTGTGGTGCTGAATTTCTGAGCTGCGCTTGTCAAGGTCTTGAATGAAAGGGGGCGACAGCGGCGGCGCTCGAGTATTTGTCAATGCACATTCACAGGAATCTCCGGTCTGCCTAACCACCCCCACTATTGTTCACGCATTACAGAGCGTCCTTTAAATTGTGGAAGAGTCAGGATTTCAACAAGCCACAAAACTACAGGCATTATCGAGCTTTCTACGTTTGTTATTATTCAATGCTCAATCGTAGATAACCAGTGTGAAGTCTCGTAAATCTATGCATTATTTCATTTCACTGTTTTTGTTTTTAAAGCACTCCGGTATAAATTACTACCAAACACTACTTCTCTGCTGACGTACAGAAGCACAAACTATCAAACACCGTCTCTGGGATCGTTAACTTTAGAGATACCTGCAATATCGACGGAGTTAAGTAGAAAATCTTTTAGGTTTTCTCTACCTCACATTTCGAATAAATTCCAAGATAATTTTTAATTGAATGAACTGGTGTCTCTAGCGCAATTTAAAAGGAATGAGAGGAATATTTCCATGAAGAATGTGTTTGTATCTTATGTGTTCATGTTTTAACTTGAAGTGTGATCCCCATACTATCTATTGTTTAATATTCATGTTGATGCAGGGCTCTCCCATGCTAAAATAAAGGGTTACTTTCCACATTAGGTCAAGTCCGTTGATTAGCCAGACCCTTTTCAATCTTTTTGTTAGTGCACACCATTCTAACATATTCTGTAACCGTCAAGCTATTCACTTTATAATTTGCTAAGATGGAGGATTTGCCTTATGGTTTCTTATTTTGATTCCAATCTACAAAAAAATAAGTAGCTTGAGTTGGCTTGTGTTTGAAGCCCATAGACAATGACCTCTCAATTTCCTTTGGATAAAATTATTGTCAAAGGAGCATTTAATAGTGGGGGACCCTTAAGTCGTTTTTATCATGTTTGAGAGATTTGTAGGTATGTGAGATTTGTTTCACACATAATTGGCCAAGAGTGCTGGAATGGGATTTGCACACAAAACACTCTTATACGTCAGAGAGTAATCTAAAATTGTGAATCGTCAGACCACAGGACAGTTTTCCACTTTGCTTCAGTCCATCTAAAAAGAACTGAGGCCCACAGAAGGTGCTGGCGTTTCTGGATGTTATGTATGGTTTCTTCTTTGCATAGAGTTTCCACTTGTATTTGTGGATGTTGAGACGTAGTGTGTTCACAGACAGTGGTTTTCTGAAGTTTTCCTTAGCCCATGCATTGATGGCCACTACAGAATCGTGTCTGTATTTTATGCATTGCTGCTTGAGGGCCCGAAGATCACGGGGGGCATGATGGGTGTTGATGTTTCTAGAATAACTATTATTTTCATAGGGAGGTGGTGTATATGTTCACAATGCAGGCTGGTACTTGTGGTATTTTATGAACAGATTAATAAAGAGGAAGTTGATAGTTCTGGATTCTACCGCAAAATTCAAAACACTTAGATTGTGTTGAGGAGATGAGGAGAATATATCATTGCTAACAATAGTTAGTTAATTATTATGTAGGTTATGTGAAATTTTCCTTATAAATTATAAAAAGCCCATTCATTTATTCTCTCTGAGTAGCAGGGGAATTCCAGAGTTGATTTGACTATTTGTAAAGTGACACATGTGGCATTTTGTAATTAAGAACATGTCAGGAAGGAAGAGCAAATGTCAGCTTGGTTGGGGTTGAAAACCCTTGCTCAATCAACAAATAAAACTATATTTCATGGCCATTCCACAAGGAAGATATTAAAGAAAGAACTTTAGTAAAGGTATTAACTTTAAATTGAAAGAAATATCAAGGAAAATATAGTTTAATTTTCCAGTCTCCTGAGAAGGTCTGTTGCACACAGGGAGATAACGTAGAAATGAGAAAAGGATGTCTGCACACTCAGGATCAATGACATTTTCAATCCATTATGAGCTTTCAGTCATCCAACCTTAATCACAGAATCCCAACACAAAATGGTATAAGGAATCTACTGTATCTGCCATGAGTCAACTTCTGTTTGAAGGACTTTTCCTGTGTCAATTTAGCCATTATCTATGCTCTCCTGTGTATGCAAACAGTTCTATAGGCGCCCAATCCACTCACCCAACCTTCTCTAGATAGCAACAACTCCCAACAGGTTCAGTGGAGACAAAGATCAGGACAAGCATCATCTTATAGCTTTTCTGCTTCTTCTCACACTGCTCGCTAAACCAGGAAGTCATCCGAGCCAGACTAATGCACTCGGAGGAGAACACTCCTTGACTAACCACCTCACTGAGCCCATGCCTGACCAGTTATAAGAAGTTTCTATAGATGATGTGTCAACTGACCCGAACTCGGATGGTGCTCAGCCAATATGCATTGCATTTATGGGTCTCCCGGGCATGGCCGGAGTTGCACAACCAGGACTCGAACCTGGGCTACAGAGACGCATCAACACTGCAGTACAGGCCTACATTACACTTGTAAAGACTAATCTTCGTCAAGAAACACAGGCATGTGTGTTGGTGCAAGGCCAGTTTGACCTAAATGAATACTGTAATGATTCTGTATACAGTACAATATGTAGCAGACACCGCATCTCCATTTTAACTCACTGAAAGGTCAAGCTCCCTGCACATCAATGCATATCACCTGAAAGGGGTGAGGTCATACCATTAGTCACAGGGCAGAGGTGAAATCGTTGAATGGCGCTGTGCTAACATGAAACTCAATTGTCATTATGATGTGATCAATCAGGAGTCTCTGGGGCCTTGGGGTTTATTAGGGAGGATATACTCAAGTGCTTTGCTTCTTCCAGCTGGTTTGAGGAACAAACGGGAACTGTTCTCCCTGATTGTGGATATGTCAATCAGTAGATGCCATGTGGAAGCTTCTCTCAAGGTGCTGTCTTCAAGGACAAGGTCTTCAGCCAAGATGACGATAAAGAAACAAAAACACTGATCATTCCCTTGATGTTGATAACAGATTGATAGGAAGTGGATTTCTGATGATCAGACCAAAGAGATTCCATCACGGCAAGAGCTTAGTCTTTAACAAGGCAGCCTTTGAAATGATTGGCACTGGGGTTCAGGAAGTGAGTGGGAGAAAAGACAGCTTCATTGGTATGTAGAATACACACAGAGTAGTCTGACTGGAGCCTTGTCTTGCAAACCCTCAGCTGTCTACTTTATACACTGAGTTGGTAGTGGGTGCAAACACCTGTGTCTCCACTTGTGGTTCTTGAAATTGTGCTTTTGGTTAAAAAGAAAAAATACAAAAAAATACATGCCGGGGATATATCACTAGTCCAGCAATATATAAAACCATTGTAACGACACTCGGGAATGGGAAATGTAAAACTTGTCAACTGCTCGTCAGAGTGCTAGAACCGAGTTTGGGCTCGATTTGATCCAACCTGCATTCCATAAACATGGGACTTTTTCAGTAGTGCAGCCAGTAACACTGCGTTCACATGACTTCTCATGGACGAGGCGAGAGCACGGTGCAAGAGTCCGTTTTGTCCTTTTTTACTTTAACTTCCCAATTTCATTTGATCCAGTTCGGGTTTAAGTCTCTGCTTCATCGCAGCGACACCCAGTGGACTCAGAGTGTCTATGTTGAGATACAGTATGGGTCTTTTGAAGCACGTCAGTTGCTGTTCTAGTTCTTTTCACACTGTTTGCTTAACGGGGAAACCTACACAGGAATCCTTACACCCTCACCGGCCTTCTTTCTTGACTGTTCTCCCAATGATGCAGCTAACTGTAGGGAAATTATTTCACCACTGCCAAATTCGCCCCCCCCCCCTCCCACACAAACCACTTTTACTAACAGAATAATATATATTAGTTTATAAGTGCAACCTCCACTTTTAATATTTAGGCGCCCTCCTAGATAGCAAATCCAGACCCATGTTGAGATGAACACAAAGATGCGTTCAACTTAAGGACAGCAGCTGGGCATGACAGCATTACTGTGCAGTAATGGTTGGATCTCCCTTCATCATGTTATAACCCTAAGTGAAAACTTAATGACAATAACAAAGGATATTTAAAATTTGATTAAGCTTGTAAATCGCTAGAATTAATTCTTGGACTGTCTCTATGCACTCAACCCTCATTCAGGGAGAGCAAGGTCAAGCTAGTGGGAGTGCAGAATCATCTGGTTAAATTTCTCGCCCCCTACTTTTGCGATTTGATACTTTGTGAAATAACAATTATCTCCGTAAAAAATGAATGTTCTGTCACAGTGAGAGTAGCATTTATAGCTGTAAACACTCAACACCATGTGTGCACTCACTAGAGTAAGTTGCTCTGGATAAGAGCATCTTCTAAATGACTTCAAACATGAAGCCAGATCCGCCACTGGCACATCAAACTGATAACTGAAGGATGTGCAGCATTTTTCTTAAACCCGGCTTTGATGGAATGTATTGGCTGAGCTGGGCTGGATCAATGGGGTACGATCTTTGTACTGTAGCTGCCTCCTCCATCCCACCCATCCCAAGCGAGTAGGAAATCTGTAGCTGCCTCCTCCGTCGCACCAAAATCGTGGTGTCGGTAGCTCTTTACAAAGGTTTTTCCACCGACACTGACACCGGGGACTGCCATTCCATGAACGGCCGTTCCACCCTCTGTCAAGTCCATAACAAGGGATTATTGCTGCCCTGATATCAGCCCCTCCATGTTGGCATTCAAAAAGCACCCAGAACCTGTTAAGGAAAACATTTTGTCATTTGGGCACAAGCCCTGACAAGGAACTGAGAACTCGTCCACTACTGTGTCCTCCGACTCAGGGTCTGACAAAGTATGAGGCACAAAAGGGACATTTTCCCAGCAGAATTCAGCCCATTCAAATACATGACGTGTCTCATGACTGCCTTGTACCGGCAGGGCCTAAGAAATCATAGGCCCGGGGGCTTTGTTGTTTATTGACTCCACCACATACATTAACATTGGCTCCAAAACGCTGCTAAAGGCATACTCTTTTTAATTTGGTCACAACAGAAACAAGGGAACCTATTGCTTACATATACCATGGCTATCAGCCAATCAGAATTCAGGATTCAAAGCAACCAGTTTCTAATTGACATTAGATTGAGATCACAAACAGCGGTTAGTTAAAAATGGTGCTATCGGCTACATTGCTGTAAAAGGGCTTGGATAACTATTTGAACTAAGATTTAAGTATGCAATGCTGCGGCATTGCTCATAAGGCTGATACGCGAGGAATAACATTCATATAGAGCTAGTGGTTTAATGAAAGTACCCAGGGAGCTCTCGTTAGCCTCAGATGAAACATTACGGCAGTGTGTTTGCATAATCACTTATTTCCTGTGTGACTAATAAGGACGGCTCCGTTCCTCCTGCGCTTCTAGGGGAGGTAATAATGATGCTTTGAGACAGGAGTGGAGGGTCTGATAAGTCCCTGATGCAGGGATGTTGATGCCCTGGGTGACAGAACTCATCATAGAGATGCTCTATGTACGGTACTCAAAGAATCAGAGGCCGATTGCTTTACGCGCAGTGGAGAGAAGGAAAAACCACTCAGGGATAGGGTTAGTGGGTGCATGAATAAGTGGGAGGTGGTGGTCATACTGTGTGAGCTAACCTGAAGAGTTATGTTCTAACAAAGGTTATGGGTTCACATCTGTGGTCACATCGGTTCAGAGAGCGAGAGAGAGATCATTGGCTACATGTCAGACTTCGTTGGATATGGTGCTCTTCAGAGAAAAACTCTTCCTACAGATTTCAGGGCTTTGATTTTTCTATAGATTGTTGTCTATTTCTTTTAGAATTTAGAATTTGTTATGTTGAGTTTTTTGTCATACCAAGTTATTTGTTATCAGAGTCCCCTCAAAAGTTAGTAGTTACTAGGTTTAGTTGCTCAGAATATGTTTCTCCTACCTGATTAGTCACAACTTCTTTCACAATGGCTGGAAAGCCGCAAACATGGCGCTTTGGTTGGAATGAGGAATTCTGAAAGAGTAAATGTAAATAATGACACTCTTTGGAATGGATTTTAAACAGGGGACATGGGGAGCTTGTGTGTGTATTTTCAAATGTGGTATTTTGGTTCTAATTTGATTGTAGGTTGATTTCAAAGTGTTGCGTGCTGTGTGGTGGGTGTGTCACTTGTATCCATGGACTGACATCCTAATGGGGACCAGCTGCAGACATTTTCCATCTAACCCTTCCAAGTCAATAAAAGACAGTTGGACCTGGAGTTTAGGAAGAAGACCAAATGTCAAGCATGACAGCTGCTGAGTCCAGGCCTGGATGTGTTTATGCCGGAACAAGTAGCCCTTTTAGAGTTGTGAACCCAGGTAGGATGAGAGGAAACGGACAGATGAGGACAAACAGCGAAAGAGTTGGAAGACAACCACCACCTGCCACTGCATTCGGATGAGGCTGCCGTCTGGGGAGGACGATCCACCCCTGGCCTAGAACGAACCCCTACCAATGGGAGGACGATCCGCCCCTGGCCTAGAACGAACCCCTACCAATGGGAGGACGATCCACCCCTGGCCTAGAACGAACCCCTACCAATGGGAGGACGATCCACCCCTGGCCTAGAACGAACCCCTACCAATGGGAGGACGATCCACCCCTGGCCTAGAACGAACCCCTACCAATGGGAGGACGATCCACCCCTGGCCTAGAACGAACCCCTACCAATGGGATGGATAGTAGGATTGCAGGGATAACTGTTGACCTTAGGAGATACCATGAGTCCTGAATAACTCATACAAAAAGGAGCTTTGTTTTAGAAACTTGACATCCAATCTACGTTTGACAATAAAATACTTGTTTGTATCAAGACCTGAATTTGGTTGTCTGTGAGATCTGGACCCCCAGCGGGTTTGACATAAACCCATTTAGTTGTTTCAGCCGTTCACTGTAAACTATGCAAG
This sequence comes from Esox lucius, assembly GCF_011004845.1. NCBI lineage: Eukaryota > Metazoa > Chordata > Actinopteri > Esociformes > Esocidae > Esox > Esox lucius. The sequence continues at coordinate 8,097,306 of NC_047587.1, read as the reverse complement.
CCTGAACCTTTTTTCCCTGTGATTGTGTTGATCCACTTTTGATTCACTCCCTAGCCCTTTTAACTTTCTCAGTTCCCTTTTTGTGTGAACAACATTGTTATTGACTGTGTAAGAACTTTACAATCATCTCAATTATCCTTTTGAGTCCTTAGTGAAAGTATGCTCATTAGGCTGCTACCCCTACAGGGCACCACAAATGGTCAGAAGTAACCCTGCCTTGAGCTTGGGATGGTCCGACCATGTTTCCCATCACCCCATTATCAAAGTAAGTTTTCAAATGGCTTTGATGAGCCCTAAATAGATGTATCTATTGGCCTCAAGAGTCTTTGACAGATGAGGACATAACCAGTGTGTGATTATCTACTGACATTTTTCAGGGTTCCCTTTCCATTTACAGAATTTAGCTTCTACTCTACAACAGATGGAGTGTATTTTGAATAGCAGTACAATGAATGCTTGGAACCAATTCTGCAAGATCAATGCAACATAGTATGGTGATTCAGCCGTTTCTAGCTGCATATTCATTTAGTTATGAATAAGGGAATTGCCTCTTTCTGATTCATTGAATGGGTGCTGCCATACCTTCACTGCCGTATCAAATGTGTGCAAAGCTTTTACAAATCAGAAGGTCTTAATAACCTGAGCAAATGTATTGCACTGTACTGTATATGTAATGTGTAATTTAAAACCTTTCAATTTAATTGGGGCCTCTGGGTCTTGTCTTATCCCTTCAGATTCCATTTTCATGACATTTTAAACACTTTTGGGTTTTTATTGACTCCAATTTCATTTGGTAGGACCTGGTAAGTGTTCTGTCCCCTTGGAAAGTTTGCTTTTCTTGACCAGAAAAATACATTGTCAATGTCATTATGATCTCATTTTAATTAGAAAAACACATTAAGAGACACAACAGTAAAAGCAAAGTTTGAAAGAGCAGGTTTTCAATAAATGTGTAATTGGTCTACAGCACCATTGGGATCTAATCTGAACAAAATGCTTACATTTGTCCCAAGACAATAGGGACACTAAGTTAAAGGTACCCTGACCACACTTCATTAATGTATTGGTGAAATTATATACAGATACTATTTAAGATTACCTTTTTTCTTCAACATGTGATTAGCACGATCAACTGGATTCACACTGAAAAACTTAATAGATATGGCGTTGTTTGAGGTCATTGTTCTGCTGTATGATTAAGCGCTTTCCAATGAACTTAGAGGCATTTGGTTAAATCTGAGTGTTATGTATGGACACTGTGCTTAGTGCTGCATTAATACTCACAGCACCACACAATTCAATTGGGCTGTGATAGTTTAGTTAAGCCGACGTACGGTTGATCAGTTTGTTCTTTAATGTGACGAATATATGAGTAAAGCAGATAGCGGTTTGTATCCAACAGTGCTGTCACAGACACCTTATTTCAAACATGACACTGAGGAGAAAATGCCTGTGCACTTCTGAATATATCTTGCTCACATCCTCAATGAAGACAAGTGAGCCAGTTCCAGTGGCAGTCATACATGCCCAAAACACAACATCTATCTCATTTCGCATAAGGTATTCCAGTTCCTTTTTTTCTCCACACTTTCCTTGTGCCATCCCTTTGGTACATGTTAATCTTCCCCAAACTCTGCAGACCCTTTTAATACTTTTTAGGCAATCCTGCTTTTGAGGCAAGTGGTTTTGCACCATGCCATGAAGCCCCTCTAGATTGGCTAGTGTCTTTTGCAGATGGTAGTACCTGAAACATTTGTTCTTTTCTCAAATGTGGTGAACATTATTATTATCATTATTATTATTATTCATCAACTGTTAATATTTCCTTGGTCTACCAGGTCATCTGCCTTTGCTGAGCTCACCAGAGCGTTCTTCTAAATATACCCAACTGGTCAATTTAAACATGGCCTGCTTGAATTGCCTTGACACTTCGTTGTCAGACACCAGCAACAGACTCAATACAAAGCCTAGAATAAAGACTAGACATTGCCAGCTCTCTTGTGCATGTGCAAACAATTCAAACAAACATTATCTGCCTAATAAGTTAAGAAACAGCAGAGAGGCCAAATAGTTTTGGTAGCCTAAAATGGGAACTATATTCAAAACATTCTAAATTAATTTCTAAATAGTTAATTCGATATGGATGAAATATCTCCTAATTAAATTTGGTCTGCACTTGAACTCCATAGTCATAGTATAACTTCAAGTCCGAAGTACTGATTCCAAAAACTGTCTCACTGTCGGAATATATTGGCAGATACCCCTAAATAGCTATATAAATGACTATGTACCAGTGTCAACCTTACAGTTAGGGATAGTAAACATAGCATTGACCTAGGACAAAGCTGTGTAAGCAGTGAGAGTGCACTGGACCCAACAGCCATGGGGAGAACATACTGCCTACGTCTCTGCATTGAGAGCGCTCGGCTCTGCTAGCTGAATGCTAGTTCTGAAAAGCATTTTGGCTTTGGTGCCCAATTCATCTTCTTACACAGTGGTCCATGATGATGTAATTATGCCACTGAATCCTGTTAAATGATATGAGGTATTGCAATGTGTAAGAGGTCTTGGGTTTGTTAACAATGATAGAATGTGTCTAGAGTGTGCATTCAGACCCTGGGGCATTTACATTACAGAATATCACCATAATACTCACTTTTTTCTCACTGGCCCTAATGAAATGAAATCTACTGGCCCGGAAATGAATTTCTACTGGGCCGAACAAAAAAACAACAACATAATATATCCTTAAAATACATTTATATTATGTAAATATCATCAGAATATTGACTTATGTCACAGATATGCATGTGATATGATACATGAGAGCTGATACAAGCAAATGCTGTTTACATGAATATGGTGCAACGCACATCATTACGTTTGAATAAGTGGTTATCAAAACATTATACTATAAATATCATTGTCATCTTTTCATGAATATTCTTGCTAACTTGATGTGACATAAAAGCATGAAAATAATTCAGTTAATATATTTATTGTAACGTCATAATGGCGCAGTACAGTGCTTGCACTAGTTGGTTGACTGGCTTCTTGTGTGTCACTAGCAAGCACTTAGGCAGGCGTAGTTAACATGACACTTACTGTCCGCAAGTCATGTCTGTATGGTTTCTCTATCCGTATTCAACAGACTATGTCATGACTGTAGTCCGTGAATGGTTTCTCCCTCTTCACAACATGATAGGCAGTCGTGATTAGTTTTTCAATTTGGCTAACCGTCACCTCGTTCATTCGGAGCAGGCAGACGTTCATTAGTGCAGCCGCAGTGTTGTCAACAGTGTCCAAAACGAACTTTTTTGGCTCACCTGCCAAGGGGACTGGTAGGTCAAGCATGTGTTTTACAGGCCAAAATGATAAATTGCAGTTTTGAGTCACGTATACATTAATTTCACTGAGATACATAAGTTATTTCCGATGACCAATTTGGTTGTTTCTGCATTTATCGTTAGCATACTGGCCACACAGAAAACATTGTCACCACAGCTTCAGCATCATACAGTAGCAAGCCTCTTGAAACTCCTTTATCACCAAACCTCCAATTCTCACAGTGCTATTTTTTATGTGATGCTACAAACATGTTTTTATGTATTGCAATAACATCATCCCTTAACACCAGTATCTTTTCCTTGCCAACTTTATATTATTTGACAATACATAACATCATTCTCTAATTCCTATAATACTTACTCCAATTCCTATAATACATACTCCCCCTCAATTAGCCATTCTCGAAATCTGTTCATGAATTGCCCCTCAGATTTATAACACAAACCCTCTCCAAAGCTGATGAGCAAAAGCAAATTAACAATTACATAAAAAAAAAAATGATATTAGAAAGGTTCTCTACATTAACTTACTTAAGCTCTAACCATTTTTCAATGCACCATAGAATATTCTTTACCTTAAAGTATTATTTAAATTGTAGCAATTTGTTTAATTTATATTTTACGGCAGGTAGTTTTTCCTTCGAAAATTTACACAATATCCAATACACACCACTTAACAGTTTTCTCTGACCTTACTCCAGGCCCGGTGCCACAAGGGGGCAAGAGGGGGCTTAGCCCCTTAGTTGAATTGTCTGCCCCCCCCCCCCCCCGTTTAAATTTTAAATAATCTGTAGAAAAATATCCCAAAAATAAGAATCCCAGTACATGTGTCCCTTGACATTATCGCTATCGACCAATGGAACCTGTTCATTCCACGAAAACAAAAATTATCTTATTAGCTTTGCCACGTACGACATCATATTTGGGTCCTGCTCTAGAACACATTATGAATTATGATTGGTCAAAACAGACGAGCCATCGAATATTATTGGTCCAATAGACCACACCGGCACTGTACCACACCGAGGGGGAGAAGCGCCACAACAAGCAAAAATCTAAGCGGGAAGATTGACAAAGGTGACAAGCAAATGTTTTAATATGATACTATACATTTTAATGGGGAAATTGAGCACTGCTTGTCTACTGGCCCGATGTTAGGTCTCACTCGTTAATGGTGAACTCTGTAGGTCATTTCTGGCTTATGAAATTAATAAAAAAACGTGTTTCTAAACAGAAAGTCCAGCTTGAGATTAAGCTGTGAATGTTGAGCTTGAATTATAAAGCTTCATCAAGATTAAACCACGCCTACTTGTATGATGACGATTAGTAGTTAAGTTTCATGTACTGGTTTACTCTACTGGTTTGTTTTCCAAAGTTACTCGCTTAGTAGGCGGTTGCATTCGTGATCTTGTCAATACTTAGTTTTCCCTCGATTTAAGACCAATTTGTGCTACAAGATGTTATGCTGCGCAACATTATATGCTTCCTTTCATTCCAGAAAGGTCTCATGTTGTTGATGGTGCCATCTGCATATACTGTAGATGTTCATTAGCTTCAGCAATGTCTTCACACAAGTTATTCACTTAAATTGTGAACAATAAGAGCAGCACACTGGAAACCTGAGGTACTCCATAAAGAAGTCACGCCATCAACATTGTGATCTATTAAACCAACCAACCCACAGCTTTATCTGAATGGCTTATAGAAAATAGCTTATGGTCCACTGTGTCAAATGCCATAGACGAATCAATAAATAAAGTAGCACAATGCAACTAGAGTGCCTCCAGTATATCATTAGCAATTTGCATGGTAGAGGAGAGCTCTATGTCTGTTGTGTGGAGTGTTTTTGACCACTTAACAGAAAGGAAAGGATGGCCATTTTCCATAGTCTGTGGTAGTGTTCATGACTATAATCCGATAACTTTGATGTTATGGTCTAGTTAGCTAGGCCTATCTAAGGATTGGGTGCAATGCTTGAATTATAATAAGAGGTGAGCTTGTTTGTCGGTGTCTTTCCCATAATTAAATAATGTGGGCCCAGACCAGTTTGGCAGTGATGACAGTTATGGATGTGTTAAGGCATTCTGTGCATCATATTTATCTGTTCGACTTATTTACCAGCATATTCAAATTTCTCATCTTAATAAAGGGCATAAAGGTTAGTTATCTCATCTCAAAGACATCAAGGTTAAGTTTCTCACCTCAAAGACATCAAGGTTAGTTATCTCATCCCCAAGATATCAAGGTTAAGTTTCTCATCTCAAACACATCAAGGTTAGTTATCTCATCCCAAAGACATCAAGGTTGAGTTTCTCATCTCAAAGACATCAAGGTTAAGTTTCTCATCTCAAAGACATCAAGGTTAGTTATCCCAAAGACATCAAGGTTGAGTTTCTCATCTCAAAGACATCAAGGTTAGTTATCTCATCCCAAAGACATCAAGGTTAAGTTTCTCATCTCAAAGACATCAAGGTTGAGTTTCTCATCTCAGTGACATCAAGGTTACGTTTCTTCTCTCAAAGACAGTAAGGTTAAGTTTCTCATTTGACACACTGATGCTAGGTCTGTACTGGACAAAAGGATGCTAGTTGCAGTAAATGCAATGAGATGGATAGGTTTCAGTAAAAGCAGTGAGATCACATTTGCTGTGTTCTTAACTACAGTAATGTTCCAAAATGTTAACCACAAACAGGTAAGCTGTTGTTGGAGATGTCTAGGAATTACAGTTGTAGCCAATTCACTGGTGGACATTAATTCGATTTTTTTAAAGCATTATTTGCCGTTTTAATGAATGAATAATTTATGAACCAAATATATTTCAGTAAAAAACACAAATGACTCTAAATGTTACTACTGTAAAATGTCATTACCCTCCTCTAATGACAGTGTGACTTTAAAAGACAAAGGGCAATATTCTTCAAGTAAGGTACAACTTTTTCCCCTAGTCAAATTACCTTCTGTATAATATTTTTATATTCATATATTAAGACACTGTTTCAAAGAATTTGAGGACAATCCAATCATTCTACTAATATAAGTTGGAATTGGGTTGCAAAACTACCTCTGTCTAGTCTTAAATATGTATTTTACCTTGTGGCTGACTATTAATGGATTGAAACAGATCTCTGGATCTACATTGACTTTCATTCCAAATAATCACTTCATCCAATGAAAGAAATGGTGGGTCAGAGTCAGAATCAGTACCCCTGAAGTGCTGATGGCCAGCCTCCTCCTCCCCCTGTGTTGAAAAGCTTTGATGGTAGTACACCTGACCAGATGGAAATTCACCAACACTCTTCTGCTGTGCTTCAACTGATTTCCAAATAGTATTGGACAGGTTTGCTACCTCTGTTCTTGCTGCCATATAACATGTGAGCTAAATATCAAGGTTGTGCATAATACACATTAAGAGATGTGAGCACTGAGTCCTTTTGACCCAGACGAATATCTTTGCTGTTCAAAATGCAAAGAAAGATTGTTAATTGGGAGCATCTTCAGTGATGGGTGTTTCTGTTCTTGTCCGGTGTTTCTCGGCACAATGTTTTTCATACATTGTCCTTTTTCTATGACAATAGATAGCATTAAAACAAAACAGTAATCCACCCATGCAGATTGGCTCACCCACAGTCTTTTACACCAAATGTACATTTCCATGGCAACTATTTTTCTCTCACAATGAGACCAGCAATGTCCATTGACTCAAACTGAGAAAATCACATGATCCCACACATCACAGGAAGACAACATCTTTAAACTTTCTCCAGGACACGGCACCACAACAGTGTTCAAACAAAGTAAACGGTTCAAATTAACATGTTAACTGACACTCATAAATTAATTGGTATCCTTGTTCTCTTGAGACACAGAGAGAGAGATAAAGAAGTATAGGTATGTTTACATAATTGTACACTTGAAGTGCTGCACAGAGAGAAGAAAAGTATCTCTTCTGGCCAACCTATTTTCAGCAGTGCCCCACTCTGTGACAGCTGTATTGCTGTTGACTGCTCCAGTCTTTTTTCTGACACAATGGGCTTCTGCCCCATTGTGGACTTTATTCAGGATGTCTTTAGACACCTGCTGTTCAGAGTGTTTTTGAAATGATGGTCCTTGAGCGTATCTACTCTTCACTTGCATGTTTTATGTGTTAACTGAGCTCTAAGGCATGCAATGTGGATTTGAAGAGTTGGTTCTCAAAAAAATAAATAAATGGAAGGATAAGTCATTTGAATACGGCTTTAGGCCATGGTTTAATTGCTCTTATTTACAGAATATGTTCATCTTAACATACAATACAAGTATTGTATTTTTATTAGTAACTTAAATGAGCAGTCACAGCTAGCTTTTCATTCAGGCAGCCCATAAAACGTTACATCACCTTGGTTGTTTAGTATGTTAGAAATGTACAAGGATCCCTATTAGCTGTTGCCAAGGTAGCAGCTACTCTTCCTTGGGTCCAACATATTAGATCCCGTTTCAGTGCCTTTGCTGAACTAGATCGAGGGATAAGAGGAGAGTCGTATCATCCATGCTGTACTATCCACTGAACACACTTTGCCAAGTCAACACACTGAAATGTTAATGTGTTGGGGGCCGTTGGGCTGTGAGCTGCTAGCTCTCAAGGTAAACAGGACCAGCTTAAGCCTCAGGTCCCTGGCCTCATCACAACCATTACAGGATTAAAGTTTCATAGAGGGGAATAGTGAACGGTGACCTGGCCAAAACAGTAATGTGCTCTTCTTAGGGTGGAGAGGAAGAAGCGAGACTGTGGAGCCAGCTCACTGAGACACTCCAGGAAGAGTGTTTAGCCTTAGAGATTAGATGAAAGCACATTACTCACAGAATGGAACAGTGGGAGGGCATTAAGTGACCATAAACATAAACAAGTGTGAATTTACAATTGCCTTGTGAGAAGTCTCAATGTATTTCTCACTACTGATTCTTGTTGTTAATAGTCTTAATAAAATCTAAATAAATATTTATATATATAAATATTTTACTAGGGGTGTGATGTCATCAAGAGGTTTAGTCAAAATTACAAGAAAATACTTTATAAATGTGCTACTAATCAAGGATGCTATGCTTTTATGTGGTGCTTAATTTTTTAATTGGAAATGTGTCAGAAATAAAAGTGAGCAGGAGAGTGGGGTGATTTGAGTTGTTCCTAGGTACCTTGACACAAGAAAAAAATAAAAAAATAAACCATCACATATACAGTATACATCTTACCACACATATTATTATATCATACCTCACAAATGATCACAACATACCTCGCAAATGATCACATCATACCTCACAAATTATCACATCATACCTACCAAATTATCACATCATCCCACACAAATTATCACATCATACCTCACTAATTATCACATCATCCCACACAAATGATCACATCATACCACACATATTATCATATCATACCTCACAAATTATCACATCATACCACACATATAATCATATCATACCTCACAAATTATCACATCATACCTCACAAATTATCACATCATACCTCACAAATTATCACATCATACCTCACAAATGATCACATCATCCCACACAAATTATCACATCATACCTCACTAATTATCACATCATCCCACACAAATGATCACATCATACCACACATAAACATATCATACCACACAAATTATCACATCATACCTCACAAATTATCACATCATCCCACACAAATTATCACATCATACCTCCCAAATGATCACATCATACAACATAAATTATCACATCATACCACATAAATGATCACATCACACTACACAAATTATCACATCATACCACTAATTATTGAAATGACAGGCTACATTGACACTGAGAAACTGATCTGAGAAAACAATCATATTTTGAATCTATAAATAGACTAGGTCTACTGTGTGGAAACATTGTAGACTACAACATTTCCCTAAGAAAGCTTTCCAGTTTCATTGATTCATTCAATGTTGTGCACCAAGCTAAGCGATGGTTGGTGTGTTCAGTCAAAAGAATTTAACATAACATGCTACTGTTTGCTCAAAATGCCTAGCTGAAACCATTTAGGAAGCCTACACACAGCTTAGAGTGTTCTTTTGTTAGCAGGAGACAATTTTCTTTCCAACCTTTATGTTCCCTTGAAACATTGTAAAATGCTCTATGTGGTTCACAAACAGATATGTGGCACATTCCTGACTTTAGGGAATGATTTTGACTGTGCTGCACAGAAGTCTGGGTAAAAAAAAGCTATGAGTCTTTTGCGGGGTAATTAGATGCCTACTCCAAGTGGTGTATTCAGAATTACTTTGTTTCTTTCTGATAAGACAGCTGTAGGCTAATCCTTAAATTCATACTGTAACTTTGGCGTGTATGTTTCAATTTATCCAGCACCATTTACTCATCTAGTTTTCTATAAGGAAATATATAATGAAGTGCTATTCTGGGGAGATGAGAGTGGCAGGCTCATATCTATCAGAGCAGAGAGTGGGAGAGAGATCATGTTAATCTTATAGTTATGAGAGATAGAGTCACTTCTCTCTTACCACAGCAATGGCCACCTGTTGGTCATAAGGCTACAGTGTTGTGGAAATCATAAGCCCAGGACAGCCCCTCCTGATTAGAAGTAGAAGTCAACATTTTACCTTTTCATTCTGAGAGCTCTGCCAAGCCATGGAGCTCACTTGAAGTGATACAGTGAAAATATGCTACAGTGTTAAATACACTATGCTACAGTGTAAAATACACTATGCTACAGTGTAAAATACACTATGCTACAGTGTAAAATACACTTTTATGTAGCAACACACAACCGATTAAGCTGCTTACATGAACACACCAACAGCTTGTAAAATACACCGTAAACATCACCCAATATCATGACTTTCACTAGGCCTATTGTGAGATGCCATTTTGTAATTTCTCTAGATTAAGTATTTCTTTGTAGCCTAGCAAGACAGCTGCAAACTACAACTTTAGCATTATTTATATTTACTGAAAAATGTGAAGGATGCAGTCCAGTATTTTTGCTTAACCTGTAAGTAGAATCCTGCTGTTGTTTTGATGACTTCGGACACATTGGCTCAATTATTGCCTGTACAGAAGGTTTGGGAAAAACTATCATCTGATGCACGTCTTGCCAAGCCACTGAGTTAGCAGGTGCCCCACAAACCACAAGGGGTTTCTAGAGGGCATATTAGTAGCACCTGCGTGCTGGACCTCAGGCCTTGCCGATATCCTGCAACCAACCAAGCTTTAAAAACCTGGTTGAAGCCAGGAAACCATATTAGAAGGCAGAGACAGTTTAGCTCTATAGCAGGTTCAGATTTGGCCAATTATTTTCATTCCCTATATCCCCCACCCACCCCCCCCACCCCCCCCCCACACACACACACACGCATACAATAAAAACACTACATGTGCAATATTCCATTTGTTTTGCCTTGCAAAACATCCACAGGCATACAGGCCGGTCTGCTGGGATTTGAAATACAACGTTGTTTTTCAGTTTGAATATAGCACTGTAAAGAGTAACACCAAATCCACAAACCGTGTGTATATACACAGTTAACAATCAGAGATTATATGCTTTAAAGTGCACTAATTGCAAGTCACATTATAATGTATAACATCCACATGTACATTTATTTGCATGTCATTCTAAAGACGTGAAAGACTATATTACCCAGATATCAAGAAAAAAATAGGATAATTAGTGAACAGTCAAAGATCCCCTGGTTACAACAATTATTTTGAGTGATTGTTCTAATCTCCCTCTTGTTCAAACACATTATCACTTTCATCGAATCAAATGATCCCTTTCAGTAAACGTTTGTAAATGCCATCATCCAATTTGCCTGTGTGGAAGCATTAAGCCAATGTCACCTTGTGTTTTGGGAGAGAATAATGTTTAGGCGTCGCCTTAATTGATTCATGAGCATAGTAGGCAACAGCAGGGCCATTTTGAACTAGACCGATTCGGACTGTTTCTCTTAGCTGGCAAAAGGAATTGTTTTGTCCTTGAAAACTGCAGTTCTGTTTTCTTTTGCAGTCTGGGTTTACAATAGAGAAATCCCGAGTAATGTTTTATGAATACATTTGCATTGTCTTATCTGGGTCATATAGTGTTAACACACACAGTATATCCCACATAACACGACTACTCCTTGCTACTGGAAGGATAATACAAATAAAAAATGTAAAATAGGTTATTGCAACGAACAACTTTTCAGTGTTATTTCTTAAATCAGTTTACCATTACATCAACTGTACTGAAAGGAAGATCAAATATCCAGATGGGTCAGTGATGCAGCTGACACCCCCACAATCTCTGCAAAGTGTAGGGGTCCAGGAGCTCTGTTATCCCAGGGTCCCTCCATGTCAAAGCTTCTTCATAGATCATTCTGATGGTGAAGTGTTTGTGTTGTCCAATAATCTACATGGAGTGCAGATCCCAAAACCTGGCAGGGCCCCAGGGAAACCACACTTCCACTCACTTGTATGTACAGCCTACTCACATTCACTTCGTCCTCCTGGTGAAACAACCCAACACAACGACACTAAAATGTGACCTCCCCTGGACACCGATGTGAGGTCGTTATGAAAATGCTTCGTGCTACACTCTCCCCTGGGAAGAGACCACAGCTCTACCACAAAGGTGTTGCAGAAAATCTAGGGCCTGGAATTTGTCCTGATCTGGCAACCTAACTATGTAAAACTCTTGCCCTATGACATGCTTAATCTGTAATGTGGCAAAATAGGGTCTATGATGAGACTCATGTTTATTTCATCATTTCCAACTGTATCTAGGCCCTTGCCAGTGAAGGTATTTTTGAGAGATTGCTACAGAGTGGAATCTTGTCTCCTTGGTGCGCTGCAATAATGCTTAACTTGATCAGTGTTCCCTCTGTGTGTTGATTTCACATCCCTGGCAGTCCTGCCTAACACAGAGACAGAGAATACAACATGGTTGGCCAGTACAACTTACAAGGCTGAGCTGCCATACTGCAGGATTGCAGTCTTGACCTGCGCAAATGTGGTCCTCATAAAGATGTAAGCAGGAGTTCTGTTGATTGATTCATTCTAGTTAACACTTTTGGATTGATCGTTTCAATTCCAGGTTATTCACACATTCCAAGTTATTCCACAAAGTACTGGTCATAAATACATGTTACCCCGGGCAGGAGGGCGAGTGCTTGCAGCTTTTGTTAGTACTGTAGCATACAGTTGATCCCACAGACATGTTTTATATACAGGCGATGCAGAATGTGACGTGGGTAATTTTTTTAGGCTGCAACATTTCTTTACAGTCTCCAGGGAGTGATGCGTTATCACACTTGTTGAATATATTGGCTCATGGATGGAAGTGGTGCCTTGAAACCCGGCCCATGTGACCTGAGTGGTCAAGACAAACACAGAGCCTGCAGAAGCCTCTGAGGTGAAGAACAGAGAGATTATGCATGAGGTGACCAATCATGAGGCCAATTGGAAAAAGAAACGTCCATTTTTAAAGGTTTGCATCTATATATTCTATATTACTTTAAATCAAAAGCAATGAAAACTGGTGAGGCAAAGGCTTCTTTGCCATAAATCTTCTGGTAGATCCACCCATAGGTTCAGATAATTGTGAATGACAAAAAGCATAGGAAAATGGGAACACTCAACAACCTGGCAGTGAACAAAAAGGCTTCAGGTATGTAAAAGTGATCAAACAACAGCACATTCTTGGCTATTCTTGGCTATCATTAGCCAGCTCAAGCTAGCTAGAGTACCTCAGCTCAATTAGTTCTTTTTATGGATTTCACAACAGAGCATTCTGGGTAGTCATCTTAAAATAAGTAAATTTTGTAAGTAACTAAATATTTGACTATACTATGGCATTACTTTGGTGAACCAAATCTCATGCTACTGTACCTAAACTAAGAATCCATCGTAAAATAACAGACTTAACACACTAATAACACACTATCCAGAGTGCGGTCACTGCCTCTCATCCAAAGTGGGCACTCTAGCACTTTTGCCCACACGTTTCATTGGTGCAAGTATGGACTGGACTCATCTCATACTCACATGGTCTAAACTCCTTTACCCCAAGTGTGCATTTCTTACACAACATTTCACATCCGGTTCCGGGCAGGGCCTTCGTCTTGAAAAGAGAAAAGATAACAGAGAAACAGGGCCTCCAAATGCTCTCACATCTTCCATAGAGTCCTGTGATCCCGCTGCAGAGGGCAGGACTATGACACCTTCTCTAAAGTATCACCCACAATCTGCTTGCTGACTAATTCTCTGGTTGTTGGTTAAACGGTCAATCAGCAGACAAGCAGCGAGCTTAAAGTCGAACTGATGAAGGTTTGTTTCCTTTAAGCTCATATCCGACAAAGAAATGCTGATGACTTCGCCTTTCATTTGTGACCAAAACTTTAATTGGTGAGATACAGTTGGGAAATACAGTTTGCATACCCTGGTAGAAATTGTGAAATTTTGGCATTGATTTTGAAAATATGACTGATCATGCAAAAAAACAGTATTTTATTTAAGGATAGTGATCATATGAAGCTATTTATTATCACATAGTTGTTTGGCTCCTTTTTCAATCATAATGATAACAGAAATGACCCAAATGGCCCTGATCAAAAGTTTACATACCCTTGTGTTTGGCCTTGCTAGAGAAACAAAAAATGTGACACACACAGGTGAAAATGGCAATTAAAGGTGAATTTTCCACACCTGTGGCTTTTTAGTGTCTGTGTATAAACAGTCAATGAGTTTGTTAGTTCTTACGTGGAGGCACTGAGCAGGCTAGATACTGAGCCATGGGGAGCAGAAAAGAACTGTCAAAAGACTTGCGTAACAAGGTAATGGATCTTTATAAAGATGGAAAAGGATATACAAATATATCAAAAGCCTTGCAAATGCCAGTCAGAAACTGTTCAATCACTTATTAAGAAGTGAAAAATTCAGGGGATCTCTTGATACCAAGCAAAGGTCAGGTAGACCAAGAAAGAATTCAGCCAAAACTGTCAGAAGAATTGTTTGAGTTACAAAGAAAAAGCATTACAGCTATATTTGGAGAGGGGTGAACAGAATACCATCCCCACTGTGAAGCATGGTGGTGGCTCACTGATGTTTTGGGGTGGGGTGAGCTCTTAAGGCATGTGGAAACATTGCCTTTAGATTGATGGCAGGATTAATGCAGCATGTTATCAGAAAATTATTGCAGACAAATTGCATTCTTCTGCGCATGGGATGCTCTTGGACTTTCCTGCACGACAATGACCTTAAGCACAAGGCCAAGTTGACCCTCCTGTTGCTGCAGCAGAAAAAAGTGCAGGCCATCACAGTCTTCTGAGCCTAATATCATCGAGCCACTCTGGGGAGTTCTCAAACGTGCGGTTAATGTAAGATGACCAAAGACTTTGCATGACCGGGAGGCATTTTGCCAAGACAAATGGACAGTTATACCACCTGCAAGAATTCGGGGCCTCATTGACAACTATTACAAAACACTACACGTTGTCATTGATGCTGAAGGGGGCAATACACAATATTAATATAAGGGTATGCAAACTTTTGACCACAACTGTATGTACGTAAGTGGGATAAATAGTTGTGCAGGTACAAGTGACAATAAAAAAGGAAAAATGGCAGTCAGAATTTGCAATCGAGGAGAATTGAAGGAGTAGGGCAGCATGTGCAGCTGAAATGCAGGGATAGCAGCAATTAAGATCCTGAGGTAGACACATACCTGTAACAACTGAAAATGCGAGTACATTGGCAGTTCTAAATGTGCAATGAAGGGAATTTTAAGGTGCAAATCGGCATGTGCAAATGAAATACAGGAATAGCAGCAATGACACATACCTGTTGACAACTGAAAACTTCCATATCAGACTTTGTAAGGCAGTGACAGAGTCCAGTAGTACAAAGGGTGGGTGTGGTTAGTGCTGGGTCACAGAGTTCAGCAGGTTACAGTAGATGGGAAGAAACTGTTCCTGAGGCTGCTGGTTCAAGGAACTTACCGCCTGCCTGATGGGAGGAGGGCAAACATTTGGTGGCATGGATGTGAAGGGTCCCTGGTGATCCCGCGTGCCCTGTGTAGACACCGCTTCCACTGGAGGTCTGTGATTGCAGGAAGCTGGGCACCAGTGATGTGCTGGGCGGTTTTCACCACCCGTTGCAGGGCCTTCCGGTTGACTATGGAGAAACCACCAAACCACACTGTGGTGCAATTAGTCAGAATGCTCTCGATTGTGCAGCGGTAGAAGTTCACAAGGATCTTGGAGGACAGACGCAGCTGCACCTTTTTGACCAAGGCTGAGGTGTTGGAGATGTGATCACCCAGGAATTTGATGCAGGACCCACGCTCCACCTCAGTGGCATTGATGAGAACTGGGGCGTGACTGCAGCCTTGAGATTTCCTCTAATCCACAATGAGCTCCATGGTCTTCTTTGCACTCAGGGCCAGGTTGTTGTCAGCGCACCATGCCACCAGGCACCTGACCCCTCTTCCCTATAAGCTGACTGTTCATTGTCACTGATCAGGCATCTGCGAACTTGACGATTGTGTTGGAACTGTGTGTAGTCATAATAAAATTATAATATTTTACTCATATTGTAAATAATTAAAGGTAATATTTCAAATAATTGAGTTACTCCAATCAAAAGACAAGAACTTTATGAAAATAAATCAGCAATAGATGACTGGTCTGTTGAAATCATGATTACTTCTGATCCCAGGAAAAAACATACTGTGATATCAACTGTGAAATAATAGGGGCATCTGGAGGTTGACTGAAAGAGAAACCCATTGCCAGGAAATGAATAAATGCATAAAATGTTTGCATTGATCCAGTGCATTCATCATTTGTGTTAAGCATTATGGCCCAGCATTCATTTCATTATTGTCAAAGAAGAACTAGTCTCAATTCTGCTGGGGGTTTTTTATACTTACTGAGCGACATTTTGGTTTTGAATTAGCCAATTAACTGGACATCCTTGGCTTTGACATTTCCCAGATGTTTTAACATGATTGCATTGAGGCATTCCCTGAGCTCTCTGTGTATACAGAAGTCTAGGTCTAGCAATTTGCAGCATGGCCTTTCCACAATATACTTTTACCTGTTATTGATTTAGATTATGAAATTCCAAATATCCTATTAGAAACTAAAATGGCAGCTGCCAAGGCATGACCTACAGGCTCAACTTGTTATTGCATTATCAAGTAGGAATGATTTTCAAAAGGACAACTAGAAGTCAAAATGTCATGTTTACAATCATTATACTGTGTTTCTATCTGCTGTCCATTCACTAAATACATTTCTTACAATATGCTAGATCCATGGTCAGCCACTCTCTTTCCCTGCTGCATACAGGCTCCTAGACACTGCTGCTTTCTGAGATTTACATTCAGGCAGGCCAGAGAAAAAACTGCCTCCTCAAAATGATCAGTCTCCATTTAGTCTTCAAAGCAGTAACTTCTGTGCTTCTGTTCACGAGGAGGCAGAACACAAGTCTGTATGGAGCAGCAAGGAAATGTTTTGTCTGAAACAAAATGAGCTCCTAAGCCCTACGCCCAATGCACTTGTGAAGTTCTGAGAGGATTTGGCAAGTGGAAAGCAATATGTTAATAGTGCCACCTTGCCCTCTGGTAGATATGAGACTGCCACTTTGCCAGAATATAAACAGAGACCACCACAGCTCATCCACACTATCTTGTTCATCGGGCATTGGCTATTATGTAATGCCTCTACCCATAATGCTTAGTAATTCTCTAAAGGAGAAGTGCCTGTGGATGACTGAAGAACACCAAGCACATGGAGGTGTCTTTGAAGACAAGTAACACACAGGCAGGGTGAAGGCCAGAGGCGAGCCATTCAGCTGGCTTTGTGAAAAGGGACTCAGTGAGGCCTGGGGCGATGGAGTAGTGATGGAAGAACCCACGTCTCCTGAAAGGCCTTTTGCTTAGGGAGATATTAGTATGTAGGCTGTTTGCTTGGCAGATGGTGGATGAAACTAGAAAGAATAAAGATTAGCTCATAGCTGGGGTGTTGTAGAAAATGCCACTAGCGATACAGCCTTGCTTGGGATCGGTACCTGGAAGTGCATGTTCTCTGCATTTTTGTGTCACATCGATGAGGAGCAGGAAAGGTCAAGGAGACAGACCTGTTCATGTTCCAACATGCAACCTTTGTCCCCATCTTGTCCACAGTCTAATTGTAAAAAAGGTGTAAACAGAAAATATCAGGGTGATACGCGTATAAAGTATGGTTAAACCAGCCTCAGTCTTCTCCACGGGGTGGTGTGCTCTGCTATTCATCACCGTTCCTCTAGGCAGATGTCTCCCTCGGCCCCCCACCATGGGTATTAAATGTCAGTATCAGCGAGAGTCTCTCCCACAATTCATAGTAAATCTTTCATGAGCGTGCAGCAGAGGCCTCTGTTTGTTACCATGGCTACATGGGCTGAATATGAAGCCTGTCGGGATGTTTCTACCGGCCAGTCAGCACAGTTCCCATCGCACCTCAGACCCGTTTTTAGAAAGATCCTACTTTACATTAAAACATGTGTGATCTTCTTTTTTTTTGAAATGCTTGATTTCTCTCCATGGTTTAACAGAGCACGTCACACTGACACAGAAAGAAAAATAAAGAGATGGTGTATCCATCTGCAACTGTTTTTTTGACAGCCCTGGTTTGACCAGTACAGTATTTGAGCACTAGCTGATTTGACAATGGCACCATTTGTAAGTGCAACTCTTTCTCCTCCAGCTGGTGGACTGTGGTGGTACCTCTCACTGTCATCACTGTAAATGACAGTCGGTTCTCTATTGACTTACCTTGTTAAATAAAAATAAAGATTTCAACAATGATCTCACAGACAGCCACATAAACAATGGCTTCCACTATGAAACATTAACTGTAAGTGTTACATTACTGAAGTACTTAAATTTCAGATTAGTAGTAAAATCATCGGAGAGGCCAAAGGGAGCGCACCTTCCTAAAGGCAGGTGACAACCGCAAGCTTGTTTTTACGCTCTTAATTTTCTCTTCTCTGTCTCCATCGTGTGGATTCATAAAAGAAACACAGTATACAAGTTCTGCCAACGGTTCTGCAAAGTTTGCAAAAAGCCTTTCTCAAAATAATTTCTCACATTTACTTTTATTGTAAAGGTGATTTATTCCAAAATAGTAATATGTTGTAGAGGCAAAAGGACAGAAAAGAATGAGAGAGAACATCTACACACGACTTTGGCAAGAGTCTGGCTAACAAAATACAATGACAAAGAAACTAAACATCCAATAATGCACACAATCTCTGCCCTCTCAATGAGGCCCCTATGTTAAGCCTCTACATGTATTACAGTGGAATAAAAAGTCACAACAGATTCTTGTCTTGAAAATAATAATGAGACTTACAAAAACCTGGAATGATTCTTCACCTGTGCTTTGTTTTAGAATATAAATGTCAAATTAACCAACTAACCACAGGATTCAATATATTCTATACATTACTTGGTTGGTATTTTCATTCAATAACGTTTCGTTAAAACTCAAGATTTTAGGAAAAAAAAGTATTTGCACAAGATGAAATCCCTATTGCCAACAAAGATCTGCATTCAAATGTAAAGGTAATTTCTGACTGATCAGACATATGTAACTTTTATTGTTAAACTCTCTGCAAACGTGAGAACATTGCCTTTAATTTCAATTGAGTTATAATGCAGATCTTCTGCAACAATGATGAATCCAGCTGTGTACACAGAGCTACTTTGTGCAAATGGTGTGGGGTACTGTGGCAGAACCAAGCAAGGTTTACATGCCCAAATCAACTGGGCAGTGGTGTTTGGAGTCCTGCCTTAGTGTTACATGATGCTGCAGTGAAACTCAATTCTTTGACCTGGATAAAAAATATTGGGCAGGAAAAAATGTCAAAGAGGGAAAATTCTGTAATGATGATCGAGACGAAAGGCCGGAACTGAAGTGGCTGTTTTTAAGATTTTCAGGTGTCCTATTATCATAGTACGACCCCAGTTTGACGTCTACGGCCATGACCAGTGAAGCAAAAGTTGTCTGATTTGAGAAACATTAGACATGCAAATGTAAGTGTGTCGTCAGTGCTAGCTAGTAGAGCCAATACAACTGTAGTGTAAAGACACATAACACGATAAAAAAACCCAAAAAACATGTGTTGTGTTGTGTGTGATTATGAGGTTGTGGTGCAATCGAATAGTGTTCTAGGTTACATAGTAATACATAGGCCTGCTGACTGAGGAGGCTGCTATAAGACTAATGACTGACTCTGGTCTCGTCCTCAGCCCAGTGATCCACTAAATGCCTACAGTAATGGCGTCTCTGGAGAATCTTTCATCTCCCTCCAACACACAGGCGAACAGCCTCCATCCCACCAACTGCCGAACCCAGCTAAATCAACACCGACCGAATCTGCTTCTCCTTCCTCCACCCAGCCCTAACAAAGAGTGCATTGTATAGTATCAAAGAGAAACACAGATCGACGGCAGTGTCCTCTAGCAGGGATGGACGTTACAGGCACGGATCTCTTTCCTGTCCTGGCAGCTTGTGACCTGTGCTGGGGTGCTCTTCGCTTTCTTCTTCACTAACATGAAGCGCTCTTGGATTCCCCCGCCGCAGTGCTTGGTACATTCCGTCCAACTGGACCAGGGCCTCATCTTGCAACCTGTGAGAACAAGTCAATGACAAGAAGGGGGAGGGTTTCAGGTGGCTTTGCTTGGTTTGACAAATCCTGATAGATCATTGGGTGTCACTGAATAATCAGATGAAGCGAAAAATGAAATGTGCGATGTGTGCAAGTCAAGCCCCCTTCGCCCCCATTGTCAATTATTCCTGATTCTGCCTGGTGGGTGGAGGTATCTGGGTAGGGGGTGGAGCATGTGGTGGGTAGAGGTGTGTGGGTAGGGGGTTGGGCATGTGGTGGGGTAGAGGTGTGTGGGTAGGGGGTGGGGCATGTGGTGGGTGGTGGTGTGTGGGTAGGGGGTTGGGCATGTGGTGGGGTAGAGGTGTGTGGGTAGGGGGTGGGGCATGTGGTGGGTGGTGGTGTGTGGGTAGGGGGTGGGGCATATGTTGGGTGGTGGTGTGTGGGAAGGGGGTGGGGCATGTGGTGGGTAGAGGTGTGTGGGTAGGAGGTGGGACATGTAGTGGGTGGTGGTGTGTGGGTAGGGGGTGGGGCATATGATGGGTGGTGGTGTGTGGGTAGGGGGTGGGGCATATGGTGGGTGGTGGTGTGTCGGTAGGGGGTTGGGCATATGGTGGGCGGTGGTGTGTGGGTAGGGGGTTGGGCATGTGGTGGGTAGAAGTGTGTGGGTAGGAGGTGGGACATGTAGTGGGTGGTGGTGTCTGGGTAGGGGGTGGGGCATATGGTGGGTGGTGGTGTGTGGGTAGGGGGTGGGCATATGGTGGGTGGTGGTGTGTGGGTAGGGGGTTGGGCATGTGGTGGGGTAGAGGTATGTGGGTAGGAGGTGGGACATTTAGTGGGTGGTTGTGTCTGGGTAGGGGGTGGGGCATATGGTGGGTGGTGGTGTGAAGGCAGGGGGTGGTTGGTGTCTATAGCCCCACACACTACCAGATGAGGGTATTTGTCACTGTGTACAGCTCATTAGCCCAGGTTATGGAGGCTGCTCTCTATAGGGAGGCCAACCTGACTGCTCTGCTTCTGTCTGCACCATCTGTGAGCCCAATTACTGTATCAGCCTGACAGTATAGCGAACAACTGCTCAGACCCATGTTCATACAGAACAACCGCTTAGACCCATGTCCATACAGAACAACCGCTAAGACCCATGTTCATACAGAACAACCGCTAAGACCCATGTCCATACAGAACAACCGCTAAGACCCATGTTCATACAGAACAACCGCTAAGACTGTTGAAATTGACTGTTGAAAAAGTAAAGGAGTACTATAAGAACATTCTGGTTTCATATTTTCTAATATTATTAGTTTATTTTTCAAGAAACGTGTTTCTTTCAGAATCCTATCTCTACAGGATGTTTTTCCATTATGCGATCTGCACTTATTGTCAAGTATGCCGGGAAAGGGTGTTTGGAGAAATGTCATGCTAGCCGTCCATATAAGTAAAAGGGCAGATCCTTGCCATTTATTGCTTCTAGGATAATTAGAGCCTATGAGGGATTCAAGGTAAAGCGGTAAATGTGCTCTCTATTCATTTTTAAAACACTGAACCTTAATTTCACCACCCAAGTCAATTTAGAACAAACTGTTATTTGCAATAACAGCCTTTCGCTGTAGCTCTCTATGCAGCCACCTAGCCAGCATGATCAATGGAGACAGCTTTTTAATGAAAACGACATCTACATAGCTTTAGCTTCTGACAGTTATCATGATGCTAACACGCTAGCCAACATGCTAGTGGTAACAGGTGTCAACAGCCTGTTCAATGGGGGCTGGAAGCAGCAGTGAGCTTCAGGTGATCAGCAGTGCTGCGACGTTATGATATGGTGACAGACCCGGCTGATCCTCCGGGCCTCCTTGCTTCCGTTTCTTCTCCTTCCCGCCGACTGCCACCCCGCCCCGCAGCCTCCTTTTCTCCTCGCTGGCCCTGGATCCCCGTTTGCACTTCCTGATCTTGCACTTCTTCCTCTGGACCGTCTCCGGGCAGGGCTCCCCTCCGAACTGGGGCTCCAGCTCCACCACGCGGGTCCGGATGGTGTGGCCTTTGCCACAGGACTTGTTACACTCGGACCACTCGGTCCATTCAGACACCATGCAGTCCATAGCTGGGCAGAGACGGGGGAAAGGGGGCGGAGAGAGAGAGAGAGAGAGAGGGAGGGAGGAGTGAACGAGGGTGTGGCTAACGCTAACTGTCCCGCGCGCACCGACGGCAACACTTACGGCACTCGGGCTGCATGCAGCGTTCCACCTGGTCCAGCTCCTCCGTGCACTCCCCCAGGTCCAGGGACTTCAGCATGCGCTGGCGGGTCCGCAGTCCCTTCCCGCAGGTCACACTGCAGTCGCTCCAGTCAGACCACGGAGACAGCATACAGGGGATGGTGTCTGGGGGGGGGGCAGACCGGCCGATTGGCTGTCAGTCACTCATTCTGCAGTGATCATGTTCCCTGCCGCTCAGAACACCTGGCCAGGAGTTACAACACCCACCATAATGTCACCTCACTATGCCCCATCCTTCAGGAGTTATAACACCCACCATAATGTCACCTCACTATGCCCCATCCTTCAGGAGTTACAACACCAACCATAATGTCACCTCACTATGCCCCATCCTTCAGGAGTTATAACACCCACCATAATGTCACCTCTGCCGCTCTGCCGCCATGTGTTGGAGTTTACCCCGGTGAACGAGAGGGTCGTTTCCCTGCGCCTACGGGTCGGGGATAGGTCTCTCACTGTTGTTTGTGCCTACGGGCCGAACGGCAGTGCAGAGTACCCGACCTTCTTGGAGTCTCTGGGAGGGGTGCTGGAAAGTGCTCCGACTGGGGACTCTATCGTTCTACTGGGGGACTTCAACGCCCACGTGGGCAACGACAGTGATACCTGGAGGGGCGTGATTGGGAGGAACGGCCCCCCTGATCTGAACCCGAGCGGTGTTCAGTTATTGGACTTCTGTGCTAGTCACAGTTTGTCCATAACGAACACCATGTTCAAGCATAAGGATGTCCATCAGTGCACGTGGCACCAGGACACCCTAGGCCGCAGGTCGATGATCGACTTTGTTGTCGTTTCATCTGACCTGCGGCCATATGTCTTGGACACTCGGGTGAAGAGAGGGGCGGAGCTGTCAACTGATCACCACCTGGTTGTGAGTTGGATCCGATGGCGGGGGAGGAAGCTGGACAGACTCGGCAGGCCCAAGCGTACTGTAAGGGTCTGCTGGGAACGTCTGGCCGAGTCTCCTGTCAGAGAGATCTTTAACTCCCACCTCCGGCAGAGCTTTGACTGGATCCCGAGGGAGGTTGGAGATATTGAGTCCGAGTGGACCATGTTCTCCACCGCCATTGTTGAAGCGGCCGCTCGGAGCTGTGGCCGTAAGGTCTCCGGTGCCTGTCGAGGCGGCAATCCCCGAACCCGGTGGTGGACACCGGAAGTAAGGGATGCTGTCAAGCTGAAGAAGGAGTCCTATCAGGCCTGGTTGGCTTGTGGGACTCCAGAGGCAGCTGACGGGTACCGACAGGCCAAGCGGACTGCAGCCCGGGTGGTTGTGGAGGCAAAAACTCGGGCCTGGGAGGAGTTCGGTGAGGCCATGGAGAAGGACTATCGGCTGGCCTCGAAGAGATTCTGGCAAACCATCCGGCGCCTCAGGAGAGGGAAACAGTGCCCTACCAACGCTGTTTACAGTAGAGGTGGGCAGCTGTTGACCTCAACTGGGGATGTCGTCGGGCGGTGGAAGGAGTACTTCGAGGATCTCCTCAATCCCGCCGTCACGTCTTCCATTGAGGAAGCAGAGGATGAAGGCTCAGAGGTGGACTCGTCCATCACCCGGGCTGAAGTCACTGAGGTGGTTAAGAAACTCCTCGGTGGCAAGGCACCGGGGGTGGATGAGATCCGCCCTGAGTACCTCAAGTCTCTGGATGTTGTGGGGCTGTCTTGGCTGACACGCCTGTGCAACATCGCGTGGCAGTCGGGGACAGTGCCTCTGGGATGGCAGACCGGGGTGGTGGTCCCTCTTTATAAGAAGGGGGACCGGAGGGTGTGTTCCAACTATAGGGGGATCACACTTCTCAGCCTCCCCGGGAAAGTCTATGCCAGGGTTCTGGAGAGGAGAATACGGCCGATAGTAGAACCTCGGATTCAGGAGGAACAGTGTGGTTTTCGTCCAGGCCGTGGAACACTGGACCAGCTCTATACCCTCTACAGGGTGATGGAGGGTTCATGGGAGTTTGCCCAACCAGTCCACATGTGTTTTGTGGATTTGGAGAAGGCATTCGACTGTGTCCCTCGCGGCATCCTGTGGAGAGTGCTTCGGGAATATGGGGTCCTGGGTCCTTTGCTAAGGGCTGTCAGGTCCCTGTATGACCGAAGCAGGAGCTTGGTCCGCATTGCCGGCAGTAAGTCAGACTTGTTCCCTGTGCATGTTGGACTCCGGCAGGGCTGCCCTTTGTCACCGGTTCTGTTCGTAATTTTTATGGACAGAATTTCTAGGCGCAGCCAGGGGCCGGAGGGTGTCAGGTTTGGGGACCACACGATTTCGTCTCTGCTCTTTGCGGATGATGTTGTCGTGTTGGCCCCTTCAAGCCAGGACCTTCAGCATGCACTTGGACGGTTTGCAGCCGAGTGTGAAGCGGTGGGGATGAAAATCAGTACCTCCAAATCCGAGGCCATGGTCCTCAGTCGGAAAAGGGTGGCTTGCCCACTTCAGGTTGGTGGAGAGTGCCTGCCTCAAGTGGAGGAGTTTAAGTATCTAGGGGTCCTGTTCACGAGTGAGGGAAGGATGGAACGGGAGATTGACAGACGGATCGGTGCAGCTTCTGCAGTAATGCGGTCGATGTATCGGTCTGTCGTGGTGAAGAAAGAGCTGAGCCGCAAGGCGAAGCTCTCGATTTACCGGTCAATCTACGTTCCTACTCTCACCTATGGTCATGAGCTTTGGGTCATGACCGAAAGGACAAGATCCCGGATACAGGCGGCCGAAATGAGCTTTCTCCGCAGGGTGGCTGGGCGATCCCTTAGAGATAGGGTGAGAAGCTCGGTCACCCGGGAGGAGCTCAGAGTAGAGCCGCTGCTCCTCCACATTGAGAGGGGTCAGCTGAGGTGGCTTGGGCATCTGTTTCGGATGCCTCCGGAACGCCTTCCTGGGAAGGTGTTCCGGTCCCGTCCCACCGGGAAGAGACCCCGGGGAAGACCTAGGACACGCTGGAGGGACTATGTCTCCCGGCTGGCCTGGGAACGCCTCGGTGTCCCCCCGGAAGAGCTGGAGGAAGTGTCTGGGGAGAGGGAAGTCTGGGCATCCCTGCTTAGACTGCTGCCCCCGCGACCCGGCCCCGGATAAGCGGAAGATGATGCAATGCAATGCATAATGTCACCTCACTATGCCCCATCCTTCAGGAGTTACAACACCCACCATAATGTCACCTCACTATGCCCCATCCTTCAGGAGTTACAACACCCACCATAATGTCACCTCACTATGCCCCATCCTTCAGGAGTTACAACACCAACCATAATGTCACCTCACTATGCCCCATCCTTCAGGAGTTATAACACCCACCATAATGTCACCTCACTATGCCCCATCCTTCAGGAGTTACAACACCAACCATAATGTCACCTCACTATGCCCCATCCTTCAGGAGTTATAACACCCACCATAATGTCACCTCACTATGCCCCATCCTTCAGGAGTTACAACACCAACCATAATGTCACCTCACTATGCCCCATCCTTCAGGAGTTATAACACCCACCATAATGTCACCTCACTATGCCCCATCCTTCAGGAGTTACAACACCCACCATAATGTCACCTCACTATGCCCCATCCTTCAGGAGTTACAACACCCACCATAATGTCACCTCACTATGCCCCATCCTTCAGGAGTTACAACACCCACCATAATGTCACCTCACTATGCCCCATCCTTCAGGAGATACAACACCAACCATAATGTCACCTCACTATGCCCCATCCTTCAGGAGTTATAACACCCACCATAATGTCACCTCACTATGCCCCATCCTTCAGGAGTTACAACACCCACCATAATGTCACCTCACTATGCCCCATCCTTCAGGAGTTACAACACCCACCATAATTTCACCTCACTATGCCCCATCCTTCAGGAGTTACAACACCCACCATAATGTCACCTCACTATGCCCCATCCTTCAGGAGATACAACACCAACCATAATGTCACCTCACTATGCCCCATCCTTCAGGAGTTATAACACCCACCATAATGTCACCTCACTATGCCCCATCCTTCAGGAGTTACAACACCCACCATAATGTCACCTCACTATGCCCCATCCTTCAGGAGTTACAACACCCACCATAATGTCACCTCACTATGCCCCATCCTTCAGGAGTTACAACACCCACCATAATG
This sequence comes from Esox lucius, assembly GCF_011004845.1. Lineage (NCBI taxonomy): Eukaryota > Metazoa > Chordata > Actinopteri > Esociformes > Esocidae > Esox > Esox lucius. The sequence continues at coordinate 8,070,916 of NC_047587.1, read as the reverse complement.
TCACCTCACTATGCCCCATCCTTCAGGAGTTACAACACCCACCATAATGTCACCTCACTATGCCCCATCCTTCAGGAGTTACAACACCCACCATAATGTCACCTCACTATGCCCCATCCTTCATCTTGGGCTGCTGTTCCGTTCATGTGGCATTTGAAAAGACCTTAATGCACATAGCCACGTAGCATTCTGCATCCCAGTGCTGGGTCGCCTAGCTAGCATGGGTCGGTCCTGGTGGGTCCCTGGGTGGGGAACCAGGTGGTGTTGGAGGGCCACTAGGGGGCACTCTTCCATCTGGACTACAGATGAAATCCCAATACCCCAGGGCAGTGAAGGGGACATTGGCCGGCTTAGAGTCACTTACTATTATGACTGAAGATCTTATCATTAACCGCATCCTGGCTAGGTGTCCTATCATATCACCCTCATATCATCGTGGCCTTCTGATTCATTCATCCTCTCTCTTCCACATGTAACTAACAACTAACAAAAGTGGTGAACTGCTATAGGCACTTCGTTTATGTAATCAATAACACATTATCTAAAGCCCCCTCTGGGTAAGAACCTCAACCTAAATTATAATTATAGCATATTCTGAGAAATGTAACTGTGAAAGACCAGTCGCTAGTCATACTTGGCGCAGACGGCTGAACAAGACTTCCTGTCACTCAGCTTTAGGACGGAGAGGCTGGGCCGAGTTCAGTGTGTGGTGATACTCACGGCACTCAGGCATCATGCACTTCTCCACCTCTGCCACCTCCGACTTGCACATGGAACCGTCCGAGGGGGGCATCTTCACCATGCGCTCCCGTCGCTTCATGCCCAGGCCACAGGTGGCGCTGCAGGCATCCCAGTCGCCCCACTCCGTCACCACACAGCTACCCGGAGCTAAAGAAACGGGCAGGGACGGGCACAAACTCACCGGCCTTTGATGTAGCAGCTTGCGATTTAGTTTCGCCAACATTACTCGTGAAACCTTTGGTTATAAGGGCTTTTGACACTGCCTTGCCAAGTCTGACAATGGAAGTTTTCAGTTGTTACAGGTACGTGTCTACCTCGGGAACCTCACCCCTGCTATCCCAGCATATCTGCTGCACATGCACCTTGCACATTCAAACTGCCTTCATTGCACATTTAGAATTGCCATTTGTACTTGCATGTTACAGTTGTTACATATATATGTCTACCTTAAGGACCTCACTGCTGCTATCTCTGCATCCTGGTTGGACATGCTAACTCACTCCTTCAATTTGCCTCCACTGCACATCCGGAATGCAATTTAGAATTGGCATTTGTACCCGCACAACTATTTATCCCACTTGTAACATACATTATACTTAATACTTGTAACTTTTCTGCCCTCACACATGTGCCTTAAGTGTAGTATTGCCATTTGTATTGCATTTGCCTTCATTTCACATCTATACATTCCACTTGCAATATACAGTATATATACTTAATATTTGTAAATTTCTGCCTTCTTCTATTTGCACTTCTGGTTAGATGCTAACTGCACTTTGTTGTACTGTACTTGTACTTGTTCAATGACAAAAACGTTGGATATAATGTAATCTAATTTTGGCATGTCTTGTTTTGGATTATTGAACCTACACATTCATTATATTTTAGCCTGAAGCCTCGACATGTTCCTGACGTTCTCAGAGAAACTATTATCCCGAGGATTCCGTGAGACTCACAGCAGTCTTCGTTGACCACACACTTCTCTGTCTCCTCAGTGTTCAGGGAGCAGATGGACCCGTCCTCCGGGAACTGTTTGATGTAGCGCTCCCGAGACCTCATCCCCATTCCACAGGTCACACTGCACGGAGACCAGCTGATCCACTCCGACATCATACAGGTAGACGCTTCTGGGAGGGACAAGAGGCAACGACGGGGGCCGTTTAAACTCCACTGATCACAATGTTCACCATGTTCATTAACGCCCCACACAGAACAACACTTCTACCTGCCACTGCCGGATTTTCACCCACTTTGCAATTTCCTCTGTTACAAGTAACACACCCATAAACAAATGACTCAGTCGTACTTAATCTTACTCTGCTCTGTCCAATTATCTGGGAACAGGGCTTGTATAGATTAGTTTTTTTTATTTATTTAGAGAGGACGGATTAACTTTGGGGAATTTTGCATTGATTTCTCCTTCGCCTGGTCCACCCCACCGCCTGCAGTGCAGTGCAGACTGAGAGAAGCAGTGAGTGTAGCTTAATAAAGCAGAACTAAGTGAATCATTAATAAGAGCTGTAAATAAATATGGCCCTGATGAGGCCCCCCTGGGCCCCGGTCCACCTCAGGAATATCAATCAACTAGGGTCCGTTAACGGAGCGATAAATGAAAACAAAAGAGTGCCGCGCAGGAAGAAAAGGTTGCAATGCCTGTCCTTATAATCAATAGTGTGCAGTGGAGAGAAACAACATCCTTGAACAATTCAAACCCACTCATTCAGCGTCAGACGAGACTTGAGGCCAGACGAAGGAAGGAGAGATAGTAGAAAGAAGGGATGAAAGAAACAGAGAAGCCTCTGAATGATTGATCATGTGTCTAGAGGGGAATTTATTTTATCCCATAACACCCCCCCCACCCCCCCCAATCTCATGGTGTCCAGCTGTCTTCTCCACCCAAGGCCCTGTTGCCTTCTCCACCACAGGCCCAGTTGCCTTCTCCACACCAGGCCCAGTTGCCTTCTCCACCACAGGCCCAGATGCCTTCTACACCCAAGGCCCAGTTGCCTTCTCCACCCAAGGCCCAGTTGCCTTCTCCACCCAAGGCCCAGTTGCCTTCTCCACACTTGGCCCAGATGCCTTCTACACCCCAGGCCCAGATGCCTTCTACACCACAGGCCCAGTTGCCTTCTACACCCCAGGCCCAGATGCCTTCTACACCACAGGCCCAGTTGCCTTCTACACCCCAGGCCCAGATGCCTTCTACACCACAGGCCCAGTTGCCTTCCCTACCGCCAGTGATGCTGGCCAATCTGCACCACATCATGGGACTGCCATGCCACACACTGGCTCAAGGCCCAAACCCAGTGGAAGCATCTGCGCTGTGATGCAGTGTCTTAGACCACAAAGGAGCAGTTTCTTCCTCAGGATGGAAAGCTAATACAGATCTAACTGTCTTATACCAATATCACATACACACAACTGCATAGGATCACTGTCTTATACCAATATCACATACACACAACTGCAAAGAATCACTGTCTTATAACAATATCACATACACACAACTGCAAAGGATCACTATCTTATTCCAATATCACACACACACAACTGCATAGGATCACTGTCTTATAACAATATCACACACACACAACTGCATAGGATCACTGTCTTATACCAATATCACATACACACAACTGCATAGGATCACTGTCTTATACTAATATCACATACACACAACTGCATAGGATCACTGTCTTATACCAATATCACATACACACAACTGCATAGGATCACTATCTTATAACAATATCACACACACACAACTGCATAGGATCACTGTCTTATACCAATATCACATACACACAACTGCAAAGGATCACTGTCTTATAACAATATCACACACACACAACTGCATAGGATCACTGTCTTATACCAATATCACATACACACAACTGCAAAGGATCACTGTCTTATAACAATATCACACACACACAACTGCATAGGATCACTGTCTTATACCAATATCACATACACACAACTGCATAGGATCACTGTCTTATAACAATATCACATACACACAACTGCATAGGATCACTGTCTTATAACAATATCACACACACACAACTGCATAGGATCACTGTCTTATAACAATATCACACACACACAACTGCATAGGATCACTGTCTTATACCAATATCACATACACACAACTGCAAAGGATCACTGTCTTATAACAATATCACACACACACAACTGCATAGGATCACTGTCTTATAACAATATCACACACACACAACTGCATAGGATCACTGTCTTATAACAATATCACATACACACAACTGCATAGGATCACTGTCTTATAACAATATCACACACACACAACTGCATAGGATCACTGTCTTATAACAATATCACACACACACAACTGCATAGGATCACTGTCTTATACCAATATCACATACACACAACTGCAAAGGATCACTGTCTTATAACAATATCACATACACACAACTGCATAGGATCACTGTCTTATACCAATATCACACACACACAACTGCAAAGGATCACTGTCTTATAACAATATCAATTTTACCTGAACTATCTTTAAGTTGCCGTTCTAATAATTATTTCATCCAGTTAATTAATGTAAAAATGACAAAAGAGTGAGCAATTACATTTTAGTACATTTTAGTCAAATCAAATGTATTGCCTCATTAACCTAAGGGAATAAAATGAACAACGACCACCTGTCAAATGTGGATAAAGTCAGGTATTAGAGGGTAAAACTGTCGACCTTACCAGCCACCTACGGTGGGCAGACAACGAGTGTATGGGAACAAAATATTTTTTAATGGGAAAAACAATATGCTGCCAAATGCACACAGACAAACCAACAATACGACATCAATAAGGCTTCACTGTTGTTTTGCTTCTAATTCCCACAGAGAATACATACTCAACACCGTGTCTGTAGTCAAGTCATGCACACAACGTCACACATTTGCTTCCATTAATTAAATAGTAACAAAGAAGCTGGTTGCACTAAAAAGCTCTCTCTTTCCAAAAACCTCATGTCCAGCAATGTTAGTCAAGACTTTAGTCACAGAAATACCCTTTGTCTTGTCTCAAATTAATAAACCAAAATGAAAATGTTTTGTTTAGTTATCGTTTTTTATGGACCCATTTAATCAGTACAATGAATTACCACCCATTTTTGTTAACAAAATTAACACTCACTGAATGTACTATGAATTCATAACTCACTCTTTTTTAAAGCTATTACATACAAACAGTGGAAATGTAACAACATATCTTTTCAATTAAATAAAAGAAATGTTTAGAGTTCAAGTCAATTGTTATGCGTGACACTGCCTTTTCACCCAACAAAGACTTAAAAGTGAGTCATTCACCTCACATAGACTAAAAAGTGAGCCATTCACCAACAATAGATTAAAAAGCCAGCCATTTACCCAACATACTGTAGATTAAAAGCCAGCCATTTACCAAACACAGTAAAAAAAAATGTATTCAATCAACATAGACTAAAAACACAGCCACTCACTAAAAATACATTCAACATAGACTAAGAAAGAAAGTCATGCACCCAACATATACTAAAATGATAGTCCTGCACCCAACATACACTAAAATGATAGTAATTCACCCAACATACACTAAAATGATAGTAATTCACCCAACATACACTAAAATGATAGTCATTCACCCAACATACACTAAAATGATAGTCCTGCACCCAACATACACTGAAATGATAGTAATTCACCCAACATACACTAAAATGATAGTAATTCACCCAACATACACTAAAATGATAGTAATTCACCCAACATACACTAAAATGATAGTCATTCACCCAACATACACTAAAATGATAGTAATTCACCCAACATACACTAAAATGATAGTCATTCACCCAACATACACTAAAATGATAGTCCTGCACCCAACATACACTGAAATGATAGTAATTCACCCAACATACACTAAAATGATAGTAATTCACCCAACATACACTAAAATGATAGTAATTCACCCAACATACACTAAAATGATAGTAATTCACCCAACATACACTAAAATGATAGTCATTCACCCAACATACACTAAAATGATAGTCCTGCACCCAACATACACTAAAATGATAGTCATTCACCCAACATACACTAAAATGATAGTCCTGCAACCAACATAAACTAAAATGATAGTCATTCACCCAACATACACTAAAATGATAGTCATTCACCCAACATACACTAAAATGATAGTCATTCACCCAACATACACTAAAATGATAGTCATTCACCCAACATACACTAAAATGATTGTCCTGCACCCAACATACACTAAAATGATAGTCCTGCACCCAACATACACTAAAATGATAGTCATTCACCCAAAAAACACTAAAATTATAATAATTCACACAGTTTTGTTTTTAAAGACAACCATTCACTCAACATACTTTTAACTACAATACATTCATCCAGTATAAACTAAAAAGGCAGCCATTCACCCAGCACAGACTAAAAAGACAGCCATTCACCCAAGCAGCCAAACAACTGTACTCATACATAAGTGCCTTTTAGTCAGCTTACTGATACCACTTGACTGAAATGTGCCATTCAAGTTTCATTGGTGCTCTGACCACCGTCAGTAGTCCTCACCCTCCTCACTGCAGCCCGGCCCCATGCAGGGTTTGAAGTCCTGCGTGTGGGGGCAGGGAACGCTGAGGTCCAGCTGGGCTTTCAGCATCCTCTGTCTCATCCTCCGGCCCTTTTCGCAGGTGGCTGAGCTGCAGGCAGACCACGGAGACCAGTTGGAGTAGATGCAGGTCTCCGGAGTGTCGTCTGGACAGAGAAGTAGCCTGTGAGACTATGCCTAAAGAAAGCCATCTAGGACAGTTGGGGTGACTAGAAGCGCCGTGGGTAAATTATACTATCTCATACAAAGACACCACAACGCTGTTTCCAAAAGAGTTGTGGCGCTGTGTAAAATTTAACGAAAAACAGAATGCAATGATGTGCCAATAATTTCAACCCTATACTCGATAGAAAATAGTACAAATAATTATATCAAATGTTGAAACTGATGCATTTTATTTTTTCTTGAAAAAATACACCGATCCGCCATAACATTCTGACCACTGACAGGTGAAGTGAATAACACTCATAATCTCGTCATCATGGCACCTGTCAGTGGGTGGGATATTTAAGGCAACAAGTGAACATTCCTGTCCTCAAAGTTGATGTGTAAGATGCAGGAAAAATGTGATGGCTAGAGGACTGGGTCAGAGCATCTCCAAAACTGCAGCCCTTATGGGTTGTTCCCGGTCTGCAGTGGTCAGTACCTATCAAAAGTGGTCCAAGAAAGGAAAAACAGTGAACTGACAACAGGGTCATGGGCGGCCAAGACTCACTGATGCATGTGGGGAGTGAAGGCTGGCCCATGTGGTCCAGACCTGGCCCATGTGGTCCAGACCACCTACTGCAGCTCAAATTGCTGAAAAAGTTCATGCTAGTACTGACAGAAAGGTGTCAGGACACACAGTGCATCCCAGTTTGTTGCGTATGGGGCTGCGTAGCCGCAGACCAGTCAGGGTGCCCATGCTGACCCCTGTGACCACTGCCGAGAGTGCCTACGATGGGCACGTGAGCATCAGAAATGGACCACGGAGCAATGGAAGAATGTGGCCTGGTCTGATGAATCACATTTTCTTTTAAATCACATGGATGGCTGGGTGCATGTGCGTCTAACCTGGAGAACACATGGCACCAGGATGCACTATGGGAAGAAGGCAAGCCGGCAGTGTGATGCTTTGGGCAATGTTCTGCTGGAAAACTTTGGGTCCTGCCATTCATGTGGATGTTACTTTGACATGTTGCAGACTATGTGCACTCTTTCATGGCAACGGTATTCCCTGATGGCATTGGCCTCTTTCAGCAGGATAATGCGCCCTGCCACAAAGCAAAAATGGTTCAGGAATGGTTTGAGGAACACAACAACGAGTTCAAGGTGTCCACTTGGCCTCCAAATTCCCCAGATCTTAATCCAATCATGCATCTGTGGGATGTGTTGGACAAACAAGTCCAATCCATGGAGGCCCCACCTCACAACTTACAGGACTTAAAGGGTCTGCTGCTAACGTCTTGGTGCCAGATACCACAGCACACCTTCAGAGGTCTAGTGGAGTCCATGCTTCGATGGGTGGGGACCTACACAATATTAGGCAGGTGTTCATAATGTTATGGCTGATCGGTGAATATGCCCACTTTGAATTTGATGCCAGCAACATGTTTCAAAAAAGCTGGGACAGAGGCACGCTCCAAAAAAAACTGGGATGGGCAAGACTGGAAAAGTTGTGTAATGCTGAAACAAAACCTGGTGGAACTTCTCACAACTAATTTGGTTAATTGCCAGCAGGTCGGTAACAGGATTGGGTATAAAAAGAGCATCCCAGAGAGGGTGACTTTCAGAAGTAAAGATAGGGACGGGTTCACCAGTCTGTGAAAGACGGCGCAGGGAAATAGTGCAACAGTTCAAGAACAGTGTTTTTCTACATAAAATTGCAAAGAGGTATCTATTATCTATTCAAAGAATCCTGAGAAGGCCGAAAACCCATATTCACTTCCGAAAACCATTGTCTGTGAACACAGTACAACACTGAATCCATAAATGCAAGTTAAAATTCTACCATGCAAAGATAAAACCATATATAAAAAAGATGATGAGGCGAAGTGGAAAACAGTCCTGTGGTCTGATGAATCAACATTTTTAATATGGTCTGATGAATCAACATTTTTAATATCTCTTTGGGAATCAAGTGGTTAAACGCTTCCAGAGTGTTGTTAAAAGAAGAGGTGATGCAACACAGTTATAAACATGGCCCTGTCCCAACTTTTTGTATTTTTCCAAAAACAATAACCTTTCTCAGCTTCAAAAGTTTTCTTTGTAGTATTTTCAAAAAAAAATAGGGATAAATGATTTGCACATCATTGCATTCTGATATTATTTGCATTTTACGAAGCGTCCCAACATTTTGAGAAACAGGGTTGTATTCTAAAGACACCATAAAAATAGGGCTGGTTTACTCAGGTTGTTTCCAACTCTATATTTTAATTGAAGTGTAACATGCTGGGTGGGTGCTGGAATGAACTGATGCTTATCAAAACATAAACATTTTAGCACCAAACGAATTGCCTGCAATTACACAGTTTAAATGAAGACTATTCTTTTGATGTTGAAAATCATAGCTTCAGTCTGCCAACATTAATCTGCACTCTACCCCATCAGAACGGAGTTGATCTTAATTTTTTAGGACAAAGAAAGTGTTGTCTTCAACAGAGATTGTAGAAGGAACCTATAATTTGGTTCAAACGTAATACCAAAAAGTAATTGCAGGGTGTTGTTAGAAAAATAAACCTCATAAGGTTAATTTCTTTCCCGCTTGGCCATGTTCTGGCTATATTGCAGACAGACATCTGGAGGTTTAAACAGGGATCCAGGCACAGCCTATTTAATTAAATTGTCCAGCAGCTAGTGTGTGGCTTTTAAATTGAACATCCCAAAGTGGTATAGATGAAGCACTTTCACACCTTCCTCCTTCTCCTCCTGGCCAATATCTGCAACAATATCATCCACTGTGTCCGGGACAATATTGCACTGCTCTCCCTGTGGGCAAGAAACATGACTCAACATCACAAGCACTGATAAGATTCCCAATTTACCATCTAATATCACATATTCTCATCGGAGACAAGAGTAAGCATCTGAATGTGTAATTTTCTTTCCTGGGAAATCTTCTGTAAAAGAGAGGTTGACATCTGGTTGGTGGTCTAAAAGAGATAGAGCATTTGTCTTTGGCTCAATCGTCAGGAGGAAAACAGATGGTCAGTTTTCTCTTTCCAAAGACTTGGTATGACCACTGAGGCAGCACGCTGCCCACCCAAAGCGACATTCCATGTTAAATGGCTGGGAGGAAAGTTCTGGACGTTTACATGCTGTGTAGTGTGTGAGTGTGAGCAAAGACAGACATGCAGAGGAAGAATGAGCCTTGTGCTTGCAGGTACCTTTCTGGCTATCCTCTCCACAACCACTCGTGCCAAGGCTGTGATAGGACCTCCCTCTGTGTCGTAGAATGGGCTCTGTGGGTGGTCCAGGCTGGTCAGGGGTCGGATTCTCTCCTGGGGGATGGTGGGGTTGTTGGGCGACTGCAAAGGAAGGGGGTTCAGGGCAGAGTATAAGTGATACTGTTTGGACCTAGGGTCCAGGAAAGATGGGAACCATCATCTTTGGATTGGTTTCTTAAATGTAGCACATCTTGCTAGGGTGTAACGTTCGGCCGCCTTTAACTTCTAAATGTTCATTACCGCCGTCTCTTCTGATCCATATTGCAAATCATCTATTTTCTGTGACGTGAAACATTTAATTTAGAATGAATAGGTTAAAACAAATATTTAAGACATTGTCAGTCCTGCAAATATACACCAGAAAGAAAAGCACGTTTTCTCCAGTGAATTTGTCTTTAGTTTTGACCAGTTTGAGCTGGAGTTAAGCGGTTTTCTCCAGTGAATTGATCAGGCTTCTCAAAAACTGGAAATGAGGCGTGATGCCTACCCATATCTAGTTAACATTACTGTTTTTGTAATAACATTACATGTAACTGATCATTTTTATCCGTAAATCACAACCCTGGAAGCAAATAATTATGTAGTTCCAAAAGCAGCACTACCAGTCATTTTAACAGAAGTAAGCGTTGCTGTTCCAGGAGGGATACCGACAGAGGTTACTTCAGAGATACTGCCAGTAATACTAACAGGGGTTACTTCAGAGATACTGCCAGTAATACTAACAGGAGTTACTTCAGAGATACTGCCAGTAATACTAACAGGAGTTACTTCAGAGATACTGCCAGTAATACTAACATGAGTTACTTCAGAGATACTGCCAGTAATACTAACATGAGTTACTTCAGATGTACTGCCAGTAATACTAACAGGAGTTACTTCAGAGGTACTGCCAGTGATACTAACAGGAGTTACTTCAGAGGTACTACCAGTAATACTAACAGGAGTTACTTCAGAGGTACTGCCAGTAATACTAACAGGAGTTACTTCAGAGATACTACCAGTAATACTAACAGGAGTTACTTCAGAGATACTACCAGTAATACTAACAGGGGTTACTTCAGAGGTACTACCATTAATACTAACAGGAGTCACTTCAGAGGTACTACCAGTAATTCTAAAAGGAGGTACTTTACCAGTATTACCGGTAACACCATCTGGAGTTAGTTAGGGTGTAGGGTTGGTATAAAGTTGGCATGGTATGGAACTGAACTGGCAGTAACTACCACATGTTATGGTATGGGCACAGGGAGGGGAGCTTGTGGAAGTGTGGGCACAGAGCTGAAAAGCAGCACCTTGTCATATTCAGCTGCCATCTGTTAGGGGTCTCAGTGTTTGATCTCAATATGCATAATTCATCAGCAGTAAAAATGTCCTTTTATGAGAGATTTATGATACTGTTTTCTGGTATGTGCGTGTCAAATCACCTTTGATGCTACCTTTCTAAAACATTAACTTCAGGGAAAGCAAAACTACAAAAAACCATTTAGTCCGTAGAGAATTTATTATAAATGTTCTATGTGGAACCACTAGTGGCACTGCAGCCAACATATGGAGACAAAAACCAAATGAAAGCTAAATTGCATTCGTATACTTATTATTTGCTTTCTTTGCATACAAATGATAGAGGCTACTGACATTACGTGGACTTGCAAGATGTGCAACCAAATGTTGTGTTTTGGTATACTGTATGTTGTAATTCAACTACAGTGTCTTTCATGGCCAACAGATGGCAGTGTCTTTCCATTTCATTTCCCGGGCATCTTTTCAGGATAGCAGACGTTTCCAGTGCTGGATTTCAGGGCTGTGTATTCACAGTTTCGACACTGGACAAAAGTGAGGCAGCCACTTGGGTAAATATGTAAAATGCTGCACGAAAACGACACCACAGTAAATGTCATAGCATTGTGAATTTGCTGATTCTGTCTTTCAGCCGACATTGAGTAAAATGGGGTGCGTTCAGGTGCTGTTAACGAAAGATAAAAAGCAACACCACTGCACCACCAACGGAAGTGGACCGACTGCTGTCGGTTCCAGATCCAAGGCAACATGCAGATGACTGGATCTGAAAGTTAAACAGGCAGAAGAATTTACTGGACGAACGAGACACCGGCCAATCATGTACTGACCCCCTGACTTTGGGGGGACCGTGGCCTGGACCTTTACCTCATAGGTGACCCCGCTGTCAGTGCCAGCGTCCCAGGGAATGAGGTCCTGCTCCAGCCGCTGGACCCAGCCACACTCCTTGGTGCAGAGGTCCTCTGCTGACAGACCCACGTTCCAGTCAGGGCTGGGGCCCAGCATGCTCAGGAAGGACATGAGGTGACGGGTACGGTCCACTGAAAACTCAGCCGAGGGAGCCGCCCGCCTAAACAGACACAGACACATTCGACAGAGAATGACACACTGTACAGCGCCTCTGTGATGCTCCAGGTATGAAACGGCAGTATAGAATGAACATGTGTACATAAGTGCTGATGCAAGAGGTTTGGCACATTTTTACAAGTACATAATTCAGCAGACACTTTTATCAAGAGTGGCTTACAGTAGTAAGTACATACACTTCATACATTTTCATCCTTGGAATTTAAATCCACTAGCATCAACTTAGCTACCTGCACAGGTCTCCATGTTAAAGACTGGTGAGTGCTATTGTAAATTACAACTGTGACTGTTATTTAAAAGCAGCACATAAAAATGATCTATTAATTGCTTAGATGAGGTTCAACAAAGGTTATTAACCTTGGTTGGAAAACTATCCAGAATCACCACTCAAACAACCAGCAAAGACATACAACACATTTCTGTCAAAATGGCGCAGCATATTAATAAAACATGTATTGTTTTTTATTTAGAACTCAGAGAGGAAATGATGTTACTGAAGGCAAAATAAGTGTTAATGAAACAAATGTTATGCTAGAGATGTGAACGCTTGAGATTGTGTGTGAAGGCTAATGGTGCCCTCCTAACAGAGTGGGAATTGCTTGCGGGAAATATGTCTGTCATCCCTGAGCTCCAGCATTCTGACTTCACAAGCTAAGTCAATTACTTCGAAAATGGCATTTCTGGCTGTTAAAGATAAGATTGATAGCAGGATATAGAAATAATCTATATCAAAAACCAACTGGTAAGTAAACTCCCACCTCCCACACGTTTATGAATGCAGCTATTATTGAAGATACTACGCTTCTTTTCCCAATGGTGCCCTATCCCCTACATAGCCCACTACTCCTGACCAGAGCTCAATAGGTTCTGGTCAAAAGTAGGCAACTGTATAGGTAACACGGTTCCATTTGACACTTAGAATCTGATAACTGTAACTAGACCGTCACTAAGAAGTGAATGACATCGGAATGGTTACTCACAGGGGTGTGAAGAGATCATGAATTGACAAGGAAAAATATTATATAAGCATGTAACACACAACGGAAATGTATTTTTTTATACTTTGAATAATGTGGACGTGCCATTCTGCTCAATCAGATATAACGTATCTTGGATAAAACGTACAGTATGTTGGATTAAATGTATTTAGGTGTTGCAGTTCCTTGGGGATTGTTCTACAGGTAATGACAATTTAGCTCATTCCACAAGTATGTGTCTAATTAAACTACGTCCTTCCTTTACCGACATGCTGTTGTTGTTTTTTAATCCCCCTTTACATAAAAAATGTATGCGTCCGACCTCCAAATAGTATCTTCTAAAGAGGGAACACTGCTCGGCTTAATTGACAGGCTGATGTTAAAATAGGTCAATGTACATAACATGTTGATATTAGGAGCTGATGGTAGGTTAGGCATTTAGCCGGATCAGAAGAAAACACAAGGAAACATTTTTTTATCAAAACAAAAATAGATTATGAAAGATTCACTTTTTAATGAATTGTTTAATTAATTTACAAAAAACATCCAGAGGCCAATGAAGTAGCTTGGGAATGTATGCTGGGTGTTTAGCTCCTACAGGACTTATGTTGTGGTAGGAAGAGAAGAGGCATAACTTTTCTATATTTATTTTATTAATATTTATATAATAATCATCTCTGTTCATAATTTTTTACTGAGCATTTTAGTAAAGTAACCTTTTCAGAGGTTTAACAAAAAGTCTGAAGTGAGGGTACTCTTGCATATCACTTTCTACTCACACGTTCAGAGGCTGCCATGCTGGCCACTGTGCCTTGGTTTTTATGACAGTCAGAACATCGTCACCCTGTAGAGGAAAAACACACAGAAAGAGAAATCAACAAGGAAAATACATAAATATACAAACTCTAGCCTTTTTTTAGGGGCACTAGGCAAGATTTGGTCTGTGGTCTCCGACATTAAAGCAATTGTAATTGAAGCCGAGACAAGATTTGCAATTTTACACATTATGCTACGAGGTAAATGAGAAAAGGTAGCCTTTTTGATGGATCATATTTTGCAATGTAGTGGAGACAAATATTACAAAATATGATGTTCAGTTATTATGAAGTATTCTTATGAAGTCAATTGTAATATATTTTCTATAGGTGAGATTACTATTTCTTTTTAATTTACATTATATTTTCATGCAGTTTTACCTGTTTTGTTTTGAACGCAAGAGACATTTTGCGAATTTGAAGCCAATTTGTTGCATTGAAATCACCCCATAGAGGTCAGGGCCCGTGGACATCAGACCTGCATGCCCAGTTGTAATTCAGCCATGATTTCTACAGTACACATGTAACTAGAAAGACTACCAAAACATTATCTGAAATGGCTTTTTCCCCCCAACCTGAGGATCACAGAGCACCCAGAAGTTCAGCTGACATAACCGGTTGAAGGGCAATATGGCCATTCCAACACGGCTACTGCTGGTTCAGAGAAACAAACTGATACACAGCCATAAGGCAGGTATCAGATACTCCTCTACCTAGTGGAATGTTCCCCAGACTCCACAGGCTTGCAAATAAATAAATAAATACATATATTTACGACAGATAAGTCTGCAATCACCCTGAAAGCCTCAGTCTCTCTGGGGCTTCTTAGAGAAAACATGTCCACCTCCGATATCTCTTCAGATCACCTCAGGGCTGACAAGACTGTAGCTCATGCATTACTCCCTCAAGCTCTTCAGTTTCAGGCCGCACTCTTGAAAAGCACAGCCTTTTTATAGTGCGAACATGTTTCCTCAATGGCTACGTGCTGTGAGAAGAGTCACAAATGAAATGTGCAAAGAAGAAACTTGTGATCTCTGTTTGTCAGCGCTGTTCACCAACAGAGTGCGCCTGTCCTATTTAGATACGTCTGTTTCTCAGCAGGGACGCTAATCACTACGCTAGCCTGGTTACCAAGTCTCTGCCACTTCTACCTTGTTACCACATTGAAGAGAAGTCTTAGCACACACTGAGGACTGGGGAAGCCCAGCTACAGTACTGTCATAGCCACAAGTATAATTGCAAGTCTGCATGTGATACAAACTCTCGACTGCATCATTGTTATCCAGGCGAATTACAGCAGGAGTCTTATTCTGTCTACAGACAGTTTGCAATTGTGAGTCAATCCTAGGAAAGCACAATGACAGGGTTATTATGGGAGGAGGAGTGGGAGGAGAAGAGTGTTGAAGGGCCAGGGGTAGGTGAGGAGGAGCAGCTACTGCACCGAGGGCCATGTTCTACACTTCACACAGCTGCCAGCCACGCTGACCCGAGCGCTCGCGCTCGCCCCCGCGCACGTGTGTACAAACTGGGGGCAGACAAGCCGGTGTCAGCAACGCCCTGGGCCCACAGTGACACGGTCGGAGGCTGCAGAGGGAAACGCAGGCAGGAAGGTCGCTCACGCATCCACAAACCACGAAGAGCCGCGGCGCTGCTGCACACCACAGAGGCCCTCGCCGAACTCGCCTCTGCACGCGTCACCTTTTACTCACTGCGTTTCAGCGGGAGCTCAGTGACACATCGCTGCTGTTTTCAGAGGAGGCGGTACAGTACCCAGGGTCTGACGAATGACAAAGGTTGTACAGGACGTGTCTTAGGCTGTGGCTGCTCTCTAACCGGTTCAGCGAGGTCGAGGCCCTCATTATCCCTTACTAACCTACTGTAGGTTTCCTCAAATATTGGTCTCGCAGGCACGACTGGCCGACCCTCCTGAGTCCTTTAACGGCCCTTCCTGTCCGTTGTTCCCTCTGTTTGCAGGTCTGTTCGTCACTTCGTCTGTCAATCTGTTTGCCTGTCGTTAGGTCCGCCCGTCTGGCCGCCTGTCTTCTGCTCCAGAGGAGTCTGGGCCATAGTGTAACTCTGTAATTGATTTCATTTCAGCTAGGCGTCAGTCAGGCCAGTCATTCCTGCAGGCCGAGAGGAACTGAGAGGCAGGGCCACGAGCCCCTAGAACCAAAATGCTCTCCCCAATCACATCATGCTCAGAGGCAGACGGGCAGATGGCGGCGGGCGGGTGTGTCAAATGAGCTTCGAGCCTCTGGGAGAGACGATGTAATAAAGAATAACTACTGTCATATTGGACTTTAAAAGCAAGGCTGGGCGGCTGTCTGGAGAATGGGTTCTGGGAGATGATGTTGCTGTATTCTATTGTGCTGCAACTGTGAAGTTAGTAGGATTTATTAAACAATCATCCCTGGAAAGTTGAGCCACACAACCTTTAGTGGTTTTATGTGATCTCTTAGTTCAGAGAGTGATGAATTAAGGTCACTATGGTATATCCTATACATTTCCACATTATTATGTAGACATTAAACTGTGAAATTGTGAAAATCATGGTAATACCCCTTTTGTGGAAAGGGGGATTCTCCACCATTCCCCGATTTTGTGATATACAATTCATGATATAAACCCTGTTGAATCGCAGAAACAATGTCCAGATATGTGTTTCCAATGCTGTTCTGGTTATTCTCACGCTGTTCAATCAACCAGGAAGTGTAGAATTTAATATTTTGCATCAAAAGGAACACTCTCTCTGGCCATCTTCCTTGATTGAGCTCACAAGCACCCAAGCCACCACAAGGAGTCCTTCAGAGAATGCCTTGAAGGCATTTTCCAAGTTGGAAAACTTTGTCATA
The DNA here is from genome assembly GCF_011004845.1 of Esox lucius. Taxonomy (NCBI): domain Eukaryota; kingdom Metazoa; phylum Chordata; class Actinopteri; order Esociformes; family Esocidae; genus Esox; species Esox lucius. The sequence continues at coordinate 8,054,060 of NC_047587.1, read as the reverse complement.
TTTTTTTGGTAACAATGAAAAGACTGTTTTTTGCATGAGACAGTTACAACAGGAGAAAACCTCTAGTGACAATGACTCCAAAGGTGCATTGCCTGTTGTTCATTAACAACCATATTGAAACAAATAACAACAATCAGCTGTTTGATAATTATCTTGTAGCTGTCAGTTGCGGGATTCCCGACTGACCCAATGCGCATACAGTTTGATAAAACCAAATTTACTGCATTACCAAATAAATATATGCTATTGACTTTTGGTTGCTAAATACTCAGTTTGTGTAGTAGGCCAGTGAACCGAAAAATAATGAACTGGTTTGTGGCAAAGAAGGTCTAGCCATGATTCTCTCCACGGTGGATCACTACCTCTAGCCAATTTGGACGTATTTATGTTTTTTTCTCAATTTAGTTTTTTCTCCAGTTTTGCCCTATTGGGGTCATTTCCTTTTGAAGTGACTGTTCAATATGCAGAGTATGATGTCCACAATAACTTTCTAAATATTTAGTATTGTAGGCTGCATTTATAACGATCATCACCACAGCTGTGTAAATAAATCAACCATTTACCCAAGCCTGCATGCCTCCAGATTAATCTTTGCCCATACTGCTAATGGCCCTATATTGAAGCTACACATAATAACATGCTAGGCTGTAGTTAATTGTTTTCTCCTGCCGGCTCAGTGCCGGCTCTAACCTTTTGGGGCCCCTAAGCAAAATTCGATTTGGGGCCCCTCTCCACTAGCGGTAAAGTTTCCCCAAGCGGTTGTGGGCCGTAAGCAACTGCTTATGTCGCTTATGCCTAGAACCGGCCCAAATCAGAAAACCAGACAGCCCCGCTTTGTCTAGCAGTCAACAACTGTAATGTTACGAGATGGTAGCAAAGTCAGCATGCCACTGTGTTGACTATCAAAACCGGAAAGAAATGTATAAAACATTTATCAACCATTGATATATGTATTCATTATTGGAACAGCTTGACTTTACCGTTTTATTTGTTACAAAACATTCAAAACATATATAGCTTTTCAATTACTTTCCCTCCTCTCCTGAAGCACTCTGGCACCCCTCTGAGGCGGTGCGATTCACACTTTGAAAACCCCTGTATAAGACATTTAGGTAAGAGTGTGGGCTATCTACCAATCAGGGCTGTATCAAATGTGTTTTTTAACGCTAACATGATTAGAATGAACATTACCAATGAACAGTGCAAAGGATGCACACAGAAATAACTTCTTCTAAATACGTCATTCAAATATTTACAGGAAGTAAACATACAGGGATTAATTGAACCAAAACTGGTTATCGAAAAAGACAATGCTAAAAACTGTAACAGAGTTTTAACTTGAATTATTAAATGTACAGTATACAAGAAATAAGCCTTGGGGATTTGCAAGAATATTGCCTTCGCATGAGAACTAATCTTAGCTTTTAATTTCACAATCCTGTACATCCTGACAGTTTAACAAAATCCATTTACATTTTTGATTTCAATGCAAATCATGTTTAGATACAGGCTGTAAATTATTACAACTTTAATCCCTAAATGAGACATTGTAAAAAGTAA